>NW_024465405.1:2588750-3900000 GCF_017591425.1 Ochotona curzoniae | reverse complement strand
CAACCAGGCTGAAGCCAGGAGCCAGGAGCTTCCTCCAGGCCTGTCACACAGCGCAGCGGCCCAAGCAGGTAGCCCATCTTTCATTGCTTTCCTCGGTGCATTAGCACGGAGCTAGATCAGGAGTGGAGCTGCTGAGACTCCACATGGTGCACACATGGGATGCCAGCATTGCTGGTGCTGGCTTAATTTGCTGCGTCACAGCACCAAAGCACCTGTTGGCCACCCAGGACACACTCAGGTAGATCTGAATGTGAAGACCGCTGCTGCACACCACCTAGTTCTTCCTTGCACCCTCCAACCCTTCGGTTCCACTGCTTCTCGGTGCCACACCCCAAGGTCAGAAAGTGGCAGCGCCGCACAGAGCAGGACATGGGCTGATACTGCGGAAGCAGCGGCTGGGAGAGTGGGTCCCCGGCTGGGCTGGCACAGCCTGGATGGAGGGAAGGCAGCGCTAAGGGATGACTGGTGCTGATTCTGTGACTCAGTTCCATGGACTCCAGTCCATGCTGCGTGGGGCCAGCAATGGAAATGGATGGACACTGTTGGAGAACAAGGTCTGTATGCCATGACCCCTCGTTCCCTGGAGGTCAATGCCAGCTGCCTTCGTGAGGCTGTGTTGGAAGACAGGGATCAAGGGTACACGGCATTCACTCAGCTCTCACTGCAGCCAGCTCTGGGTCAGCTCCATGGTGGGTGCTGGCTCACCCAGCTCAGAGTCCCAGTAGGGCACTGGCAAGGAGGCTCAACCACACAGAGGCCTCCTGGGGGTCAAAGAGGGGTTACCAGAAGCAGCTACAGGCTTCTCCGACTGGGGCAGCCACAGCAGAAGCCCGGCAGGTTCTCTGGAAAGCCCATTGGCTGCTCATCAGCATCTCCCAGGACCTGGAGGAGAGTGCAGGCCACACGCTGTGGCCGAGCTCACACCCACCCAGGGTGCTTCCCAACAGTACGCAGGATGGGAGCAGGGGGGTGGCGCTGGGGACTTGGCATGCCCTGGAAGAGGCACACACATCCCAGGGAGACACACAGAAGGCACACATGGAGGCACATGTATCCACGACCACAGCCACCCTCCTCCTCCACATCCAACCCAGATCCCGCAGAGCCCGTTCCCAGAGCCCCAGGACACCCCTCACCAGGGACACCAGATTCCACCCCCCACACACACACACACACACCACGAGGAGTGCAGGCAGCTCCAGGCTGGGCCTTGGGGACCCCATGCAGGGCGGTAATTAATGAGTGGTCTTTCAGAGCTGCGCAGCATGGGTCCTGAGAAGGAGGTGGCCTGTGAAAAGGCATCCTGTGCAGCTCATTACAGCACCGATCGATTCTCCCAGCATTACCGGGAGGCCTTCCTGCCGTGTGAAACCTTGCCCCTTGATGTGCGGCCTCCAGGGCCGCTTCCCCCATCTCCACCAGTGCTCCCGGCCGCTAATAACCTTCCCCGGGCTTTTTGAAAGCACCAAAGTTTTCAGAGAAGCGAAATGGATGGCACCTGCTTCATTCAGCGCTCAAGAAAGAGCAATTGCTGCACACACACACACACACACACACACACACACACACACACACACAGGAAAGGAAACAAACCAGGGTCATGCTGAATGCCGACCCACAGCAAAGAGCGCTTCTGGGAACAGAGCCCCTGGCTGGCCTGGGGACGCGGCTGCTTTGCCGTCTCCTGGGGCTCCCCCCCAGGGAGGGTTGGATGCTGGCAAGATCACATCTGTGGTTCCTTCTTCCATCTGGCTGGCTGAGCCTGGAACAAGTGCGCTCTGCCCCACGGCGCCTCCTGTCGGTCAGCTCCTAACCTCAGACTCTTCCCGAGACCCCCAGTCCCCCCATATCGTGCAGCTTTCCTGCAGCTCAGCATGGGACTGCTCTTCAGCCTTTTCATTCTCTCCGGCCTCTCTCATCCCTCACTCGGCCCCCAGGGTCTCTGATGCTCAGGGTCTCTGCCTGGCTCCCACTCTGCCCCCCTTCCTGTCCCCATCTGCCACCTGTCTCTGCAGTTTTGGCCTCACAGGCTGCCCCAACTCACCTCATACTTAATTTTGAGCTTCCATCTCCCTTCCCCCTAGGACTCTGGACCCTGGAGTACAAGCGCGAGCTCACCACACCCCTGTGCATCGCGTTGGCCCACGGCCACGCAGCCTCTCTTCAGCACCTGCTGGGCCGCGGTGCACACGTCAGTGCCAGCCCAGGTGGACGAGGTGCACTGCACGAGGCCTGCCTTGGGGCACACAGCCTGTGCCCAGATGCTGCTGCAGCATGGCGCAGACCCGGACCTGCCCAGCACAGAGGGCCTGGCGCCCCTGCACCTGTGCCGCACCGCAGCCTCGCTGGGGTAAGGACTTCCAGGCCCCTGGGAGTGTCCTGAACACCGGGCCCCAGATCAGCCCTGATCCCGGATTCGCCTTGGGCACAACCTCCGTCTCAGTCTCCGAGACAGACCTGGTACCTCTGCCCGGCCAAGGCCAGGGCCATCCCACCGCCGCCACCACCCCCTACCCTCCCGGGCGGGCCATCAGCCCCTCACTGGGAGCAGGCGGCACCACGCCGTGGTAATGAGCGCAGTGGAGGCCAGCAGACGCTGAAAGGCCACTGGCGGGTCTAGGGCTGGAAAATTAGGGTTTTAATGACAACTTTATGCAGAATAATTGTCACAGTGGGAAATAAACGGTGGGCTCCTCGGGCGGGGGCGGGTCAGAGTTGAGGAGGTGGGGTGGGAGGCAGCAGATTCCGCGCGCGCGGAGGGTTTCCAGTGCGCCCTAAGATGCATTCTCAGCCGAAGACCCTAGCCCCTGGCTTGCGTCTATAGGCGTCCAGCGAAGTCACGGGCAGAGTGCGGGGAAAGCCAGGCCCCCAGAGTGGAAGTAGGGGGATGGATTTTCCCGAAGCTGCCTCCCACCCCACAGCCTCTCCCTGCTGGCTCATGCCCCTGCGCGCTAGTGCCGCCGCTTGTTCTGGGGTTTCCTATGAGCTGAAGGTGCTGGCTTGGGTCCAGTTTCCCTCCCCCGAAGCATACATGGGGCTGTGCTGTACCACCAGCTCCAGCCAGTTCCTGATGGCTACGGGGTCATTTCCCACCGTGTGGATGCTCCAGGGGTTTGTGTCTGGGTCCCCATCGGGGACGGTACTCACGGAAGCGCAGTGGACCTGGGGTACCAGCCTTTGCCAGCGCACCTGTTCATCCCAGGTAAATACTGAGGGTTGCCAGGGCTCTCAGCTTTGTGGTTAGATGAGGAAAACTTTTGCTGGGCATAGTTGTGGGTTAACCCCCCGACTGCATCCTATGAGTGCAGGTTGAAGTCCCAGCAGCGCCAGGACAGGCGGCAGACAGCTGGGCCCGTGGCCACTCTCGCGGGAGACTGGAGGGAGTTCGAGTTCTGGGTTGTGCCCAGCCCAGTTCCTGTCGTGTGGAGAGTGAGCCACAAGGTAGAAGATTCTGTGTGTGTGTGTGTGTGTGTGTGTGTGTGTGTGTGTGTAAAAAACACTTTCAAATAAATTTTTTTAAAGGGGAGGGGGAGATAACCTTGGAAGAAATTGCCAAAGCGATCTCACTAAAAAAAGAAAAAAGGGGGTTCACTATTTGTTAGAAAGGTAGGAAAGAAGAGAAACTAGCAAGAAGGAGAGAGCGAGCATGCTTCCATCCGACCATGTGTGGGTCAGTCCAGGAGCCAATTCCATCCTGGTTCCCACATGGGTGGCAGGGGCTCCCGTGTTTGAGCCAGCCTCTGCTGCCTTCGCAGGAGGCGGAGTAAAAGCTGAGCGGCTAGAACTCTAGTGGGCCCCCCATAACCCCACCGGCAATGTCTGAGCCTTCCCTGGCCCCCACCTGCACCAGGACCCGTCAGCTTTGGACTGTCTCGGGGTGTGTGGAAGCACCATTTTGGAATCTGGGGATGGCTTCCTCTGAGAAGAGACGCTGGACCCCCGCCCGTGTGCTGGTTAGCCACCCACATCTTTGGAGAAGTGTCTAGCCAGCTCTTCTCGTTGTTTAAATTAAGCTAATGGTCTTCCTGTAAGAGATTTCTTGGTATTTTATAGATACAAGCCTCTTGTCAGACATGCGATTTCCAAGAATTATCTCCCAATCTCTTCCTTGTATTTTCTTCTCTTAGCGTCTTGACAATCACATGAAATTAATATATTTGAGAGCGCGCACACATGTTCTCATCCGGTGCCCTCTGTGTCCAGGGATGGCCAGGGTTCAAGTGGACCGGAGCAGAGGCAGCAGCCCACCCCAGGTCCAGCTCGGGGAGCACAGGAACCCTGCTGCTCCAGTTGTCAGAGCTCCCTCGGGCTCTGCATGGCAGGAAAGCTAGAGCCAGGGATGGATTCCCACCGCTGCGGCATCTGGAGCTGCAGCCGGGGGCAGACCCGACCAGCACTCCTAACACCAGGCCAAGCAGGGGCACACCCGGCCAGCGCTCCTAACACCAGGCCAAGCAGGGGCACACCCGGCCAGCGCTCCTAACACCAGGCCAAGCAGGGGCACACCCGGCCAGCGCTCCTAACACCAGGCCAAGCAGGGGCACACCCGACCAGCGCTCCTAACACCAGGCCAAGCAGGGGCACACCCGACCAGCGCTCCTAACACCAGGCCAAGCAGGGGCACACCCGGCCAGCGCTCCTAACACCAGGCCAAGCAGGGGCACACCCGACCAGCGCTCCTAACACCAGGCCAAGCAGGGGCACACCCGACCAGCGCTCCTAACACCAGGCCAAGCAGGGGCACACCCGACCAGCGCTCCTAACACCAGGCCAAGCAGGGGCACACCCGACCAGCGCTCCTAACACCAGGCCAAGCAGGGGCACACCCGACCAGCGCTCCTAACACCAGGCCAAGCAGGGGCACACCCGGCCAGCGCTCCTAACACCAGGCCAAGCAGGGGCACACCCGACCAGCGCTCCTAACACCAGGCCAAGCAGGGGCACACCCGACCAGCGCTCCTAACACCAGGCCAAGCAGGGGCACACCCGACCAGCGCTCCTAACACCAGGCCAAGCAGCTGTCCCGTCCTCAGGCTTTGTGGAATCCAATATATCCCTCTGTTTTTCTTTTATAGATTATATTCCATTATGGTGTCTTTATTTTTTAAAAAATCTCTGCCTAGCCCGGGATCGCTAGGTTCTCTTTCTGTCGTTTGTGATTCTGGAAGTTTCCTGCTTGAGTCTATGGCCCAATTGGAGTTAATTTCCGGATGTACTGTCAAGTGCAGACTGAAGCACTTTTGGATTCGCTCCTCAATGTCCAGTTCTCCCAGCCCTGTTGACTGGAACGATTTTAATCACCCACACAGCTTTGTCAAAATCCGAGTTTAAGAAATCCATTATTAAAAATCCTTTGGACTTCTTTCTGGACACTTGTAAGAACGTACAAGGCAGGATACTGGCCGAATCAAAAGGCACAAAGGGCCACTTTACGACATGCACAGGAACAGGAGGACAAGCCCTAGCTGCCAGCTCCCCACGGCTCTAGCCCCCCACACGGCTCTAGCCCCCCACACAGCTCTAGCCTCGCACACGGCTCTAGCCCCCCACACGGCTCTAGCCAGGCAGGAGGAGGCATCAGCAGAGCTGGCAGCAGCACTGGGAGCTGAAGGACACCCCTGGCTGGGGCCATACCGGCTGCAGTGAAGCCAGCGGCAGGCTTTGCTTCTGTTCTGAAGGGAGTGAACCACAAAGCCACAGAGCTGACCAGCACCTAGAAGCCTCCCAGGGGACGCTCACCTGCCAGTGAGCACGGTGTTGAAGCAAGCCCTGGTAAGCCTTCCTTGGAGGGAACTAACAGGGGGTGTTGCCAAGACTGAGATGTAGCAGCGGCTCAAACTCCTGCCCATCTGCACAGGTACCAGAGAGAAATAGAAATAGATCTTCCAACCGCTGGTTCGCTCTCCCAATGGTCTCAACAGCTGGAGCTGAGCTGATCCATAGCCAGGAGGGTCCTCCAGGTCGCCCACATCAGTGCAGCATCCCAAGGCCTTGGACCATCCCCTACTGTTTCCCCAGGCCAGAGAGAGCTGGATGGGAAGTGGGGCAGCCGAGACACAAACTGGCGCCCACATGGGATGTTGGCACTTGCAGATTAGCCACCAAGCCACAGCACCGGCCTCTCAGTTGGCCACTTTCTAGAAGACTGCCAGCGGGGTTTTGATTGGGGTGGGGGTCTCATGAAGGTAGACAATCAACTGGGGAGAGTTGACATCGAAGCAACCTAGAAGCTTTCAACCCACGAGCACAGCAAGATGCCCTCCATTTATTTAGGTCACCTTTAATTTCTCTCAGCTGCATTGACAGTCTTCATTACACAGAATTTGCATATATTGCATAGGAAATGTTCCTAATTACTTCATATTTTGTGGCTGTTGCAAGTGGGTTGTTTCTTCTTACATTTCACCTGCTGGCTGTGTGTAGCTGTATAGAGAATTGATATAATCTGTGTTGTATATGGATCTTGGGCACTAGAATCTTGCTAGACTAGCGAATTGTTCTGCTGGCTTCTTGGTGAATCCCATAGGACAGCTGTGTGGGCAGTCAGGTCAGCTGAGAGCAGCCACAACTTCCTCCGCAGCCAGCTGGATGCCCTCCCTGCCGCAGTGCCCGGAGCGGCAGAGGCCGCAGAGCAGCCCTTCAGCCAGCCAGTGCGGTCACTGGCTGAGACTCCAGAGTGGAGTACCTGGGTTCAATACCCAACCCCGGCTCTTGACTCAAGTTCCCTCTTCATTCAAACCCTGGAGGCGGCTGGGATGGCTCACATTTTGGGGGGTTTCTGCCACCAAAAAAAGGGGGAGAAAAAACGAATGAGAAGGAGTAGCAAAGCAGTCCGTCTCACTGTTAGCTGTAGCATTAAATACAGAGATCTGCAGATTTTTTTTTCAGAAATGAAGTTTGCCTCTTCCCTGTGTACTGATGGTGTGTAATACGAATAGATATTGACTTTCCTCAAATGCTTCTACACATATGGAGGTGATCGCACGGTGCATCTCCTTAAGCTGTTAGTATAATCTACATCGATTAAACCAACCTTGCATGTCTGGAATAAAACCACACTTGACCACGAGGCAATATACTTTTTCTATATTCTTACATTTAATCCTGAAAGAGTGTGAAGCAGCTGCATCTGTGTTTATAGGAGACATTGGTCTGTAGTTCCACTTTCCTGTATTATCTTTGTCTAGCTTGCGTATCATCTTTTCTGGAAGGCTTCCTGTAAAACTGTTACCATTATTCCTTAAATGTTTGGTAAAATTCCTCAGTAAAGCTCTTACAAAGAAAGATTTTTTTAAACTGGGAATTCTTTTTTTTTTTTTTCCTGTATAACTGGTTTATTTTTGAAAGGCAGTTAGAGATTGTCCATCCACTAACTCACTGCGCAGGGTCCCGAATGACCAGAGCTCGGCCAGTCTGAAGCCAGGGGTGGAGGTCTTCCTGACCTCCCACAGGGGCGCAGGAGCCCAAGGACTTGGGCCCTCTGCTGTCCTTCAGGACATTAGCAGGGAGCTGCATTGGAGGTGGAGCTTCCAGAGCACAAACCAGAGCTCATAAGGGATGCTGGCACTACGGACAGAGGCTTAGCCGGCTATGCCAAGCCGCCATCCCTTTAATCAGGAGTTCTACTCCATGATTGCATACAGGGCTACTCACGCTATTTGCTGCTTTTGGAGCGAGTTTAACAGTCTGTATCTTTAAAGGAAACTTATCGTGTAATTTATTGAATCTACTGCCATAAAACGGCTCCTTGTGGCCCTCATAACAGTAGAATCTGCGAGGCCCCCTCCTGTGACACTGGGACTGTGCGTGTGTGTATTCTGGAGTTCCGTTCTTGCTTTGAGTGTCTTGGTGCTCTGTTAGGGACATGAATGTTTAATATTACTATGCCATCTTGGGTAACTAACCACCCTTGTGTGTAATAATAAAGCCCTGTGGTCTAAAAATCTAGTTGGACACTACAATAGCTAATGCGATGCTAACAGGTCTTCCTCTGGGCTGGTCCATCAGCAGCATGACACACTTCCCTAACTATCTGTTCTCCATGTCCGTGTAATCCATTCACTGCCTCACAGTACCATGGGTGTGGACTCGGGCCACGGGTTAGCTAGCCTTCTGCTCGCCATCTCTCATAGCATTCAGGTGACAGGGACAAGGCCCCCAACTGAAGGTCAACCCCAGAGGAATCTCCCACCAGCAGGGGTGTGGAAACAGAGGCAATTATTTCTTCCCATTTTTCTGCCCATCCCCCTGTCTCCCTGGAGGTCTTTAATTGGACACAGAAGCTCATTTCCTGGCCTTGCTTGGTGTTTCCAACCAGGAGCTCACCGAACAAGAACTTCTAAAAATGCTTTTGTATGAAAGTGAGCATTTTAAAAAGAAACTTTTTCCTATCTTCTTCATTCTATGCGCATGTGTCTTCCGCTGTGAATCTTTTTGCCTGTTTAATTAGACTGTCAGAACTCGTCTTGGTTATGGGGAAAGTTTAAAAGCAGTGAGGAATCAACCACAAGTTGAAAGTTAGAAACACTTCTGTATCTGCAACGGGAAAACTCCCCTGGATGCCTTAAAGAGTGAAGTCAGCTGGGACCCTAGGTGTGGCCAGAGCTCCTCAGCCCGGGACTCCCAGGAAGTCTGGCTGCAAGTGGTAGAAACATCGCCCCCCCTAAGAGCCACCTTGTCAGCCATTCCTCATCCACAGGGCAGCCTGGGCCATCCGTGACACCTGCACCTCCTTGCAGAGGAGCTGTGGACTCCACCGAGCATCGCCTCATCCCCCTGCTCTCCCACCAACGGTCTCCACTTCCAGGTGCCCGCAGTTCTCTGGGGCCGCAGGACTTTCAAGCCTTTGAGCCTGTTAAACACCAGCTCCTCCCACCAACGGCAGGCTTGCAGGGTTGAGAACCCCCGCACAGCAAGAAAGGAAAGCGAGCTTTAATTGGCAAGCCTTTAGAAACCATTTTCTCGGAAAGAGAAGTTCCACGAACGTGGGTCTTCAGCATCCTCGGCCTGCGCGTGGGCCTGGGCCGATGTACCCAGCGCCTCTCCGGGGCCCTTTTCACGCCGCGTTCATGACCTTGAGGAAGGGGTATGTGGAGTCCCGAGTCTTTTTCAGATCCGTGGTTGTCCTGATTTAAAACACAACAACGAGACCTGCTTCCTTCACAGCACACATTATGTGTGCACGTTTGGGGTTTTTTTTTGTCTCAGTTGTGGCATCAACTAAATAATTCAGACCAGGGGCTGTGTCGCCGACCAGCCGCAACACTACCTATGAGGCACATTCCTGAGGGTCTGGGAAAAGCCGGAACCGCAACCGGACCCCTCACAGCCAAAGCGGCCGGGTTTAAACCTTCCTCTCCGCTGCCCCTTTCCCCGTTGGCCTTAGCTTTCCTCCCCGCTTCTCCAACGCTCTCCCCGCCACCCTTCTTTCCGTTCCTCTCCTCGTAGGTCTGCATTGCTTTTGTACCCTTCTCCGCCACTTTTCCCCGTTCTTGTCTCTATGTAGGTCTTACTGCTTCTGTACCACTTCTGTATCCCTCTCTGCAGCTTCTCTGCCCGAAGATCTTAGCCCCTCTTCCCCTCTGCTGCTTTATCCTCCCGTTCCGTCGTTCTTCTCCCAGTCTTTCTCCCCGTCGTCTCCCACCCCACCCTCTTAGCGTTTACCGGCTGCTTTTATACCGCTCTCCACCAATCGCTTCTCCCCGTGGGGCTGCTTGGTGCTACATGATAGGCCAGTAGCTATGACATAATCACAGCAAGGGCATCAGCCTATCCCTGTGACTTCCTGTTTACCTGCTGCGAGGCCAACTCCGCCTCCTGGCCCTGGGCCAGCCGCCATCTTGCGACGACGTCCTTTCCTCTTCCAGAGAGCAGCTTCGGCACCCCGCTCCCCATAGGGCTGGACCTGAGAAAGCAGCTAACCCTCCTAGGCAGGGACAAGTCATCGCATGGCCAGAAGTCATGATGTCTTGCTCTGGCCCAGCAGGCTAGAATCTGGGCAGAAATAAGCAAAACACGGTTTGTAAGGGATGGTCTGGGGCCCCGTGGGAGTCCAGGAGCCAGTGCCTTGTGTGACATGGTGTGGCATTTGCCTAGAACAGGACCTGAGCTCCCAGGTGTGTTGACTGGGTAACACCTGTTGTGCTGTTGACGGCTGTGATCCCATCTGATTAGGGAATAACAAGATGTGCAGCACAGGTGTATGGCTTTTTAACTCAGGCTTGGCTGAATCCATGAGTGTGGAACCCACAGATATGGAGGGTTGACTGGGGTGCCTTTTGTTCTTTTTTTTTTTTTAAGACTTGTTTATTTTTACTGGAAAGGCAGATCAGATTTATGAAGAGGAGAGACAGAAAGATCTATCCACTGAGTCACTCGCCAAATGGCTTTAACAGCTAGTGCTGAGTTGACCTGAAACTAGGAGCCAGGAGTTTCTTCTGAGCCTCCCATGTGGGTACAGGGTCCCAAGATTTTGGGACATCCTCTGCTCCTTTCCCAGGCCATAAGCAAGGAGCTGGATGGGAAGTGGAGCAGCCGAAACACAGAACCAGCACCCATATGGGCTCCCGGCACTTGCAAGATGAAGATTTAGCCATTGAACCTCGCACTGAGCAAAGTACACCTGGGGATGGAGGGTTAACCAGTTGAGTCAACACGCTGGCCCACACCACCACCTTTTAAACGAGGTCTTTGAGGAGCCTGCCCCCATGGGGCACCCCAGACAGAAGCCTCGGTGTTCTGGTCACTTGTCAAGTCCCATCTTATTGCCAAGTTAAAACTTTACCCTTTGAGTGTCTGTCTTGACCAGACACTTCCCAGAAAGCACACTAGCAAGTAAGTGAAAGGGTTCCCCGAGTGCTCATTGAAGTGCAAATTAATTCAGCCTCAGCCCTGGAGCCCTGGAGCCCTGGAGCTGTGGAGCCCTGGAGCCCTGGAGCTGTGGAGCCCTGGAGCTGTGGCGCCCTGGAGCCCTGAAGCCTTGGAGCCCTGGAGCCCTGGAGCCCTGGAGCCGTGGAGCACCTGGGCTTGCGTCCCAGCTCCTCACCTGACTCAACTACCCGGCTTCCTGCCATTCCTGCCACCCATGGGGGAACCCAGGTGGAGCTCGCTGTCAGCTGTCGGGCTGAACGCTGTTTAGAGCTCTCTCTGTCAGATGGGATCCAGCATCTGGGCACAGAAAGACACGCCAAGGTCTCCACGGGCCCGGCCCCTCCGCAGCCAGGGGCCCCTGTGGGGAGACAGGAAGTGTCTTCCACTGACTTGCGGGAAAACTTGGAAATAGAGGCAGGTGAAGGGACATGAAGCCCTCCATCCCACCGCCTGGAGTTAGACCATGAGGGTCTCTCCACCCGGACACAGGGGCACCGAGGATGCCTGCGGAAAAGGAAATGAAGAGGTCAGTTTATTTCGGTGGGGAAAAAAATTGGCATAGGTTTTTTTCATGATACTCATTTTCAGAAACTTTCCAAAGAATATTTCATATACATAGAGAAAGAGAGAACTTCTATTTTTTTTCCCCCTTTTTATCAAAGACTTATTTATTTATTTGAAAGTCAGAGAACTCTTCCATGCATTGGTGGCAATGACCAGGGCTGGGCCATGCCAAAATCAGGGGCCAGGAGCTGCCTACGGGTCTCCCACATTGAGTGGCAGGGGCCCACACTCCTAGGCTGTTCTCCACTGCGTCCACCAGGTCATTAGTAAGGAGCTGGATCAGCTGGGACACAAATTGATGCTCCTGTGGGATACCAGCATAGCAGCTGGCGGCTTTAGCCACCATGCCACAACATACCCCCTCTGTTGGTACTTTTGAAAATAGGCCATGGGCCAGTGTCATGGAGTATGAGTACTGACACCCATATGAGCAGCAGCGTGTCCTGCCTGCCCCACTTCCAATCCAGCTCTGTGCTGACGCACCTGGGTGCATTAGCACCCAGCAGAGGGTGGTCCAGGCCCTGTGTCCCTGCACCCACTCGGGAGCACCCAGGCAGAGGATAGCCCAAGGCCCTGTGTCCCTGCACCCACACGGGAGTCCAGGGAAAGGCTCCTGGTTCTGGTTTCATGCCTAATCCGGCTGGCGTGGCGTCTTGGGGAATGAACCAGCAGGTGAAAGACCCTCTAGCCGTCGAGTATCTATTGTCTATCATCTGTCTGTACCGTTGCCCCTCACTCTGCGACTCTGCCTGTGAAATAGCAAAGGAATCCTTAACATAACAGCAGCTCTGCACAGTGCTGTTTGGAATCCCTGCACAGCACCGTGAGCACCTTCCAGGCCGCCACTCTGCTCCCACACCTCACTTCGCACCGACACCTGCTCCATCCTCTGTCAGTAGGCTGGTCTCATTCCTGTGCTCTGGTTCTGTGGCTTCAACCACTGCCTGCTGTAGGAAAGTGCCAAGGTTTAGCCAATTAGATGCTTATTGTCACTGGAAAGGCTGCCCAGTGGAGGGGGCCAGTATCCCCCAAACCCCTCCATGGCGTCTATGTGGCAAACAGCAGACCCGGCAGCCGCTAGCTAGGCTGTGGCTGGGGAAAGCAGGGCCGCCACTCTTTCCCTGTGGGCTTCCTGGGAAAGGCTGAGCTCTTCCAAGGCAAGGACAGAGGAGGAAGGCATTTGTAAGGGTTTGCCAGCACACGTGGGCTTGCCCACAAAGTGATTCGGAAACCTCCTGCTGCACAGCTGAAAATCCCTGCCAGGGAGGCGAGAAGGGAGCAAGCCAACGCCAGCGCCCTGACTGAACGTTAGCACCCCCGCCATGCCAGTAACGGTGCCAAAGGGCGTGTGACAGCACGGCACCTGTCGAGCTCTCACCCATGGCATCCTAGCTACTTTCAGAGAGGCTAAATGTGAATGACCAAGAGTCCCTGGGAGTAAGGATTTTAGGGTATCTGCTACAAATGACCTTCCCGTAGGCGAATACCAGCTCACCCAGCAACAGCGTGGGGAACCCCAAAGACACAACCCAGCCAAAGCTGACGTCCAACCTGCTGTCCCGGAATCCCTGCCGTGGGCACCAGGATCGAACAGAGATTAAAAACAGTCCCTTCTTGGACTCCCAGGAAACTCAGCGTCCTAGAAGAGGGACCTGACTCGCCATGCCAGCCTTGAAACACTGGGTGAAGCACGCACGATGCCTGGGCCAGCACACACGGCTCTGGAGGAAAAGGAAGGACAGACAGGAGTGTGGAGCTGTCCCGGGAGCAGGAGCACCACCCGTCCCACTGCAAACCTAGAGCCTGCACCGTGGGGTGCGCAGTGAGAACCAGGCGAGATTACAGCCATGGGTTGCAAGGCCAGCTGGCGCAGGCCCATGGCTCACCGTCCTGGAGGTTGTGACAGTAAAGAGCAGGCCACCATGGCATCTGGCAAGGCCTTTGTGCCGATCCATTCTACGGGCCAGGGCAGAGGGCAGGGAAGTGTGCTTGCAAGGGCTAGAGGGGCAACCAGCTGGATCTAACTGCCACTAATGCCTTCCCAGACAGCCACGTTCCCAGGGCCACTGTTGCTGCTTGCACATGACCTCAGCACATACATTTAAACCGTGGTACCCACAGGAGCTAGAGCATATAGCATCCCAGGGCAGTCAGCGGGAGCTTCCCCCAGTGGGGTGGGGGCAGCAGCTGCTGACACTGAGACAGGCGCTGGTCACCCGAAGCATGGAGAGAGGTTTGTTCTTGGGTGTTGTGCTTCTTAGGCTGTGTCAGGGACAAATGAGGAGAGTGGGGAATATTCCAGCAAAGAATGAGCTGGCCTCAAGCAGACAGTGATGGTGGAAGTGGAGGAAGGGTGCCGTTCAAGTGCTTACTAAAAGATGGCTCCCACAGGGCTGAATGACAAGCAGCTGTGAGGGTGGGGGGAGGCATTCAAGGACAGGGGGAAAACAAGGAGCATGTGACAGCAAAGTGAGTCCCCAGGGCGCCCAAGGGGGCTGAGTTGTGTGGCAAGGTGGGGGAGAGAGGGAGAAACCTTTGGTAGCAGGGGCCAGGGAGCCAGGGGCCAGGGACTGAGGGAACCCAGGGGCCAGGGGCTGCGGGAACCTAGGGACCAGGGGCTGTGCTCTCAAATGTGGGTTCTGGAACCTCTCAGCCAAAGACAGTGTCCAGCGGGTAACAACAGCAGGTGTTTCCCCAGTAGAAATGATGAGTGTCCCTGTGTCAGGCCTCCACTTTAGGGGGCACAGACTGAGGACCTCTCTGAGGCCACGAGGTCCTCTGTGGGCCTGCCAGCCAGTAGCCACCACCAGAGCTGAGGGTGAGGGGTCCCCAGTGGTCCGGAGGACGGCAGGAACAGAGCCTGGGAAAGGCCTTGGCGGCAGAGACCACTTCTGGACGGCCGGTGAACCCCAAGGCTGCACGGCTTCCTTCCAGAGACCACTGGGGAAGCCCCTCTCAGTTGAGGGGGAGTCTGGTGGGAGCAAAGGCAAGCCCACAGTTGGGTGTGGTTGGTTTCCACTTCCTGTTCCCAACACTGGGACCCTGCAGTGCAGTGTGTTGCTGCCCTTGAGGCAAGGCTGGCCAGAGAGTCCTCCTAAGGGACTGGCACAGCCCCCTGCTTTCATGCGCACCCGGCCCAGTGCACAGAGCAGTCATTGCACCTGCTGCCTGCCCAAGCGCACCCCGCCTGCCAAGCCCTGAACTCTAACTCTTCCTGTTTCCCACCTGGGACCTGGCCCCTCAGTTCACCTTAATTTCTTGCCCCCAGCTCAGGTTGTCCTCCCCAGTTCTTGGCACGGGAAACCCCAAGTGGCACACTTTTTCCCGGGGTCACCCCACATATTGTGAGGCGCCAGCTCGCCAGTGGTGTGGAGAGCTTGGACGGCTCCCGCTGACTCCCGGGGTGACCGGATCTGACCTCCTTGCAGGTGCGCGCGGGCTCTGCTGGAGCACGGAGCGTCGGTGCAGCACGCGGGCGGTCCAGCCCAGGACACCCATTGCACGTGGCGGCGCAGCATGGCCTGGACGAGCACGCGCGCCTCTACCTGAGTCGCGGGGAGACTGCCCTGAGTACGGCGTGTGGCTCAGTGTGGCAGCCGGACGAGCAGGTGCGCTGCCTGCGCCTATGCGCTCTGCTACTGGGGCACGGGGCGGCGGTGGACGCACGGGACCAAGACGAGCGCAGCCCGCTGCACGAGGCCTGTTGCCACGCACGCCACGATTTGGTGCGCCTGCTGCTGCGGCTTGGCGCCAACGCGGGCGCGCTGGACTACGGCGGTGCCTCGCCGCTGGCACGCGTGCTGCAGACGGCCACCTGCGTGCCCGAGGCAGAGCCGCAGCGCACCGTGCAAGCACTGCTCAACCACGGCTCGCCCACCGTGTGGCCAGACGCCTTCCCCAAGGTAAGAAGCGACCCTGCCAGACTGGCCTGAGCCGCAAGAACCAGGGGGCATCCCCGTGCGAGCTGGGTTACATGCAGCACCCTCCTCTTGAGTCCAGGCCCACCCTGGGGCTTTGTTCAGATGCAGATCTTGGGGTGGGAGTCTGTATTTCTAACGACTGGTCCCGAGACTCCCCCACCCTCACCCTTGTGTCTTTGAAGAGCAAGACCTTGGAGCCTTCCTGGCACTAAGGGTGTCCACCAGCAAGCCAGGACAGATGCCATGGACGCTGGCACTTGGGCACAGCAGGTACATTTCCATAATGCCTGCGATGCACAAAATATTTTAGCAGCTCACTTTTCGGTGTATTTTTCAGAACGAAGGAAATCAGTCTCTTATGGCAATGGACCTTTGATCTGAATGGAAATTACACAACCTGGGGCAAGCTCGGTGGCTCATCAGGCTAGTCCTTCACCTTGCATATGATGGGATCCCATACGGGTGCTGGTTCACGTCCCAGCTGCTCCACTTCCCATCCAGCTCTCTGCCTGTGGCCTGGGAAAGCAGTGGAGAATGGCCTCGGGACCTGTGTGGGACGCCTGAAACAAATTCCTGGCTCCTGGCTCCTGGCTTCTGGCTTCGGATCAGTGCAGCTCTGGCTGTGGTGGCCACTTGGGGAGCAAACCAGTAGATGAAAGATCTCCTCTCTGTAAATCTGCCTTTCCAATAAAAATAAATAAGTCTTTTTTAAAAAGATGAGAGAAGCCCATTTAGGGGTCAGCCCTGTGGTACAGCTAGTTGAGCCACCACCTGTGCCACTGGTGCACTGGCTCCAGTCCTGACAAGGCATCTGGGAAAGCAGCCCCAAATGGCCCAAGTTCTTGGTCCCCTGCCACTCACATAGGAGATCCCGATGGAGTCCCCGGCTCTTGGGTTCGGCCTGGCACAGCCCTGGCTGTTGCAGCCATCTGAGAAGTGAACCAGCATGTGTAAGATGGATCTCTCTCTAACTGTGCCTTTAAAATAAATAAATACATCTTTAGAAAGAGGGAGAAGCATATGTTACTAGTGGAAAATACTTAGGGTGGGAACATAGTTCAAGAGTGATAAAAAGTTTTTTGTTTGCCTTGAAAGCATTTCCATTTGAGGGATGTTTGCCCAATTCTTGCCCCTGGGGACAAAAGCCCAAACACCTGCTCCATCTCCAGTGCTGCATGAATCTCCCTCCCTGGCCAGGAAACAGAAGACAAGGCACAATCTTTCATCTCTGAGCCTCAGCGGCCCTCTCCTGAGTCCCCCCGTCCTGTGCCAGCTCCATAGAATGGGCTGCCGTTGGTGGTGTGGTCCAGCTCCTATTCGGCTTAGAAGTGGGCAGTGTGTATGGGAGAAGGACAGGAAAGCATGGTGGGTGCTTTTCCCTGGGAGGATAGCAACCCCCAGTCGATGCCAGAGCATTATGGAAATAATTGGGGTGCCTCTGAGACAAGCAGGATCCTGAGGCTCGCCCCCAAAGAAAAGTGTTCACTGTTACCTCCCGGACACTGCGCATGCCGGCCCCAGCACCTGCAGCCAATATTTGTTGAATGAATGAAAGGGGTGCCCACAGCTCCAGACTCCAAGCCTGTGTTGAACTCAGGATGCACCTCTAGCAGGTGCCCCTATGCAGATTGCCAGAAACTAATGGCAGTGAACTTGCACAGAGACGCCCTGGGGCTGAGTGCCATAGCAGGTGGACACCAAGCAGCCATCTGGGTCCTTTGTGGGGCTCAGCCCTGAAAACCAAACCAGAGGCGTCGCTGCCTGGAGAACCACCCTGTTGACCAGGCCAACTGCCTGATGGTCAGGACCCAGCACAGGGACAGAGATGCGAGAGCAGGTGCAGCCAGGCCTGTATTCTGGAGGGTGAGAGGTCAGGGTGGGGCCAGGCCTGGGAGAGCATCCAGTGAGGCAAGGGCAGGTGCAGCCACCTGCTGCGAGTGCTTGGCCTGAGCAACCAGCCCTCCAGGAGTTTCTCTTCTTGGCTGTCCGCAGGAAGAATTGACAGGGCGATCTCAGTGCCCTGGTCCATTCCCGCACAGCCCTCCCTGCCCATCCTTCATGTGAGAGGGAGCATTTCTGGATCAACCTGCTAAGAAAATGTTGGAGCCCCAGAGTCCCAAAAGCAACTGGGTCCAGCACCCTCGAGGCTGCAGACGCAAGCTGCCCAGAGTCACAGAGGCCGCGCATCCTCAATCCACCACCCTCCCTGTCCACCTCCATGGGAGCCGCTGCCCTGTCCCTCCATGCCACCTGGCTTCTCGTTTGCATTCATCACCTATGACTGGTGAGTTCTAGCTCCCCAGCACCTTGTGTTACTTGCTTTCCCAAAGTCACACCAGCTCCTGTGCGGCAGGTTCATTTCTTCAACACGCATTTCATGGGAGCCTCCGCACTGGGTCCTGGCTTGGCGCTGAGGTCCGAAAGCACACGGACCTCACATAGCTGCGTGTCCGTGGGTCTAACCTGCACCAGTGTGAAGTTGCCGTGCTGCACACCCAAAGCCCATGTCCCCTCCAAAGTACCCAACAGAGGCTTCACCTGCCTGGAGCATCAGGGGCTCTGCCAGGCGAAGCATGAAGGCCAGGAACACCTCTGTGAACAGAGGACAGCGAAATAGGAGAAGCTGTGCGAGCGAATGGCCTGGAAGATGACCCAGGAGTTGGAGAGGGGAGGGCATGGGGCCTTGTGAAGGGGCTGGGCCTGGGCCCAGGAGCGGCAGAGGAGGGGACCCCGTCAAATGAACATTCTAGAATGAGTAAAGGCAGCGCCCGGGGTGGGGACTGAGAGTCAAGCACGGGCTGTCAGGTGAGAGATGCTGAGAGCTGGAATGGGAGGCAGAGGTTGTTGGCAAAAGTGACAGATTCTAGAAATATCTGCACAGCTTCCTGCCTGCCTCTTGTGGGCACTGGCAATGCTGGGAAATCAGAATTGCAGAACTGGGGGAAACGACTTGGCAAATTTGCCCCCACTTCATGGAATCTTGAATGAGAGACTGCTGGGTGGCAGTAGTGAAAGGCCAGAACCCAGAGCAGAGCCCCACGGAGGAAGTGGGGCATCCCCGGGCCCCCTCGGGGGCATGGGGGACCCAGACGAGAGGCCGTGAAGAGCAGGGCACCTACCCTCTTCACTCTTGTTTTATTTCTCCATCTACATACAAAGCAACGCGCCTCTGTGATTCCCCCCTTAATTTTCTTTCTGCCGCCTCATTAGCCGGAGCGAGTGTGCGCGGACACTAATGACATCAGCATGTCAGAGTAATGTGGCAGGCGCCCCTCGGCAGACACAAGGAGGCGGCGGAGATGTTTAAACTGTGTTGGCGTAAAAATAATGAAGGCAGCCAGCTGGCTGGTGAACGGGCAGCCCGCTGCCGGGGAGCCCCGAGAGGTGGAACGGAGGACAGACAGGAAATGATTGCCCCAGACGAGGCAATAAGACTTTGTCACAGTCTGTGCCCTGCGGGTGGGGGCAGGGGAGGAGGAGGGTGGGCGAGCCGTCCCCGGGAGCCATTAAGCATCCTGCAGGGAAGTGACAGGGCCAGCCAGGAGCTGCTAGTAGGCCAGGCCAGGGAGGCCCAGGAAGTGAGAACAACCAGAGGCACCACAGCTAGGACAGCCTGGGTGGAGGGTTGCGGCCAGAGTAGTCGGACTCCCTTCCCATGTGGAAGGGGCAAGAACTCAGGGGTGACCCACAGAATTGACGCCTTACTGGCTGCAAATAGTGCCTGGCTGGCAAGAAATTGTGATGGGCACCAGGCTGGGCTGGGCTGGGTACGCTGGGCTCCTGGGGCCACTGGTCACTCCCTCTGTGACAAATTGTCTTTCCGCCTCACGCGGGGATGGCGCTGGGCTGGGAAGTAAGTTAGAAGCAGGTTGGAGACCTCCGTCATAAACCTGCCAGTGTCAACAGGATGAGCAGTTTCTTTTTATTTTTTCTCTGTAAACAATTTGATTATTTGAAAGTCATAGAGAAAGAATCTGCTTGTTCACTCCCCAGATGGTCTCAACAGGCAGAGCTGGAGCCATCCGAAGCCAGGAGCCAGAAGCCCCGCCAGGTCTCCCACGTGGGCGCAGGGACCCAAGGGCTCGAGTCACTGCTTTTCCAGGCCAGAAGCAGGGAGCTTGATCGGAAGTGGAATAGCTGGACTCAAAGGGGCACCCACGTGGGATGCTGGCACAGCAGGTGGAAGACCTCCGCCCTGCTTTTTTTTAAAGCATGGTTGGTGCCAGTGTTGTGTTGTGCAGGCAAAGCCACCACTGGTGACAGTGGCATCCCATATGGATGTCAATTTGGGCCTCGACTTGTCCGCTTCTGATGCAGTTCCTTGCTTACACATCTGGGAAAGATGGTCCAAGTGGCTGGAGCCCTGCACCCATGTGGGAGACCTGGATGGAGCCCCCATCTGTCAGGGTGCCGGGCCGTCTGCCTGGCTGCCCTCCCATCCCTCTGTGCTGTTCTGTACTGTCCGCTGGGTTCCTTTCAGCTGAACTCACAGTCCTGTTTCCACCGGCTCTGGCCCCCAGGGCAGACACCCCGGGAAACGGGAGTGAGGAAAAACAGAGAAGCTACACTGCTTCTCCTCCCGTCTCGCCCGGCGCATCTGCTCCGTGACTCCAGCGGCCACCAGTCAGCGTGGCCCACGGTGACATGTACAGATGCAAGCCCAGGATTGCCCAGCAGTGCCCTCATCAATGTCACCAAGGAACCAGGTGCGTTCTGCCCCGCCGTGCTTTGCAAATCAGTTCTGTCCTAAGAATGGTTCTTCCCAAGCAGCCTCCTCATTCATACCATTTGCTGATTTTTTCTAGAGGTTCTGAGAAAGTCTCCCCACATTTGCTTACTGACAAGGAAGTGGGATTGCCACCACTGATTTGCTAATTGAACAGCTTAGGCAGACACAGGAAGGAGGAGGGCTGGTGTGTGGAGTTCTCCAGGGCTGGCATCTGGCAGAGAGCTTAACACAGCAGCTCCCTGGGTTTCAGTCTTGGCTCGGCTTCCAGTTCCAGGTTCCTGCAGACGCACACGCCCGCCGGGAGGCAGCAGGTGAGGGTGGGGATGCCCAGGTCATGCCTCAGTGTGGGGACCTGGCTTGACCTCCCGGCTCCTGGCTTCACCGCAGCCCAGCCCCAGCTGTTGTGGGTATTTGGGAAATGAACCTGCGCATGGAAGAGCTCTCTCTGCCTTCCAAATAAGTTTTGGTAAATCAAAAAACAAAAAGAATGGAGCAAAGAAGTGTAAGAAGGAAATAATAGTCACGAAGGATAGAAAGTAGAGTGAGAATCTGCAGACGGGTGATGCTACTGCAGGAACTCGCAGGTCGACAGGAAATAACCAAGGACGTCACAGAACCAGACTGCACCACAAGTCCGAACTCTTCAGTGTTACAAAGTGTGCTCCCTGCAAGCAGGAGACATGTAGCTGTGTACATTTTAGAAAAGAAAGTTGTAAGAAGACATGGGGAAATGCCACATAACATTCAAGGAGAAAACGGCTTATTCTTCAAGGCATAAAAACCCCCCATTCCCCCATGGATCCCGACAGCAACATTAGTATCAGGGAGACTTTGGATACTGTAATCCTAGATTCATCTTGTCTTGATGGCTCAAAAAGATGCCTTCCTCATGCCTTTGTTTGGAGGCTGTTACAGCTCCAGCAAGGTCGAGGCAGGTGCGTGGGAGGCTCTTGCCTAAGGGCTCAGAGAAGGGAGAATCTGTGCCTGGGGCTGCTGAACAGCAAGTGGACAGTGTGCAGCCCAACACAGCCCTGGTGGGCCTGACCTGAACCTTCAACAACAGGGACCAGGATGGGAACAGGGCCAGTGGGAGGAGAGAGCGGAGAGGGAGAGGGGAGGAAGCTGAGTTCGGGCTGAGTCCTGAGGGACACGATGATGACCTTGGCCATTGGAGCTTCAAGCAGAGGATTGCCACTGCCTGACGAGCATCTTGTGTGGATCCACAAAATACTCAAGGAGGGGAAGAGAAACACAGGCGTTCAGGGGCTGTGGCCATGACCCTGTGCAGGACAAGAGTGGCCTGCACACGGCGGGGGATCTTCAAGCACAGCCAGCAGGGATGCTGTGGATGTGGGATGAGTGAGGAGTCAGGATGACTGAGAGCTAACTCACAGAGCGATGGGCTTGTCACTTCCTGGGCAGGGGAGGTCACACAGGGCAGCGGGGCAGGGCAGGTGAAGGAGAGCCCGGATTTTGCAGGGGGGACCAGGGGAATGCGTGAGACAGCCAAGAGCAGCTGGCATGCAGCGTGTGTTCAGTGCTGGAGTCGAGAGAAGCAGGTCACCCCTGTCGGGGTGCGCAGGGAGGGATGGAAGGATGAAGACTCGCCTGTTGCTGTCAGGCTGAGGATCCTGACCCTTGCGGGACAAGAAAGATCATGCTGATGTGAGGAAGCAGTAGAACGGTTCCAGATGGCTCTGATCTCAGTCTCACACCCAAGTTCCACCACATAAATGTGATCCATGCAGATGGAACTTGAACCGAGCAGAACATGACTGCGTCTGGTGCCTGAGCCAGCCCCTGCTACAGCCACGGCAGCCCCTGCTCCGGCCACGGTTCAGCCCCTGCTCCGGCAGCCCCTGCTGCAGCAGCCCCTGCTCCGGCAGCCCCTGCTCCAGCCACGGTTCAGGACACAGGAGGTCTGTAGCAAACACCTGTTATTTCTTCAGATTTGCATTTATTTATTTGAAAGGCAGAGATAGAGATGAAAGAGAAGAGAGATAGGAAAAGGGGATAAGGAGGAGAGAGAGAGAGGAGTTAGAACATAAGGATAAGACAAAGGGTATAGGTCAGAGGAGTCTAAATGAGGACTGATCGGGCCCGGCGTGGTGGCGCAAGTGGTTAAAGGTCCTTGCCTTGCACACCCGGGATCCCATATGGGCGCCGGTTCTAATCCCGGCAGCCCCGCTTCCCTTCCAGCTCCCTGCCTGTGGCCTGGGAAAGCAGTTGAGGACGGCCCAAAGCTTTGGGAACCTGCACCCGCGTGGGAGACCCGGAAGAGGCTCCTGGCTTCGGATCGGCATAGTATCGGCCCGTTGCGCTCACTTGGGGAGTGAATCATCGGACGGAAGATCTTCCTCTCTGTCTCTCCTCTCTGTATATCCGCCTTTCCAATGAAAAAATAATAAAAATAAATCTTTAAATGAGGAC
Organism: Ochotona curzoniae; assembly: GCF_017591425.1. Lineage (NCBI taxonomy): Eukaryota > Metazoa > Chordata > Mammalia > Lagomorpha > Ochotonidae > Ochotona > Ochotona curzoniae. The sequence goes on along the minus strand of NW_024465405.1, from coordinate 3,877,488 downwards.
TGATCAACAAATCCAATAGCTGGTTCCTTGTGGGGAAAATAAGACAAATATACAAGAAAAAAACTGAACCAGAAGGCCCGACGAGATAGTGTAGTGGCTAAAGTCCTCCTCACCTTGAACGTGCCGGAGTCCCATATGGGCACCAGTTCTAATCCCAGCAGCTCCACTTCCCATCCAGCTCCCTGCTTGTGGCCTGGGAAAGCAGTAGAGGACAGCCCAAAGCCTTGGGAGCTCTCTGTGTCTCCTCCTTTCTGTATATCTGCCTTTCCAATAAGGAATAAATGAATCTTTTTTAAAAAAATTGAACCACAAAAAAAAATTGAAAATACAATTGCAATGAGTTTCATTTGAGAAAAATGGTGCTTGCTCTGTGTGGGGAGCTGTCCCTGGCTCTCCCTGCCCGAGGCCATCACGGCACACTCCCATCCTTCCCCACACCAGCTGGGTGTGGCGTTTCTGCCAAGGGTCCCCCACGAAAGGCCGGCAGTCTGGAGAGCCCACCCCTTGACTCGCCTTCAGATCTGGCAGAGCCCCAGTGCACTGCCCTCTCCCACTCTGCTCCTGCACGCCGCATCCCCCACCTCGCCAGTGAGCACTTCCCAGCCTCCCGTGAGCCTCTATTCAGTGTGAAATGTCTTTAAGATGAACAACATGTTCTAGGAAAATGCAGATTAACAAAATAGCCCAGTATACATGGAAGACTCTGACAATGGCCATCAAGTGCCAGGCTGTGATAATACGGAAATGCAAGACCCACCAGCCCTTGTCCTAGAAACAGACGGTCCTCGGGCAGTTAGCTTCACTAAGTTAATATAATAAACAGATGTGAAAACCTAGCAAAATAGCTCTACAAATAAAGCTACGAGCCAAATTGAGTTGTTAAAAGAAATGCAAAAACCTGGGCTTATTGAATTTGGCATTATGCTTAACAATTATGAGATTGGTATATGCTGTGGTTGTTACTTATGTGTTTTATGTATATTTATGTATAATGTACACACACAAGTCCACTGGTTCACTCCCAGATGTCAGCAACAACTGGGGCCAGAGTTGAGTGCTGGGAACTCAGCCCATGTCTCCATGTGGGCCCAGGGACTAGTGTCCTCACTGCTGCTTCCCAAGCGGCATGATGCAGGGATTAGGAGTGGGGCTGGGGAGCCCGTGCTCGAACCAGCCCCTCTGGCATGGCTAAATGCCTGCCCCAAAAGTATATTTATTTATTTTTTAAGTGTGTCCTGGGGTACCAGAGCTATGGCTTAGTGAGTAAAAATGCTGTCTGCAATGTTGGCATCCCATGTCGGAACCGGTTCGCGTCCCAGCTACTCCACTTCCCATTCAACTCCCTGCTAATGTCCCCGAGGGCGGCAGAGTATGGCCCTGAACCCACACATGCTGTAGTCACGTGGCAAGGGAGTGGCAGACATGAACCCCAAGCCTCCCCCAACCATGTCCACCGTCCCCGGGCCTGGTCATCCTGGTTGTGTCCACCCCAGCAGGTGCTGAGGAGCTGTGCGGCCACCCCCAGTGTCATTGAAGTGCTCTGCAACGCCTTCTCTCAGCTCTGCGTGGCCGAGTCCTGGCAGGAGGCAATCCCAGACGAGGTGCTCCAGGTGAGGGAACCATTCAGCCTTGGCCCAAGCTATTGGGGAAAACGCTGCGTCCATGCTGAGCAAGCGGTGCTCTAGTCATTGTTGCCCGAGAGAACAGAAGAGATACTTGCTATCCTAAGTCATCCAATGATGACGAGACGGTACAGGAGGATCGCATGGGCTGTGTGAACACTACGCCACTGCGCTTGCAGGTCTTGAGCAATCCTGGAGACGGATACCCTGGGAAGAGGAGAGGGGAAGCAGCGATAACTGGCTTACAGAATGCCAAAGCGCTTTGACTGGTGCCCCGAGAGAGGCGGCATCAGAATGGCTCTGGCTCCAAAGCTGGAGTGCCCGTGTGCCCCACCTTCTGATGGTTTGGGATCTGCCCGAGGCAGCCATGGGCCTCATCCGCGTCCACCACAGAGATCACAGGATCAGTGAGCATAGGGTGAGATCAACTGTCGCCAGAAGCCACTAGAAAACGTTCCCTCCTGTCGCATTGGCCCAAGTCACGTCTCTAAACCCCAGGGTAGTTGGCTTGCACCCCGGGCTCCTAGGGCCAGCACTTGCCCAACAGAAGGGCTCAACTGGATCAGATGAGGTCAACAGGCAGCCCAGGAGGGAACCATGCGGCTGTGGGGCTGTAGGGCACAGGGGTTGAGTGGAGCCAGGATGGAGGGCACAGAACCCCAGTGCAAATGCTCTGAGCTAGTTGAGGTACTGTGTGAGGCCATGTGTATTCCCTAGGGGGTCTCGGCAGGCAGAGGACCATGAGCGACCCCTGATGCTGCACTCATTCCCTTCCAGAAGCACCCCGCCTTCTACCAGTCCTTCTTGGCCCTGGCCCAGGGCCCGTGCTGCCTGCAGCACCTGTGCCGCTGTGCCATTCGCAAGACGCTGGGCAGGAGGTGCGGCTGCCTCATCCCCCTGCTCCCCCAGCCTCTACTCCTGCAAGATTACCTGCTCTTGGAGCCAGAGGGCGTTTTGCGCTGAAGATCCAGAAAACCAGAGCCCTGGGCCCTCGCCCCAGTTCCCAGGCTGCCCTCCTGGGAGGCTGGGAGTGGAATAAGCGCCCTGGGGCCTGAACAAGGAGGGCTGGGCCTGGACCCACTCCCTTGCCACTCTGCCCCAGGCTGAAGGAAGCACAGACCTCACCGAACTGCAAGCTCCCCTCTCAGGATTGGTTTTCACACCAGGAGACCAGGGTTCTGGTTGGCCACCAGCTGCAGCACCCCTGAATCACAGCACCAGTTCAAATCCCAGCTGCTCCATTTCCAATCCAGCTCCCTGGTCATGTCCCTAGGAAAGCACAGAAAAATGAGCCAAGTGCTTGGACCCCCAGAAGCTCCTGGTTCCCAGCGTTGGAGCAGCCCAGCTCAGCTCTGACCCTAGCAGCCAGTTGGGCATAAACCCACAAAGTATAAGATCTCTGCTCTCTCTCCCTCTCCCTCCTTCCCTCTGTGTCACTCCGCCAGACACTTGAAGTTTCCTTGTTTACATTCTTCTGCCCTAGACCCCCTCTGCCATGCTGCCCCCAACTCAGGCCCTCAGCCCCTCAGGATACCTGTCAGTCTTCTGTATTAAAAACACAAAGTGGCTACAGGTGACCTGCAGCCAGTGCAAGGGGCATCCAGAAGAGGCTCCTGGCTCCTGGCTTCAGATCGAATCAGCACAGCTCCAGCCATTGCAGCTGCTTGGGGAGTGAATCAACAATCCTCTCTGTCTCTCCTCCTCTCTGTATATCTAACTTTCCAATAAAAAAAATAGAATTAAAATAAATGTTTTTTAAATTATTATTTTTATGGTTGATGATATTTACATAGTTGATGAGGGCGATAAGGGTCAAGGGCTACAGGAGGTGGGTCACCATTTCCGCATTCTCTTTTTTTCCTTCCTGTATCTGGGGGAAGGAGGAGATGAGGGGAGAAGCCACACCCAGCCTCCCAAACGCCTCTGCACCCTGCGATGGAGGACAGCCACCCCCGCCACCCCAGGGTCCCCAGTGTGGAGTATGCTCTGAGGGTCCTGCTCATGAGCTTTCCATAGTTCAGCAGTTCCAAATTACTGTCAATCTCGCCACTGCAAGCACGATGACACCTCTCCAGAATCCACTGAGCAACATAGTCCACCTTAGAGTCTGTTTGCTCAGGAGACTCACTGCCGACACTTGGCTGGGGTAGTGGGTTGATTTGTTCTGTCCTCCGTCCTCTGTCGTGGCACCAGGTGTCCTGTGCAGACTCCAGTGGACTGCTGTGTCCTCCATGTGCACCTGGATATGCTGTCCACTGCTCCGTCTAGGCCACTGACGAGACCCAGCTCTGACATGCACTGCAGAACCTGCAATTCTCTTCACGGTTGGGGTTCTGAGTCCAGCAATTCATAGAAACTTCATCTGAGGTGATCCCAGACCTGATTCTTGTGTGTGCTTGCCAACACAGGGTCCAACACAGTCCATCACCCCAATCGGCTTATGCACATGCTGGTGGTTGCAATTGCTGGGTCAATTCTGTCTCCAGCCCTGTCTTCTACACAAACCAATGGGTGTTGCAGCCCAGCCCGATCCTGCCCACCACACGCTCGGTCTTCACGGACAGCAGTGGGAGCTGCAGCCTAGTTGGAGCAACCTACAACAACCCCTATCAGTCCTGTCCCGTGCCCTGGTTCCCATGCTTGCCATTATGTACAGCAGACTGGTCCAGTCTATCCCACATCCCATTCAGCTCTCATACATGTCGATGGGCATTGAAACCTAGTTCAACCCAACCAGCACCCCCATCCAGGCCACATACCTGCCAGTGGCTGCCACTCTCTGTCTAGTCATGCCTACCCCAGTCCTGGTTCCCATGCTCACCAGTCAGAGTGGCAACCCAAGAGAGAGGTGTCCACTCTTTCCCTACTGGGCCCACTGCCACTCCAGGATCTTGCACTCTCCAGGTGGTACTCCAGTTTAACTTGACAGAATTGGCCCCCATGCCAGCATCTGCCAGCTGATGCTGCAGCAAAGCCCAAGCAACCCACACCCACTCTGACTTATGCTTGCAACCCAGCCTGAGTTTCCCCTGATCCAGTCCACATGAGGCCAGCAGGTGTTGTAGCCCTGCCTGGCCTAGTCTGCTCCCATCCCAACTTATAGTCTCCAGTGGGAGTGGTGGTCCAGCAGGGGAGTCCTCCACAGTCCCCTACCAGCTTTTCCCCTCCCTCCCCCGGGTCTCATGTGTGCTGGTTGGGTGCTATGGCTCAGTCTGGCATGTCCCGCTTCTCCTCAACATTTGTCAGTGGGTGCTGTAGCCTGGCTGGGCCCAGACCACCCCAAATTCCAACTCATGCTGGTGGAGGCTAACCTAGCCCAGTCCAGCTAGCCCCAGTTCTGGCCTCATGTGAACTGGCTTATGTTGTGATCCAACCCAGCCTAACCCATACTCCATTCTGGTGCTCAGATTCGCCAGCAGATGATATTAACTAGCCTAGCCTGATTCACTCGCAACCTGTGCCGAATGTATGTCGGTGGGTACCATTGCCTGGCTTGGCCCAGGCTGCTCCCTATCACGGTTCTTATACTCACCTGCAGGGACTGTGTCCTGACAGAGGAGTCCCCCAAGCTCCTCCATCAGAACCTCTCTCAATGCCATATCTCACGCACACCGCTAGGCCCATGGGCCAGCCTTACTTAGTTCACCCCCTGTTGTAGCAGGAATAGTGGTCTTTTCTGACTGGCCTTCACCCATTCCAGTTTTTGCTGTTTGGTGTTACAGCCAGCCAAGGCTGATCCACACCCAGACACAGCTCACACATGGCTCAGCAGGAGCAGAGACGTAGCCTAGCCCGTCTTACACCTACCCTGGTTCTCACAAGCACTAGTGGGTGCTGGTATCTAGCCCAGTCCAGTGCTCCCAGTCCCAGTCCACGCTTGTGCCGAGCAACACTGCAGCCATGTCCAGACCAGACAGCAGCCCCCACTCTGGCCCTCACACACTGCAGCCATGTCCAGACCAGACAGCAGCCCCCACTCTGGCCCTCACACTCACAGTGGGAACAACAACCCAGCCAGGGTGCTCCCTTTGCTCCCCAACCAGGCCTGTTCTGAGCCACAGACCTTGCATGTGCCAGTTGCTCTGACCCAGCTTGGCATAGACCCTCACCTGTCTTGGCCTTTGCCTTGGATGCTGTAGCCTGGCCTGGCCCGGCCTGTCCCAGGCCCAGCTCTCACTGGCAGGTGATGCAACCTGGCCCTACTCAGTCTGCTCCCATCTCTGGCTCATGCAAACCGGTAGGTGTGACAGCCTAACCCAGCATGACCTGTGCTCCAGCCTGGTTTCTGCACTTGCCAGTGAGCTAAGATTTGCTTGGCCCTGCCTAGTCCACTCCCTTCCAAAATCAACCCACACATTTGTCAACAGTTGGAGCTAACTTGCCCAGCCTGTCCAACACCAGGCCTGAACCATGTGCTCAGCAGTGGGAGCTATGACCCACTAGGGGAACTTCCCAAGTTCCTCCACTCGCTTGGGCCACCCCCAGACCCAGATCTCAATCATGCCAGCAAGTGCTAGGCCCTTGCCCGGCATGCTCTGTTCCTCTTTCTTGGCCTAGTAGGAGCTGGTGAATGTTGTGGCCCATCCCACCCCACACCCTGTTTAGGATGCGTATGTGGGTGCTGCAGCCTGGACCTGTCCAGACTATTCCCGGTCCTCGTATCCTTGAGTGTCAGTGGGCTCCGTGACCACACCTAGCTCAGCCCATCACCATCCCAACTCTCGAGCTAACCAATGAGATTTGCATTTCTACAGGGTTTGACCCACAAATCTCCCACAAAATCTACCCCTGGGCCTGGTTTTCTTGCGTGCTGGTTAGTGTCATGGCCCTGCCTAATGTGACCTGTCCCCTGTTCCAACATTCAGTCAGGTACTGGGATCTAGTCCTGCTAGACAGGCCCCAGGCCTAGCTTTTGTATGGACTGGCGTGTGGTGGTCAGCAATGTTCCATGCTAACAAGCCCAACTCAGGCTGATGCATGAGTCTGACCCATACATATCTTTAAAAATAATAATAATGGGGTCTAGTAATGCATCCTTCCACTGGGAGCACAAAGCCACCTAGCATTGGGATAAAGACTAAACTGCGGGGAAGAATCACATGACCTGTCATGCAGAAAAAACAAACTGGGGCCAGACCTGAGGCACAGCGAGTGAAGGCATCATCGATGGCACCGGCATGGCATAGGGATGAGTCCCAGCTGCTCCACTTCTGCCCCAGCTCCCTGCTCGTGTGCCTGGGAAGGCGGCTCAAGACAGTTCAACTACTGGGATCCCTGCATGCACCCAGAGAGGCTCCAGGCTCATGCCTTCAGCCTGGCCCACCCCTGGCGGCTGGAGCCATTTGGGAAGTGGGTGGAAGAATCTTTCTCTGCCCCTCAGCTCCGCAACTTTGCCTTCCAAATAAATATTTTCTAAAAAAGTTAAAAGGCTGGGTTCAGCACAGTAGCCTAGCAGCTAAAGTCCTCATCTTGCACATGCTGGGATCCCATGTGGATACCAGTTTATGTCCCAGCAGCCCCCCTTCCCATCCAGCTCCCTGCTTGTGGCCTGAGAAAGCAGTCAGGACGGCCCAAAGCCTTGGGACCCTGCACCCGCGTGGGAGACCCGGAAGGGGCTCCTGGCTCCTGGCTCCTGGCTTTGGCTAAGCTCAGCTCCAGCCGTTGCAGTTATTTGGGGAGTGGATCAACAGGTGATCTTACTCTGTATAGATCTGACTTTGCAATAAAAATAAATCTTTAAAAAATAATAAACGAGCAAACAATCAAGAGTGACAATGGCAGAAAACGTAGTCGCAGAGCGGCCACCAGGGGCTCGTCTTCCTTGAGCGCGGGGACAGTTGTACAGCAGCCCGTCTTCCTGGCCCAGTCCTTCAGCCGCCCCGCCCCCACCTGGGAAAACGCTCTGGCTTTTTTAATAAATTGTGTCAAATGCCACCGCTTGGAAGCAGCAGTGGGAGAGAGCAAAACTTTATTCAAACATCCTGATTTAATGCTTCCTAAAGCACAATAAATATTAATCAATGGCCAGGCTCCCCCAAAAGCATGTTCTTTCCCCAAATTACAGCTTGCAAAGTGCAGTATGATTCTCATGGAGGGTCCCCACAGACTCCCTGCAGCTGCCTAAAACCTCATTTCCATGGTGGGATGGCTCCACGGTGGGGGTGGTGGGCTGCCTGTGCCCGCCTTCAGCACCTGGCGTCGCACCCGTGGCTGGGACTGGGGCCACGTGCTGCCGTGACCCCACCAGCAGGGCCCAGGGCCGTCAGTTTCTGCATGTCCTCACCAGCTCTCGATAAGTTCTGAGCTTTTGCTGATGTGGCGCATTGTCTTACCTCGTCCTTCCCGAGAGCAGTGGAGCTCTGGCAGCCTCTTTCCCAAGGGCGCTCCCGGGGAGCCGAGCCACGGCGTGTCAGGTCAGGTCAACAGCTGTGAGCCTCTGCGGGAGCCTGTCTGTGTCTCCAGCTGCTCCATTTCGGATCCAGCTCCCTACCAAGGTACTTGGGGAAGCAGTGAAAGCTGGCTTTGGTCTAGCCCAGAGCTGGCCATTGTGGCCATTTGGGGGGTGAACCAGCCAATGAAAAGCTCTCTCTCTCTCCTCTGTAACTGTGTCAAAGGACAGAAGAACAGGCAATGGCCAGGCGTCTGCTGTGACACCTTAGCACGGAGGCTCGGGAAGGAAGGGCTAGTGTCAAGGTCATGTTCTCTGCTGCCCCTTCTCTGTGCTGAGCAAGGGCTGCTGTATTCCCAAGGAAGATGTCATCTGGTACACAGTGTGACCTCCTGGTGTGGGGGATCACCCTGGATCTCTCCTGCCCAGCCCACGTAGGAGGCCACACCGTGTCCCTGGGGAACTCCTGACCGAAGTCTCGGCTAACCAAGACCCCAACCTGGCCTGTCCACTGGGCGCGCAGCGAGAGCAGTGGACTGCTCCCCAGTCTCTTCTCTGTTTAACTAGCTGTGCTAGGACTTCCTTGGTAAACAGCTACAGGGAGTCAAATGTTACATTCACCCTGTTTTTCAGTATGTAACAAGTTTGCCCTGATACACAGCTTCCTGTTCCTGTGCTTCATAACCTGTGTCAGAGATAGATACATCTACTAGCCTGTCACAGCCTCCTTGTTGGGACCTGCCTTTTTCCTGCCCCGGTTTCCTATCCTATATAAGCTTGTAACTTCTTTCAAATAAACGGACATCCCTCACCCTCATACCAGTTTGTCTCCGGCTGCAGGGGAGCACTGTCGCCTCACCCCTTGGTGGTCTCAGGGCCTGCTGGACAGAAGCCCCCTGAGACCTGGGCCCTAACCGTCATCATGGCCTCAACGTGTGATCATGTCACTTCTAGAGGAGCATGTCCTTTGCCTCATCCCATCCAGTCAAGCCCTCCTGCCTCCACTGTCCAACACCTCCAACATGCGGTGCCTCCCAGCCAGCACCAGCCCGTGCAGACCAGTGGCATGAGATGGCAGGAGCCAGGAGCCTGCATCCCATTCATCGGAAACAATGCCATGCCTGCCAGAGAGCATGGGAGAAATGAAGTGTGACTGGAAGCTAGTTCTGAGTGAGCCGCTTGCTGGTGGCCATCTGCTGTCCCTGAGCTGCGACAGTGGCTTGTGCCCATGAGACAGGATGGAACCCATCCCCAGTTCCGGAGACTTTGGTGACAGCCAGCAGGTTGCGTTGTCAAAGTAGCAAGGAAAGAGCTGCTCTAATGAGATGAGCAGTATCTCAGCACTATGGAAGCCACTTGAGCAGTACCCTGAGAGCAAGGTCCATATCGGGGACCCTGGGGTGACGCCGGCAGCCACCCCACACCCTCGGATACTGATGTAGCTGGGATGCGGGGTGCGGCTTCTCCCCTTCCCTCCCCACTTCCCTCAGATACAGGAAAAAGGAAAAGAAAATTAGAAAGAGTGGTTTCATCCACTTTCCCTCCTTGCTCGACCTTTCCCATCCTCATCAATGTCTACATGGCCATGCATCCTTCTCAACTATGTGAACATCATCACAAATAGAATTTTACTAAAGACATTTTTTAAAAAGGAAAGTGTTGCTCTGATGAGTTCTGGTTATGCTCTCTGTGCAGGTCACAGGAGATCCAGGAGGGAGGGAATCTAGAAGGGAAAGAGGGAGGGAGGGAGGCCGGAGGGAGGGAGGGGAAGAGGAGGGGACCCCGGAGAAGGAGGGGGAAGAGGGGACTCAGGGGAGGACTATGAAACTAGGAAAGAATCCAGAAATGTGGGCCTGGTACGATAGCGTAATGGTTAAGGTCCTCGCCTTGAACATGCCGGGATCCCATATGGGCGTCAGTTCTAAACAGCTCCACTTCCCATCCAGCTCCCTGCTTGCGGCCTGGGAAAGCAGTCGAGGACGGCCCAGAGCCTTGGGACCCTGCATCCACATGGGAAACCCAGAAAGAAATTCCTGCCTCCCGGCTTCGGATCGGTGCAGCACCGGCCATTGCGGTCACTTGGGGAGTGAACCATCAGACGGAAGATCTTCTTCTCTGTCTCTCTTCCTCTCTGTACATCTGCCCTTCCAATAAAATAAATAAACCTTAAAAAAATAATCTGGAAATGTTTTCCTTGCTTAATACAATCCACATGGATGATGATTATCTTTAAAGATGATTTATTGACGAAAAGGCAGCATTACAGAGCGACAGGGAGAGGCAGAGAGATTCCATCTGCTGGTTCACGCCCCACATGGCCACAACAGCCGGAAGTGGCCAAGCGAAAGCCAGCAGCTTCATCCGCATCTCCCACTTGGCTTCGGGAGCCCAAGCACTCGCGCCTCCGTCCTCAGCTGCTTTCACAGGCTCACTGCCAGGGAGCTGGATTGGAAGTGGAGCAGACAGGACACGAACTGGCGACCATTTAGGATGCAGTGCTGCAGGCTGCTGCGCCATAGCACCAGGCCCTTACCTTTTTCAATTCCAAATTCAGTTTTCAATGATGCCTTCACAGAACAAGAGCAAATAATGTTCTGCCTGTTTTCATGAAAGACAGCAGGGAATCCATTTGCTCACCTCCCTTCTGCTTTGATATTTTTCCTCTTCTTACTGTGGAGAACTGAAGAGCTACAAGTAAGGTTTGTCTCTGAGCTCAGATCTGGAGGGCAAGGGGCTGGCCTCTGGGCACCCAGTGTGCCCCAAATAGGACAAGTAGTTGCCATCCAGATGCTTCCATGTGACCCACAGTCCGTGAGCAGTCAGGTCGTTTGCCTCTTCAGGGCTGCCCCAGGGCCCAGTGAGCAGCCAGGAGTACTGTCTCTTTTATCCCACCCTTTCAAGAGTAAACTCTTCAGTACTACCCTCCCTGTGCAGCTGCTGGGAGACATACAAGGACAAGCCCCGGTCTCAGCCCGCCCCAGAATCTGCAGCTTATTTCTGGATCCAGAATTTGTCTTGAAACTGTTAACATCGTTCTAAGTTAAGTGGAAAAGTATTTGCGTGCCCAAATGGCTGAAATGCATGACCTGGGGCCCTGCGGAAGGACTGGAGAAAACCTGAAACTGATTTCAGGGTCTGCAGGTGGCGCCCTAAGCAAGCGGTCTCACCCGGGCGGCAGCCCCTCTCCCGGGTTTAAGAGAAGAAAAGCGGTGAGAGGTTTGAGTCCCAGATGGGGCGAAGGGTGGAGCTTGGGAAAACTATAGATTTACAAAGTATTGGTTAGAACTGTGCAGCCATAATATACATATATTTTTTTAATCCGGTCGTTAGAACTATGGACTTGTCTCTTGGCAGCAAACCCACGCATTCTGCAGGCAGCGTGTTTATGAAGAACTGTCATTGTCAGCTGACTTGGGGCGGCCTTGGTGGCAGCCCTGCTCAGGCCCGCGGCGGGAGGGGAATCACGCCTCTCGGCCGGCCTGCGGCTAGCTGGGCGCTGCGTGTCCACCTCGTCCTGCAGAATGGCATTTCACTCTGTCGGCTTAATCACTCCAATAAAATAGAGGAGATTTCTTTGTAATGCAATTTGTAAGCAATAAACATGATTGAGAACGCGGTCCTTGCTGTCGGCAGTGCCTAACGCAGGGTTTTAATTCGGTGTGTAATTATTCACTGTTGTGGCACCTTGGCGAACCCCCCCGCCCGTCCCCACCCGCTCGAGACTTGTGGGAAGCTTGCAGGACCAGGGTGGGATGGAGACAGGGCTGCGGCGCGTCTGATGGGAGCTGGAAGCGGTGGCAAAGAACTCTCCCTCTTTTATCTACTAAAGACAGGAGGTCACATTAACTCGTAATACAGACACATAAAAATGTGATTACGGGTTCTAAACAGAACGCAGTAGGCCCCTAGTTAACACAATGAGATTTCCAGGAAGTGATGCATAAATTCTTCAAAAATGACACATTTCTCACGTTCCATTCCAATTAAATTACTGAGGCAGCTAACGGCGACGAGCACGGGCCAGGGATAAAATGAGGGTTTCTCTTCCTGAGACTCTATCTCTGGAAGTATATTTTTATGAGACGCAGTTAATATTACGCTATTATTTTCAACGGTGCTGCAAGGGATGGCTCAGCCGCGCTCCCCGCCCGGCTCCTCCTTTGTTTCCCGGCTTTGCTAACGACACAGCCCCCACCGAGCTCTCCGCAGGGGACCTGCGTGTCAGTGCCCTGGCGTGGGGGAGGAAGAGGGACCGAGTATCCGAGGCCCTGGGACTCCGCGCGCTTCCCCCAACCCTGGGGGCAGACGGGGAGCCCGCCCACACCCACTCGCGACGCAAGAACACGGGGGGGGGGGAGCGGACCTCCACCCCGTCCCCCAGACAGCCTGCGGAGCGTCCCCCGCCCTATGCACGCTGCCCCTCCGGGCCTGCGGGTGACTCTGAGTGGGAACCCTCCCGGCTCTCCCCACCCCCTGTGAGGCGCCCCTAGGGAGCTGGGAGGGGCGCTGAGCAGCGGGGGTCGCGGGCAGACAAAAGGAGGCCAGCGCGCGGCACTGCTGGGGGGTGGGGGGCGTTTGTGGGAGGGCGCGCGCGCGCCTGGTGGCGGGGACGCTGCGGGGACCGCGGCAGAGCGATCCCAATCAGAAATACGACTCAGAGTCCTAATGAAGTTGATTGCGTGAACATTTATAATCCCCCGTGGTCCTAAATGAAATCAGATATAATCAGAGGATCCCAGGAAGCGAGTGTTTACCGGCGGCCGCGGGACGCGGAGACGCGGCCCTGTATTGATGTCGAAAATGATGGATAACGCGGCAATGGCAAATATACTATTTGTCTAATGGCTCGGCAATTAAATTCGCCTGTAAATGACCCATGCCTCATTTCATCCTAATCTATGGAATTTTGATTGAATTCGTCAGCTCTAATTGAAAAATACTGCACTTTAATGTCTGCATTGCAGTTTCAGAACCCGAGCGCTTTTAATGAGACGGTGCCCCCCTGACCCGGGAATATTCGAGACTTTTATTCGGAATTTAAAGCCAGAAGATTGCTCGGCTGAGGCCTGCGGTTCCCTCGTCCATCCATCTCCAGACACAGTTTGACAATGCGCTCCAGGAGACGCCTGCCCGCGGCCTCGCGCGCCCACCCGGGGTACCGCGCAGGCCCGCACCTGGCGCGCAGGGAGGAGAGGCGCGGGTAGGGCTTCGGCCCAGGGGCACCCCCACGCGCCCCTCCCACCACACTCCCCGTGCTCGTGAGGCAGACCCTAGGGAGCCTCCCCAAGCCATACCCAAGCGTGCTCCCCGGAGAAGGCCCCGCGGCCCGCGACTCGCTTTACATGCAAATGGCGAGGCGACACCAACCCTGAGAAACTAGCTCCTGACTGCAATGGGGTTGCTAGGCAGAAATGAGTGCGAGAGAAACATTTTAAGTTGAGCCCACGAGATAGTTGGGCCGCGAGAAAATGGGGTGTTAGCCCATTTCGGGAACAAGCGGAAGGAGAGGCGCAGATGGGGAGCGCGCGAGGTGGTGCAGACAATCCTCGAGGGACCGCGATGCGGCGGGGACCGCGATGCGGCGGGACCCGCTCCCGGGGTCGGGATGGGGGGCCCTCGACCCGGCGGGCTCGCTACCGTCCCCGGCCCGCAGAGAGAGGACGCGCCGCAGCCGGGCTCCTGGGCGTCGAGAGGCCAGCCTCTGTAGGAGCCCGGGAGGGGTGGGCCTTTCCCCCAGCCGGTGCTCCGACCCCGCCCTGCGTCCCCTTCCCAGCCCGGCGCTCCTTTTAAACTCGCCCTGGCTGAGGAGACGTCGCCCCCCCGCTCACCCCTCCCCCATGGCCAAAAGAGCGGGGTTTCCCGAGAAGAGGCAGGAGTCTTAATTTCAAGTCAAAATCCTTCAAAGTGACATAGCGGCAACGCCATGCGCCCCTGTGAGGCCGTCCTTGGCGGTGCGCGCACCTTGGAGGACGTTCCCAGGCCGGGATCCCCTAGCATGGCGGGTGCCGTGTGGTGACACCAGGCCGGTCCGGGGCCGCGCTCCGGGAACCGAGGCGTCTTGGGTGGGTGAAGCCGAGCTACCGGGAGCTCCACCCGCACCTACTGTCTGTGCTCGGAGCTGCCCTCAGCTGGATGGGAGCGCACCCCGAGAGCCGCACCCTCCACCCCCAACCCTAATGCTCTGCCGTGCTCCTGGCTGCCCTCCCAGGTACCCACTGTGGCAGGGCGCTAAGCCCTCGGGTCCAGCCGCCAGGACGAGGGCGGTGGCCATGGTCCCTGTCCTAGAGACCAGAGGATTCCAGCCCATTGCACAGATGGCTCTGCTGCGCGCCCAGAGCCCTCGGCTGTCCCAGAGAGGCGGGGGTTGGGGAGACCCAGTTGGCGGCGAGTCGGATCCAGGAGGTGTTCCGTGGGTTTCTAGAAAGAGCGGAGATGGCTGTCCAGGATTCCATCCAAGTACGCAATTGTGATGGTCTGGCATCTCCCCCCACCCCTCCCGTTGCGGATGACTAGGGCGTCTCTTGTGGCCTGGCCGCTGAAAGCGAAGAGAAACTGCCCGAGTAGATGTGAAAGTGTGACCGCAGCTGCCCACTCCGAGCTGAGCTGCCCCTGCGCGCCCTGGGAAAGCCATCCCCGCTCCAGAGCCGACGCCATCACGAACGTGGCCCGTAGGGGGCGCGTCTCGGGAGAAATGGTTCAGAAATGGCGAAGAGTCATCAATTCGCTAAAATGTCCAATTCGCATTGGAATTCCGGTTACAGAATAAAACGAGGCTCGGCCGGCCGTGGATCACTAGTGGGATCCGGCATGCCTTTCTAGCTCACTTAAAATATGCTCAATGAACCGACTTTGAAATGCGGTGGGATTTTTTTTTTCCTTTTTGTCGTGTTGTTGTTTGAATGAAATTGAACTTTGAGAAATTGCTCCTCTCGGGTGTCTGAAGTGTTCTGTCTGTGGTTTTTAGATGGTGTATCAGAAACTTAAGAATGGGGTCGGGAGGGCATTGCTGTAGACCCAACGTGTATTAGAAATATCACAGTCACAGATGGTAAGACAGCTTAGGAGGGCCAGGCAGCGCGGAAGGCTGATTCTCTCTACGGTTCCCACATCCCATGCGGATGCCGTCCCTGTCCCAGCTGCTCCACCTCCCATCCAGCTCCCTGCTTGTGGCCTGTGGAAGCAGTGGAGGACGGTCCCTCCCACTGTCCCCGGTAGCATTTTCCAGCACATTTCTATACAATTCATAGACTAAAGAGGGACTTGCTGTGGCATAGAGGGGCAAGTCACACCTGCGGCACCAGCATGCCATATGAGTTCTACTTTGGGTCCCAGCTGCTCCACTTCTAATCCAGCTCCCTGCAATGCAGCTGGGAAAGCAGAGGAGGACCGCCCAAGGTCTTGGGCTCCTGAACCCACACGGGAGACCTGGAAAAACTTCCTGGCTCTCAGCTTTCATCGGCTCAGGACCGGGTTGTTCTGCCCATTTGGGGTGTGAACCAGTGGGTGGAAGCTAGCTCACTCCTTATCTCTTTCTGTAAAATAATTAAAACCTAAGTTCAGCTTCTCAAAGGGACTGGTGCAGCTGGCTGGGCTCGCTCAGGAGAACAAGAGCCGCCTGCTTCTGGAGCTGAATCCAGGCTGCTCACCTGCTAGCCACTGGCCCTCCAGGTCAACTCCAGGGAGCACCAGTGTGTTCAGGACAAGCCCATGGCTTCCGCTTTGGGGTATTTCCCAGCAGCCTCTGGGTTGTCTCTCTTGCCCACCGGGGGAGGTGGGGGAGGAATCAACTTATTCCCAGGCCCCTGAGCTGCCAAGGTCACTGCCATAGGAGGGCAGGGGCCTGGTCCAGTGTCAGTGAATGTATGCCCCAGGTGTGAAGGAGATTTGCAAAAATGGCCTAGGTCCTTTGAGCAACTTCCTCCTGGAGCCTAGGGGGCATCAGGTAGTGGGGCATTACCCATATTAGACAGCAAATTCTGATCACATTTTCGTTAACTGTGTTCATCATTCAGTGAAAAACACACATTTCTCTCTCTCTCTCTCTCTCTCTCTCTCTGTCACACACACACACACACACACACACACACACACACACACACACACAGCAGCAGCAGCAGCAGCACCAGGTGCCTCCTGCCCTCTCCCTAGGAAACGCCCAGCAGGGAGGGGCCTCCCCAGGGGGCTTTCCTCCTCGGTCACAGCTGTCCATCACAGCCGTCCTCCACCAGGGCCAGGCACACACACACACCCCCCTTGGCTCCCAGGAGTGCTCTTTTTGGTGCCAGGTTCCCTGGGAGTGCCCACCCCACCCCCTGCCTGCCTGGGCATCTCTGCTTTCCCAATTCTCTCTCCCCTTTGGCCATCTCCTCTCCTGGTGTGCACATGTGGGGTGCCCTGCCTTGGCTGGAGGTCATGACTGCTCCATCAAGAGGACAGTAACCCGAAGAGAGTGGGGGACCTGATGGGGTCACTTCCTGTTTCTTCCAGCCAGGTTTCTAACGGGTTAAATGGAGGTCCTGGCAGAGGTGAGGGGTGGAGTGGAGATTAGGGGCAGCCGGGGAAGGGGGGCGAATCCGAGTTTCTGTGGCCTTCCGCAGGGGCAAAGGGTCTCCAGGGGAGGCTTGGAAATTCCTCTGGCCCCTAGCTGAGCCCTGGGATGGGCCGCTGGCCCCAGCACGACCCCACCCTCCGTCATGCTTGGCCTCCGGTTGTATCTGTTGCGCCCTTGGCTTCCAGGGTGAGGCAGGAAGGGAGCTGCGCCCACATCGTGGTAGCCCTGGGTCCCTGGGAGGGCTCCCTGCGGGGGACCCCATGGCGCTAGCCCAGGCCAGCGCCCCTCCCTCACCGCTGCGTGCCCTCTGCGTGCCTCCCAGCTGCTCTTCACGCGGCCCCTGGGATTAGCATCTCTGTGAAGTCCCGCAAACAATGCCTGCTGTGCGGGAGATGAAAGGCGGGCGCCGGATAGTGGGGTGCGTTTGAAGTCTCCAAAAGGTGGGGCCGCAGGAATCTGAGGGAACAAACTCTGGGTGGGGAAGAGGAGAACCAAGTCAGGTGAGAAGTGCCCTGCGGCCTGCATCTCCTTCCACGAGGCCCTGGGATCTGGGCTTGGCGCACGACGCTGCCTGCGGAAATGGACAGCACCCGCACCACCCCCGGCCGGCGCCGACGGTGTCCCGTGTCGCTCCAGCCCGGCCTCCTCCCTACACCCCTAGGGCCGGAACCCCCCACTCCGACCTCTGTCCAGGCGCGCCAGCGTGAGTGAACGCGGGCCAGAACCCGCGGATGATGCTCCTCGCCCGGCTGCGTGCGCTGCAGAGACCAGCCAGGAGCGCAAACGCGCGGCTTCCAGGGCGAAGGCTCTGGACGCTACGTTAGCCGCGGCGGTCATGAACTTCCAACAGGCTCTACCGATAAGGCTGTTCGGAACAGGAACTCAGCCCCCTACCCTGGACAGTCACGAGAGACCCCAGCCTGGCAGTAGATGCCGTGGAGCGCCCGACTCCACGCGCTCTCTGAGCGCACCTGGGTGCGCCGCGCGCGCCCGCCACCTTGCCGGCTTCCGGGACGTGCGGAATCACACACCACTCTGCCCCCACGTTCAGCGAGGGCTTGGCTCGAGAACCACGCGGCTGTGGCTCCGGGCTCCTCTGCGCCTCCGTGGGGAGGGAGGCGCGGGCGTGAGGTGTCAGGTTTCCGGGCCTGGGGCCGGCAGAGAACACGTTCCAACACCCCCGATGAAATGCAAAAAAGAAAAAGAAAAAAGAAAAAGGAAGAGGCCCCTCCCTTCTGCGTTCCGAGCTAGCGGTTTTGTTTCTGCCACTTTGAGGGTGGGGACAAAAAGCAAACTTTCTCCATAAGAATGTCGCGGCGCCCGCAGCTCTGCCAAGTGTTAGTTCTTCGGAGCGCTTTAGAATGACCCCCTGTCCCGCTTTCTGCGTGGCCAAGGAGCAGAATAAAGAGCCCGGGGACTTTTATTTTATCCACCACTTGATCTTTGCTTGGGAAACTCTATTAATTGAATGGGTTTGCCTTTTTTTGCCCGGCCCCTTTATCATTATTTATGGGCTTTAAATTGTTTAAAGTTCCCTTGACGTTCAATTTACAAGTTTGGGGACTTTTTTTGTTCCGCCTTTTGTCCCGGAGAAAGACATCGTGTTGGAGGTGCTTTGAAAGGCCAAACATGAGAAGCCGGCAGTGAAAGGCAAGCAGGCGAGAGTCCTTTTAATTCGGTCCTGTTGCTGAATGGCTCTTTTACATAATTGCAGGAGCTGTTTCAAAGCCAGCCAAGGGCTCACTTCACTTAGGACCACATGGAGTCTATTTTGAGCTTTCAGATTTAAGGGGGAAAAAAGCTGAATAAAATAGTTTTTAAAAAAGGATGAGGCTTCAATGCTTTCTGCTACTTGCAAATTGGTGTGTCTGATGGAGCATTTTACACAAGCGCCCCTTTGTGAGCAGCCTTGGGCCCGGGGAAGAACTGTTCTGGGTTAGCTGGGTGCTAGTCCCGATTGCCCTTCCATAAATAAAACCCAACCCGGGTTGTTTCCCAAGTACTTGCCAGGGCCAAGAGCTGCGGCAGGGACCCAAGGAGCAGGCCCCTCAAAACCCCCATGAATAAAAACCACGCGGTTGCTGGAGAAACCGGGCCTTTGCCTGCACCGTTGCTGGCGTTGGGCCCGCGTCCGCCTAGGTCCGGGGACATAGGCTGCCCCCTCTCTCCACGACCACCCGCGACCTCAACCCCGGGGCGGGATGCAAGCGCGCGCGGCTCTCGGCTCTTGCTCCGCGGGTCCTGGCCTAGCAGACCGGTGCGGGCTTGCTGGCTGAATATTCATCTGCTGTGCGTGTTCTCCTGTATCCTTGGCCTGCACACACCTGCACGGGAACGCCGGACGCATGGAGGGAGCCCGCTGTTCCCGCACGTCTGAGCCACGTTTTCCTGGGTTCCATATGATCCTGCCACTTTACTGAGCACCAGTGGAGTCCAGTGCCTGCCGAGGGATGACTGTGTCCATCTGGGAGGGAGGCTACTCGTGTGGGAAGGGAGGACGAGGGAGAGAAAAAAAGTTGAGAAGAGTTGACCACGTTAGCTGGAGATGGACAGCCCAGGCCGACTTTCCGCGCGCCTGGCCATTTCCTAATTGGAGAGGGGCGGGGTCTTCAACACAACGTGCGGAGCTCCGCGACCCGGGATTTTCCCGCGCATCGTGAGCCGAGCTTGGTCGCACAGGACTCCGCAGTGGCAGTTAGTCGCCAGCAAAGCAGGTGGAACTCCAAGGACGGATAATCCTTGCACCTGTCGCTCGCTGTGCATCCACCGCCTCGGAGGGCCGAGGGGAAAATCGTGGAGGCTTTTTCTCGCTCGGCGGCGCTCAAGCTCGGCTGGTGCAGAGAACCACGGGAATCTCGTTAGGACAGTGGAGCCTTGGCCGAGGAAATATGACTACCCTGCATTGAAGCCGGGGGAGGGGACGGGAAGCACTCCAGTAAATAACACTCCTATTGATGGGGATTATCTCAACTCGCTAATAAAAGATGGGCCTGTAACCCCTGCCGTCAATACTCTCCCGCAGCAATTTATGCGCGTGTCATCCAATTATTTCAAGTGCGGCTGCGACTCCGCCAACTTGCGCCTCCTCGCTGAACTTTCAATGTGGAGTTTCCACCCAAACAGGCCAATGAATCCGAGGTCTCCGGGCCACGCAAGTCCCTACCACAAGGTTCTCTTCCTAGAAAATAATCATTTGCGGCTGGCAAATGACTCACTAGAGGCCAGGGGACCCGAGGACGGGTCCAGGGTGGAAGCAGAGTGGAGCGTTCAAACCCCAAAGCAATGGCGCTCTGGTAGTGAGCGAACCCATCCTGGAGGAAGAGCGAGTGTTTCTCAGGACGCTCAGAAGGACGTCAGCCTTTGGCCCTGGGCTTGCTTTTTGTTTTTGTTTTCTTTGCGGGAGTAGACACCCTGAAAAACACCACCTTCGACCGGGACCCCAGCAGGAATTCAGGGCCCCCTGTGCAGCGCGAGCCACCCCGGGATCTGGGAGCGCAGTCCGTGGAGGCGGCGCAGGCCTCGTCCTAATGAATTCCTTTCAAAGCGCCTGCCGCCCGCCAGCCATCTATTACTGCGGCTCGGAGTGGGGAAACGCGCCCGAGACGTCTTTGTCCCAATGATGGTGGGGTGGGGAGGGAGAGTCGGCGAGGAGGAGGAGGGCTGCTGGCGACGAGGCCCGGCGGGTTCGCTCAGCCCTAGGGAGTCCAGGATGGCTCCCCGTCCCTCCCCTCCAGGGTCCCCCGGCAGAGGGGGGGTCTGCAATTAAGACGTCCCCGCCACCCCGACCCGGGAGTAGGGGGTGGAGAGGGTCTTGGAGTTACAGCGAGAGAACGAGTTAGAACCAGAAACTGCTTCAAAGAATCGGATCAATAAATTCATAAAGATCGATTTATCTTTATCTCCCTATTAAATGTGCTTATTGGTGACACGCACGTCCAACACGGGCCAAATCCCCAACCACTGACTCCTGGGCGTGAGCTGACTTTCAATGAACCGGGTAACAATGCGCCCGGCCGGGGGCTGCCCGTGAACCCAGCTGGACGCGCGGACCCAGCAACCTGCGGTCGGGAACCTGGCAGCAGCGCGTGGAGGTCCCGCGCGCTGGCGCGCTTGGCACAGTCAGGTCCTGGTTACCAAATGGTTCCTTGCTTCAAAGGAACCCACGAGCTGGAAGTTTATAACACGAGTGGGAGGGCGAGCATCCTTTTTCCCTCCCCTCCTCCCCCCACCCCCACGTCCCCTCATTCCCCAAGTCCGGCGTCTTTACCAGTGTCGGGAACGAGCGAGGCGTCCGTCCCGCGGTCGACAGAGGAAGCCGCGCGCCCTCCAGTCCTCGCGCTGAGAAGCGGGTGGCAGCGGCGGCGCCGGGGCGAGCGCTCCCTCCGCGCCCAACGTGCTTAATTAGCGCCTATTTACAAAACGCAGCTTTTATTTGAGCAAACATCATAAAGCTTTCATCAGGATAATCTCACGCTAAACAGGCTGCAGGCGCAGCGACTCCCCCTTCGAGCCCGAGGATGGAGCCGAGAAAGGACTCGCTTTATTATCATAATTATCTTGGCTGTTATTTTGGTGTGCGCTGGCAAAGTGTGTAAATAGGTGCGATGATTAAGAATGTCATGAAAAATGAGAGGAGGGATCGCTCGCGGGAGGGCCCGGCTAGGGGACGCGGGAGCCACCAGCCAGCCCGCCTCCACCCGGAGTGCGGGCGCGCCGCGAGCCAGCAGCAGGATCAGCCGACTGCGAGCCGGCGGGGCTGGGGGGCGAAGCTGCCCTCAACTCCAGGCACCCGGCCGGGACCCCTGGCGCAGCAGGAAGCTTCGCCCAGCGCCCCGGGAAGAGGAGCCGCAGGCGGGATTGTGCCAGCGCGAACGCGGGAGATGCGCAACGCTCTCCCCGCCGGCGCCCGAAGCGCCAGAGCGCCCGGGCAGCAGCTGCCTTTCCGGGAGGCTGGGCGAGGCTGCTCCGGGCCTCGGAGGTGCCGACGGCCCCCGTCCAGCGGCCCGGCTCGGGGCTCCGGGGCTCCCCGAGCCCCCCGCGCTCGGACGGCGGCGCCCGCAGCCCGCGCGCGCGGCCAGCCCGGGTGGCGGGGGCGGAGCCGCCCCGGCCGCGCCCCGCCTCCTCCCGCAGCAGCCAATGAGCGGCGGCGCGCGGCCCCACGTGCGGCGAGCCCGGCCGGGCAGGAGGCAAAACGGGCATGAGAACGAGGAGCGCGATTTAAAGGCGCTGGCGGCGGCCGCCCGACACGAGTGCGCCGGCTTCGCGCGCTCCCCGGCGGCCCGCGCGCGGCAGGCGGCGGACGGCGGCCCGGGCGCACGGCCGGCCGGCAGCGGACCCGGGCCGAGGGGCCAGCGGCAGCGGCCGGCGGCGAGCCCGCGGGGCCCGGGCGCGCTCTCCGCTCCGGGGCGCACGGCCTCCCCCGGCGCCCGCCGGGCATGCGGCGGCCCCAGGACTGAGCGGCGGCGGCGGCGTCCGCCCTCTGATCCCGGCCCGGCGCTCCCGGCGCCCGGCAGGCTCCTCGGTGGCGGCGGCGGCGGCCGACGCGGGGACTTTGCGCCTCTGGCCGGCCTCTCCCGAGCGCGTCTATGAGCGCAGCGTTCCCGCCGCCCTCGCTGATGATGATGCAGCGCCCGCTCGGGAGTAGCACCGCCTTCAGCATAGACTCGCTGATCGGCAGCCCGCCGCAGCCCAGCCCCGGCCACTTCGTCTACACCGGCTACCCCATGTTCATGCCCTACCGGCCGGTGGTGCTGCCGCCGCCGCCGCCGCCGCCCGCGCTGCCTCAGGCCGCGCTGCAGCCCGCGCTGCCGCCGGCGCACCCGCACCACCAGATCCCCAGCCTGCCCACCGGCTTCTGCTCCAGCCTGGCGCAGGGCATGGCGCTCACCTCCACGCTCATGGCCACGCTGCCCGGCGGCTTCTCCGCGTCGCCCCAGCACCAGGAGGCGGCCGCCGCCCGCAAGTTCGCGCCGCAGCCGCTGCCCGGCGGCGGCAACTTCGACAAGGCGGAGGCGCTGCAAGCCGACGCGGAGGATGGCAAAAGCTTTCTGTCCAAGGAGGGCTCGCTGCTCGCCTTCTCCGCTGCCGAGGCGGTGCAGGCGTCTCTGGGTGAGTCTGCGGCGCGCGCAGCCCGGGCGCCGGCGGGAGGGGCGGGGGTCCCGGGGCTGGGGTGTGGGGCGCCCCCGCCGGAGGAGCTGGAGGCCCGCCGTACAGGGGGTCCCCGCAGGCGGCTGTGGGAACCCTCGGCGCCTCCAGCCTGCTGCTGCGCTGGACGCAGCATCTCCCCGCTGGGGCGCTTCCGGCGGAATCCACCACCCGGCTCCGTAACCGCTCGGGAGGGACCTTGCAGCCTCAGACGGGGGTGGGTTTGTGGCCGTGCTTCTCTGCAGCACCCAGGAGCCCACAGTGCTGCTGACCCTTCCCGGGCAGAGCCGAAGGTCCGCGAGGCCGTGCGTCTGCGCGCGCCCAGGGGGCTGCCTACTACAAACTTCTCCCACGGCTGCAAAAGGTCCCTTTGACGGGTCTCCTGGGCCTTAGGATCTGGCACCTCCACGTCTCCACCGCCGTGGCTGCGATGAGCCTGAATTTTCACTGTGTCGAATGGGGGATTTTCCCCCGCCGCCGCGTCCCCTTGCCAGCAGCCGCCCGGGGACAAAGGGGCCGCCCTCCAGGGCCTGCCTCCCGCCTCCTACTTGTTCAGCTGCGGGAGCCGGGAGCGCGCGCTGGCAGCGGGGCAGGCCTTGAGGGTCCCCCAAGCTCCCCTCCCTGCCCCCTCCCCACCTCTCAAAGGCCCAGTAATCAGCTGGTGTGATGGCCCAGGCCGCAGGGTCCCCCCGGCTCTGGCAGCGGCGGTTGGGGCGAGAGACCCGGCGTGCAGGAAGGCCGGCACTAAACGCTGTTGGGTTTTGCTTTCAGTCGGGGCCCTCCGAGGACAGGCGAAAGACGAGTCCAAGACGGAAGATGACCCGAAGGGCAAGGAGGAGAGCTTCTCGCTGGAGAGCGATGTGGACTACAGCTCGGATGACAATCTGACCGGCCAGGCGGCCCACAAGGAGGAAGAGGCGGGCCACGGGCTGGAGGAGCCCCCGCCGAGCGGCGGTGGCGGAGGCGGCGGAGGCGCGGGCAGCACCACCTCCACGGGCAAGAACCGGCGGCGACGGACTGCCTTCACCAGCGAGCAGCTGCTGGAGCTGGAGAAGGAGTTCCATTGCAAGAAGTACCTGTCCCTGACCGAGCGCTCGCAGATCGCGCACGCCCTCAAACTCAGCGAGGTGCAGGTGAAAATCTGGTTCCAGAACCGCCGCGCCAAATGGAAACGGGTGAAGGCGGGCAATGCCAACTCCAAGACCGGGGAGCCTTCGCGGAACCCCAAGATTGTCGTGCCCATCCCGGTCCACGTCAGCAGGTTCGCCATCAGAAGTCAGCATCAGCAGCTGGAGCAGGCCCGGCCCTGAGGGAGGGCACCCTCCCGCCACCCCACGGCTTCCTCGGGGTCCCCTGCGGCATGGACCCCACGGAGCGAGCGCACCTGCACGACCCAGGCTTGCGAGACAGAGGCTGTGGCGCCTGCCCCCATCCCCACGTCCCTGAAGATACAGTAAATATTTATTATACGGCCCGACTTTGTACATAGATGTCTATATGGACCAGATCTCAGATGCGCCCCCTCCGTGACCCGGGTGCGCGCGCATGCACGCGCATCTCCACTCACATCCCAGAAGACCACTGTCCTGTCCGCCGGGTCTGCCACTTTTCTGAGGTAAATGTGCCACGCAGGCGCACACGCTGGTGTTTAGCCGTGTTTTTGTTTCTGTTTGGAAGTGGTTTGAGTTGCCTGAACGGGGACACTGTTGGGCAGCCCGGAAGTTTGGTTTTGATTTTTTTTTTTTTTTTTGCTTTTGCCTGGCCTCCTCCCTCAGGGTTGGTGTCTCGCCCCCTCCCCCGCCTTGTGTTTAATTTATTTCCATGCCGCTTATTTTCCGTTAAGTTATGACATTGAGACCATCTCAGTCTTGTGAATAATAAAAAGACGAAAACAAACAGAAACAAAACTGAACGAAACTCAGACCGTCCCTAGGCCTCCTGAGTCTGGGGGGCTGGGGTGGGGACACTGGCAGGGTGTGCGCTGGGACTGTCCCCTGGACCACGCATCCTCGGGTCAGGGTTTGAGTTGCGGGGGCCCGAGCCGGGGCGTGGGGTCAGGCATCAGGGAAGGCGTCCTTGCACCTTGGGGATCCTGCCCACAGCGGGCAGGCAGGTCCAGCCCGGGTTCCGGGGGTCCTAGACCGGCGGCAGCCAGGCTGGCAGCACCGCCCCCGCACCGACAGCTCCGGCCGGAAGAGCCAGAGCTTTTTCTCAGGGCGAGAGCGCGTCCCCAGGCCTGCTGCGGGAGCAGACACGCAGCCTGCGGGCTCCTGGCTGGCAGGGTCGGAGGGCGCGCGGGGCAGGGGCGGCCAGCGCCACCAGGAGGGAAGGAGAGGACCGCGGGCGACCGGGCCTCCCTGCCCGAGGCTGGCCGCAGCACATGCTGGGACCCCCCACTCCTGCCCGACCCCGGCCCCGTGCCTCCCGAGGCCTGCCGCTCCTTTCCGGGCACCACCAGCAGCGGGGACGCTGGCGCCCAGCAGAGCCAGCAGCACGGGGAGCCGGCGGCTTTGCCAGCACGGCTGGGGGCTGCAGGCCGGGAGGCGCGGGGAAGAAGCAGCAGGTCTGCCCCGCGCCCGGCGCTCCCCCGCCGCGCTCCTCCACGCCGGCCACCGCCGGGTGGTCGCAGCTCGGAGCCGGCCACCTCCTCCTCCAAGCCGGCGCTGAGGCCCGGAGCGACCGCGTCGACACTTTCCTCCGCGAGCCGAAGACGTCCAGGGCCGGAAAATGGCCCAGCTGGGCTGGGTCTGAGCACACAAAATGGAGCAGTGGCTGCTCGGGGGATTTCGGCGGACGCCTTGCCGAGAGGCCGGAAAAAATACACAAGCTGGCCGCCGGAGGAGCGAGGCCTGGCCCCGCTCCCTGCCCGAGGTTGCCCCCAATCCCCCAGGGCACCCCAGGCCTGGCCCTTGCCATCTGCCCTGGGCAGGTCCCCACCGGCCACACGTGGTGGCTGTGGCCGTTTGTCCGCCCCCAACACACACACCTGGCCCGGTTGGAGCTCAGACCAGCGCGCCCTCCCCGCCTCCCGTGGGATGTGGGGGCTCATCGCCCAGTGAGGCCTCCCCAGGTGCCCCTGGTGTGGACGCTGGGCCTGGGGGGCCTGGCACCGGCAGCAGCTGGGGTCGAGGGGACTTCCTAACAGGTGCAGGACGGGGAGGGGGGACCCCAAACCTCAGCTGCCCGCTTCCCCTCACCCCCGAAAGCGAGGCTCCCGGGGAAGGGCAGCCTGTCGCCCCAGCTCCCCGGCTCCGTGCAGCCACAGGGCCGTCCCCGACCTTTATGGAAGCCCCCAAAGGAAGACACCGCTTCCCCTAGTCCTGCTCCTGCCCTGGGGGCGCGGGCCCCGCCCTGCCTGGTCCCCGAGCGCCCAGGCGCCCCGCCGCGCAGGCCTGGGGCTGGGGAGACAGCCAGGGGTGGAAGATAAACAAGCAGGACTTGATGGCCGCTGTCATCACGGCCGTCATCACGGCCTTCATTTGGCTGCCTAATGAGTCACATCAGAGGCAGAGAGAAAAATTGTCAATCGCCCGGGCCCTAATGAATTTTTTTGCAAATTGTAATCAAGCCAGGCCGTCTCAGCTGGCTGATTAATGAGACCCACGAGGCTCGGC
Organism: Ochotona curzoniae; assembly: GCF_017591425.1. Lineage (NCBI taxonomy): Eukaryota > Metazoa > Chordata > Mammalia > Lagomorpha > Ochotonidae > Ochotona > Ochotona curzoniae. The sequence continues at coordinate 3,851,169 of NW_024465405.1, read as the reverse complement.
CAGCACCTCGGCTTCTTATTCCATCCCGTCCTCCCCGCACTAAATTAACAGCAACTTGTCTGAGCTTCAAATTAACTCCCAATGATTAATTCTGATGGGGGGGCCTGAAGAATAGCTTGTTCTAATAGGCTCTGGCCTGAGAGGCTGTTGGAAATTAATACACTTCCCCTCCGGCTGCCGGCTTTAATCCAAGGTTGGGTTTTGACATCACTATATTTGTTGTTACAATAAATTCCACTTACATCTGCAGATCAAATAATTATGGCTTGAGAGTGCCACGGACCTGTGCCCCGGCTGTGCTGCCAGGATGCTGGGGGGTCTGCCGGCGTTGTCCTGCCCCTGCTGACCAGGCTGAGGTCCATGGCTGGGGCGCTGGACACAGAGGAACAGCCAGCAGGCTCAGGGACTCTCCCACCAGCTGCAGATTTGAGAGGGAAAACTGGGCTCCCCCTTGGGATGTGTGAGGGCACTTTGGAAACCACAGGCCACGCCTCCATTGTGGCCACAGGGCAGGACATCCTTTCCGTTTGTCCTGGGTCCAAGGAGTCTCCGCTTCCAGCTCCAGGCAGAAACGGGCTAGCGCAGGGGCCTCCCCAGCCCAGCCTCAGGGGGCACCTGTTCTGACACCAGCCGACAACACAGCCTCCAGGGCCCAGAGAGGGGGCCATCTTTGTAGAGGACCTTTGCAGCCTTAGGTGGGCTTGTAGGTGGACACCTTACAGCCGCATTGCCATGGAGACTGGACAGACAGACCCATCCTGACTGCGAGGGTGCCCGCATTGCCATGGAGACTGGACAGACAGACCCATCCTGACTGTGAGGGTGCCCGCACGTGGGGCCTCCACCCTGGGGGTTCCCAAGTGCCTGCCTTGTAGGCCACCCTTTCTTGGAGGGGGGGATGTCAGCTGCTGGCATTCTTGTTTCTGTTTGTTGTGACTTAATTGGCTTAAACCTCTCGCAGTGTCTGCCCTGGCTCCCTCCAGCCTGGGGCCTGTCCGCAGCAGAGCTGTGCACTGGCTGCCTTGGCAGTGAGCTGCCCGCTCGGCCTTCCGAGCTCCCAGGGGCTGGGGCCACTGCGTGGGGTGAACCTCTGTGCCCACTCTGCCCGCCGGGCTGGGCTTCCCATAAGGCAAGACTGCCTGCTGTGCACCGTGCCCTCTGCTGCCCCTGGAGACCTGGCCTAGGGCACAGCCAGAGCAGGCCACCTGCTCCTGCCCCGCCCTCCATCGCGCCCCACCTCCAAGCTGCAGCGCCTGTCTGGGCCTGGGCTCCGGGGCTACAGGGATGGTCAGGACAGAGGGAGGCGACATCAATCTTCATTTCGGGCCCTTATGGTATAAACAGGAGAAATATGATCCCGGTAACTAAACGTGAATGCAAATCGCACCTTCAGAGTAATAAAGCTCTGGAAACCCCGACATACAAAAGCAACACCATATGTATGAAGACAACCTGCATAAATTATAAATTACATCATAAAAATGGATTGTCTGGACCGCTCCGAAGTGAGAGACCTGAGCCGACTCCCCCATCTCTGATCTGGGGACACTGGTACTAGTCAGCGACCCGGGCCGCGTCTTTGGGCAGCGCTCCGCCGGCTCCGGGGCCGAGCGCTCGCAGCTGGCAGGCCCGCAAGTGCGGAAGCCGCCGAAGACCCGCACCTGCTGCTGCGCGCCCCCGACCCGCATCGCCGCTCGGACGCCCTGCTCCGTGTTCCGGGGAGCTGGCGCTGCGGCCAGCAGTAGCGGAGGCGTGCGGCCTGCGTCCACCTCTCCCGCCAGCGCCCGCCGCGTCCTCTGTCGCCTCCCCTGGCGACCCCAGCAGTGCGACTCCCACCAACGGAAGCCCTCTCCTTTGCCAGCCCGGCCCCTCCGAGCTGCCCCCAAGGGCCCGCACTGCGTAGGGGAACATCCGGTCTGATCTCAAAGTGATCTCGCCTAACATGCGCCAACCCCTCTCCTCGGGGTCCCCAAGCTCTGCTTAGGCAGGTGAAGGGTCTGGTCTCTGGGGTGCTCCGCCTCCTCCGCCAGCCATTCCCTACGAGGTCCCCACACCAGGCGCTGCGGCCTCACGAAGCTTGGCCCTCCCCGGGCTGTCCAGAGCCCAGTGCGCCTCGGCCGTCGAGGGCGCTGGTGGCCCAACTCTGGTGACCTTGCCCGGGTCACTCCCGGGCCGGAACTCGAGCTCGAGCGAGCGCCCGGGCCGCAGGGCCACCTGCCCCGGGTGCCCAAGCGGCGCCCCCCGCCCGAGCCCCAGCGGCCTTTGTCATGCCCGCCCACCCTGGTGTGGCCTCTTAAAGCCCGTGGCCCTTCCCCTCCCCACCACCCCTCGGGCTCCCGGGCTGCCTGAATGACAATGCCTGCAATGGGATTACACCAACCTGATCCTATTAAACCCGCCCGCGCCCAGCCCCCAGGGCTCGGACCGAGCACCCCCGCGCGGACAACCCGCCCCGACCCTCCCCAGCCCCCTCTGACCCGACTTCCGCCGCAGCACCTGGCCCGGCCTGGGAGCTCCGTGGGGGTCTCCAAGTGGCCGCTTGACCCCGGGGAGGAAGCGCAGGGATCTGGGCTCTGAATAACAAAAGCCAGGCGGGGGGGGGGGGGTGTGGAATGAAGAGCGGGAGGGGCAGACCCACCCCTGCGCGGGGGCCGGTGTGGGTGCCGACCAGGGTTTCTGGATTGGTTCCGCCTCCACTCCCGAGCTGGGATACCCAGGCCCAGCCAGCAGCATGCCTTTACCCGGCACCTCACAGCCAGCAGCAGGAGCTGAAGGGTGAGATGCCTCCACTTAAGAGGGCGATGCTTGTAGCCCTGGGTGGGTGATGTGCAATCGGGCCTGGAAGGGGCCAGGGACCCTTGCGTCTGTTCTCTTCCTCTTCTTCCTAGCACAGGTGTTGTCTCCCCCCTCCACCCCCCCCCAGTAGGGAGAGGATGTCTTGTGCATACTGAGCCCCCCTGCTGGAATAGGGGGCCCCTTGGCTAGGTCAGATCTCAGGGGCTTCTCTCCCTAGGTGAACCCATTCAGGGACCCAACCTTCCATGCCAGGCAGCTAGCAGGGCCGCTGCTGAAGTGTTGAGGACACAGCTTTGTACTCCGACCACCTGCACGCTGGCCTGAGCCCCGTCCTCCCCAGGCACACAGCCGGGCGCACAGCTGGGCACACAGCCAGGGCCTGCCCCCTGCTCACTGTTCCTACCCTGGGTCACAGACGGTTGGTCCCCGGGGAGAAGTCCCCGCACGAGCCTTTTCCCTCTCAGGTCTGTGTGTGAAGCTGCCTACCACCATCTCCACCAGGGTTGGTCACCTTCAGGAGCCACGCATTTCAGGGCCCTCCTTCCTGGAGGTGGTCCAGAATCAGCACCTCTGAGTCCTGTTGGCAAGCAGCTTGCAGGTCCAACGCGGGGACCAAGGCTCCGGGGGCAGGGAGAGGTGGACCAGTGTGCAGAGAGGCCTCACTTGGCGGATGCCCGCATCTCCTCGGTGCACGGCACCATGTCAGCTCAGCCCATGCGCCTGGCTCTCCACCTGCCCCGTCTTCAGACACCTGCTGCAGGTTCTCCACACGCAGTCAGGGCATTGGGGGCAGCAGGATTGCGTCTTGGCACAGTACCTGGCAGGGAGGTTTCTGAGTCACTACAGCCCACAGAAGTTTCTGGAAAGCCTTGGCATGCCTGATACTTAGAAGGGCCTCACCCTGCACACTGCTTATTTCACTGCTGAGGTGCCTGGAGCGAGGCAGGGGGGTCATTTAGGCTGTTGGCTGGCACTCGAGTGTCACAGAAGTAGAGACAAGCATGGCGGTCCCAGGGCTTGTCACCCTCCTAGTCCAGCCTCGTCAAGCTGGATCCAAAGCAGCCAAGACGAATCAATTGCTTTTCCAGGAACACACGGTGGGGCGGCTCTGTGCCACCCGGGTTTGGGATGTGACCTTGCAAACATCAGAGACGTGGGTGTGTGGTTCATGCACGACCTTGGTCATTTACTTTTTAAGGTTTATTTTTGTTATTGGAAAGTTAGATTTACAGAGAGATGGAGAGACAGAGAAAGATAACCCTAACTCTGTCTGCTGGTTCATTCCTCAAGTGGCCGCAACGGTCTGCAATCCCCGTACATGCAAGGTGGGGAATTTAGCCACTAGGCTACCATGCCAGGCCCTAGTAATTATTTTAAAGCTGTTTATCGATAACTTGGAAATGAGTTTCCGTTTCCTGTGACCATACTTGCAATTCCACAGCCTCCCCACCCGACCCTGATCATTTTCCCATTCCAGCTGTGGTCAAAGTTCTCCTCTTCCAGGTCCTCCTGCCCCCTTTCTCATCCCTGGAGAACCACTACCTCCAGCCAGCGCGGGGCAGTGGGCCTCAGAAGACACTCGTGCTGCTGGGTCATCAGCGATGGCCAGCGGCCCAGGGCCCGCCTCAGGCACAGGTAGGGACAGCACTTGCTTGCTCAGAAGTTCCAGTTCCTGCAGTGCCAAGGGTCGGGGGCCTTTCTGGCGGCCCACTCTGGCAGCCCAGAGCTCTGCACGTTGTAGGGCCTGGCCCTGTCTCCACCTGGGTTTGGGGATGTGGGCATGAAAGGGCGGCAGCTCATCACGATAATTAATAACACTCCTTCCACTCCATGTTACCCAGCTGCAGCCACCAGACGTCAATGGGGCCGAGAGAGGCTTGGGGGTCTAACGCCGAGTCCTTGATGAACCCCCTGCTTCCGAGTGAGTCGGCATGGCCGGCGTGCCACTGTCCGGCTCCTGCCTGGCTTTGGCTGGAGCATCACTGTGCTTCCAGGAACTTTGCTCACCAGCTGTTTGTTTTTCCCTAGGAAATACCATTACCATCTGGGTTTAGACAGACTTTCCGCAGGTAGCCCTGCGTCAGACTCTGGCAGCCATGGCTGTGTGCACCCGCTCTCTGCCCTTCCCCCATCAAGAGCAGAGCAGCCCAGGGCTGTGAGGACCTCGGATGGCCCCAGAGCCCAGGGATGGGGGGCTGGTGGGAGCCAGCAGGCTGTGGGGGTGGAGGGGAGGAGGAGCAGGGCCAACCTCCCTGTGAGCAGGAGCATGTGGCTGGGGACTCTACAAAAGGGTGCAACATTCTGAGGGGCTGCAAAGCCCAGCCCCAGGAGCCTGCTGAGCTCCTGCCACTGGCAAGAAAGGGCACCCCCTCACACACCCCTGCAGGGGGCAGGCGCTGCATGTGTCCACGGGAACAGGTAGGCACGTGTGATTGCCACCTGTGTTTTGCAGGTGACACAGCCAAGGCCCAGGGAAGGTCAGCCCCTAGGCAGTGGCCCCAGGTCACCCAGCTGGCCACTAGCCCATCCTGCATTGAGGCCCTTGTGGGCTGGAGGGGAGGAGAACAGACAACAGGACTCAGAGCTAGACCCTGGGAAGAATTAGCCTCTGCTGGGGAGAGCTCCACACGCTTATGGAAGGGAAAGGCGTCATTGCAAATGGGGTGTGTGGGGAAAGCGGCTAATTGGGGGACCGACAGGACCTCACTCCTGCCCCGGCCGGATCAATTACGGACGGATTAAAGTGTGCAGCGTATCCCAGGAAGCCTCCCTGGCCCACACAAGAGGATTAGCGGATAATTACCCGCCACGTCGGGAGAACATGAAGGGACAATGGCAGAGCTGCCCGAGTGGAAACCAGAGCTTCTGCTCGCTCAAAGACTATGGAACAATTAAAGACAGGTGAGCACGTGGGCCAAGCAGTGGCTGGACAGCCTTAATCTGCCCATGAGCAGCCAGGGCAGAAGGGAAAGTCAGGAGGGAGGGGAGCGATTGGAAGGGAAAAGCAATCTCTCTTTCTCTGTTTCTCCTCCCCATTCTGTAAAGTCCGCATTGCAAACACAAATACATCTTTTCTAAAAGTTTATTTCTTTGAAAGGCAGAGCAACAGTGAAAGCAAGAGCAGGAGTTTCAAAGAGAGAGAGAAAAAAAGAGAGAGAGAAATCTTCCATGTGCTGGTTCACTTCCCAAATGGCTCCCAGTCATCAGGGCTGGACCACGAACTCCAGCTGGGTGCCCTAAGGGGAAGCCAGAGCTCCAACGGGCAGAGGGCCCACTGCTGCCTTCCATGCATCAGTGACAGCAGCACTCAGTCCCAGGTTTTGATAAGCAATGTGGGGGGGGTCCCAAGTCGGCAGGGAGTCCCGGACACATGTGCTCACCAGACTCCATCCTCATCTTCGGGACACAGTTTGCCTTCTGTGCCACACATCCTGGGACAAGGGTGAGGCAGAGCTGGGGGAAGCGGTGGGAGGCGCTGGGACCACCTTGGGGTTGAGGTGACTGCTGGGCACCTCTCTGAAGGAAGGCAGTGAGCAGACACCAACCTGGGGGGGGGAGCGTTGAAGGCCCCAGGCAGGGCAGGGCCCCAGGGCACTGAAGCGATGCTGGCAGGCAGGAGGTGCTGGGGTTGTGGGTTCCCCGGGCAGCTGGCACCTAATAGTGCATAGCCTTCCTGGCCCCACAGCTCTGGCCCTGAACCCACTGCAGGCGGGTAGACATTCTTTCTCTGAGGGTGGGAGCCATGCTGATTGAGACAGAGTGTGGCCAAGGCCAGCAGGGATCTAGGCTCAGCAGAAGCAGAAGCCAGAGCAGCTGTGGCACAGCGGGTTCAGCCACTGCTTGCCTCACCAGCACCCCACACGGGACTCCACTCTGATCCAGTTCCCAGCTATCGCTCCTGCGAAGTCAGGGGTTGTTGGCTGTGACAGGGATTCCTAGCTCTAGCCCCGTCCAAGCACCTGTTCCAATCATTAGGGAGTCAACCAGTGGATGGAAGAGTCTCTGTCTCTCTCTCTCCCTCCCTCTTCTCGCCCTCCTTACAAATAAACAATCTTTAAAATACAGGAACAGGAACCCAGGCTTACCGTGTTTATTCAGCACTGCAGTTCCAGGTCCCACCACAGCAAGAAGGACGCAGAAGGGAAAGTGAGAGTGCTGTTTTCAAAAGAAGCACTTAGTGCCCAGGGCAATGGCTCCATTGGCTAATCCTCTGCCTCCAAGCAACAGAATCCCATATGGGCACCGATTCATGTCCTGACTGCTCTACTTCCCATCCAGCTCCCTGCTTATGGCCTGGGAAAGCAGTCGAGGATGGCTCAAGGCCTTGGGACCCTGTACCTGTGTGGGAGACCAGAGGAAGCTCCTGGCTCCAGGCTTCAGATTGGCTCAGCTCCAGCCATTGCTTGAAGAGGGGTGGATGAGGCCATGTGTAATATCCACAGGCAGTCACAGCCCCTGGCCTTGCAGGACACAGGCCATCCACAACCGACTCATGCTGCAGGGTGTCACCCTTGAGCGAAGGGGGCAGCAGAACGGTCAGCTGGGCCCCAGTCATCCAGCATGGAGGCCTGCACATCCTTGGCATGGTTCTTTGGGATGACAGAGCAGGCTGGTCCACAGATGGTGGAGAAGGGAGAGAGGTGACTGGACCACCTCCACGAGGGATGAGGTGAGATGGGATGTGTTCAGAAGGAGTAGATAATTGCACATGACATTCTTTTGGGGTTGGGGTTAGAGACCCCTAAGATGGTCTCCAGGTAGAGAAGGCACCATTTCTTGGCTGCCCCAATACTCTGCCCAACCTTCTCTCCATCCCCTGCACCCTTGGAGCTGAGGCCAGAAGCATGGATGCTGGTGCTTCCAGACTCTCCTGCAGCTAGGCATGGCTGTGGGACCACGTTCTGACCAAGGAGGCAGTGGCAGCAGAAGGTCCACTAGAGGCTGGAAAAGCACCCAGGAATGCTCTGCTTGCCTGAGACGGGCAGCCACGGCTGCCTCTCTCTCCTGTCTCATGTTGCCTGCCTAGGCTGGTGGCGTGCTAGCCAGCCATCGCTGCATGACCTGGCTTGTCAATGGCACTGGAGCTAGGTGAAGGATACTTGTATAAGAGGCCATTACAGAGGCAGTGCATCAGCTGGGGGCTGTCTGCCTCAAACGTGATGCTATGCGATGTCATTAACTGTGTGATGTCACTAATGTCTGTGATTACACACAGCTTCTCTATGATGTCATTAATGCCTCGTGTGATGTAATTAACAACTATGATGTCATTAATGCTGTGATATCACTGACTATGTCTTAGCTGGGGCTTTGCAGACAATAGCATTTCTTTCTTTTTCTTTTTAATTTTCATTGAAAATGGTATTTATTTTTGGGCCCGGTGCAGTGGCCTAGCAGCTAAAGTCCTCGCCTTGAACACACTGGGATCCCATATGAATGCCAGTTCTGATCCCAAAGCACTGCTTTCCATCCAGCTCCCTGCTTGTGGCCTGGGAAAGCAGTCGAGGACGGCTCAAAGCCTTGGGACCCTGCACTTGCATGGGAGACCCAGAAGAAGCTCCTGGCTCCTGATTTTGAATCGGCTCAGCTCCGGCCATTGCAGCTGCTTGGGGAGTGAACCATCAGACGGAAGATCTTCCTCCCGTTCTCTCCTCCTTTCTGTACAATCTGACTTTGCAATAAAAATTTTAAAATCATTAACAAATTTTTAATTTTTCTTGGAAGGACAGATTGACAGAAGGAAAGACATAGAAAGATCTTCCCTCCACTGGCTCACTCTCCAAATGACCACAATAGCCAGCGCTGAGTCAGGAGGCTCTTCTGGGTCTCCCAGGTGGACACAGGGTCCCAAGGCTTTGTTCTCCACTGCTTTCCCAGGCCACAAGCAGGGAGTGGGTGGGAAGTGGAGCAGCTGGGATTAGAACCAGCGCCCATGAGATGCTAGCACTGGAAAGTAGAGGATTAGCCAGTTGAGCCACTGCACTGGCCCCCAGCAGCCCTTCTGACCCTACAATGTCCCATGCTTGCTCTTCTCATGACTGAGACCAGCAGCCAGGGAAAGGGCTGGGCTGCAGAGCGAGTGTTGGTGACAAAAGCAGACCCTGAAAACCAGGGAGCCAAGTCTTGTGTGCAGGAAGCCTTGCGGAGCCAGGACTGGGAGCTGGGGCTCCAGTACTTGGAGGTCAGAGCAGAGGGGCGACTGGGCAGCTGACGGGCAGCGGGGGGCTGTGCGGATTCCAGGCTTTCCCCAGAGCCTGTGTTGCCTGTGCACTCTCTCTCTGCTGGGAACTCTGTCACTGTGACCTGGGTGTCCCTGCACGCTCTGTGCGTCTTCCCAGTGGCTCAGAGCAGCCTGTTCCACGGCGATCCTTTCACTTAGGCGTCATGCGTTAGAGACAAATTCCATCCTGTTGTCTAACCGGGACAATTAGCCAAGCATTGGAAAAAAAGACAATGTTCACAAATAGACAGCTGATGAGACTGAACGCGCTGAAGTCCCATCCCGTGCCGGGTGTGCAGGAGAGGCGTGCAGCTCCGCTGGCTGGCAGGTGCAGAGGGCATTGCTGGGCGTGGCATGGAGGCAACTGCCAAAGACAAAGACCAACCGATGTGCGGAATTCTGAGCGTTAAATACCAAACCACAAAATGCGGGGCAGGCATTTGGCCTCCTGGGCGAGACCTGGCCTGGGGCCTCGTGTCTGTGCCGTGCACCCCAACAGGCGGTGGCCAGTGGCAGCACTGAGTCCCTGCTGTCCACCGGGAGGCCTGGACTGCTGTCTCCTGGCCTTGTCCTGGCCCAGCCGCCTGGCACTGTGGGTGCTCATTGAAGGAGCGCACCAGCCAAGAGGGACTGTGTCTCTCTACCTCTCAAATAAGCTGCATTTAAAAAGTCGATAAAAAATCCTTAAGATGAAAAACAGGAATGAAACCATGAGAAACCGTATCATGATACAGCGAGGGTTAGCGGGCTCGAAGTTTACACGATGCGCCCCGGGTGCCAGTCGGAGTCCTGCTGCCCCGCTTGGGATCTAGCTCCCTGCTAATGTGTCTGGGAAAGTTGCAGAACCCCGCCAGGTGCCCAGCGCCTCTGCGCCCAGGTGGGAGGCCCAGGTGGAATTTGGCCCAGCTCCAGCTGTTGGGGCCATTTGAAGAGAGAACCAGAAGATGAAAGATTTTGCTCTGTAATTCTGCCCTTTGAATAAAGAACTACAAAAACTAAAGAAGATAAGCAATCCAAATGAAAACTGAGTAAAAAAACACACAAACAAGCTCTGGCTACAATAACCAACTCCAGATTGCGGTTAAACGCAGGCAGCACACCTGTGAGGGAGCTAAGACGCCTAACGTCTCCTGCCTTTGAAACTGGAAAAGTCCCACGAGCTCCGTCCTGGAGGCCCCGGGCGGGCGGCTCCGCTCTGGGGCTGGGCAGATCCTGTTCTCCAGCGCTTTCTTTCCCCCTTCCTATTCTTCTCTTAATCAATACATACATAAATAAACACACACATATACATGCGTGTGCATATATACATATGTATATTATTTTCACTTTTATTTGAAAGGCAGAGAAGGAGAAACAGATAAAAGTCTTCCATCCGCTGATTTACTTCCCGAGTGGCTGCAACAGCCAGAGCTGAGGCAATTCAAAGCCAGGCTCCAGGAGCTTCTTCCGGGTCTCCCACATGGATGCAGGGTCCCAAGGCTTTGGGCTGTCCCCTGCTGTTTTCCCAGGCCACAAGCAGGGAGCTGGATGGGAAGTAGAGCAGCTGGGATTTGAACTGGTAGCCACACGGGCTGCTGGCATTGTCGATGGAGCATTTTACACACTATGCTGCAATGCTGGCTTAGGATTGAACATTTGAAAAGAAAGTTTGAAAGGAAGTACAGACTGTAAGATAGCTTAAAGAATGGTATTGTTAGTGTTTAATAAAAGTGCATAAGTATGTTTTTTAAAGCTGTGCATACACATCTGTCCTGGGTGGGGGACACAGTTGGTGATTGTTCATTTCATCTTTGCTTCTATCCTTCACAGTTGCTCTGCAGGCAGTGCAGCTGCTGGTAGACAGGCGTGAGCCGCATTGGGTTCCATAACCTGCTCCACTCCCGCCTGCGGCTTCCTGCGAGGACCGCCCCTGCAGGTGATGGTGAAGGGCCCAGCCTCAGGGGCCCTGCCCTCACCCTCCAACTTGACAGACTTGGACTGAGTTCCGACTCTGGCTCCAGCACCGGCTGCCCTGGTTGTTGTGGACATTCGGGGACCGAACCAGCCGGTGGCAGCTCTCCTTCTCCCCGTCTCTGCTTCTCTGATATGTTTGAAAACAGAAATCCCTGGTGAGTTGGAACATTCAAAGATGCGTAAGAATGGATGGAAGCGAAGACTCAGAGGAAGGACTCCTGGGAGCGTGCACTGCTGGCTCTCACAGCACCAGCCCCGTCTCGTTTAAGTACCTGGGCCCCTGCATCCATGTGGGAGACAGGGATGAAACTCCTGGCTCCTGGTTGCACTTTGGCCCAGTCATCAGTGAAGTAGTGGACGGGAGCTGTTTCTCTCTGTCTTTTTGTAGCTTTTTTAAATGGACACACAAATAAGTCTTTTTTTTGTTCTTTAAAACACCTGTACCGGGACCGGCGCTGTGGCGCAAGTGGTTAAGGTCCTTGCCTTGCACGCCTGGGATCCCATATGGGTGCCGGTTCTATCCCGGCAGCCCCTCTTCCCTTCCAGCTCCCTGCCTGTGGCCCGGGACAGCAGTCGAGGATGGCCCAAAGCTTTGGGACCCTGCACCCACGTGGGAGACCCGGAAGAGGCTCCTGGCTTCAGATCGGCATAGCATCGGCCGTTGCGCTCACTTGGGGAGTGACTCATCGGACGGAAGATCTTCCTTTCTGTCTCTCCTCTCTGTATATCCGCCTTTCCAATAAACAAAATAATAATAAAAATAAATCTTTAGAAAAAAAAAAACCACCTGTACCTCTCACGTGGATTTGGGAGAGCACACTGGTGTGTTAGGTGATGTTTACCGACTTTGCTGGGATGCTGGCAGTGAGTTCTCGCTGTGCCAAGTCTCTCTGGGTATTAGCCCTTCCCACCTCATACCCATTTTAAGGACCTGCATTCAGAAGACTGAGATAGCCCTAGCAGGGGCACAGTCCCGCCTCGTACAACCCAGCAGTGAGCGAGCAGTGTGTCCAGCAGTGAGCGAGCAGTGTGTCCAGCACTGAGCGAGTGTGTGTCCAACAGTGAGCGAGCGTGTGTTTGCTTCCTCAAAGGTGGTACGTACTCTTTCCACCCTGAGCAGCTCAGGAGCGGGAGCGGCCTGCCTTTGCCCTCCAGGGAAGGACCTCTTTTCTGGGAGGTCCGTTCGCAAAGCCCACACAACCGGACGTTGTACTGGGCCGCTCGGCTTTGTCCCCAGCCCATGGCATGCCGCTCCACCCCCAACTCCCAATGGCACTGTCACGGTCACCTGTTGGGCTGTGTCCACCGAGTGTTTGGCAAGACAGTGAGGAACACACGTGTTCCTGTGCAGTGCCAAGTTCCCATCACCCCTGTTGCACACGTGTGTGTGCACATATGCTTAAGTGTGCATCGCACATGTGTGTGCATGCTTGCGTGTTGCGTGCTCTGGTACTTGCCTTGGACTGCAGTAAATGAGGCCTTTTTTGCCCCTCCAGTTTCAAAAATAAACAGATCTTGGAAGTGAGTGTGGCCTGAGATTGGTCAATACCATATGCAAATAAATAAGCGCTAATTGCCTGCAGTGTCTTCGGGTGTCAGGTGCAGTTACTGGACCACATTTATGGGCCAATTAGGCGCCTTCCCAGCCCTTCGTGCTGATAGATTGTGGCTTGGCCGCTTCTCGGGACGTGCAGAATGCCGGGCTGTGTGTTGCTTGCTCCACCCATGTCCCCTGGCTGTCCTCTGTGCTGTCACCTTGTGCTCAGAGGGGCGGGGAAGACCCTGCAAGCTCCCCATGCACTCCCCTCCCCAGCCTCTCACAGCGACCACGATGATGAGGCCAGGCGACCTGAAAAGTTGAATCACGTACAGGAGATGGCTGCAGCACTGGCCCCAAGCGCTGCCGGAAAGCTGGGACACGCCCGCGCTCATCCTTGGCTCACGCACAGGCTCCGCGGGGGTGTCTGTGCCATGGAGCTCAGGCAGAGGGGCAGCAGGTGCACAAGCAGGCAGCCCCGATGGAACCGCTGTGAGGTGGGGAGGGTGTCTTGGGAAAGCATGCTTTGCCTGAGCCCCCAAAGAGAAGCAACAGGCGTGTGCGCAGGGGGACATGTGGCAGATGTGTGGGACAGAGGCTGGGCTGCTGCAGTGTCTGGGTGAGATGTGGCTGTCCTTTCAGGTCCCAGGGAGCCAGCGGGAGCTCCAGGCAGGGACCAGATCCCAGGAAGGGATCTGTGGACACAAGGCTATGGGGGAGGACACCCGGGGGCCAGCCGCCGTCTCAGGCAGGAAAGGAGTCTGAGGCACGCAGCTGGCCAGTGTTCTAGTCACAGGCGTAGGCATGAGGGCCGCCCCTCGCGCGCTGCAGGCCCTGAGTGGCCGTGTGTCTTTAGGGATGGCCTCCTGACTCAGGCGCCATTTGCCTCCGTGGCAGCTGAGTGACGATCAACACCGACTCCGACCCCACTCTGCAGTCAGCGGCAGAACGTGGCTGCCAACCTTGTTTTGTTTTGCAGGTTTACTTACCGAAAGTCAGTTACAGCGAGGAAGGGAGACACACACAGACACACACAGGAAGAGAGAGAGGGAGCCATTTTTGGTGGGTTCACTCCCCAGACGGCCACAACAGCCAAAGCCGGCTGATCCAAAGCCAGAATCTTAGCCTAGAACTCCCACGTGGGTGCGGGGCCCAAGGACTCGGGCCGCCCTCCACTGTTTCCTTAGGCTGTCAGAGGGGAGTTGGATCAGAGGTGGAGCAGCTGGGACTCAAACTGATGCCCGTACTGGATCCCGGCGTCACAGATGGCAAGGTTGACTGGCAACACCACAATGCCAACCCCCTCCATGCAGAATTTGAAACATATATTTGGGAGATGAGAAGGAGAGAGAAAATGAGTGAGAGAGCTCCTGTTTGCTAGCTGACTTCCCAAATGTCTGCAAGGTCGGAAGCAGGATGGGCCAAAGCCAGAAGCTGCGCGATCCATCCGGGTCTCCACGTCAGCAGGGAGGAGGCGTCGGGAGCTGGCGCCAGGAACTGAACCCAGACACCACAGGGTGGGACTTGAGCGCCTTAACACAGCTGTTTCGAACACGTGCCTAAGAAGCAACATGTGGGCGGTGCACTCCATGGGGGGAAATGGGGCCACCCACCGCTTCGGCCGTGAGAGTGGAGTCGCTCTGTGGCGTGGTGTTTCCTCCCGTGGGAGGCCGTGCACTTGCAGGCCTGATCTGCTGGTTCAGCCGCTGTGCTCACGCACCTGCTCCCTACTGTGGGGTTTCCCGCTGTCTCCATGCTATGCACACCGGGGCTGCTACCAAAGCCTTCACTTTATTCCCCAGTTAGATTCCTAGGCCCTGAACATGCTCAGGTTGTCGGCAAGTGTTGGCTGTGGCCCTGCCCCATGATGGTTTTTTCTGGCTCTGGACCCTGCCCAAGTCAGGCGCAGATGCCTGGGGTTTGGCCCTTCCACTTGGTGTTGTGCGTGAGCAGGTGCGTGGTCTTGGGTGCGAACTCCTGCTTGTCTGGCTGGCCCAAGAGTGCTCCTCAGTGCAGAAGGCTAAAGTGCCTCAGTGTGGAAGGTGATTCAGCACCCATCCCTGTGGCCTGGAAAAGCTGGGCACTGTAGAGGGCAGCTCGGTTTGTGGGAGGCGCTGTAGAGCAGCTTGCTCAAGCCCAGGGCGCGGTGCCCTGTGCATGGACCCCAACAACAAAAGCAGGTGGAGACTGAGAGCTGCTGCCACACCTGCTCCCCCCATTCCCTAACACAGCTCTACCCAGCGCAGCTGGAGGAAGAGCAGCAGCTGCAGGGCCGACTCAGCCGCCTCTTCCGGCCCCGTCTCCCTTTGCAGCAAACTGCAGGAGGCTGCATGTGTGCAGGGCATGTCTGGGAACAGCTCGGAGCTCGCAGGCATCCAAGAGCCACGGCTGCTTCTCGTGGGAGGAAAACAGAATCTGCCCGTGGTTTGGTGAAGCAGCTGTTTTGAAAATGTGATTTGAAACAGCCAGGTCACCAACACGCTGGCAGGTGGCATGGGTTCCTCCTAGAAGCTCCTTTCTCTGACCTTGGACTGACCGTGGGAGACACGTGGCCTGTGGCCCCAGGTGTGGCCAAGGGCGCATGCAGGGGTAGCAAGCGTGGTGCTTTCTGCTGCGTCTCCTCAGGGTGTTGCGGCGCTGTGGGCTCCCAGTGCCCAGCAGAGCATGTGGCCATGCATGTGCGAGCACGCAAGAGCAGGGCACAGGTCATGCGTGGTGGGCAGAGCAGGGCAGCAGCCAGTGGCGGCACGGTCAGCATGTGGGCGAGTTTTATCCTCTCTGTATTGTTCTGATGGGGGAGTAAGTGGAGGCCCGCGTTCCCATGGGAACATCACATCAGTGTGCCAGCACTTTCCAGTGCTGCTGTGTGTCTGTCCTGGAATGGTCCCTGGTCAGCTGCTGGGTCCTGCCAACACTGGGCTGGGGAATCCTGCTCCCCGCCGGGGCAGCCGTGGAGAGGGGGACCTCCCCGGCCTGGGATGCCCTGATCCCTCCCTCAGGCACTTGCCTCTTTTCTGATTTACCTTTGCGTGGAAACAGAAACCCAATTAGTTGTGACAAATGACCGACACACACACACACACACCCCCCCACCACCAAGGGGGAGAACAAAACAACTCACCAATCGCAAGCACCCACTCTCGGAGGCGGCACAGCCATATTTCCATTTCTTTATTAGACAGAGGCCCTCCACTGCAGCTGCCTCTCTGCTCCTTTACACGTTTCTTTTTCCCCTTTTCCCCGTAGAATACTGTACAGCTGACACAAAAAGATCCCCAGGCAGGAAAACACAAACTGGCATGTTTAATCAAAACAAGAATGTTGGAAATAACAAGCAAGGCGCGATGTCTGTCAGTGGTTTTAATTACAGCACAAACAACATAAACAAAGCATGGCCGAGCCGCAGAGAAACACAGAAGTTGCCGGATGAGGTAATATCAAAAGCAAGCCCCCTCCAAGAAAAGAAAGAAAATGGGAAAGCAAAACAAAACCCACCCGGGTCAGGACAGCCCGTGCTGCTCTTCCGTCTTCTGTACACGGCCATTTACAGACACACACACGTGGCCTTCCACCTGCGCCCCTCCACCTGCACCCCCTCCACCTGCGCCCCTCCACCTGCACCCCCTCCACCTGCGCCCCCTCCACCTGCGCCCCTCCACCTGCACCCCCTCCACCTGCGCCCCCTCCACCTGCGCCCCTCCACCTGCACCCCCTCCACGGGCACCCCTCCACCTTCGCCCCCCACCTGCGCCCCCCACCTGCGCCCGGCTCCCTTCTGGGAAGGAGCGGGGAGCTCCCTCCCTAGGGGCAGGTCAGCAAAGGGCAGAGCTGGGGAACGAGGCACTTTCCAGCACACACACAGAGTGGGCAAGCGGGCCTGGGTGCATGGCCCCCTCCCTCTCACCACAAAGCAGTTTCTAAGCGCAGGCTTGCATCCTCTCATCATGGAAGGTCTCGGTGAGAAGCCCACAGCCGGAAGGTGTCCTGGCTTCTGGCTCCCTCAGTCCCTTCTCCGTCCCCTCACTTTAGGAGCAGGATGCACACAGAGCTGGGCTGCTATAGGACAGCAGGTGCAGCGAGGAGGTCAGCATCTTCCCACAGGTCACCCTCTCTTGCTGGCCTCAAGCTCCCCTAGGCTTGGCATCACCAGCCCCTGGTCATGTAGGCAACCAGTGGGGTGTCCAGGCTTTTGGACAGGAGCCTTCTGGGGCTGTGTGGGTGGGTCCCTTCCTGAGCCGGGGTGAGGGTGTTGGTTGGTTGGGTCAGGGCACCTTTGGACTAGGGGCAGCTCTTCTAGCATCTGGCGTCTTACGGGGTTTGCTGCACCACAAGGATTCAGTGATGCCAGGGCACCTCACCTGCTTCCTTGGTGGGTATGCGGTGCGGCCGCAATAAGGAAAAAAAATACCCAGAGCTGGCCCTTGCCCTGGGCAGGTGGCATGGCTGCAGGCACTGGGGGGTCTGGTGTGACTCACCCACGGCGGGCATTAAAAAACAACACTACGTGCAGATTTTTCTGGAATTGTCACGTGACGAAGTGCCTGCTGACCCCTGCCTGTGGGATACAAGCCCACGGCTAGGAAGCAGAGCTAGAGCTCCGCCCATGTGCCACCAGTCCCTTCCAGCAGGAGGGCACTGGTGCAGGCCCTGCCCACCCGTGTCTGGGTCTCTGCCCTCAATTCCCAGCAACTGGGCTAGCTTCCCAGCAGCGAAGGAAGCATTTCCCAGAGTTGGGAGTGAGGGCTCCCTCTCTTGGCTCTCGGTCATAACCAAGAGGAAGGCATGTCCCACGTTGAACGCTTGTGTGACCCAGCTGGGAGCGGGACCCCCAGA
Source organism: Ochotona curzoniae (assembly GCF_017591425.1). NCBI lineage: Eukaryota > Metazoa > Chordata > Mammalia > Lagomorpha > Ochotonidae > Ochotona > Ochotona curzoniae. Next base: position 3,833,830 of record NW_024465405.1, on the reverse strand, counting down.
AAGCCCAGGGCCATGGGGCTTCCTGCAGAGTCCAGGGAGGTTCCAGGGAGGGAATGTTCCACGTGGGAAGTCAGGGCTGGACTGGCCAGCGTGCTGGGAGAAGGAAAGAAGGGCATTCCTGGAGTCCCCCCGTGTTGGCTTCAAAAGTCGCAAATCCAGCCCAGGTAGCCCCAGCGCGTGCGCCCACTGAGGGGCGCATGAACAGCCGGGTCCTGGGTCCCTCCAGATCTTGCCTGGGACGCATCATGCGCGGTGGCCAGGCTCCCTGTCTCCTGCTGCTCCCCCAACTACTCCAGCCGGTGGGCAGGCGAGACAGTCCATCAAGGCCCAGACAGGGGCAAACGTCGGGCAGGGGCCTTGTCAGGGAAGGCAGAGGCTCGCTCTCCATTGTCCATCCACCCAGCTTGGCATGGATGGAGTTGGTAAGTCCAGGGACAATGTGTGTGTCCCTAGCTGGGCCAACGCTATGATACTAAGGGTTCCCAGAGGGAGGGTCATTTTGGGTCTGAAAAAAAATGATTTGAAGGCCAGGCGCGATGGCCTAGCACCTAAAGTCCTCACCTTGAATGCACCAGGACCCCATATGGGTGCTGGTTCATGTCCCGGCTACTCCACTTCCCATCCAGCTCCCTGCTTGTGTCCTGGGAAAGCAGTCAAGAACGGCCCAAAGCCTTGGGACCCTGCACCCATGTGGGAGACCTGGAGGAAGCTCCTGGCTTCGGATCGGCATAGCATCGGCCATTGTGGTCACTTGGGGAGTGAACCATCAGAAGGAAGATCTTCCTCTCTGTCTCTCCTCCTCTCTGTATATCTGACTTTGCAGTAAAAACAAATATATCTTAAAACAAATAGCTTATGGCTAAGGTTTGACTTTTTTCTGTGCCTCTGGGGCAACAGACTCAGGCTGGACCTGGGTGGAGGGAGGGGCAGCTTCTGGGCAGCAGGCACTGGCAGGGCGGGCAGGGTCCCTGGGCAGGCATGCGGCTGGCACTGACCATGCCTGTCCCTAGAGGGACAGCGAGCACCCCCACGCCAGCACAGGAACTGCCTGAACGATGCGTGCAGGTTGGGTACCACTGACCCTTGTGATGGTCACCTCCTGGGCTGACAGGTAGACTGTGAGGCATGGAGAACCTCGTGGCCATCCAAAGAGACACAATGACAGTGGCCTGTCCCCATGGAAGCCCAGTGAGCTCTGTCCCTCGCACAGCCCTGGGCCCCATAACCAGCAGGCCCAAGCAGCAGGTTTGGGAGGGAGTGTGGCTGCGGCCAGGTCACGCACACGGTCACCTGACTGTACCTGCCCCACAGTTGTCTTGTCTAGGGAGAATGGCAGTTCTTAGCGGGAAGTCATCAGGCTTGGTGGAGGTGGCCTCCCTAGTCACCGTGACCCTGGCCATGAGTTTGGTGTCCGTGGCCTGGCCCCACACTGACCTCACCCCCGGCCAGCTCCCAACCTCACAGGTGTTCCTGGGAGCGAGGGCAGCACCCACAAAGAAGGGGTTTCTGATTTGACACTGACACACACACACACACACACACGGTAGCAGCCCCCCCAAGCTCACACATCTTTCTTTCCATGGCCAGAATGTGAGCCCGACAGAGGCTGGCATGGGGTTGGGGAGCCGGCCGGCAGGGCTGACCACGGCAGGGAAGGGCTGTGGTTTATGGGAGGGGCAGACACCCACACAACCTCACGGGACGTGGGCGTGGAGGGAGACGGAAATCACTGGCGAGCAGCCTGCATTGGAGGCGCAGAGGCTCAGCCGCCGCACAGCCCGCCGCACAGCCCGCTGCACAACTGGGACAAGGCCTGTGGGTACCCGGGACCTGTTCAGACTGCAGCTCACTGCGGAAGGCAGCTCCAGGTTGGGCAGCCACTACCACAAACCCAGGGGCGGCGTGCATGAGGGCGGCGTGCATGAGGGCGCTGTCCGTGCGCACTCCCGGAGTCTGCAGCTGGGGCTGGCCGAAGGTGGGCGCACCGGGTTGGGGCTGCAAAGCCAGGCACGGCTTTCTTCTCTGTTCCCATCGGGGCTAACAGCACAGCGGTGAGGCGTGTGCACCTGGGCACCCCGCTTCCGGAGTGCCCAGGAAACACGTGCTCTGTGTGAAGTCTCATTCCCTACCCCCAACCTATGTTTTTTTTTTTTTCAATAAGTGAAAGAGGAGGAGAAAACTCTCACAAAATATAAGGTTTAGCAGACGTGGGCAAGGGGCACGCCCGAGGTCCGCCCTTGTGGGCCGGCATGGCAGCGTGCTGGAGCTCCTGGCACCAGGGCCTCAGCGGGCAGTCACACCGTCTCCCCGTCTCCCTCCATCCGCTGCAGGGTCACTGTCCCTGCCCCGCTCCTCCTGCTTTTCTGTTCCCCACAGGCAGATGGAACCACCTGCACGGAGTCCTGCACGCTCTTGTTTTGTTTTAATGGGAGTGTGGCCTCCCGGGAGTATTTGCTACAAAGAGTGGTTGCACATTCTTACTGCACATCCAGTGCAGTTTATAAATTAACCGGGTGCCACGTGCACAGAGGCCAATGCATATTCATGAACTGCTTTTATTCAGACGGATTTTCACACATCTCCTCTAAAGACGGAATACAGAAGAAGCGTGTGGGGGCGCGGCTAAGCCGGCCCCGAGGGAACCCCGGAAACCCAACACATCCACCTTGGCTGAAGGACAGACACCGATTCTGACGTGTGTGGGGGGGTGTGGACCGGCCCCTCCGCATCTCCCGCGTGAACCCCACGCGCCCCAGCTGCGCGCGGCCGTGCAATTCCTGACTTCCTCGTGGATTTCTGAGTTATTTATTAATTTATTTATTTATCCCCCCCACCCCCATTTGCTTTCTTTTCTTTTCTTTTTTTTTTTTCTTTTTTTGCACCAAGGAGACCACAGTCGAAATAATACTCAAGCGACTGACTTCCTCTCTTTGGACTGAAAAATTAAACAGACACTAAATGATGACAGCGGATTTAGAAAAAGAGGGCTCCGAGGGCTCGGGGAGAACATGGCTGGGCCCGCGACGCTGCCAGCGCCCAGTGGAGCGTGCCGGGAGCTACCTCCTCGGCGAATATGCTTTCTTCCCGGTGATGACTAATCATGTCCTATTAAACAGCAGTAATGCTGGAAGAACTCAACTATACAAGTGTAATGAAGCCGCTATTCTCCGCGGACAGATTAGCTCCAACTGATTTGACACATACCATCATAGGGGCTTCAGACCTGACAAACTCTGTGCTTGCTCCTGATTCATGGCGTCAGGCTCATCGGAGAGGAGGCGAGTCCCGGCTGCTGGCTCAGTCGAGGTGAAACGTTCTGGTGTGCTTAACTGCCAGTTCAGGGGAGCTGCCCCTGCTCGCTCCTCGCCTGCCCTCCCATCTCGGGCCCCCAGTCCTCGGCGCCCGGCTCTGCAGGTCGCTGGGGGCACCGGACCTGGCGCTGCCGCCTCCGTGCGTGCCACCGCCCGGGTCCCCCCTCACTCCGCGTGTCCTGTGGATCGATGGGGTGGGGTCGGGGTGCGGGGGAAGTTGGTGGAGCGGGGAGTGGCTTCCGCAGCCTCCCGCTTGCCCCTTGATGGGGTCCAGGTGCCGGGTTCTCCTTGTGGGGGGCGCGAGTGAGCGGTTTGCAGGCGACCGCTGGGAGGAGGGAGGGGGCTCGCCCGACTCACGTGCCTGGGGCTTGGTGGGCGCTGGCTCCTCAGATGATGGCAGGCACCCTCCCGCCACTGTTGTTGCGGTTGTTCTTGCGGGACAGGTTGGGCGTGGCCATGAGCACGAAGCGCTCGTCTGGGCAGCCGTATTGCAGCAGGACATCCACGCACTCCTGGCAGGAGGCCTGCCGGGCATAGGCCAGCGCCGTGTTCCCGTGTGCGTCCCGGGCCATGACGTCCACGCCGTACTGTGCAGGGGGGCACGGGGAGAGACACGGCCACGTTAGCCCACCGCCAGGGGATGGAGAGGCTCCCACCCCCGAGCTGCTGCTGGGCAGGGCCCCCTCCCAGTGACCTGCATGGGGAGCATGGCTGGTGCAGCATCTGCCCTCCAAAGGCTGCCTGCTCCAAGCGGGATGGGGACGGGTGGTGGGTGGAGGGCAGGCCTGCTGGGGCCCCTCCTGGTGCCCTCACAGGCGTCGACCCAAGGTGCCAGGGGAGGCCTCGGCCTTAGAGACCCTGGTGTTTGCGGGTTGGCCCTGTCCACGGCTCACAAAGTGTCCTTGTCATGCCCTACGGGCACTGGGCAGCCCTGGCCCCCGGCTGCAGCTGAGTGCAGTGGAGCAGCCTGGGCAGGGTGAGCACCCTGGGCAGGGTGAGCACCCTGGGCACTGTGCCCACTCTTCTCTGTGCCTACGACGACGGGTTCTGCTGGGGCTGCTGCGGGCCACCAGCTTCCCGCAGCGGGTCTGGCTTCCCGACAGGTGTCCCAGTAGCAACAGGCACAGTCATTGGGCAGGGACTGTCACATACGACCCCTCTGACCAGCTCCCCCACAGCCCACCTCCAGGTCTGGGACACGGCTGTGTTGACGGGAGAATGAAGATCGCTAAGCTGTGCTGACGGGAATTCATGTAGGTGAACGCGGGAGCGAGAGGACCATCGCTGCCACACCAGGCCCGAAGACGGATTTTCAGAAACTGGCAGACGCTACATGGGGCTGGGGTGGCAGCTGTGTCGCCTAAGCAGCAAGCACCCACTGGTTGCACTTTCTGCTGGGCCCTGGGCTCCCCTCCCTGATTCTCGGCCCTCCCATGGGCACACGCAGCGGGCACAGGCGGCGGGCACACGCGGCGGGCACAGGCGGCGGGCACACGCGGCGGGCACAGGCGTCCACACCTACCCAGATCAGGAGCTGCACCAGCACCACGCTCCCCTTGCGGCAGGCCAGGTGCAGTGCCGTGCGGCCGTCGCCTTCGCCACAGGTCTCGTTCACCTCCTCCCGCGAGCCGTGCGCCAGGAGCAGGATGACCGTGCGCAGGTCCTCGTCGGCCGTGGCCCGCAGCAGGTGCTGGCCCAGGGACAGCTCCGCGCAGGGCAGCGGGGCCAGGAACAGCTTCTGCTCGTACTTGGCCCGGATCCAGCGCTCCTTCTCCTCCCTGTAAGAGCCCCCGGACGGGTGGTCACCACCGGGCACAGCAGCGGGTGTTGCCTTGCCGGCGCAGGGCGCGCCTCTGGCCGACTGGGGAACAGCTTCTCCGTGCTTCAGCACGTGGTGGCCTCGCCCCCTAGCCGGGAACTTACTCGAAGGAGGCCGAAGGAGGCCACCAGCCCTTGGGTAGCAGAGGCCAAAAGTGAGGCAGGGGTGCAGAGGATGGAGTGACGCTTGGTGGGGGGCGGAAGTGGGCTGTGATGGCTGCCTCCCCCGACCCCTTTAACCACGGGTCTGCACAATCTGGATGGGATTCGGCACGTGGAGCTTGGGGGCCTGGGGAGCCCAGGTTCCTACAGGGGTGGGGGGCCTGCCTGCTGCCCCAGGATGTCTGACAGAGGGGACAGAAGAGGGAGAAGGAAGGGACAGGAGCCGAGAAGGCAGGCTGTGCAGTTAAGTAAACAAACTTTGGGGTAGGCAGCAAAAACCTCAACAGAACCATGTGGGTTCCCAGGTGGCTCTGGAAGCAGTGCACGCCACCAGGCCTGGGCAGCACTGCGGGGGGAGGATGAAGAGGTGGGGTGCACGCTCGGCTGCCCTCCCCTGAACCACCACTCCCTCCAGGGCACACAGCCCCAGCCATGCAGGGCAGCGGCTCAGGGGCTCCTGCCACGCTCTGCAGCGGAAACACCGGGAACACCTCTGCTTCCCAAGGCAGAAGAAAAGGGCTTGTTGCCACCTTTTCTGTGTTTACACTGCGCCCGGGGATCGTGTCGGGTTAGCCCTAATCTGTTCCTAAAGACTTAGGCAAACAGATTCCTCCAGGAGTAAATCTGGATTAGTTTTGCTTCACTTCCTGGTACATGCGGGCGACCCCAGCATGACCCCCAACTCCTTTTATCAGGGGGTTTCTAGGACAAACACTTGGCATGGCCGAGAGCCCACGGGCACCCCCAGATGGTGCGAGGAGCCCTCAACCTACGGCCCGGCCAGGGGCGGAAGTGCCAGCGGCGCTGAGGAAATGGGGCTTAGGAAAGACAAAATCCTCAGGGGTTCGGTGTTACCTTTAAGAAGGTATTTAATATCTATTAAGCAGCTGTGGGTGCATTTCCCGAATCACAGACAACGCGAGACAGGAGCGGGGCGGAAGGGACAATGGCACGGGCTCCTCCGTCTGCTGGCTCCCCCATTTCACAGGCATTAAAATCACAACCATTTAATTCTGCTCCGACTGATTTTAATAATTATCGCCAATCACCCGGGGATAAACTGAAGGATGTGGCACAGGAACTCCAGGCTTCAGTGCGATGACTGTATTTATTTCTTTGAAAGTCAGTTACCAAGAAAGGGATAAGACGGAGAGCTCTTCCCTCCACTGGTTCACTCCCAAAGGGCTGGGCCAGGCCATAGCAGGAGCCTCTTCCGGGTCTCCCACGTGGGTGCAGGGTCCCAAGCACTTGGGACCTCCTCTGCTGCTTTCCCAGGTCATTAGCAGGGAGCTGGAAGTGGAGCAGCTGGGACTTGAACCTGTATCCATCTGGGATGCGGCTCCTACCCTCCATGCCATACACCTGTGTGGGTGACACGGGGTCCTGCTGCCTCCTCGGCGGCCTGCTGTCTGTGTACTATTCCAACACTCCAGCCGCAGAGTGGCATTCAAGCTCTGCCCTGATGTGGTTACAGCACAGGTGAGCTCAGCGTGGGCAGACTGCTCTTGGCTTCCAGAGGCTGCTGCCCCTCACCTGCACCACGTGGCCGTGTGGAGGTCCCACGGGGCTAAAACTCGCGTCTGCTAGCAGCCGGGCCTGACAAGATGCTGCAGGGGGCACCTTGGCATCGTGGGACACCCTGAGGACCCAGGTTCCCCACGCTCAAAGGCAGCAGGCAAGGGGTGTTGGCCTGCTCCGAGGACCATGTGGCGATCAGGCAGGCAGGAGGCCTCTGGGATGGCACGGCCCGCTTTGCACCATCAGGTCCTGACCTCTACCGTGACCATCTGGAGACAAGCTCGTCGGGAGGCAATCTGGGTTAAGTGAGGTCATGATGGCAGTGTGGCAGGGAACCATGTCTTCCGGTGGCCTTGTCTGCGACTCGTGGTCCCCGAGTGGCAAGGAACACCCGGTACTCGGTCAGAGTGGCCAAGCCACCCCTTCCTCCATCCTCATCTACAAGGGATGAAGGCCCAACAATGGTGTCTTCTCGACAAGGAACACTCTGTCTAGGCCCAGCACCTTCAAGGGCCTGGAGGCCTGGCACGAGGGGGCCACACGCCACTGCCCGGTGTCCAGCTTCACTTCCGGGGTTCCCAGGGCATGTCTCGGCCACACCTTCCCTCTCCCCACGGAAGGCCACTTCAAGAGCAGTGGAGACGGCAGTAGATCAGCTCACTCTGCGCCAATCCCCTGGGGGGCCACTGCTCATGGCCTCTGTTGGCTAATGAGCTAAAAAATGAGTTATTGGTGCAGCCGGTCGGCAGCAGGGAGGAGGGGCTGTCGCTCCCTTGGTCCCCGAGCTGAGGCACCTTCAAATCAATCAAGTGCACAGTGAGGGCGGAGAGCGGCAAGCAGGTGGGGGATGCGCTGACCCGATCCCCCCAAAGTAACAAGAGGAGGTACCCCCAGGGCACTGCAGTATGTATTTTCTTGTCTAAAATAAAAACCCCTTTTGTAGGTGGGTTTCCACCATCTCCCTGGGACCAGCAAAGGGCTAAATACAGGATCTGGGATCTGGGGGCTGGAGCTGTGATGTTGTGGGTTTGCCCACTGCCTGAAATGACAGCATCTCATGTGGGTGTCAGTTCAAAAGCTGCTCCGCCTCTGGTCCAGCTCCTTCTTGTAATGCCCCTGGGAAGGAGGCAGAAATGGGCCAAGTGCTTGGGCCCCTGCCACCCATGTGGGACACCCAGAAGCATTTCCTGCTATGGCCTGGCCCAGCCCTGGCCACTGCAGTCATTTGGGGAGTGAACCAGTGGATGCAAGATGTATCTTCTCTCTTTAACTCTTGCCTTTCAAACAAATAAATCATTGCAACTTGGAACCAGGGGGTGAGCCCTGGAGCTTCCGTGAGGTTCCCGGTCCGGTCAGGGTAGGGCTGAGATGTGGCTGGCCCAGAGCTGAGTCGTCCTCTCTGGGAGTGGACATGTAGAGCCTGGCCGGGTCTAGGTCAGAGAGCGGCCCGGGGGAGCATACCCTGGGTGTGAACAGCGCTGACTTCAGGCGAGTGCTGGTGACCTGATGCTGACCCCACCCTGGCCAGCTGCCACCTCAACACCACTGTGCAGGGCCCGTGACTCTACCCTGGGGACACAGACGGGCACCCCAGCGCGACTGCCCCCTCACACACAGCTGGAAGGGGACGCTCATGGCCGTGCTTGGAGGACACAGCAGGGCCCGACTAGTGATGGGGCCAGCACCATGGAGGCTGCTGGCAAGAGCAGTGACTGAGCTGCCCCAGGGAGGGCTGAGTACCTCCCGCACTCCAGCATGCTGCCCCCTCTGGGGCCGGACCCCTGACCGTGGGTATGCCACCCCTACTGGCATGTGTTAGAACCTTTGGCTTTCAGTGAAGTTTGTGGTCCTGTATTCAAAACATGTCTTGGTTCACTCCTCAAGTGCTCACTGCGGACCAGGATGGGCCAGGAGCCTGGAACCTATTCTACCCTATTCCAACCTAGTCCATGTCCCCTGTGTGAGTGACACAAGTTCCTGCTGCTCCCTTGGAGCGGGGCTAGCATCAGTGGGTTGGCTGGGGCTCGACTCAGCACTGACAGTGGATGCAGGCACCCTAAGTGGCGTCTTAGCCATCCAAGTGTGTGTGTCCCCCAAGAGCCCACCTGTTAGCACCACAAGGGGGAAGGGGCTTTGGGCGATGGTTAGATCGGAAGGCTCTGTCCTCAGAGACTCAAGGCAGAAGTGAGCATGCAGCACAGTGGGCTAGGCTGCCGCCTGGGACTCTGCAGTCCTCCATCGGAGTACCTGGGTCCAGCTCTGCTCCAGCTCCCTGCTGAGGTGCCTGTGGGGCAGCAGCGGATGGCTCCAGTGCTTGGGCTCCTGCCACTGACGGGGAGACATGGCTGGAGTTCTGGGGAGCCCCCTTTCTTCATGGCCCCGCTCATACGGCTAATTTTACCTTTTAATGCCGGCTCCCCTGGCCCTGGCCTGGCTGCTGTGGCACGTGGGGAATGGGTCAGCAGGTACGGGTCTCCTGCTGCCTGTCAAGCAAATGACCCCACCACACATACACACTAAAGAGGCCTGCCTGTCCCTACTTCTTCCACTGCATGGAAGTACAGCAGCGAGGCCCACTGAAAAGCAGGACGTGGACCAACACAGCCATCCCTAGGATGCGGACCAGTGTGTCCCTCTGAAGAGCACGGCCCTTCCCAGGATGTGGTCCAGCACGGCCCTCCCTGGACTTGGACCAGTGCGGCCCTCCCCAGGATGTGGTCCAGCGTGGCCCTCCTGGACATGGACCAGCGTGACCCTCCCTGCACATGTGGCCACTGGTGCCCGACTCGGGACTTCCCTATCTGCAGCTACGGATGTCTGTTGTTTAGAAACAGCCAAGTCTACCCAGTCCAAGAGGCTATGTTCTACGGCATTTCTCCAGTCTGCTTGTGCCTCTCCACCTGCTGGGCTTCGGGTGGTCCCGTGCACCCGTGTATCAGCTGCAGATGAGGGAAGCTGCCCAGGGCATCGCGGCTCCATCCTGACAGACCCCCGCGTGGAGGAGGTGAGTGGCTGGGCTGGCAAGGGGCTCCGGCGGCCTGCCACCTTAGCGCCTCTGAGACTGTCTTCACAGCTGTGCCTGGCATAGCTGTGGGACCCCAGCGCACAGCACCGTCCTGCTCACCCTTCCCCCTGGCCAGCCCAGAGCCCGGCTGGTGTGTCTGTTGTGAGCAGATCCAGAGGCAACCCAGAGCTGTGCCGTCACTGCGGGTGCTGGCCACTGCACGGGGTACTTCATGCTGCCGTCAATGAGAACAGAACAATGCAATAATCCAATTTCTTCAGGCGCACCTCCACTTTGCAGGTGCTTGACAGGCATGTGTGGCTGGCGGTCACCAACGCGGGCAGCGCCGAGAACACCCGCACTGCTGTGGCTCTAGACCAAGCTCACCAGCACCGATCCAGAACACGGAGCCCACGGCAGACCCAGAACAAGTTCACAGTGGATCTAGAACACCCCATGGCTGCAGGTCTAGAACATCCCACCACTATAGAGATAGAACACTCCACCATTGCAGCTCCAGAACATTCTACCACTGCAGACCCAGAACAAATCCACCACTGTGTGGCAAACCCAGAACATTCTTCCACCATGGACCTAGTACATGCTCATCCCTGCAGAAGCCACACTTTGGATAATCTGCATGTTTTTCTGTTTAGCTTTTCTTCCTTACCAAGATTACGTGTATAACAATCATAAATAGTTGTTAGTTTATAGAACAAGTATGGGAGAGAAACAGCAGGGCCAGCAAAGCAACATAGCAGAATGAGAGAGAAACGCTTTAGCACGAGGGTCACTGGCCAGGCCGCAGGTTCCCTGGGAGCCCTCGGTCAGTGTCCCCACTTGGCCACATCCTCCATCCCTGAGGACACAGGTGGGCACATTAAGACCTGGGTGACCTGGATCGTGGGGACCCCCTAGAGCAATGTCTCCACGTAGTGTCCCTCTCTGTCCCCCAGGCACTCAGAGCTGCAAACGCTCAGCCCCACCCGGCTGCCATCAGCTGCAGGCCGGGCCTGGCCCGGAGGGCCCAGCATGCTGCCAAGGAGTAGGAAGGTTAATGGGTTGGATTCCCAGAAAAGGATGTTTTTAATGAACACGCATGAAGCTTCTGATTGGCTTGCGATGCCGTCTGGCAATGCTGGTGCTGGAGCCAAAGATAGCTCGGCTGTCAGGGGCTGGGTCCGTGGCAGGGTGGGAGTACTCTGGGCTGCTCGCCCTTCAGACCCCCATAGAGGGGCCTCTGGACACTTCTAGAAGACGCTGGCAGCCTGTCCAGAAAGCCTACTCGCTGTCAAGACTCATGTTCACCAGAAGCCCACTCCTCATACGGGAAGAGATCACGGAGGTGTTTTATTATTTTGGGAGGGGGTTGCCCGCCACTTGTCACACCGATCCTTCTGGAAACATCATCGCTCACCTCCCCCCCGGGTAGGAGAGGACCTGTCCACCTGACTGGACGGCAGGGCCTACAACCCCGCACGTGTTGGGGCAGGGGATTGGAGAGGGTGGTACGGGGGAAGCGCCTCGGGGTGGGGAGGAGAATGGAGACCCAGTCTGGTGTTTTGAAAGGTGACCAGGTGACCGAGAAGGAGAGGAAGGCCAGAGGGAGCGAAGAAAGGGCTAGCAGCAAGGAATTTCCAAAGTGCTTCCTGCCTCCAGCCAAACCGGAACTGGGAGGGCAGGCACGGAAGACGGGGCGGGAACAATGTGTGGGATGGGAGAGGGGCAGGCCCCGGCGGCCGGCCCCCCGCATGCATGCATGCCTTCTCCCTGAGCCGCGTTGCTAGGGGGTCGGGGCACGGACGCGGAGGGCCAACAAAGACCGATGGATATTCCTTCCTTAATTACTGGAAGCTTTTAAGGGACCGGTCACTGTAAATCCCACGCTGCAGAGAGCAGGAGGCAGCCGACGAGGATTTATGCTTGTGGGGGCAAAGACAAAATAAATATCCCGCTCGACTGCGGATCAATATTATGAGTGTTTTTGCCAACCTGCAGGGTGTTTTACGAGCACAGAGGAGCAGAACACGAGCAGTATTAATTAAGTAAAGTCAACTGTATTGGGCTTATTACTTGTGTGAGCCACACATGCCGTGCACAGGTGAGGGGAGCAGGCAGCAATGTGGGCAGGTGACGTAGAGCAAGGCTGGTGAGCACAGGTGCTGCCTTGCCATGCTGCTCGCTCTGCCCTCCACCTGTGTCCCCAGCTGTGCCCTCACAGGAGTTCCTGGCAAGAGAAAGGGGACCGGCCCGGATGGTCTTACACCTGTCAGCTGAGATTCTGAGGGGGCTGAGCCGATAAAGATACCACCCCACCCAGGGCCAAGGCAGGTGCAGAGTGGACCTTCTGAGCTGTGAGGCAACCTTGGGGGCCTCCCCTGGCACTCCCAGGACGGGTGTGAAAGGAGATATTGGACAGGGTCAGCGGCCCGCACTGGTCAGGGAGTGGGCACAGCTGTCATCCACTGTGGGGCAGCCACCTGGATGCAAGCACAGATGAGCCAAGGAGGCCACTGCTGTCCTGCATCCCCACAGTCATCCATCCCAGCCGTCCTCCATCCCAGCCATTCTCCATCCCAGCCATCCTCCATCCCCGCCGTGCTCCATCCCACCCATTCTCCATCCCAGCCATCCTCCATCCCCGCTGTGCTCCATCCCAACTGTCCTCCATCCCCGCTGTGCTCTATCCCAGCCGTGCTCCATCCTAGCCTCAGGAGTCAAGCCAAGGAGCCCACTGCTGTCCTCCATCCCCACTGTGCTCCATCCCAGCCGTGCTCCATCCCTGCTGTGCTCCATCCCAGCCGTCCTCCATCCCAACTGTCCTCCATCCCAGCTGTGCTCCATCCCAACTGTCCTCCATCCCAGTTGTGCTCCATCCCAGCCGTGCTCCATCCCTGCTGTGCTCCATCCCAGCCATCCTCCATCCCTGCCGTCCTCCATCCCAGCCGTCCTCCATCACACCTTGACACCTTGGCTCAGGTGTCAAGCCAAGGAGTCACTGCTGTCCTCCATCCCCACAGTCCTCCATCCTGGGCTCAGGCTTCAAGCCAACGCTTGCTGGCTTGGTTGGTCCTGCAGGCTCTGTCACCTCTCCATGCTGCTGCCGGCATCAGGACCGATGATGCTAGACCAGATGCCCGGCATGGGGCCCTGGGGAGCCTCTTCCACTGGCATCCCTGAGACTCGAATTACATTCTCCTACTCTGGTCCTGGGGAGTAGACTCAGCACGAGGGCATCTGCTTGCCTGGTCCTCCGGTGCCTGGCTCCTTGAGCCCATCCCTGCCACACCTCTGAACTGCCCACCTGAGCAGGTGTGGGGGGGGTACCCATGACACCAAAGCACTGGGAGAGAGTGAGTCAGAGCCTGGTGCCCTTTGGCCCTGCAGACTGGGTGGAAGAACTACGAGTGGCACCCTCTTTGTACTGGACACACACAGGATCCAAGCCTATGGTGTCCCCAGGGTTGTCATGGAAACACCTAGACCCTAGCTCCCTGGGGGGTGTTCAGGATGCATTTTAAAATCAGAGGCCAAATGGGACAAACATCCTGATCCCCAGTCCTCCAGCAGACCACAGTTCTGGTTTGGGGAGCAGGAGGCGGAGAGGGCACGGACCCAAGGACAGTGCCTCCTTAAACACATGTGCTAAAGCCCTGACCCCCAATTCTATGGCACTGTGGGGGATGGCGAGGGGCCCATGTCAGGAGGGGTGCGTCCTCACTGTGGGATTCGTGCCTTTAGAAGACACCTGGGAACACCCCAAAGAGGTGACATTAGTCTGCCATGTGAGGACACAGCAGCAAACCACCTGACTGCCAGGCAGGAGGAAGGTCCCGGCTGGAAACAACCTGGCTGTACTCTGAGTGTGGCCACCCTAGCTCTCCTCCTCGCCTCCTCCTTACTGCCCTCTTGTAGCCTGGAATGTGAAAACCGAAGCTGTTCTTCACTTACAAGCAGGTAAGTGGGATGCTGTGTTTCCCCAAGCAGGCCCATCTGCCACCCCGCACAGCAGCAGCTGTTCCCCTGTTCCCCCATGGCCCAGGGGCTGGCATGGTGGCTCCCTTGGGTGACAGCCATGTCACCCTGAGCCGGACAGAGGGAGGGAGCCCAGCGTCCTGCTGAGAGCCAGTCCCAGGCATCTGGCCAGCCCTTCTTGACGCTAAGCCGCCAGGGTGGGGTCTCCTGGGGTGCAGTGGGGAGTGATGGCTGTACCCTGTTCCTGCTCTGTCCACCCCAGAGCTGTGCTACCCTGGAACCTTAGCGCTACTATCCTCTTCAAATGGAATTTTTCTCTCACAAATCAGAAGTACATATATATTTGTGTAACTATGTATATGCAGGCGTGTGTATAGACATACATCTGAAGGCATGATGCTGAGCAGGTGGATTAAGGATGACCCTTCCGGGCCAGCACCATGGCATGGCAGGGTAAACCTCTTCTGCCTCTGATGCCAGCATCCCACACCGGTGCCACTTTGTGTCCCACCTGCTCCACTTCCCATCTGGCTCCTGCTAATGCACCTGGGAAAGCAGTGGAGGACGGCTCAGAGCCTTGGCACCTTGCACCCAGGTGGGAGACCTGGAAGAAGCTCCTGGGCCCTGACTTTAGATTGGCTCAGCTCTCGCCATTGTTGCCATTTGGGGAGTGAACCAGCTGCTGGACGATCTCTCTTTCTTCTCTCTGTAACCCTGACCTTTTTTTTTCCTTTTTTTAGAATTTATTTTTATTGGACAGTCAGATATACAGAGAGGAGGAGAGACAGAGAGGAAGCTCTTCCATCTGCCATTTCACTTCCTAAGTGGCTGCAATGGCTGCTGCTGAACCGAACTGAAGCCAGAACCCAGGAGCTTCTTTCAGGTTTCCTACCTGGGTGCAAGGTGCCAAGGCTTTGGGCCATCCTTGATTGCTTTCCCAGGCCACAAGCAGGGAGTTGTTTGGGAAGCGGGGCCACCAGAGATTAGAACTGGTGCCCATATGGTATCTTGGCGAGTGCAAGACAAGGACTTTAGCTGCCAGGCTACCATGCCAGGCCATATTTGCTTTTTAAAGAACTGGCACCCACCTGCTGGTTCACTTGTCAAACGTCTAGGACAGCTGGGTTTGGACCAAGGCCAAGGCTGGGAGCTGCAACTCAAGCAGGTCTCCCATGGGGGAGAGATCCAACAACCTACGCCAGGACCTGCAGCCTTGCAGCGGCAGAGGCTGCAACATTTAGAACCCAGCATGCAACACGGGACGTGGGTACCCCTAACGGCCCAGCCCATCCCCCACACCACCCTAGCACAGCATGCAACACGGGACGTGGGTACCCCTAACGGCCCAGCCCGTCCCCCACACCACCCTAGCACAGCATGCAACACGGGACGTGTGTACCCCTAATGGCCCAGCCAGTCCCCCACACCACCCTAGCATTCAACATAGTCCCTAATGGTCCAGCTGATTGCCCACGCCACCCAGACACTCAACACAGGATCATGGGCATCCGTAAGGGCCCTGCTGCTCCCCCTTGTCATCCAGGCATTCAATGTGGGATGTGCGTGCCCCCAATGGCCCAGCCAGACCCCCATACTACCAGGTGGTCCCCCACGCCACCCAGACACTCAACACAGGATCATGGGCATCCTCCCCACCCTGACAGCTTCTGGAGGGGTTAGAGATGGCACAGGTGTAGGGGCAGCTCTGTGAGGCCCCTGATGTGGGGTGAGGAGGGGAAGGGTCTGCAGTCCAGGCTGCAGTGAGATTCCTTTTCCCATAAGGCGGTGAGCAGAATGGGGGCAGAGAAGGCAGAGGAAAGGGGAGTATCCTCCATGACAAGTGGATCACAAATCCAGAAGGGACAGTGGGGACAGGGGTTGGGGAGTCAGCGGAAAGCAGCCTGGCTCGGCCGAGGATGGTTGCCGAAATGTGAGGCCATTAGAGCAAGGCAACACACCCGGCTGGTTCTGGAAGAGGCCATCCTGGTGGCGTGGCCCCCATCACGGAGAAGGGAGTTCACCACGGCAGTGGCCGGGGCGGTGGGCTTTGGAACATACCGCGTCGTACATGGAGGAGGGCAGAGCAATGGCAGGGCCCTGTGGACGGATGCTGGCACAGGCCACCCCGGGGCCCTGAGAGTGCAGGGAGAGGCACACCCACCGTCTCACACAGACACCCCTCCCAGCTTGCTGGCTTCTCTGAGCCCTGCTGAGGGGCCACTCCAGGGAGGCAAACTGCAAACCCACCAAGAGGTTGGGCTTGGGACATGCAATTGCTGGTTCCGAACCACCTGCCCCGTCTTGGTGCAGTTTTTCTTTCCCCTGGCAGTGGCCAGGCACTAGCACAGCCACAGAGGTCCAGCGCACCAAGCAGCAGTGACCCTGGGAGATTTTTTTCAGAGATTTTTTTTCAGACCCTGGTACGGTAGCCGATGCCTGGGCCGCCCATGTCCCACTGCCTGGGTTCTGGTCTTGTCTCTGCTCCTGGCACAGGCGATGGCTTGAGCAGATGGTACCTGCCACCCAGGCGTGAGCTCCCAGCTCCTGGCCTGGCCACTGTGGGCATCTAGGGATTGAGTCAGTGGGTGGAAGCTGTCTTCTCCAGGCCTCTCAATAATTAATTGAAAAGAGGAAGGGCATTGTGGGGAAGATATGCAAATCTTATTTATTTTCTAGTTTTATAAAAGATTGTATTAGAAAGGCAGAGTTACAGAGAAAGGGAGAGAGAGAGATCTTCCATTTGCTGATTTTTTTTAGACATAGAAGAATCCTCTTGGATTCCACTCAAACCAAGGGGTGGAAGTCGAGTTCCAGCACGTAGCAAGCAGAATGGAGCGACCAACCCGAAGATTCTACAGCATGGTTTTGTTCCTCTGTTGGGGGCTGGTCCCACGGGCCCTGTACTGAGTACCCCGACTGTCTGGCTCCATATGCCAGGGCTTGCAGGCCGGGCAGTCTCATCCCTTTTTCTGTGCATGAGTTTGTAGCAGTGGGCCCCAGCCAGACCCCTGGCCAGGTACCATGAGCTCTTTATCACCACCAGGTGACCCACGGGCTGGTAACCTTGAGACTGCCATATCCTGTCTATCCCCCTCCCTAGCCCTGGCCTACAGCATTAGTGAGGATCTCAGTGTCAACCAAGATCATGGCCTGGGCTGCAAGATGCAGACTGCACGATTCCTCCCTTCTACTCAGCAGCTGGCATTCCCCACCGGGAAGAGCTCCTCTCCTTTCTCAAGTGCCCCTTTGGAGACACGGGCATTTCAACACACGTGTCATGCAACCTGTGGCCGACATTTACATCCATGTGTGTCATGCAAACTGCAGCCAACACTTTGAATACGCATATGTCATGAGAGCCAGGACCAACATTGAATACACGTGTCATGTGACCTGTGGCCAGCATCTGAACACACAAGTATCACAGCCATCATGGCTAACTCCGAGCTGCACACGTGCCACATGCACCACAGCCTGTTCTCTGATGCCGATCCTCCTGCAGGCTTGGCAGTTGGAGGCTCCTCTGAGCCGCTCGTGTTTGGACCTGACATGCTGCTGTTGTCCTTGGCCAGCGGATGCTCTGTGGCCATCCTATACCCTCTCTGGCCATGTTGGAAGGAGTCATCTCCCCAGAGGGGCCTGAGTCTTCTTACTGCAGTCACTCTGCTTTTTCACTGCAATTTTCTGTAAATCCACTGCAGATTTACATGTCATTCGAAGAAAGCACACAGTGAGACCTTCCACCCATGTTCTTTATCCTTTATGGGAACATCTTGGGGAATGACAGTGTATGCTCACAGCCCGTCCACCAAGCCTGTGCAGAGGTCCCCAGGCTGACCTGTGGTCAGCTGTATGCGTCCGTGTGTTAGACCCTGTGCTATTTTAACACATGTGAGTTCCTGTGCCTACACCACAGTGAGCTTCTAGAATGTTCCCAACACCAGGGTCCCTCTGTTTAAAGCCCGTTTGAAACCACACTCATCACCTTTGCAGCCACACTCTGAATCTCTGGCTCCTGACAGCCCTGGGGAACCGCTGCTCTTCTCTCTAGTTTCTTCCCGTGCTGAGTCACAGGCACTCAGCCCTCGGGGTGACCACCTGCAGCTTGGCCTGGGTGCTGTGTGCATCAGCCACCTGCTCCCCCCAGCTTGCTGAGTGGCTTTCCTGTGTGGCGATTATGGCAGCTGGCTTAACCATTCTCCCAGGAAGGACATCAGCGGGCTTTTCACCTTTTGATTACAATGAATGGCGCTGTCCCGAATGCCCGCGTGCAGACTTCTGTGTGTGCCTACTGTCCCTTTTCTGGGCTAAATACTTCAGAGCAAGGTCGTCGGGACTACACGGGAGCTGTAGATCTAGTTCTCTAAGAGCTACAGACCATATAACGGACAGGTGCTTGGGCCTCTGCCACTCAAGCAAGACGGCAGGATGGAGTTTCTGGTGCCTGACCTCCGCTTGGCTCATGACTGGGGCTGCAGCCACGTGGGGAGTGAATCAGTGGGTGGAAGGGCTTTCTCTCCCTTTTGAATACTTTTTTTTTTTCAAAAAAAAAAAAAAGATTGCCACTGTTTTATAGAAGACACCAACTTTTAAACAATATTTGATCTGGTATGAAAAAGGACCGATTTGGGGGTGGGAGAGTGAGGGGAACAGAGGGCCAGCACGCAGACGGCACCTGCGTCTCTGCTCCTCCAGAGGGCAAGGACTAAGCAGAGTGGCACTTCCAGGCTGTTTCTGGAAGTAGACAGGATGTGAACATGAGTACAGATCCACTCGTGTGTGTGTAACACATGTGCCTGGGAGGCGACACACAGGCACCAAACCTACGTATCCATAAACAAGCTCACAAGGAGCGATTGTGCTTACAAGCCGGTGGGTTGAAAACGTGTGAAGCTCCATTTCTGCTAGCTTTCTGTGAAAACAAACCAAAGCAAGGCAAATACCACAGAAATCTGAGCACCTGCACACTGGGACCCAGGGCCTCCCGGCACCTGCGCCGCCGAGCTCCTGTGCTGGCGCCAGCGCTGTTTGCTTCTCCCCGCCCGCTGCAGTCTCTTTGGGGGCACATGCGGAAGCTATTTAAGTGACAAAATGCCTCTAATCTGTTACCAATTAGAAGAAACACGTGAATATTATGTTCTAATTTGTGACTCGCGTGCGCATCTCAAAAAAGCCAGAGAGGAATAATTGGAATAATTATGCATATACCCTGAATATTCCGATTCTGTGTTCTCGAAACCAGAGTGTGGCTGCATCCTCTCGGACGGTGTGCCCGAGGGTGGACTACATCAGCAAGGACAAGGGATTCCTGCACGTGCAGGCCAGCCTGCTGCCCACCTGGTCTTGCTGAGGTGATGAGAGGAGTGGAAGGCAGGAAGAGGGTGTGGGCACCCTTGCCCCTCAACTCTCTATCCCAGTGCCTGGCCAGGCGGAAGGCTGATTTATACCAGGAGTGGTGTGTGGATCTCTCTCTCTTAAAAAAAAAAAAAAGCCCAGTAAGAGTGCGACTTGAGTGACTAACTCCTGGAAATTGGTAATTTCTTGGTGGTTAACAGGAGAAGCTCTGCTAGTGCCAAGCGAGACTTGCTAATAAATTTATAGGGCGTTATATGCCCATTAGACCTGGTCAGGCGGACGATTATCCCACAGCCGTGGTCTTCGTTGCCTGCACTTGCCCAGCTCAGCTCCCTCCCATGTGCATGCTGGAAAGGCAGCATATTCATGCTGACAGCACAGGAACCTGCAATGTGCAGGGGGTGCCTTCCTGGTCAGCCCCTCCCTTTTCTCCTGTGCCAAGCCCTCTTTGTTCTCGGGGCGGAAACAGGACTTGACACGGAAATGAATGTGAAACCTGCAAGATCCAGGTTCACCCCAGACTTGTGTGTGTCACCCATGGGCACAGGTTCCTGGGGGAACCTCTGAGTTTACTCCCACAGCACACACAGTCTGCTGGGAGCCCAGCGGGTGCTCTGGCCTTAGGACAGGATTCCTAGAAAACAAAGCTGCAGGAGCAACTGAGCAACCAGGAGACCTACAGGGGAACCGGCCCTTTAAGGAACAGAGTAGAGATCTCAAATTCATTGCAACTGAACTGCAATGCTCTTTGCATTGAGGCAATGGGTTAGACTGATCTGTTAAAAATTATTTCTCCCCTCTGGTGAAAAAAAACAACCACAAAAAGAAGTGTGTGTCCCTTGGAAGTTACCCATGCAGGGGGTATGCAAGGTGGGCCAGCCCAGCTTGCACCCCTGTCTGGTGGACGTCTGCTGCCTGATCGGGGACCCTCCCTTTCTCCTTGCACCCCGCACAATGGCTGGCTCTGGCCCTTCCACCTCTGGTTCCCAAAGCCCCTTTATCTTTGCTGGAGCGAGTTCTTTGAATCCCAGCTCTGTGTGTCTGTCTGCACAGTGATAACCCGTTGAGCATTCGTTCTTTGGAGGAATTATCTGTCGATCACTTGCAGGAGCCCGGTCCTGCTCCCCGCTATATGAGGTTCTGATAGAACAGGTGAAGACAGGCTGACAGACAAAGACATTTGAGACAACAAGAAAAGAGCTATGTGGATGGGGCAAGTCATCCATTTACAGGAATACAACAGAATCTGTGGGCGGACAGTCTGAGATTTAGTCAATAAAACTTGAAAAAATCCACACTGTTACCTGCAACTGATTAGAGCACCACGCATGTGTGAGCAAACATCAACACATCTAGGAGGCTGCAGACGTGTGTCAGTTCATGGGGTATCACCCCACAGTGTCTCACCACCCGCTGACCGTGCCTGGCTAGCAGAATGCCCTAGGCAGCCCTGGGCCCTGGCTCCAGACACTGTGTGCTCCCTGGGCAGAGCTGGACTCTCTCTTGCAGTTCTCCTTGGTGCAGCCTCCAGTGCCCCGAGACCGAACCTTCCGCCAGGTTCCAAGGGAAAACATCGATGGCCTCTCTCGGTGAGGCAGAGTGGACACAACATTGTCCACTGGCACTTAGCCAGGAAGACTCGGGACTGGCAGAAAGGGCATGCCGGGGGGCATGGAGCCCATGTCTGGGTGCCACTCAAAAGCAAAGGCACAGGGGAAGGCCAGGAAAGGATGGGTCTTTCTTGCCCCAGAAGGCAGCCTTGCCAGATCTGCCCACCAACAAGCCGGACGACCTGGCCCAAGCGAGAGTCAGTGAAAACTGTGGTCTATGCGTTTTCTGTCCCTGACCTTCAGGATACTGATTTTTTTTTAAGATTTATTTATTCTTATTGGAAAGGCAGATGTACAGGGAAGAGGAGAGACAGAGAGGAAGATCTTCCATCTGATGATTCACTCCCCAGGTGGCCGCAACAACCGGTGCTGCGCCAGGAACTTCTTTCTGGGTCCTAACACTTTGGGCTGTCCTTGACTGCTTTCCCAGGCCACAGACAGGAGCTGGATGGGAAGTGGAGCTGCCGGGATTAACACTGGCACCCATCTGGGATCCTGGTGTGTTCAAGGCAAGGACCTTAACTACCAGAGCCTACGGTCAACGCCGAGAGCAGGGAACTTATAACTTCATGCCCGGGAACCACATGCACCTTGAGAGGTCGGTCGTCCCTCCCAGGGTCTGCACCAGCAAGAAGCTGGAGTCAGGCCATAGACCTGGCTCTCCCATGTAGCACGTGGGTATTTTGACCAGCTTGCCCCTGGATGCTGGCCCACAGTCGGCGGCCACGGGGCACAATCAGATGCCCCCTTCTTTCAGGGGTCTCTGGCTTCCTGCTGCAGCTCACGCACGTGCCCAGCAGTCCAGCTTCCACGAATTCCACTTCCTCTTCTCTGGCCCTCAGGGTCCAAGCAGGTAGGATTACATCCTGTCACCCACCAGGCTGTGCCACTGTTCACAGTGCCATGTGAAAATGAAAGGGCTTGGGCCTGGCATGATAGCCTAGTGGCTAAATTCCTCGCCTTGCATGCACTGGGATCTCATATGGGCGCCGGTTCTAGTCCCGGCAGCTCCGCTTCCCATCCAGCTCCCTGCTTTGGCCTGGGGAAGCAGCAGAGGACGGCCCAAAGCCTTGGGACCTGCACCTGCGTGGGAGACCCGGAAGAGGCTCCTGGCTCTTGGTTTTGGATAGCCTCAGCTCTGCTGTTGTGGCCACTTGGGGAGTGAATCAACAGACAGAAGTGTTTCCTCTCTGTCTCTCCTTCTCTCTGTAGATCTGACCTTCCAATAAAAAAGAAATAAGTCTTTTTTTTTTTTTTTTTTTAAAAAAAAGAAAGGGCTGTTTAAAGGCCAGAAGGGCCCGTAACCACATGGTGAGAGGGTTCCTCTGTGGAGCCCCGGGGAGGGCTCAGGGGCACAGGAACCACGTGGGTGACTGGTCCTGGGCAGAGGAAGTGCAGGTGCATTGCTGGCCTCCACTGCAGCTGCAGCAGCCACAGGGCAGGGACAGGCTTGTGTGTGGAGAGGGAAGCCAAGGCTGTGGACACCTGACGGGGGCAGGACCCCACAGGACAGCCAACTGTGCCTGAGTCAGGAGACTGGCCTTTGGATGCCATCCCCCGCCCCCACCCCCATGCTGCCCCCACCCCCACCGGGCCCTGGCTTCCTCTCCTTCCCACCTCGCCCCCTAAACGACACTGGAATGCCCTGTCCCCTGATGGGCTCCATAATGAGAAGCGCTGTCAATCACAGCTCCATTAGCCTGGACAGACTTTCACTTCCTGAAACAATTTATTGGATTCCCAGAAGCAAATGGGCCTTCCTCCTTTTCAGCTCTGTTTTTAGGGAGCTATTCAGGGGGAGCGTGTGGCCCTCCGTTCCCACCGGGAGGCCTTTGTCTCCTTCATTTACTCATGAAAACGGTTTCCTGAGTTTACCTACAGCCCTCCCATCCTGGGTTTCCCCAGTGTTTGCCAAAACTTCTCCCCCAGCTCTTGTGCGCCAGCTGTTTCTCGCGAAAGACGAGCTGGGAGGCAGCCCTGAGTTTTATTTGTAGATTTTCGGCTGGGGGGCGGGCAGGTCTGGGGGAGGGGGCAGGCACATATTTGATGAAATTAAACTAATGCAAAGAAAAAGGGCAAAAAAATAGAGCGGAGGGACTAGTGTCAGATACCCAAGCCTCCCGCTGCCAACCAAGACCCGAATCAGCCGCAGGGACCTTCGCCCCCACACCAGTCCTGTGCTCATTCTCATTTTCCTGTGTTTGCAACGCTAGGGTGATCTGTGATGAGTGGAGCTAAAGTTTTGCTCTGATAAAATCATCAAGTCTTTAAGCACCCACCCCGGTAATTCACAATCCACCTGCTAACCGAGGGGCTCGGAAAGTCAGTTTAATGTTTCCATTTCTGAACAGAGGAGCTGGGATTCTGTGAAGCAGCACTGTCCTGCTGTGCTGTTCTCACGGTCACACACGCCGTGCCAGGCATGCCAGGCGTGCCAGGCGCTGTGGGGGGAGGCGAGAGTGGCCTCAGCCAGGGCGACTCCGGACCCGGGAGCAGGCCGGAGCAGGCAGTGATGGCTCGCCTTCCCAGGACTTCCAGTCAATAACAAATCAGGGGGTGGGGGGATTAGGGGGGCACTGGAGTTAGTGCCACTGGGATCCAATCAGGACCAAATTATGCAGCCATGGAAGAAATAATATCTATTAGGCTAATTTAATCACAGAATACTTTACAGATGAATTAGGATTTAGAATCCAATTATTTCCAACATTCGGACTGTCAGAGCCTGTTTCTAAGCAGGAGGAGAGGGGGGAAAAGGTGGCGGTGGGGGGGCAGGGGCAGGGCAGGGGCCATTACAGGCGTTTTAGGTAGGGCCTAAAACGCTGCACAGCTGTGCTAGCGTCAGAGCAATGACGAGGATGGTCTGGTCCTGGTTTTGCCACCACAGGGCCCTATGTTACCTGGCTGCTTGGGTTGCCCTAAGGTGTCATCCCTGATGGACAGCCATTGTCCCTGCCAGGAGCCCTCTTTCTGGGGGCAAGGGGTGGGTGCAGGGCTGGCAGCTGCTCACAAAGAAAGCTGTGAGCCGGGGGAAACTGCAGCAGCAAAGCTATTCCAAAGCCCTAAGAACGGCGGGTGTCCTGGGGCCCACCACAGGCCCTGGCCGCACAAGGGCAGCTGGACCCCACTGCCCCTTTTCTTGGGACCTGTGTTTCTTAAATTTTAAAAATTATTATTAAAAACATTGAGAAGGAAAAAGAGAATATTGACTTCCATTGGTTCACTCCTCAGACACCTGCAAAGGCTGAGGCTGGGCAGGACCCTGGCCCAGGAGACCCCGGCCTCCATCCTCCCCACCCCGGGGCTTCCTGAGAGCAGCAGAGGTGAAGCGGAGGCCGCGGCAGCAGGAGCAAAGGCCTGGCAGAGGGGCCACTGCCGAGGGACCCCGCGCCCCCGCCTCCCGCACTGCAGGCTGTAGGGGACTCACACGTGGGCCGGGGTTCAGGACTGATGTGCCTGAGTACACGATAAATTCTAGAATAACAGATCTGAGTTACAAATACACAGCTACATCTGTTTTCAGGTATTTAAAAAAAAATGTTTGCAGTGCCTTTTCCCCAGGGTGTGGACACACGCAGAGGCCCTTTGGGGTCAGGCTGTCCTGCCACCTCCCACACTGCCTGTGACTGAAGCGGGATGTTGGGGGGCGGGCAACAGGGCAACGTCCCCGTTTGAAATTCACCCCAGAAAGACTCTTCAGTGTCAAAGGAAAAGAGGCACGGCACCAAGCCAGGCCGTCAGGGGTCCCTGAGAGTGCAAACGCGGGGCGCTGCAGGGACCCCTCCCAGGCAGCCCCCTCTCGGCCGGGGCCACCTGCATTCCGCAAAGCCCTGGGGGTTTATGAGGGGTGTTTCCTGCCCGGCGCACACGGTGACCCCAGCGGGTGCTCCGGCACGCTCTTCCTTTGGAGCCCCGGATGGCCGTGCGCGGCGCTCGCCGCAACTTCCCACCCAGAGCTTTGTGCGCCTGTGTTTTCCCATGTCCACATTTATCTGTTTGATTCCTTTCACTGAGGGCAGGCACTGGCCAGGATCTCGGGAGAGGCATTCCTTGTTCCTGGGTGATTTATGGAAGTGCTTAAACACACCTGTCCATCAACTCATCCTTTGGTGTAGCCAGCCCGAAGCAGCACCAACACAAAAAACAAACAAAAAAATCATACTTAACATCTAGCTTTCTTAAAACATTGAGAAAAAAACCAAAACTCTTCCCATAAGAAACATTAAGGAAAACAATTCCCCTTAGGCCTTGTTAGGAAGCCTCCAAGTTTGGGCTGACTGTACTCTGGCACGCAGCAGGCAGGTGCGCAGGCCCGCACACACACACACATACACACACACACCCGCGCGCACACACACACACACACACCCGCAGGCAGGTGCGCACGCCCGCGCACACGCACACACACATGCACACCCCCCCTGCGCGCACACACACACACACACCCGCAGGCAGGTGCGCACGCCCGCGCACACGCACACACACATGCACACCCCCCGCGCGCACACACACACACAAACACACCCGCGCACACACACACACACACACACACACACACACACCCGCAGGCAGGTGCGCATGCCCGCACACACACACACATACACACACACCCCCCCGCGCGCACACACACACACACACACACACCCGCAGGCAGGTGCGCACGCCCGCACACACACATACACACACCCGCGCGCGCGCGTGCACACACACACACACAAACCCCCCGCAGGCAGGTGCGCACGCCCCCACACACACACACAAACACACCCGCGCGCACACACACCCGCACACACACACACACACACACCCCCGCAGGCAGGTGTGCACGCCCGCGCACACACACACATACACACACGCGTGCACACACACATGCGTGTGCATAGTGCACACACTTCTGAGGATTGTCAGGGACCATCTCTTAGCAGTGCGCATTCTCCAAAGAGGAAGCAGCCTGGGGAAAAACCACCTCAACAACCCAGGCTGCTTCTCGGAACACCGCCCCGGGGCGCAGCACGGAGCCCAGGGTCAGACAGGGTCTGAGGAAAAAAAGAAACAAGCAAACAACAAAAAAAATCAAAATAACAAGCCCCCTCTTCCTTGGGACAAGATGGAGACTGCTTCTGTTTTGCCCAGGAAGGAAACGGGCAAAGTCCCATAGTGGGCGGTGTGAGGAGCAGCGGATGCTCCCAGACCACAAACCCAACTCCGCCGCACCCCGAGGCTGCCTTGTGGGGGACACTCAGCCTGACCTGGAGCCCTGTGCCCCACGCCGGCAAGAGTTCTCTCCTTCCACCAGGTGGGGTCCCCAAACTGTTGCAGAGGAGCTGTCTGTCCTTGACGGGGCTCTGGGGAACCCTGCTGCCTTTAGCAAAGGGACCAGGGGCAGGAAAAAGCTTTCCCTCCCCAGGAGGCCAAATGGGCAGAGGCGGAGGCAGGACCTGGTCGGTGAGCTCCCGCCACATGCCTAATTAATGACCCTGCTGGTCGCAGCTGGAAGAGCTGAGCTGGGGGTGATTAATTAAATTAGCTGGCAGAGGAAATTACAGTGGAAAAGCCACAGTTTGATTGCTCCATAATTAACCGCAGTGCAAATAATATCTGCATCTATAACTTCCAGCGATGAGATCAGAAGCCAATTGAATTTGGCACTGATTGAAGCTGTAAATATCCCGGGGTGAAAAATGATAGGTTTGTTCTAGAGGGAAAACTTAGCGAGATGGACATCCAGCAAATGGGATCGGGGAAAGGGCAGCAGCGGGAGCGGCAAGGAGGAAGCGTTACCTTCCATGCGGCCTCGTGCCAGCATTCCAACTGCCCCCGCCCCCAGCACGTTTCTTTTGGATTAGTGGCGAGCTGTGCTATCTTCACGCAGCCTGTCTCTGTGGTTCAGATTTGACTTCCTACGCGTGGAACCTGCGTTGGGGTTCCAGCCCTTGTCTCATTTCAGAGATTAAAATCCAAGTCTAAAATAATTTCCCAGGCTAATAGGAGTGGACCGCTTTCATCTCCCCGAGAAGAGTGTTCTATTTAGACCGGCCAACATGCGCACTGCCGCTGCCTCTCTGGATCATGACTTTTTTTTTTTCTTCTTTGTCACAATTTTAAGTTCAAAATATGGTTTCATTAGCAATAGGATATCCTACTTAAAAGAAGAAAAAGAAAATGTATTTCGTATGGATAATTGCCCTACAAAAAAAAATCCGCAGAACTTTATTCAGCAGACGGAAACGTGGCTTTTTCTACCATCCACACACATTTCCCACGTGCACGGCATTGCAGGCAAGAGTCCGGCCTCTCTGGCCAGCCTTGGGGAAACCACGGCTCCCCTGGTGGTAAGGTGCCAGGAGGGGTGCTTCTGCATGAAATGGCTGTGTGCACATGTGACAGCAATGGAAGGAGTGCCCACCACACACCCATACTGGACGAGGCAAGCCCGTGTTGGTTCTGAGTGTGGACAGTGCCTCAAGGGAGGCCCATCAGGGGCAGGCCCCAGCCCTTGTGCCAAGGGCCTCGCTCTAGCCCAGGACCTCCTCTTCTTAGCTATATGTGGATTTCTTTCCAACCGACGGGGCCACCTGCACCTAACGATCACCTATCGCGACGCAAGAGGACGAACAAGCAGGGCTGTAAGTGCCATGTGTGCAGATGGGGTGGGCAGCTCGGGGTCTTGCCCCAGTGATGGCATCCACACCCTCTCTCAGGGCCTGTGACCAGCAGACCATCTAGGCCATCTAAATGCAGATGTGATGGGGAGCCTTGAGAGGGACAGGTGTCTGGGTGCCCCAGCTGGGTCCCACGTGGGAGGAGCCAGCAAGGAAGGCTAGGGGCAGAGGATGACCAAGGCAGAGGACAGAGAAGTACAGGGCCAGGAGCCAAGGTCAGTGGAAGCCCAAGGGCCATGTCCACCTATTGGGGGCTGCGGACAGCAGGCCTGGGAGGGAGCAAGTCTGCTCACCTGTTATAGTGGCAGTGGGACTCTCAAGGGGGTCTCTCCCCTTCCCCAGGTCTTCCAGCATTCATTCTCCCTGCTCAGTTTCAAGAACGCACACAGAGATGGCAAGAAGACCTGGGGTCCCTGAGCTCAGAGCACCCCTTCTTCCAAGGGAGGCCCCACAGTGGGTACAGAGGCCGCAGGCTCTGCTGGTATGGTTGCAGACTCCTCACAGTTTCTCTGTCTCTGGCAGTAAGCTGCTGGAATTCCGGCATCCCACAGTCCAGCACTGCTTCCGGCTCTGGCTTCCCGCCAGTGTGCGTCCTGGGAGGTGGCAGGTGATGCAGAACCAGGGTCTCTGCTCGTCTTGTGGATTAATTCTGGACTGCTGGGCTTCGGGCTGGCCCCACCTTAGCTGCTGTGGGGGCCTGGGGAGTGAACCAGAGCATGGGAGGTGTCTGACTCCATCTCCCTGCTTTTCAAACAGAACCAAAATGACATTAAAAAAAAAAATCTTGGTCCACTGGTTTGGAAAGTTTGGCTTTGATGCCTAGCACCCTGGTAAAAACAAAACAAAACAACAACAACAAACACCACTGAGGGTCACCAGACGGGTAGTCCAGTTGAACCATGGAAAAGATGCCCCAAACGGCCACAGTATTTTCTGGACTGGGCACCAGTTCCCAGGGAGGATCCTGCTAGGGATCCACTGCGGGTAGACCACCCTGTGGACGCAGGTCCTCTGTGTTGGTGGCCCCCGCTGTGCCATCCCTAAGGAGGCCGCTCTGACAGGGCTGCCACCACCGGCCCAGACATCTCCCTGTGGATAACCTCAGGCTCCAGGCCACTCGCTGGCTGCGGGCTCAAAGTGGCATCTGGCCAACACTGGGCAACTCCCAGAAGTGCCCTGGGGGTCCTGGCAGGGCTGTGGGCATAGCTCTGTGAGGCTGGGCAGGAGTGGGGGGCTTACCTAGAGGCCCTGGAGGGGCGACCAGGCTGATTCCAGGGCTAAAGGAGCCCTGACGCCGCCCAGGCACCCCTTGGGACAAAGCGGGGCCCACTCTGTCCACACCAGGGCTCAGCTCCCATCTTCTCTTTTTGGAAGTATTTCTTGCTTTTCATTCACTTTAAAGACAGAGAGACAGTGAGCAGCAGAGAAGAGAGGGAAAACCCTGCCAGCTGTACTTCACTCCCCAAAGGTCCATGGCAGCCAGGGCCAAGGACTCGGGTCACCCCTGCTGTCACCCTGAGCCTGAAACCGAGGATCCTGGACACGAACTGGCATCCTGATAGGAAATATGGGTGCCCTAAGTGGCGGTTTGGCCCACTGTGCCAGGGTCTCTGGGCACTCCATGGGGGCAGGCCGCACTAAGTTCCCCCACTCCTCTGGCATGGATTCACCTGTGTACAATGCAGGGATTCCCCGAAGCACAGAGCTGAGCAGACGTCACCAGAGCCTGGGGTGGGTACGTCCTAGCACCCTTAGACCCCCACGCTCAGGGAGAGAGCCCACTGGCTGGGAAAGGTGTCCTTTCCCTGAGTGCTTCACGGAAACAGGGCCATGCAAATTCCAAGAAGCTCCTGGAACAATGGCCAGGGCCAGAACAATGCAAGGACTGCACATGGGGGTTAGGGAGCAGGCCAGTCTGCAAACTTTCTGCAGATTTCATACCTGCCACAGGGGTCCCCTGGGTGTCTCGGGGCTTTGTCCCCACAGAACCTGGTCTCTCTGTGTATCCTGCAGCCTGCCAAGTAAGAGAAAATGGAATCGGATCTCAGGGTGCCCTGCTCTGAAACGAGCTCAGGTGGCTGCCCACTCGAGGGCTCCTAACCTCACAGCAGCATCCACTCCGCTTCGGTCCCGCTCATGGCGCCTTCCTTATCCAGGTGCCGGGTTTTATGGGAACTATTACTGAGTGAAAGCAAATGGGTTCCTTGGATGTTTTAAATGAACTTGAAATTGCTGAATTTAAGGTTAACGAAAATTAACAACAGCCTGTGCCATGCCAGATAACAAACTCATCATTAACTTCCTGGAGTGCGTGATGCACAATAATGTCACGGTTGCCTAGCTGTTGGCCTGGTGACCCCACCCGGTGCCCAGCAGAGAGGGGCTCGGGGAGGGCACTCCACGGCAGTCCACGCTGAGGCTGGCGCCCACCAGAGAAACGACCATGGCTAGACAAACGAGCGGCCCAAAGTTGCTGACAAGTGCAGAGGAGAGGGTGCAGAGCGCATGGACTATGTCCGTCTGTGAGTGTATGTGTACAGGTTCATGTGTACATGCATGCCTGCTTGCCCGAGCACGTGTGTGTGTGTGCACGCACAGGGGGTGGGGGCAGCAGAGGCAGTCACGGGTCTTCCCACCCGAGGGGACCCCTTGGCAGCTCTGCAGAGACAGAAGAAGGCTCGGGCTGAGTCTGCGGCCCCAGGGGGCCAGGGGGCCAGGGGGCCAGGGGGCCAGGGGGCCAGCGCCTTCCTTGGGCTCCCTGCACAGCCTGCTGGGACGAGAAGTGCAGACCGGGGAGAGACACACTCTGCAGGATGCTCGTTGGGGACTGCGGCTGGCTTCCAACACTCCCTGCCCTGAGCAGCCAGCCAGCCCTGCAGGTTGGAATGGACCCCGTGCCTGTCAGAGCCCTGCAACCAGGATGTGCTGGAAATAGGGGCAAGAACATCCCCAAAGCTCAGCGTAAAGGAGCAGTGCAGGTACTCCATCGGCACCCCTTTCATGCTGACGACTACTGGAGCAGCATTGTAACTGTAGCTTGGGCTCATGGGCTGTTATGAAAATCATGCATGCCTCCCAGGAAAGTTCCTGTGCTGTGCTAATGGCAAATGTGACAGTGGAACGAAAAACCCAAGAGAGGACTTGGAAGAAAAATGCTTCTTTCCGACAGGTGAATGGTCACGGCGTCTTGTGTTTGGCAACACTCTGCTGCCCTGGGGACAGCCGGGGACACTGCCAATGTGCAGACACTGGGCACCTGCAGCTCAAAGCTCTCGGCAGACCTGGCTGATGAGTCTGGTGTCAGACGTGACTTTTAAAATGGAACATGGGGCTAGTGCAATGACTCAAAAAGCTAATCCTGAGCGTTGCAGTGCTGGCATCTCCTACAGAGCCAGTTTTAGTCCTGTCTGCTCTACTTCCAATACAGCTCCCTGCTTATGCCCTGGGAAAGCAATGGAGGATAGCTCAAAACCTTGGGCCCCTGCCCTCACCTGGAAGACCTGGAAGAAGCTCCTGGCTCTGGATTAGCTCAGCTCCAGTTGTTGAGCCCATTTTGGGAGTGAGCCAGCAGATGGGAGATCTTTCTGTCTATCTCTCTCTGTAGACTTGCCTTTCCAAAAAAATATAAGCAAATCTTGAACATAAAATAAAACTGAAACCACGGTTGGCTCTGAGCGCCAGCGGTGTACCACCAGCGTCCCAGTGGCTCTGTCCTCGGAGGCCTGCAGGAGGCCTTGGCAGGCCCGGTCACATCCCTGGAAACCTGTTCTTTTTTCTGTTCGTAAAGCCCTCGCCCTCAGCGTGCCCAAAGATGCCCACTGGGTTCCCCAAACTCTTGGGTGTCCCTCCACTTTGAGTTTCCTCCTCCCCATGCTCACCCTTCCCAGCCCACCCCACCCCACCATGGCCGATTCCCAAGTGGTGGTTGACCTGGGGAACTGTGTGTCCCCTCTGTGGACATCACAAGCCAAGAGGCTCTGCACAGCGTGGCACAGTGTGGTTTTGAAGCTTGCTATTCAGAATGCTCCAGGATACAATAATGCTAAAGTTCAGATATATCAGGACTTGCCATGCCTCCCCCCCAGCTGGGCCAGCAGCCTCTTAGGTGCTGGGACCTACAACCCCCTGGAGCGATGGAGGCCACAGAGCCCTCAGCTCAAAGCCACCCCCGTATGCAAGCATGGGTCCCAGCCGGGCCCCATCCCTCCCATGTCTCCAACTGTTGTACACCGCACCAGTCCCGCATGTTTAGGTCAGGTGGGGCTCCGATTTTCTAGAAAGGATTGTGCAGGTTAAGGATGCTGATAACAAAGAGAGTAGACTGGGGCTGGCGCCATGGCGTAGTAAGCTAATCCTCCCCCTGCAGTGCAGGATCCCATATGGGCGCTGGTTTGTGTCCCAGCTGCTCCACTCCCCATCCAACTCCCTGCTGGTAGCCTGGGGAAACAGTAGAGGATGGCTTAAAACCTCGGAACCCTGCACCCATGGGGAGACCCAGCAGAAGCTCCTGCTTCCTGGCTTAGGATTGGCTCGGTTCTGGCCATTGTGCCAATTGGGGAGTGAACCAGCAGGTGGAAGATTTCTCTGTATCTCTTCCTCTCTAAAAATCTGCTTTTCAAATAAAAATAAGTCTTAAAAAAAAAAAAAAAGAAAGGAAATGAAGCCGACTGCTCTGGGCCTAAGGCAGACAGCAGTCTCCAGGCCTCCCTGTGGTGGCAAGCCGGGGCTCCGCGACAGCTCCGTCCCCGGCTTCAGCGGACACTCGGCGCCCGCCCTCGGATTTTTCTTCGTGCTTAAGATGTGTGCCTGTATTTATTATTCTTTTCCCTGAGCACTTGGTGCAGCAATCATCCATATACAATGTAATTCACTCCAACGGTACAAGCTGAACGTCTGAGTCACTTGTAGAGATCGTCACGTGACCACCGTGACAATCAATTGGAGTACATTTTCATCAACCCTCCCCTGCAAGAAAGCCCGCCCCATGAGCCCTGCCATTGTTGCTGAAATGGGAGGCCTGGGGCTGGCACCTGGCTCACAGGTCTGGAGGCAGCCCCCTCACTGTGCTCCCCGGCCCCCTGGGCCGCACCGTGACGGGCGATGGCATCGTGACAGGTGCACAGGGGTGGGCCCCGCCTGCAGCTTTCACGCTGTGAGACGGCAGCAGCCGCTCTCCCACCAGTGACCTGCTCACCTCCCACTGGACCCCAGCACATAAGGACCCCAGCCCTCCCACCTCCTCACTGGGCACCACGGACCCCAGCCCTCCTACCTCCTCACTGGGCACCACACTTCTGGCACCTGCAGCCTTGGGGGCCAAGTACATGAAAGCCCTAGCAAGCGCCCACTACCCATTCCTCGTGGCTGCCCACCTCTACACGCACTGCCGCCATCCCCAGCCATCACAGCCCACTCTGGCTGCTCCAGGAAAGCGGGATCTGACATCGCGAGGGCCTGAGGGGCACTGGCTGTTCCCACTGAACTGAATGTTCAAGGTGGGTCTATGTCACGTCATCTCTCAGTTCTCTTCACTGCTAGAAAACATTTTGCTGACCCATTCGTCAGCTGAGGCACGTGCTGGTTTGCGCCTGTGTCTCAGCTCGGCCCTGTGTGGAACTGCGTGCCCGTGTCTCCCTGCCTGCGCCTGGAGGTAGCACCGTGAGCCCGAGGTTCCACTTGACCTTCCGAGGAACCCACACATTTCCAGCTGTGCTCTGCCTGCCAGGAGCTGCTCAGCATTGGTCTGCCAGGTCCACAGAGCTCATTCACCTTCTATTCTGGCCCCGACCACCCAGCCTTGCTCACTCCACAAAGGAGAACCCTAGGGTCCTCTTGCAAATGCCAGGAGGCCCGAGGAGGCGGGGTTGTAGGGGGACAGTCCTTGCTGGCCACAGGGCTCAGGTGGGCATTCTTGCTTGTGGCTGAAGCTTCCTGCTACAGCAAACTCGGAGGCCTCAGGGAAGAGCTCCATCACTGGGCCTCCTGGACGCCCTGGGGAGCCAGCCCTGGGGAGCCTGCCCTGGGGAGCCAGCCCTGGGGAGCCTGCCCTGGGGAGCCAGCCCTGGGGAGCCTGCCCTGGGGAGTCTGCCCTGAGGAGCCAGCCCTGGGGAGCCAGCCCTGGGGAGCCAGCTCCTGTCTTTGGCATGGCTCTGAGGGCATCTGGATGGGAGGCCTCTGGTCTCCTAACATTCCCAGGAAAATAAGTCCACGCTGGTCAGGCAGAACCTCAACCCAGGAACACTGCAGCACTTGGGAACACAACCTAACTCAGAGGGGCTCAGGGGTAGCGCTGTGGCTATTGCTCTCTGCTGTGCTGCTGAGGACTTAATCCTCTCGCAGGGGCTGGCAATAGAGACCACTGGTCGAAGTCTGGAAGACCTCCTGACAAGATGGGTACGGTATTTCCTGCTGACCTTGCAGATGGGCACTAAGTCCAGAAGGACCAGGAGGCCTGTGCAGGGCACACACTGAGGCAGCAGAATGGTTAGTCTTACCGGCATGGGGCGTTCTGTGTGTGTGTGTGTGTGTGCCCTGCTCTGGGTCCTGACTTGGAGGGTGGGACGCCCTGCTCTGGGTCCTGACTTGGAGGGTGGGACGCCCTGCTCTGGGTCCCGACTCCTGGAGGGTGGGACGCCCTGCTCTGGGTCCTGACTTGGAGGGTGGGACGCCCTGCTCTGGGTCCCGACTCCTGGAGGGTGGGACGCCCTGCTCTGGGTCCCGACTCCTGGAGGGTGGGACGCCCCGCTCTGGGTCCCGACTCCTGGAGGGTGGGACGCCCTGCTCTGGGTCCTGACTTGGAGGGTGGGACGCCCCGCTCTGGGTCCTGACTTGGAGGGTGGGACGCCCCGCTCTGGGTCCTGACTTGGAGGGTGGGACGCCCCGCTCTGGGTCCCGACTCCTGGAGGGTGGGACGCCCTGCTCTGGGTCCTGACTTGGAGGGTGGGACGCCCCGCTCTGGGTCCCGACTCCTGGAGGGTGGGATGCCCTGCTCTGGGTCCTGACTCCCACTGCTCGCCAACGCAGACCCCAGGAGGCCCAGGGGACGGCCCCACACGGGGGGCTGGGACAGAGCCCCAGCTGCAGGGGGTGCTGGGCAAGTAAACAAGAGGCTGCACAGTTTCTTTCCCTGTGACTGCCAGAAACAACAGATGACAAAACCCCACAGCTGGTGGAGACTCTGCACCTTCGTAAACACAGGTACCCAGCGACATCATCACTGGGGATCTTTACAAGGGACAAAGCCAAGTTGTCCGAACACAACGCCAGGCCAGCGGCTGCTTCTGGGCAGGGAGGATGAGGAGGAGGAAGGGGAGCAGGGTGCTGGGGTATCACTGACAGCCTTCGAGTCCTCAAAACCGCCGGAACTGATTGCACGCTCCAGATTGTGTTCACTGCAGCATGTAAATTGCACCTCATATCATCTGAAAACATCCTGAAAGCCACGCTCGCCCACCCGCCCCAGCCGGGCAATGCTGTGATTGTTGAGTCTGCAATGCGGCTGCTCCGGCCTGACAGCGCTGCCCCGCCAGCAGTCAGCAACAAGCTCTGTTCCGGCCACGCCCCTGCCTGCACTGCAGCAGCACAGGGCCCGAGCCACACAGGGCCCGAGCTCTCCGCAAGTGGACTTGCAAAGTACCCCTCCCCACAGCCACTCCTCACTTCTGCGGGGACCTCTGAGGAGAACGGGTGAGAGCTGTTCAGGACACCATGGGGTCAGGCTGCCTGCCCCTTACCTTCGCTCCAGATGGGTAGAAAATCGTGAGATGGAAGGCCTGAGCTTTGAGGGGGCCCCGGGGGACGTGTTCTGCTCACCGGGTCAGGATCTCTGGTCACGTGGGAGCCACAGGTGTGTGTGCAGGTTCCCTGAAGCCCTTCCTGGGCAGGTGATGTCTGAGCAGAGGGCCCTAGAGCCAACCCAGCGGCTGGGGTCTGAGCCCTTCACCCCAGCAACCACTCACCTACAGTCTGCAGGGGTGAGGGGGTGGGGGCCACTGGGGCTCTGCCAGGGCCAGCTGCTGGTGCTGGCCAGGACACAGGTGGCTGGGGGTTCATGTTACAGTGAGGTGCAAGTTCAAGAAGGCTCTGCAAGGAGGGCAGCAAAATCAGACTGGAACCTACCGATGAGCCCAGAGTCAGCCTGGAGAAGCAGACGCTGGGCTGCAGGGGTCTGCCTCCCCTGAGACCCCAACCCTGTGGCCTGCAAGCTCCCGGCTCTCCAGGGACTGGCCTCTGCCCCTTGGCCTTGCTGACGCCGGGACCTGTCCCAGAGCTGTTGGACACTGCCTGCTCCCACCAGGTGAGAACCCAGGTGTCCACAGACATGGCCAGAGCTGTCCCCCACAGAGGGTCCCAGTGTGCCCTTCCCCGGACCATGTGCCTGCTGGTCCCGTGTCTCTGGGCTGTCGCCCAGCGCTGGCGGGGCACAGCTCTGCTGGTGGCCTTGGGAGCGTGCCTACAGCCTCGGGGTCCAGGACTGCTCTGACCTTTAAGCCTCAGGGTGTGGGATACTTGGGTGACCGTCAAAGATGCCACGGTGGAAGGAGGGGTGCTACGAGCTCAGAACTTGTGTCCCTCCCCCCACCCCTCATCCCTGCATCTGGATGTCAAGAGGTGAAAAGGGTCGAATGAGGTTGGGGTTGGCCTGGATCCAGCTGGGCTGGTGCCCTTAGGACAAGGGGAGACCCCGGAGCCCACGCCCAGCCACATGTGGTCACGGTGAGAGACCAGAAAGGGGCCTCCCCCAGGACTGAGGTGGCCGCCTGGACTCTGGACTCAGCCTCAGCTGCTGCAGCGGCCCTGCCTGGCCAGCACCCAGCCCCGCAGGCACAGACAGGCACTTGGCCGGAATGGCACTGTGCAGGTGGCACTCAGCCTGCTGCCCAGGTCAGGGGCTGTGGCCTTCAGGGGCCTCCCCGGGGCATTCTAGCTTCCTCCACCAGTGGACCACTCCACAACTTGATCCAGCACTCAGGCCCTCCATGTCCACGTATGATTCTTCCCACAGCCTGGAGGACACACTCTCGACCCCGTCGTTTCCACGCGAACCGGCTGGGAATAGGCCTGGATTTCTAATTGTGAAACAATGATAAAGCAACCTGGACAGCAAAGCACACGACCTCGCACCCTCATTTTTCCTGATGCAAAGCCTGCTTTTCACCAAGCACGTGAGCTCTGTGAACACCTGTCTGCGTTTCTAGTGTCACAGCATCCGCGTCAGTCCTGGGCCATCCAGGCATGGAGAGGGCGGCTCACGGGGTCCACTGGGACAGAGGCCCTGGAAGGACAAGAATCGTCTGAGGGTCCCCCGCCCCTCTGTCTCCGAGTCCTCGCAGCCCTCCAGGGCCCGGCACAGGAGCCCTGGTCTACCCTCAGGCAAGCGAGAGCCGGGGCGTGGTGGCTCCTGCACTGCCCTGGATCCCAGCGAGGCTGTGACGGCCACCTGCCTCCACACTCTTGGTCCATTGTGTTTCCTGGCCCCAACTTTAGTTTTGGAAAAAGGAACAAAAATAAAACACAGCACTGAAAAAGGAACACAATTTCTCATCAAATATCTGTTGAGCATTTACTATGGTTGTTTGGGAACGTTACAGAACAAAAGGGGGTCTCACTGTGCCAAACACGTGCCCAAGCCAGCTGACCAGGGGTCACTCAGGGCTTGGTCTCTTCCCATGCTCCTGTATGTGGGTGCTCCTGGGACTGCAGCAACCACACTGTGTGTGCTGTGTGGAGCTGCCCTGGGCATCAGGCGGGCATCGCGTCTCTGGCTAGAACCCTTGGAGGCACGAGAAGGCCAGCACCTGCAGTGGCAAGTACATGCTCTGTGCAGCGGGTCCATGGGCTAAGCCTGGTGCAAGTCCTGGGCGCGATTACAGCATGCCATCCCCCCTGCTCGGGCGCCACCTCCTCCCATTCTCTAAGGCAGGGCTGGCTGTGGACAGGTGACCTCACTGCGCTGCCACTGGTGAGCTCAGCTGGGCCTGGGCTGTGAGCGATGGCACTCAGTACAAGGACAGAGTCACTGTCATGGGCACTGCTTCGCTTACATCCACCTTTGTGAGCGTGAAGGACACACTCCCCGGACTTGTGGAGTGGAATTCCTTGCCAGTTGTCCTTTAAAGGCCTTGTAATCTGCCTGGTGGCGCAGGGGAAAAAATACTTAAGTATCAGCATTGCCTGTGGGTCTGTCCGCTCAACCATGTGCCATTTGGTGAGCAGTGCCAAGTCCACGCCTAGAGTCCTATCAGGTCCAGGCCTCCCCTCCGACATGGCTCCTAGGGCAAAGTCTGCAGCAGGGCGGGGGTCTGCATCAGGGCGGGGACAGATCTGGCCCCTGCATGTGTAGGCAGAGTGGCTTGTGCCATGGTCCTGGAGGCATTCCAGGGGACAATGGCATCTGCTCTTTGCGGGATGCCTTGGGGCACAGCCTTGGCTTCCCACAGGACCCCTAGAGGCTTTGGCCAGCAGGTGGCCACAATTACTGGTCACAGGCACCACCCTCTCCCCGTCCCTGCGCTCCCCTGCATGTCCTGCCAGAGCAAGGCAGCTGCGCCATCTGGGGTCGCCAGCTCCGCAGCATCCCGCTCAGCAGGTGCACCTGTGCGTGTGCCCAGGTTGCCAGCTCCTTGGTAGACTGCCCTGACTCATTTGCTCTCCTTCAGAATTTCTTCCCTTTATTTTTTTAAATGGACATGCATAATACATGTGTCAGAAAGTGTACACTGTAAGAGTTAAAGTTCCCTGCTTGTCGGTGCATTTGGGGTTCAAGCAATTATCACCATGATGCCATGTCGGATCAGTGTGACTGCGAAGGCTCGTGCCCGCCACGCAGCCACTGCTTGGGTCCCTGGCAGCCACTGCCTCCCTTTCTCCTTGGATGTGCCTAGCCTGGCGTGACACACAGGAGACCACATGCCACGTGGATTTCTGTGGTTCCCTGCATCCCTCCTCGTGGCTGGGTACCACTGCACGGCCTGGACACTGCGCGGTCCCTCCATCCGTCAGCCGATTGGCACTGCCTCCACTCTCAGCTATTACAAACACCACATGATGATCTCATTGCTGTGTGGAGTCACGCCTCCTTCTCTCTCTCTTTTTTTAAGATTTATTTTCATTGCAAAGTCAGAGAGGAGGAGAGACAGAGGGGAAAATCTTCCGTCCGATGATTCACTCCTCAAGTGAGTGCAACGGCCAATGCTATGCCGATCTGAAGCCTGGATCCAGGAACTTTCTCCAGGTCTCCCACATGGGTGCAGAGTTCCAAGGCTTTGGGCCATCCTCGACTGCTTTCCCAGGCCACAAGCAGGGAGCTGGATGGAAAATGGAGCTACCAGGATTAGAACCGGCGCTCATATGGGGTCCCGGTGCGTTCTAGGCGAGGACTCTAGCCGCTAGGCCACGCTGCCGGGCTGCCTCCTTCTTTCTTAACTCTGCTTTAGAGGGGTGTTGCTGGGTCAGACAGTATTTCTGTTGAACTTTTTGGCAAAGCATCTGTGTTCCAAACACAATTTCCAGCAGCTCTGAGGGTTCCGATTTCTTCATAACCTCACCAGGATCAGCCTACACCTGCTGGAAGGTTGGCGGGTATCTCAGAGTGCTTCTGCACGACCCTCACCCAGGAAGTCATGCTGGCTGGCATCTTTTTGGGTACTTCTTGGCCACTGGTAAGTTGCCTCTCTCCTTTGAGTCCTAAGTGCCCTGGATACGAGACCCTGAGCGATGTGTCACACGCCAGTATTTCTGTTCACTCTGTGTATTGCCTTTGTTTTATTGTTTTTTTGAATCACTAAAAATATTTTTTAAAGATTTCTTTTTATTGGTCAGTCAGATATACAGAGAGGAGGAGAGACAGATTGGAAGATCTTCCGTCCAATGGTTCACTCCCCAAGCAGCCACAATGGTCGGGGCTAAGCCAATCCGAAGCCAGGAGTACAGAGCCTCTTCTGGGTCTCCCATGCGGGTGCAGGGTCCCAAGGCTTTGGGCCGTCCTCGACTGCTTTCCCAGGCCACAAGCAGGGAGCTGGATGGAGAGCGGGGCTGCTGGGATTAGAACCAGCGCCCATGTGGGATCTTGGCCCATGCGAGGCGGGGACTTTAACCGCTAGGCTACCACAGTCCTGAATCACTAAAATTTTAAACTTTGAAGTGAAATCTCTCTAGTTTTGTGTCTTTAGGTATCAGAGCGAGACCACTGCTGAATTCAGGGTCATGCAGATTTACTCTTCTGTTCTCAGAGTTTTGTGTTTGGGGCTTTGGGCCATCACGAGTCCTGTTTTTGCAAATGCATGTGTTTGTGTGTGTGTGTGTGTGACTGCATCCCACCATCTGTGGACAGCTGTGTGTGTGTGTGTGTGTGTGTGTGTGTGTGTGTGTGTGACTGCATCCCACCATCTGTGGACAGCCATCTGTGTGAGTGAGTGACTGTAGCCCACCATCCGTGGACAGCCGTCTGTGTGAGTGAGTGACCGTAGCCCACCATCCGTGGACAGCCGCTGGCCCCCACGCCATTGGCTTCTCTGGCAGGGTGCCGTGGCCCCCTTGTTAGAGACGCACTGATGGCAGACGCGCTCTCAGCTCTCTCCCGCTGATCTTGTCTGTTGCACGATGGTCCTCCCCGGAGCTCACAGCAAGGGGGAAAGGTCAGGCTGGCCTGGCGCAGGGACACGTGCAATCCACGCCGACGCGGTTCAGAACTCATCTTCCCACCAAGCATTCCAAGATCCGTGGATTTTGTTCTTAGACTTACAGTTTAGGGGTTAGGTTTTGAAAACAGGAAGTCAGCTGACTTTGTAATTCTTAAAGAGCATCTTGCCATGCCACGTTTCCATATGAACTTTAGCATAGTTTGTCCCCCCCTTTTTTTTTT
The DNA here is from genome assembly GCF_017591425.1 of Ochotona curzoniae. Lineage (NCBI taxonomy): Eukaryota > Metazoa > Chordata > Mammalia > Lagomorpha > Ochotonidae > Ochotona > Ochotona curzoniae. Next base: position 3,793,553 of record NW_024465405.1, on the reverse strand, counting down.
GGTAAAAAAGGAAAAAAAAAAGCCACACACACACACACAGCCGGGCAGCTGTGAGTGCGAAGGGCTGTGCCACTCCTCAGCCTCAGGGGTGTTTGCCCACCTTGACCAGGAGACGTGCCGTCCCCCACCGTCTGGGTCTTTTACAAGGCCTTACCATGATAGCGACGTTTTCAGTGTGTGGTTTAAATTTACTTCTGACAACCAGGTTACTTCAAAAACTTCTTGGCAAATGGAATGAAAAGTTTATTTTGGCATGATTTTGAAATCCAGGCATATTAAAGATCTTCAGAAAATTCATGGAAAATCAGATTATGAAAACCTATAAATGGATTTCTGCTTTTTTTTTTTTTAAATCTCAAATTGTTTCTGTGGTTCCTTAAGATTTTCTACATATAGGATTATGTCACTGTAAACACATCATTTCAGTATTTTTCTAATTTGAACTGCTTCTTTCTTTCCTCCTTCCTTCCCTCCCCGCACGCTCTCTCTCCCCTCTCTATTTCTGCTTAATTCCCTAGGCTGCTCCTCCAGCACCGTTACAAGTGGCGGCAGTCTTTCTGCTGGTGTTACGGACAAAGGGTGATGTTGGCGGGGACAGCGCCGTGGCGCAGGTTAAGCCTCTGGCCATGCTGACGATCTAGACTGGTGCCAGCTCCAGTACTGACTGCTCTACTTCCAATCGAGCCCCCTACGAATGAGCTGGGGAAGCAGCTGGAGATGGCCCGAGGCCTCGGGCCCTTGCGCTCGTGTTGGAAGAAACCCCTGGCTCCTGGCTTCAGACCGGCCTGGCTCCAGCCATCCGGTCATTTGAAGAGTAAACCAGCAAATGGAAGATCTCTTTTTGTCTCGCTTTGTTTTTCTGTAAATCTTTGAAATAAAAACAAATTAACTTTTTTTTTTAAAAGATGACACTATTTTTTTGGTGCATCTCATTTATCAGGCTCAGGAAATCCCCTTTCACAAACTAACGAGAGTTTGTACAGTGGACAGTTTGTGGACTTTGTTGAATGTTTTGTCTGCATCTCTCAGGATTATTATGCAGCGTCTCTTTCACTGCACTATGGGAAACTCCACTAATGGCTTCTGTGTGCTGAACCAGCCTTGCATTCCTGGGGAAAGGGGCACAGGGCCACAACGTGCCGCCCTGTCTCTCAGTGCCCAGAGGTACGGATGCTCTACCACCTGCTGGGATGCCACCCTGGGTGTGCCAGGCCTGGCTGCACTCCATAAACAAGTGAAGAAGGCTGCCCGGTAGCTAGGTCTGACACAGGAGGCCACGGGCAGGGCTGCGGCCACATCTGGGGACAGACAGTACAGATGTGCACTGAGAGACAGCTCTCTGGTGGCGAGGCTGCCTTCCACGGCGCTGGGCTTCCTGCAGGGCTTGCCTGTGGCAGGTGGTGTAGCCAACCGATGGCACCCTCCTGCCCTCCGGGCCAAGGGCAAATGCAGGCTGGGTGAGCCTTGTAACAAAGTGGACGCCATTCTCCCTAAGCTTACGGAGACTTCCTATCAAGGCGCCTCCTTGTAATTGGCGAGCGTCCGGGCAGCAAGCTTCAACTGGGACCACGACACTGGCTCCCAGGCCGTGGCTGGCTGGAGGGATAGCGGTAACACGCTGGCACTGTAACTGACAGCACTGTTCTTAAGGCAGCACTAATGCATTTCTCATTTGCACCTCTTCCTAACCGGTGTAATATTTATAGGAGAGCAGTTCAGATCTGGGCTCCGAGTGCTGGTAAATGCTGCTAATGAGGACCATCCAGGCAGAGTGAGTCACGGCTCTCTCTGATGCCAACCCGCCTTGCTAACACAAGTTGCTCAAACTGAAGTCAGAGCCGAGCCCCCTGGGGCGGCTGCTTTGCAGGGTGGTAGAGATACAAAGTTTCCTGGCAGCAAACATCACTGGTAGGAGCAGGCGACCAGCCTGCATACCCACAGCTCCTCGGGACATTGTCCCTTCCTGGATGGAGGCAGTGGGAGGGTGAGCCGGCTCTGGGGCCCGGCTGGGGCACGGCCGCCCACGGGCATGCCATGGTGACAGAAATACGCTGTGAGTTGCAATTAGTATGGGATTGTCATTTTCGGGGGGCTCCTGCCAATTAATTAAGCCTGTCGAACGGAAAACCGTGGCACTCACACGGTAATTTGTATCGGAGGAGACTGGTCACGCCGGTGCGGTGGCCGCCCTCCACGGACCCAGTTCACCTGCAGAGCCCCACGAGTAAACGGCACAGGGCCGCCTGGAAAGGCGCATGCACCCATGGGTGTTTGTGGGGGGAGGAGTGGGGAGCCGTCCTTGCTGTAACTGTTCCCTGTGGTCAGAGGCAGGCTGATTGAAGCTCTCAGGCAGCCCCGGCTCCCGGAGCCCTCCGTGTCCGGGATGATGGAATCAGGAGTTTATTCATGCCATTAAGCCCCAGAGAACTTAATTGAAAGAAGAGCACAGCCCGGACCTTGACAAGCGCGAGGTCACCGTAATTGCTGCCGGACATATTTAACATTAAGATAATCAGGCCATTAATTACCCTTTGGATCATTAAATCAGCCAGTTGCAAAATGAAATTTCTGCCTCTATTACTCACTTGAGAGACCACAGGGGTGGCCTTTAATTTATCAGGGAGCCTGCCATACAAAGGCTGGGGCTGGGGCGGTGGTGGTTGGGGGCGAGCGGGGGAGAGCAGGCGGGGAGTGGCGGGTGGGGGGGGACGCCGAGCACAGCGGGGGCAGCGGGGGCAGGGCCTCGATCCGCCATGCTCGGTGATCGTGGCAAATTAACTAGGTAAGAAGACCCCGGCTTTCCAAAGGCAGGAGCCGGGGGTATGTAAATAGATGAGGGCAGACCGGGAGATCAGAGCGTGCACACCACTTAGCGGGCTAATAAAGGAAATCACCCTTGATTATCACTGCTAATTTGGACACTGCCGGTAGCTTGTTATGCGTGTTCTGAGTAGCATTTAATTAATTCAATTGCTTGTTAATGAGGGAAGTGACATGTGGGGAGCAGACCCAACCGCAGATGGGCTCTGGTCATGGCGGCACAGTCCGTCCCCACCCCGTCCGCTCCGCTGTGCTTCCTTTTTAAAGAAAGAAAATAGGAAAAGGTGGCAAGCACCGAAGAACACTCCAAAAAAAAAAAAGGAAAAGACAAAACATTGACCTCAGCAGGCCAAGAACTGTTGAAAAATAATAAGATGAGACAGTGGCGGGGCTGCGCGGGCAGGCGCGTTCCCCGAGGCCACGCTGCGAATGTGGCATCTTTACAACGGGACTTTGAGCCCCGAGATTACTACATTGTAATCTCCTGATCAAACCTAACAGGACAAAGGCGCGGCCAAGTGGTGCTGCTTTGAATATCTCCGAGTTAGCTGTAGGGATCCAATTATTTTCAGTTTGGATACATTTCCCCTTTATCAATATCTCCATGTGCATAAATACAATCAAAGTGGCGCTCCGGGATCAGACAGAAGCGGAACTCGCATCTCTGGGCAGACTTGCTCCATCTGGAAGTGCGCGGCCAGTCTGCCATACACGTCTGATGTCAGTCTCCACACCTTCCCAGCCAAGGCAGCGCATCTTTCCACAGGTTAGAGACAAGGAGGGAGTTGAGGCAGGGAGGGGAAGTGACAAATAATAGGGCGGGGGCGGGGATCAGGAGGGGCGATGAAGAGAAGTGAAAAAAACAAAAGCAGCAGCCAGAAGCCGAAGAGGGCCACGACGGTGGCCACAGCTCGGCGGCCCCTCCCAGGAGCCTCGGGAAGGTGATGGGGGATTTGCCTGGGCTCAGAGCCTTTCTCAAGAGCGCCTTCACTTCTACTGCTGCAAGCACAGGTCTCCACTCCCAGCTCCCGAGTCAGTGGGCACCAGAGCCAGCAGGTGGACAGGCTCCTGGTGCGCAAATGCAAGCTGCAGTCCTGCCTGTCCTGGACCCGAAAGCCCTGATGGGAGACGGGAGGTGAGGACCAACGGCCGTGCGGATGCAGCAGAGGGCTCCATCCTGCCCCGAGATGACCAAGTGAACCGGGGGTAACAATGAGACACAAAACAGCCCCGGCTGTCCTGAGTATTAGGGAGACCCTGCGGGGTGGGAGATGGGGGCTCTGAGCATGCCAGGACGTAGCAGGGTGTCAGAGGGGGTCAGCAAGCTGGCTTTGCTTGCACACCCTGCACACACACAGTGCCGAGTGCAGGTCTGACCACACGGCGAAGCCCGGGGCCCTGCTGGAGCAGGTGCCAGGCAACCAGCGGTCCCTTGTTCCCACTCACACAACATTCACTGGGCTGTTGTTTCAACATGTTGGCCTTTAGTGACACCGCAGGTCCTGATGCCACCTGGTGGCTCTGGGGCCGGAGGCTCCACTCCCTGCCAGAGCACTCAGTCACCAGCAGAGGGTCGGCTGACGGAGAGCCGTGCCTCTGGCTGATCCGGCCTGCCCTGCGCCACCTCCGCAGCCCCACTGACACTCAGCGCTTTCAGTGTGAGCCGAATGCCATCAACAGCAATTAGAGAGGGCACTGTGATTCCACCCCAGATCTAGTTAATTGTCGGAGCATTGATCGCTCCTTCTAACATGATTCCTTCTCCAAATGAAACCCCCGTTACAGGGGGGGACCGAGGGCACCTCTCCCTTGCGCGACAATAAATTTAATATTGAATGTACTGGGGGAAAAATGTCAGTTGTTGAGGAATCCATCCAAAAAGATTTTTTTCCCCCTCTTCCTGAGAGTAATTAAAAGATGCTTTTCTTGACTAATGATTCCCCTGTTTAGGAATGGTAAGTCAATATCGCTTCAGCTGCCGTCAGATCCCATTGATCACGACGCCGCTCCGAGTCAGCAGCACGCCGCTCTCGGGGCGGCTGCGAACCCCGGAACCAATTACGGGCTGTCCGAGCAGCTCTAATCAGGGGCGCAGGGACAGGGGGCGGAAGGCCAGCCAGCTGCTCAAAGGCACCCATGCTCTGGGGGTCCCCACGCCTGCTGGCCCCGGGGAGGGCTGCTGCTCTGGACAATGACCTCCTGCACCGTCCCCATGGTGCTGAGTCCGTGTGTGCATGTGCGCATGCTCGGGGTGCATGGTAGGCACACGTCTGCTTTTATCTCACTGTCAGAATGCATCTTGTGCATGCGATGTAAAGGACCAGGACTCCTTGTCAGAAGAGCTAGCCTGGATGGCTGACACTTGGCTCTGCCATGTCCACAGACCTATTTCCTGAAGTAGGGCTGCTCGGTGCTACCCCGGGGTCACGCTGAGAGAGCCTGCGCCTGCTTCTACCCACCATGCCAGGGAAAGCGGAGCGGCCAGACTGGGGAGGCCCAACGCTCCCAGCATGCCAACACTCCAGGCTTGCGGTTTTCATGTTGCTTCGCTCCGAGGCTGCAGGTGGGGAGGTGGCGGGGAGGTGGCGGGGAGGTGGCGGGGAGGTGGCGGGGAGGTGGCGACACTGGCAGCCCGTGTTTCGGGGGATCCTTTATACTCTACCACATGGAGTCCAGCTACTCTCCTACGTCACCTCCGGCCTTCAGCCACCTCTGGCTGCCTTCAGTCCTCCCGGGAACAGAATCAACACACCAAGCAAGCCCCTCGGCTGGCCTCCGGCTCCCAAGGCCGTCCCAGGCTCTGGGGAGGGCCCGGCCCCACAGCCCTGGAAACCAGCCCCTAACTCAGATCCCGGCTCAGCTGCCATTTCACCAGAAAGTTCCACGGAGCGCACCACCTGGAGAAAGCACCTGCTCTGAATCCCTGAGTCAGCCCGCAAATGCTCAATGACATGGCAGGTGCCGCCATCCGTACCTTCTCCAGAGGGGCTCTGGGATACCTGCCCGATTCAAACACCACCAACCCCAGGGGTCGACGCCCAGAGGCACAAAGACCTGGTCCATCCTCACGTGTGTTCATCTCGCCAGAGAGAACATGTGGACATCTGCAGTTACCTTGAGCGACCCCACCACCAGGGCCCGACAGGAACACAACAAAACCACGTGAGGAGTGAGGGGTGGGCACTGCCACGCCCCTCCATGTGAGGAGACCCCTGTGGTGCGTGGGGTGGCCATGCCCCCTCCATGTGAGAGGAGACCCCTGAACCATCTCCACCACACCTGCACGGGGGCACAGAACACACAGCAGGCTTAATTACCAAAGAGCTGGACTCAAACTTGTAAATTACAACCTGAGGACCCGCACTCCAGAGATTTCACTTGTGAACCAGGTTGAAATAAATATAAAGCAGTTAGTTCAAAAAGCAACCCACAGCTTTGCTTCCAGTCATTCTAAAAGGTTCCTGATTTTACTGGGTAGCAGAGCAAACTTTTCAAACTTATGATATTAAAAATAAAGTGCTACTTTTACTCACAGTGAGACGCATGGAGTTAAATTTTTTCAAACTTATTTCAATGTTTCCTGCATGTCAATCTACTTTTAAAATTATTTCTTTTTAGGTTCAAACCACACCCTTCCATCACCTGTAGTTTTTGGACTTTTATTTATTAAAACACAGAACAGATTGGATGAACTTCATAGAGACACTGCACCTGTTAACACGACTCCATCTTCTGAGAATACGCACAGTGGATGCCCGGCTGGTTTCTACGTTTGCGTGCAATAAGCCAGAGTAGCTCGTCAGAGCACGCCATCTCTCCCTGAACAGCAAAGTCATGCACACTTGGATGGCACAGAGCAGTCACGCGAAGGAGCTGGGCTCTTAGCCCGACGCAGTGGAAACCAAGGCACCCCCCAAACTCCCAGAGGGCCAATGCAGACAGCAGGGTCAGTCACACAGTGGGCCAGAGGCGGCGCCACAGAGCTCTCTGCAGTGGCAACGGACCAAGGCCACGCCGCGTGACCACGCTCCCTTGCAGAAACCAGTTTTGAGTGGTTGATGTGCTCTTACGCTCGGACGCTCACAGGGTCATCAGCAAAAAAAGCTGAGAAAACCGCCAAGACAGCCTCGACCAGAGGCCTCTCCCGGCCTCTCCCAGCCTCTGCCTCTACGCTGACGCAGCAGACCCACCCCCTGACCTCACAGTGAGCGCCAGCCTCTCCCAGCCTCTGCCTCTATGCTGACGCAGCAGACCCACCCCCTGACCTCACAGGGAGCGCCAGCCTCTCCCGGCCTCTTCTGGCCTCTCCCAGCCTCTGCCTGTACGCTGACGCAGCAGACCCACCCCCTGACCTCACAGGGAGCGCCAGCCTCTCCCAGCCTCTCCCAGCCTCTGCCTCTACGCTGACGCAGCAGACCCACCCCCTGACCTCACAGGGAGCGCCAGCACACATGTACACCCCCCCACCCGCATCACCACCAGCACTCCCAATACCCCCCGCCCCCGAGCAAGCCTGCAAGCCAATGGCTCATCTAGCGCTGGGAGCAGCTCAAGTCTACTGTGCCTACAGCACCCAGGCCTCCTCAGGTGCTCAGTGCTCCGCACTGCCCTGCCACTGCTCAGGAACATGAAATATGCATGTGTTCTCCAAAGTGGCTTATAATAGCTGTCAATGAAAAATGAGAAGCTAAATGGCTTCAAAACAAATGCGTTTGTTACACAGGGTAACAATTAACATTAACGAGGTGTCTGCACATGTTATGCCAAACTCAGCTGATTAAACATGCTGGATATGTGTTTTAGAAAATAAAATATATTTTGTCATCATAAAATTACGTGTGTGGTGGGGGGAAGCAACAGAGCAGATGCTTATCAAACATATAAGAATAACCAAATTAAAGAATCCAAACTTCATAATTAGAGTTTACAGTCATGCCCACTAGAAATGCAATCATTCATAACGCTAGAAGCATCATCCATTCCTGGGGAGATCTGCAAGGTGTAAAACCAACACGAGGGACGAAGGAGCTGCAGCTCCCCGCACGCGCTTTAGAGCAGCCTGGCAAGCGGAGGTCGCCCGGCTCGCTCGGTGGCATTCCTACGTGGCCCGCCGAGGTCTCTTCCGGGGGGTCACCACTGGCCAAAGCACCGCGGCCACCGCCCTCCCACAGTCCTACCTGGTGGAGTCCAGGGAGGGCTTCGTCCGGCCCTGGCAGTTCTCCTCCCAGACGCTGTTGGCCAGCTCGTTGCCGATGGACGACATGACCTTGATGAGCTCGACCGGCCAGTCGTCCAGGTCCAGGGAACGTACCCGCGACAAGTGCGTGCCGAGGTTGCGGTGGATCCCTGAGCACTCGATGCACATGAGGGCTCCCAAGTTCAAACTGGCCCAGTTGGGGTCTACAGGAAGAACAAGAGCCAACAGTGAGAACACCACCACTGCCAGGACACTTTAGAGTTGTTTTTTAAAGATTCTTTGTTTTTATTGGAAAGGTAGACTGATGGAAAGGAGAGACGAAGAGAGAGATCCTCTGTCCACTGGTTCGTTCCCCAAACGGCCTCAATGGCTGGAGCTGAGCTGATCTGAAGACAGCAGCCAGGAACTTCCGGGTCTCCCCTGTGGGCACAGGGTCTGGGCCATCCTCCCCTGCTTTCCCAGGCCAATGAGCAGGCAGCTTGAAGGGAAGTGAAGCAGCTGTGACACGAGCTGGTGCCCATATGGGGTGCCATGCTAGAGGATTGGCCAGTTGAGCCAATGCACCGGCCCCAGACTTCAGACTCTTACAGCAAAATGAGCTGCCAAACTCCGCCTCCAGCAGCTATATTCCTCCCCAGTCACATGACGAGTGAGCGCTCACTGCCCATTTCAGGATCTCAAAGGACTCGGCATGTTGTAGCAACACTGAAAAACCTGGCTCTAGCCAAGGCCTTGACATTTTTCATATAATGGACAATTCCAAGTATTGACCTGGAGAGAAGGGTGAACTTCCCAAAGCTTCCACATCCTAGAGAGAGGGCTGGGCCATGTGGGGGCTGGCATCCGCCGAGGGCATCCCCACAGCAGGGGCACCAGAGGGGAAGCCGAGAGCACGACTCTGCTCAGTCCCCAGGCCCTGACCATCAGCGTCAGTGGAAGTCTTGCTTAGGTACGTGACGCACATGTCTGCGAGTGGCTGAGCCGGGGAGGCACACGTGGGGATTTCAGTGGTCCTTCTGGTGGGTCACCACGGGGCACTCTCGGGTCTCAGCAGGGTCTGGTCCCCTGGCTATGCCGCCACCCAGCTCCAGGAGCCACTCCTCACAGGAAGGATGCGATATGCTTTGTACTACGAAACCAAGGACGCAGTTGTGCAGGATGCCGAGTCAGCTGAGACAATGGACACACCCTCACTGCTGGAGCACTCAGAGGGCCAAGGTGGGGTGACCATCACCTCTGCCGAGAGGCCTGGAGCTCAGCCACGAGTACCCGACGATCTATGCCAGGTACACCAGAGTGGCCACTGTCACACCTAACTCGTTCAGCAATTGTCCTTTATTCCATGCATGGCCTTGGACTCGTTGGTCAGAAGCCAGAGCCCTTTATTTTCAAGTTCATGGGAAAGGTGTATGATGAAAAAAAAAAAAAAAACTACAAACAAAAAAACCCAAACCACTGTGGATTTCCCCGCCCCCGAAGCTCTCTTTCCCTTGAACTTGGCAACATGTCCTGGAAGAATCTCAAGATGGAGACACAAGAGGAAAACGGCTGGGACCTCTGAGATGGTCCCTGTTTGGGAACAGGAAACGTGGGCCTCCTACATAATCCCCTCCCCGGCACAGGGAGGAGAGACCTGAAGGTGCCAGTCAAGGCAGGGCAAGGCGGCACGGGAACGCAGGGCTGAGGCCCAGCCTTGTGGCGGGTGTTTAGGGAAGGGGAGACGAAGGGGAGACGGGCGAGCAGTCTGCCTCTCCACCCTGCTCCCCTGTGGCTCTCACCAGGGGGTTTGTATTTTACTGCCCAACTTCTGCACAACTGCCTTGCAACCCAACGTCCCCTGCCCACTGGACGGGGCGGGCTGGAGCCGTGGGAGCCCTTCCAGCAGACTGGCTCCTCCCAAGGCTGCCGCCCCTAGCACCATGGTCAACAGCCTCTGCGCATTCGCCTGACTTCCTGGTGGCTGCGTCTTGCCGGCATCTCCTCCTGACTCGCCCCTCACCTCCAAACCCCAGCCGGCTTCCTCTCTTCTGAGTCCACTCAGGTTGAGCTCAGCCCGCCCCGCGGGCTCCGTGGCAATGCCAGTGCTGAGAGCCACACACAGCACCACGTCTGGTTTCCGAGTGGCACAGGCAGCCGCTCCGGGCCATGCAGGCGTCCTAGACCAATCTCCCCGACTCTCTGCACATGCGCTCCCCTCAGTGGACGGCACAGCGCCGGCCAGGTCCTCAAGGCAGGACCCTGAGCACCAGCCAGAGTCACCGCTCGCTCTCAAACCCAAACTTTTCAATTATTTATTTATTTGAAAGACAGAGTCAGACAGACAGAAACAAAGTCTTTGACCTGTAGGCTTATTCTCCAAATGGTCACAGTGGCTTCTCCGGGGTCTGCCACGTGGGTGCAGGGCCCTAAGCACTCGGGCCACCTTCTCCTGCTTTCCCACGCGTATTAGCAAGGAACTGGATCAGAAGTGGAGCAGCCAGGACACGAACTGGTCCCATATGGAATGCTGGCATTGCAAGTGGCAGCTTAACTGTGCCATGCCAGTCTTGGCCCTTTCCTCTCACACCCACTGCTCTGGCCCTCCTCCTTACCACTGGCACAGTGGGGGTGCTGTGGGCTCCTGCCTGTACATCTGTCCCCACAGGAAGCACACGCAGTGCTGACTGCAGGAAGGCCACACGCAGTGCTGACCACACGCAGTACTGACCACACGCAGTACTGACCACAGGATGCCTGCATGCAGTACTGACTACATAGAGTACTGCCCACAGGAAGCCCTGGGACCCGCTGCATAGGCAGTACTGACTGCGTCAAGTCACAAATCAGAACCTGTTCCGATCAAGGCCAGTCCTCTTCCACTAACACGAAAAGGCAGCTTTCCTTTCTCACCTGTCTTGCCCGAGCACTGAGCCGTGCCCTCCGCCTGGTGCACCTGCTGCTTACCCTCCAGCTTCAGCTACACTCCCTGCCTGAACCCACTTCCCTAGCAACCCCGCATCAAGTGTGAGGACACACAGCAGCCTGGTTTGGCCTGGGGCTGGTGGGAACTGGGGGCAATTTAGTAGAGGGCAAAACTTACCAGGGAAGGGCCCGGCACCATGGCCTCGTGGCTAGGGTCCTTGCCTTGAATGCACAGGGATCCTATATGGCCGCTGGTTCTAATCCTGGCCACTCCACTTCCCATCCACCTCCCTGCTTGTGACCTGGGAAAGCAGCCGAGGACGGCCCCAAATCTTGGGACCCTGCACCCACGTGGGAGACCCGGAAGAGGTTCCTGGTTCCCGGCTTCGAATTGGTGCAGCACTGGCCATTGCGGTCACTTGGGGAGTGAACCATTGGACGGAAGATCTTCCTCTGTCCCTCCTCCTCTCTGTATATCTGACTTTATATAATAAAAATAAATAAATCTTAAAAAAAAAACCTGACCAGGGAACAACTGAGGGTCACATTTGATGGTGTGCCTGCGACGGCAACCACCACAAAGCCAGCTGTTCTGCGTGCCATCGGGGACCTGCTAAAAATGCTCAGGGGTACAAGGGGCATCCGACCTCAGCAGGGGGAGGTTGTGTGGTGTGCACCGGGACGAGGCGCAGGCAGGCCTTGCGTGTCACACGACAAGCACTGAGTGCCCTCCCAGGGACCTGGTCCTTCCTGTTCCCAGCTGACTCAAGGCTGGACGTCCCGCCCCTCCCGCTCTCCACGTGCTGCCCCCACCGAGCTGTGCATCATTCCCTCAGTTCCAGAGCCACTGGGTCCCTCCCGCTTCATCCCAGCCCGGGGCCCGAGGGTGAGGCTTGGCATATGGCCCCCGTGCCACCTGCCTCACATCCCTCCACAGTGCTCAGATCATGTGCTAGCTTCGAAGACTCTGAGACCCAGGCTTCTCCATCTGCAATCCCATGGCCAGGCATGACCCCTGCCATGGGGACACACTCATCCATGGGGTTAGAGATAGATGGCGACCCAGAGACCCATGGCCACGACAGGCAGCATTGGCCCAGGCCAGAACCAGGCACCAAGCCCTTCCTCCAGGTGTCCCACGTTGGGGCCATCCCCCTGCTGCTTTCCCAGGTACAACAGCAGGTAGCTGGATTGGAAGCGCAGCAGCTGGGACTCCAATCAGTACCAGTATGGGATACTGGCACCACAGGTGGCTAACTTGACCTGCTGCATCCTATTGCCAGTGCCTGGCTTCTCCTTTCCTGTGCTGTGACCCTGACCCCGGCCAGCACTGCCAGGACCCCCACTCCTGTGCCTTTTTTCTTCCTCTGGTCTCTCCCTTGCAAGGCTGTCCTCCTCGCCTGGCCTCAGCTCCCACCCCTGAGGCTGCCAAGCTGCAAGGTCCTCAGAGCAGTGGCTATTACGCTGTGCCACCTGCTGGCTTGGGTTACAGGGGCTCTGTGATAGATTCCACCAGGGTGGCTGGGCTAGCTCCCGGGCTGCACCTGCCAGCCGAGCACAGCTTCCTGTGGCAGAAGGCCAACAGGGATGACAGAAGAAAACTGCATGGTACAGCATGAGGCTGCAGGAGCCGGCGTCCTAGGCTGGCCAGTGTGCGACCAATCTGACAGGAGACGTGGACAGAGCTGGGGGTCCTGAGACGGCGGGGGTCCTGAGACGGCGGGGGTCCTGAGACGGCGATTTGTCTGTGGTCAGCAGGAGCCCTACACAGGGAGCTGCAGGTGGAGGGGTGCGGTTCCTGGAGCATACAGCTGGAGCCAAGGTGCCCACTGCACCGAGACCTTTTGAAGACACTGCCAACTGCCCCATAGAGGGTTCCATTTCCCCATCAGTGTGGGAAGCCTGGCCTGTGCCAGCACCTTCACCCAAACTGAGCATCTTACTTTAAAAAATAAGTGCCAGGCATGGGTATTGGGCACAGTGTTTGAGAACTGCCTGGGATGCCCACAGCCACGTCCGCGTTCCTGCTGCAGTCCCAACGCCTGCTGGGGCAGCCCCCAGGGGGTGACTGACAGCTCAAGGACTTGGGTCCCACTGCCCAGCTAGGAGTCCTGGATGGAGGGCAGCCTGGCCCAGCTCCAAGCACTACAGTCTTTTGTAGACCAGACCAGCAGGTGAAAGCTGGACCTCCCATCACTCTGCATTTCAAATCAATCAATCAATCAATCAATCAATCAATCAATCAGCCTTTTTTTCAAAAAGGTGCCTAAGGAACTTAGGGAACAAACTCCTGTCTGGACAGGAGCCTTTCTGCCGCTCCCTTCCTCTTCCCCTTGGGTGAGGGCTCACGCCCACCCGGCAGGCTGTCTCTCTCTTAATCCATCTAAAACAGAACGGCGCCGACACCCCCAGGGCAGCGCCCACCTGTTCCCTGCCAGAGAACACTCCCCGCTGACACCCTCTCCGCTCATCAGCGGGGCCCGGCGCCTCCGTGAGCCGCAGCACCCGCTATTCCTCTAGCATCCGAAAGCGCTTCGCCACCTGCAGCTACTCAGCCCCACCCGCTGCCGGGGGGCCTGGGGGGGCTGCCACCCCCCAACGTGCCGGACGATCATTGCTTGTGTGTCCTGGTCCCTGAGATTCAGGCCCAGCATGGCCATGACCAGCCAAGTGGCACACATGTCATTCCTAAGCAGCACCCTGCCTGGTTCCCACGCCACTCGTCTGGCCTGAACTGGATTTCCTTTTCTTCAAATGCCACCACACATGAATGAGGTGGGTGGGCAGCTCAGCAGTGACAGCCTGCGCAGGACACTTCCATCCCGTGCCGGGTTCCCTCTGCGTCCTGTCACTGCGTCCCAGGAGGCGACGGAGTGGCTGCAGCACCGGGGGCCAGGCGGCCCTGGGGAGACCAGGGTGGAGCTCCGGGCTCCTGGTTTCAGCCTGGCGCAGCTGCAGGTGATTCAGGTGTCTGCGGATTGGGCCAGCAGAGGGCAGCTCGCTCATCTATGAAGGGACAGAAGGCTAGGGGACGCAAGCCTTCTGGGACGAGAGCATCGAGTGGGGTGATGAAGTAAATGCAACAGCTCAAGCAAAGGCGTCACAAACTCACGATTAATTAAAAGGGGGAAAGACATACATCAGTCGAAGGCAAAAACACAACACACGATTCTGAAATAAAAAACCAAAACCCACAGAAAGCACAGGGCAGGAATGAACCAATGGCAGTTGGGTACATGGGCGTGAGCTGCAGCTGAGCCCTGTGCTGCCGCCATGACGGCTGCTCTCGGCACATTCGTGCACCTGCCAGCCTCGAAGCAGAGGAGCACACGGGCGGCGGCAAGGCCCCGGTGGCGAGTGGTGGGTCCCACAGAGCAGTTCACACCCTCCTCACCCCACGCCCCGCCCACACTTACTCTGCGTATCGCAGTCTACGCAGTGGGAGTTCCCCCGGATGTTCCGGATCGACTGCAGCGCCATGGCCTCGCTCTGGCTTGTGAGTCGTGACTGGGCACCAGGAGAGAGGGAGAAACGAGAGAGCTGAGTGACGAGGCCTGGCGCCAGTGACCGCAGCCAGAGGCTGCATGGGGGCTGGCACACGCAGAGGAAGGCTGCTTCCAACAGTCAAGGAGGTGCTGCTATGTTCACCTCGGGGCCCCTGTCCCCAAGGGAGGACCCAGCCAGGGGTGTTGGATGAGGGGGCTTTGGCAGGCACGGCCAGCGGCAGAGTTCTGGATCAGCTGTGTGGATGGACAGGGGAACAACTGGCACCTGCAGGAATTTTTTGTCATAGATGAAGATGAAAGGATAGGAAGGAAGTGAGCTGGGGTCAAGCCCAGGCTCCTGGCACGTCCCAACCAGGAGGGCCGCTTGCCAGCACAGCAGAGCTTGGCTGACTCAGCAACCAAGTCGCCGGTGCTGGAGGGGGCTCGCGGAGTGGGAGTGGAACTGGACGCTGCTACTTCAAGGTCCTCTTCAGACAAGATGAAAGGAATGTGCGCTTATTGTAGGCAGTTCAGAAAGGGCGCAGAGGGAAGCAGACCCCAGTAAGTTTGAACTAGGGCAGGCCATCCGTGCCGAGCGCAGACAACACTGATGGCCACACGGTAGCCTTGGTCCAAGGTGTACCTGCTGTCCTCGCACAGGAGCTCTCGGAAAGCTGGGTCTGCACTGCGCCTTGAGACCAGTCCCTGGGAGCCCGGTGACACCTGCCCGTCACTGCCTCGACACCAGTCCCTGGGAGCCCGGTGACACCTGCCCGTCACTGCCTCGACACCAGTCCCTGGGAGCCCGGTGACACCTGCCCGTCACTGCCTCGACACCAGTCCCTGGGAGCCCGGTGACACCTGCCCGTCACTGCCTCGAGACCAGTCCCTGGGAGCCCGGTGACACCTGCCCGTCACTGCCTCGAGACCAGTCCCTGGGAGCCCGGTGACACCTGCCCGTCACTGCATACCACCCCCGCAGTTTAAGGGGGTGCAGACTACCCTGCCGGCTGGTGGTTCAGCTACCCGGTTCTCCCTGGGGGCCCTTTGGGCTGCAGACATCTTTGTCTGCATAAACATAAATCTTTGTCTTTCATAAACAGCACTGGAAGGAACTCTCCCGTTAGACCTGCACACATCCCTTACTGAGGAGGAGTCCCTGGGCTGGAGGCGCTGGGTAAAAGGGAGGCCGAGTTTTGACGTTTTCCATTTAGCAAACACAGATCTAATATCGGGTCAGGTGCACACCAAACTCTGAGGATGGTTATAAGACGCTTGATATCTCTGTAAGAATTCTTCATAAGCTGAGCCAGGCCTTGTCAAATTCCTTGATGAGAAACAATTTACTACTTATTATCTAAAGATAAATTATAACTAATGACTGTTGCCAATTAGCACCATGGAATTACTGAGATTTCAATCCCCATTGGACTGCCAAGCAAGTATTCCGAGCAGGTGTAACCATTCAGGCTGCTGTGCGGAGTGCACGTGTGCACATGCAGAGGGACACCTCTCACTCTCCCCCGTGCACTTCCGTGCTTTGCTGGCCGCTAGTCTGCTGGCTCCCTTGTCTGCGTCCACTCCTGATCACCCACAGGCAGCTGGGTCGCTGCCGAGCTCGCTCCCAGGGCCCGGGGTGCGCCTCTGCAGCAGCCACCCAGGACAGCAAGCATGCTCCTGAGCCGCAGGGCCACACGCAGAGGGAGGCCGGAAGTGGCAGTGGCCTGAGGTGGGAAGCCGTCCATTCTGACAGGAGACGGAGCGTTTTATTTCCATTGCACCAAACTGCACCTGTCTGCTAAGCGATGCCCGCCCTCACCTGCTCAGGGAGCAGACCCGTAGGTGTGGGGATGGCCTTGCTGCCCGTGGACAATGGCACCCGAAGGAGCATCGCCTGGGGAGCCACGTCTGGCTGCAGGTGCCCGTGGCCCAGTGAGCCAGGACCCTTGGAAGGCAGGCAAGGGGGCTCTCTGCCATGCTTGAAAAAGGGAGCAAATTACATTACAGTCACAACGAGTGTTGTCCAGTTTACCCGGCTAAGGAGGGTAACAGAGTGAGATACTGCCTTTTCCGAGACAGACTCCCTTCTTAACGATGCGGCTGAGCAGCGAGCAGTAGCTCAGACTTCCCCAACTGGTTACAAACGCTGCTGTTGCAGGCTGCTGGGCACCATCCCTCTCTCTCCTGCTCCAGCTGATCCTAATCTGAAAATACTGGAGGATTCTCTCAGCACCTCAAATCCCAGCAAAGGGCCTAGAAACACCCGTCATTACAATAAAGCCACTTGACAGAAAAATGAGTTCTGAATCAGGAATACTGCTGGGTAGCAGCCTAGAAAATACAGTTTAAAATCCCCCTCTCTTTTTTTTTTTGACCCCCTTGCTAAACAACTGCAAGAAGGATTTTCTGTAATTATTGAAGAAAACACACGCTGGTCCTCGTGCGCGGTTAGGAGACAGATGTATCCTGCCCCTCTTTTCCGCGTACACTCCTGGCAAGAGGCGGTTCCCAGCTGGAGGTGGGTTTGCATCTGGGCCATCGTGGGGATGCGGGACTCTTCATCTGGGTATATTCTCTTTCAAATGAAATAAATGTGCTGGCACAAACACTCTGAGCCCCAAAGACTCCCCCTGCCCCTCCCACGACACAAGAGTTCCACCGCTCTGGGATTAGCTGGGAGAGTCAAGATGCTGTTGCACAACCTGGCAGAGCTCAGGGCAGCCACAACAACACAGAACACTCCCACCGGCCAGCTGGTCAACCTCACTTGGCGTATTGATGCTTTTCTCTCCTGGGTCTCATGCTCACTCCCCTCCAAGAGCAGTGGCCTGCCCGGCCAGCCCACCACGCCGCCTTACCTGGCCCTCCCTGTGCCTGGCCCGGCCAGCCCACCACGCCGCCTTACCTGGCCCTCTCTGTGCCTGGCCCAGCCAGCCCACCATGCCGCCTTACCTTATTCTTGCTGCTTTCACAGGACTGCAGGCTGGCTAGGATCTGGCCCTCAATGGCTTGCACCCACGCGTCTCGCTCCTCATATGTGGTGGCCTCAAAGTGCCACGTCTGGCCCGTGAGCGACACAATGATGAACTCAAAGTTTTCTTCTTGCTCTGAAACAGAGGAGAGAGGAGAGCAAGAGTTGAACATTCGCGAGGCAGGAGATAGCTCCTCGGGGAGTGCCCTGCCAGCAAGGGCCGGAGGGCGCGGGTGCAGGTACGGGCGCGGCCACCTGCATCCACTCCAGGCTCTACAGGTGTAATCAGCGTGGTGAGGACGTGGGGACACGGAAACAAGCCTGTGATGGCGGAGTGTCAGTGCTGGGCCTGGATCAAGAGACCCAGGGATGCAGATGCTCTGTTGGAGCAGTGTGCCACCTGCCACACTGGATCACAAATCAGAATGCTGGTTCAAGTCCCGACAGCTCCACTTCTGAGCCAGCTCACTGTTTATGTGCCTGGGAAAACAGCGGAAGATGGCCCAAGTGCTGGAGCCCATGCCACCTGTGTGGGAGACCCAGTTCCTTCGTAGCTTCTGCTGTCGAGCTGGACCAGTCTGAACGTCATGGTCATTGGGGAAATAAGGCAGCAGATGGAAGACTTGCTTTCTCTTTGTCACTTTGCCTTTCGAATATATAAATAAATAAACCTTCAGAACCAGTGGCGGGCCCGGCGCAATAGTGTAGTGGTTAAAGTTCTTGCCTTGCATGCGCCGGGATCCTATATGGCCGCTGGTTCTAATCCCGGTGGCCCCGCTTCCCACTCAGCTCCCTGCCTGTGACCTGGGAAAGCAGTTGAGGATGGCCCAAAGCCTTGGGACCCTGCACCCGTGTGGGAAACCTGGAAGAGCTCCGGGCTTCAGATTGGCTCAGCTCCAGCAGCTGCGGCACCTGGGGAGTGAACCATCGGACGGAAGATCTTCCTCTGTCCCTCCTCCCTGTATATCTGCATTTCCAATAAAAATAAATAAATCTTGGGGGAAAAAAAAAAGAACCAGTGGCAATAGTCCTTCCTCTGGCTAGCTCACACCTCACACCCTCTGACCTTCCACTCTCAGCTCAGCGCCCGCTGCCCGGGGGCCTAGGCCAGCTCCCCGACAGCCCTTCCCTCCAGGCTGCAGGGCGCCCGCCCCGCCCATCTCCAGCCACCCCTTGGCCTGGCGGCATGCTCAGGCCCCCACCCTCTACAGCTAGCAGAGCCCTCCCTCGTGCTGGGGCCAAGAGCAGCACCCAGGAACAGGACACTTGTCCTCCTCAGCATGCTGTTTGTGACACTCCTGGTTTCCGCAGGAGAAAGGCAAGGCCACTCTGCATGTCCTGGAACAAATGGGGCTGCAAGTGCGTACAACCAATGCGGCTGCAGGTGCGTACAATCAATGGGGCTGCAGGTGCACACCATCAGCTCTTTCAGGGTAAATTCACCCAAACCGCTGGCTTCTCCTGAGAGCACCTGGACTTGGGACACGGGACTGTCCCTGCCCCGAGGGCCAGTGGCCTCCTCAAGGTCTGTGTCTACCCCTGGCTGTGGCAGGTCCCTGGGCCAATGACACTTGTCCTGGCTGTACTGTGCTTACCCTGGCTGTGAGCGCCAGGGTAAGGCCTAGGCCCTTGGCTCTGGCTGGCAGGGCCTCCTGGGTAAGGCCTGGGCCCCTGGCTCTGGCTGGCAGGGCCTCCCGGGTAAGGCCTGCGGCCCTTGGCTCTGGCTGGCTGGGCCTCCCGGGTAAGGCCTGCGGCCTCTAGCTGGTCGGGCCTCCCAGGAGTACGTGTTTGTGCCGATGTGGACTGACTCCTGTGAGGGCCAGTGGCAGGGGCAGGGATGCTCCACACGGTGAGAGAGAAGCCAGAGCTCAACATGGATTCGGGGCTCCTCCTCTGGGCAAAGTCCCCGGCTTGCCTGAAGGGGACGCTCTGCAGATGGTGGGCTTGGCATGAGCAGGAGTTTGAGTCTCAGCAGGGACAGGGTAGAAATGTGACTGTGGCATTTCAACAGGAGGCCGTCCATGTGCCCCTTCGGGACTCTGCCAGCAAGGAGACCCTGGTCAGCTGAGGGCCAGGCTGTGCGCCGCAAGGATGCCTCTTGTTCTGTACGTGGGTCTGCCTTGAGTGTTTTGTGACAGGAACCAAGGGTGACAAGTGTAGCAAGGATCGTCGAGGACTTTTGCTCTGTGCACCAAGACCTCTGGGCACAGAAGGCAACTGCCGTGTCAAGGCAGAAGCCGCACTTGCCTCGCCTGCCCCAGGGAGATGGGGTTCCAAGGAATCCTGGGGTGTCTGCAGGGCCCTCTCCCCCACCTCCACCTCCAGGAAGACCTGGACACTCCGTACTGGTTGGGCTTTTCATTAAAAAAAAAAAAATCCCCGTGACTTTTAAATAGGTTTCCCCATGACTGACTTGCAATTACACCTTGCAATTACGGGCTGAGCCACTGCACCTGCCAATTTTAAAGGGCCTGGCTCCTTGATCCCTGGCCTTTCAAGTCCTAACGCTCGGAACCGTAACCCTTTCCCTGAGGATTCTCGCAAGGCGGTGCCCCAGTGCATGGATTCTGTGCCAAATGGTCCTGGTGAACTGGCAGCCGAGGCAGAAAGGGGAGCGCTGTCCGTGTGCACACACCAGAACCCGCGGCCACATTTCCTGGTGGGAAGTGACTGGGGTCACTGGGAGATCTGGGCAAAGCTGATTCTTTCAGGTGGGCACAATCCACTTGACTGCACACGGTAAAAGCACCCTCTAGTCGGGACTTACAGAATCTTCTAGAGAAATAAAATTGACAGCTGTGAGTGTTCCAGTTGTTTCTGTGCAGCCAGGCCGCTCTCCAATGCACAAGGACTATCCACCCGCGCCTGGGAGGAAAGCTTCTTGGAAAAGACGAGCTGTATTTTGGCCGAAGTCTGGGGACCACAGGAGGACGGGGCAGCCTCAGAGTTGGGGAAGCCCATCATGGTGGACGGGAAGGAAGGCAGGCAGAGAAGAGCTTGAGGCAACACCTTGGCCTCTCCTCCCATCTCCTGGTCCTTTCCTTCCCCCCACATCTTTACTTCCTTTTCTGGGGACCGGGTGACAGCCATAACATCCTCCGTTGTGGACTGGGACAGGATGTGGCACCCCAAACTCACATACGAGGTGAAGTTCCACCGTCTTGTGTTAACAGCTGATGGGCTAAGGTCAAGGGCAGATGGGTTACAATGGCTTGACAGCCACCATGAGTCTCCGTCTTCACTGACCCCATCCACCATGGCCTCTCTGGGGGCATGTGCTACTGCTAATGCCAGCTACCACCTGCCACCCTTTCCTCCTTGGCTTCTGGGGGCTCAGCTGGACCTCAACAGGGAGTTAGTAAGGGAGGCAGACGTGAGCAGACAGACAAAGCTTACTGCCCACTCACAGTCACTCCCCGCTCCAACCCGGAGGCACGGGTGAAGGGCAAACCACGGGACTGCTTGCCTTCCGTCTTGCCTTGTTAGATATTTTCTAACCTTTTTTTCATTTTTTATTACTATCACTTTATATTTCCACATGCTCTGGGATTTCCTTATCCCCTCTCCAAGTCCCCTCCCTTCCGCACTAATTTCTCCTATATTATTAGAACAGTATAGTTCTTCATACACAGTCACATGTCCATCATTGCGGGCATGGACAATGGCAGAGTCCAGCATCCTGCTGTCCAGATATATCCAACAGTTTCATTGCGAGTCCATCTTTGATCTGGAAGTAGAGATGCACACTGCATCGTAGCCTCACATCTGGATATGACAGTCTCCATTACACAGTTACCATACATCCCCTTAAATGAAGAGCCACAACACAAAATCAACAACAGGAAGAAAAAGAAAAATTTACAATGTCATGAAGTTAAATAGCATGCCACTGAATGCTTAATGTGCCGCTGAAGAAACGAAAAAGAAAACCAAGAACCTTCTTGAAGAAAATGATGCTACTTATATGCTCAATGAGTCAGTGAAGAATTTAATGAGTTATGAAAAAATTAAATCAAAAACCATCAAAATCCATGAGATAGTTCCCACTGATCTTTGTTGGTGAGATGTCTTTTATAAGCAACAAATAGATGGGTTTTGTTTTTTAATCCAGTCTACTAATTATGACATTTTGTTGATGAGTTTAAGTCATTTACAATCAGAGGTAATGAGTATGTGATAATTTGCTCCTGTCACTTTAGCAATGAGTTCTTTTTTAAAAAAAATGTATTTAAAATATTTATTTTTATTGGAAAGGCAGATTTACTGAGAGAAGGAGAGACAGAGGGAAAAGATCTGTCCGCTGGTTCACTCCTCAAGTGGCTTCAATGGCCAGAGTTGAGCTGAGCTGAGCTGAGCTGAGCTGAGCTGAGCTGGAGCCAGGAGACAGGAATTTGTTCTGGGCCTACAACATGGGTCCCAAGGATTTGGGCCATCTTCCACTGCTTTCCCAGGCCAAAAGGAGCTCGATGGGGAGTGGAGTGGCCGGGACACGAACTGGCACCAATGTGGGATCCTCGCATGTGCGAGGCTGGTATTCAGCCACTGAGTCATCTGCCAGGCCTGCCTTGTTTGATATTTTCACCAGTGACTTAGAGGAAGACGCATGTGGCCTACCTATCACAATTTTGTGAGAGAGGAGCTGGGGGAGACATGGGATAAACTAGGGCTTCACCCCCTCTCCCAGCAATGTCCACCTCAGGGCTCAGCACAGAAGGGCCATCTCCGCTCTAAGCTCCACTGGCTTTCCTTCTCATCACCCCTTCTCTCCATGGCTCCTCTTCATGCAGTCCTTAGTGAAGACTTTAACTCCAAGTTTAGCTAATGGGTCGGCTCTCCCAACCCCTTCTTAGGGAATTCACCTGCTTCCAAAGTTCAGACAACAGACGGCGATTCTTAAGTCTTTACCTCTAGTACTGAAATCCAAGTATATTTGGATTGTCAGGTGCTGATGGGAGTCTCCACGTCTATGTGGCAGGGACTTCCTTGCACGTTCAAATGCTCCTGTTCGGGTCTCTCTCTCGGTGCATCAGTCCTGTCTAACCATCTCACAGCTGCCTGGATTCCTGCCCTTCCGTGCCCTGCTGGCACTGACGGGCCACAGCTCTGCCTGGCAGCACCCCGAGCCCCCGCGTTCCTCTGGGTTTCCATTTACTCCCAATGCCTATTTCATTGGCTACAGTCCAAGCCCGAACACTTCCCCAGGGACCCCCGTGTCACACATTTGTGTGTTGGCCCCTTTAGCACGTCTCCATTTGTGTTCAGGGCTTGGTGCCCCCTCCAGCCTTGCTATAACGGCAGCCCACCACAAGCTGTACTCCCCAAGCCCACACCTCTTCCCAATAGCAAAAGCCGAATGTGCGCCTTTAGATTTACTGAACACTTGCAGATGTGAGGGCTGCCCCAGGCCAAACACCTTTGGGGACCCAACAAGTAAGGCCATGGGAAAGGCTGTACCCCAGGAAGCCTCCAAGAACACAGGTCGGGGCTGGTGTGGGGCTGCCGAACTCTGCTGGCTCCTGGAAAGTCCATGGACGGAGGTCATGAATCCACAACCAGAGACACACTCAGGGAAAAGGACAGCCCTGAGCGGGCAGTCTCTATGGCATACGGCACTCATTGCAAGTGTCAGTAGACTTATTTTCATGATTTATCTATGTAAAAATCTCTGTGTGTGTGTGAGAGAGAGAGAGAGAGAGAGAGAGAGAGAGAGAGAGAGAGGAAGATAGATAGAGAGAGAGAGGCTTTTCTGTGTGCTGGTTCACTCCCACAATGGCACAGTGGAATGGCTGGGGCCGGGCCAGGCTAAAGCCAGGGGTGGCTTCTGAGTCTCCCCCATGGGTGGCAACGACCCAGGGATTTGGGCCATCTTTCACTGCTTTCCCAAGTTCATTAGCAGGTGGTGAATTGGAAGTGCAGCCGGGACTCGAATAGCATCCATAGGAGATGCCAATGTTGGTTTAGTTCACTGCACCATAGTGCCAGCCCATAACAAACTTCTTAAGAGTAACAATTGGGGCAGGCATCGGGCTGTCTGTGCCCCATGCAGGAGGGGGTGCTGTAGCCCAGTACCTGGCCGCAGCTCCTGACCCCAGCCTCCAGCTAACGTGGACTCTTGGGGAGCATCAATGACAATGCAAGTAACTGGGTTCTTGCCGCCCCCAAGGGAGAGCCGGGTTGAGGTCAGAGCTCCTGCCTTGGCTTGTGCCCAGCCCTGGCTAGCAAGGCCATCTGAAGAGCGCAGCAGTGACTGGAGCACTCTCTGAGTAAGGGACAGCCATGTAGGAAACCTCTGCTAGAACAGAAGCCAGCCTGTGCAACGTCCTCACCAGAGAACGTGACTCTAGCTTCTTGGCGAGTCGGGACTCGGGTGACTCCTTGTGTTGGCACAGCACAAAGCCAAGCCACCCCCAACCCCAGGCCATCAAGTGTTCTTCAAGACAGACTGGCAGAGGTGTCTCTTAGAACACACGCTACCGGATCCTGAAGGCAAGGGCATGCACTGTGATGGACTTGCTCAACCATGCCAGCCGGTGCACTGACACAAAACCAGGGTTGAGAGCTCTAACAACCAGAACAAAAGAAGAGTCACACAAATCGACCCCTCACGTTACACGAGGGGACTTGACAAGTTCCTGCAACAAGCACTTAAAGGATGAGTATATTCTGGTACAAACCAACCAACCAAAAACTGAAATCCATGCATACAAGGAGGCTTCCAACAGCTCAAGGCAACATGTATTATCAGAGAACTACTTGCGTGTTTCAATATTTTGCACAAAAAAGTAATTTAAAAATTTATTTTTTATTGGAGAGGCAGATTCAAACAGAAGACACAGAGAAATATTTTCCATCTGCTAGTTCACTCCCCAGATGGCCACACTGGCTGGGGCTGGGCTGATCTGAAGCCTGGAGCCAGGAGCTTCCTGCTGGTTTCTCACATGGGTGCAGGGGCCCAAGAACTTGGGCCATCCTCCACTGCTTTCCTAGGCCATGAATAGGGTGCTGAATGGGAAGTGGAGCAGCCAGAACACCAAACAGCACCCGTATGGGATGCTGGCACCTGTCGGCAGAGGATAGGTCGATAAGGTCATCTCTACTACATTTTCCTAAGAAGTATTCTTGTGACGTGCCTATTAAAGGTAAAGCTATGCTGAAATCTTTTCTGTTTGATGCTAATATGCAGTCATACAAATAAATTTCTACATTAATCTTACATCTTACCTATTTACTGCTATAATTATTTCTTTTAAAACTGTAATTCTTTATTTTCATTTTCTTTGAAGGGCAAAAAGACAGAGTGAAATCTATCCTTGAGTTCATTCCCCCAATGTCTGCCAGGGCCAGGGCTGGGCAGAGCTGCAGGCAGGAGCCCGGAGTCACCAGCGGCTCCCATGGCATCCAAGGTGCCAGGGCTGGCAGAGCTGCAGGCAGGAGCCCGGAGTCACCAGCGGCTCCCATGGCATCCAAGGTGCCAGGGCTGGCAGAGCTGCAGGCAGGAGCCCAGAGTCACCAGCGGCTCCCATGGGATCCAAGGGTTTGAAACCTCTACCTGCTGCCCACCAAGTTGCATGTCAGCACGAAATTGGAGCAGAAGTGGAGCAGCTGGGACTCGAACCAGGCACTTGGGAATACAGGTCTTCTAAACAGTAACTCAACTATCGTGACCAATCCCACCCTTGCTCTTAATATTTCTAGTGATTCATTTTGGGCTTTCTATGAAGACAAGCTTATATTGGTGGTAAAACTTTGACATGAAACCTGTGTCTCTTCCATCTGTTGAGAAGCGGAGGAGAGCTACAGAAGCCTGTATGTAGCTAAGTAACTCCCTAACAACGAACAGGACCCCTCAGCACCTGCAGTCTCGGGGCCGGGGACACCCAGAGTGTAAGACCTTGTCCCCGGCCCCGAGGCCCTGGCTGCACTGGCCACAGCCGGGCATCTCGGAAGCAGAATGCTATAGCATCTCCTGTGACGCTAAGCTTTGCACTTCTGATGTCACGTTTGTGGAGAAGGGGATTGCAATCAGCAGTGCGTGTGAATATTCCACGATGGGAAACCCCTCTGGTCCCACGCACTTCAGAGAAGAGAAGCCGTGGCTGGCCGACAAGACTCGAGGAAGGCGCAGCAGAGGCCAGTGCCAAGGCAGGACACCCGGCAGCCCAGGCTGAGGCCAGCGGCTGCCAGGGCAGGACACAGGCTGGAGAGCTAAGCTCAAAACAAACCCTCAGTAATCCTGGCCGGCACCACGGAGTGTCCAGGTCCAGGGAAGATCAGTGGCACGGACCCAGAGCACCGAGGCCGCCTCCTTTTAAAGCGGGGGAGGGAGACTATTTTTCTGCTAAAGGCTGCCTGGATTTTTATCACATCATTTATGGGCCATACAAAAGCATCCACTTAAAAAATCAGCTTGCTCTGGGTCCAGCGCAATAGTCTAGCAGCTGAAAGTCCTCACCTTGCACACGCTGGGATCCCAAATGGGCACCAATTCTAATCCCAGTGGGCCCACTTCTCCTCCAGCTCCCTGTTTGTGGCCTGGGAAAGTAGCACAGGACGGCCCAAAGCCTTGGGACCCTGCACCCGCGTGGGAAACCTGGAAGAGCTCCAGGCTCCTGGCTTCAGACTGGCTCAGCTCCGGCCATTGCGGCCACTTGGGGAGTGAATCAGTGGACGGAAGATCTCCTCTCTGTGTCTTCTCCTCTCTGTATATCTGCCTTTCCAATAAAAATAAATCTTTTTAAAAAAATCAGCTTGCTCCAAATGAACTGAATTTGAACTTGCGCCTGCAGTTGCCTCAGCAGGACTTGCCTGGTCCAGGGGCCTCAGGGTTCCATGACGACTGTGCACTTGGAAGAGCATGGAACTGCAGGAACCATGAAGCAGTGGGTACTGACAGAGTCCACAACCGCCATCTGCACACCTCCGGACAAGAGCGGCCCTGGACGATGGCCACGACCATCACGGTGCTCCGTGCTGCGCGCCGCACCCCCAAGGCCCTGTGCTCACGGGTCCGAGCACCCCGTGTCTCAGTCTGAGCGGGAGCTCACGACACAGGGACACCTGGGTGAATACCTCTCCTGCGATTTTGGTTTGTTTCAACCAAACAGCTCGGGCTGGCCTTGGAGGAGCAAGGAAAGACGATATCCGAGGCCCTGTGTGCAGGCCCAGCTGTGGCTGTGAGAGGCAGTGGGCATGCTGACTGCGGGGCTGGCCTGTCCCAGGAGGGCCACGCGGATGGCGCTGACCTGCGATGCCAACGCTGCCCAGTCCAAGGCGGGGAGACAGGGAGGTGGGGACTGGGGCCCTGGGAGCTATCCGGGTCTCCTTTTGACTTTGGGTTCTGGCAGCTCTGCCAATGACCCGGGTGGCTGGGCTGCCCCATGTCCCAGGGAGCATGCTAGGCCACAGGGCCCATGCTCCCCAGGGGCTCGGCTTCACGTGGCGGTGTTCTCAAGAGAGGCATGGGCGCCTCGGGTGCTCCGGACAGAGCTGCTTCGGCAGCGGCTTCTCTGAGAAAACCGAGGTCATAGGGCGACTGTGTTTAGCTTGACCGCTGCCAGCACCGGGAAGGACCAGCTGGCTCTGTGAGGAACCTGCTGGGTGGGACAGTCCTGATGGAGCCCCGTGTGTTCTGGTGGCACCCCAGGTGTCGCCCCAATCAGCTCCTGGGCCTCACTTCCTGGCAACCTCGTTTCACCTTGCCATTGGACAGAGAATTGATTTGGGGACCCCAATACTTTGCCCTTCCCTTGGAGGGACCCAAGAGGAATTCACTCCTCTGAGTTTCTGCCAGTGCAGCCGCCTTAACCCAGGGCACCAGGGCCGGGAGAAGCTCCACCTCTTAAAGTGACAGGCAATGGATAGCGCTGCCCTGGCAGCGTGAGGCCCGGCGGTCAGCATGCCAGCCGAGCCTTCCTCATCTGTCAGCTTGGCTGCAAACGTGAGAGGACAGTGGGGGACACGTGGCTGTCTACGCCACGTGGCAAGCTGTGTCATGCCACGGCAGTGAACCCGCCACGAGGCGAGATTCCACCTGTGGGAATTAGGAGTTCCTGGCAGCAGGGCCGCAGCCAGGTCACGCTCTTGGTGTGACCGTCCGAGGGACCAGGCACGAACAGCCCCACACCAGTGGCCCAGCCCGAGATGTCTGCAGGCCTGTGGGGCTGGAGCAGGCAGGGACATGTTTTTTCGCGGTGCCACATTCCGGGGCGGAGCTGTTTAATGAAGTTTTGTGATTGGGCTCACAGGGATTTAAACAGTTTTCCGTATTTAACGGTTAGCTGTGGAAAGGTCCACTGTAATAGTATTTTAGCACCATGAAGCTGTCGAAACCGACCTGCCCAATTATTCCCAACGACATTAATAACACCGGATATTACACTAATTGCGTCCAGTTTCCATGCAGACGAGGCCCCGTGGGGCTCATTTGGCCTCCTCAGGGGCCAGCAACTCGGCCATCAGACGATTTTGCAAAGAATTCCTCCTCATTACACAGGGCCCGGCTGTCAAACTTTTTTTTCCCCTTAAAGGTTAATGGGCCAATCAGTCATCAATTACTTTTGGCGGAGTCCTGGCAGGCAAAGGGTTAAAGGACTAGAAGCTGCCGGGGTCTGGCCTCCGGGAGGTGCAGGGCTCTGGGGGGCAGGACAGGGCAGGGCAGGAATTCTGGCCGGGGACACCTGCAGAAGGCGTGAGCACCCAGCTCCAGAGCACGCAGCACGGAGCCGGCAGAGGCGTGTCCCCCGTGAGAGCAGGGGCTCGGCGAGGCCAGGGTGGGAGGAGCCCACGGCCGTGCCCCCACCCGCCGTGTCCTCCGAGATCACGAGGGGCCACACCACCCACCACCCCGGCTCTCCGGCCAGTCTCGCAGAGGGTCCAGCGTGAGGAAATGAAAAGGACTAACACATCAAGCCAGACACTGCAGCCAGAGTGGATTCCAACTTTCCTTGGATCTCTGTGGGAACACGTGAAAGGGAAGCAGGGCCGCAGTGTGAGTCCCAGGGGGCGTGGGGCCCTCTCCTCGGCACACCGCAGAGCTCACCAGGAATGAGCTCTGGGAAGAGACAGATCCCAGGGACTCTTGCTGCAGAACGGTCCTCAGGAAGCAGAGGGAGACAAACCTGCTAGTGGACCAAACCCAGAGAAGCTTCCAGAACCATTTCCTAAACTAAGGTGGAGTCTTCCTGGGAAGCTCCTGCCGAAGTGACAGCGTGAGGCATGAGGCGACACCTTCCTCTCACTGGTTCCTGTCCCAGGGCCTGCTGGAAGCTCCAGGCCCGGTTTTGGCCTTGGCAAGAGCCACCAGAGGCCGTGGCTGTGACGTGGCTGTTGCTAGTGCCCTGAGGGCTTTCCATCAGGCCCTCGAATGGACATTGCTTCTCTGAGGTCCAGCCCTGGCTTGGGCTGACGCAGGCATGTACTGATGCGCTAAGCAGGCCTGCCAGGCAGCTCCTTTGGAGGAGGGGGTGGACAGAGGGTGTCTTTGAGTCCTTCTCCTAACATATCCTTCTGTAATTGTAATGACCAGTGTCACACCAGGTGCCCGGGGGCGGGGGCGACCAGGAGGGGGCCCAGGGCTCACTTCCTACCTTCTTGTGGTTGCCCTCCGGGGTGAGTTTCTGGGTCTGCACGTTGCAGAAAGCGAAGCAGGAGGCACAGGTGGACCCCAGGACTCATCAAGGTCACCACAGGCAGGAAGCGGCAGAGCTAGGGCTGGGCACAGGCGTGTTCTGCTCTCCAGGGCTAGCTATGGGATAAAGTCCTACAGCCGAGCCAGTCGATGGACGAGGGAGGGGCAACAGGGGGAGGAGGTGCAAGAATTTGAAACCCTCTCTCATACTTGTCCCATAGCTGCTCTCACTTGGAAGAAATCACGGGTACCCCTGGTGCCAGGCAGGTGCCAGCAGGGGTGAGCAGGTGTAGATGCTGCTCTCCTCGCTGGCTCTCTCACAAGCAGGCATGCTGATGGCAACTTCTGACTCAATGTTAAGGTCAGAAGGTAGTGATACAGAGCCCACCCAAGACCACTCAGGTTCTAGAAGATTCTGGAATCATTGGTCTGTGCCTAGAGAAGCGTCCCTGAAGAACTGCAGGTTCCGGGAGGCAGTCTTCAACGGGGTGGGTGGGTGGGTGGGGCAGGGCTAGGATTCCTGAGAGGCCACACCGGGATGTGGCAGGGGCTTGCTTCACACACCGCAGGCTGCTGCCCAGAAACAGGCAGGTGGATATGGCCTCTCTCAGAGGTCCAACACTGGGCAGACCTGACCCTGCACATGTGCTGAGGCAGGGCGGCCTTCCTCTTCTGCTTCCATGACAACATTAGTGGATGGTTTGGTCCAAGTAAGACCAAACGGGCATCAGCAACCTTGTCCTCCAGCCCCACACAGCACCTGCTCTGGACTGTGCAAAACTCCATGCCGCTCCAGTCTGCACCAACTTGTGTCCCCAGGACCAATGCCCGCCCTTCACCTGACCTTGGTTCCAGCTGGAGGCAGGGGTCAGCACTGTTTCAGTGGGTGAGGCCCTCTCCATATGGGCTCCAGTTAGAGTCCCAGTTGCTCCACCATGATCTGGCTACCTGCTGACATGCCTGGGAAAAGCAGTGGAGGATGACCCAAACGCTTGGGCCCCTTCCACCCACACAGGAGACCCAGAAGTTCCTGGCTCATGGCTTCAGCCTGGCCCTGTCCTGGCCATCGTGGCCATCTGGGGAGAGAATCAGCAGATGGAACATCTCTCTCTCTGTGTCACTGCCCCCCGTTTTAAAAATGTGTATGCCACCCAGTCTTCCTTTCCCAAGGGTCACCAGGCAGTCAGCTGGTCAGCACCGGGCACTGGCATCAGCTGTAGTTCTTTCAGACCACGCCACCTGTCCTGAGCCCCAAGTCAGACTGAGTTCCATTCCCCACACAACGGGGTCTTTGGCACAGCACCCTCTTAGCTGACCAAGCTCCCGGTGGGCAGCAGGTCCATGCCCGTCCTCCTTCCTGTGTCCTTGGGGCCTGGAACCATGCCTTCTGGCTTTACCTTCTCTATACCTGCTGTTCCCTGGCGAGGACCCGTGGTGTCCGGGAGACCCAGCTCCACCAACGGACCCAACACACAGGTCTCCAATCTTGTCCCTGGGCTCTTTATAAATACAGCAGGGTGACGAAGGCAAGGAGACTCTGGCCGACATGTAGGTCATATGTCACCTGTGGTGTCAGGTAGCCTGTCCGTGACTTTTTACTTCCCTGTCTAGGTGTGGGCAGTGCAGCCCACAGGTGTGGATGTGCTTGGTGCCCCCAGAAATGGCCCCTTCCACCCCCAGCACCTCCCTTCTCTGCCACATGCACTGGCCACCCCTTTCTGAAGTCAGAGCTGCCTAGACACCCTGGGGACGGTGCACCTGTGCAGTCCACACTCAGTGCCTGACGCTGCACCTGCTTGCAGTTGAGGCAAGCTCCAGGTGCCTCTCTCCTGCCCTGCTGTCTTTTCCAGTGTTCTCCCTGCCACTGCTGCCCAGCCTGCCCAGAGTCTTTCTTGGGAAACCACTCCTGGCAAGCCTGAGGCAGCGGCTCCCTGGAGAGCCCTGCCACGATGCAATGTGCCTTCCCACCTCACAGGTTTCTGAGGTCGGACGGTGAAACAGTGCCTTCTCGTTGGGGGACACGTGATTTCGCCCATCTTCAGAGTCTACTGATATGCAGCAAAGATTTAAAAAATATTGCATGGGTCAGCATAGTGGCCCAGTAGGTAAAGCTGCCGCATGCAAAGTCAGTGTCCCTCATGGGCGCTGGTTCAAGTCCCAGCTGCTCCCCTTCCAATCCAGTTCCCTGCAAATGGCCTGCAGAAAGCAGGAGATGGCACAAGGGTTTGAGCCCTTGCCACCCATGTGGGAGACCTGGATGCAGCTCCTGGCTCCAGCCTGGCCCAGCTCTGGCCACTGCAGCCACCTGGGAGCGAACTAGTGGACGGAAAAATCCCTGACCATTCCTTTTCTCTCTGGAACTCTGCCTTTAAAATAAATAAATACATCTTTAAAAGATGACAGCAATATTAATATAAAGTCGGGTTCTCTTTGTGTTTCAGAATGAGTCACTGACGGGCAGGCAAAAGGAGAGGGAAGGAGTGATGTGACTGGCTGTGTCTCCTGCTGTCTTAGCCCAGGGCCTTCGTTCAGTCCGGGTCTGTCCATTCCCGACATTCACCTACTGGGCTTTCCCACACGGACGCGGAGCTTCAAGGGGCCTGGGCACAGGCATCCCTGCGGAAGCGTGGGAGCTTGTGCCTGGAACACCACCCTCTATGTGTCCCTTGGCGGGCAGGGGGAGACTGTGCATGGGGATGCCGCGGCACAGATGGCCCCAGAGAGGTCACGAGACTGCGTGGTGGCTCTGCTGGACTTGCAGACCTGCCTCCCTGGGGAGTGGCCCACATTCCCACCCTGTTCCCAGGGAATGGTGGTGCCAGGCTTACTTGGCGCCATCCTGAGGGTCTCGGAGCACGCGGCTCAGGTGGGGCCACAGGAGCACCGACACCAGGCGGCAGCCTTCAGCCAGGGTCGTGCTGCACACAGGGGGAGCAGCATCCTCTCCCAGCAGGGGAACAGCAACTGCAAAGGCACTGTGGACAATGTTACGGAACTACACGGATCCTACAACACACCATCGGGAGGCCTGCGCAGTGGGACTGCTTCAAGGAAAGCCGGGGTGGGTGAGGAAGGCATTCCACCCAGGCCGCCCAGCGCCGAGCGGAAGCCTCGCTGAGCAAGGACAGCCCGCAGCAATGCCGGGGAGTCCACCGTGCAGTCACCTGCTCCGACAGCTCAGGGGCTGCCTTCTCAGCTGCCCACTGCTGACCTGGGGACCCCAAGCCTGCCAGGCCACTCGTGGAAGCCCACGTCCCTTGCCACTCCACAGTGCTCTGCATGCACAAGTGTGTGTGTTAGCTGATGGGCCGAGCAGCCTGACCACCGCCCCCTGCGTGAGCTGTCTGGGGAGGGCAGGCCGGTGAGACGCAGGGAGGAGCCCAGGCAGGCGCGAGGTGCGCGGCCCCTCGCCTGTCCCCCACCCTGCTGGGGACTGGTACACCACCACGTGCCGCCACTGTACTGACTGTCAAGCCTGGCAGGCGGTCAACAAATCGGTTGTGACAAACCCACGCAGAAACAAAGAACAACATCCCCGGGACACCAGGAAGAGAAATGGAGGCCGGCGCAGGAGACGCCGTGCCGGACGCTGGAGGGGACTGCCCCTCACTTCATGGACCCCACTACCCGGATGGACACGAGTCCCCTGCTGAGGCAGGAGGAGGAAATGATGACTGCAAAGATGGCTCTTTAGCAGCCCGCCGGGCAGGCGCAGCTCGGCCTTCCGGGTTCGGTCTTCTCTGAGACAGGGAGGAGCTGCGAGGGGGCAGAGAGCGAGCGAGCTGGAGGACGGCGCTATAAATCAGCAAAGGTTAACGACCGGGATGTGGAGAGAGGGACTTATTTACAGAAATGGCGTGCAATTTAAAATTTACAAGAGATTTAATGCCACTGCTTGGCAATCGCTAAAATCAACAGCCCAGAAAACAGTGACATTAAGAAAAATATTACAGTTATAATCATCCCCAAATAAGTCAATTAGTGCTAGGGCACGGGCTTGCCATTACTTGACCCATTTGGCTTACACTTAAGTGAAAAAAAAATGTCCCCTTATTACACGGCGCTTGCTGGATTGTGACCTGCTTTGCATCGCATACATTACACGCCAGCCTCCCTTCCGTGTGCCTGGGCCGACGGGGTGGTTCTCCCTCGCCTGGCATCAAAATAATTCTGACCCTTGACATTTGTAATCATAAAAAAAGAGGCAATTTATAATTGTGTTGTTCAAATGAAGGTGGGGGAAAAATTCAATCTGCTATTATACAAAAGCAATGACGGCTGTCTTGTGTGAAAAAAGCAAGGCAAGTCAATTTGTGAACTTTGGCACCAGACGACCTTTAGAAACACAACAATATACGGAATTTACAAGCAACGGCGGCCCATGCAAATGGCCCGGCCGGCTACCTCGGGAGCATTATGGAGAGTGCCTCGGCAAAACAAATTAAGACTGTTACTTAAATGTCACGGCACACGATTGTATTTGGCTACAGATCATTACACCTGATACCAACACTTTTAAAAACTGTAATAACTTGGGAAATATTACACTGAGTGCCCACATGTATAAAGGAAAAGGAAAAAGAGGAGAAAATGGGTTTCCCAAGTAATTTAAACATCACGACTCTACGATTGAAGAGAAAGGTCAAATTTTAAGTAAGCTGAAAGGGACATGAATGGGGAAAATAAAACACACAAACAACAACAACAACAAGAACGGAAAGAAACAGACGGCTGCAAACACAAGCAGGGCGCATGCACGGTGGGGGCCGCGCACCGGGGCCGCGCGTGCGCGTTACCTTCGGTGTTGGCGCCGCTGCTGTGTATGTTTCGTAGGCTACCAACACGGTTTAGTTTCCACGCTTTGCGCCTGGCTGCGTCCGAGAGCAGAGAGGGGAGAGGGAGGAGAAAGAGAGAAAACAAAAAGGAAAAGAAAAAAAAAACAATGAAAAGGGGAGAAAAGAAAGGTCACGCAGCAAGTGACAACACTTCAGCCCCAGGGGGCGGGACGCGCGTGCAGGAGGGGGCGCCCGGGGTCCCCCAGCCCCGCACCTCCACGCGGGCGCCAGGGCTGTCAGGGTTGCACAAAATCAAAGATGTGCCAGGGCCAGCTGGCCATGCATCACCTCAAGACGGGGCTGAGACGGCCCCTCCCTTGGGGGCTGGTGGCATCCTGGCCAGGGGCTTGGGTGAGGCCTTGGGCTTGGCAGAGAACCTGCAAGGTATCATGCCACGGCCCTGGGGTCTGACACCCTGAGCTAGTATGGAACTGGGTGTTTTTTTTTTCCCCCAGGCAGGTTCTGGTCTGGACAGTTCCCCACGGGACAGTTCCCCACGGGACAGTTCCCCATGGGAGCTGGGCACCTGCCAGCAGAGATGAAGCCCTTGGCCATGAAGGACAGGCACCAGGTCACCAAGAGTGAGGGTGGAATGGCAGAGCCCACCAAGCGCAGGCACAGGCGACAGGCTGTGTAAATGGGACCCTTGGCCTCCAAGCATTACCCCTGGCCCACGGACACATCCTCACCCTCCCGGGCAACAGCTCGGGGATGCCCACAACCAGTGGCACAGAGGCTGCCTGAGGACAGCTCCCGGCCCTCTCTGCAGGACCATCCGACATCATGGGGGCGGAAACGGCGCACACAGAGCCAGCACTGCAGGGGCTAGACGGACAGGCCTGCCACACCCCCAGCCTGGCAATGTCACCGTCACACACGCTATGCTTGCAGAGCTGGGGAAGACAACCTTGACAAAGCTCCCACGGGGCTCTGCGTGTAGACGAACAGCGCTCGGTCTGCCAGGCAGCACAGGAGGGGGGCTTCCCACAGCAGAGGGTCAGCACTCCCCGCCCAGCCGCCCTGGGCTGACTGCACGCTGCCAGGAGGCTCTGTGTGTACACAGGGTCCTGGCAGCAAAGTGACCCTGGGCAGGGCTGCTCCCGAGGCAAGCTCGCTCCGCCCTGGCCGGATCGCTCTGCAGAGACGCGACGTCTGGAAGTGCGACTGTGATTTCTGAAAGCCAGCCTTGCAGCAAAGGCCTGCAGGATGCCCAGGGGGACGGCGTGCTGTAAACTGTGGGTTCATGTCACCCTTCTTAGGGGATGCCAAGATGAGCTCTTTGTCTTCTAGGCAATTTTCTGAAGTGCTTTTGTATATTTGCAAATCTCACACACACAAGAGGATGAGCTCAAAAGTTGAAAACCTAAGAGCCATCTAAGGTCTGAAAAAGCAACCAGCAGTAAAAGAGATGTCACCTTAGGGCTGGTGCTGTGATGCAGCACGCCAATCCTCTACCCGCAGGGCCAGCGTTCCATATGGGCATGGGCTCTAGTTCTGGCTTCCACTTCCCACCCAGCTCCCTGTTTGTGGCCTGGGAAAGCAGTGGACAGCCCAAGTCCTTGGGCTCCTGCACCCGCGTGGGAGACCCGGAAGAAGCTCCTGGCTCTCAGCTCTGTCCGTTATGGCTATTTTGGGAGTGAACCAGGGGATGGGCGATCGCTCTGTCTCTTTCTCTGGAAATCTGCCCTTTTTTTTTTTTTTAAGGAATTGGCATTTCCAAGCTCCATGGTATCTATGGTTAGTGTGGGTCTCTTCCTCCAAGTGGGGATGCCTCCCCTCAGGTCCTGGACCTGAATATCTGTCGCCCAAGAGGCCGCACGTAGAGGCTCTCATGTGTGAGGGTATATGTGGCTCTGAGGGGCACAAGGGACTCCTGCAGGTCAGTGCTGCTGCAGCCCCCAGCCGGGCTGGCAGGCATCCTGGCCAGAGAGGAGCAGCCAGCCAGGGGCAGGTGGGAGCCCTGAGTGAAACTTACCATCCCCAAAGCATTTACATATAAATAGGCAGATCCAGGCTACGCCCCTCCTAAGGGAGGCACGTTCCAGTGCAGGAAAGCTCTTTTCCCAGCTCCCCAGCCCTGCATTTTTCACACTGTGCTCCCCATTATCACCGGGATGGATAAGCAGGAAGTGAACTTGCAGCCTGGTTTTCTATTAACCTATTGATGAAATAATCAATTTTAATGTGTGAAATGTCATGCCTTTTTCTTCCTTTGAACAAATGACTCTTTCCTGGCGAATGCCAGGCTCCTGATTCGTGCATTTGTCTCTCGGGGCATTGATTGCTCAGGTCCTCTTGTTTAGAAGCCCCTGCATGAGAAAATACAGGTTATTGCCAATAAAATCGCAGTCTGCCTGGACGCCCGTCCTGGGGACATGGAAGCCGTGCACTGGAACCCACTGCTCCCTGCCCCTCACCTGAGCAGGACGTGGCCTGGGTGCTGTTCCAGGGGCCTGTCGGGTGGCCCCTGCCTTCAGTAATAGGATGCTGCCGAGCAGCTCACTAGTCTGTTCCCTGGGTAACCTTGACCTCAGCTATAAAATTTCAGCTTCTTCTTGAAACTTCCAGGACCACATTTGCCTGGTTTCAAACATGGGCTGATAGCTCGGCGTTGGGGCGTTGGTTACAAATGGGATTTTCTACCAGAACTATGACTTTCATGTGGAGATCACCACGACTGGACCACAAGGCAGCAGGTGGTGAGCCTCCCATGAACGACTTGGTGCGTGGCCATCCTGCTGCCCGCTTCTGGGAGCTGTGTGCGTGGCATGGCATGTCAGCACCGCCCTGGCACACAGAGCTGAGCTCAGTGCATGCAGAGCCCCACAACACGCAGGCTGTCTGCTGTGCGACAGCGAGCTCGCCTTCTTCTCTCTGGGTCCTGCAAGCTAGATGGGACTTCCTGAGCTCTGCTCTGAACCGGCAGACACATCAGCCCTTGGCAGGACAGTACTGCCTGCCCTTAACAGGGCCAAAGAATGAATGGAGGGCTCAGGTCTAGCCCAAGGCTGCCCCATGAGTGGGGAGGCAGTGGAGGGGGAGGCAGTGGAGGGAGAGGCAGTGCAGTGGGGAGGCAGTGCAGGGGGAGGCAGTGCAGGGGGAGGCAGGGCAGTGGGAGGCAGTGCAGGGGGAGGCAGTGCAGTGGGGAGGCAGTGCAGGGGGAGGCAGTGCAGGGGGAGGCAGTGCAGTGGGGAGGCAGTGCAGGGGGAGGCAGTGCAGTGGGGAGGCAGGGCAGGGGGAGGCAGGGCAGTGGGGAGGCAGGGGAGGCAGGGCAGGGGGAGGCAGGGCAGGGAGAGGCAGACGATGGCTGAGAGGCTGAGATGCGGGTCTCAGCATTACTCTGGCTAGTGGGCATTTCCTTCTGGGTCTGCTGGTTCATTCCCCAAGCAGCCGCAATGGCCAGAGCTAAACCATTTGAAGTCAGGAGCTTCTTCCAGGTCTCCCATGTGGGTACACGGTCCCAAGGCTTTGGGCCATCCTAGACTGCTTTCCCAGGCCACAAACAGGTAACTGGATGGGAAGTGAGGCCACCGGGACATGAACTGGCACCCATATGGGATCCCGGTGTGTGCAAGGTGAGGACTTTAGCCACTAGGCTTCTATGCTAGGCCCGTAAAGATTAAAGCTCTCAACAGCTTGGGTTAAGAGATACAGGCCCCCGCCCCCAACTCTAAGACATAAAGTTGAACGTCATCTGATGGAATCACAGCGATGCCAGTTTTCTTCAAGATGAACAAGAGCTTTCCTGCAATGTGCACTCCAGTTGTTGATAAACTGAACCTAGGTAGCGATTCTTGCATTACAGAGCCCACAGAACATTACAGAGCCCTGGGTCCCAGAACGCTAATGTGGACAGCCCCGTTCCGCTGCCTCTTCTCTGAGAGGCAGAGGCACCAAGGCGACTGCCAACTGCCGGCCCCGGGGGTGAAATCACAGAGCCGGGAGCTGAACCCAGGCACTGTGGTCTCACATGCTGACACAGGATGCAGGCGTCCCAGCCGCAGGGTCTGAACCACGGCGCTGCATACCTGCCCCGGTTCCTTTGCACTAGTGGGTCAGCCGCTAGGTTGCAGACGGACCACGAACAGTCATGGTCGCTGGACAGCCTGAGTTGTGCACAGACTTTCCTGGCAGAACATGCCCCGGGGTGTGACAGCTGCTCGAGGCATCGTCCCCTCAGCTCCCATTAGTCACCCAGGCACCTCGCAGAGACGCAAAGGAGAATGTGTGCAGTGCAGCTTCCTGCCGCGTCAGAGTGGCAGGAATGACACAGAGTGACTCCCTGCCACGCCACAGCTCCACACTGGTGGAGGTCTCGGCTTTCCACGTGGGTCCTCTCCTGCATCAAGGACTTCCACTGTAATTTTTTTTTTTTTTTTTACTTGAAAGGCAGAATCGGAGAGAGAGAAAGATCTTCCACCACTGGTTCACGCCCTGGACAGCTGCCACAGCAGGGCTGGCGAGGCAGCGGCCAGGGACTACGAGCTGCCCCCGTGTCTTGTGTCTTCCCTGGGCACAGGGCTCCAAGCAGGTGGACCATCCTCCGCCGCTTCCCCGGGGAGCCAGACTGGAAGTGGAGCGGCTGGGATTTGAGCTGGCAAACACAATGGATGCTAGCATCGCAGGTGGTGGCTTTATTCACAATGCCATTTTTGTTTTCTTATGCTAAAGTAGTTCATTATTAGGTCTTTGATTCTGACAGCAGATGTCCTGTTGCCACAGGGCTGAGAACAGGCCTGGGAAGGGAGGACGCTGTGCCCTTTCTGAGGCCTCCCCAGCTACAATTCCCAGGGGGACAGTCCAGGGAAGGTGTTTTGGTCAGTTGGGTTGGCTGCAACCTGTACTGGAGTGACTGGGGCTGAGTCTTGCCTAGGTTTCTGTTCCAGCTTCCTGCAAAGGCAGCAGGGAGCCAGTGGTGATGGACTAAGTCCTTGGGTCCCTGCCACCCACACGGGAGATGGAGGTACAGTTCCTGCCTCAGGCTTGGCTCGGCTCCGGCTGCTGGAGGCATCTGGAGTGAGAGCCAGCGGATGACAGTGCCTCTCTCTTCTCCCTCTCTCAGACTTAGAAAAAAAAGCAAATAAAGACAGGAAGATTCCTGTTAATTTTTTTCTCTAGACAATCAAACAATTTAAATTTCACTAGAGTGTGCCTGGAAACTGCTCCAGAGAGCAGCTCGCAGCCCAAGCATCCCTGGCCTGGCTCCATACAAACAATACAGACTCTGAGTCTGCTGCCATGCTCACAGCAGCGAGGCTTTATTCCAGACTCTTCCTCCATCACTGCGCCGGGAGACCGCGCACTTACTAATGTCACCTCTGCTCTTCTGACAGCACTCTGTTGATTAGACAAATATTCCTCAGATAGCTGATTAAAAAACGATGCAGCCTCGTCCAAGCGTCGTCAGCCATGCTGGATGTTCAAGTGTGCATGAATTACATGCAGGAGCGGGGCTGGCTAAGTGAGGCACGCTGCAGCGCTCAGAATCAATTATGAGGACTAATAGGATCCTGCTACCTGCACCGAGCAGGGGCTCGGCGAGGAGGTGTGTCACTCATATTCTAACCATGCAGCAGGGTGACAACAGGGACTCCAACCCTGCACCTGCAAGGAAAGGCAGTGTGGCCTCCTGCGTGGGCTGACGCCACCTGTGCAGCTGCTGCTGCTTCAGGCTGACCGTGGTCCTGGGAGCCTCACAGGGCTCTGGGCTCTCACTTCCAGGGAGTGTGCCTTGGTTTCCCGTTAGTCTTTGTGAGAAGAGAGATGGGCTCCTTGTGCTGGACACCCACACAGCAGAAATGCAGTTCTCTGATGAAGAGAAGGAGCTGGGCATGGTGGGCGCATCTAGGGGACGCTCTGTGGCAAGGGATGTGGCAGTCAACAGAAGTCAATGCCAAGCAAATGAGCAAGGCCTCACCCGGAAGCACAAGCTAATGAGCAAGGCCTGACCCGGAAGTACAAGCTAATGAGCAAGGCCTGACCTGGAAGCACAAGCAAATGAGCAAGGCCTCACCCAGAAGCACAGTAAGCTTGCCATCAGCAGCTTCTGGAAGCAACATCCTTTTCCATTATTTGAAGTTGTGGAAGGTAGAAGGTAAGATACCCTGAGTAAAACTCAAAACACAGGCAATCAGCCCTTCATTATTCTAATTTAATTTCCAAGAACTTGTAATGGCTTTCTTTACAGCAAAATACAATGTCTACCCTGGTGGCTTTGTTAGAGCTTGTCTGCTCAGAAAATCACCAGGGGCATCGACAGAGGTGGGCCAAGGCAGATGCGCACAGGAAACGCCATTAATGTCGCCGGAAATGACC
Organism: Ochotona curzoniae; assembly: GCF_017591425.1. NCBI lineage: Eukaryota > Metazoa > Chordata > Mammalia > Lagomorpha > Ochotonidae > Ochotona > Ochotona curzoniae. The sequence continues at coordinate 3,753,403 of NW_024465405.1, read as the reverse complement.
AAGCCAAGACGGGGGACCCGCCATGAACCCAGCCATAGCCATCAGTCTCAGGGTTGGGGGTCCGCAGCGTTAGCCGCGGAGTGCGGCACCCCTCATGGCTCTTCAGTGTGGCGTGCCCTCAGAAGCAGCGGGCAGGGACACTTGCCTCTCTCCATGCTCTCGCAGGACGGCCGCTCACCTCCCGAGGATGGGGTTTTGTGGGGCGGCTCTGCGGGACACTGAACTGGGGCTCGCGGCCTTGGGCGCTGCCCTCCTCGGCGTGTGTGCCAGGGGTCTGCTGGGTCCCTGGCATCACCAGAGTGCCCGTCTGCAGGGAGCCGTTCAATGCCCCTCAGGTTCTGACCGTATCCTATCAGGAGACCCAGCGCTTGTCATTCCAAACGAGATACCCACGCCCGGGGCCAGCCCAAATCTCCCTGGAGCCACAAGTGCCATTCAGAGAGGAATGTGAAGGCAAGTGGCCATGGTGGCACTGCAGGAGTGGCCCAGGCTGCCTGCCCCGTCCGTCCCAGGGCCACCGCTCGCCCCCTGCCCAGCCCGGACTTCCGGCTCCGTGCGGCCGGTGTCACGGCCTGCCAGGGGCCACCTTCACCTTCAGCTGACAGGCCAGGAGACCAGCTCCTTTCTTCCCGTGTCCCCAGCCTCCTCGGCAGAACACAGTACAGATCTTTCTCAGACTTCTTCCTCCCTACAAACTATCCCCCAACAATTCTCAAAAAAAAAAAAAAAAGAAAAAAAGAAAAGATAGCAATTGTGTCTTAATAAAACTCCAAATTGCACTATTGGATTTCAAAGGCAGTGACTGGCCGAAGCCGACACATCAAAGGGGTCATTATGTGGTGAGGGCTGCTGGGCGGCCTGGAGCAGCTGTGATCACTGGAGCCCCAAGGCCCGGCAGAGGACAGCAGGTGAATGATCTGCACTGTGTGGAGGTGGTCCCCACACCTGAGGGGACCCCAGAAGCCGGGATGATGGGGTCTCCCTCAGTGAGGAGGGCCAGGAGGGTCCTCGGCACTTCCCGCCACTGGACAAGCACAGCACTTGGCACGCCCACAGAAGGCCTTCCCCGAGTGTGGCTGCCGACTCTAACACCACAGCACCTCGGGCTGGCTCTGGGGACACGGTGATCATGTGGCAAGGCCAGGTCGGCCCCCGGAGGCCCCCGAGAAGTCTCCTAGTACCGGCACAAAATCAAGTCTCGCTTGCTTTCCCTATGTAGTTTTTCCCAGGTAAAATGGAGGATGGGAACTGTATCCAGCTTCACACTCAAGAACAAGCTGGGAAATGCACGCGGTCCCTGCTCTCACTGCTCGGGGTTAGGCCTGGCTGAGTACACCGGCCTGTGGCCTTTCTTCTCAGGTCACAGCCATACCCACACAGGCATCCACAGTGGGTGTGGGCGCAATGAAGTGGACCAGCCATACTGGCCAAGTCGGTGTTCCCATCCTCCTCCAGACCGTCCCTGTCCACGGCGGCACTGTGTATGGGGGGCCGTCCCTGTCCACGGCGGCACTGTGTATGGGGGGCCGTCCCTGTCCACGGCGGCACTGTGTATGGGGGGCCGTCCCTGTCCACGGCGGCACTGTGTATGGGGGGCCGTCCCTGTCCACGGCGGCACTGTGTATGGGGGGCCGTCCCTGTCCACGGCGGCACTGTGTATGGGGGGCCGTCCCTGTCCACGGCGGCACTGTGTATGGGGGGCCGTCCCTGTCCACGGCGGCACTGTGTATGGGGGGCCGTCCCTGTCCACGGCGGCACTGTGTATGGGGGGCCGTCCCTGTCCACGGCGGCACTGTGTATGGGGGGACCGTCCCTGTCCATGGTGGCACAGTGGAGGGGACCATCCCTGTCCATGGCAGCACTATGGAGGGGACCGTCCCTGCCCATGGCGGCATGGTGGGGGTGGGACCGTCCTTGTCCACGGCGGCACTGTGGGGGGGGGGACCGTCCCTGTCCCACTGTGGAGGGGGTACCTGTAGCCGGGGCCAGGGGCAGATGCTAACCAGTATTATTATGCTAGCCAAACTGGGAGCGTCTGATCAGCTGTGGCAGCTAGACGGGCTTGTACAACAAGTGGCTGAGTGCACACAGGTGGGCCACCCCAAACACACGCATGTGCACTTTGTTCTCTGCTGGTGGACAGCAGGCACACCCGGCCTCCAGACCACCGGCCAGTGGATGGAGCCACGGCTCCTTGGAGGGAATGGCTGGACTCAGGACTAGGGCAGGCAAGACACTAGATGAACCTGGAGCATCTTGGAGGGAGTGGGGGAAGGAAGAAGGGAGGGTGGAAGAAAGGGGGGGTGGAGGGAGGGAGGAAGGGAGGGCAGGCCACAACAAGCTAAAGGAAACACGGAGGGGCACCTGCGAAAAGGGTGCAGGGACCACCTTACGGGAACCCCCACAGTTGAGCTGGGACCCCGGGAGCAGTAAAGAGCTGCTAAAGTGCATACCAACTAAAGCGTAGGGTGCAAGCCCAGCCATCCACACAGATGTGGACGAGTGACAGGCGGAAGTGAGCAACGGGGAAGGACAGTCCCCATGGCTGAATGCCAGGGTGTGTGTGCAGAGGCTTAGTCCTTGGTAACAGGTGTCATGCACAGCAGCCAGGACAGCGTTACTTCTCCATGGGAAGTCCAGCTGTTGCCACCCCTGGCAGGTGAGGTAGGAAACACAGATGTGGGCCGTCCCCAATCAGCGGGACAGGGCGCATCCTGGATGTGGAGTGATGGGAACACAGATGCTCTACCTCTGTGACCGCCCCCTCTCACACAACCCAAGATGCACCCCAAGAACAGCAGACAAACTCTGAGGGAGGCAATCCAAAGACACACCTGACTAGTGCCTGACTAGGGCCTGACTAGTACCTGACTGGTACCTAACTAGTACAACACACCTGACTAGTACCTGACTGGAACCTGGCTAGTATGCCTTAAAACTGTCAAGGCCAGAGAAGATGCTGCAGCTGAGCCGATTCAGAAACACCACCAGGCCATTAGGCCAAGACCGAGGACCTGTTGGGGGACCTTACCCACCACACATTGCTGTTGGGGTCCTGATGGTGAGAAGCCCACCACACCAAGGACCTGTGGGTGACATGGGGACCTTACCCACCATGCACTGCTGTTGGGGTCCTGATGGTGAGGAGCCCACCATACCAAGGACCTGTGGGTGACATGGGTTCCTGACCCACCACGCACTGCCGCTGTTCTCTCATGGCGAGGAGCCCACCACACTAAGGACAGACACAAACAACGGAGGAAACTGTTATCTGTATGCTTGCCTCAATTCTACGATCTTCCCAGACACTAAGACCCACCAAATGCACAGCACTAAGCGCCACGGCGAAATCGAGCAGCACACGCCTGTTTGTAATTCATTCACTCCAACTGTTTCCACAGAACAGATGCTGGAGCAGGGGATCCCACGGTCGGAATTGAAGAACCTAGGCGTTTTCTGCCTTTTGTGATTCTGCCTTAATGGCTTGGCTAGGGGCTGTGTGAACCTCAGGCCTGATAGTCTACGTGACACCCGGCAGGACACCTGGCAGGTCACGTAGGCAGACCACTCCTCAGGAAGGAGGTACCTGGTGTTTGATAAGATTCACAGCCCAATAGCTCATTGATTTGTACTTTTTGAAAATTGCTTGTTTCAAACCCACCAATAGAAGCCTGCTAAGTCATGACTGTATAATTAATAGCCTGAAATGTATAAGAACTGGGGGGCTTCCCTTGGCTCGGCTGGCTCTTTTGTCCTCCTTGTGGATCCTTGCAGCCTCTGCTGCAGCTGCCCCTCCCCCGCCCAGCCATGCTGGGCTGGGGGAGGTGGCTGGGAGACCTAGGCTAACCTGAATAAACCACCTTTTTGCCTCAGCACCGACTTCAGACTTGATGATTATCTGGGGGTTTCAAAAACCGGCACAACAGAATCACTGTCACGGTCACTGCATCTTACAGAGAAGACAGCGTGTGGAGTTACTGTGGCACACACAGAACGGGTTCCACGTGCTGCCCACCCGTGTGACCACCTGAGCGCCCTGCCTGGCACACGTGACCGGCACAAGCACTATTTGATTTAGGAGCATGAAGATGGGATTCAGAACTACTGAACTTTCTTCGGGGTCTGTGCCTGACCAGTTCCGGTCCTTGCGGATGCTGTGCCGTCCCCTCGGAGTCCCCCCGGGCATGCCAGCACTTACTTCTGTGCCTGATGACACCGTGCATTTGGACCAACATGCACTGTGTTGGAGCAATGCTCCAGCCATCCACTGGCATTGGTTTTTTCATGGTTAGCAATGAAGATACAGGCTTTGCTCCGGCTGACTTGAGACCCCAGCCTCCAGTCAGCACAAGGAAGCTACTTGTCCAATCACTGTGACAGGGTTTGATAAACATGAAAACGCAGGTCACGCTCAGGTCGCCTCAAGAACTCACTGAGACAACACATGTGCAGCCGAGCTGGCTGGGAAGGTCGGAACTCAGGAATGGCCCCACGACCCCACGCTTTGCTGCAGTTGGGGGCAGAATCAGCAGTTTTCCTTAAGTGCAGGGAGAGTAATGGCAATGGACTTCTGGAAGAAGTGCGTGCCGTCTGTGGCCACGATGTGTCCAGAAAGCGTGACCCGACGTGGCAGGGCCCCACGTGAGTGAGCGCAGGGACCAGGTGCTCAACGGCACAGCTAAAGGCTGTGTGACCCACCAACAGGCCGTCAGCTGCGAGAACAGTAACGCTGACCTGCCTGGGGCCAGAGCACTGCTGAGCAAGTCTGTCACATCTGTCCCACTGGGCGCCTTCCTGTTCTCTAATGTTTATTGAAAAAGAAAAAAAAGTTCTCCTTGGCCGAGAGTGCTGGCTTCCCCGAACCACCCAGAATCAAGGAGCAGGGGCCAGAAGCCGCACCTGGGAAGCTGGGTGTCAGGGCGCCTGATTTCAGCCAGGGTTAATGACGGAATCTGATCCATGTGGTGAGCAGCTACAAAGCACGGTCCCTGCAGGGCCAGGTGCAAGGCAAGGGGAGAGGTGGGGAGAGAAGAGCGAGAGAGAGACAGAGAGGACGCATACGTGTTGGGGGGAGCGGAGCAAAGGGCGAGTGCCAGGTGGGCAGAGCCGGGACTCAGGACTTGGGTGCCCAGCCTGCCGGTGGCACTGGGGACTGCTGGGGACTCAGGCAGGAACGGTGTCATCCAGCTGTGAGGACTTGAGGAGACAACACCCAGAGAGGGCACACGGCCCACACCTCGGGGCACGCCGGCGCCCTGCCCTGACAGTGCGAGATCAAGGCCTTTCAGAGAACAAAAGGCCGCACAGACAGAGGGCAGCTAGCAGGCGGCTTGCAGGAGTAACACCTGTGTGGGCCCCCACCCCGCCCTCGGCTCCTGGCTGTCAGTGGGGGACCTTAGCCCTTGAAGTCCAGCGGGCACCTCCCGGCTCTGCCACCAGTCCAACCACGCCAGACCCTCGCAGATCCCATTCCTGCGAAAAAGCTGAGACGTTCCTGAAAACACATTTAGTTTGTAACAAACAAAACCAAAACTAGTGAATTCCATGGAAGAAATACCATAAGCGGAGTCAAAGGATGTTGTGAACTAGGTTTCTGTAACGTGGTCCGGGTCAACGGCTTCATGCGATCGGGCTGCTGAAGCTGGCTCCAGCACTGGCCAGGGCGTGGCAGCGTGCAAGGGCCAAGGAGGGCGGCCAGCGACCCCTGCTGCGAGGGCTGACGTCCTGTGTTGTTCACGTCCTTGTCTTCCCCTACACACTCCCGAGGATGAGGCGAGGAGTGGCACGGGGGCTGCGCAGTGGAGAGCAAGCGTTGGCACGGATCTGCCTGCTGCTGGTGACTCGAGGCTCTGGCAGACCCTGGGCCTCCCAGGACGGGGCTGCTCTCAGGCCGTGTGTGTTGGTCGCGCTGGGCATCATCTAGCTCATGAGTGTAGCCTAAGCCTGTCTCACACGCTTCGTACACGTGTGAGACACATGGGCTGCACACAGGCCCACCTCACTCCAGGACCAGGGACAGCCCTGGACTAAGGGTCACCCTGTCTCACACGCTCTGTACACGTGTGAGACACATGGGCTGCACACAGGCCCACCTCACTCCAGGACCAGGGACAGCCCTGGACTAAGGGTCACCCTGTCTCACACGCTTCGTACACGTGTGAGACGCATGGGCTGCACACAGGCCCACTCCAGGTCCAGCGACAGCCCTGGACTAAGGGTCACTCTCATAGATGTCATTCTATGCGACAGGTGCTGGAGGATACTTGCAAGAACACTCCCTGCAGTGTCACAGGGACATACTGGCGTCCCACTCCAACAGGACCAATTCAACCGCCAGGACCCCGGTTCTTAATACAATCCTGATATGCAGTAGTGGGGTGTGAGTGTGTATGTGAATGTATGTGAGTCTGTGTGTGTGTGGGTGGAGACACGTCCCAGCTCATAACACAGACAATGACCACCCTTTCTCACATGGACCCTCCTCTTGCTCACACTCAAGGCTTACCTGAGACCCCAGGATGTGCACGTGAACCTGATGGCCAGCTGGAAGGAGACCCCCATGGAGCCTGCATCGACCCCTCCCCTACTGTTTGCTTCGTTCACTTGGCCCCAGCTCCTGCGGGTTGGGAAGCTTGGCTTATCATTCATACTGCAAGTTCAAAGTGACCTCATGCTAGCCGGCCTGGGTTCCAGAGCCCTCGGCACGTCTCGTGGGTTTGTGCTCACGCCAGACTTCCCGTGGGGAGCCTAGAGTGCCTGGGCCTTGCTCATCTGGCTCAAGATGCCACAGGCACTCCGTGGCCCCTTCAGGACAAGCTCAGAGGGAGGCCCGTCGGGACAGTCGGGTGCAGCACCGAGCGTGGGCTGGGAGTAGCACTCCTTCCTCCCGCAGGTCTGCTCCTGGAGTTGTCACAGGTAGTCAGTATTGTTTTTAAAGTAGAAAGGTAAAAACAGGAATATGCAGCTCTCCCACAATCGAGAGACAAAGCTGGCCTGCCGGGAGGTGCGTCCTTCCGGAGGCTGGCTGGTCAAGCTGCTCGGGCAGGCGGCCTTCAGGCCTGGTTTCCACAGTAACCGCAGCAGGTTCGGCTGTCAGAGCACCCGGGATTCCTGACTGTGCAACCACTGTTAGTATGGAAGGCTTACTCTGGGTGTGCGCTGCCCCAAAGGGTTCCAAAACTGTGACATACAAGTTGAAATGAATGGCAACACCGCCTTTCTCGACACAGCTCAGACCCGACTGCAACATCCAGGGATGCCCACCTCAACGTCACACTGACACCACCATCACCTCCCAGCCCCGCCACCTTCACAGACTCGGCAGCACCCACACCTCCCTACCCCATGCCAGGCTCCTCCACATCTGGTACTCACAGCCCCAGTCCCTCACTCCCAGCGGGAGCAAAGCCTGCCTCCACTGTACAGGGGCCAGAACAGGGCTAAAGGCCCCCAGCTCCCACATGGTGGAGGTGGGACCCGCTGCCCTGCGGTCCTGCACAGCTGGAGTCCAGCCTGCTGAGCCTCCCGTCACCGCCAGCGCCCCCTAGAGTTCTCCAGGAGACAGCCACAGCAGAGCCTCAGGACACAGAGACAGGCAGGTTGTGGGACTGTGTGTGCGGCTGCTCAGGTTCACGGACATTGGCCAGCCTCGTCTGCCCGCCCGCTCTGCTCTGCACGTGGTCTTTCTTCCATGAAATGTGGCAGCACTGCTCTAACTACCCCTTGCTCGGCAGAACTCAAAGGGGGAGGAATTTCCGGGTCTCACTTTGTTAACATCATCCTGTGCATTCCTGAAGAGAAAAATGACTGCAGTCTACCTGCAGAGCATGGGGTGGGTGACGCTGAGCCCACCGCTCCCACAGCATGGGCTCATCAGCCAACGCTGACCTCACACACCCTCAGCTAGTCAAAGACAACAGAACACCGCCCAAGCCCGGCTGAAACGGAGAGCCCCAGAAACAGTGCACTCTGGGGTTCCTCAATGGCAAACCCTCAGAAGGCACTGAACAGACCAGAACCTTCCATTTGCTTCCTACGTAAGATGCAGGAAGCCGGCCTCTGGAGCCGTTACTGCGGCCGTCCGGGGCAGGAAGCCGGCCTCTGGAGCCGTTACTGCGGCCGTCGGGGCAGGAAGCCGGCCTCTGGAGCCGTTACTGCAGCCATCCGGGTCGGTATTACCCGCAGGCAGGAGCCAGGGACGATGGCAGACCAAGCAGTCACCACCCTACGGGTGCCTTCTAAAGCTGTTCTGCTTCCAAAGGACTTCCTTAAGGTAACGTGATGGATGATAACACCCCTCCCTCACGCACCGGGACCTGTCCTAAGACACCAAGTGGAGGCCAGAAACTTGCGATACTGTCAAAGCTTGCATGGATCTATGCTACACTTTAATTCACAGATGAGGTACAGTCAAGGGCAACAACAGGACGCAGTTGAAAATGTACGAATTGCGTATTTCTGGGATTTTCCACCTGACATTTTCCGAGCACAGGTCACTGAAGTCAAGTGCAGCCCCGGACAAGAGGGGACTCCCACCCACAATGCATACACAGACACACGTGTCCGTGCACACAACAGCCTTCTCCATTACCAGCCAACTCAGAGCACCGCTAGGGTAATCGAGCAAGTTCTTGATGACACACGAATCATTGACCTTTTCCTCTCCTAGATTAGTTAGTGGCAGAATTCTTCTTATTATTTTTTAGCCAACTCAAGGGGAAAAAAGTGAAAGTGGGCAAAGATCAACCTTGAGCAGCCAGCCCCATTTGTTAAAGACCACGCAGTTGTCTTTTGACAGGCAGGATTCGGCGACATTTCCTGACACACACGTCCTTCCGTGTGCACTCCTGGCCCTGTGCTCCTGCAAGGCCCCGCCCCCAGCGATGCTGAAAACGCTGCCTGGCGCTCCCAGGCTGGGCGAGGCACGGCCACGCCCAGGCACCCTCGCCCAGGCACTTGCTGCTGTCCATCTGTACCAAGATACTGTGCACACCTGGGGCACTCCGGGTACTCACAGCCAGTGTAAAGTGACGGTGCGCCAAAGGGGGCTGGCATGGTGCAGTGGCTGACGGCACCACCTGTGTCCCGCAGTTCACGTCTGTGCTGCTCCACTTCCAATCCAGCGTCCAGGCACGCTGCAGAGGATGGCCCAGAGGTCTGGGTCCCTGGCACTCCTGTGCAAGATCCAGATGGAGCTCCAGCCTCCCGGTCCAGCCTGGCTCAGCCCTGGCCAGCAATCATTTGGAAAGAACCAGCAGACGGAGACAAGACACACTTGTCCCTCTGCCGCTGCCACTATCACCACCAACTGTCTTTCGCACTAATAAATCTTTGAAAAGAGAAAAGTGTCGAGGCAAGACTTGGCGGCGGCAGCGGAGCCCGTGCAGTGCTGCCCGGGACTCTGTCAAGCAGCAGTGGTGGGGTCCAGCCTGGCTACTGCCCCGCCACCTCAGCGAGCGACCACTGGGGGTACCTGCCGGTCCTATAGCAGGTGCACATGGCGAGTGGCTGCTCTGTCGGCAGGAGCCCCGAGCTGTTAACCACAGGTAACTAAATGACAATAGCTGCTACTAATCGTTTATTGAATAATGAAACTGACACAACTGATAAAAGGCTTCAATCTTGAGGAAAAAAATGATGGATCATTCCTCAGCATACTGGCACTGCTATCTGAGTGACAAACGGTCGCCGCGCCTGCTCATCTCCGCACGGCGCTGAGCCTGCTGCGGTGATGGGGGTGGGACACGCACATCCACATAATCAGGAGTCGCTAATGACACGACGTGTGTCACGGCGAGGGCCGAGGACCCACAGTCCATCAGGGCTCAGCTCCACATCAATTTGCACAATGGATGCTTGCAGTGACGGCCGAGGGAGAGGATGCGGCAGCCAGGGGAAGCCGCGCCTCTGCCAGGGTGCTCAAGTCACCAGGGCCACGCTCACAGGAGGCAGGGCACCGACATGTTCAAAACTCCTCTACTCTGGTCTTCTGACTGGCTCTCGACAGCATCTCGCACGTCCCCCACAGGCCCGGGCAGCAAGAAGCAAGCCACCTTCCTCTTCGCTTACAAACAAGGACATCTTTATGCATATTACACATAACCACATTCTACCTAGCTATGCGATGGCTGCACACAATAACAAGAAAGCCAGCTGCCTCTCTCTTACTCTGTCTCGGGGAGGGCGGAGGGTAATACAGGTTGCATTTCCAAGCAATATTCCAAACGATACACTTACTTCTATGGCATCATCTGCCACCTTTCGTGCGTGTCCCGCACGCACGCGCACACACACCCTCATGAAACGCATCAGCTGCTCTCCCGGAGCAGTCCACAGTCACGGCGTCCTGGGCTCGCTCGGCCCCTGCTCGGCTCCTGTGTCCCGCAGGGCGTGGTCTGACAGGAAGCAAGGCGAGAGGAAACCCGAGCTACAGCTCAGCTTTCCAAACACAGATGAACACGCCTCTGCTTACACCACTGTCACCCAAGCAGGTAAGTCCAGGACATCCGTGAGTGTGTTCACGCAGGCTTCGGCGCCCAAGAGGAACGGAGTCTGGGCTGTGCGCCAACCACGCTTTCTCCATCAGCTCTGAGTGAGAGGGACAGGGCAGGCACTGATGGGAATGCCTAACAGGCGTGGGGAAGACCTAGACGAGGGTTTAGGAACCTTCTCAGGTCACAACAGCTTGCTGAAATCGGAGTGTGAAATTATTTGCTGATGGTTTCAGGACACACATGCAGGTGTGCTGTGTGACTGAGGCAGTGGCTGAGGGGCCCACGGGAGCTGGCCATGTGCACTGAGTGTAGCGGTCCCATGGGGCAGTGGAAAGCTTGTGGAACTCTGCAGGGCTGAGATGCCCTGGGCCTGCAGGCCCCTGGGAGTACCCTGGGACTCCTCCCTGGCTCAAGGAAAGTATGTCAGGGCAAGAGAGAAAGAGAGACAGAGGCAGATCTTCCACTTGTTGCTTCATTCCCCAAATGGCCCAAATTGGGCCGGGCCGAAGCTGGGAGCCACGCTTCTCCCAGGTCTCCCATGAGGGTACAGGGGCTCAAGGACTTGGGTCGTCTTCCATTGCCTTTCCAGGCACATCAGCAGGGAGCTGGGTAGGAAGTGGAGCAGCTGGGACTCGAACTGACACCCACATACATCGCCACAGGCAGATTGCCCTGCTAACCACCATGCTGGTCCCCTGGGATTTGTTATTTCTGTACCACCCCCCAGGCAGCGGCTCTCTCCCGGGTTAGAGGTGGGGAGCACCCAGGCTCTGCGACGCTGCTACGAGAAATGAGATCACCACGCCTGAGGGTTGGCAACTACGTTCCAAGGTGCCAAGCGTGCCTAGGGACATGGCAAGCGTTCCCAGGCACGGGGCGTCGTACACAGGGCATAGGCAGAGTGGGCGGAGGAGGAAGGATGCCCCGAGGGTCACCTTGTGGGAGGCGTTTCTCAGAAACTTCAACTGGGCACCGTACACCTGAAATTGGCATGGGGAGGCGGGCTGTGAAAACAGTCTCCACACTGCTTCCTGATGTGTGGGATCCCAGCAGAGGAACCTGCCACAAGGCCAGTGCTGCTGAGCGCCAGCCCCATCCTAGGAAAGAAGCTGGAGTAGGCAGAGCTGCCCACACACCTGCCTTCCCACACCGAGGCCCAGGGGTGTTCCCAGCCCCAGGGTCTGCAGGGGCCATCCCCACCGCCATGGCAGCCCAGCCCACACAGAGCCCAAGGCTCCGGACTGGCCACAGCCATGCCCCAGGTGACCACAGCAGGGCAGCAGTGTCACAGGCAGCTGAGACAATCCCAACCCCGACACCTGCACGAAGCCGCTGCCCTGTCGTAGACAGAGAATCTGAGTAATATTATAAAGTTTCAATCCGTGGAAAGTCCTTACTTTTTTTTTTTAATGCTCCTCACTCTCAATTTAAGAAGACATTATCAGAGACAATCAGAGGAAAAAAGAACATTTCCCAAAGTCGGAGCAATGAGGAGAAATAAAAGCCTGACTAAAAGAATTTCAGCAAAAGAGAAATTTCTTCTTCTTCATTAGAATAAGGAACTGCAGAATGAAATGCCTTAATTACCCATGAAGCCAGATAACCACATGTGATTGCCTTCATTCTCAGAGCGCTGGGCACGAGAAAATCCAGCCTGGAGTGCTGATGTGGTCAGCTGCTTGTTGGGAAACTCCAACGCCACCGACCAACCTCCAAAACTCATCCCACGCAGAACCTAACCTGCATGTCCTACAGCGCTGAGGGTGCAGCAAAGATTCGCTTATTTATTTGAAGAGGCAGAGAGACAGAGAGAAGAGAATCGGGGTGAATGAATGACTGTGGGCTTCTGTTTGCTGGTTCACTCCCCACATGGCTGTAACAGCCAGGGCAGGTCAGGCTCAAGCCAGGAGCTCCCTCTGTGTCTCCCACGTGGGTACAGGGACCCAAGGGCTTGGGCCGTCTTCTGCTGCCTTCCCAGGGGCACTAGTGGGGAACTGAATCAGAGGTAGGGTAGTGGCTGGGGCCTGAACTGGTACCCATATAGGATGCCAGTGCTGTAGGCAGCAGGCTAACCTGCCACAGGTTCAGCAGCAGCCTAGTGTACCAGGAGTGACCAGGAGTGCCAGACACAACAGGTTCCAGAAGCACCCGGAAGATGACAGTGCGTGGGGAAAAAGACACCCTAAGTCGTTTCACCCTGACTCTCCCAAGCTATAAGGTGCTGTGGGAGCCATCCCAGGGGGCTCCCCCTGTGCCCAGGTACCCCAGTGAGGCAGAGAACAGCTGTCACCTGGCCTCTTTCCCATTGGTCTGTCTGAGCCAGAGCCTTCTTGCCAGCACCAGCCACCGTGGCCTCTCTTCCACGGACCTGCCAGCTACCATCAGAAGGCAGGGGCTGCTTCTGCTCCCCCGGGGGTCCCTGTGAACGGTGCTCTTCGACACAGCTCCCACCCCGCTGTGCCTCTCGGATACAGCCACCCTTCTCCGTGTTAGGAGGAAGCTTGGGCCTCATGGAGGTGTCTGCCTGATTGTCTTGAGGTTCCTCCTGCCCAAGAGACTGTGCCAAAGGCCAGACTCGTGAGGCCACCAACTGTCAGCTTCTAGGTCACTTGGGCAGGCCTGGCCACTGCGTGGCAGACGTTGTCCCGGCTCCTGACCCACGCATGTCGTGGGAGGCTGCTGCAGAGGGATTTGCTCTGAGGCCGATACATACACGCATGCTCGAAGAGGCTGGCCACGGCTGGTCACTGCAGGGGGACAGGCACTTGTTGGGGAGGCTGGCTGCTGAACACAACAGCCACTAGCCCGACAGTAACTGTGACAGCTCGTTAGTGTCACAGACACCACTAGGATGTACACTTATACGCAGGTGTCCCAGGAGCAGCAGGCTCGTTCTGCCCGTTTTGTCCTCGCTCCCCCCACCTCGTCCAGACCCCAGGATGGCCTTGGGTTCCTTGTCTGTGGCAGCCCCCTCCATGATCTTCCATCACCCACACTTCTCCAATGGGCCCGTTGGGCTGGCAGTGCCTTCCAACCCCTCAGGTGCTGTCCTGTGCTCCTGGCGGCCACTCACACTGCTGGCCCTCTTGGTTTCCTGCAGGCAGGCCTCGCATCTCCCCAGACGGGATTATTTCTAAAGCCATGTTGCCTGGAGCTGTCTGCCTGGGACCTGCTCCCTGGAGCTGACTCCTGCAGCGAGGCTGGCCTGGCCCGAAAGCCTCACTGTCCTTCTGGGGCCTCCGTCCGCCCGTCGCTACCCTCCCGGCAGCAGCTGGGGTGCTGTTCCAGGAACGCAGGCTGTGTTCAGCACGTGGCCATCCCACACAGCGCTGGGCAGGCTGGGGGTGTGGGCGCGGTGAATCCACAGGCTCCCACAGCAAGAATGCCTGGCAACAGCAGGTGAGATAAATCTTCCACTCCACAGAAGGCCTGAGGAGGGCGCTGGAGGCAGCAAGGTGTATAGACCTGGCCCTGCCAGTCTCCAGGCCAGTGCCTTTTACAGATGAGGTTCCACGGGGCACCCTTCTGGACGTTGGCCTTGGTCAATGGGGCAACCAGATGGGTGCGTGAGCCCAAGAAAATGTGACCTAGCACAGTCCACAGCTGAGACCTGCACCCACAGGAGCCCTGGGCTCAAACCTGCAGCCAGCAGGAGGCCTAGATGCACAGGACTGGCAGGTGTCCACGTCCCCAGGAGACCTGGCGCTGGGGACAGCCAGCCAGCGGGACGCTCCCGCAGAGACCACAGTCACTACAAACCCTGACCTGAGAAATACGCAGTGGCCCAGGTGCCACAGGCAGGGATGGATGCCACACCCCATGGATTTTGAGGTGAAATTTGAGTGCTCATTTTGGCTACAGCAAAAAGAAGTCATGATTGCGTGTCCTCAAGACTCCACGGACCCACGGGGGCCACAGGTCAGCAGACAGTTAACGGCGGGAAGGCCAGGTTCCCGAGACAGGATGCCTGAGCTGGACTGGCCAGGGCTGGGAAGCAGAGCGGGGTCTCCAGGGTGTGCTGACCCCCACGGCTCGGAAGCCCCCCCCCCCACTGAGCAGACACGGCAACCGAGTCCAACGTGCGTGCCACGGGATGGAGTGCTGGTGGCACATGTGAGTGCTTGTCCTGCTTCCGTCTTTGGAACAAAAAAGGGTACCGTGCACGTATTTTTAAACCACGAGGTGACACATTTTTGTGGCTGTTCAGGAGCCCCTCTCTGACAGCAGGCATGGCACCTGCACAGAGGTGCGAGGTGTAAGCTAGGGAGAGCGTGGCGGCTGCTCCAGGGCCAGAGGGGCAGCCCTGCCCGCAGCGATGCAGGAGGGCCCTGGGTCAGCTTCCCCTGGGGCCAAGACTATTTGTGGTTTATAACGTGCTTGAACAAGCTGGCCCACAGCACAGCACAGCACAGCACAGTGGCCCCTGAGAGCCGGCCCTTGCCAGCAGGATTCCAGCAGGCCCAAGGGTCCTGTCACTGCCTGCTGAGGCCCCTGTGGAGCAGAGAATTCAGCAACACCACAGGGGGATGGGAAACTGCGAAAATGCTTACAGACTTCAGACTGCTTAATTAATTGGCCTGCTTGGGGGTAATTATATGCTAATCATTAAGAGCTACTCTGTACCCACCGGTGAGATGGTCCCAGCCATCCCAAGTCTGGGATGGGGACTGGATTCCTAGGCACCTGCTTCCTGCCGCTGCAGCCCTTCACCCCTGCTAACAGGGCACCTGGTCCTGTCCAAGCACTGCCAGGGCAGAGCACGGCTACCGGTACCACAGCAGAAGCTCCCCGCCGCCCCCCGGGGCCTGGATATGCACTCAGCGCCAACACACACCTTTCCCAATGGCTTCGATGGCCTGACATCAAGCCCACTGTTCCACGTGAACGTGGCAAAGCCCCAGGTCAGGCACGACGCGACACGAGGGGGAAGGCCGGGGCAGAGGCAGACGTCACCTTCCCAGGGTGACGGGCACACGGATGGCCAGGAGCAGCTGCGTGGGGGCTGCCGGCTCCTGCCTGTGGCCTCGAGCGAGCTGGACCACACCGCACCACGCGTCCTCCGTCAGGGCACCCGGCCAGCCAGGCCCCTGGGACAGCGAGCATGTGTGCCGGCCCATCCCTGACGCACGACCGCACGGGGCCAGGAGCCGAGACACCTGCCACTCTCCTTGTTTGTGACAGGCCGGTGATTCTCTTTCCAAGAGACGTACCTCGGCCTGAATTTTGGTAGAAAATATTTTCATAAAATTGGGAAAAGAAGAAACTAGGTCTGTGGGCGCACGCACACACACGGCACACCAAGATTCCAGAGCGGTCTCCCAGGGCCACACGGCAGCCAGCTGAATGGAAAACATGACCTCCAGCCACGGAAAGCTAGCAAAGACCCACACGAAAACCGAGCGGAGGAGCAGAGCTGGTGTCTGCTTCATTAGGAAAGCTCGGGTTAAGCTGGTGGACGCCCACTGGGAAGGCCAGGCTGTGGCTCCCGCACAGCCCCACTCCACGCACGCTTGGCGGGCCGAGCTGCCGGCCAGGCACGTCTCTGGGTGGCCAATCACTCACACATACACGCAAAAAGAACTTGAACTTTTCCTATTTCACGATTCGGAGACCATCTGGCAGCCACGAAGGTGAAGGGTGCAGTGTAAGGGGGCAGAAAAAACAAAATCTTGGCTTAGGTACAGGCTTTGCCCCCGCATACGCTTAGCTGTTGAAGTGCATAATCACGCACGGGCCAATGTGCTGACCGCCGAGAAGGACGAAAATCCCAAAACGCCACCCTTTCCAACGCCCCCCGACCGAGCCGGCCAGGGGCAGCACTGACCCTTTCTGGGCCCAAGCGCCCCGAGTGCACCATACCCCAGCTGCAGGGCTGTCTGCCTCACCCTCCCGAGGACAAGCCGCTCATCACCCATTTCCCTGCCATGGAGATCTCTTTAGATAATTAACGCTTTTCCACCAAGTCAGAAAACGGGCCGACAGATCCGTCTTCAAAGGCCGGGCCTCCCGTGGATTAATCGGGAACCTGCGTGCGGTGGCTGCGTTCTCGGCCTGTCCTCGGCGCTCCACACGCGTGCTCGACGGGCGGGGGGCAGGGGGCTCTCCAATATTATCAAACATCGTATCGTTAAGTAGAAGAAACTAGATGGAAATGAGGGAAGCCTAAAAATCGACTAGGAGTTGGGCTGCTCTGAACGGCTAATAATGTCCATTTTTCACCTGGAGCCCTCTCCAAATGCGGTTTGGCTATTAAGCAAAACCCAAAGAAAGGTAATCAATTCCAACTAAAAAGCACTTATCCCGCGAGGACGGAGCGCGAGGCACTTCAAACCCCTGGCAGCCCGCCAGGGCCCGGACGCCAGCCATCAATGTTGCCGCCTAGCCGAGGAGCACGGGGGCCATGCATAATTGACTAGAAGATGGGCTAAAACTGTGCCCAATCAGCGTGTGATCAAAAACGCGTGGAATATTCAGCGCCACTTGATTACACGGGGGTTCGTCCTTTCAGTCTCCTCATGAAATCTCTTCAAGGTCCACAGTACTGTAATAAGATCATTACTGTCAAGCGCTACGAATCGCCGGCAATGGGTCTCGGGCTGGGGAGTCATACTTCACAGGCCCCCCCCGTCCTGCGTGCGCTCTCTTTTCTTCCCCTGTTTTACTGCACGCAGAGGCGGCTGGGCGGCCGAGGTGGCGGCTAACGATCCCGTCCCCGCGTGGCGACTAGAAAGGCACTTTCAACAAGAAGCACAGAGGAATCAGCTCAGAGAAAGTAACACACATCTTTCCCCCCTTCGCCTTCCCCCCCCCTTTCCCTTAAAAAAATTACCTAGAATTAAGCGGCTGGCCATCCAGTAGGGGCTTTCCATGAACTCTGATACACTGTCATTGAATGTAACCACTGGATGGATTCTCATATTGCAGCAAACTGCATTACCCCACTGACACATGGCCAATTTCTTCCATGTTTCTGCTACAAAGACAGCCCGGGACCAGTATGCCTGGCAACGCCTGCTAAAGTTGGCACGCACCTGCTTCTTTCGCTCTGGACTTAATACTGAGGCCCCAAAACGCATCTGGGATGAGAAAGGGGTAGACTTGAAAGGCTGGACGGTCTTACCCAAGATTACTAAGTAAACACAGGGTTGATCCCAGACCATGCCTTCTCAGCACAAATACTGCATCTCAATAAAAGCGGACCCAGCCAGGAGCCTGCTGGGAGGGACAGCTGGGGGAGGCGGTCATCTGATGAGCACTCCAATCCACACCTCAGGATTTAATGAGTGACAGGGGCCAGGGGAGGGGCTTCACCACCGTCTCCTCCCACCCACTACAAACGGACCTTAAAAAAGCTTGCCCTTCTTACCAAAAGAAAATAAAGCCAAGGGCAGCGTGGTGACATCCCACATGGGCGCCACTGTGTCTCAGCTGCTCTACTTCCCATCCAGCTCCCTGCTGTGGCCTGGGAAAGCAGTGGAGGACGGCCCGAAGCCTTGGGACCCTGCACCTGCGTGGGAGACCTGGAAGCTCCTGGCTCCTTTGCATCAGCTGCGTTCCGGCCCTTGTCGCCATTTTGGGAGTGAACCAGCAGGTGGGAGATCTTTCTGTGTTTCTCCTCTTTGTACAATCTGCCTTTCAAATAGAAATAAATAAATGTTAAAAAAAAAAAAGAGGTAAAGGAAAAAATGTCATCATTTGATGGAAGCAGAAAGTGCCTTCAAGGCAACTGAGGGTCCAAAACCACTTTAAAGGGGCGCCCGTGGGGCAGCCCGGCTCCTGCTCTGTAGGCCTACGGCTTGTGCTGCTCACACCTGCGACAGGTGACAACACTGCCATCCTGTGATCCTCAACGGCCAGCTCAAGCCAGCCGAGAAACCACTGGTCCAAGTTCTTCAGGACAATGGGGGGCGGTGTGTGCCATGGGTGCAGCCCCCTGGGACGTGTTGTTGGCTGGGAGGTGGGTAGGTGGGGCAGAGCAAAGCACAGACTTCCAGGTGCAGACATGGGTCTCAAATGCAAGATGACAGGTGTGTCCCTTCCTCCATGTCCCACATGAAGCAGTGGCTGAAGCTCTGGGCATTGAAGCAACTTGTGGATTCTGACTGGAGCGATGGAGTACTGAGCTCGGGGCACGCTGCCCTAAGAGGCCCAGAGCAGGACGGTGGGCACTGACCTTCACCCTCCACACAGGGGTTTCAGGGATGGACTCTGCTTCTCCCCCAAACCCCCAGTGAGTGATGGGGAGTGCCCGCGGGAGGTGAAGAGGAGGACGGCTTGGTTTGTTTCCTTGTGGATGTGCACACACAGTGGACGGACGTGGGGATGTGTTGAAGAGGGCGTGGCTGCACGAGGCATGGAGCTGGCTTGGGGGTCACTGACTGCCCAGCTCAGGAATGGCATGCTGTGTTCTCATCTGTCCCTGTGGCAGCTGGTTTCACAATGTTCTCAGTTCGCCACACATCTCCCTCTTTCTGGAACTCTGCCTTACAAATAAATAAATCTCAAAGTAAGTGAATAAAGCAGATGGCAGAGAGGCAGACACTTGGGACAGTGGTTAAACTAGTGCCTGGGATGTCCCTATCACAAACTGGAGTGCCTGAACCAAGTCCTGGCTACCGTGGCTCCCTGGACGCACCAGATGGTGACACAAGGGCCTGTGTTCTTGACACCCACACAGGAGACCTGGATGGAGCCCCAGGGCTCTGACCCTGGCTATCACGGCCACCTGGATGGAGTCCCAGGGCTGTGACCCTGGCTATCACAGCCACCTGGGGAGTGAGTCAGCAGATAGAAGGTCTTTGTCTCTGTGCCCTTTGAAAATCAGAATGAGTTTTAGGGGAGTTAGCAGAGCGAGGGAGGCACAAGCCGAATGGCACTGGTTTCCAGTCCCAGCTCCACGGCTTCAGGCTGAGGGACACTGGTCTGAGGGGCCATGAGTCCATGGCTGTGAGTAGCAACACTGAACGACCCCGAAAAGACAAACCTCTGGAATCCTTCAACACGGTGACCTTGGGCATGTCCTCTGAACCAGTTCCCTAGTAAGCCTGATTCCAGACGCAGGGCACCTAGAGGGCAGTGTGCAGTCCCCAGGGCTCTGTGGCGTTGCCCTGGCCCCTCCAAGACCTGACAAAAGTGAAGGCGCAGGGCCCCGCCACCGGTGTGCAAGGGGGGGCAGTAGCACAGGTCACAGGCCACCCCGTAGTGTGCAGAGCCCAGGACGCCCCGGAACAAACCCCATCTTACCTTCACTTCCTCCGCTCCTTCTCCATGTAAGGAGATTCCTGAGAGGGTCCCCAGGTGGTGCAGGTGCACAGTGCTCCCAGCACCAGCCTGTCCCATCTGCTCCCCCCCGGGCGCTGCGTGCGACCTGAAGGCCAAGCCCTCTCCTCACCTGCCCCGAGCCCCGAGCACGGCGTTCAGCGTGCGGGGGTGCTCCAGCTTACTGAATTTCAGAGCCACCAACACTAACCCTTGTTGCTCACATGGGCTTTAAAAAAAAAAAAAAAGAAAGAAAGAAAGTGCCCCAAATCCTTATCTGGTCCACCGGTTCATCATGATGGGGAACCCTCTGTTCCGGCTGCCCCCGCTGGGACCAACTCATCTTTGTTTATTTCCGACCTGCGGACTTGCACAAAGGATCTGAGAGCGCTGACAGCTTGCATGTGTTTGTGGCGGCCGGACTGTACCCGGCGGGACGGCTTTTGAGGCAGCTGTGCCCAATCTACGCTGTCAGTGTAGAACTGTAAACCCAGATCTACTCAGTTACGGCGAGTTCGTTCTCTGGGAAGCTGCAGTTACGGCTTGGGAAGTCCCCTCTGCAAAGCTCAGCTGGTTCCACCGGGACGCATGGGTCTCCCCCAGTCCACGGAGCCAGAGGCGGTGAGACGCAGCCGGCCTCGCGGTACCCTGACCGGATGACTACTCTGGGTCTGCTTCCTAGGCACGGGCTCTGAGTCCGGTTTTATTTGACTTTGTCCCTCTTCTCATATGTGCCGTAATTAAGGGCTCAGCTATTCGGATGCAACAGCCAACTGCTCCTTAATAAGGGAGTTAATTAAGAAATCCCTGCTGCATCAAAACGACTGTTGGTTACAAAGTTTTCACGTCGCTGGCGACAGGGGGTCTCTGCTTCCCTTTCCTTTCCCAGGAGCTGCCACATTTAAACAAAGACGATGCCAGGGCACTGGTGGGGTGCTTGGAGACCCAAGAGTGACAAGTGACGGTGACACTTGCGCAGTCAGCTCTCAGGAGCCTTCCACGACCACAGCCGGGAGAGCTGCCGAGATGGAGACGCTGTGACGGCCACAGGGGCGGGCCCTGACTCAGCACGCCCGTGTGAGCTGTGCCTGGGGCGTGACGGGAGAAAAAACCCAGCACTCAGACTTCTACGGCTTCGTTCATGTTGCGTGGCCGTAAAAAAGCTGCTTTGCCAATTGCAATGGGCAGGGAGCCCACTTCATCCTTACCCAGCTCCAGGCTCACGGAGGGGCAGCTCCCACCTAGCCTCGGGCTTAGGGAGAAGGAACCTGCGGGGTTTATGTGCCATTCTTAATTCCACTCCAAACTGCTTTCCGGAACACCGACTCCTCAGACACAACCTCCGAGGCGGGAGGTGCTTGGACGCCATCCCGTCTGGTCGCCAAACGAGAGTTTTTAAGCTACAATCACACAGCACTCCAACTAGAGACAATGCGACCCAGGGTTGTTAGGTAAGAACACTTCACGCCAGGTCCGCAGCAGGCAGGATTACGCTAGAGGACAGCTCTGCTACCCGAACGTGTGCAACCGAATACGCGTTTTTCTTTCGGAACATGGACCTCCGGCCCCCAGGGTACAGGGAGTGAGGACCTGGGCTCTGCCTCCTCGGGCCTCCTGCCAGCCAAGAAGCTGGGACCCGGGACGCCTGGCTCCCCTTGAGAGAGTGAAAGGAAGCGAAAGCCAGGTTTGTGACCTCCTCTGCTCCAGATGAAACGGCCCAGCATCTGGGGGATCTGCTACGGGCCCAGCAAATGCAGCTGTGGGCCCAGCAAATGCGGCTGCGAGGAACAGCTCGCTCGCTGCTGCCGCAGAACAAGCGGTGGGAGCCAGGGGACCAGGATGAAACGAATGCCTCCTGAGACCTTTACAACAAAGCTGCGTGAGCTCCCCTGGGGCGCGGAGGGCCCCGGCTTGCTGCACAACCTGCTCTGAATTTTTAAAGGCAAATCTTTGCTACACAACGTCCAGGTATTGGCAACCGTGCATAAAAGACGGCATCTTTCCCTGGCACCTGAGGAGTATCAGCCCCACTCGGAGATTCAAAGGCTGCCCCGCACACCTCAAAGGCTCGCTTCTCGCCTGGCGGAAAGGGTTGGAGGCAGAAAATGAAGAGACGCTTCGGTCACCTACCAGCAACCTGACCCTGGACAAGAAAGCCACTTAACCTCTCGACGTCAGCCTTTTCGCCAGGAGAGCCGGGAAATTAGCGCTGGATGCAAACTTGCATGAATGTGTTGCCGGCTGACGGGGCCCGTCCGCCCCGGCACCGCTGAACGGGGCTGTGGGCCCCAGGCTGCAACTTCATCGTGGGATTCCAGAGGGCCTGGAATCCTTAGCACCCCAGAGCTCTCCCTGCACGCAGCCTAAACCTGGTCCGCCAGGAACAGCACGACGGCTGTGGCCCTGCTCGAGCCCACTCCTCTGTGATGGCCCAGTTTACATCTGCGTCAAGATCCACTTCCTTCAAGCTCCCACCTGTGGGTGCCACTGAGCACCACCCAAGGCCACCCTTGGGCCTGACACATCCTGGTCTCCACTGGCACCACCACAGCTCCCCACTCATCCGAGCTTCCATTCGTTGATCCGCAGCTACCAC
Source organism: Ochotona curzoniae (assembly GCF_017591425.1). Lineage (NCBI taxonomy): Eukaryota > Metazoa > Chordata > Mammalia > Lagomorpha > Ochotonidae > Ochotona > Ochotona curzoniae. Next base: position 3,731,056 of record NW_024465405.1, on the reverse strand, counting down.
AAAGCACAGCACCTGGACGCGAACGCTGCAGGCTTCTTACTCGGAATACCTCAGGAGCGACAGCACCTGTGGTGCATCAATGCCCAGCGCTCCCGGCAGTCCAGGAAACGGAACTACGAGAGGGAGTGGCGTGTGGGCGTGGAGCTCTGTGTGGAAAGGCCAGGCCAGCTCTCTCCATCCTGGCTACACACGAGCAAGCTGGACGTGAGTCTCAGTTTCTCCCGGGGATTCTGGCAGCCAACCTGCTGCTTCCTTTGGGATGGAAACATGACCGGGTGATGCCAGAACAACAGCCGTGGCCTCTGGGACACTCACAGAGCCACCCAGGCCAGACAGAAGGCCAGGGCAGGCCCAAGGCCGACAGGGGCCACCTGGGTGGCGGACAGCCGCGGGAAAGCTGGGCGCAGAGCATGTGGGAGGATTCCCGGCGGTGCTGCCTGGAACGCAGCTCCCTGTAGCTGCCCAATGTCAGCCGCCTGGGGTCTCGGGTGCCGGGCCAGCAAGGCACGTCTGTGTCAATGTCACACATGACTGTCCATCACGCAGGGAGAGGTCGTGGCCTCGGCAGCGTTCACAGGCTGACAGGGAGCAGCCTGAAGCTGACACTCAGGCTTGGACTACACAACTCTCTTGTGATTTTTGGACAGGGTGTTCGCTTTCAGGGTGCCCAGAGCCTGTCGCCCAGCTGTGTCACCGCCCCAGCGTGAAGACCTGTGATTAAGGGGCCCCTGGCTGTGCTGCCAGGAGCCCCTTTGTCTTGGTTTGGGACACGCGGCCGCAGGCTTCTAGTGTATTCATGGTCACTTCTCCAACTCCCTCCCGACATGCTGTAGGCAGAAGGCGACACTAGACTTGACGGCTGTCCGTATAAACAGGCACAGGCTCCTGGGTCACTGCCAGGCCCTGTGTCTCACACGGTCTCCTGAGCAGCCCATGGGCAGGGGGACAAGCAGACAGGCTGGCTGTGTCATTTGCGTCAGCTGAGAAGACCCTGGCCGGGAGCCCCGCAGCCCAGACATGTATGCCAAGCATCTGTCGGGGAGGAGCAGGGGGTGGGATGCGCCCACGCGGCAGGTGCCTCCGGCCGAACACCCATCTGAAGGGCCTCACTGAGACTCCATGGTCAAGGGGCATGCATGGCACTCTGCTCCCTAGAACTGTCCTGCAGACTGCCACGCAAGAACACCGGTTTTTACTGGTTAACTAGACAAGAAGCTGAATAGAGGCAAGACAGGAAGGTCTGGGTGTCTGTGAAGGAGGGGTGTCTCTGGCCCCTTCTGGGGAGCTGGGGAGCCCTGACACCCTAGGTCTCACTGGCTCACAGAGTGACAGACCACAACCCAGACTGTCGCGTGCTCGGCCCCACCCTTCCCTACTGACTCGGACAGTGGGAGTACAGCCTCGGTGCAGGGTGTCAGGAGGGGAGGCACTGCGTCCCCAGCTGCCATGGCCATGGCCACCGCCTGGCAACCCACCGTTCTGAATGCTCCTTCAAGCACCATGCGTGGTGGGAATGGAGCTGGGAAGTGGGGGAGGTGGGAATGGAGCTCCCAGGGCAGCAAGCTGCAGACAGACTGTGCCAGCCCCGTGGCTCTGAGACGCGCGGCCCCGGCTGCACTCCGGAGTCCTCGTGCCCTGTGCAATGCTGTCCTCAACATCCTTACCACAAGGTGTTAACTCTACCTCTCACCATGGTGTGTGCCCAGTTCCACCTGTGCAATACCAAACACAAATATGCTGGGAGGGACGCTCACACAGGTCCTGTCAGACATCCCTGAGAACCAGAACTTGACAAGGTCAAGGGGAACGGAGACCCATGCAGCAAAAATGTGCTGAGAGGCCGCTTGCCAGAGGAGCCAGTCTCCTGGGGGCGCTGCTGACTGCGACAGCCGAGGCGCTGCTGTCTTAGGGAACCAAGGCCCGAGACCCTGGGTTAGGAAAGAGGGTCATCCTTATCAGAGTGACACAGCGTGGCTCGCCTGGCGGGGAGGACGTGGCACCCCAGCCTGCCCAGGTGACAGCGTGGCTCGCCTGGCGGGGAGGACATGGCACCCTAGCCTGCGCAGGTGACACAGCGTGGCTTGCCTGGTGGGGAGGACGTGGCACCCCAGCCTGCGCAGGTGACAGCGTGGCTTGCCTGGTGGGGAGGACGTGGCACCCTAGCCTGCCCAGGTGACACAGCGTGGCTTGCCTGGTGGGGAGGACGTGGCACCCCAGCCTGCCCAGGTGACAGCGTGGCTCGCCTGGCGGGGAGGACGTGGCACCCCAGCCTGCCCAGGTGACAGCGTGGCTTGCCTGGTGGGGAGGACGTGGCACCCCAGCCTGCCCAGGTGTGGCAGGACTACAGAACTCAGACAAGAGCCAGGCTTTGGGGAAGGACCAAGGACTGGGCCGAGGGACCAGAGAGCCATCCCAGGACAGCCCCTACACACACACCACAGCAGGGCCTACTCATCCCAGGGGCAAGTGGGCTGCACCCCATCCATGGGTCTGTAGGAGCCCAGGGGCTGCTGGGGGCGCCCGGGGCCTTACCTTCTGCGGTGCCGGAGAGGCCATCGGCCTTGAAGTTGCTGGTGCTTTTCTTTCTGCGGTGCTTCTTTCTGTTGGCGTGAGGGGAGGGGGGCGGGTCGAGCTTGGGGCTGGTGCTGCTGGAGATGCCTGGGCTGGAACACACCGAATCGCCCAGCCCCGTGTCTGTTACCGCACCGGAAAAGCAAAGGAACACCAGGTGAGTGCCTGGAGGATGAGGAGGCTGCAGGGCGCCCAAGCCACAGCCCCCCATGTTACCACCGGCTGTGCGTGCCACAGCCCCCATGTTACCACCGGCTGTGCGTGCCACAGGCCCCATGTTACCACCAGCTGTGCGTGCCACAGCCCCCATGTTACCACTGGCTGTGCGTGCCACAGGCCCCCCATGTTACCACTGGCTGTGCGTGCCACAGGCCCCCCATGTTACCACTGGCTGTGCGTGCCACAGGCCCCTGCTGTTACTACCCGGGCTGTATGTGCCACAGTCCTGTCACCACATGGGCTGTGCATGTCATAGCGCCCTACGTCACCACCTGCTGGGCTGTGCGCCACAGGCCCTCTGCCCCCATATCACCACCAGGGCTGTGCGTGCCACACACTCCCATATCATCACCTGGGCCGTGAGTGCCACATGCTGTCAACGCCACACAGCAGGGCCCCACTACCACATGTGCCGTGAGCTGTTCCCATGCGCCACCAGCCCCGTCACAGTTCTCATTTGTACATCTCCCTGAAGCTACTGAGAGCCCAGCGCTTCCTGTCCTGTGTGACTTGGCATCTGGGGGATGTGGTGTTTATGCCTCAGACTTCTGCGACTTTCTCTTGCCAAAATTACCTTCATGTATGGGGGGGGGCACTTCAACAAGTTCATGGAACGTGGAATTAAAAGGTAGTTAATAGAACACGAAATTTAAAAAAGCGTATTAAGAATAAACTCTTTGGATTTAAAAAATTTTTTGCATCAAAGTAGACTTGGCTTTCCATCCCATTTCCACAGACTTTTTGAAGCACCCCCACTTGTGTCATTTAAGAAGTAGGGTCAAAAAAAATAAATAAAAGAAGTGGGGTCACCAGGGACACACAAAGTGCCTTGCTGCGCAGGCTGACCCCTGGGACAGCACTCTTGGCTGAGGGTCAGTGCAGTATTTCTGGGTCTTGCCAGCATACAGGAGCAGCAATTGGAGGCGCAGAGAAGGGGGCACTGCCCACATGCTATTCACTGCAGGCCAAACTCCGTTACATCCATTTCAATCTTGACCAAAGTGAAGACCAAAGGACTGGTGCTAAGATAGCAGGACCAGCACAGAAATGGTTAGGACGGGACAGGGGCTGGTGCTAAGATAGCATGACCAGCACAGAAGTGGTTGGGACAGGACAGGCTCGGGGGAAGCCCCAGAGAGCACCATGGCACGGCTACGGGAGAACATGCCAACCCCCGTCACTCAAGTGAGGCAAAGTCAGCAGAGGGTGGGCAAGGGGGCATCTCTCACTGTGACCTTTGAACTCACGGGCAGCTTTCTCCCCTTTCTGCTTGGCTCTGGGCCCTACATCTGGTCAGCCCTGGGCCTTGCTCCGCGGCTGCAGTGCCCAGGCAAGGGTACACAGATTTCAGCTCAGTGGTCCCGCCTTGAGGAGCCTCTTGGTTCAGTCTGATTTTGCAAAGGCCCTTTTCTCCCAGGCAGGCACCTCTGCCCTCTGCTAGGAGGGGCTGTCATTGGGTTTTATCTCTCCCTCTCTCAGGCATGCTCCCACTCAGCTCAGCATGTCCACTGCCACCCACATGTGTGTCCTCCTTCTGTCCCCACACACCGACACGTCTCATCTCGCAACTACTGACCCCACAGTTGCAGCTGTCAAGGCTCAGCTGCCTATGTCTGCAAGCAGCTGGCTGGGCTCATCTTCCCTCCTGGGAGCAGGGTGTGCTGGGCACACAGAGGTCAAAGCCAGCCATCCACTCCCTCTGTTAGCCAGTGTTTCTGGACACGACAGAGCCTTTATAAACACATCGAGGACACACCAACAAGTCCTGTGGTCCTAATGAGGGATATCGTGGACACAGCAGCTGTGTGTGTGTGTGTGGTTTTTGGAGGCTATTAGTGCCCAAAACACATGTGGTCTATTCTCGCAGCACGCGGTCCACATGGACCTCACTGTGTATGTCCCATGGCACGTGGTCCACCTGTCACCATTGCATGTGTCCTACAGCGTGTGGTCCACGTGGTCCTCACTGCCTGTGCTCTCCCAGCTCCTAAATGTTGCAGCCATTGCTGTTCTTCACACCTCTTGTGGCTTTCTGAGATGTTCCAAGTGTGCCCCTCTGCAGAACCATCCACATCCATGAGAAACAGTGAGCAAAGCGGGGCAGGGTTGAAGCCATGCCTGCTCACGCCTGTTTTCCACCTTTGCCACAGCAAGACCGACCACGGAGCCCGGGAAATCACGCTGTGTGTGCGTGTCCAGCTCACTTATCTCTCAGCCACCCAAAAAGAAACCACGTACCAATCTTGTCCAACACTAACTTCTACTAGTAAAGAGACATAGATAGGCCATTTTTGAAGGAACTAGCCCACACGAAGGCAATCACTGTGTCTGCGTCCACCTTCCCTGCACGCGCACAGAGCAATCATCACAGCTGGGTCTGGAACTTCAACTGGCACTGACCTTGTATCCTGGGACCAAAACGACACCTGTCGGTTCCTGCCTTCCGTCCCTTCCAACTGCTGACCATCACCCATGACTGAGAGGGACATGGCAGTCTCATCTGGGAACACCTGTCCTTCGGGAAGAGCCCCGAGACTCTTGGAGGAAGCAGTGCCCGCCGCCTCACCCCCACTGTCATGGCACCATCAGAGCCAGAGCCACCAGCACTTCCTGAGCCTTCCACATGAATGCCACCGTGCTGCGGGCGGGGCTGGACTCAGGGCTCCACAGGTTCTCAGTGAGGCAGACTGTGTCAGGACAGCAGAGTGGCACCCCTGTGAGTGTCCAGTGCTGGGAGCCAGAGATGCTGGGTAACATCCCAGAACACATGGTGCAGCCCCACAACAGAGACCTGTCCAGCCTGGGATGGCCACCTGTGAGAGACCCTGCCGAAGCCTGTCCTTGCGTTGTGCCCCTGAGCCCCAGAGGGAAATCCGGTTGGAGAGCACACTGGAGCCTGTTCTCGCTGATCTGTGCCACCCGAGGGACAGCTGCGACCTGGCTTCCCCTGGGGATGTGTCTCAGGTGACGGTGCCACAGACCCCCACTCAACACATCACATGGCTTGGTGCTGTCGCTGTCCTGATTGCCCATGCAGTCCTGGCTCCCTTTTAGCTCTAGCCTCCAAAAGCTTCCATGCTTGGCCTCGTCCGCCTGCTTGTCGCCTGCACCGGCAGTGGCCACGCCAATCCCCTGGGTGGCCTCAGCGTCCTGGCCAGGCCTGCACAGCTCCCTGTCACTCAGTCGCCCTTCCTCAGGGGCCTGGTCAGGCTGCCAGCGGCGGGATGCTCCACCCCGGCCCCAGGGACCAGTGCTCCCCTCGGCTCCTCGGCATCCGGCGTTGGCGCACAATGCAGGTGCGGGAGACGCTGCCACCCCTGCGAATCCCACTCTGCTCCCTCCTCTCCCCTACCTTCCCCCCGACACCCCAACTCCAACTATGTGTCCAGTGCTGCGCCAGCAAAAAACCAAAACAAGAACAAAGACTAAACTCTGCCGGTCAGAAGAGCACCCCAGCAGGCCTGTCCCCAGTGCCCACACCCTCTGGGACCCCCTCCAGGGAACCAGATTCCTGTACTTGCTTCCGGTGGCCTTGGCTCAGTGCTCCACGCCCCACCCAGCCTGCACGCCTGCTGCACCACACAGTCCTGCAGCACGTGCTCCCCACGGTCCTCACCATGTCCTGCGCGTTCCCTTAGCTCTCACTTCTAACACAACTGTCCTCGACCCCATGTCCCTGTCCCTCTACCACTGTGACTTCTGTCCTTGCTGCCCACTCTCACTGCTGTGCCCACTCCCTTCAGCCTGACTTGCCACAGCACCCTGGCTGCTGGCGGGGCCTTGCCAAGGCCCTCTGGCCTTCCCAGAGTGGCGGTGCAGGGGGCGTTTTGGGGGTCTCCCATGCACTCTCAGTAGCCACCTGGGACAGTAAACCATGAGAAGGTCTGCATTAGGCTGGTGGAAAGGGAAACCAGAACATTCGGGTCCTGGAAGTCCAAGAGACGTCTCCAGCAATCAGGCCATGGTGCCAGCTGCTCCCTAGGTACTCGCCATGTCTATTCCCTGCTGACTGGAGCTCTTCCCGGCAAGACTGAGCACCCCAAACCCTTCGCCGTGACCTCCTGTGTGTGTGTGAGTGCGTGCGTGTGCGTGCGTGTGCGTGGAGGGCGCAGGCGAGCTGCTGTGTGGTGTGACAAATAGCGCCCATGTCACAATCTAAGTTTTTAAGACTAATCCTGAGCATGCTTTGGGTCGAAGCGCCATCCCACATACCTAACCACCCATCACTGGGAGTACCGACTCCTGAGGAGGGGAAAGAACCTTTCTCATCTCTCGCTGATGTCTTCAACAGAAAACTCTCCTGGGCCCTGCCACTGCGTCAAAGAGGGACGAGAGACATCCTGTCATGGCAGGTGTCCTGACTGCCCGAGATCAGCCAGAGGGAGAGCCTGAGAGACCACTGGTACATCCACCAGGGCGGCCTGCAGCCTGCTGGGGATCTGCCACTCTGCTGGGGCCCTCAGGACTCAAGAGAGACGAAGGTGCCAGAAGGTGGCATAGGAGCAGGGCCACCCTAGGGGCCACGGGGCACCACGCAAAGGCAAAAACAGCAGAACTGTGACCAGCACCTGTGTGCTCTCACACATCTCCCAGATGAGGAGGCGCAGGGACCCAGAGACCACGCTGCACCCGTGGGACATAAGGGGGAACCGTCCACTCAGCCTTGGATCTGCCGTCCACAGGGCTGAGGAGGACCGCTCTTAGTCCAGCTGAGAGAGGACAGGTCAGAGCACGGAGGGACTCTGTGGCTTGTGCTGCAGGGGAGGCTGGGTTGGCCCTGCTGCTGCCCATCCCACCTCTGCACCTGTCTGAGCCCCAACACTCTGGGAGCTGCATCTGTCAACATCATCCCCCACCCCACCCCGTCTTGCTGGAGGGGGACAAGGAGTGGCCCTGGAACTACACAGAGGCTGGGGAGATCCATGGGGGCTCCCGGAGGTGGGGTACACAAGCCTTGGAGGAGTGGATAGGCCGGTGGAGGTGGAGTGCTGCCAGTGAGGAAGCAGTGCTTGCAGGAGAGGCGGCGCTGTGTCAGCAGGTGCACTGAATGTACACACACACTCAGGGACCTGTGCCGTGGCTTAGGCACCTTAGGACATGGGATCAAGGGAGGCCTGGCCTGCACACAGGAGTGGGAGGTGTTGTCTGGTTGGTCTTGGGAGACTGCAAACCAAATCTGGCTCACTGGCTGTGAGCCCTGGATTGGGGGCACCGGTGCCCCTGGCTGCTCCATCTTACCACTTCTCTCTCGCACACATTTGCTTGGCTTAAAATACGAGCAATGAGGATGTCCCTGGCTACCACACTGTGCCTTTCCATTCCTGACTACTGCTCTGGCCTGACAAGGAATCAAACTCAGGAGCTCCACACCCCCGGCCCTGCCAAAAACCCCACGAGAGACACTATTGATGACCCCTGCCCCAGCCCTCCTCCCAGGTCCAGACAGCCCCGTCCAACATGGAATGTGTTTCAGCTGGTATCAACTTACTGGGGACTGACAAATGACCATGTTCAACAGGGGAGGGAAAAGCAAAGAGGAAATGGGTAAGTCAGATTTAAACACTGGGCACACACTGTTGTTCCCCTAAACCAGCTCTGGCACAGGCCCCTGGGGTGTGAGGCACGTGGCATGGAGCCAGACGAGCTGGCTGGCCACCGGCCCACGTGGTCAGTGCCAGCCATCTGCTCTTTCCAATCGGGCATCGATGTCTGATACACACAGCCCTCCCAAGAACCACACAACGTGAGCAGTAACGACCCTAGTCGGCGGCCCCTCCGAGCTCGGGAACCGCTCCACTTTTCACTTGGCGAGCTGACAAGCATGACTACAGGGGAATAAAATAACATTCCATCCGCATAAATATCAAGCCGCCTGCCTGAGACGGATGGCCAGGAACGTACTCGGAGCCATCACTCCGGCAGACGGGCCCAAGGACACTCATAACTTATTTTACAATCATTTAGTTTCAGCTCAAGTGGAAAACGTGACAACTTATCTCTGCTGACAAGATGCCACATCGAACCTCACAATTAACTCCCGTCCGATGATCTGCCCAGACGATCATTACCCAGGCTGCTTCTGATGAACTGTCGTGGGGACGCGGGGCTGGGGGTGTGGGTGGCAGGTATGTCTGATGGGTTTTTGATATCTGGGCTGATTCTGACACACACACACACACACACACACACACACACACACACGGCTGGGGGTCCTGTGTCCTTGTCGTCCCCCAGGGCCTTTGCGTGGGGAGGAACCCTGACCTCCACTGATGTCACTGTAGTGGCAGTGCCTGCCACCTATTGCCCCCTCCCCAGGCAGGCAGGGGGTGTGTCTTAGGGAGCGGTGGTCCCTCCACGACAAAGGACACTGTAGACTCTTCTACTGGGCAACAGTGAGGACGTGCGACCAGGAACGGCCTGCACTCTGCAGGAACTGCTGGAGATGGAGATCCTCTGGTGGTTAACCAAGGGCTAGTTTTCTGGGTTTATACGACATATAATATGGTCTAAAATGTGCACACACAAGAAGCATCCAGTATCCACGGGAAGAAAACAAAGAGAAGGAATGACACTGACACACACCTTAACTGACCCCTTTGGCCGTGTTAGGTACAATGGGGTGACTTAAAAAAAGGAACTTATTAAAGGAACTCAAAATTATCAAAGGCAGGTGTATTTGTTGCTGCCTGGGGCAACAAACCCAGCTGAATTCCGAGACCTGCTAGAACGTCAAGACGCAGTCATTGCACGAAGTAGAAACCAACACACACTTCCTTTGATGCCAGGCCAGTAAGACCAAGCTCATTTGGATCTCTAATGAGGCCCTGCTCTTTCTGAAGCTCGGGGAGATGTGTGCGCTCGCCGTAAATAAAGAGCAGGCCACCTCTGCCACCCAAGGAAATCACAACATCCCAGGCTTCTGTTGAAAGGTGAGTGTGAAGTGAAGTTCAAAACCTCGTCCCTCCTCGCGGCCCTTTTGACGGCAGTGTGCAGCGGGAGGAAGCCGACTTGAATCCCGAGCTCTGAAGATGTTTCAGAGGCTGGCATTATTGTGTGCTTCCCTTTGCAGAGCGCACAGAGGTACACAATGTCAGAGGGGCCGCGGGGACACGGCGGGGGGCCGCGCAAGATGACAGGTGCTGGGGGAAGGAAAAGGCAGCAAGGTGTGGGACTGAGTTACCCACGCGGGGAGGAAAGAGACACAATGGGAGAAAACAAGGGGCGCCCCCCCTCGGGCCGAGTTCAATCACGCCGAGATCTCTGTAAATGAAGGCCAGCGGGCTGGAAGGCAGCAAATTTCATCTCCGCTTAGATGAAGCTGTGGACTGCTGAAATATGTTTAGAAATCCTCAAACTCTGAGCATGAGTTAGAGTTTCTCTTTTTGGGGGATGAAAGTGTCCCCCAATTGACTGGTGATAAATGTTAAATACTGCAGTGAGTTACACACGCCTCATGTGGGCCAAGCGGACCTTGCGGGAATTGTATGTTAACGAAGCTGCTTTCAAAAAAATAAAAAGCAGGCATAAGAGGTCACTCCGTTAAATGCTACAAAGTGATTAGGTGAGGAAGAAAAAAAAAGAAAGAAAGAAAAAAAGCTGTCCGCCAGGACGGTCTCCTCTGGTCGGGGTGGATGCTGAGATGGGGCCGGGCCGGGGACACTCAGAACCTCAAGTCAGGGCCTGAGTGTTCGGCACGGTGGTCAAGACGTGGCTTGGGGTGCCGCATCTCCTCTCACCGTGCCTCGGTTTAAGCTCTTACTCACCCTGCCAGTTCCCTGCCAGCTCCCTGCCGACAGACACCCTGGGGGAAGCAGGGGATGGGCCCGGCGCTCAGGCTGCCATCACCCTGGGGAGCTGGAGACAATTGTGGCTCTTGCAAGATACTCAAGCAGCGAACAGTACATGGAACATCTCTCTGCCTCTACGTTTCAAATATTTATTATTTTAAATGCTAAAATATTTTAAAAAGAAACAGCAGCTAAAGGCCATGAAGCTGACCTGAGACAGGGGGCACTGACATGGGGGGCCGGACTCCAGAAACCCGGCAGGATGAGGCTCTAATGTCAGTGGTATCCCCTCCCGGAGACGCTGCCCGGCCCAGCCCCTGGCACAGCAGCCTTGCTTTCCCAGAAGCAGGGCATCTGCTTGGTGTCTCTGCACCCATCAGTGCCTTGGTGCCTCTTTTTGTGGACCCCAGGGCCCGGGCAGCGGTCACAGCCGGAGGGAGAGGGTCCCGGCAGGCCTGGTGTGGGACGCGCCGTGGAGAAGGAATGTGCTTGGGAATGCAAGGCAGGACCCGATGCTCAGAGTCAGAAATCAAATTGTTCTCTAGTTGATTTCCAGGCGAACGCAAGCGGCACCGAGTTTAAATTAATCCAGTGCACTCTGAGCAGTACTTAGGCGTGCAGAGCAGCCCTGCGAGGCCGAAATGAAATCATTTCGAGACCCCGCTTTCTCTCCGGTCTCATCTCTTCTCACATAATCAGCTACAACCATTTCCTGAGTTTGGCGCTTGCAGCTGCTAAATCACCCAGAGGTTCCCTCTGCCCATGGAGGGCTGAGCCCCTTGCCAGAGGGATGCCAGGAGAGCAGCCGGGGAACGGCAGGTTCGCTCTGCCCATGGAGGGCTGAGCCCCTCACCAGGGGGACGCCAGGAGAGCAGCCAAGGGACGGCTGGACAGGCCCTGCTTCCTGAGAGCGGAAACTGCTGACCTCGAGAAAAGCAGGTCCCACATGGGGGCGGCACCTATGGGAGGCGGGCTTGGGAAGCCACCCCAGGGGCCCTGTGCAGGCTCTGCAGCCTGGTCCGTGTCCCTGCAGGGGGGCCAGAGAGTGGCCTTCACAGGCTCCCACTCACAGGGAGGAGTTTGGTTATGGGTGTCACTCCTGGATCTGCGGGTAAACATGCCAAAAATTATTATTTTAAACAACCATAAAGAGCAATGTGTCGTGGTTTGTTTAATCACCCACCCCCCACCGACACCCAGAGATGCATTTCAGGTGTCTGACCACAGAGTCAACACTGTTGTGTGTGTTCAGTCTTTAGATGCAGACTCAAGAAGTCACGGTGTTTGGGGCTTGTAGATATGTGTGGCTGCTCTGCAACAGCTCAGTCCACACTTCCCTGACTGTGCCATGCCAGGACTCCTGGTGACCACCACGGCCTGGGGACATCACTCCTGGCCACTCTGCATCCCAGCTCCTCCCCACCTGCACCCCGGTGAGGACTCCACTGTCCGCAGGAGCTGACCGCACTGGGGCAAGGAGGAAGCAGAAAACAGGGTCGGGAGGAGCAGGCCAAGCACCCTGTGGCCGGGGCCAGCCCAGTGAGCACAGACGTGGGGCTCAGATCCTCGGCCGACCCCCAGCCCGGCTCTGAGCACTGCCTCTCACTGAACCGTCAGTTCCTGTACAAGCGACACAGACCACCCTGTGAACACCTGGGCTGGGCAGCCCCACCCTGCAGAGCCATCTGAGGATACTGCATGCGCCTGGCCTTTGGGTACATGCTCAGGGCGGGGGTGCAAGACAACCAGAGTCATGGCTGGGTGGACAGAGACCACGAGGCCAGCAGCGCAGTGCCTCCATCACAGTAGCTGTGGCTGCCAGCACCCATCAGTGCCCTCTTCAAGGGCCTACCAGGACCTCTGGGCAAGAACGCACACGCCCGCTGGCTGCAAGCTGCATCCTTCAAACAATGACTGTGCATAGCAACTGCAACACACACACAGGCACCACAACAGAAAGTTTCACACACTGTCAGAGAAGATTCTAGGCACTAAATCCTGAGTTTTCCCAGACAGTGCCAGGCAGGGCCCTGAGCCTGGGATGTGGAATCCTTCTTGATCTCCCACCCAGCCCGCCCATGCACTCGTGTGTGCCATGGTTCAGTTCTGTGTGTGGCACTGTCCCTCCGACCATCCGTGCATGTCTGGTGGGCAGTCACAAGCTGGCACAGAACAAGAGCTTGCCCACACAGGCCGTGTCAGGCAAGACCAAAGCAGCGAGAAGGACGCATGCGATCCCAGGCGAGACAACAAATCTGTTGAGGCTGAGCTGCACACCTAAGTCCTAGGGGTTTAAATATCATTTCAAGACGAGCTGGAAACCCACCTGAGCTGTGCTGGCATGCGAGAACCACACTCAGGAGCAAATGCTTCCTCTTTGCCCCAGGGCATCACACTTCACCTTGCTTTCTCTGAAGCCCAGCTGGCAGACCCGAGGGTCCCTCGGGATGGAACTGGATGCTGGTTTGCCAGCTCTGTGCTCCCTTCTCTGCCCTTCCCTGACCCTGTGAGCATCTGCAGTGACTTCGGACTCCCTCCTGGCTGTGGCCCCACCACAGCCCACTAGGCCTGCGGCTCAGAGCCAGGTGCCTTGGATGGAAACCGCAAAAGGAGGCTCGTGGGCGTATGCCTCGGCTGGGGCCAGGGCGCAGGGAGGCTGTGACGGGCTGGCGGTCCGTGGGTAATGCACCCCTTGTAAGCCTAGGGAGAGGACCCCGCAGTGGACTGCAAGGCACCAGGAAGGTGAAGCCGGGTGTTCAGTCACGACCTTGACGACATGTCCAAGGTCAAGTGCTTAAGCACACACTCAGTGACTAGGGTAAGTCCCTCTGGTTCAGGCCCCATCCCTGGGGCAAGACAAAAGACAGCAGGGCCACGAATTTAGAAAACCAAGCGTACTCCGTGGAGACCTAAGGCACAGACCCAGGCCCGACTGGACGCTGCAGATGCACGTGTAAACACAGGGACTTGAGGACATTCGCCTGAACCTGCACCTGCTTTATACCTGCAGGGGCTTGGGTGACAGTCCCCATGTTTAAAAGAACACAGGCCTGATGTTATAGTGCGCAGGAGGTTAAGGCTGTCGCCTGTGGCACCAGCATGCCATGTGAACACTGGCTTAAGTCCCAGCTGCTCCGCTTCCCATCTAGCTTCCTGCTCATGTGCCTGGGAAAGCAGTGAGGATGGCCTGAATACCTGAGCACCTGTTATCCACATGGGAGACCTGGCTGGTACTCCATGCTCTGCCTAGCCCAGCTCTGGTTGGTGTGGTCATTCAGGGAAAAAGACCAAATGGAAGAGTGTGCGTTCTCTGTAACGCTGCTTCACACACACACACACACACACACACACACACCTTTTTTTTCTTTCTTCTCTTTCTAAAGCGTGAGACCACTTCTGCAACAGCCACTCTGGATGTTCCAGAATTGCGCTCATCTGCCCCTGACTAACCAGTGAGCACACAGCTCATCCTATGCAGGCTCCAAGGCTGGGATGGCTGGGGAGGGTGTCGAATATCCTCTGCCCAGAGCCCGCTCGGGGCTCAGGCACTGCAGAGCACTGCTGTGGCCTCTTCCTTGGGATACAGAAGCGGGCGGGGGGGGGGTGCGGATATTCTGCCCTCTCCCCACCCAGAGCTGACCACAGGAATCACCTGGCGGACATGTGAATGAGAAGCTGAGACCAATGACCACTCATTCAAAGGATGCTGTGGAATGAGTGCATTTGCAAAACCCTGGCAGGTGGCGCAGCAGAGGGCTCCTGGAGCCACACTGCAGGAGACGAGAACAGACCCCTTATTTTTGCCAAAATTCCACAGCCATGACTTTCTCTCACCAAGGAACTTCAGATAGCTGTGTTTGTCCAGCTTTGGGTCCTGTGGGCACAGAAGCTGCCCAGGGCATGAAGGGCTGGGATGTGTCTGAAGCCAGGCACTTGGGAGATGGGCAATGGTCCATTCTGTAACAGGTGCAGTGAACATGGTTCCTGTGGAAGGGAGCCTGCACAGTCTGTTCTGAAGCATTCCCAGGACCGTCCCAGCTGAAGAGGGGACAGTCAATCTTGCCTGAGACACTCTAGCTTCGGCCTGTCTTGCGGGGAGGTGATTAACACGTACTGACTGCAACCTTAACCCCGTCCTGATCTCATTTCCCTGATGACCAGAGTGCAAAGCGATGCTTAGATTCTGAGCAAGGAGGAGCCCTTTGGCCTCTGTGCCCTAGGCTCCCGGAGCCCAGGATGACACAGCTGTCAGCAGCCACGCTCGGGCCAAGTCCGCAATGCCACAAGCGGCTTCTGCTTGCCGGGAAGCCGGCCGGTGCGGTGCTGAGGGAGAGCTGCCCCGCCGGGCCCTCGGGAGCACGGAGCCATTCTGAAGCCGAGATCAAAGAGGACCTCATCTCTGCAGCGCTCTGCTGAAGGCAAAGCCTTTAAAAATAACCCAGGAGTACTGGCTACATGTGTCTTCCTGATTTGGGTTTTTTTTTTTTCCACCAAAAAGAGAAATCGCACAGCGCGTGAAAGGCTCTAGAAGTGATGATGATGTTTCAAATCCAGGGTTAAAAGTTACTCCTGGCAAAGAGCAGTGAATAATTCAGCAGCGGTCCCGGAGCCGACTGCAACCACGGCCGCAGGCTTGTGTGTTGATCTCCGTCCCTGCCCCGGAGTTGGGGCAAAAAGCTCTTCGCAAATTAGAGAGGAAATGAGGGTGTGTGGAGACCCTGCAACGGAGCAGCCGGTGCGTGAAGCCAGCCACATACCGTGGTTCATCTCAGGGTGTGTGCGGGGGTGGAGATGGCTTTAGAGAGGGGAGAAGCTCGGCCCGTGCTCCCAGGCTCCGCCACCCACAACGCCCACTCCCCTGGAGGATCACGTGCCCAATCGCAACAAACTCCAAGTCCACACTCAGCCTGTTCCAGAAACTTCCTTTTGTCATCACCGGCCCCCCTAACCTGGTCTGCTCTGCCAGGCAGGGACTGTGAGAACTGCACCCCAACTCTCACCTGGCTGCAGCCTTGACTGCCATGTATCAGCAGATGGAAGATTCATCAGCAAATGAATAAATGCATCTTTTAAAAAATGTTGACTAGGGGGGCCCGGCAGCGTGGCCAGCTAAAGTTCCTCGCCTTGAATGCACCGGGATCCCATATGGGTGCCGGTTCAAATCCCAACAGCTCCACTTCCCATCCAGCTCCCTGCTTGTGGCCTGGAAAACATCAAGCACAGTCCAAAGCCCTGGGACCCTGCACCCATGTGGGATACCCGGAAGAGGTTCTTGTATTCTGGCTTTGGATCAGCACAGCATCGGCCATTGCAGACGCTTGGGGAGTGAATCATCGGACGGAAGGTCTTCCTCTCTGTCTCTCCTTCTCTCTGTATATCTGACTTTCCAACAAATAAATCTTTAACAAAAATGCTGACTAGGAACTAAGTTTTTTTAAAGCACAATGTTTATGCACACATTTCACTTTCATGAAAGGTAAAGTCTCATCAGCAGGGAGGAAAGTAAAAGCTGGCATTCAGTAGTTAGTTGCCCTGCTTGCTGAGAGCCAGCAGACAGCTGTGGCTACCACACACAGACAATGTAACCTGCACAGCCGTGGGGCTCCGCAGGCTCCCAGGGCCATCCTCCACTGCTTTCCCAGGCCACAGGCAGAGGCACTATCAGAAGCAGAGAGGCTGAGATATGAACCAGTGCCTGTATGGGATGCCAACGCAGCAGAAAGAGGTTTAACCTTCCTGTTTCTCAGCACTGACCCAGAAAGCGTCTACACAGCACATGTGCTAGCCATGCTTCAAGTGGAGGCATTTCCACCACGGCAATCAGCAGGACACAGACATTCTTAGGCAAGATTATCTGGAAGCATAACTCCTCCTTTTGTTAAACAAGGTTCATTGTTCTGGCACCTGCGTGGGCAGGATGTGCGGGTTAGCATCGGGGGGCTGGCAAGGCTGCCAGAACCCCCAGAGGAAGGTGTGCAGAGAAACCGGGGGTGGGCCAGGCATGAACCCAGACCTGGACTGTTCCACGTGGCAGGGCCTCAGCAGAATCACTTTGGATCATGTGGCCGGGGTGACACCTACAGGGCCCTGGCGGTCTCTCCCGGGGCCTGGCCCGCCTGGCATGCCGTCTGTCCCTAGGGCCTGATGTGGCCCCCGCCTCTCACGTTGAAGTGGCTAGAGAACAGACACCGGAGTAATGCACAGGGCCGCAGGTGCCTTGAGAGTTCTGACGCTAATGGACAGCCACCGCCCGGCGGGGAGCGGGACTCCTGAGCAGGGCGAGAACCGTGGGCATCTAGCTGCAAGGCAGCCCCTCTGGGCAGCCGTGGGGTCACCATCCCACCCACCAACCCGTGTTGGATTTCACAGACAGCGAAGCGGACGCAGGCGTGTCGTCCCAGAAACGTAGTAAGAGTTTTAAGATCCCACTGCAGAAATAATGTAGCAATTAAAATTGCATTTATAACTAAATATGTTTAAAATGCTTCCTCATAGAAAGAGTAAAATTTTAAGCCATTTAGAATAACCATCTGCTTCCTCGTGATATAAAATTTTTAGTATCATTGTGTAATTAATATTAATATCACTTTCTGTTAAATCTGTCGGATAATAAAGCACAGACGTAACGCAGAACGTGTCAATGGGAAGTGGCTCCGGAATGCAGAGCCCAGGTTCCGCACAGCACGGACGGGAAGTGCTGTGGACGGTTCTGGGCAGTCCCGGCTGCACAGACAGCCGCGGGCCAGCAGGTGTCCGCCTGCCTCTGGCCACGTCGGAGCAGCACCCCCGCCCAGAAGTCACACTGGGTTCCGTTCTTGACACGCTTCCCTTCCGTCCTTCAAGGTTTTTATTTGAAAGGCAGAGGTATAGAAGAGAGATTTTCCATCTGCTGGTTCACTCCCTAAATGGCTGAAGCCGGAAGCCTTGTAGCTTCCTCTGGGTCTCGCACGGGTGCAGGGATCCAGGGACATCAGCAAGGAGCTGTGTCGGAGGTGGAGTAGCTGAGACTTGAACTGGCATCCATATGGGATGCTGGCACTGCAAGTGGGGGCTTCATGGACTATGCCACAGCGCCAGCCCCAAGATACTTTTTTCTTAAAACTTTTTACTTTCCCATTCTCTGTGCATTGTAAGATTCTACACTGGGAGGAAAGTAAGGACTGGAAAGCATCTGGTCAGTTTCACTGTGACTGACGGCAAAGTCTGTGACGAGAAAGTCTGACTGAAGCCTCTTCCGTTTTTTTGTTTTAAGGATTTCCATATTTATTTGGAAGTCAGAGTGACAGAGGTGGAGAGGAAGAGGTCTCCGTGCTGCTTCAGTCCCCAGATGGCTGCAATGGCTAGAACTGGGCCACGATGAAGCCAGGAGCTTTTTCTGGGTCTCCCACATGGCTGGCAGGGGTCCAAACACGTGGCCCAGTTTTTTGCCACCTTTCCCAGGTCATCAGCACAGACCTGGATCAGAGCAAGAAGGACTTGAAAGGGCACCCATGTGGGATGCCAGTGTCGAAGGCTTTACCCACTATGCCACAATGCAGGGCCTGATGAAAGCTGCTTGAACTGCAGGATCTCCCAGGGAAGAACCATACAGGCCAGACTGTCCTCTCGATGGCAAAGTGGCACGGAACCTCGACAAAAGGCCGTCGGTGCTGAAAAACAGCCCCAAACTGGAGGCTCTCAAGTTGCACCGACATAAGGTCTCCCCAAAGCGCCTTTCCTGTTAGACACACTGCACACACTGACCAGCCCCTTTCCACGGTACGGCCTGCACGTGATCCACCTTTAAAAACATCAGCACCCTGACGTGGGTCTTCCGCAGCTAAACAGGTTAGGAAACGAGCAGAATACAAGCCCTCAGTAGGCTGTGATGTCTGCACTGGAGGAAGTTTTAAGACTGTTAATGCCGGACTGTCGCACTGAGACCAAGCGGAAGTGACCAAGATGGGAGCCACGTGGCCACGAAGGGAATCCGCGGGGCCTGCCAGACTTGACAGCTGCACAGATCGGCCACTGGCCCGTCCCCTCCCAGCCCCTCTCATGTAGCCTCCTCAGGGTTAAGCCCCTCTCTCCCCTCGGGTGTCCCTGCACATGTGCCTTGCTGCCCACCCTCAAAGCTCCACAGGCCCCCAGCCCCCTGCAAGGCTCAGCCACCGCACGCGTCCCTACCTTCTTCCCACCCACGGTCCACGTCCGTCACCTGGCCTAGAGCCCCACTGCTTGCGACACAGCGCTTGCCTGGTGTGTCACAAGCAAACAGGCGAGCGGCACGACAGAACCCATGCAGTGACCCACACACGCAGCAATGCTGCTTGCCCCCGCAGCACCGACTGCGCACTCCCGCCACCTGACAAAGTGCAACCCAATCTGCTTACCTATCGACTGCCTCATCTCCTTCTGCCCGTCTGAGACACAGCTCTGCTCCCAGGGCCAGGCACAGCAAGCCCTGTACACGGACAAGGGGCACCTCAGTCTCTGGTGGCAGACAACACCCGCCTAACCTTAACACATGAGTCTTGCCCAGTGGCTACGGAGCATCCGAGCTAAGTCTGAGTGATCATGGCCTTGACGGTCGCTGCAAATGTTAACTGCTGGCACAGTGGTCATTGAGCTTTCTGTAGCTAGAGGGGCACAAGCTGTGCTTTGGGACAGTCCTCCAATAAGACATGGAGAGTCGACACCAAGGCCCCGAATATGAAGAACCAAAGAACCGGAAGCAGCTCTAGGCAATCCAGCCCCCAGGACCGCAAGGCCCGGCCTTTTGTGGGGATGCTCCAGTGTCTCCGACGGGTGCTTGGTGTGACCTCAAGGGGCTGAGCCGTGGGCCTGGTGGTCAAGAAGATGGAGAAATGCCAGCCTCAAGGTTCCGGCCTTACAGCACAAGAATCAAACGTGGGAGCCAGGACTGTCCAAGACAGTGTAATGCTGGGATAGCAACCCTGCAGGGCAGTGTGGGGGCAAGGCAGGCAGAGTGAGCTGGAGCAGGGGACAATGTCGGGGGGAAGGGACAGACTGGAGCCCTGACTTAGGTGACTCATGGCAGGGCCGGTGGAGCAGCTGTGGGGCCAGACCAGCCAGGGCCTTGTCGGACAGAAACAGTACCAGGAAAATGCCCTTATGTGGTGGGCAGCCTGGGGAACTGGGGAAGGAGATGGGCAATTGGTTCCTGGCTGGTTTTTCTGGATGGGACTGGGAGCTGCGAGAAGGTGCAGGGGAGGAGTAAAAACAGGAGCAAGGAGATGCAGCAGACACCCAGGACGGGGCGGGGGCACCCAGGAGGCAGGACGGGGCGGGGGCACCCAGGAGGCAGGACGGGGCGGGGGTACCCAGGAGGCAGGACGGGGCAGGGGCACCCCGGAGGCAGGACAGGGGGCCGGAAGGAGGCAAGGGACACTGGGGGCAGCAGGCACTCCTGTTCCCAGGAGTCACCTGCAAGCAAATGTGCCCCAGGAACTCACTGTGAAGGGAGCTGGTAGGTGAGGCTGTGCTTCTGTCTGCAGTGGCCAGGAAGGAAAAGGCAGGTGGCTCATCTGGCTTCCAGCATCAGAATTGGCAGAGCCACTCTGAACAGATTCAGTGCGAACTGCCACCTGCTCTCCAGGCAATTGGCATGGCTTCCTGCCTCTGAAAAGGAGTGGCTGAGGGAGATGGCAGGTGCCACGGGGAGTGATGGGGGTGACAGCCAAGCCAGCGGATGGCAGGCACGGGGACCACAGGAATGGGTCGCAGAGCAGGCCTGGCAGTCTGTGAGAAGGGAGCCATGGAGCCCAGGACAGAAAGGTCATGAGGAAAGGGTGGGGTTAGGGGAGACGTGGCACAGCGCGGGCATCTGACCTTGCACACACAGAGCTGCCCCTTTCACGCATGCAGCGGGGGAAGTCCTGGAAGAGTGCCACTGTGGAGTGGGGACAAGTGGGCTTCTCCCAGAAGCACCAGCGCGTGTGTGTGTGTGTGTGTGCTGACGTGGGAGGCAGGGGCTGCCTGAGCCTGACCACATGGACCTACTCTGCCTCAGCGGGACTCCCACCCACACCTGGGAGGGGGCACAGAGGCAGAGTGCACATGTGCAGGGCCACACTGGACGGTACTCAGCAGCCTCCCGGCCCAGCCCCATTCCCGCCCACAGGACTCCTTCCTGTGTGACAGCAAAAGGCGTCTCCAGGCATCCTCAAGTGTTGGGCCAGCGAGCCAGCAGATGAAAAAACTGTCCCTGGTTGGAACCCAAAGTCCCTGCGGCCCTGAGCTGCTGAGTGCCTCGGCACAGGGACCACTGCGGCCAGCAGCAGCACCCGCATCTACCACGGGTTTCAAATCATTTCCAGATTTCCGCCTGGCAGCGCCGGGAGCATCAGTGGCCTCAAGCAGGAAACCCACTGCTTCCAGCTCTCATCATCAGAGCCGCCTCTGCCTGGCCCAGGTCAGCAGCCACGGCTGGAAATAGCTGACAGCAAGGAGCCAAGGAGCCAAAGTACAAAGTTACAGCGTTCTGATCCCAAGGAAAAAGAAAAAAACCCAGCACACCTTTCCTCCCCTGTGGCCAGCTACCCCGGGAAGCTTCTGCTTTCCCTGGCCACATGCAGCGCGAGGAAGGCAGGCTCCGAGTGGAGCAGGGACCCGGGGTCGTCCTTTTAATTAGGCCGGCCAGCCTGGGGGAGCACTGGGACCCCCGGTGGCTGGGGCGGGGAGATGAGAGCCCTTGGTAAAGGCAACTGGGGTGCCTGCATCCGGACTATAATGCGCTTCCCTAAAAAAAGCACACCCTGTCAGAAAAAAAAAGACAAATAATTTTAATGACACACTATTTAATGCTAAGTATCCCTTTGAGGAGACAGCAGGCGACGGGGATTAGAGATGGTGAACTTTTTAGAACCAGAAAGAGCCAAATCAGAACCTTGGCCGGCTGTCCACAGCGCGGGCCGGGCTGGGTCTCTTCTAGCCTCACTTGTCAGTGGGGAAATGAGCATTGTGTCTGACGCTCATGCCGAGGACAGATGGCTGCGCTCTCCTTCCTCCCGGCCCACCGCCCTCTAACACCCTCCGCTCCCAGCACCTGGGGCCAGACAGGTGGTGATGGCCCATTATCACCACCTGCTGGTCACGTGCTGAAATTGTCAGTACAACATCCCAGAGAAGATGCTCCAACTGTGGAAATGAAAATGGGTGAGCTGGAAAATGGGTGCAAATGGCCAGCATGTAGCAAAACTGCTCTGGGAGGGGAGCATAGCAGACCAAACCTACACCTCACATGTCCAGCCACCACCATTAAAGGAGTTGTGCAGACAAGTTCTGAGCCACCGAGAATACTTCAAGGTCAGAAAACAAAACGAAAACTTAAGTCAGGGAGGCAATGCAACATGAGAAAGGCAGAGGGATCGAGATCACACACATAAGTGTGAGCGCACGTGCACACACACACGCACTCAGACACGCAGGCATCCTCAGCCATGCAAGGCGGTCACTACAGCACATGGCACTGACTGCAAAGGTAACCTGCTGGACAGCAGGGAGGCAGCGGGCGGCACTCCAGCACCTGCCGTGGCAGACGGCGGGTCCGGAGGGATGGCTGGGATTGCCCCATTACTCAGGCAAGGCAGGGGCAGATGAACGTATGGGGTCCCTGGCAAAGGTGCGAGGCAGCTAGAAACGCACCCCCCAAGGTGAGAGCTGATGACCGCGTGTGCTCCAATCACCACCTCACCCCATCTTGCGCTTGGCCCCCCAGGAACGCTAACTCACGGCTGACACCTCGGGAGTTGGGGGGGGAAGTTCACCCGCAGTCATTATAAACAAGAATTTACAGACTTCCAATAAGACTTGAGAAAAACCCTCAGCCAACAGTTGTTGCGGGGATAATTGTTCTGACTCTGTCAATACGGCCGAGCTGTCCCTCCATTGACTGCAAACAGCAATTTCTTTCAGCCAGGGTTATAAGTCGGAGCTCCCAGGCTCAGCGCGGTCGTTACGGTGACAAACAGTTTAAGCCACAACAGGATCTGACACGGAGATCAATTCCGGGTGCGGAAAGAATCCACACACAGAGATCCCAGGGTGCGGATTTACAGCCGCCACTTTTTATTCTCTCTTGCTGCAAAAATTACTCTGTCAAACACTTAGGGGAGTGAGAAAAGATGTAAAAAAATTAATTTTTCATGTAGTCCTGAAACAGCCTTTCCCAGTGCTGACGTTCAAGATGAATATGTCCCTGTGTTTAAAAAATGACGCCGTGCAGCACGTGGTGGCGGGTCCAGGGGGGATCTGGTCCCCGGAGCGGCTCAGCGGCCAGCAGACGGCAATTTGAAACCCTGGACGGAGCTGTCTGCATTTCCTCTAAGGGCAGATGTGGGGCTCGTGTTAGCAATGCCAAATCATATTAGACATTTAATTTTAAACCTCGGGTACCGACGTGAGCCCTTCCCAGGGGCACAGCCAGAATCGGGGCGGGTGGGGGAGGGGATCCACTGCCCAGACTCTGTGCTGCCTCTCCCAGAATCGACCCTCACCTCCTGTTTTACAGTTTTTCCCCCAATTTCAGAATCTTCTGTGGGATGCGCAGCTGCCCACGGCTGCTAAGGGGCAGAAACGGAAACACTGAGGCGTGCCGAAGGGGACGGTGTCACCAAGCTCTCTGGAGCCAGTCTTGCTCAGAGTGGACAGCGTCGAGTCCCAGGGTGCTATGGGCTGTTCGGTCCCCAGCACTGGGCCCACGCACTCGGAGGCGGCAGAGCTGTCCCTGCCCCACCCGGCTGCTGGTCCCAAATCCAGCTGTCCTGGGTCTAAAATCCAAACTGGAGACTGGGGAGGGGCTTTCGGCAGCTGTCACTCCGTGAGAAAAAGGCGGGTCTCATCAGGTGACATCATGAAACCCGTTCACAGATGTACCACTCCTGGGTGTGCCCTGGGGCCTGGCCACTTAGGCAGCACCCCCAACCCCTCCTGCCACAGGCTGAGGGCGTGTCTTGCAGGCCTGGCCAACCCTGGGGCGGGGGTCCAGCTGGTTCCCAGGAGCAGTCAACAGCCACCGGAAGCAAAGCTCCAGCACAGG
Organism: Ochotona curzoniae; assembly: GCF_017591425.1. Classification (NCBI taxonomy): domain Eukaryota; kingdom Metazoa; phylum Chordata; class Mammalia; order Lagomorpha; family Ochotonidae; genus Ochotona; species Ochotona curzoniae. Next base: position 3,707,440 of record NW_024465405.1, on the reverse strand, counting down.
GGTCTTCCAGCTTCAGCTTGTTCTGGGTGGGCAATGTGGCCTTTCGCAGGATGTGGAGTGGGACAGCCTCCCACCTGCCAAGCGGTGCCTGCAGCGGCTGGGCGAGCGTCAGAGCGAGCTCCCACAGGACTCCCCTGACAAATGCCTGCCTTCCGCCCAGAAAGCAAGGCACGGTGCAGGCCCTGCCAAGGCGGGGGGCCCTCCTGTGCCATCCTGCCGCCCTTCCGAACGGGGCTTCCTCAGCACTGGCTGCCCATCAGCTGGCAGCTGGGCCTCGCCGCACCCCTCTCCCTCGGCTCTCCTCACGGTGCTGCGCCCGCTAAGACCTTGCCCTTCGCACTGGCTCCTTGGCTGCCTGGCTTCCCCATCTCTTCCTCACCAAGTCTTTGTCCAAGTTGCTCCTGATGCTTATAATAACTTGTTCCTGCTGTTTGGTGTGTGCGCATGCGCGCATACACACACACACACACACACACACACACACACACACACACACACACACACTCCATCTTGCTCTGAAAGCGTTGCTCAAGTCTGAGTCTCTTCAGGAAGATTTCCTCGACTAACTCTATCATTGCTCCAACCACCCGCAGAGCCGCAGCCCGGGGTCTGGCTCCAGCCCGCAGCAGCTGGCGCTCGGGACCCCACTTCCTTGTGTTTCTCCTCTCCTGTGTGTCCAGGCTCAAGCCTTGGGAGGTTTGCTGGACACCCATGTGTGGCTCACATATGTGAAATTGCATTGTCAGTTGGAAAGCAAGCACGCACTAGCGGCCTGGGTCCTGCAGAAACAGGCACATCCGGGCCATGGAGAGGAGGGTGGCTGAGGGCCTGGCAGTGCAGACGAGTGTAACCAGAGAGCCGCTGGGCCTGGAGGCATGACAGTATGTGCCGCACATCCAGTGGCGGCCAAGGCAGAGAGCCGGGCAGGCGGGAACACACAGGGTCCACGTCAGAAGGACGGACATGCAACTCCTAAGGCCTTCTCTGTGCAACTCGTCTGCAGCGGGGCATGCTGGGATGCCTGGGGTCCACGGGGGCACGCTGGGCTCCACTCCCAGCTCCTGCTTCGGGTTTCTGCTGATGCAGAGCCCGGAAGGTAGCCGGTTCCCTGTCCCCGACGTCGGAGACACAGACTGAGTTGCCAGCTTCCAACGGCAGCCCCTGAAGCACAGGGGTGTGACACCGGGAGAGAGAACCAGCGGACGGGAGAGCTCTACTTGTTCCTTGCTCTTGTCTCAAATAAACACACAGCTATCCAAATCCACCTGCTCACCTCACCTCTGTGTGTGTGGTGACTAAGTCCCCAGTTCTCTCTGGATCCCCAGTGCTCCCCCAAACGGCATTCTTGTGGCAGACACGGAGCAGAAGTAGCTCCCCGCTGTCACTGGGAGCCCCGTGCCTCAGTCACACCAAGGGGTGTCACTGTGTGGCACCATTGCGCAACGAGGAGCTGTGCGACAAGACAAGGTACCAGCCATGTCTACACAACACGCTCCCAGAGGACCTGGCTCGGCTCCCTCCCACACCGCAGTGCGGTGCCCGAGTGAGGACATCCGACAGCGGCGCTCACGGACGAGCAGTGCTCCGCGGCACCCGAGAGTCACAGGATGAGGCATGTGAAAAGCCTGTTCCGCCCAGCAAGTCACCATGACAAAGAAAACACAGCTCCTGGGTCACCCAGGCCACAAAGCCAGGCTGCCCTGGAGGATCACGTGGGAACAGCACACCTACCCACCGAGGGAACACGGGACTTGCTGGAGGTTGCCTGGTGGGCTTGCACCCCGAAGCTCCTCCAGCAGGTCCCAAAGTGGGGCGTGGGAGGGTCTCGATTCCAGAGGAACCCGAAAGGGGTCCACGGCAAACCTCTCCCACTTGCCAAGTGAAGCAGGCCCCTGGGGCGGGAAGTGAGCATGGGTGGGCGAGGCTCCATGCTGCCAACACTCCAGGGTCAAGGTACCCTCAGAGTCTGCCTAGCCTGGCCTCACCGCCTTCCTCCTCGCATGGCTGGGAGGTGGGTACCTGTGGGTCTGTAGGTGACGGCTAGTGCCGGGGGTGCTGCGAAACTGGCAACGAGGGTGGGAGTTGCCCGAGCTACTGTGCCCACTAGAGCAGTGGCAGTGGCAGGGTCCACGGGGAAGACCTGACGTGCGATGTGTTCATGAGGACAAATCCTGCTGAGAGCATTCCAAAACCCTGTCTGTGAGGCTACACGTCACGCTGGGAACTCCTCTAAACATGGGTACCTGTGGGCACCACCCATGGGCAAAACCCACACAGGCAGCCAGTGTGCCCTCCACACCACGCCATGTATATTCTCACACAGCCGCCAGGAGAGGTCCCCAGGGGGCACAGCTGTCCTCCTCAAGACAGTGGGTCTCCATTGTTGGAAAAAAGAAAAATGCTGAAGCAAGCCCAACGCTGGGGAACCTGGAAGAACCCATGCCAGGCAGGGCTGTGACCCGGACTCTGTCTCTCAGCTCTGACACTTCCCTTCCCCTTCAAGTGACCCTGCGGAAACCACCTGCCCAGGCTGTGGGCTCAGGTGCCCAGCCCATCAAGCGGATGAATGTGGACTCCTGACACCAAAGAGGAATTGATAAAGCATTGTCACGGGACAGCCTGTCAAGGACAGAACACTCCTGGGACAACGGGCGAGGCCGTCACTGACGTAAGACAGGTCCCCCGGGGCGCCGCGCTCAAGTGCAGTATGGACAGCTGGGCTGGCGCCTCCCATGGCCCTGGCGGTGGCCGCAGTCCATGGGGCTGTGCCCTTCTTACCACTGCTGATGGCCGAGTTGGCAACGACAGTAGCCTCGCTCCACTGGTCGGCACTGGAGACAGAGTAGGAACGCTGGTGCATGCCGTCGGGCCGGCTGTTGAAGGAGACCAGGCTGATGCCGCTCGCCAGCTGGGACCCCGGCGCGCTACAGACATTCCCTAGAAACAAACAAGTCGGGTGAACACCACGCCGGGCCGCGGGCCGCGGGCCGCAAGACGACAGCGCCAAGACGATCGCAGCACGCCGCGTGCGGCCCGCGATGTCCCCTCATGCCGAGCAAGGCCAGCCCGGGGCAGATATCTCAGACAAAGGCTGACATCCACCTTGGCTGAGCCGCGGGAAGGAAGCCAAGGCCACAGACGACTGTACTTGGCAAAATGATGCTACGAAGACTTGCGGCTCTACTGTGACCTCTGGGCCTGGCAGAGGTGAAGACAAACGGACCGACGGATGGGGTCAGGGCCAGGGAGCGTGCTCGCGTCAGTCAGGCTGTGGGAGAGCCTGGAGCTGGCCATGCTCGCTGCCCCAGCGCCAACGCGGTGGGGCCGACGGGGGATGTCTCACGGGGCGGCCGTACTTTACGATCTGCACAAATCAAGGAGACGGGTAGAAAACGCAGGCCCGTGGACCAGATCAGCTTACCCGTAACCTTGAACAGACTTGGTGGCGGTTACGACCTCCCTGTATGTGATGACATACGAGTCCACTGTTACTTGATGATTTGAGTCGGTTGTTTGGTATCACCATGAATTATTATCTGGCCACACCAAATTCTGACTCTGAAACAGTGCAGTGCCTTTCTCAGAGGCTCGGACAGTGCCCCTTGCTGCTACCGCACCAGTCCGCTGGGTGCGCAGGCAGGTCCTCGGGGGCATTAAGGCTGGCCGCTGATTGCTTTACTTCCAAACCAATTAAGTCTCCACTCTCTCAGACAGCAAGCTTTAACGGTACAAGGTTCTAAACACGCCGCCTATGTTAGTGGTCGCTAGACCTGGCCAATTATCACAACTGCCCAGGGAGTTCTTGAGGAATTGAAACATCAAAATACAGAAACAAGGAAAATTTTGATTCATCGAGGCTGGGAAAGCACTTGGCTGACCGGACCAGCAGTCAGGGTTTAGAACAGGAGCGAGCTTGGCGTAACCCCGGGCAGCACACAGAAGCTGTGAAATCTGCGAAGGGCAGCCACAAGCACCGCAGCACAGACCCTGCACAGGGCAGACGCTTCTTTTAATGGGGGATGCTCTAAATGTCACATGGAATCCAGGTAGAGGCAGGTCTGTAGGGAAGGCCCAGAGTGACACCCAGCAAAGGGAAGAGCGGATGGCTAGGGATTGCGCTCAGACCCACTGCCAGGGAGAACAGAAATGCAGCACCCTAGCAGGTGCCTGGCACAGACCTGGACATTCAGAGGTGGGTGGGAAACCAGTGCCTGCACACAGGAACACAGCCTTGAGCACAAAACTGAACTGGAACCCAAACTCCTGAGCCTAGAACCATGGCTGTCGGGGTTCACGGGCCTGCCCCCCAATCCAGGAACTCAGCTTCAGGGCCTGCAGATACACAGGGGCGTTTTGAGCCCCAACACTGCACCGTGTCCAAGTCCCATCAAGGGGGTGCTCCCCACTCAGCCTGCGCGCCAACCCTGCAGGGCAGCCTGGGGGTCGGGGGAGCAGACCTGCCGCCTGAGCCACGAGGACTGGACTAGCAGCCCAGGGCGGCGAGCACAGCACTGCGTCTGCTCCTGAAATTCTGCACGTGCTACCACCGAGGCCGTGGCGGGCTGAGCTCTGCACCAGGGCACACAGACCCGAGGGACGGAGGGACACCCACCTGCTGCCAAGCATCCTATGCCCACCATGTCCCTGTCCCTGCAGCCCTCTGGCTGTGTGGGTGGCTCCCTTATCTTCTAGATTTTTGCTGGCTCAACCAATGAGCGAGCTCATGTGGGCCTTTCCCCCCCAAGTGCCATTCTGATCTTTTTTCATATACAAGGATCCTTCAAAAAGCCCACAGTGAATGGAGTTAAGAGATTGGCACTGCGGCACAGCGGATAAAACCAGAGCCTGTGATGCCAGCATTCCATATGGCGCCAGTTGGATCCCAGCTGCTCTGCCTCCAGCCCAGCTCCCTGCAATCTCCTAAGGACGGCAGCAGAGCATGGCCTGAGTCCATGGTCTCCTGTACCCAGGAGCGTGACACACAAGTTCCCGGCTTTCGCCTGGCCCAGCCCCAGGAATTGCAGCCATTTGGGGAGTGAACCAGCAGATACAACAGCAGCGGTCGGTCTCTCTCTCTCCCTCCCTCTCTCTCTCTCTCCATAACTCTGTACAGGCCTAGCATGATAGCTCAATGGCTAAATCCTCACTCTGCAAGCACTGGGATTCCATACGGTGCCAGTTAATGTTTTGGCTGCTCTACTTCCCATCCAGCTCCCAGCTTTTGGCCTGGGAAAGCAGCAGAAGATGCCCAGAAGCCTTGGGTCCCTGCATCCACATGAGACTGGGAAGAAGCTCCTGGTCTCAGATCAGCTCAGCTGTGGGCACTGTGGCTATTCGGGAAGTGAACCAGTGGATGGAAGATCTTCCTCTGTCTCTCCTTTTCTCTGTAAACCTGATCTGCCTTTCCAATTAAAAATAACTTAAATAAATACATCCAACAACAATAACAACAACAGAAGTAAAAAGTAAAGCAGGCTAGGAGACCACAAACGGACCTGGGTTTAAGTCCCAGTCCCACTCCAGACTCCAGCTTCCTGCCGAGGCACACCATGGCATGGTACTCGGGTCCCTGCTACCTGTGGGGTCCTAGGGCTGAGTCCCGAGCTCCTCACTGGAGCCCCATTCCACCTCAGCCTTGTAGGTGCTTGGGGGTGCAAGCCAGCAGGTGGGAGCTTTGTCTGTCCTTCTTGTACTCCACAAATTTAAAAAAAAAAATTCAAGGGGAAAAAAAGACATTTTTCACGAACTTTTTGACAGCCCAGAAACACTGGACCGCCACGTCTTTAACTTCAGGCTTTCCCAACTCATGCTTCTCATGGGAAGCCACAAGGGCGGCAAACCCGTGGTGTACACACACACACACACACACACACACACACACACACACACACACAAGAAAGCCCCAGGGAGTGGCCACGGAAGCTCCTCATGCCTGGGCAGCCTCTGAGGCCAACAGTCACTCCCCACATTCAGAGGTGGAACAAACGTGGTCCGATGTCATGAATGGTGCCAGTCTTGGGCCAAGAGTCCTTGCAGCTTCACTCACACGCATCCCTCCTGGACCTCAGAGATGCTTGCTGCTCCTGGATGAGGGCCACTGAATGGCTGTAGACTCCGCAACCATGCCGGAAGTCTGGTAAGCAGGTGTTTGGTGGCACCTGTTCTGTGGCCGGCCACATGGGAGGTGCTGACACTTTTGAGAATACCCGGATGCCGTGTCTCCTGTGGCCCTGCTCTCACTCTGAGTGCGGGCGAGGCCTGTGCTCCACTGGCAGGTGACCGAGCTGCTAGTGAATGCCAATGGTCTGAGGTCCTCACTCATCCAATGAGCACATGGCTTTAGCTGACCATCTGAGACATGAGGGTCTTGGAATCTCGGGCTCCCAGCTGCCTGCCTGGGAGGGCTCAGGTCTCTGACCCCGCATAGGGTCCGTGGGACTTCTAGTGCTGGCACTGCTGTACTGAGTAGTTAGATAAGTTCTTAACGTCTAAAGCTGGGGGACTCAGGTGTGTTAAAGCTGACACTGACCTTCTGCTACCTAGCCACAAGATGGGCTGACGGCAAGCTGGCACTGTGGCCACTGCTTGTGACGCTGCCATTCACATCAGTGTGCCAGCTCAAGCCCTGGTTCCTCCACCTGCAGTCCAGCTCCTTACCAACGCATCTGGGACGGCAACAGAATCTGAGCCAAGTGCCCAGGCCCTGCTGCCCATGTGTGCGACCTGGATGGAGGTCCAGGGTCCTGGTCCCTGCCTGGCTCTGACCTGGGCTACTGTGATCATTTTGAGAGTAACCGGTAGACGTTACTGTGCCTTTTTAATAAACAAATGAATCTTTTGGCTGAATTAGAACGCTCTCTTCCTGGGACCAGGGTAGGTTCCTAAGGAATGGCCCCACCCTCACATCAGTGCCACCTGATAAGAGGCCCAGAAGGAAGGCCCTGCTTCTCTAAGGGATGTGTTCAGACTATGGCCAAGGGGACAGGATTTGCACACTTTCCCTCCTTCCCTTCCTACAGCTTTGGGCGTAAGCCTGCACCCCGCTGCTGGCACGTTAGCCTCTGGGGTTTCCTTCAGTCTCGGGGACACAGGCACGGGCACTCTCTAGCATGCCATGTCTACGGGGATATGCACCAGGGAGCTGTGCCTTCTGACAGGGGACGGCTCTATCCACCCTCCGGGGACAACAAGGCTACAGAGTCCTCCTGCTCCATGGCTCAGCCCCGAGCTTGCCTGCACCCTGGCCTCAAGGGCTGGGGATCCTGCAGCTCGGGTTCCCCGCCTGTGACGTAAGCCATGCTGTGCGCTGGGGCACCCTGCCCTCCTGGCACACCGAGGCACACTAGCATCCCTGCAGTGCTGTGTCACTGGGTGTGGCTGTCCTGACCCAGGAGTCTCTCCCAGACTGGCCTGCTAACTTAGAACCAGCCCAAGCAGGCCACGTACCGTGCCTGCTGCCATGCAGAGTCCTCGGCACCATGGCAGTGAGAGAACCAGCCCAAGCAGGCCAAGCACTGTGCCTGCTGCCATGCAGAGTCCCTGGCGCCATGGCAGCGAGAGAACCAGCCCAAGCAGGGCATGCACCACGCCTGCTGCCATGCAGAGTCCTCGGCACCATGGCAGCGAGCCTGGCTTTGCTTTCCTTACGGAACCTACGAGGCAGTGCAGGCGGGATGAGAAGGACCCACAAAGGGCCACAATGCGAGGCAGGGTAGCACATGGGCCAACATGAGGTAGCAGAAGCTGCTGGAAGGTATGGCAAGGGGCCGCGCAATGCTGCCGACCTGTCCAGAGTGTGGTCTGCAGGAGTGGAGCTGGAAGACGGGACAGACCCCACCTTCCGCCACACTAGGACACCCGAAGAGCTCGCCGGATGAAGCGCTTTCATAAAACACTGTAACCTCGGTGGGGCTCCTCGTCCCTCGAGGGCCCTCTTCTTGTCAAGTTCTAAGTCGCAGGTGTGTAAACACGTGCACCCAGAGCGCAGGTGTGTAAACACGCACACCCAGCGCAGGTGTGTAAACACGCACACCCAGAGCGCAGGTGTGTAAACACGCACACCCAGCGCAGGTGTGTAAACACGCGCACCCAGAGCAGGTGTGTAAACATGCGCACCCAGAGCACAGGTGTGTAAACACGCACACCCAGCGCAGGTGTGTAAACACGCGCACCCAGAGCAGGTGTGTAAACACGCACACCCAGAGCAGGTGTGTAAACACGCACACCCAGCGCAGGTGTGTAAACACGCGCACCCAGAGCAGGTGTGTAAACACGCACACCCAGAGCAGGTGTGTAAGCACGCACACCCAGCGCAGGTGTGAGACTGACCACTAGCGGCGCCACTCCCAACGGCCTCAGAGATGGGCACTGTGTGCCGTGGATGCCATGCGGCTCCGACGACACGTGAACCAGGTGACGTGCGACTCTGCATGGACAGGACATCGGCTGGTGGCCACATCTGGCAGGGGGCAGGCGGCAGGCACAGGGCCCCAGGGTGTGGCTGCTGGAGCGCTGCTCACCGGTGACTTAGGTAGGACTCAGCAGTCTGCCCTCTACACCTGTGCCAGGGAACTTCAAAACATTTGTGCCAAGCACAAGTTTTAAAAAGAAGTTTATTTGGGGGTAGAGCATTTGAAAACTATACAAACCATTCCCCTTAAACTTGGACTTCTCCCGTGGCTGGAATGGGTTTCTGATTTTTTTTTTTTTTGGCACCAAAATAAACATATTTTCACTCTGCTTTCCACAGAACTTTTCCAAGTTCCCCTACTGGCTGTTTCAGCGAAAACAGAGCAGAGAACTAGAAAGGGAACTGTGAAAGCCGACATCAGACTGCCAAGTGTCAGGGCAGAGGCCGGTGTGGCCAGTGGCAAAGGCAGAGAGCGGTCTGCCCCAGGCAGCCAGGAGGCCGACTTCCACACCACAGGGGGCGGGCACAAAGGATGTACCAGGTACGTTCCGCCCGATGCCATGAAATGAAAGCAGGGCCGAGGACCTGGTGTCTTCCTGAACTAAGAGGCGTTTCCTGGGGATCCCGACCCTGGATGAGCTCCTTCCGGATGGGCTGCGACGGAGGGGGGCACCCCCTCCAATCTGTGCCGCAGGCCCTTCTCTGATGTGGATGCAGGAGAGCTCCCGGCCACCTTGATGAGCACACACTGCCATTTGCTGTGAGCACCGGATTCTGTCTGGAGAATCATTTCCGCCGTACTTACGTCCCCAAGTGTGGAGGGTTGATTTGAGAAGCTACTCACCAATACTGTATGCTGTTTTTCCTAACGCGATTTGCATTTCAAAGCAAAAACTGCACTGATGTCTGAGTGTATCAGTGTGTTGTCTGAGCTGATCTCAGATGGCCAGGGAAAGATGGCGGCTCCTTACCCAGGGGCTGACCTGCTTCCCTCCTCGCCTAGGAGTGGTGGAACCTGCGTATCTTTAAAACAACTCAGCCCATAATTTGTAACAGGGATATAATAATAAATGTTGATAATGATGATGATGATAATAATGGGCCTCATGTGGTTAATATAATGACGGGATCATGTAGTGCAGTCTGGGAGCGACCAGCCTCTGCGCATCTCGGATGCTGTTCATCTCACCAACAGTGAGTCTCTTCTCAGTATATTTCTTTTTTTTCAGCAAAAGCTTAGAATGTGACACTGCTAATTTTGTTTGCCTTGATGATCCCAAGGGGCCGGGCATCCTCCCCGTGTCTGTCTGGCGGTGTGGCGTCTCCGTGTGCCAACTGCCTGGCACCGCTTCTCATTTATTCAACACCTGTTGTGACCCGGCGTGGCCAGCGCCGAGGGGGAGGTGCAGAAAAAGAAGAGAGCCCACGTGCTCGGGGCACGACACGGGCAATGACAGGTCAAGCGAGCCAGTGGACAGAGACGCTGACGGGGAGGGGGCAGGCGTCGCTCTACCTGGCAGATGGACCTGGCAAGACATGCGGGCCACCAGGGCGCGTGTCCTCCTCTAAGCGACAGCTTTGAGAGGGAGTTGCCCTGCTCAGGGCTGCCGCTCCAACCCTCTCAGTGCCAACAAAGCCTTTTCTTCCTGCCCTCGGTGTCTGGGTCGGGAACACTCAGGGCTGTGGGTTCCACACTTCCCCTCCATGACGCACCTGACGGTGTGTGCGGGGCGAACAAGGATGCACGCGATACGGTGGTGACGGAATGGCAGCACGGAGACTTGGGCTGTGTGTTAAAGCAAGCAAACCCAGAGTGTGCGGGCAGGCTCTGCCTCCGAGGTCTGCTCTGGCCGCACTGCCAGGAAGCGAGCACAGATGTCCGTTCTCTCCTTCGTTGGCCACACACACGGTTCCATGTAGACGGGACACACCCTGTGACATGGCAGACAGCACACATTTCATGTTGATCTGCTTGGAGGGGAGTTAGACGGCTCTGCCCATGAGGTGTTCACATGTTCTTGCTGTCCCGTCCAGCTCTCACACAACTTTCCCAACTGAGCAAGGCAGGACCACGGTGGAGCCACGCTCAGGCTCCTGAGGACACAGAGGAGTCTGCTGTGTGTCGGCCCGGGTGATTCTGGGTTTTATCATTTGCCAGGAAGATCCCAGGGAGAAAAGTCAGCACCTATGTGAGGGCTAGCTACACGGTAATGGGCTTCAAGGCTCACGGAAGACATGACAGCTACAACCCAATCCCCCAGGTGAGGTTTGCTTTCGGCAGCTTCCGTTTTCTGGGGTTAGTCACTAAAGATATTTTGGAGAAAGTTCCTGAAATAAATAATTCGGAAGGTTTAGCTAAGTTTCCATTTCTGCAGTGAGCCCCGACGACTGCTGCCTTTCATTGTGACACAAGCACACACATGAAGAAATACAGGATACGTATCCACTGGGGGCTCAGGACCATGTGGGACTAAGGGGAAGACACTGCCCAGGGCTCAAGGTCAGGGCCAGCCCCCCAGGGAAGGCCGCTGGCACCACTCGCTGGAATGCTCCCTGCAGCTCCTCCTCTCCTCCCCTGGTCTAGGAAAGCTCTGTTCCTCACCCGACACGTTTGCCAGAGGAGGAAAGCTCCTAACGCAACTTTTATTTACTTCCAGGCACATCTGTTACCATGGAGACGCATGGCCCAGTGCTCCCACATCCTTCTTCCGTGTCTTTAGCTGAAATCATGAATCGAGTTTCTTCTGTCAGTTCTTAAAGGGCAACTCTGCTTAGAGTTCAAAGGATGGAAGGAGGCTGGCTTAGGCTGGAGGTAGGCGTCTCATTTCCTTCTCAGCCACCCCGAGCCTGCCACCAAGGAGGAGACGCTAGAGCAGAGACGCCAGGCAGTGCCCATCCCTGGGGGGCGGCACTCACGGCTCCTGGGCTGGGAAACTCTGGGCAGGGCTAAACTCGAGCAAGCAGCAGCTGCTGGGCCACAAGGCCCAAAAAGGAAGAAAGAGGGAAGTTGGTGATGGAAAACCGCAGCACAAACGCACAGGATACCCAAGTGGGACAATCAAAGCCACACGCCACCTGCAGGACAACGGTGCCCCTAAAACTGGGGAAGCTGCAAGTCTTGCAAAAAACCAGGGGCGGGGGGTGGAGAGCTGGAAGCTCTGTGGAAAGAAGGCGTCGACAGGCAAGCTCATTTTGGTGCAGTGTTTTTGGTTTTGAGATCCATGCAGTTAAGATGCTCGCATAGTGTGTGTCTTCACTTCCTGGCACGCTGGTCACAGAGGACTCTCCACGAAGCACCCATCTTGTTCTAGAATTGAAGAATGGCTGAATACATACCCAGTTCCGGGGGCCCCTCTACCAGGGCCTCCCCACACGGTGTGCCCATGTCTGCGGCAGAGGACTAGACTCCGCAGCCTCAGGCTGGGGTCGGGAGAAGGGGAGGGCGCACGGAGGCTGTGATGTCATTACCGGTCCTGGGGCTGCCCTGCACACAGCTCCTACCAGACATGGGGCTCCCCTGCGAGGATCCCCTATAACACAGGACCCAGGACCCAGGACCGGCTCCCCTGCGAGGATCCCCTATAACACAGGACCCAGGACCCAGGACCGGCTCCCCTGCGAGGATCCCCTATAACACAGGACCCAGGACCGGCTCCCCAACTATAACGCAGGACCCAGGATCAGCTAGCTCCCCAAGGCACCCCAGAGTTGTGACAATGTTTTCTAGTCCATTTGAAACTAAACAAAGAAAAACTTTGTTTCCATGAGAAAGCAGATGATCTTGCCTGATGCAGCCTTGTTTTTTTTTTTTAATAGCTATTACCACTGTAACAGCAGCGTAGCCACTCAGCGTCTGCAGTGTGAGCAGTTTTGATAAACAGCCTCTGCGGGCCACACAACGGGGATAATGTATCCTTAAGTACCGCCAATGAGCTGCCATTCTGCACAGCCAATTACTTCTGTGCGTCTGTCACTCAAAGGAAAAATGACTGAGCCCATTAGATCAAACCTTTGTCACTGTTCCTAATGCACTCTTAGGCCTCATTAATCTCCACGAGCAGCAACAGAGCCGCCGGTGCCTCGTTGCCACCCCCGACGGCCACGTGAGGCCTCTCATCTCTCCCCCAAGTGCACCGCGTTAATCAAGCTCTCCTTATTACCCGGGTCCCTGTCACGGCGGAGAGCGCTCCCTCTTAAATGCTCTCATTATGACCCATCTTTAGAGCCGGCTAAGTGGAAAAAAAAGAGGGAGAGAGAGAAGGAGAGAGGGAGGAAGAGGACGGGAGAGAAAGAGGAAGTCCGATCGCATTAATATTCATGACAATAATTAGTATTCTAGGTCACTGAATATTCATGCTATTAGTTTGGTTTTTTATGGGTTTGCTGGATGTCCTGATTGCTGGAGTGTGGAGGAAGCAGCATGGTGGAGGCTTTAGATGTCAACGCGGCTCAGTCCTCGGAACCGTTCCCCTCCCTCCCTCCCCGCTCCCGGGGGGAAATCAGCTCCCACCACCCCGTGGGGTCCTGGGGGTGGGGAGGGAGGAGCTGGGCAAGGAGTCGGGCAAGGTTGGCTTTCACAGAGGTGCAGGCGCCAATCTGCGTCGAATGGAAACCTGTACCCGGTGCAGAGATGCCAACAAAGATGCTATGAAGGCAAGAAGGTGCCTGTCACTCCTGCACAGTCACGTCACGACAGACAGCTCGGGGCAGCGTGACGGCATCACAGCAAGACCCACCACGGGCCTGCGTGCTGGCACCCACACAGCTGCAGGGGTGAGATCCGCCTGCCCTCACTGTGCCCCCAAGCATGGGGCTGCGTGCTGGCACCCACACAGCTGCAGGGGTGAGATCCGCCTGCCCTCACTGTGCCCCCAAGCATGGGGCTGCGTGCTGGCACCCACACTCACACAGCTACAGTGCCGAGATCCGCCTGCCCTCACTGTGCCCCCAAGCATGGGGCTGCGTGCTGGCACCCACACAGCTGCAGGGGTGAGATCCACCTGCCTTCACTGTGCCACGCGGCATGGCGCTGCGTGCTGGCACCCACAGCTGCAGGGGTGAGATCTGCCTGCCCTCACTGTGCCACCAGGCATGGGCTGCGTGCTGGGCACCCGCACTCACACAGCTGCAGCAGCGAGTCGCCTGCCCTCACTGTGCCACGCGGCATGGGGCTGCGTGCTGGCACCCACACAGCTGCAGGGGTGAGATCCGCCTGCCCTCACTGTGCCCCCAAGCATGGGGCTGCGTGCTGGCACCCACACTCACACAGCTGCAGCAGCGAGATCGGCCTGCCCTCACTGTGCCACCCAGCATGGGGCTGCATGCTGGCACCCACACAGCTGCAGGGGTGAGATCCGCCTGCCCTCACTGTGCCACGCGGCACTGGGGCTGCGTGCTGGCACCCACACAGCTGCAGGGGTGAGATCCGCCTGCCCTCACTGTGCCACCCAGCATGGGGCTGCGTGCTGGCACCCACACAGCTGCAGGGGTGAGATCTGCCTGCCCTCACTGTGCCACCCAGCATGGGGCTGCGTGCTGGCACCCACACAGCTGCAGGGGTGAGATCTGCCTGCCCTCACTGTGCCCCCAAGCATGGGGCTGCGTGCTGGCATCCACACTCACACAGCTGCAGGGGTGAGATCCGCCTGCCCTCACTGTGCCCCCAAGCATGGGGCTGCGTGCTGGCACCCACACTCACACAGCTACAGTGCCGAGATCCGCCTGCCCTCACTGTGCCACGCGGCATGGCGCTGCGTGCTGGGCACCCGCACGCCCTCCAGGAGCACCCTGAAGCATCTGAAAGATGAACTTCAGTGAGTACTGAGGCCCTCTCCTCTCCTTGCAGACTAAATGCCACAAGGCACTAACAACAGAATTCTAGGGAATAAACAATCCTGGGCCACATTTCTCAGACACACTGTGGAGTGTGTTTCCAAGAACACGGGAGTCATCACCTCCCCACTTTAAGGGCAATGAGACTGAGCTTTGAGACCACTGCACAAGGTCCTCCCTTCGATGGCGAGCGCAGGGTGCAACGATGAATTGTCGCTGAGTCCCAAGCCTTCATGCACTGATGGCCAGCATGTTTCCTGGCTTCATGTAAATGTCAGACTCCAGAAAGTTCCGCCTTCGCTGCTTGGTGCACGCAGGCACTATGACCACGTTGTCCTGGTCCCCAAAACAGCATCAGAAAACACTTGTGAACGCTCCACTGGCTCCTGCTCCTGGAGGATTCTCTAGGCTGGAGCTCCAGGATGGCCCCCCGCTAGGATGGCCGCTTGAGGCTGGGGGTGGGTACCACCACGCACATTCTGAGGAGCGGCAGCACCTTGAATGAGCGAGCGGTCTCATGGAAGGGGTCAGTGGGAGTCCTCCTCCAGCCCTGACATACTATGTATCTTTTCTGTAGCTTCCTAAATTGATCCTTTTGGAGTACATCCTGAAGTAACTTTTTCAAAAACTCTCTCACAGGGAAAGCTGTCAGCTGCCTAGAGGACTTCCACCTGCCTGCCTGGTGACAGCCAGGCTTCTGGGCTGAGCGTGGCTCATCCTGTCCTCGGAAGGGGCCGCTTACGTGGCCTGCCCACGCGCGGCACTGCCCCGGCCGTCCACAGCCTGTCCGATTTCCCGCTCCACTCCGATGCTCCCCTTACAGAGCCTTCTTTCCCAGCCCCGGGATTCCTGGCTCTACGGATGTCAACGTTCACCCCCAGCACTTCCGCCTCTGTGGTGTCTTTAACCATGGGTGTTTCCCTCTCCAAGTTCCTGACCCATTGCTTTATTATTTTTTTTTAAACATTGGTTTTGTTATCTTTTCCCTTTTAATTTCCAGAAACGCTTGCTCTGATCCATCCCTTTCTGTTCACTCTGTTATAGGAACACACGTCTCTTAGGGCTTAAGATTTCCCTTCCCTTGTGCCTGCTGCCCTCCTGCTCACCTGGTCCTGCACAGCGTTCCTGGGCCCTGAGTGTCACCAGGGGTTAGTCACACTGCCCGAGGGACTGTGTGGGCACTGCTAGTCCTGTTCCCTGCTCTCCTGGGCACACTGCCCACTTATCCCTTGCAGGTGCACTTGCTAGGGGGTGTAGCGGTAAGACAGTGGCAGGGAGGACAACGGCCAGCCCTGGTCTAGTCCCTCAGCCTTCTGACCTGTGTGCCACGCTGGCTGCTTTTGCCGTGGGCTGGACCAGAGCAGGAGGCAGCTCCTCCAACAACATGCCTTCGCTCCTCTGCCCCACATCCACGGCATGCAGGCCACCATGATTCCCAGCATTCTGAGGTGTGGGATGGAGTATTTCCACCCTGGTCAACGACCTATGACCTTGCAGCAACAGGAGCAGCTGAACACGCTGCCTACCTGCGGTTTCCGCCCCACACCCCCGTGTGCCTTGGCCAGGATGTACCCCTGACCGTGGCCTCTGCTGTATGCTCGGCCTCGGGCACTTCCTCCCAGGTAGGAACGTCCTGCAGCGTTGTCCTGCAGCGTTCCCCATAGCCCGGTCTCTGCAGTGTGGCGTTCATCATGGCTGGGCCCACGGCTGACTCAGTGCAAACTGCAAACGAATGGCAAGGAGGAACGGCACTGAGGGATCCAAATCACGCCACCAGTTGGTAGAAGTCACAAGCTGACAGTGACACACAGTTAGACATTATAATGACACCGGACATGGGATGTTCTAGAAAAGGCAAGAGAAACTTCAAATAAAGTTCAGGAGGACGGCTGCCTCCACAAAGTACAAACTCTTGTGAGTTAGACCCTCTACCCAACCCAAAAAGATGAGCTTCAGGGGTCTGACCCAATGGCTCAGTGGCTAAATACTTGCCTTGTTTGTGCCAGGATCCTATATAGGCACCGGTTCATATCCCAGATGCGCACTTCCCATCCAGCTCCCTGCTCATAGCCCGGGAAAGCAGTCAAGGACGTCCCAAAGCCTACGGGACCCTGCACCCATGTGGGAGACCTGGAGGAGGCTCCTGGCTCCTGGCTTCCGATTGACACAGCTCTGGCCACTGCGGCTATTTGGGGAGTGAACCAGCAGATGGAGGATCATTCTGTTTCTCTTTCTTTCGGTAATGCAAACCTGTCTTTCCAATAAAAATAAATCTTAATTTTTTTAAAAGTGACCTTCAGAAGGTACTGGAAAATGATCAATTAATGGAACAGGTCGCTAAACAAAACAAAGCCCCCCAGGATCTAACCAAACGAGGCTGCAGAACCTGAGAGGCATGCAAGGAGAGGGGCCCAAGTCCCCCGCTCCGAAGGGAGCACGCCAGCTAGGGCCACACAGGGTGAGGTGAGAGGAAGGGAGGGACAACCCAGGTGTTTCCAAGTTCACTTGAAAAACACAAACAGCATAAGCAACGAGACATTGCAGAGTCAAAGAGAAATGTCAAGAAGTGTTCTGTGCGGTGTCCCACAGCCAGCTGCCAGCTGTGTCTTAGCCTCAGAGAGCGTGGGGAATGCACAGGGCGGCCGGCGCAGGGCGAGGGGTGGCACCACGGGCCCAGGCACACAGCCTCTCTGACGACACCACAGAACTGCATGATGAAGCAACCACAGGCTTCCTGCCACACAGAGCAGACTCAAACAAGTTAAAGAGGACAAAGGGTTCAATACACTGATACAGGTATATGCATAGTACATAATATATATACACATACGTATTTTTTAAGATTTACTTATTCTTACTGTAAAGGCAGATAAACAGAGAGAAGCAGAGAAAGAAAAAAAAAAAAAAAAACTTCTGTCCTTAAGTGGCTGCAACGGCCGGAGCTGAGCCGATCCCGAAGCCAGGAGCCAAGAGCTTTCTCTGGGTCTCCCATGAGGGTGCAGGGTCTCAAGGTTTTGGGCCATCCTCGACTGCAAACCAGCGCCCATATGGGATGCCAGCGAATGCAAGGTGAGGATTTAGCCAGTAGGCTCTCACTCCAGGAATATATATAGAAAGCCAAAAGTAAAGTAATAATAATGGTAAAACTATAAGGAATATACATTCTGGGCCGGCCATGTGGTGCAGTGGGTTAAGCCCTCATCTGCATGGCTGACATCTCCCACAGGGCACAGGTTGAACTCCTGGCCACTGCACTTGTGCCTAGCTCATGCTAACACAGCAGATGGAATATGGCCCAAGTGTTTAGGCTCCCGTGCCCACGTGGAAACCTGGATGAAACTCCTGGCTGTGGCCAGCACCAGTCCGGCTGTGGTGCTCATTTGGGGAGCGAAAAAGTGGACAGAAGAGTCTTCATAAGAAAAGAAAGAAGTATCTTCTATTCATGAATTGTGATCAGACTGTCAACATTGTACTCGCTAACTGAACATGAAACTCAGACTGAAGACTTGATTATGCGAATGAAAGGGGAAAATACTTGTAAGAACCTAAAACAAAACAAAACTAACAAACAACAAGCAGCCGAGGATGTCTGGAGAGAAACGATAAGGCTACAGAAAGATCTGCAGGCTGCCAGGAACAGGCAGGCCCCAGTGAACACGCGTGGGCAAGGCCGTCCCACACAGCACGCTCAACCTCACGACCAACCGCAGGAAAGCAGACTGGGCGGTGTGCCAGCCAGGGTGTGCCCCAGGACCGCTTCACGGGACCACAGGCTGTCACAGAGCATCTTCCTAGAAGCTGACTGGAAAATTCAGGTGTTTATCAAGGTCCTTGCCAATGGCTACTTCCTTAACACCAAGCTTAGAAAACACATGGGTGGGGGGAACCCTTCTGGAAGCATTAAGAAAAAGCAAATACCTCCAACTAACCTAGAACTTGAGTGAGTTGAGTGTGAAAAACAAGGGAAGGAGCTTATGAAGCATTCATGCAAACAACACTGAAATGACCAATTTGTATTTTTGGCACAAAGTCTACCACTTACCATGCTTCTGGTTGAATTGGGCCATGTTGGAATTCCTTAGACACACAAATCCTTTATGAACAATCATTGGAAAATACTGGACGCTCAGTTTCTAGAACAATCCGAACCATGGGAATGCAAGCCCCTAGTGTCCTCCCGTTAAGCAAGAAGCAGCTGTTACCCGCAGAGCAATCTGTCGGTGCAAAGGCTGGCACCGTGACGTCAACTCTCCCTGTCCTTACTGAAAGCTGCCTGGCACAGAAGCAGCAGCCTTGAGGTCAGAGCTGACAGGTGCACAGGGGGCTGGGGTCTGAGGGTCCCATGGCAAGCAGACATCAACCCGAGAGCCGAGGTTACCATGTGGTATATTCTCCTGTCAAATGGTCCCATGCTTCTGGCCATGTCTCACCTCCATCCTCCGACTCCTGCCCATGTCACAGCCCTGTCCCCACACCATAACCATGTCACAGCCCTGTCCCCACACCATAACCATGTCACAGCCCTGTCCCCACACCATAACCATGTCACAGCCCTGTCCCCACACCATAACCATGTCACAGCCCTGTCCCCACACCATAACCATGTCACAGCCCTGTCCCCACACCATAACCATGTCACACCCCCACTCACACACCCTGCCCATGTCACACCCCCCTCCCACACCCTACTCAGGTCATACTCCAACCTCCATGTCACATTCATGTCACACTCCTGCCTAAGAAGGAAAATCACCCAGGCTCCCTACATGGGATTAATGTGACTGAGCAGTGGCTATTAGCCACTGTGTAACCACAGAAAGGGATTCCCATGTTTGAAGCCCCCCACTCACCCAACAGCAAGGGTCTAAAAGAGAAGGGAACTGGGGGCACCTTCTGGAGAAACTTGCCATAGTCGCCAGGCTCTGCCGCTGGCATCAGACACCGTCTGTCCTGGGAGGACAGGAACCCCCAAGAACCCGAGTCCGCACAGCAGGGTGCTGAGCGCCTAGGCTCACACAGTCCACGCTGCCTCCCAAACACCACTGCTGCTGTGCCCAGCTGGGTGCCCGGCACCTGGATCCATTCACCACACTCTGCATGGGCGCCCTTGCATCCTGAAGCCTCGGACCCAGGCCAGCCACATTCCTTCTCCCCACGTATGTGCCGCCCTGCAGTGGCCCCAGTTGCCTGTCCAGCCCTGAGATGCCAGGGCCGGGTGTCAGGATTGAGGGCTGTGG
The DNA here is from genome assembly GCF_017591425.1 of Ochotona curzoniae. Taxonomy (NCBI): domain Eukaryota; kingdom Metazoa; phylum Chordata; class Mammalia; order Lagomorpha; family Ochotonidae; genus Ochotona; species Ochotona curzoniae. The sequence continues at coordinate 3,687,961 of NW_024465405.1, read as the reverse complement.
CAAGCACACATGAGGCCCACAGCAAACACGTGTGTGTTTCAGAGGACCACGTTGCAGCGATAAAGACACGGCTTTTGTCAATGAGGAAATAAATTCTGCAAAAGGCCCAATGGATGCTGGTATTAGTAGACAAACAGGTAGATATCAGGAGGTGACGGATCGGTTAGGAGGGGCAGGGAGGGAACTGGGCAGTGCCCTCGGCACATGCACTCTACACTGTCAAACCCACAGGGCACACACCTGTAGCATGAACAGGTGCCAGACTCTGGCACCAACAGCCAAAATCTTGGCTTTCTACCGCCTGCAGACATTCTGGTGTCTCTCTTCCCACCCTCGGTTAGTCCCTGTCCCGGACAAGGTGGTCCCCCGGGCAGCGGGTCACGGGACAGCCCAGGGAGCCACCTCCCTCTTTCCAGAAGCAGCTGAGGCCTGCTTTAGCTGAAAGCCCATGATTCTGTTGGTAGGTCACCACTGTGTGTGTGTATCACTGTACCCCTGCCCGGCCCTCTGCTGTGCACACCGCACCCCTGCCCCGGCCCTCTACTGTGCACACCGCACACCGCACCCTTGCCCGGCCCTCTGCTGTGCACACCGCACACCGCCCCCCTGCCCGGCCCTCTGCTGTGCACATTGCACCTCTGACCGGCCCTCTGCTGTGCACAATGCACACCTGCCCCAGCCTTCTGCTGTGCACACCGCACCCCTGCCCCGGCCCTCTGCTGTGCACACCACACACCTGCCCCGGCCCTCTGCTGTGCACACCGCACACCTGCCCCGGCCCTCTGCTGTGCACACTGCACCTCTGCCCCGGCCCTCTGCTGTGCACACTGCACACCTGCCCCGGCCCTCTGCTGTGCACACCGCACACCTGCCCCGGCCCTCTGCTGTGCACACTGCACCTCTGACCGGCCCTCTGCTGTGCACACTGCACACCTGCCCCGGCCCTCTGCTGTGCACACCGCACACCTGCCCCGGCCCTCTGCTGTGCACACCGCACACCTGCCCCGGCCCTCTGCTGTGCACACCGCACACCTGCCCCGGCCCTCTGCTGTGCACACTGCACCTCTGACTGGCCCTCTGCTGTGCACACCGCACACCGCACCTCTGACCGGCCCTCTGCTGTGCACAACGCACCCCTGCCCCGGCCCTCTGCTGTGCACACCGCACACTGCACCTCTGCCCCAGCACACCTGCCCCAGCCCTCTGCTGTGCACACTGCACCCCTGCCCCGGCCCTCTGCTGTACACACCGCACCCCTGCCCTGGCCCTCTGCTGTGCACACTGCACTCCGCACACCGCACCTCTGCCTGGCTCTCTGCTGTGCGCACTGCACCTCTGCCCTCTGAACAGGCCAGCAGTGATCAGCCCTCTAACATGACAGAGCCCGGGCTGGGGCACCCCAAACTCTGCACTCACTTTTCATCAACCTGCTTTTCCCACCAAGGCCACAGAGCTGTGCAGGAGCCGTGAGCCCTCTGGGGAAGCACCTGACACTTGAGGGGTGCACCTGTGAGACGCGGAGATGGGTGGGAGACCTTCTACAGAGAGCTACTTCATGAAGACAGATGTGGCTGGGAGAGCAGAAAGGGGCTTGATGACAGAGCAGACCCCCATGTGTGGCCACTGGGGGACCCAGGTGGATCTGAACACCTGTTCTCAGACAAGCAATGAGGGGATGGCTAAGGCCACGGCACAGCCCTCAGCACGGAGCCTTCAACAGAAGCCAACCACGGCCGTTCATGGATCTCAACTGAACTGAATGGGGCGTTTCGAGAAAATGCTCACACCTTCTAAGCCTGAATGAAAGACAAACAACCCTTTAAAAGACAATAAAGGATGCTCAGTTTGCACTGAAGGGTGACAAATGATAGCGAATGCATAAACAGCTGGGACAATCTGATTTTCACCTAAGTGAAATATTTCCCTTTGGCTTGCCCCAAATAGCTTCTCCATTTTCACACACTTTGGATGCCAGAAATCAGCTCACCTTTGATGCCTTTAACCCGGAACTCGTGTGTTCCCAAAGATGCTCAAACACTCAAGCTGGTGTGTAGAAAACGCTCCTCTTAACCATGGAGCGAGGAAGGAACCCAGAGACTCAGCTCAGGCACGCCTCCCCTGCTCGCAGGCATTCACGGAGCCCAGAGGTGCGGAGGGACGCAGAACAGAACCAACAAGCAGCCCACTCAGCCCCGTCCTCCGTGCCTGCCGCTGGGGCGCTGGCCTCCGGCAGCGTGGCTACAGGCGGCTTACCTGAATTGGCCGAGATGTGCAAGCTGCTCACGTCCTTGGCCAGGCCGTTGGTCTTGGGACTGGAGAGGGGCACACAGGCCGACGTGGCCCGCGGTGGCCTCTTCCCGGGGACTTTCACAGTGGTTCTCAGAAGATCGATCTCCTTGCCGTGGACATTCTGCATGTAATCCTGCAGGAAACGTCAAGACCAGCGAGGAGGGGTCAGTCAGGAGACCTCGGGCCAGCCTACAGCCCACCCGCAAGGGGAAGCACTTCAAAGCTGGCGCCTCTGTCATTCTACCTGTGTCCTGGGCCGACTCAGGGGCAATGGGGAGAAGGGAGGCAGCTGTGCAATGTACACACGGAACTCTTGCCTGCTTACAGCTGGCACAGCAGGGGGCTGGGGTGAGCCTGCACACCCTTCGGGCAGAGGTCACCCTGCCATCAGCTCCCCGTCTCACCCTGCAACTGCTGTTAGACATCTACATAGGGCCGCGTTGCCTGCTGGGAACTCAGGAAGTGAAGGTCAGAGGTTTCATCAAGGTCCAGGAAGGTAAAGCTACTGAAAGTGCATAGCACCCCAGGGTGCCAACACTCCCAGCTAGCCCGAAGAAGAGCCACCAAAGAGAAAAGGGCGGCACAAATGCACCTGCCATCAGCCAGGGGGCCCTGAAGGGGAGGAGCCTGCCAGCCTGGGCTGCCCGTCAGGCCTGGAGTGCCCAGGTGTGTCTCGGGGAGGGACTCCGCCATCGCCTTTTGCCTAAGAGCAGCTGCAGAGAGGGACCCCTCATGGCCACAGGGCAGGCTGGCTGTGGTCTGCCACGGCTGCCTCTGAGAGAGTTGCTGTGGACTTTAGGAAGAGGAAGGCTGCATCCAGACTGGGACAGCAAACTCGACCTTATCTGACAGAAGGCTCCATTTTGGGGAGGATCTCTGTGTCTCTCCCTCTCTGACTTTCAAGTAAATAAATAAATCTTTCCAAGCTAAAGATGTTGGACGACCCAAAATGTCACCAGCTAAGATAAAAGGCTGTGCTTTTGAAAGGCGTGGAACCCAGATGGAGAGAAAGTTCTCATCCGTGGATGAGACGGAGGCAGGGGCACTCATCTGCCAGGACTCAGTGTGCTGAGCAGAACAAGGGGGACGCACGCTGGACAAGGGCACAAACTTGGGGTGCTGTGGGTGACATAAAGATGGCCTTTATAACGGGCCTCTGACCAACTGCCGGCCATGCGCAATGGAGCCTATGCAAGCTTCTTTCAGAACCCAAGTTAACACTTGCAAGGGAGGCCACTTCTCCTTGCACAGTTACTCCTTTAAAAATATCAACTTGCTAGAACTTTCTTTTTTAATACCAATTCTCGACAAATTAAAATACAATAACAGGAGTGTAATTGAGCATTTATTGCTTATGGGCTCTAGAATGAGGCTAATCAGAGAATGAGTAAGGCTCAGCGTGGGCTCTTCCACCAGGCACACAGTATCAGGATGTTTTATCTGGAGCGAGGACAGCAACGTCCCAAGGCCCCGGCCCCTGCAGCTCAGCCCCGTGTGGATCTGTCACTCACTACAACTTCAGAGAAAGCCATCAGAGAGAAAGGGGCACTGCCTGGCTTTCCGCCACTAAGAATCCTTAGGCCCTTCCAAGACGTGTGTGCTTCTCAGCCACAGCGCTCCCACCTGTGGGCTCTGCCAGAGGCGGGAAGGGAAAGCTCCTGCGGCTTCCAGAGGGGAGAACTTCCGCCTTTTCATCCCTGGCCACTAAACAAAGCTCCTCCCCTTAGGAGGAGGCCTTGAAAGACAGGCAGCAAGCCTGATTTTGATATGCAAATATCCCAGAGCCTACTCCTTCTCTGCACTGGTCCTAGAAAATGCTGATCTCAGATAAAAAGGGGGAAAATCCCTTTAACAAGGCATGAGGGTAATTCAAAGCCGAGCGCTTTTAAACAGCATTTAACAAGTCCCTGGGGCCTACTCCAGAGCCAAGCCCCCTAGAGGTGCCCAGCTCCTGCCCCTCAACAGCTTGAAAAAGTAGTAATTGCAAACCTATTTGCATTTTTCTTCTCAAGTTGTCCGTGTTCATCATGTGGATTCTTTTCTCCAGCAGGCGCCCGGGCGAAGGGCCCCGTGGGCGAGCGCCGGCAGCCCGGTAACCGCGCCGCGCTGTCCCCCACAACGCAGCTCCGGTACCTTTGCCAGACCTTGTTTTTCACATTTCGCTCCTAATTATGTTGCATCTATTGCCGTACACTTAATTAGCTGCATTAATGTGATTTCTTTTCACATAGTCAAGCAATTAAGAGCTATGATTGAGTTTCATTCAATTAGCCTCAACAAACATGCTAATTGATGTCCCAGATGCAAATGAGGTGCAATGAGAGAAAGCTGCTTGCAGTTGCGCGGGTGTCAGGCCCAGAGCTGCCCGGCTTGCTGACAGCACAGCTTCCCAGCTCCCACCTTCTCTGGGCTGCCTTGAGGGAGCAAGGAGGCCTCAGCCGAGTAATCAGCTGCACCAGAGCGCTCGCTCCCGCTGACGGGAGCTAACTGACCTGCTCCACAGCTTCCTGGTCCTACCATTTCACAGTTACAAGTTCCCTGGACTGGGAGGTCAGAGGCTGGGTGGTGGTCCTTGGCTCCAGCCAGGAGCGTGGTCCCGAGTACTGCCCCACCATCGACAAGTCCCAAACCGCGCTCTGCCATCCCCCTCCTTCCTGCGGCCCTTGGTAAATGGTGAGTTCATCTCCATCTGCTCCGGGGCGCGTGGCTCCCAGAGGGAGGCTCAGCAGACACACTCATCCATCACAAGTTCCTAAACACACCCAGCGAGCCCACTGATTCTTACAGCCGCATCTGCAGGTTAACTGGGGCTGTCTGGTGCCAGGCGGCTTGCGGATCCCTTCACAGGAATACCAAAAGCAGTGAGCAAGATCTTGAAGCTAAACTGGAACACATCAACCATGTGAGGGCACCTCGGACCACGTCAGTCCCAGCACATGCGCGCTGCCGACCTCCAGAACCAGAGATGGAGCTGGGACCCATGTCTACACAGCCCTTTAACAGGACCAAGGGACCTGATCTCCATGACCAAGGGACGGCAGGATGTCGCTGTTCTGTACGGGCTTGTCCAGCGAGTCCTGGATCCCAACAGAACACGCCTGCGGCTCCATTTACTATTTCCTGTCAAAGATCCCTGCCTGGCCGAAGTGGGCCAGCCATGCCTCCGACACTCTGGCACGGCCTTGTACAAAGCGAGTTCCTCGGCACTCTATCCTGGGACTCACCTGGTAAGACAGGCCTCACACGTGATCTGTCCATCTCCACGATGAACGCGGCTTTGATGGTGCCAGAGGCACCGTGTGCAAAATGCTGGCACCTGAGTGTGAGCTGGCGCTCGCTGGGCGCTCCACCACCGTCATTTCTAAGAAAACCGAATGTTCTTCATGAGACACACACACAGCTACTCCTGCCACAACCTCAGCCCCTAAGTTGACACCGCTGAGTGTCAGAATGCTGGCTGGGCACTGAGGTGGGGACACTGGCCGCGGCTGTCCGAGGGGCAAGGTGAACTAGCCGCTTGCTTGGCGGGCCCAGTTTTCCTTGAAAGAATGACGCTGTGCGGTGTAGACACACGATGGCACGCACTGGGCACTTGAAGAGAAACGGCCGAGTGCTGGCGTCTGATGATGAAATCTGAGTTTACTGTTGCAAATGAAACATTGACAAACGCGCGTGTCTCACCTTGACCTTGGCCCATCCCCAGTCCTTAGCAACAAGCCCTACAAGACTGGTGACATGAACGAGTGTCATTTCAGGACGCTGCCTGATGCTAAGTGCTTCCGTGACGCTGGCGATGCTGAGAAACCCGAGGACCAGAATTCTAGCCACCCGCCTACTGCTCACTGCCAGGCAACACTTGGGCTTGCGTCACTTCTGATGCGCTTGCGCAGCCGAGAAGCCTACAAGTCAGACATCGGGACAAAGCATTCCTGCAGGCAGACTCCTGGTGTGCCTCTTAGGTAAGACTGGGCACTCACTGTGTGCCCACACAGCCACAGCCCCGCGGCTCCCTGCCAGTTGGCACACCCCGCTAAATTTACCTGTTTGAAATCTGTCTGCTGTTCTGAGAAACCTGCCAACTTGCTCTTTTTAAAAGTTAACAGACTGACCAATCATGACTGTATAATTACATGAAGTTGGCCTGCAGTGTGTGAAAACCCTGTGAATGTGCCGCTCAGACGCCACTCCGGCGAGGGGCGTTGGTCCCAGCCGGCCGGTCAGCTGCCTGGTCTCAACCAAGCTGCCCTTGGCCTTTCATCGACTTCAGCTCCTGGGGATTTCTGGGAAGCTCAAAATCTGGGTACAATGATGGCACACGGATGTGTGGATGGCACGTGGAGACAGAACACGCATGACCCAGTCAGCCGGGTGTGGGACACAGAGGAGCATGTGGCCAGCCTTACAACTGTTCTCCACACGTCACTTCCTGCTCAGGGAGCCCTACACTTAACTTCTAACATGGCTAAACATAAACAGCCAAAATCGACATGAACTAGGCTTTTGGGGGGGTCCTGGGTGATTCTGAAGATGTAAGGTTGGGGGGTCACGGAGCGAACTCCACGTTTGGCTCCGTGCGCGGTTCTGCACATGGGGGGCGGGCTCGGCACGAGGGGGCACCTTGTGAACACACATCGGTTTGTTTTCTCCTCTTTATTCCCTTCCTAGACTCGTCATGTGCCCAGGGACAGAGGGGCCAGCACTTTCAGCAAGAAGGATCTTTTTAAAAAAGTTTCACTTCTGTGAGCCAAAGGCAGTGGGGGAGGAGAAAAATAAAAAAGTTTGTAGAAGAAGCCATTGTTGGATGTACCGCTATTCCCAAACTCTTTAATGTTATTTTCAAAGGACACTAACCTACACAGATACAAGAAGCCAGTCCAAAGGCGTCGGGGAGGTGCAGGCCTGACACTCATGCGTAAACAAGACAGGTGCGGAGGGAGTCACGCCTCTGAGACACACCGTGGAAACATCCAGAATCTACGAGACATCTTCTGGCTTCCGTCCTTTCAGGTCACTTAGCTGAGACGACGGCCTCGTCTCTCCAAAGGCGCCCAGGCTCAACAGCCAGGTGGGCGGGAGCTCCAAAGCGGAGCTTTCTCTGAAAACGATGCTGTTTCCCAAGGCAGCCACCGGAAACGCAGTTCCTCCCTCAGAGCTGCCTCTGAAGGTCAGCCGGGCAACGCCTCGGGTCCCATGGGTGTTGACCTGTGGCCATGCCAGGAGCCAGGGCTCGCCAAAGGCAGTGATGCCCAGACTTTGCTCCTCACGAAAGCTGTGCTCACGGAGCCCCAGCCACTCTGACGCGTGCTGAGAGCAGCGTGGAGAGGTCTGGGGCCTGTTGGTGACAGCCGCGTGTGGAAGGGAGGCCTTCACAGCAGTGAGAGCGGCTCTTTGGCCCCCAGGCAGCAGCGGCTGGCAGCCAGCATCAGTGGGCTGGTGTCCAATGTTGGCCCCAGGGGACAGGTTATTACGGTATAAATCAAAATAGCAGAGAACTCCAAATTGAATTATGGATCCACCTTTTGCTTCCTGACTGTATCGTCTTCACTGACCAACTATTACTGAGCTTCAACACGGCAAGGATTTTTCCCATCTTAGGGTTCCTGTGCTGTGCTCAACCCTAGCCCTGCACCTAATGGATGCCCAGGACAGGGAAACGGCCAGGTCTCTGCCTCTCCAGGCCGCTCTAAGGGACACTGTGCCTCGGCCAGCTTTCCAGAGCCAGCACCATGCCTCTGCTGTCCTAGTATTTATGAGAAAAAAAAAAAAATCCCACTTGCATGTGGTCTGGCATAACAGGATCGCGGTTTAGGACCTGGGACGCTCGGCTGACGGGGAAGCACTCCGTCATGACCCGAGACCTACCTGCATGGAGGAGGGGCCACGGGAGGCAGCAGCAGCGCACACGTACCTGTTCTCAGGAAGCTGCCGCCAGGGCCCCTGGTCCTGGGCGCTCGGACCCAAGGCAGCACAGAGCACAGGCCCAGCAGAGGGTGGGCCTGGGGAGCAGCTCCCCGACACATCGCTCTACCACACCTGTTTCCTTAGGTCCATTCTACTGCCTGCCACGGCAGCCCACAGCACTCAGCCTCGGCGGCCAGTTCCCCCGTGACTAACACACACAGCAGCCGGTCAGGGGGCTCTGGGATCCATTCTCCACTCCAGCCTTAGGTGGGGCCAGGCTATCCCGTCATTCGGGGCGGGGCGGTGCTGTCTGCACATCTTTACAAATCGGGATGCCGCCTGGCTGCAGCTGCGCTGTGGGGCCGACTCCAGCGCCCATAGGGATAACAGATGAAGTGTTTTCCGGAGCACTGGGGTCCTGGGTGAATGGGAGCTGTCGCTGTCCCACAAAAACACTGGTGCTCCTCCCCGGCTCTTGCTGCCACTCGAGGTGGCGGCTCTGACGCAACGACTCATCAGAAGTGACCCACAAAGGCATTTTTCACTTTGTAGCACAGGGGTGGGGGGTGGCAGGAAACTCTTCTTTGTAAATGCATGGCATTTCCTAATTTTTCTTTTTTGTCCGCCTGCGTCTCTGGTTATGGGAGGCATGCCTACACTAGTCAGACATTTTTATTGCAAAATGCCGTCTGGAAAAGATGCAAAACAAAATCGCTAAAATGCAAAGGAGGGCGGAGAAAAAAGAAAAACTAAGGGGGTGAAAAACAAAAGCCCCCTTCCCTTTGCTTATGGAGTTCAAAGGCAGAACAGGCAGCACCCTGCAGCAAATGGGAAGCTACACTAATTTTAAAGCCATAAAATGCTATCAAGTGCCCTGCGGGGCAGGACTACTCTGAGGCTCGTGGCACCTAAATAAGACACGGTTCATTTACTCGGCAGCTTAGGCTCTAATGCAATCATCGGAGGAGTTTTCGCCTAGAGTTGTAACAGGCAAATGGCCGCTGCGCCAGGCGGCCCTCCCAGCCATCGAGGGGGCCGCGGCGAGATCGCCTTGATTACAAGATTTTTCAGTTTTGACAAGCACTTAATGAACATAAATCGCACCTTGATTGCTTGGGGGGGGGGCCCAGGAGCCACACACCTGAGGAGGCCGAGTCTGCCGCGGCTCCGCCTCTCCTGGCCTCGCGAGACCTCAGCAACAAGCCTGCAATCAGGCTATGAGCCATACAGGAAAATATTTATAAAATACAATAATGAAATTCAATGTCTTTGCAGGAGAGCGAGCGTTTCCTTCCCACCCCCACGGGCTCCTCTCCCAGAGTCCTCAGCTGCGAGGGGCCGTCTCGGCGGAGGAGAGAGGCTGTGATTCATTCACACCTCGCTCCAGAATTCCTGGCCGCGATTTGTAACCCTACAAGGGCCCCAAATGGAAAACAAAATGAGACAAATTGGGCACAAAGGATGGCTGGGGCCATCCTAGACGCCGCGCCGTGCGCAAACAGCACACACAGCAGACCTATAAGCTCCGTGGCTCAAGCGTATCCTTCCAGAAATGCACACGCAAAAAGACTTCAAAAAAAAAAAAAAGTGGAGAACGGAATAGAAGGATAAATTTTATGTCAATGTGGAATTTTTAAAAATTCTTATTTTTTATTATGCATTTTTTATGAATCCTGGAAGATCCTTCATCTGCATGAATTTAAAAGAAAAAACTGCTTTTTTGCACTGAAAATAAACTCACATCTTATTTCTCCATAGACTTACCGAAGTGCACTTGCACACAAATGCTCTGTATTTCCATTTTATTTAGAAGTGGGGCCAGTGTACTGGCTCAATCGGCTAATCCTCCACCTCCAACGCTGCAGGCCATGGGGGGCCAGTTCATGTTCCTGCTACTCCATGTCCAATCCAGCTCCCTGCTTGTGGCCTGGGAAAGCAGTCGAGGACGGCCCAAAGCCTGGGACCCTGCACCTGTGTGGGACACCTGGAGGAAGCTCCTGGCTCCTGGCTTCAGAAAGATTCACTCCATCCGCTGGGGCCAATGAGGGAGTGAACCAGAGCGTGGGAGATCTCCGTCTCTCCTCTTTGTACATAAATAACTCTTTTTCTTAAAAAACGTGAGGCAGAATTCTTTATTTTTGAGACAGGCTGGGCAGGATGTGGACTGTCGCTGGTGTTTTGCTTTTGCCAGAAAGGTCAAGACGGACGTGCTGTTTGTGTACGGTCACTGCACCGTGGCAGCAGGGCAGCGGAAGCCCAGTGCTGTGGAGTCGTGGCCACTTGGGGCACTTCTCTCAGTCTGCTCTGGTGAGGCTGGGCAGATGGCTTTCAGACCCAGCCGTCCAGAGTTCTCCCACGTCAGTCCTACAGTGTAAACCCACGCGCTCCAGAGGTGTCTGCTTGCAGCATACTAGCCAAGAGGCGGGAGCAGTGGGGCGTCACCGCGGGCGAATGGAACACGGCAGACAGCAAGGAGAGCTCTCAGCCTCGGGAAAGGCAAGCCACCCGAGCCGGCCACCATCATGCCAAACTCGGGATTCTGCTGCTTCTGCTGCTTCCTGAAGTGCCTCAAGCCGAGAGCTTTGGAGACTGACTGCAGCACAGGTGACCGCGCTCAGCACCATAGCACCGCGTGTTTAAACGGGTGGAAACACTAAGGGTGCTTACCTTAGTGAAAATGCAAGGCCCCTGTGGCAGACACACGGAGCTGGGAGGAAGCAGCGGCCATGCCAGTGCCAGGCCCGTGCCTTGCCCTGACGTGCCCATGCCATGCCTGTGCCTTGCCCTGCAGCGCGGTGTCGCAGCCACAGGCGGACAGGGCACGCTCAGGACGGTGTCCACACAGAGCCCAGTGGGGGCTGGGCCGCCTGACTCCAGCACTACTTTTTAGAACGACTTCTTTAGGGGAGACCTTGGCGGGAATCATATCAGTAAAGAGGTGCAGTTCTTGACATAGAAACGTGAAAGTCGGACATCTGCATTCCGAAGAGGCAGCCGAGGGAGCGCTGAGTGGGACAGTGCTGGACCACAGTACCCTCTGGACCACAGTACCCTCACACAGATGCCGCAGCTTGGGGCGGGCCGGTCAGCTCCTGACCTGTGCACCTGCCTGGGGGCGAGGACCTCTGTGGAGGAGGCTCCAGGTCTGTACATAAGAGACAAGGACACACAGCTGTCCTTGTCTTCAGCAACAGAATGGGAACAAATCTAGGACGCTTTCAAGGTCCAAGCAACTCACACACTCCCGTGAGGGGTGCTCATGGGGAGGGCTGCTCACAGGTGCCCACGGCCTCCTGAGGACGGCTGAGGGCGAGGCCAGAGGGCAGCACGTGCTTCCTGGACAGGGCCCAGAACATCCTTGGCCCATCCGTGTGGCTTCACAGCTTCTGCTCACAGGTCCACTTAGGAATCCTGGTGCGGACACCCTGGGCGGCATTCTGCCCTGCCCTCGACACACAAGATGGATAGGTGGCCGCGCTCAGCTCTGACGCCCGGGGGTCGGGGCTCTTTCTCATTATCCCCTCCATTTTTCTATCAGTGCGCTCCCTACGGCTTGCCGTCTGCAGCTACAGAAGGGCAGCTAAGGACCCCAGGACCTAAGGCTGCCCATCCACCCCAACTGGGGTTCTGCCATGTGTCCCGAGACCAAGCGACACCCATCCATTACCTCTCCCGGGAAGGCCAAGCGTTCACGGCTTTGGGATGGGTTTTGCAGATGGATAATTTTTCAGGGTAACCAAGAGGCAGGTCACGGAGCAGCTGCAGACGCTGCCCTGCGTGTCCCCTATCCTTCCAGCTCTCTCTGAATGCTGGGGTCCTCTCGGCAAGATGGCACGAGGCAATGAGAGCCAACCACACTGCTCGGTCCTGGGTCCCAGGTCGCCGGGCCCCACGTGGTTTTAGCAAGGTGAATCTAGAGAAGCCGTGAGTCCCAGACAAACCAGGGCAGCTGCCACCTCCCAGCAGTGTAGACAAAAGCATACGAGTTTTTCACTCTAGGCTGGGCTGGTTTTATTCCATTATTGCCTCCAGAAGAGGAAAGCTGGATGAGCTGAGCTGGGCATGGCTTGGCTTGGCATGGCACGGTGCCCGGCTTACCAAGAAACTGACCATGCTCAGTGACGTCAGCCTCGGATACTTCCCCGCATGAGTCCGTTTCGTACACCAGACTGGGCTGGAGTTTCGGTGCCACTGCTTTGGCTTGAAGCGACCCAGGAGACAGCAGCAGGCCCTTCACCTGGCACTCAACGTTCTCCATGGCCCGGATCTCAGCATCTCCCTCTGGGTGCCTACTAGGAACCCGCTGTGGCCTGACTGCAAGTGGTGGGCACCTGCACGGGGACTGCAAGCTGTTCACACAGGCGGGGCAGCCCAGGCCCACAGTGACCCAGCTGCTGGCCACTGCCCTGCTCCCAGTCCCTCCTGTGGCTAAGACGGGCACCCAGTTTGGGAACTCCAACACGGTTAAAAACGAACATCACAACCATGTCCACAAAGGTAGGAGGCAGAGGGGCAGCGTCACCTCAACAGCAGGCAAGCCATCAGGTCAACATGAGGTACTGCCAGGGCAGACCCCAAACTTGCCTTGCCCAATGGGCTCAGCGGTGTGCCAGCATCCCCTTGAGGTGTGGCCACTCATGGGCAGCTCTTACACACAGAGGTGCCCCTTCTGGGAACACTGTCTCCTACCTGTGGGTGGGGAGGTGACAGGTGTGGCATGGCCTCATCAGGGGACAGGGGAGGGCCGAGCCACCTGCTGAAGCAGCCCAGAGTTGAAGTCCCCCGACACCACCTTGTTCAGAACAGAGGTTGGGCTCCTTAGCTCCCCAAGAGGGCCAAGGACCAAGGTGGCCTAAGGGTGCCGTGATGGACTGCCGGGGCTGCTGCCCGGCCGGGGCTGCTGCCCGGATCCTACTCAGCGCTACATCCTTGGGTGTGGCACTCCCACCTCTCCATCCAATCCCACGGCAGAATCCCCTCGGCTCCCCTACCTGCTAGTTACACATGTGTACAGCCAACCAAGGGAGGACTGCCCACGCTCCCCAAGCCCCCGGCTCTGTGCCCAACACATGCAGCGTTGCCTCAACAATGTGCCCTGACACCTGCTCACACAGTGTACTCAGCGTGTGAGCTGTAAGGAAGCGCATGACTGCACACACACAGGAGTGTCTGGGCTCCAGGCAAGCACACCGCTGTTTTGCACGACTTGGGCACCTGCCCCGATGCCCTGTGAGTGGATCCTGCAGTTCCCCTGCTATGAACACAGGGATGCAGTGACACAGTAAGCATCTGTAACTGGAGTAGCACACTAGCCTTTGGTTCTGTTTTGTTCTGTTCTTGGTCAACCAATTAGTTCTTTTTGGAAAATCAGTTGACAGCAGCTGTCATTTGGCGTTGTGGCTAAAGCCATGGCCTGGATCCCGGCATCTCATATAGGTGCTGTTCTGAGTCCTGGCTATCCCATTTCTGATCCAGCTCCCTGCAAATGCACCTGGGCAAACAGCAGAGCACGGCCCAGGGGTCTGGATCTCCCGTGTGGAGATCTGCAGGAAGTCACGGCTGTTGCAGCCATCTGGGGGAGTGAACCAGCAGGTGAAACATCTGTCCCCTATTCTGTATAACGCCTCTGCTGTTCAAAAAAAGAGAGCTATATCTTTTGTAAGAAGTCAGTGGACTTCACTGTGTAGTGGGATAGGCTGGTGCACTCTTGACAAACACCCACATCCACCCAGAGAGGTGGACACAGGCTCACGCCCCCCTGCAGCAGCAGGGCCCTCGGCACCCTGACAATGGGGCCTGTGATAGGGGGTTCTGTGTGATAGGATCCACATGGGGGTTCTGACCCCCAGAGCTCCCGCCCCCCAAACCACCGGTGCCATCGTCGCCGCAGGGATCATCTCAGTTGACTTCCGGCTGACATGCAGCTCGGACACAAGCGGCAGCGGGAACCACAGAGGGGACTGTGTAGACTGGGATCATTGGGTTCTAGCAGCTTCTGGAATTTTCTAGACTGCATAGGTTGGGATGGGCAACCAGGGGAGGACCAGGCATGCCTACAGCTACAGATGGAGATTTCTGCAACACTGACATGGGGAATCGAGAGGCGGGGTGACAAGCAGGCAGGGACATCACCCCAACAGGAACTTTCTAGCACAGATCCAGCCCTGGCCAGTGAGCTTAGCCAGGGAGGCCACTCCGAGTGCTCTTCTGGGTCACAGAGAGCCACGGGGTCAACAGTCAGGGCTCTGCCCTCTGGTAGGGGCTCAGGAGGGACTAAACCCCCAACAGGGATGTCCTCTCCCAACACGGAAGCAGGACACTTGGTATGGAAGGGACTGTGCACCCAGAGTGACCGGCATGGGACAGGCCTGGGAAAGCTGCAGGCTGGCTCTTGGGGGTCTCCGGGACCGAGCTGCCTCCCTGATTTGGAGGACACCGGGCAAGGCAACATGCTGTCCTTAAACCAACGACCAGGAAATCAGCCTGGAGGGATTTCCTTCCTGTAATAAGGAGTATGTGTCTCTGTGTGTCTCACAGGGAAACACGGAGCTCTGTAATTTCAAATCTACTCTAGGGACGCACTGCGACCTGTCAGGCCTGTTTCCTGACAAGCTCATCACAGGCTGCGAGCTCATTCCGTGTCCTTCACCCTGTAGAAGCCCATGATCCTAGCCTGGCCCAGAGCCCCTGCCCTCGCCTAGGATGGAGAGAGGCCGTGTCACACACTCCTGTAACACCCTGTAGGACAGCTCTCCTCCATCCGTGCCACGCCGCACTGAGGGAGGACAGACTGCCTGTGCGGGTCTGCTTTTGTGCTGTTGTGATGTTCAACCACTGTGACTCGGGGCTCACCTGTGTACACGCCTCCCAAGCAGGGGCATCCCACAGGGCATCAGAAACAAGTCAGACGCCTCAGGAAATGATGGGGGAGTTTTGGGGATGTGGTTCTTAAAAATCTCTGGCTACCTTTGTCAGATAAAAGGGAGAGGTTAATTCCCACTCACAAGTGAATCAGACAACAAAGGAACCATTTGCTACCTGCAATAATGGAAAGGGTCCCTCCCCCATCCTAAAACAGGCAGGGTGAGCATTTGGCCCAGCAGTTACAGATGCCGGCAGTGAGGGGAGGGCCCAGTTGAGTCTTATTTCTGATTCTAGCTTCACACTAACAAGCAATCTGGCAGGCGGGGATGCTGTAGTCTGGGTGCCCGCCACCCACACGGGAGACCTGCAGGGACCTCCTGGCTTCCGGCTTTGGTCCAGTGCAGACGAAGTGGGCTCCAGGAGATGGGAGTCCACATTCCCATCTCTCAAATGAATCGTTCTTGAGATAAAGGCTGCTTTGAATACAGCCAGACAAAAACGGGTACACATGTTCTGTGAATTGGACAACATGCACCCAGGGCCAGAAAAGACGGCGCCCCCTTCACCCCAGGCAGCTGATCAGGGGAACTTGCTCCAGGCAGCTGGACAGGACCCACTGTCACCAGGAGAGAGGCCTGGGTTCCAGCTACTTTTGTCAGTGGCAGAATCCACACAGCAGATTTAATTGCTTCTGGGATACTCTCGGAGCCACCGGGGCACACCAGGGCACACTGGGGCCGGAGGTGGGCACATGTCTGTGGGCAGGGCAAGCTACACGGGCAGCGAGGACAGCAGGGCACAGCTGGCGGGAACAGTCACGCCCTCAGGTGCGACTCCAGGAGTGACTCCTGGTCTCCTTCCAGGTGCATATTTCCAACGTCTTAATGTTAACCGTGCAATTTCAAAAAGTACTTGAAAAAACTTTTAAAACATATTGCTGGACACGGTGGTAACATCAAATGGTCAACTCACATGTAAGGCCTAATCTACTATTTCTGCACGTCAGACAAGAGATCCTGGGATGTGCTGCTGTGGGAGCGAGCGCCGCGCCTCCGCTGTAAGGGGAATGGCGTGCAGGGCGGATGCGGGCACGCGGCCTCCGCAAGATGACGACTAATCTCTATAACTCCATCCTACAGAACTCATGAGCGTAACATGTTTTATTATCTTGCCTCGCGAACTGGCAGAGAAACCAAGTCCAGTCTGCACAGAATTTCCCCTGTTGGCTTTCAACCACACAGAGCTGAACCCTGGGCTCAGATGCAATTTCCTCCTCCACAGAGGGCCTGCTGATACACACACTCTTCTCTCGAAAAGGTTCACTTACTTATTTGGAAGGCACAGGCAAAGACAGACAGATTCTCATATTCTCTCTCTCTCTCTCTCTTCCCCCACTCTTACTCCCCAGTTGCCCACAACAGCAGAGGACACGATAGGCTGAAGCAAGGAGCCCAAACTCCCTCTGGGTCTCCCAAGACAGAGGCAGGAGCTCTCCTCCTTTGGCCATCACCTGCTAGCTCCCGGGGCACCTGCAGGGAGCAGCCAGGACCTGCAGCAGGTGGGCCCTTAGGGCATGCTGGCACCCAGAGGGCAGCCTGATTGCGGCGCCACCTCCGCCCGCCCGGGTCACTCTGCTTTCTGTTCACACCCTGCCTGGTCTGTGTGTGTTCCTGCACTTCTCTGTGGGATTCAGGAGTCAGCAGTAAGCGAAGGGAATGGGGGGCAGCGGCGGTGGAGTGACACACCTTTCAGAGGAAGGTGGGGGACAATGTGACCTCTCTCCACCGAGCAGAAGCCCAAATCCTCTACCAAGCCTGCCCCTGGCACCCGACCCAGTGCCTGCTGGCTGCCCCAGGGGACTGGACTCACGTGTAAGCTGGGGTGGTAGGTCAGCACACCGTTGTCGCACAGGGTGACATACTTCTTTTTCCACTCCTTGTTCAGCGACTTGCCACTCCGCTTCAGCAGCATGCCCTGCAGACAGAGGGGAGCCAGGGTGAGCCCCGCGAAGGCAGACAGCAGGCACAGGGCCCCTTCCAGCCTCCCTCATGCCTCGGCCGTCTCCAACAGAAGACATTTGTTTTGGGTGAATTCAGGCCTCTCTCACCACCTCTGTATACACCGCACAGATTCAACAAGCTTCTCCCTGGAGCGTGCACGTGAACTCACACGTGTAACAGGAGTGGCCGCGAGGAGATGAGCGGTCATCCGAGGCCTGGGGGACACACCGCGCTCCACACACCGCACCTCTAGGAACACCGAGGGCGGACGCCCTCCAGAAGAAAACCTACGTTCCCCTCCATGTTCTCGTGCCACACTTGTAAGTCAGAACCATTTTCTTTCAGTTTCAGATTTTAATGTGCTATAACACAAATTCCATTTGCCAAGTTCAGTAACCGTGTGCGTGCCATGAATTGCATGCAACGTACTTTCTACCGTTTTGTAATGAGCTCACGTTCGGATGTGGCGAGAACCATGGAGAAGCGGAAGTCAGGGGAGTGCTGCAATCCCGGGAGGGCGAATGGGCGCCCCCTCTCGTGCAGAACACCGACCACCGGCCTGGCCTGGCTTAGCCCAGCCTCGGGACCTTCCGGCCTTGCCTTGCGCAGGGCACCTGCACTCGGCTCTCCACTCCATGCTTCTTGGTCGCCTTCCCTTCCTGCCATCTTCCAACCCCTTCTCACACGGTGTAAGGAAAATGGGAGATTTCCCTTGGCTCCTGGTGTTCCCTCCGGGAGCCGACCCAACGCTGACCGTGTCCAAGAGACCATGTGGCTCCGGCTGATCCCTGGGTCCTAAGGCCACGGGCATCCTGACCCACCCCCATCAGGGCCTGTCTCCTTTGAGAACCACAATGGGAGGCACAGTTCACTAACCACTTGTGTGTGAGGTGACCAAGTTCAAATTCAACTACCCATACTGTAACAGTGCAGCTCTGTAGTATTCTCAACGCGTGGCTGATTTCACCAACACCGAGGGGACCAAGAACTAGCTCGGGGAAGCACTTTAGGTCTGAAAGAAGCCAGCGGCATTCTGCAGACCTGTGGGACGCTGGTTTCTCTGTAAGTCCTCACGATTTCAGGACAAATGTGGCAACATGCACACATCCACCATGCCCCATCGCTTGGAACGGAAGCACTGAGATCAATCAATCTAGAGAACAAGCCGGAGCAAAGCATCGCCCAGCTGCAGGCTGAGGACCAGGGCCGCTGCTCCGCCTGATAAGTCCCAAGCAGCGGACAGTTGCTCCTGGTGATGCAATACTACAGAAGCAATAGTGTAAATTAATCCCTCCCCACCCTCCCCCGCAGCAGGGATTCCTACGGTTTTTATAATTAACATAACAAAACCTCATACAAGTCCTCCAGGGCTCAGGGTTCTCCACAGGCCATTTCAGACAGAATTCCGACAATACTAGGGCCAGGGTCGCCCTGGTGTCCCTGGTGCAGGAGCGCTGCTGGGAGCTTCAGAAGGCTTTGTCCCGCTCAGCTCTGACCAGCGCTGGCAAACCATGCCTCACCCCCGGGGCTCCGCACAGATGGACTCAATGCAACAACTCGGGCCGGCCGGTGCGTGGCTACTTTCATGAGCAAATCCTAGCCTGGTAATTACCCCTCCTTTGAGGAAGCCCATAAGGGGGAGAAAAGGGAACCAGTCCAGTTAGGAGGTGTGGGAAGGACCAGCTTTCGTAGCTGGCCAAGGGACTAACTCAGGCTGATGTATTTGATGCTTGGGAAACTCCCTGTCTTGGGGAGGGGAGAATCCCACGCCGAGGATCTGTAACAGATCTTGGAATGCAGCGGACATGAGCGCCACGTGCTGCCCAAGTGGGGTGTGCGTGGGGGGATGTACCCTTTCAGAGCTCCCCAGGACCTGGGAGCCCCACTACCTAAGGGCCTGCTATCAGACACCCCAGAGCTGGCTGTGGAGCTGCAAGATAGGGCAGGCCTGTGTAAAGTGGCCAGAGGCATCATCTCAGCCCCACGGGCACTGTCGTGTCCCCTCTCTGCCTTGCTCCTCGCGACAAACAGGACAGTGAGCCTCAGAGAAAGGGCAGGAAGCAGCTGGGCAGCCCTCCTGCCATGCTGGACTGCCATGTTCTACAGTTCCCTGCTTGGGGCTTACGGCTTTGGGCAGCACCAAATGTGCCGGCATCACCTCAACCATCCCTAGGGGAGGTTGCCAGGACTCCTACCAGCCCAAAACATCACCAAAACGGGCAGTGGGAAGGCATGGTTGCAGAGAGAGCAAGCGAGTGCCTGATGTGCAGGAAGCATGCCCACGTGGCACCGTGAGCTTTACAGAGCAGGTGCCCAACTCTCCCCAACTCCCAAAAGGTACATTCCGCCAAGGGACAGGGACGGACAGGGGTTCTGTCTTGAGAGGACCTGCGGAGGCCACGCTCAAGCAAATGCACGTGGCTCCAGTACAGTTTCCCGTGTGCTACGTCGAGTGCGCTCAGGGAAGCCTGAGCTATGCGGGCCTGGGGAATGGAAAACACAGGGAAGGATTTCTGGAAGCAAACCTCAGCCCAATAAATTCCAGGAACGGTTGACCCCAGCTACTGGGAAGGGGGCAAGGCCGCCTGAGTCGGTGGGAGGAGTCCCTGGGCTGGCCATGGGCTGCCAGAGGCAGGCAACCTGCTGACCACTGCAGGAAGGTCCTTGCCATCCGCTTCACACTCTCCCAGGGAGAAGAGCCGAATTCACATGCCAGCACGGCTGCCTGCATGTATTACTGCCAACAGGTTGTGTGTTCTATGCAGCACGGGTCAAACTGGACATGTGTGAGGGCAGCCGCAGAGGGGTCTGGCTGTGTCACGGGTGTTGGTGGTGCCAGCCTGGCCCTGTTAGTGTGTTCTGGATAAGATGGTGGTAGCAGGTGCAGCACCAGGTCACACAGGGAGGCAGCCTGGTGTGCTGGGAGGCACACTGCCCGGGGGGCCCCAACCTGGCTTTTCTAATCTACATACCCACTTCCTGGCTGGCCGTGCCACAGGAGACATGGTGAGGGGACTGAGAGAGGGTGCAGGGGATGTGAGCTGGGTTAAGTTTCTCTGGAGACCATGGTGAGGAGATTCGGCTACAACATCGAGGCCCCAGCAAGCTCTCCCACTCCCAGCAGGACTCCAGGTCTGATGCTCAAACTCCAGCAAACCACCTACTGTCAGGGACCCGAGTAAGAGGAGAGGGACCAAAGCGACCAGAACAAAACCCACAGGAGGTCTAAGTACGCTTCCTCAGGCACCCCAACTTCTCTCAAGGCCGTTCTCAACTTTATGACCACCTGCAAAGTGATTCAAGAACTGACCCCCGACCTGGGTGCTTAGGACTGCATGGGTCACCACAGGGGCTGCCGAGCAAAGCGCATGGGGACAGTTGGGGCACAAATGACCCAGCACGGCCAGATGTATGGCACGCCACAGATGACCAAGTGGCTGCTCAACATGAGCGGAGCAGAGAGCGTTGGTCACCACGGGTAAGTCATGGGCAAACGACTCCGAACTCCCACACTGAAGCCTGCACACAGCAACGCTCCCCACCCGAACCAGTCTGGCACTCATGTCTTCATCTTTCCAAAAGGGAGGGGGAGCACTTAGCTGCAGTTACTTGTAATGCTTGGCACTCCATTTGCGCGAGAGCAGTAAGAGTGACCATGGGTGGACCACTGTGGACCAAAGGCACACAGAGGAACCCTCAGCTGAGGCTTCTGTTCTCTCAAGGGCGCACCGCTGGCCATGGCTATTCCAGCAAAGATTTGATGTGGAGCGTCCCTAGGGGAAAGAGGGGTTGGGAGAGGACGGACAGGTGGAGGTGACGTGGGGACAAGGCACGGGAAGACACGAGTGAGCCAGGCAGTCGCTGTGGTGGTCAATGACATCACCTGAACTAGAGCACAGATGACCAGGAAGGGAGGTCTCTCTCTCTCTCTCTCTCTCTCTCTCTCTCTCACACCAGCATCTGCGTGCAGCACGGCAGGTGCCAGCACGAGGGTTGGCAGAGCCAGGTGCGAGGTGGAAGGGTCACACCCATGGCAAGCTGCTCTGCCCACCCCCAGGGCCAGCCTGGCCTGGTCTGTCCACTGTCCTCAGGACCTGAATCCCTGAAAACTACGGACAGCGGCCTCCCCCGGCAAGCCCCTCCCAGCACAGTGGCGGCTTTTGAAAGCTCCTCCTTGAAGGAATGCACAAGAATGTCTTCAACAGCTCCGAGAACTGCAGAAACAGATGCATACATACAAAGCAGATTTAAGAAAGCAAACTACAGAACTGCACACGGTGTCCAAAACAGAGACACACTCTACACTCCCAGGAGTGGGCGGGAGTGTCCTGTGCCGGGGCCTCACTGGGCCAGGGCTCAGGCGCAGCAGTGACTTCCCCAGCACCCGTTCCACACGTGGCAAAACTTAATTCTCACTGGACAGATCCCTGCCACTTGTACACCGACCCCACACTGCACTTTTGAAGTGAAATGAGGACATTTACCAACTGCCTAAAATATTTACAAGTGTTGGTCACCATCAAAAAGTATTTCGGAGGATGTTCTGGTCTGCTCGCTCAGGACAACCCAAGATGAAGAGCACTCGGAATCCTGGGAACCAACCAGGAGGAAGACGAGCAGAGCAAGCCTACTCGGGCCCAGGGGACACTCGGAGACGGCAGCCACCTCACACACGCGTTATGCCCACTCACAATGAGCATACCCTCTCCTTACGAAAGCCCCACTTCTCCCTCGGAAGCACGGAGCGTGGGGATAAAGGAGACCCTCTCCCATCTGGACATACGGGGGCTGGCTCCCATCCAGGGGTGCCAGGGTCCTCAGGGCAAAGGGGTACCCAGCTCCAGCGTCGAGGGCCCTGTCTGCACAGGGCAAGCCAATCCCAGCCCCAGAGGGCTCCTGGAGGACCAGCTATGGGGCAGTCATTGTACCCGACTCTGTGGACCGAAATGCTTATTGAACACCCTCTTAAGTCCCAGGGCAATACTGGCTCCGTCACAGGCAGGTGCCTCTCTAAGCGGCCCACAGGCTAGGCAGAAGGAACCACACTCTTCCTCACCTTGCCCATGGGAACCACCAGCGAATGGGGCCTCCATGCTGCCCACCAGTGTGAGGGCTGCTCTCCAGCACCCACCCCCACAGCCCTCAGCAGAAATCGGTCATCTCCCACAGTTTGTACTGCCTGAGGTATCACCTAAGAAATGGCACAGAGGGAAGTGTCCCCAGCTGGCAGCTGCAGCTCCAGGGAGCTCTGGCAGACCCTTCGACCGAGGCATGACCAGCAGTAACGAAGCGCTGTCCGCTCACACTGCCGTCTCGGGGTGGGTTCATATCCAGGAGTAGCTGAGAGAAAACAGGCCACCTGTGCCGCTCTAAAAACTGTCGGAAAAAGGGATTGACTTATTTGAAGATGGGGGCAGATTTTGGGGGAGAATTTTCATCTAGGGGTTCATTCCACCAATGCCAACGACAGTCAGCACTGGCCCAATTCCAGCTGGGTCTCCCACGTACACGGGCCGTCTTCCAGCGAGCTACACTGAAAGTGCAGAGCAGCCAGGCTACCCAGGGACTGCGGTGCGGGATGTGGGTGGCACAAGCCCCAGCCCCCAAACTCCGGCTCTGGAAGGGGCAGCTGGCCAATGCCTCAGGAGCCTGGGGTCCTCAGTGGGCGCCGGGAGGATGACGCGGCTAACTGCCACAGAAGGGGACCCCAGCATGCTCCCTGGGGCACGGGGCACATCACAGCCTGTGGGAATGAGCACACTGCATGGCAAGGTTGCCCTCCATGCACACCCCCTCCGCCTGCCCCGGCACACATCCACTGCAGGGAGACTCTGAGCAGACACCTCCTGCTGAGAGCCCTGCTGGATCCATCCCAGAACTGTTCACACTCCTGACTTCCGCTCCCAGCAGGAAGCCCGAGTAACAAGTGGGATGTTTTCCCTGGGAACGTGGAGGGCCCAGGTAGTGCCATCAGGACTGGACAGCTGCAGGCTGGCATGACAGCCGTGACACTGCCCTGGGCTTCACGAGCATGCTCAAAAGGAAAGAGGGGTCTGGTCCCCGAGTCTACAGCAAAGCAAGGAGCTCTACGGCACAGGCCGTCCAGCAGGAGCAGACGCTGCCCCCACACAGGGCAGGCTGACTGGCAGTGTCTCGCTGGATGTCGGGGTGGCTGTCACCATTCTGTGGTGTGCAGGTCCAAGTATGGTGGACCTGGTCACCCTGGCCCCTTCCACGCGTGCCGCCCACAGGGACAGTGGATGGTGGACTCGAGGCTTAAGCCTGCGGGCCCTGGGCTCTCTGCTGGCAGGGGTTGGAGGAGGTTGTTCATCTCCAGCGACCCATGCTCCCCCACTGGCATTGACACCCCGTGTGTGCCTGTAAACTCTAACTGCATGGAAAGAATGTGGAGGAGGTGATACCATGAGGCCAGTTCTGACCGCAGCTGGAAGCAGGTGTGCACAGCAGGTCCCGCCCTCACACCCTGAGCAGTCTGACTGTGCTGGGGGAAACCCTGTGACCACAGGGGCGGACAGACCGAGCTGTCACACACAAGTCCATCAGCCTTGGCACGCCTCCCCTGGCCAGGTCACCAGATGCATATGGAAAGAGACCTGAGACACTCGACCTTACCCAGCACCTGGGTGGCAGTGACAAGCAGTCCTCGGAGACCTGGCCCACAGAGTAACCAAAAACATGGCCAGTATAGCACTCTAAGCCGCCACAACTTGGGCTCATGACTCGGCGACTGACAGTCCACACGCAGCCCACAGCGGAGCTGGTGGTGCGGACTGCCACACACCACACCCACCGTGCCCCTGTTGGTAGTGAGCAGTGCGGGGCCTTGTGGCACCTCACGTGGCAAACGCCGATCTCGCTGCTAACATTTGGCTAACTTCGTGATGCTTCTCCCAAACTGGGACCTGGATGACGTACAGCTATGACATCAGGAATCCCACCAGGCGTGTCTCACACCTCACCAGAGGTGCCCTTGCTGCAGTGCCAGGCGCCAGCCAGGGCGTCCCGTGGCTGCTGTTTCTATATTCGTCATGCGTAGTCTCTGTCTCAATCCCAGGAGGTCACTGGGAGCCAAAAGCAATGTGAAGTGTACAAGCTTTAAATAACTTACAAAGTTAATGTAACGAATGCAACTGTGCTCTGGAACCCATCACTCAGTGCTCGCCGCAGCCCCGAGCTGTGATAAAACACCACTCATAAATTTATATTAAAACTCGGCTCAATAGCAATTACTTACCAACAAAGATATATTGACTGCGTGAGAGACTGGGGGTCTTTACGCAGGCAGCTCGGTCTTGGGGGTCTGAGGGCTACACGCCTACACAGCGGTGACGCCAAGCAGCCAGGCTCCCCCACCGCGCAGCATCCGCCGGCTCGGCCAAGGCACACAGCTGCCCTCTGCATGCAGGGCTGCTGGCCGCCTTCACAGTCCTGGAGGCCGTGCCTGTGTGCCCACATCTCTGCTTTTGACCCGACTCCAGCCAGCCTGCCCTGGAGGCTCAGGATAGCAGTCTCCTAACTGCCAAGTTCAAAAAGACCATGGTTTTGGCCACAACTAAAGAACACCCACGCACGGGCATGGTGGGTAAGGCTGATGGCATCCCATGTGGGTGCCAAGTCTTGTCCTGGCTGCCACACTTCCTATCCAGCTCCCTGCTAACGTGCCTGGGAAAAGCAGCAGAGGATGGCCCACATGCTTGGACGCTTGACCCCAAGTGAGAGACCTGAGGAAGCTGCTGGCTCCTGGAATCTCTGTCCTCTGTCTTCGTCCCTCACCTCCACCAAAATAAGTAAATAAATCCTTAAAAAAAACCTCTTAAATAAAACAAAAGCACCCACCCGTGCAAGCTCAGATGTTCAGCGTTGTAGCTCCAGTCAACAGTGCGTTCCGACGGGGAGAGGGCATTCTCTCCCTGACACACACCTGTGGTCAGTGCTGATGGCTCAAGCAGCAGCGTCCCTGCCGCCTGCACAGGAAAGCCCTGGAAGGGGCTCCTGCCTCCTGGGTCCATCTGGACCTGGCTACCGAGCAATGGCCAGGCAACAGGAGCTCACTGCCTTGAGAGTAAAATGCAGGAATAAAAGCTTCGAGACATCTGTGGGCTTGTGTGGCTCCCCATGTCAACCACTCCCCCTACGTCCTGTGACATGCGTTTATAACCCTTCTGGAAGGCTCCTAGGATTTCCTCCACTGACAGAGAAGAAAACCCAAACATGGCACTGTGAGTGCTGACCCCTCAATCAGGCACCTCCCATGCCTCCTGCTCATGGCTTCATTCTAGTTGAGGTGTTCCCTGCAGCAGACGTTACAGCTGTGGCTGGCTCATGTCCGACTGAGACCCAGCAAGTGCATCTGGATGGGTGGGATTTCCTCCATAAGCAGCCACAAGGAAAGCTGGGGTCTATAGTCCTCCATGCTGCCCCCGCCGCTGTGGGGGCTGGTGGGCACGGCCTTGCTTGTGGCATTGCCCGCCATCTCCAGGTCCTCACTGTGCATGGGCACTCCTCGGTACTGTCCCACCAAGCTCCCTGTGCGGAGAGGCCCACGACCCGCTGGCCCCTGCAGAGCAGGTGCTCTGGGCAGGGAGCCTCTCACCTGGGGTGTGGAGCTCGCTGTCTGCCTCCTTTTGCACACTTTGCTTTTAAATCAGAACCTCATAATGGCTAAGGAGGGCTGACTGCGCCTCACCCCATTCAGAAGCCAGCCTGTGGAGACAGGACCTGCATAGAGCTAACTGTAATTTTGTAAATGTCTATTACATATTTGAGAGAGAGAGAGAGGTCCCATCTACTGTCGCTCCCCAGATGCCCTCCACTTCCCAGGAGCAGCTGCAGCTGGGAGCCAGGAACGCAGCCTGCTCCATGCAGATGCCCCAGCACCTGAGTGATCGCCACTGCCCGCCAGGGGCACCAGGGTCAGGAACTGAGCCAGGCATGGCTGTCAGGTGCTGCAATGTGGGACGTGGGCATGCTTACTGGCTTCCTCAGCTCCGGGCTGAACGCCCGCCCCAAGCCCACAACCTCAGGATAAAGTGGTCAGGTGAGCCTCCAGCTTGCAGTGCCGGCATCCTTTGGAGAGAACATGGGGACACCCCCACCCATGGGGCAGCACGGCCACAGATCTGGGGGCCGAGGCCTCAGGGGGAGCTGGCCTGCCCACATCATCGCTGTTGCCTGAGGATGCTACACCCGTCATGTGGAGGGGTTGTGCGGCTGCCCCGGGAGAGGCCACTGCGGACTCACCCCAGCTTTGCCCTATGGGTCCCCACTGTCACACTACCACCACCCTCAGTGTCCTTCAATGTCGAGGGTCTTGGAGGGACCTCAATCCCAGCAGCCCTTGCGACAGACAGAGGGCGTCTGGGGGGCCAGGACTGCCCAATCTCTCAGTAAGCAGGACAGTTGTCATGCTGAAGCAAGGGAAAGCAAGCGGCTCACCACCAAACCTGCAGCCAAAAGCCGAGGGGGCGGGCGTCAGAGCTGCCACACCGTCCCCATGGCACTGAGAACAGGGTGACACCTGCAGGTTGATCAGGAACAAGCAAGAGTGACAGGCCACTCATGGTGGAGAAGACACTTCTGAGTGGAAGAGGTGAGCCACGTAGCACAGAAGTCACTTGTCCCTGGCCAGAAAACAGCCCCAACGAAGTGACTTGATAGAGCCACCTCCAACAGGAGACTTGCCGGCAAACTCGCAACCACGAAGGAAGTTCTGTACAGGAGGTGCCCAGGCCCCAGCCTTCTGGACTCAGCCCCGCTCCTGGTCATTTAACTCCGTGTCCTGGCCGAAGTGCGTCTGCACGCAGCAGGCACCCCTCCGGAGCGCCTGCTGCTGGACGCTCCTGTGCCACGGGCTTGGGGGAGGGGCAAAGGCGGACGGCCGGGATCTGAATCTTTAACCAGCTCCCCGGTGACCCCGCTGCTCTCCGCTTCGTAATATTTCTGTCATTCTGCCAGGTTGCAGGGTACAAAAGGGTTACACTTTAATTGAGCTGTCAGCATCTCCAACAATCCTATAAAGGCGCGATTATGCACGGCGGGGTTAGTGACACCCTTGTTATTGTGGCCGCCCTGTTTGCGCAAGCCAAACCTGCGCCACACACAGGTCAGCTCACCCGTGCGACCTTGCTGTCATTAGCCGCGTCTATTCCTACCTCACTGCTGAGAAAATCACACGGCCCCGGCTTCAAAGGGCCGGCCGGCACTGGATTCGACCAGGAGCTAATCACCCACAAATCCAGCTCAAATGGCAATAATTGGCTAAACTGGTCCCCTCTCCAGAGCTCAGCAGTAATTTGGGATGATAAAGAAAAGAATTATTCAGCTAACTGCCCTGAAATGTATGCCTTGTGGCTGGCACACTTCATATTTTAATAATGATGGACACCGAATCCAATTTAATGCAGCGTCAACCGAGTGACAAGACGGAGAACAAGGACAGGGTAGGCAAACAAAGTTTGTGGCCTCCCCCTGCACCCCCTCCCCGCGTTTAAAAATCTCGTTGGCAGTGTGTGAGGTCAAAGAGATGGGGCACTTCAGGGTAGGTATGCTCCGCATGATGAGGTCCAGGAGACAGCCAAGCCTTAAGCAGAGATGTTCAATGCGCGCAGGAGGGATGACGGAGCAGCGCCATGCACGGCAGGGCTAACCTTCCCTATCCAAAGGAAAGCAAAACTCAGCAAAACAAACACTTCGCCCCGCCTGCCAGGCCTGGCAGACCCCTTCTTGCTGGTTCCAGTTAATATTATCTCATGACCGCCTCATTTTTCTTCCCCGTCACCCTGTCACATGATTTTCAGTCCCTGCCTGCTGGCCAGCTGGACCGCCCCTTCCCTTCCCGCACCCAGTCCACAGGCTCGCGCTGCGACTGCTGCTGCAGCCAGTGGAGGTGGAGGTGACGGCCATAACCTGCCCAGCAGTGGAGGGCATGGCTGGGAGGCACACTGGGCGTCTGCGCTGCCCAGAGTGAGGCCATCGTGGCTGCATGGCGGTCTGTGGTACAATACAAACCTGTCCTTGCTTCCTTACTCAGACAGCGCAGCACAGCACACCACAGCCCAGGCATGTGGAGAAGCTAGGCCGCGGCCATGCAGTGCACGCAGACAGGGGCCAGAGAAAGGCCGGCGCTGACTCATCAGGCAGGCAGCCTGTTCCCATGCTGCTGGGGTTCTGTGCTGCAGAACCTTCTAGAGACGCTCTTTGAGCCAAAGGAGACACACCACAGTGACTACACTGTCCCCCAGCAGTCATACCACAGTCACTACACTGTCCCCAGGGAGTCACACCACAGTCACTACACTGTCCCCAGGGAGTCACACCACAGTCACTACACTGTCCCCCAGCAGTCACACCACAGTCACTACACTGTCCCCCAGCAGTCACACCACAGTCACTACACTGTCCCCCACAGGAGCTGAAATGACACAGTCACTCAGGAGGTCTGGAGCACGTCCTTATTAACCACAGAACGTCCTGGCACACGCCTCTGGCACTCCTCTGGGGAGCTTCTCATTTCCACGTGTGCCGCCTGTCAGGCACTGTTCTCGGACGCCTCCCCTTCTGCCTGAAGACCTCGTGCTGGGTGACAGAGGTCTCGTGCTGGGACAGTAGAGGCCCTTGTTCAGGTCAGGCAGGTGGCAAGGCGCTTGTGCAGCTGCACTTGGGAAGGCTGAGCCCTGGAGCTCACTGACATCCTGAAGAGGAAGCTGCCCCCGGATGTGTCCAGGGAGGCCACCACAAGCCACCTGATGCGTGCCGGTCCAGAGGCGTGCTGTACATCTAAACCACACAGCCGGTTTTAAGAGCTCAGTAAGAGAAACGGTCTCTTTCTGGGCAGAAGGCATGCTGAGATGATTCATTGCTGAATACTGGGCTACAGAGGATATATTACTAAAATTAATCTTACCTGCTTCTTTTTCTAGGATCCACACTCACAGAAATGGAAATTCTCTGTCTCTCCCTCTCTCTGGAACTCTCCCTTTCCAATAAAAATGCTTGTTTTTTAAAATAAGTTTAATTTCTATTGGAAAGGCAGAGTTCCAGAGAGAGGGCATTCTGACTCACCCCCAAGTGGCCACAACAGCCGGAGCTGAGCTGATCCGAAGCCAGGAGCCAGGAGCTTCTTCCGGGTCTCCCACGCGGGTGCAGGGGCCCAAGGCTCTGGGCTGTCCTCCACTGCTTCCCAGGCCACAGGAGGGAGCTGGGTGGGAAGTGGAGGAGCTGGGATGCCGGGCTTGGAGGTGGAGGATTAGCCAGTGGATCAAGTGTAGGGAATCTCATGTGTGCCCAGGAAGCAGGGTCCCACTGATCGGGCCTCCTCAGGTGTCCCCTGCCAGGCTGAGGACCCGTGCTCTCGGCCTGCCGCATGGACGGCCCTGGAGCAGAGGTGTGTACAAGCTCAGCGGCCGCAGGGTAGGGGCCCTGGCAGCTCCTGCGCCCGAGCTTTGAAAACCATGCTGCACCTCAAGTGCCAGTGAAGTCCTTTGTGTAGATTGCTGTGTCTACACGGGTGTGTACGCCAAGCTCGGGAGGCTGATCCGAGGGAAACAGCACTCTGGGGTCAGCCCGAGTTACCCCCGGATGAGGGCAGGAAGGCCGAGGTCCCAGCTGCCCAACACGGGCCCCTCCCCACTTTCACAGTGACGGGCCTGTCGCTGGGGAGGGGACAGCTGCAGGCTCACACGTCCTGCGGATCCTGGGGCTCAGGAGCTCAGCGCAGTGAGTGACAGAGGCGGCAGCTTTAGAGGACTCCACTTCTCCCCACTTCCTCTGGAGGCCTGTGCTGGTGCACCCCCGTGCCAGGGCGTGACCCAGGGAGCAGGCCACACACACCTCACGCTACCCCAAAGCCCTCAGAGACCCCCGGCCACTGGGGATGGGCCCTCGAGGGGTGCTGCACCAATCCCTGGATTCATCACATTTAAAATAATTACTTGAACGGTCACACGCTGGAGAAGGTGACTGTTGATCAGCACAGTCTAATGATGGAAACACTGCAAATATTGTGTCAGCAAGTTAAAAACAGCCTTGCTGTCGCCATGCAGCGCTGGCGGAACGGCGCAGCGGACACTGTACACAGAGTACTGCATTTCACGCCTCGCTGACTGCTGCATATTAGCGGCTTCAGCCACCAATTAACAACGGTCCCCCCTCCCCCGGCTGACGTGCTGCAGGGTGGGGGACGCGGGGAGAGGAGGGCTGAGCACACGTATGTGCATACACGCACACGTGCAGGGAGAGTCATGGGGCTGTCAGCAAGTGCACATAATGGCTCCTCTACACTGTAGCAAACAATGCAGTCTGCAGTAAACACTTACTGTTTACACAACTAATTGAGGCATCATTTGGTGCATTTTTCTTCATTTAATTACTTAAGATCACTGAAAAAGGCGACTCCGTATGAGAGCCTGCCGGCATTTATCCGACTGACTCAACCCACAGCTAGACGGCCAGAGAAGACAGAAGTAGGACCACCACTCCCTGCCCAACGGACCACCCCGCCGCCGGGAACTGTGTGGGGATGGGCGGCAAGCTGTGGCAGTTAGGCCATGACCTCTGACACCAGGAGCCCAGATGGACACTGACTCAAGTCCTGGCTGCCCCACTCCCCAGCCGGCTCCTTGCTAAAAGCCTGGGAAAGCAGAGGCCGGTCTAGGTGCTGGAGGCACCGCACCAGCATGGCAGACCCACATGCAGTTTCGGGCTCCTGGCTTCAGTCTGGCCCAGCCCCAGCCACCGAAGCCCTTTGGGTGGAGGGTTATATTTAGGTTTTAAAATGCAGTTAGTTCTTAAAGTTCTTGGGCCTGGTGCAGTAGCCTACAGGCTAAAGTCCTCGGCTTGCACGTGCCAGACTCCCGTATGGGCACCGGTTCGTATCCTGGCAGCCTTGCTTCCCATCCAGCTCCCTTCTTGTGGCCTGGGAAAGCAGTCAAGCACGGCTCAAAGCCTTGGGACCCTGAGCCTGCGTGCAGGTAGCTCCTGGCTCCTAGCTTTGGATCAGCGCAGCTCCAGCCATTGCAGCTGCTTTCAGGGGAGGGGGCGGTGAATCAACAGACAGAAGATCTTCCTCTCTATATTTCTGACTTTCCAAGCTGTGGGAAGGGGAAAGCAGGAAGTGATGCTGGCTCCAAGATGGGATGTTCGAATCACTCCTCACAGCTCTGAACCAGCAGACGGAAGATCTCTCTCTCTCTCCCTAACTCTGCCTTTCAGATAAAAATAAGTCAAACTTAAAAAACAAAACAAAATTCGCACTGGGATCTCAGTTGCTTGCTGTAGTTCCAGGGAATTGCCAAACCACGAACGACACAGACAAGAACAGCCCACTTGTTGGCCTGCATGGCCTCCATCACAGGCCGCCCATCCTGGACAGCGTCCATGACACTGTGCGTCTGGGGCGTGAGCTCCGGAGGCACCAGGGGCTGCGGAGTCAGGAGCCCATGCAAGGAGAAGAGGGTGACCCCACACACCGAGTGGGAAATCAGCTCCCTGAGCCGCCAGACAAAAAGTCAGCGCTCAGATCTGGGCAGGCACACCCTCTTTGCCCTGGGTGCCAGGGTGCTAGGAGATACAACACATGGGAGATCCCTGCTGGCCCACCATCTGGGGTAAAACCCTCAGCTGCCTGTCCTAACGGGCACTGGGGTGTCTCTCCCTGAGGACATCAGCTCACAACAAGGCGACGAGGGCTTCAGGAAGCAGCAGACATGGGCAGGGAGGGTAAGTTAGCCGTGGGGTTGGCATTCTAGCCACACAAGCCTCACTGTGGGGTGGCAGCGGAGCGGGCCAAGGCCCCAGCTGCCCTGGCGCCTGAGCCGGCGTTGCCAGGTGCTGCCCACGGAGGCCCTGCTCCCAGGCTGCGCTGCCCAGAGCAGGCATCAGCTTTGCTGCTAACAGCTTGACGCTCACTCAGTAAAGCTAGCTTGGGCTTAAGTTGGAAGGTGGCGATCTGCTCTGTGGTGGAAAGTGAGGCCACGCTGCAGGACGCAGTCTGAGAGCATCCAGCGACAGCA
The DNA here is from genome assembly GCF_017591425.1 of Ochotona curzoniae. NCBI lineage: Eukaryota > Metazoa > Chordata > Mammalia > Lagomorpha > Ochotonidae > Ochotona > Ochotona curzoniae. The sequence continues at coordinate 3,655,878 of NW_024465405.1, read as the reverse complement.
CTGCAGTACGGCCAGCCCTAGGGCTGCACACACACCACGGCCTTTTCTAGAACACCGCTCGGAGGAAACAGTGGACCGAGAAGCCTGGTGCCAATCACCCCTCCATTCCAAAGCCAACCCCAAACGGGCACTCCCTTCAGGCAAACCCGCTGGAGCGGGAGGGGACGGGGGCATGCAGATGGCAGGACGCAGCCCCTCATCACCACCTGGGTCAGGACCAGCCACCCTGCCTGGTGACAGAGCATGGCCCTTGGCAGACTACCCCTCCCATTTAACTTCTCTTAAAAAACTTCTTATGGGAGGAGAGGGAGTTAATCTAAGAAGCAATATGTATTAAAAAAGAAAAAAAAAAGTGAGGTGCCCAGAGTAGGGCTGATGGAATCTGATGCTGACTTTAATTTTAATGAAGAAAGTTGCCAGTAGCAACAAAACTGTCAGCAGCCGGGGCGCACCATTAATAAAGATCCGAGACAACATTAGTGCCCGGCACCAGTACTAAAGGTCCCTCCGCTTCACGCTGTGCTAAATTGGCTGCCCAATTTTTCTTAAGTGTCCATTCTATTTAGAAGACAATTTATTAATTTTTGCCATTCATTGTCAGTTGACAGGCCATCATTTTGTAGACTGAATTCTAGATGAAAACTAATTGAAGAGACTGGCAGTATTTATGAGGGGTATTATTTGTCAATTACAGTGGCAAATGCTCCTCACTACCACCAACTTTGAGGCCCCCGTTGTCATGTGAGAACACCACTAATGCTGGCATTAAAATATGAGTGAGTCTCTCCCGGCTCATCAGCTCATCAATTTCACAGGCTCGGGGGGAAGCCACCTTGCCCAGTAGATGGATACATCGTAACTGAGTGACAATGCAGGAGCAAGCTCTGACTACAGACAAGCCCCACACTGCCCAAGCCCTCGGGCTCATTCCATTTTCCCTTCCTCTCCTTTTTTGGCTAACAGACACAGTAAGCGCCTAAGAGGTCCGTCGCCTAAACTTTATACAGCTGCAAAATCATTTCCTGATAAAGGATCATATTTTGCAGTGGGAATGCATGGTGTGCTATGAGCAGGCATCAGGAATGTGTGTGTATTTGTGTGCATGCCCAGCAATCTGCGGACAAGATCAATGCCTCGTCTTAAAGGCGATGGCCTTGCCCCACAAACTAAGAAACAAAGAAGGAAAACGCTTGGATTATGCGAACTATCCTGTAGAATTTGGAAACTACAAAGTTTGATGGACAACTTTAAGAGTGTCGAGCTCACGTTCTGTGGCCTAATCCGTATTTTTTTTTAAAGCCACCAAAATCCTGGATCCATTTTAACAATAAGCCGCAAACTGCTTAACAACTCAAGAAAATTTTAATGGGCAACAATTTTACATGCCCAGCTTAACTTCTCCTTCTGTAGTAATGCTGATGATGGAATTGGCTCAATTGCTACAGAGCCTGGATTACGTTCTCAATTGGAATTTGTACAGAATGGGAGGTTTTAGCCATTAACACGCACATTTCCCCAAAGTGTGGCATACTAAAATTAAATGCTGGACAATTGTGGCATTTTGTGAAGTTTGTAGTCTGTACGAGAACAAGGAGACTGCCCTGAAGGCAGCCAAGACAACCAGAAAAACAGTGCAGAAAAAACAGGGCACACAGCAAAAGGCCTATTTCAACAGACGTGGGCTTCTCCAAATGCTGTCTACCGGAAAGCTGCTCTCTCGGTAGCTCACCAACTCCCAAAAGTCGAGGCTGGCACTCTTGGGATCTGTTACAGGGGTGCACGGAAAACGCCGGGCCCCTGCTCCCGACCACTAACTCAGCCTGGCCCAGGAGGCCCACATATGTCACCGTTACCTGGTGGGCACACGGGAGCGGGATACAGCACATCTGTGTCTTTGGGCATGTCGACACCTGCCACTCCACTTCACAAGGGACAGTGATGAGGACCAGCTGTCCCTTAAGGCCTCCATGCAGAGGCGCCTCCACGTGGCTCTCCACGAGGCTCCAGAGTACAGCCTGCAGGGAACCCACCCTCCTTCACTTGGTACCTCCTGAGCCAGTGACATGCGGGAGCCTGCTGAGCTCCCATGGGGACATGGGCCACCCCACCGTCCAAGTCTGGCTCCCACTAAAGGGAGAGTGGCCATGTGTTGTGCTCGCGCACTGAGCACAACCTCCTAGACTGCACTGCAGGAACCATGAATGCTCCAGGACACCTAAGCTCGCAGTGACCACCAGCATGGGCCCAGTGCTGCTGGGAGGCCTGCGGGATGCACCAGACAAGCGGCCCCGCTTCATGGCATCGCAGCTCTGTGCAGGGGACATTGGTGGCTGCCCTGCCTCAGACCCGTGTGCTCACAGCACAGGTCTCTGATGCTGTATGGAGAGTGATCTCAGGAGGGCAGAGGACACATGGCCTTAGCCAAGGCAACTGACCCACTTCACCCGCGTCATGGGGCCTGGTCTGGGGCGTGTCGGACAGGCTGTGCACACTGGCCCACAGCAGGACACTGGAGAGGGCAGGGCCTGGCGTGTTCGTCCCGCAGCGGCTCCGGCCCAAGGAATGGAGGAGGTGCCCAACGTGCTCTTTGGGGCTCCAGGAACCACAGGGTCCCCTTCGCTTGCACACAAAACCCAGACAACGTAACGCAAACCACTGAGCCACAGAACAAGAAGCTATAACCCCGGGGATAAAACACAGTGGAATTTTAAACAACTATTCTCCATCTTCTTGCGCCAGGCTGGCCCTTAGAGAAGGTGGCAAGGCCTATCCATCCAGAGACCCCAAAGGACCGTAAGACATGTCCCCCAAGGCAGGAGAGGGGTGGGGGAGACCGAACGCAAGGGGTGTCTTCTCCCCACACAGGTGCGTCATTACCCGGCCTCGAACACAAACATGGCTGCTGTGTCTGTGTGAGCTGCACGGAGCCACTCTGCCTCCTCGTAAGCCAGAGGATGAGATGCCAGCCGACATGCATGCAACACACCAACTCACGTGTTCAAAGGAAATGCTGATCCCTAACCAGGTTCCAACCAAGAATCATCCCTTGTAAATTATGACTTTAAAAGTATGCCCAAAGTCTAATGAATTTATTTAGTGCCTGGCTATAAAGAAAGACACCTCTGTAATGGATTCAATAAGCGCATCCTAAAAAAATTTACTGGTGAACATACAAAGCAAAGAGAACTCAGATTTCTACTCAGCGTATTAATTTGTGGAACTCCACTAATGAGGGGTCCTGAAGTGCCTGACAGGCTCCCACGGCCATTTCCTGGCTGACCGTCCCTCTCTGCCCCGCGAGACAAGGCCTAGCTTCCGCTGCTGCCCCAAGGGACGCAGCCCACAGCTGGGCACATCAGGCAGGCAGGGCCTGGAGAGGGCAAGGATCAGCCCACAGCTGGCCACATCAAGCAGGCGGGGCCTGGAGAGGGCAAGGCACCTGGCTCAGCCCAGCGAGGGCCAGGAGGCTGGCTGTGCTCAAAGCCTCCGGCCTCATCCCACTCCAATCTCTGGACCCTGCACCACCCCCCGGAGGTCTGCCTGTGGCTTTGGTTAGCTATTGTCACCTGGCAGATCCATCCCTGCCGCCTGTCGCGTCCTGATCCGGAGCGTGGCCTCTGAGGCACAGCCTGACACAGCCGTCACCTGCTGGGGGAGCTCTCTTCTGGGTGGAGAGACCTCCACAGGAATTGGCACCTGGGCCCATGGGTCTGAAAGGGCACTACCATTGCTATGCTGGAGGCGAGCGAGGCTCATGGAAGACTGGCAACCCTGTGCCCCTCCAGCCAGTGCCCAGAGCTTCTCAATGCTCATAGGCATGAATGCCAACTGTTGTGCGCCTAGGAGAAGCAGTACCTGAAGTGGACAGACTTGGGATGGGCTGCTGGAAGCCAGACCACAGATCAGCCCATCGCCTCTTCAACAGGGGCAGAGTCTCAGTATGGCGAGGCCCATTTGATACCCCTTGCTGTAGAGGACAGACGCCCATCTCCAGCTCAGGGGCTCTGTGTCCCCAGCTGTGACCGTAGCCAATGGAGCTGGCTGGCTGGCTTTGGTGTGCAGCATGCTGGAGCTGATGCCATGAGCCCTGGAAGGAGAGGCCGAGCGGATGGTGCACCTGCCTGCATGGAGCAGCTCCGCCTTTCCCCGGTGGTCGGGGCGCAGGATCCCACAGCTAAAGGGCCAGTGCTCGGCGAGCCGGTGCCCCCAGCTCTCTTTCCTACATGTAAGGGAACCTGGGAGGGACACACTGGCCAACTCTGCTTCATTACAGACTCAGAGTCATCAGGCGCAGCTCTATCTTAGAGTGGGCTCACCGAGAGTCGCCGTTTGTCCCGGTACTCCCCAAAGGAACTCTGGGCACAGTGTGCCAACTTCCAACCTGCCCCACAATCAGGCTCAGAGCCACCCACCCCATCACAACACCCTGATCTGCCAGTCCCTAACCACACCCCTGGCCCAAGCGAACCGGCTTGTTCTGTAAATCTCAGCACTTGAAAATGCACTTATCATCCCTAAATGAGGCTGAGTAATGGATTCATCTGATTAAATTTTCATTCACATTCTGGATCTTTGTTCAGTCACAGTGTCTGACGAGACATTGTGCCTTCTGAGTTCCCACATCACGGCTCCGGGGTCTCAGGACGCGGGACTCCTGCTCCTGAAGGATGAACCAAGACGGCTGTTCTGCCCACCTGGAATGACGGCAGCTGCAGGTCACAGGGACCAACACGGGACCCTCCCCGGGGGCCGCCTCCTGACCTGCCTGGGCCTGGCCATAGCGGATCCTGGGAGAATCCCACGGCAGCTGACCAGCCTGACGGCCAGGGATAAAGGCGGTCCCCAGCCTCCTTCCTGAAGAGATCACACACTGGCCCAGCTGTCGTCCCGGCCTCCGAGAGCAGGAAGGGGGTCAGCGCGTACATGTATGTGGCCGCAACCATAGCATCTAACGCCCTAATGCTGCCTGCACCCCAGACAGGCTGCCCTCCAGGGTGCAGGACTTTTATTGTTGTTGTTGTTCTTACTAAGGAAAAGGTGCCTCAATGTAACCCCAATGATCCCTCCTTCATCACCTGAGCTAGCTGCTATAGAAATTCTTTTGTGAGCTGCCCCCACTCCTGGGACGCTCCTGCGCTAACCTCTTTGTTGCATGGTGTCAGGGGTCTGTCAGCAAGGCGCTGGCATTGGGACAGACGTGGCAGCCACGAGTCATGCCTGCGCGGCGTCCACTCCCACCGCTAATTCATCACGGCCCGGACAGCTGGGCTGATGACCGGCCTTCCAGCACAATGCGGCCCGCTGACCAGCCCTCGGCCGCAGCCAGGGGGAGGGCTGACGGGCAGGGACTCCGGTGCCTGAGATAAGTGCTGGCTGTCAGTGCAAGGACAAAGAAGGGCAGGCCCTGGGGAGAGAAAGGAGATAAAAAAAAATCCCCCACAACTGCTTTATCTGATGAGGGTTATGGCTAATTAATTATAAACTCAATTACCTAACCCTTACTTCAGCAGTCTCTATTCATTAAGAGATAAAACTTGACTGACGGCTAGCTTTCTCTTGCACACACATGCACACGCCCCTACATGAGTGTGTGTGTGTGAGTGTGCACACACACAGCAATAGCAGCCTGCCTTTCATTGCCACCCACCAACACCCACTTCCCTTAAACACCTCCAAAGGCACCCAGAGCTCGTCTGGGACAAGCTTTCACGGGGTGCTCCCTGGTCCCGCACACTGGAGCCCCGCCATGCCCTGGCACTGCCCAGCCTGCCAGCTGGGCCACAGGACAGCAGCCAGCACAGGACTGCACCTGCCCCTTGGCCACACACGTGGTGCCATCTCCCAGGAATCTTCCCCCTCTGGGTACTGCAAGCAGGGTATCGGCCCTTCTCCCTCTTCCCAGCGGGAAAGGGTACGGCAGGCACACAGGCACCGGTGTTTCTCCGCGTGGCTCCCCTCCCCCTGCACCGTGGTGGGGCCTGTCCTGCCCGTGAGGCTCCTGGCGTCGCAGCGCCCGCTTCATCAGGCTCTGCTCCGGGGAGGTTGTTAATCTCTTTCACCTTCCTCCGCTTTGCCCACTTTAATGTATTTTCATGTCTATAAGTTCTTTTAATAAGCTGGGAGGGTCCGGGAGAGCAATACTTGAGGTTTCCTTGCTGTTCCTTGCCGGCATTACCTCCGGTGGCTGGCGGTGCACAGGAACAAGCTGTGCACCAAAATACTCTGATCCGTTCCCCACCAGGGGCCGCCCGCACCCCCACTCCGAACACCACGCCACGATCTCCACAGCCAGGGCTGGGATGCGTCTCCCCATGCTGTGCTGCTGCGCACGGGACCTTCCCTGTGGTGTTTTGAAGGGGGAAGGGGTCGTCTCCTGGTCTTGTTCTGGACACTGCGGCTGCCAAGACCTAGATATTGCAGCCCTGGCTCCAAGGGGGGTGACGGACAGAGACTGGGGCAAAGTAGCAGCAAGGAGAGACCCCACATCCTGCCTTCAGAAACCCCCGACTGCCTGGAGCACCTCGGCAGGGTAACGGGATGAAGTTTAAGGGCAGGGAGCAGGGGTGAGGCAGTGGAACAGGCCACCCCCAAGCCAAACCTGGGGCGACAGGCAGCTGCTTCTCTCCCACCCACCCAGCTGGGGACTCTGGAGGGCCACCGGCCCTGGGCACCAGTGCCCCAGCCTAAGCAGTGGGGAGGATGCTGAGCGGCCCCGGGCACCAGTGCCCCAGCCTAAGCAGTGGGGAGGATGCTGAGCGGCCACCAGCCCCGGGCACCAGTGCCCCAGCCTAAGCAGGGGGGAGGATGCTGAGCGGCTCCTCCCTGTCCAGCATCCCTTCCCAGGAGACACCGGTGAACGCCAACCCAGGGAACACCCTGGCTGTTTTCTCTTGCCAAGCCCTGCCCAAGGTGGGCCACAGTGCCCTCCCCCGACTTCCAGGAGTGGTGCACGTGACTGAACCTCACCCCACCTACACTGCTTTCCTACCCACAGGCACCAGCAGCAAGTTCCAGGCCAGTCTCCCAAAGGGAGACACGCAGGGCAGCTGCTTACCACGCTGCCTCTGCTAAGACAGCTGACAGCTGATGCTCTGTCAGGCACACAGACCCACAGCAGCCCTGCAGGAAATGGGGTACACTCCTCTCTTGGATGTAAAGCAAGATCAGGAAGAGATGACGATTTGGGGCCACGGAGGTCTCTCTGTGTATGTCCCTACAGGCTGTGACGTACGCTTCTCCGTCTTGAGCTCTGCATGCCTCTGGCTGACACAGGGCAACCTGTGTGAGGGGCTGCTGTGCACGGCAGTGGAGCGGACGTGGGTACCCCCATGAGGGGAGGCAGGGGACAGGCAGGAGACGTGAGAGGACAGCAGGATGTATGTATGTGTGTACGATACGTGAGAGCAGTGCTGTGTGTGTCTGTGTGTGCTGGTGCAGTCCAGGCAGGCACTGGGGCAGTGGGACTTCTCACTTTGGCGTCCCTTCCCTGTTGGGAACATAGGCAGGAGCAGGCAAGGGAGAGGGGGGACCTAGAGCGAGGGCTGGAGAGTGAGCAGAGCAGCTCAGGGGGTCAAAGGGCCTATGTGACAGGTGTGCTGGGTGCCAACATCCAGCCCCGCTTCCCCCACTGGGGAGAGAGGGTGGCGGGGACAAGTGAGGAAGGTGAAATTCGGGGCGACCTTGGCCCAGCAGCGACAGGTAGGGTACACGGGGGTACAGAGCAGGGACAAGCCAGGGCACACAGGCCCAGCTGTGAGAGCAGGCGGAAGAAGTCCACACGGGGCGTCGAGTCAGGCAAAGCTACGCCCAGTCGCCCTGACGGCACGCACGACTCGGTCTCCCTATATCCTCATCACCGCTCAGAGGTGTCCACTTTAAATCTGATCTGAAACAATGAGTTCTTAGAGAGGCATCCTGGGGAAAAAAACAAAACAAAACAAAAAACCAACCTCCCCCCCCCACCCCGGCAAAAAACCCCCACCAGTTAATGACAGGAGGATGCGTAGTCCTAATTGGCCCTTGTCGGCCAATACGCAGAAGACATTTGCAACTTTTCCCAGGAAATTATATTCTAAATCCTCCATGAGATGGACCTCGTCCTTTTCGGAGAAAACCGGATGGCGGTCTTTAGTATTCACTGGCATAATTAGGACTGCAGTTAATTTCATTAAATTCTCTTGCTGCTAAATGAAGCAGATTATGAGACATCTTTTATTGCAAGGCGTGAAATTACAGGCTGTCAGCTGCCAATGGTGGGGTGAAACTAATGAATTACAGGGTAAATAACACCAGAATTAAGCAGCCAATTTAACACAGCACCGTGGCACAAAGTCATTTTTACTCAGGGCTTTGAGGAACAGCATGGCCAGCATACCTGTAACCCACGCAGGCAGGACCAGTGTGTGGTGTGCGGACAAGGGGCAAGGAGGAAGCAAGTGTGGACACAGCCCCCGAAACCTTCCCTCAGTGCTGGAAAGGCACTCACAGCCGGGCTGGGGCAAGGCCCAGGCAGGGAGGGGACCTCACACACTCTGCCTGTTCCCAGGGGAAAGATGCTGCCTGCGTGCTGGGTGCTGCGTGCTGGGTGCTGCGTGCTGGGTGCTGCGTGCTGGGTGCGAGGGGAAGGGGTTCATTCTGACAAACACACAGCAGGACTTGGAAGATAACAGACAACGGTCCGGCAAGTGAATGCCAGGAAACCATGGCATCACGCGCAAGAGTAACCACCTCACTGCGCATGCAATCCACGGCTTGCAAGTTCCGCTAGTTTTCATTTTGCTACACCTACGTCCCAGCCAAGGCACCTGGAGAGCTCCCCACACCAGACAGAGGCATCTGCCCAAGGGTGACTTCATTCTGTGCCAGGTGCTGGGTGGGGAGCGGGTGCGGTTGCCATGGCTGGATCATTCCCTGAAGAGGTTTGGGCATGACTCTGCTGGGTGAGCAGGCACCCACAGCTCAGCCAAGGCCAAGCCAGGGTCGAGCATGCTGCCCCAGCAGGGGGCCTTTGCACCCATCACACGTACGACTAATGGGAGGCAGGGCTAGTGGACACGGAACTGGTGACTTGTCAAGGGCATTGGGAGGCAGCCCCCGCTCCCAGGTCTGACCAGCCACTGCCCTCTGTATTAGCCCTGCAGTGAGAACAGGACTTCGGAGCCCTTGACCGGGAAGGGACACTCAAGGCCACCCAGGAGAGGCTGCTACGCAGCACAGGAATGACTTGGAGCTGGGGGAGGGGGTTTGCCATTCCTGGGTACTCTGATGCACCAGCTCCAGGAGCACCTGTCCAACAGGGTGGGCAGAGTGCATGAGTGTGCAAGCTGCCACAAGCCTCCACGGGACGGGGGCAGCGGGCCAGGTCGGAGCACCAGCTGTGCCTCCATGGCCTCCATGGCCTCCACGGGACGGGGGCAGAGGGCCAGGTCGGAGCACTGGCTGTGCCTCCATGGCCTCCATGGGACGGTGGCAGTGGGTGTACCAGGGACAGGGGCAGTGGGCTCAGCTGGAGTACTGGCTGTGCTGAGCGATGAGTGCTCCAAATATTGAGAATTTTCTTGTTTGATGAAATGACACAGACTGAACTGCCACGGCTGGAACAGTTTTATGAGATAAACTTGACTCATTTTAACCCTGTCATCTCTTTTCAGAAATGTAATTTTCTGTATAAAATGAACTTCGGGCTAAATAACGTACGAAGTGGTTCACGTCACTTATGAATTTAATACGGCGGATGTAACAGGGTACAACAACATCATTTTCATCGTAAACCGTTTTTTTTTCTTTTGGGCAAAAAGCGAACGTGGGAGTCGTGGGGAACGGAAGGGGCCCTCCCTGTCTGGCCAGCAGGGCCACACCACGGGGGACAAGGACAGCAACGGCTCTGCTGCTCCGTCTACTTCCTAGAGAGCCCCCCGCCCCGCTCCATCAAACTGGCTTTTCTTCTCCAGGGTCCGGTTAACAGAGCCCCCACCTGAGGCCAAAGCCTCGCCCGCTGCGCTGCCTTTAGACCCCCAGCTGCATCCTAGGGTGCTGCTCCACCTGCTGCCACCCACGTGCTCGGAGCACTGGTGCTTACCATCTGCTGGTGGGGGGGATGCAAGCCCCTGCCCAAGCTGTGGACCCTCCTCTGAGAACCGACACCCACAAGAGCCCTAACACTCCATGTCGGCTTCCAGCAGCAGGGCCTACAAGCTCCCCCTGGTTTTCCTGAAAATCTCTCCTCCTGAGTCCCAGATCCACATTTCTGACTGCCCAGGAAAGTATTTCATAGGATGCCTCTTTCAAACTCCCTGGCTTACACAAAGACACCTGCTCAGCACCCCACTTTATCTGTGGTCTCCTTTCTGGTACGTTTGAACTGATCCCAAGCCATGGAGTGCAATTTCCCATAAACAAACAATTCGTAACTTTTAAACCACACAACCTTCTGAGCAGAGTCAAACCTCGGGCCATTCTCCATCCTGCCTGGGGTTCACATTTCACCTCCGTCTGATGTATCTACATTGTATGCACTGCCCAAGTGTGCCAGTTACTACTGCCCAGTCTGCACCGCATATACAATCTGTGTGCTAAATCACTTTAATCCAATGTTTCCATGCAGTACACAGTCAGCCTGCCAGTCACTTGGTAGCGGTCTCAACGACCGGATTACTGTGAATTCCCAGTAAACTGTATTTCACAATGCTGCCAAGTCTGGTACGTTCAGCACAGGAGGGCCAACGGACTCCACAGCCAGGTCTCCCCTGGGGGTTCTTGCAACATCTCCCCAGCTGAATGGTGGCCTGGAAGAATTCCTGGGGTTCAGCACACGGTTGGATTCACACCTGTGATGGACCCGCTGAAGGCTGCCAAGCAGTGAGCAGAGGAAGCGGGTGCACAGGGTGAGGGCTAGGGGCAGCAGGGCCGGGGGCCATCCCCTAGGGGCAACCTTCATTTCCCCAGTCTTTCATTGGGCTGGTTGGGCAGCGCCCTCAGCCTGGCAGATGCCAAGTTTACAACTCTCTAAAAGAGAGCAGGCATCCTGTTCAAACCACCACACTGTTTGCACAGCAAGCTGAGGCTCCGTGGGTCACAGAAACCCACCTAGGTGACCTTGAAGGAGGCAGCCCCTCCAAAGACAGTGGACACAGGTCCTTGGTGCTGCTTCTCCCGCACGGGCTGGCCAGGGGGAGGCAGGTGGAGCCAGGGGGCGGACAAGTATGCTCCCATCGGGGGAGGCTAGGCAAGGTGCAGGGTGAGCACTGTACTTCAGGTGTGCCCAGGAACACTGCACTGGCACAGTTCCGGCACCTGGTGCTGTACTGGGCAGTAAGGACAGACTGGACTGTGGGTGGGGAAGAGCGAGCCTGGAGTCCTGAGACTGTGCCAGGCTCCTGCTAAGAGGCAGCTCCAGGCCCATCTGGGGGCATCAGGAAATGAGCAGTAGAAGTAGGGGCCTGCTGTGGATGGCCCAGCAGAGTCGCCCTCGGGAAGCCCAGGCCTAGGGCTGCCCAGCTGCCCCCACATCCTTCTGGTGCCCTTGTGGTGTGAAAGGCCCTGGCGCACAGTGGGGCACCCCAAGAGTAGCCACAGTGCATTCCTGGGCTCCCAGGGAACTGTCAGTGTGGTGCAAGGCCCCAGGCCTGGTCAGCAAGGCCGCGGGCTGTCGCCAACGCTCGGTGAAGGGAACGGGAAGCACACTTTAGGGGAGCTGAGCGGAAAGACACAGGCTTGTGCCTCAACCCTGGCTGCACGTTCCGTGTAAGGAGCTCTTGTTCAACCACACTACAGAACCAGGTAAGCCCTCTGCTCACAGCCACCCGCAGAGCTGGCGTGCTGTGTTCTAGAACACACTGGCTGCATTCTGAAGCCACACTCAGGAGCAGCAGGGCAGGGAAGGGCGAGCGAGCAAGCCAGCCTGGGCTAGCCCAGAAGGACCTGCTCCACGTGGCAGCTCAAGGCCGCTCCGCTGCCCACGGCTGCGTGGGGAAGGGAGAGAGTGCTGGGGGTGGGGTGTGGGTGAGGAGACAGGATATCCTGCGCATGCGCCTGAAAACATGCAGTGTCGGGAAGAGGACAGAGTCTCAGCTGGCCACTGGCGAAAGTGACCTGCACTGCAAGGCTGACCGGGGCATGACTAATGCCAACGCTAACGGACAAACGGGTCAGCCAGCTACTGCTGTGCAGGGACGTGTCAGCCATGGCACGGCTGGTTCAGGCACTGGGATATACCCACACCCCCATCTCAGGGCTTCCGGGATTAAGCCTTGGGATCCAGTCCTGCAGACAACGGCTCAGGGACTGGGGTCCCCGACACCCATGTGGGACACCCGGACAGAGTTCTGGGCTCCTGGCTTTGGCCCGGTTCAGCCCCAGCTACTGTGGCCATCTGGGGAGTGAACCAGCAGATGGAAGTGTGTGTTTGCTCGCGTGCCCTCTTTCTGCTTTTCAAATAAAATGAAAATAAACAAAGGGCCATTTCAGCTTTGGTTTTGCCCTGTGGCACTGCCAGCAGGCTCTGGGTTCCCTCCTGCCCCTCTGGCTCCCCCCGCCCCAGTTCCCTGGCACTTCTGCCTTTGCCCAACTCTCAGCATCAGTGCCCTTACCCGGGTGTGCCTCACCTCGGCTCTCCTGCTGCCATCTCCACATCGTGAGACCCGGAGGCAGAATCCCGGGCTGAGGTCTCCCCTGTGTGTACACGTGTGCTTTGGGAACTGCACGGGCGCCCCAAGTGGGGAGCAGCTCCATATCCTCCCATCCTGCCGGGTCCCTTCCTCTCTCAGCAACCCCAACATGGGGTCTTCCTCTCTCCCTGGTCCTCCTCATCTAGGCATTCAGTCCGCCCACAGTCACTCCCCAAGCGCCCCCTGTCTGCCCGTCTCCATGCCCACCCTCACCCACCTGAGCTCTGCAGGTTGTCTCACTGGGAGACCCCTCTGCCCACTGCCTCCCTCCTTGGGGGCCCCACCCTGGGACCCAGCCTCGGGTGTGCGACCACAGGACAATCCTGAGGACTTCCCGCTTGGCCCCTGCGCATGAGCCAAGGATTACAGAGCACAGTGTGGGTCCGACAGGAGCGCGTAGAGGCTGGCGGCAGGGCAGGAGGGCAGTGGGGAGGACTCCAGGCCTCACCTTTCCTCAGACAGCGGTGGCCTGCTTGGCGTGGGAGGCCTGCTGCCACGTGACACTGGCTGCCGGCAGGTGTAGACCCCCGGTGGGCGACCTGCCCGCTGCTCCCCAAGCCCAGGAAGGGACGCGCCTCCAGCATCATCACACAACCTGATTACAAATGCCCCTCTCAAGTGCTCTGAGTACACAGCTAATACACTCTTAGCGGGAAAATTATTTTGCTCATAAATTATTTCAGATTTTAATTTTCCCCTTTTCTGGTTATGCTGCCTCCCTTCATTGACTTTCTCATTTTACAAGAACTTCATAATTCTTTCTAAGTTTCTCTCATCCTGTGTCGGTGACATCTATTTCTGAGTGGGACTCAAGCTACACAAGTGTCCTCTGGTGATAATAACCTGCAAGCCAGGAGGCAGTTCACAGGTGGAGAGGCAGACACTCTCGCCTCACCTGCCCGCTCGCTCGGCCACCCCGGCCAGGAGGCTCCGCCTGCATCTGCCTCCCTTCCCCCAGCGCCGTGATGGGTTCTTAATTCTCCAGGTGTTTCTGTTGGACATCTTTTTGCTGTGAGAGATCCAGAAAACAGCTACCCCATTCCACCTGGGGCCAAGTGACCGAGTCCAACCCACCCAGGACGGAGAGAAAACACGTGGTCCTGAGTGCACACACACGCGCAGTGCACACGGACAGCCCTGAGCCCTGCTTCCTTCAACGCTTGGTTTAAGCCTTTTCTGTCCTTAGTGTAGGCTCAGGTCCTGGAAGGAGAGAGGCCAGGGCACACCTGACACCTGGTGCCCCATCGTGGGAAGCAACACGGGTCTGAACAGCAGACACCAATGACGTGTCTGCTGAGCTCATTCAGAGAGCGGCTTCTCGCTCCAAACTCAAATTCCTGAGTAGTCAAAGCTAAACCTGGAAAAAGTCATGGAAACTGGATCGCCACAAGCAATCAGAAAAAAAATGTGTTCACTTATGTTTTTCATTCGTTTTAATGTCTTAGATGACATTAGGGTTCCAGTAAACGTTCCCTGCGGAACACACCTGAAGGTGGGCGATGGCGCAGGACCTACAGAGCGGAGTGAGGGCTTCTGGGGGAGGAGCAGGCACTGTGGATCAGGGATTCCTGCTGCGGGTGAAGACCCTGGGGACAGACACAAGCCTGGCTTCCGGGCTGGGCTGGAGCAGACTGGGCCCGTAGTGGTGGCAGCTGAGCCCCGTAGGGCCAGCAAAGGCTGGCTGGGGAGGTCCACCCTTGATCTGACCATGATACTCTGCACCAACTAGTTTGAATTCACTGGATCGTCCGGACACTCACTTCTGAGGGAAAAACTCCCAGGAAGGGAAAACAAACCCATGGCCACGCCAGGGAGCCCAGCTCTCAACCTTTTCCCCACACACACGAAACGTGGCACTTCGGACAAAATGACCCAGGGAGGTGGATCTTTGGCCACGCCCATTCCTCACAGTGACATTTAAGCAGCATTCTCCGCCAGCGAAACGAGCTGGACAAGCACCATGGCTTCATAAAACAGCATTTCCTCCCGACTGCCGGTGAGGCCTCCACTCCTGCTACGCCACTTTCACGGCTGCTGCCCTTTGTTAAAAACTTAATTTATTTACCTGGAATGGGCAGCAGTGAGCTCACTGGGTCCCTCAACATCACCACCACCCAGGATAAAGGGGCGTGCTCGGGCTCACGTGCAGTCCCTCGCACAGCCCAGAGTCGGGGACGGTGCTGCTGGCGCTTTAGGGAACTGCTGCACCCACAGCCATGTCACACGGGTAGCTGTGTCACTGCCACGTTCGCCCAGCAACCCTGGACAAGACCCTGCTCGGTCGAACTTTTCCTCCAGGTGAGTTAACCAAGGTGCAGGGCAGTGGGCTGTGCTCTGGGAACTCACCTCAAAGTTCGGGTTCGTGCCCTGTGAACGGCACATGAGTGTCCACCCCAGCTCCTCCAGCCCTGCACCACGCGCTGGACCCTTCCCAGTGAAGACTCCGCAGCACTCCGTGACCCGTCACTGCTGTGGATCTTATTTAACCTGAGCCCGTCTCAAGGGCCCAAACCATCGGCCACACGCCAGCCAGTGTCACGTCGGAATATTCAGCTCTGGGTGCGGCTGCGAGAAGCTCGAGGCCAGGACACACTCCCCACTGCAGCTGGCTCCTTTCGTTTCTGGTGCTCGGCCTCTCTCGCCCGCTTTCTCTGTTTCTCAGCTTTACAAACCGCCCCCACCCCGGGGCTTGCTTCCTGGGGACTGCTGGGTAGGCCCACAGGGTAGGGCTGCCCTCGCTTCCTCCTGCCACTCAGGAGCAGGGGAGGGTGCACGAGGCCTGCACTTGGGGGTGATAGACAAAGGCTCCATTCTGAACAGCTGCCCCTACAAGCCAGACAGATGCCCGTCCGTGGCACAGGCAGCGAGTGTGCCCGTCTGTGAGGACAAATGACTGGGGAAGCCTCAGCCCACCCCGGGCTCCATGTTTTTGCCCAAGCACCTTGTGGCTTACTGCAGGGCCTGGGAACCAGCATTCAGACAATGGCCTTGAAGCCACCCCAGTCACAAGTGTCACAACTCCTTTGGCATCCTCCCAAGGGACAGCATGTCCCTCTGGGGCACAGGCTCCTGGGGACCGCCCCTGGCCTCAGGGTCACCTGGCCGGCACTCCTGGCCGGCACTCCTGGCCACTGGTAGCAGCGCTCCCGTGGGTCCCATCACTGCACCTTTCCCGAAGAGCAAAGGTGACGGGAATTCAGGTGATTTGTTACGACATCTGAAGTTTGTTTCTTCCTCAGACTCCAGCTCTGGGGCTTCGGAATCTCGCTGTCTGGCTGACTCTTTTGATTGCTTTGTCGCTATGTAAATCAATTTGTTAATGTTCCTTACAAAATGCATGAGCCAGTTATACTGACAAACACACAAAGCTCATTCGTAATTAGCAGTTAATTAGTAAGAAGGAACAGATGCCGCTGGAGTTTCGGCAGGCGAACAGGTTCTGTAAACAATGCTTATAAATCTAAATGGATTTATTAACCACAATACAACTGTCAGCGTTGTGTTGGCAACCATACAAAATATGGCGGAGTCCCCAAAAT
The DNA here is from genome assembly GCF_017591425.1 of Ochotona curzoniae. Taxonomy (NCBI): domain Eukaryota; kingdom Metazoa; phylum Chordata; class Mammalia; order Lagomorpha; family Ochotonidae; genus Ochotona; species Ochotona curzoniae. The sequence goes on along the minus strand of NW_024465405.1, from coordinate 3,639,674 downwards.
GTCTGTGCAATGTATTAATAAGCGCGGCGACAGCCTGGCCTCTGCAGCCCTATCGTTGCGCTAATCGGGCCACACATGTTGACGAGCAAGCCCCGTGACGCTCTTTCACGCAAAGCACAACTTCCTGCAGGGCAGACATGTGGCTGTTTCAGGGTGCCCAGTCCAGGGCTGTGTGCCAGGCACCTAGAGTTCCAACAGGCCCGAGAGGGAGGATGGTGGCAGCGTGGGGGGGGGGGTTTTCTCACGCACAGCAAAGCCGAGACAGGAGCCAGGCACGGCTGCACAGGGGCACAGTGACATACGGGCACACGCACACACACCGGGCACAAGAGGACACCAGCACCATCACACACGAGTCGCTGCCCTGTTTGCTCACCCTTTCACGAAAACTCAGCACCCTTCTTACTGACTGTATCCGGGGGTCCAAATTTCCTTCCCCACGGAACCCAGAGCAGGTGAACCCGAGCGGAGTGACGCCACACCCAAGGCTCAAAGTGGGGGGCTGGGTGTGCACCTGGCCACAGCGGCCAATAACCACGATGCCAGATGCCCAGAGCTCCCGGGCTTAGAGACGCCGGTACCGACAATGGACGTGCAGAACTGTCATTCCTAAGAACTTCACACACCCCAGAACACTCATGAACAAAGTCCCACTAATGAAGCTCAGAATCTCTACGATATGTGACTTGCAAAATGCATCGCCCATTCCAAGTGCAACACAACACATGACAGTGCTTTTAAATAACTGTAAATACACCAGAGCAGTTATTTCATCAAGTGGGCTAACGATTTTCAGAATGTATTCAAAGGCTTCTAGAGGATGTGCAACTGGTTGAAACGAATGCTACCAACCGGTAAAGAAAAGCAGACAAAAATGAGACAAATCCAAGATCAGAACGAAGTGGTGCACTCCCGCAGGACGGAGGGGGCGCTGTGGAGACACCAGCTACTATGGCTGATGAGACTAAGACTGGGCCGGCCAGTGGGGACACCTGCCCAGGACAGCTCTCCAAAGCCCCCTGAACCTTCACCACCAAGAGGGACCCCGAGGTCAACAACGAGGAAATGAACAACCCAAATACAACAGGAGAGCACACACGGCTGAAGCCTCCCCCAGGCGGCCCCATCCCACGTGGGGTGCTCAGCATCTCCAGCCATGAAGGAGACTCGCACCAAACAAGGAAATGCCACACCACAAACACCGGGAGATGGGGGTGGGGAGGACGGCCCAGATCTGACGCTGACAACACCAAATGCGTGCCACACCGTGCGGCCACGGGCACTCCCAGCGGCAATGCTGCTGTTAACTCTTACCTTAAGGCACGTTCTAACCGCCTGTGCACTCCTGCCCGCCAACTAACATCAAGGGCCCAAACATGGGGGCACCGAGACGCTCTTCCAGTGAGAAAACTAACCAAGCCGGAGGCACTTCCGCACGGTGGCATTTCAGCACTAAAACTAAAAACACTCAGGCTGCCAAACCGTGCGAAGGGCAACCCTGAACACAGGTCAGCGAATGAAAGCAGCCGGTGGGAAACGGCTGTGTATGGAGCCCTTTCAACTTTGCCACACGCTGCAAAAGGTGGAGCCCCGGGTACAGCTGGGGTGCAGGGGGAGGGGTGAGCAGGCAGAGGGGTGCAGGGGGAGGGAGAGGTGACCAGGCAGAGCACAGCTGGGGTGCAGGGGAGGGGTGACCAGGCACAGCACAGCGGGCTTTTCCCAGCAGCAAGCCGACCGAAGGACTCCACGACGGCGGACCCTGGTCCCTGTATATACCCTCACATCTGCAGAATGTGCAACACCAAGAGTGTCATCAACAGGGGGCTGTGCGTGGCAGGCCCGTGGGCGCATCCCCCGTGGCGAGGTGGCGAACATCCTGGCCGTCCCTCTCCATGCTGTGATCCTGCAGCAGTTTGAACACCTGCCGTGAGGCACAGCTGGGAGCGCCCCGCCAGGACCAAGGCAGCACACAGCTGGGGTCAGCAGACCTCCACAGCTGCCTGGACACCTCGGAGGGTCCCTCCTCCTTAGCCCTCCCAACACGGCTTTTCTCAGCCAATTCCAAGTTGCCTCCTCCAGGTCCCCATTGGTGTCCCACCAAGAGCTCCAGCTTGGGTGAGTGAATGAATGTTCTGGAAGAAAAGGCAGGAACGGAGAGGGCTGCTCCCAAGTGCGACCCGAAGGAGGGAGGGACTGACCTGACAGGAGGCTGACGCTCACAGGCAGCTGAGGCACAGCCTTCCTCCCCGGGGTCACCCATGTGCCAAGAAAATGCCAACCTCTGAGATCACCAAGCCACGTCTTACGTTGCAAGCCATTTTCTACACAGCCCAATGCTAGTATCCAACCAGTGACTGTCTAGGCCACCAGGTGTCAACGAGAATTCCCAGTGTGTAACCCGGTTCCGTCCCTAGAGCTTCTCCTAGCTGAGGTCAAATGCCTCTTGTGGCCCAGCGTGGACGGGCCTACCTAATGTGGGATTCACTGGTGGGTTTGGGACGTTGCAACGGTAAGAACGGCACCTGCACGGGGAACCCTCCACTGAGTCTGGGTCTCTCCAGGGCGAGTGCTGCGGGTCGCGGGGGTGGCGGCAGGTGCCGCAGGTGGGGAGGGGCCTTGGCTCAGGGTGCTAACACCTTCGGGAAGGTTTAGGGTATGCAACCCCACAACTCAACCACTCTTTGAGCTGCCATGGAGGCCCTGCACCCATCATCCTAGGGCCAGGCCCCACACCTCTCCCAGCTGTTTCCAGAAAACGATTCCTCACACAGGTGCCTCCTTGGCTAAGGGTCAGCTCCTGGCGCTGCAGCCCTTCCCATCCCCACAGGGGCAGGTCGCACACCTGCCTCTCCCCGGTCACCTGTCTCTGCCTCTCCTGTAGTTTGTGTCTGTTCCCCACCCTCTCACTCCTTGGGGACAAGGGAGCTTCCTACACCCCTGTGTTGGCCACACAGCACCAGCGAGGGCACAGCAGCTTGCCGGCAATGCAAGGGCGAGCCTCGTCACGGAGAGCGTGGTGGGCTTCCCACAGGAAGAGGCAGAAATGGAGAGGCCCCAAGCAGAAGGCGCGCCTCTCGTCCGCATGGAAAGTCAATCTTCCTGACCCACAACAAGCCAACGCTGTGACCCAGGAACCGTCCGGGCCGCAGCGTCTGGCTCACTGATCAAACGCCAAGAAGCCGCCTGTCCCCGCCCACGGCGCTCTCAGGGCTGCTACTGCGAAAACAAGGGTGATGGACCACGGTACCCCCATCCCTCAGAAACCAAGGGGACAGAGGGCCCACGCTGCTCCCACCAGAAACAAAGAAAACACACGTGCACTCAATAAAACAGGACTCTGGCCACCGGCCTGCTTGGGAAATGACTGCGCCCTGGCCAGCAGTGAGGCCACGGCTGCAGCGCAGAATGGGGGCCGCTGCAGCTCCCAGGGACGCGGTCAGCTGAAGGCGGCTCAGCTCTGTGCCAAGCCTGAGGGAAGGCGGTCAAGGAAACGCGGGTGGCATACAGCATGCATGCTGCCCTCCCTGCCCTTCGGGAGCCCAGAGGTAAAAATCGGTGCGGATCAACCACTCCTGGGGACTGACACCCCCAAAGTGGACAGCCGGTGGAGTGCTGGCTGCACAGAGCGGCCAAGGCCCAGACACCCGCATCTTTGTGCGGTCGGCACCCCCTCGACTCAAGCATGAGCCCACCTAAGTTAACGAGATGATCTCACAGTCCTGGAAAGTGCTCGGGTAAATGCAAAGCAAGCAGAAACTTCTAGAATTCTCTCCCTGAGCTCCTCTCAGACAGGCAGCGGGTTCCGGAAGGACACCTGTGCCTGAGCCCTCCCTGGCCCTGCAGCCCCGCCAGAGCGTCACCCTTAAAGGCACAGACGTGACTGCACAGTCTCACCCATAGCAAGTCCACACGCAAGTCCAGCGTCCCCAGCCACCTGGTCAACCTCGCTCCACAGCCTCCCTCCTGGTGTGCTGGCAGGGCTCAGTGGTCACCCACAGGGCAGTGGCCAGGGCTGGCAAGCAGCTCTCCAGTTGTCAGGCAGACGGTTCTCAGGAGAATCGTCCCGGGGAGCAGGTTCCGGCACCACGCAGGGCTTCAGCGAGGGAGGTCACTGCTGGCCTGACTCCCAGGACCTCCTGGGGATGGGGGACGGCAAGGCCACAGCCATGTTCCCTCCGCCTTCACTGGTGGCGTGGCGGGGGGGTCACAGCAAGGTATCCTGCACACAGAAGAACTTTTAGAAGTCACTGCTAAGACTCATTGAAGCATCGAAATGTCATCTACTCCCTGTGAATCATTAAAAATTATTAGTACAATATTGGCAGAAACTGTCCTCACCACACAGAAGTATCACGGGGCGCACTGGGCATCACCTTGGGGTGTCCCTGGGGGCTTGCGCCCTGTGCTCCGAGCCCTGGGCAAGGTGGGCAGGAGAGGAGTCCTCTGCTCTGACCCTCAGACTGGAGCCCAAAGCCCGCGGGAAGGGGAATCCGGGCGGAGCGCCAATGTCCTGTGGCCACCTGGGGAAGAACCATCGCACGGGAGCAGAGAAGCAGCGAGAGACATGGCCGAGGACGTCTTCAAAAACCTTGCAGAGGGAAGAGCGCCACACACTGATGCCCAAGCGCACCTCCAAGCCCATCTTCCCATCTACGTACTGAACCCAAGAGGGTGTGCACACATCCGATTGGACACGCTTTTCAAGGTCTACTGATCTTACAGGCAGGAGTAGAGACGGGTACTCCTGCCATCAGCTGACTCACTCCTGAGCGAGCCACCGTGGCCTCGGTCGAGCCAAGCCCAAACAGGTGCCAGTTCAGGGACCTGGTCTTCCATGTGGTGGCAGGGGTTCAAACACTGGGTCCTGCTTCCGCTGCCTTCCAGGAGTGCAAGCAGGGAGCTGGATCGGAAGTGGAGCAGCTGGGCCTTCAGTTTGCGTTCCTGCGGGAGGCTGGCATTGACAGACGGTGGTTTAACCCACCATGCTTCAGTGCCGGCCCCGAGAGAATATTTTTAAAATATAAAGCATAGATCCGGGTCATATTCTCAAAAAGGAAGGCACCTCCTCTCCTCTGTGATGCGGGGAGAAGCAGAGAGCTGCCGGGGCCGCACCCTCAGGGTCAGTGACGGAATCTGGAATATTCCACCAGGGAGCCGACACTCGGGTGCCCAGCCAGCTGAACGTGAACCTATTCAGGACAGTGGGTTACGAAGGAGCATAAAGCCGCCATTCTGGGGTCGTCTGGCTAAACAGGGATGCAGAGCGCTGCTGCCATGGTAACTGTATGACGTAAGGAGTGGCTGGCTGCGAGCAAAGATGTTTTCAGTGAAGACGGGGGAGTGGAGCTTTCCTCTCACCTGCCTGCGCAGCAACCGGGCTGGGCAGCGGCCAGAACCCATGGGCGCTTCATGAGCCCTGGCAGGAAGGGAGGTGGCCGCAGCCCTCAGCTGCAGCCCTGGGACCTGAGGCGCCTTCCTCTCATGCTGAGGAATCGCCAGCTTCCAGCTCCTCGGGCTCAGCTGGACCTCACTGGAACTGACACAGCTAGATTTTAGAAGAAACCATTATTTCTTATTTGCATATATAGACCAGGCGGCAAACATTTACAGAGAAACTTCAAAAAGTTAGTGGAAAAGTAGAGTTGAAAAGCATGAGTTTGCTCTGGTGGTACAAACAGTTTTGAAATCTAGGCACGATCTTCCCATGTTGCTTGTTTCCATATGCTCCTTTAAAAAACAGCGCTGAGAAACCTGCATAGGGTTACTGCCATTTTCTATGATTTTTGGGGGGAAATAAACCTCCTATTACTTGCCAAATTTATGATGAGTTAGTTCTGTTAGAGGCATTGCTCAATGCAAAGGCTTTCTGCTTTTCCCAACTGCAAATAAAATATGAGCACATATTTTTAAAAGCAGACACTGAAATAAAGCACACTAATTGCCCTAATTAAACCAAAATTCATAATGATATACATGTAAGAGACTGTGTGGCAAACTCTGGGAAAAAAATTAGTAGGCTGGCCTCAAATTAATGCAATGCCATTTCTCAAGAACCCTTTTCCGCTGCTTTGCAGGCTCTGCGCAGCCGCCAAGGTCTAGCAAATGACTCCTGCAGATGAAGCGGGGGCAGCCGCTGGAGGGCAGCCGCTGGAGGCCAGCAGTGTCTGCCCCTGTCCCACGGCCACCCCCGGCCTCCTCACAGGAGGCAGGGAGCCCTGCCCAGCCAGCGTGCGCCCTTTGCTTCTCTCATCCACACGCCGTTTCTGCGATGGGAAACAGGTCCCATTTTCTGCCAATATCATTTCCAGTAGCAATTTGCACTTTCCTGCAAATGGTCTTTTGAGTGGTTATTCTTGCTGAATTGCAAACAATAAGACAAGACTTCCATCAATCATGTCTCCTGGGTCTTCTCCATGGCTGATGGAGTGTCCCCCAAGCACCACTCCCAGCAGACCAGTACCAGGCAAGGCGCCCGTGCGCACTGGACCCAGGGCCGCAGGGGCTTGTACTGGGTGTGCCCACGACAGTGCCACAGCTGGGGAGAACACAGCAGCTGGCACGGCAGGTATCCCGTGGGTTGCGAACAGGAGCATGGGCCGTACGCAGTAAGGGCATCTCTAACCTAAGCGTAGACATGTTTTTATTGCTCCGGGAATAGTCGTTGTTAACTGAACGCAACAACAAAAAGGGGAGAGAAGAGCACGCAGACCCGAGGGAATTACCAAATCAATTAACAAGTAATTCAGGAACTAATTTCTATATTGCCTCTTAGCACAAAATTGTATCTTTAATTTCTCCTGCACTAAGCATCTCTCTGATAGCCCTCACACACCCTGACGCTGTAAATGAGTTTACAAGTATCTCTTTTTGATTGGCTCTACGCCATTATTTCTTCACAGTTCAGTGCTACCGTAGCCAAGTGCTCTGAAATATTTAATTATACCGGTAGCTACCAGTTACCAATTTGCAAGACCCACAGTGAGTACAGTACATTTTAAAGAACTAGTAATCAACTAATTAAAACCACAGTGAATTCCGCATACTCCAATTACAAACAACGGCTGCCGGATACACTGAGTGGATTCCTGCATTAAGGAGGAGAGGGCTTGCGGGCTGGCTCTGCCATGGAACGCGGACGCCACCAACTGAGGGCCCCGGGCACCAGCGCTCTCCAGCGTGGCTGCGGCAGGCCCTGGCCTGGTAGCTGGAGGATGGGAGGACGGGAGAAGCAGGTCTGCGGGATGCTGACTTCCGGCCCGGGAGGCTAACGCCTGCTGCAAACACAGCGCTGTCCACTGGCTCTCCGAGCTTCATCAACAAACAGAACGACATCTGAGGGTTTGCCTCCTAAAGCACTGCCAACTACATGGGTAAACCACCACGAACTGCCACGTCCGAAAAATGCCCGAGAAGGACAGACAGAGAAGAGGTCAGCGTGTGTGATGGATGGGGCATGGGAGCCAGCTCGCACAGGCAAGGGACCTGGATCCCATCCCACATCACTGTGGCTTCCTGGGATGTGTGTTCGCCATACGCGAAGCGAAATCCCTCCTCCCCAGCTTGTAAAAGAACAGGCGTGGTGTGCGAGGGACGCCGCAGTTCTGGCATGCACACGGGGAAGGAGTTAGATCTTTGCGCAACAATGGAAGGACTGCAAGGAAAAATCAATGCATATCTGTCACTATCACACCAGGTACTGCCTGTGTTAACATGTCAGAAACACACGTGACTGGGAGTCCACACAGGCGCATCAGGGGGCTTCACACAGTTCATGGAGAAGGGCAGAAAACAGGAGGTTTACTTGGGGCAGCCAGGAGCCCCTCGCCCCATCAGAGTCCCCATTTGAGTCTCTTGGGGTCCAGCTTCCTGCTAGTGTGCTCCCAGCAAAGCAGCAGCCACGGCTCTGATCCCTGGGTCGCTGCCACCCACGTGGAGGTCTCCTGGCTTCAGCTTGAGTCAGCCAGGCACTGGGGCTGTGAAGCAGCAGACTGGAATACGTCTGTGTCTCTGCTTTCCGAATGAAATAAAAAATAAACAACAAACAAAACGCTTAAGAGGCAAGTTAAAAGCCTGGCACAATGGCTCAACTGGCTAATCCTCCACCTGCTAGTGCCAAGATCCTACGTCCACTGGTTGCACCCACGTGGGAGACTTGAAGAAAACTCCTGGCTCCGGATCGGCTCAGCTCTGGCTGCTGCGGACACTTGGGGAATGAACCAGTGGATGGAAGATCGTTCCTTCTTTTTTTGTAAATCTGCCTTTCCAGTAAAGATAGTCATTTTAAAAGGTAAGTCACTATGAAGCATCTTGCAGTCCACGCCATGTTTTATCACAACGTGTGTTTTCCATGAGTTCTGCAAAGACTCACACACACAGATCTCAACTTTTCTTTGCACCAAAGTCAACTTCTCATTGAATCCTAGTTCCCATGATCTAGCGGAAGTGGCTCCATACTGATGTAATCTATTTTCTAAACAAAAATTTGTACATCCAAAGTAGCAGCTTTTTCTCAATTCTCACACAGGAAATCTCACAAGACGTGGTGGCCTGGGGTGCGATGTGCCCGTCAGAAGCACTGGCTCCTTCTGTCGTCGGGAGTCCGCAGCGGGGCCCAGCAGCACTCCACACCGACACGGCTGGCTGGACGGCTCCGGTCCTCCCTAGGGATGTGTTGGGCACCTGCCTGTGGTCCCAGTCTCTCACCCACACACTCCCGTGCCCCAGCTGCTCTGGGGGGCCAGGGTCCTTGCTCACCCCTTTTCTCAACAAGCAGTCAGCTCCATGTCCTCTGACAGTGAATCAACAGGACAGCAAAGAAAATTGGAAAAAAAAAGTTATGTCAGTGTTGGCCAATCAGGCTGTGAAATAGTCCCCACGGGGTTCGAGGACTTTGCTAGCCAAAGGCTCCTCTAAGGCCGGGGGTGGGGGGCGGGGGGCAGGGTTAACACCTCCCCCCCAAGTCGCCTCGATCAGAGGGGCCTTTCCTGGGAGTTCCGTTTGTCCCTCGGGACCTTCCGGGGAAAATCAGCTGGCCTGTTCACGTACACACACAGGGTGTCCAGGGCTTCTCATTTAACTTGATGTATGCATACCAAAAACAATTAAAAAAAGAAAAAAGAAATCTTTACCTCACCTTAAAAGAATTACAGAAACAATTTATGTTCTTAAAAAACAATTCACAGAATTACCAACACAGTCCCAAAGCATCTTTCCAAAATGCATTCATTACTACCTTCGTAAAAAGAAAAATAACTTGGGGCTAGCACTGTGCGCCACGTTAAGCCGTGGCCTGCGGTCTCGGTGCACCGCAGGAGTGTTGGGCTGAGTCCTGGCCACCACACCTCATACAGGGCCTGCGGTCTCGGTGCACCACGGGAGTGCTGGGCTGAGTCCTGGCCACCCCACCTCATACAGGGCCTGCGGTCTCGGTGCACCGCGCGAGTGCTGGGCTGAGTCCTGGCCACCCCACCTCATACAGGGCCTGCGGTCTCGGTGCACCGCGCGAGTGCTGGGCTGAGTCCTGGCCACCCCACCTCATACAGGGCCTGCGGTCTCAGTACACCGCGGGAGTGCTGAGCTGAATCCTGGCCACCCCACCTCATACAGGGCCTGCGGTCTCAGTACACCGCGGGAGTGCTGGGCTGAGTCCTGGCCACCCCACCTCATACAGGGCCTGCGGTCTCAGTACACCGCGTGAGTGCTGGGCTGAGTCCTGGCCACCCCACCTCATACAGGGCCTGCGGTCTCAGTACACCGCGTGAGTGCTGGGCTGAGTCCTGGCCACCACACCTCATACAGGGCCTGCGGTCTCAGTACACCGCGGGAGTGTTGGGCTGAGTCCTGGCCACCCCACCTCATACAGGGCCTGCGGTCTCGGTGTACCGCGGGAGTGCTGGGCTGAGTCCTGGCCACCCCACCTCATACAGGGCCTGCGGTCTCGGTGCACCACGGGAGTGCTGGGCTGAGTCCTGGCCACCCCACCTCATACAGCTCCCTGCTGAGGCGCTGGGAAAGCACCAAGGCTCTTGGGCTGCTGCACACACATGGCAGACCTGGACAAAACTCCTGGCCGGGCCCAGCTGCCGTGGCCCTCGGGGTGTGAGCCAGCAGAACGCCTTGGATCTCTCTGTAACTATTTAATACAAATCAATCTTTATTTATTTATTTTTAAAAAGGGCAAAAATTATTTCCTTTGCAACTTTATTATATGTATATTTAATCTGAGAGGTAGAGAGTGCCCAGATCACGGCTCACCGCTCAGCTGCACGGAACAGGCACCAGCAGGCGAGGCTCGGGCTCAAACCGGCAGCAGAAAATCAATGCACGAGGCCTTCCACGTGGGGGCAGGAACCCCGTTCTTCGAGCTACCACACTGGCTGCCAGGGCCTGCATGGCAGGAAGCTGCACTTGGCAGCCAGTGTCGGGCATAAGAGGCACTCTGACACGGGAACATGGGGTCCTCCCTCCAGCCCAAGTCTAGCTCCAGTATCAGGAGTTGAGGGGCGATGGTCAGCGAGCCTCACCTCACTCTGCAGAAATCAGAGAGGCACCGGCCTGGGCCAGCAGCTGAGCGCGCCAGCAAGGGCACGCTGCCTCCATTCTGACCGAGCTATATCCGCCGGAGATGCTTGCCCCCGGGTCCTTCTGTGAAGTAACTGGCCCGCACGCGCGGTCAGGCGGGCGAGAGGGGCTTGTGGATGGGGGTCTGGGAGTGAAGGGATGACATGAGAAGGTAACTGGTCTGACTGAGGGACACCGGTGACACCTGCGTGGGTCCGGTGGACGCGTGATCACGTCCACCGAGGTCTGATTTCCTGCTCCTGAGAGCTGAGCCAAGGCCATGCGAAAGTACTGACATCGGAGGAAGCCGGGGGAAGGAAACACACACTGCAAAACCAGTTCAAAGCAAACATCGCCAAAGGCCCAAGCTCTGTCTGCAATCTGGTCTCCTCGGCCACTCCGACGGCCGAGCACCCAGGCCTGCTAGGCGCCCGGTCGCTGGCCCGGCCCAGCTCTCGGGGCTATCATGAGTCTATTGCTGACACTATTACAAGCAACTCTACACCGACTGATTCTGTCCCCGGGGTTTCCTCCGCTCTCCTGTGGCCACACTTGGAGCACAGAGTGCTGGGTCAGAGGCAGCCCTATTTTTGGGTCCCTCAGGAAGTCCAGTTGAGGCGATGGCATGGCCTCTGGGGCGAGCGCAGGAGTTGGGCGAATTCCCAGGGCAGGCTCGTGCCAAGTGACCACGCCTAGCAGGACACGAGCTCTCGTCGCTTGTCGTTTCTCCTGAGCAGATCCGCGAGCCCCGTTCCTCTGCACGCCTCTGCCCTCTCTCCGCCACCTGTGCTGGTCCCTGCCGACTTCCTGCTCACACTGCTACGAGGAATTCTACAGAACATCACCTCAAGCCAGCAGGAGTTTGGTCTGCACACCAGTTATAGTGCGGGGACTGCAGCTGATGCAGGCAGAAGAGCGGCACGCAAGTTAGTTCAAGTACAAAAACAGGCGAGCGTCGCTGGCGTCTGTGGAAAGCCCTCCCGTGTGTGGAGCCTGATGCAGCGTGTGCACTGCGCTGAACTGACGAGGTGAGGAAAATCACACTGAATCTGAAAACAGAAGTTCATGGCGAAGGCTATTTTCCCCCAAAATGACACTTTTACTTGAGGCAAGGAAGTCAATATTGTATCAGTAACGATATTGACTGCTACTGTTCCCAGCCTGGATGGCTCAACTGTGAGGTCAGACATCCTCAGGACTGCCGGTTCGGGCACGACGGGGACCTGGAAGCCTGGCCACTGCATGCAGAGTTCCTACAGATGTGCAGCCTCTGGGAAGGACCGACCAGCGGCTTGTCCTGCGCTCTGGGGAACTTCAAATGGGACACTCTGTGTTTGGGGGGCAGTGGGAAGGCCCGCTGGAGATAAACCCTGGGACTGTGGCCACCTGCAGGACACACACAGGCTCCTCTGGGACAGCCCCATCTGCGGACAGGCCATCGGCTGGGCACCACCTCTGCAGGGAAAAGAGATTTGTTTTTTCTTCTCAAAAGCAACGTGCAGGAGGGTTCCACCGAGCAGGACCATTATAGCAGGCACTCCACAGAACAACACAGGCATGACACATGTTGCTGTGCAACCATCATGGGGTGCGTGCAGATGCCTGGGACACCACGGGTCATGCAGCCCAGTGCTGAGCGGACGGTGCCCTGGGTGTGTGGCTGCAGCTCACTCAGCCCAGCAGGGTTGCAGCTGAAGCCTGGCTTGTCAGAGCGCTCAGTCCGCTTGCCTGCCCCTACATGGAGCCTCTTAGAATAGGTTCTTTCCATTCACACACACGTTGCCCGGGAAGCCGCTGGCCTCACTGGCAATCCCAGGAAGGCCCAAGATGGAAATCATTACAGATGGCCTTGGGACCACATGGGGGCACCTGCTGCATCTGCTCGCAGCAGCTGTGCCTGAGAGGCAAGTCACGTGCCCTAAATCCTGCACGCTGAAGTCTTCACCCCAGTGCAACTATACTCAGAGCACTCAAGGTTAAACGAGGCCGTGAGGACAGGACCTTGATCCAATGGGACAGGTGTCCTGGCAAGAAGAGGCAGACGTGCCCACAGTGCACACCCAAGGGAGAGCCACATGAGGACACACGGAGAAGCCACCATGTCCAGCGAGGCTGCTGTGTCGGCTGCCCTCTCTGCGTGGGCGGACCGTGCGATGCTGCTGGTCGGGTGACCACACCCTCCCGGGCCTTGCTGATCTCTGCAAACGGCGACCTATGTACTGCAGGGGCGAGGAGTGGCAGCCTCACAGCACGGATCCTGGTGCTGGGTGAGGGCAGTGGTCAGCAAGCCCTGGTGACCACCATTATGTACATACATTCCTGCCACACCCAAGGGCAGGGGGATTGGAGGTGATGAGATCTGACGCAGCTCTGGGAGGAAGGAGCTGCTGGGCCCGTGGCCGTCCTGCCCGGGGGAGCCAGCGCGCCAGGCTCTGCACAGCCGTGATGCAGGCGCCGGCATAAGCTCTGAGCTGTCACCCTCGGCCTGCTCCTGAGCGCCCATGTCCAAGCTGTGGGGAGGCAGGCTTCACAGGCACTACTGAACTCTGCTTCTCCCCCAAAGAGTTAATATATCAGAAAGTCAGACAAAAAAAAGAAACGAGGGAGTAACCAGAAGCTCTTTCATCTGCTGGTTCACCCCTCTGGATGCTTGAACAGCTGGAGTGAGGCCAGACTGAAGCCAGGAACCAGGAGCTCCTTCTGGGTCTTCCATGTGGGCAGCAGGGGTCCAAGCACCCGGGCCAGGTCTGCCACTTTGTTCAGGTGCATTTTTGCAGGAAACTGGATTAGAAGGGAGCAGCCAGGCCCAGCACCATGGCTTATGGCTAAATCTTTGCCCTGCAAGTGCCAGGACTCCGTATGGACACCAGTTTGCATCCTGTCTGCTCACTTCCCATCCAGCTCCCTGCCTGTGGCCTGGGAGAGCAGTCGAGGACGGCCCAAAGCCTTGGGACGCTGCACCCACACAGGAGACCCAGAAGAGGCTCCTGGCTCTGGATTGGCTCAGCTCTGGGCATTGCAGCTATTTGGGGGAGTGAACCAGTAGACGGAAGATCTTTCTCTCCATGTCTCATTCTCTCTATAGATCTGTCTTTTCAATAAAAAACAAATCCTTTATAAAAAGAAGTGGTGGTGGAACAGCCAGGATTCGAACCATTGCCCATATGAAATGCCAGCGCTGCGGGCAATGCTTTTACCCTCTACAACACAGTGCCAGCCCTACAAGAAAACAAAACACACAGAAACGCAACATCAGATACAATTCCAGTCCTCGGACGGAGATCGCTCAGTCATAAACCTGCCTTCTACTTTGAAATGTACATGACAGTAACACCACGACCGACAGGTGCGTGGCGCCTCAGCGTAAACTGCCACCCCATGTCACCCCATGCGGCCTCAGGTGGCTCTGCTGGTGGCCCCGCAAGGTGTCAGACAGCCAGGTTATACACTCTGGGCATGAGTGGGACCACTCTGCCACCCACCTACTCTGCCACAAGGGCAGGGAGCCAGGGAGGGGGCATCCGCATTCACATGTGGGTGTCCAGGAGTTCTGGGCTGCTCTACCAGCGACATTTCAACATCTGGGGAGTGGTAAAAGCATGTGGCGCCCCTCGCCCATGTGGCATTGTGGTTGGCTGTGACATCTTGGCGGGGCCGTTCACCTGAGTGAGGGCCACAAGTACTCAGGAAGCGGGGTCCCCAACACCACACCACACACGACGACCTTTGCAATGACCCCATGGAGCACACAGCACAGGCTGGCAGCCCAGGGGAGGGGGTCAACCCTGTGGGCCCCTCTCAGAACCGTATATGGCTGATGCACGGCTCACAGCCCCACGCGGGCTGACAGGATCGCCCAGCCAGGCCGCTCTTCCAAGGCTTGGCCAAGGGTTTGCCAAGATCTCCAGTGGCTACACATGTTAGCTAACCCGTGACCCTGGCACTTGCCCATGTGTGGGTTCAAGGTCAAAATAAGACTTAAAAAAAATCTGTGTGAAGACCTCCATGCTCTGGGGTGTCTACCAAGTGTCACAACATGAGCTCATGTGATCCGAGGCGTTCAACTGGACCTCACGGGCCATGATTTGAGAAACGATGCCTTGGTCAGAACCCAAAGGACAAGAACCAGGGGTGGGAGGGTCCTGAGAGGGGGCAGCTCTGTGAGTGGCCAAAGCAGCAGCAGGGCCGACGGCTCCCTGCTTAGGAAAGGACTTCCGGAGGTTCAAGGAAAATGGAATTAAGAGAGGGGTCCATTCTGGCGAATGAGCCAGTCATGTAATACACTTCTCGTGAACTTTTAAAACTTCAAAGGCAGACACAAACACAAACTCCCAGAGTACTTCTATCCGCTTGCTCACTGCCAAAATGCCAGCAACGCCTGGGGCTGGGCCTCGCTGAAGCCCGGTGCCCGAAGCTCCGTGAGCATCTCCCACAAGGGTGACAGCGACACGAGACTGCTGCCTCCGGTACTGCCTCTCCGGCTGTGCTGTGACAGGAGGGTCACCTCGGGAACAGAGTCAGAGCACCGAGCCACACACTTCGACGGAGGGTGCAGACACCCCGAACAGCCGCTTCACCCCTGTACCCAACGCCCAGGCCGCCACGAGCTGCTTTGGGGGAGTGCTCCCTCACTCTACCAGTCCTCAATACCATCAGACCCGGGGCTCTCCCAGAATCAACCACAGGACGACAAAGACAATCTCAAAAGCTTCAAAGTGCAAATTCTGTCCCTGCATTTCAACCAGCGCGACGTACATGACACAGCACCAACCCTCACCAACAAGTCCACCCACACGAGACGCCGTGGCCAAAGCTCTCGGAGGCGGACGGCACCTGCCGCGGCCAGGCCCTGCCGTCTGCGTCCTGTGTCCCTAACTAACCCGACGAGTGGTGATCCAGCGCTTGACTCGGCCCCAGGTGGGCTCAACACACGTGGTCTGGAGAGGCCAGAAGTGACCCCAAACAGAAGGTATCACAGCAAAAATGCTCATGCCTTTAAAATCCTTGGAAGCCTCAACAGGCAACACGCCATCTCAGAAGATGTAAAACTGAAATAACTACGCATCTTTTCTCAGTCGTGTGACACCATGAACTGATCAAGTTGTGCAAACAACGCACATCCATTCTAGAGTCCCCCCAGTGGCAGGTGTGGCCCCGAATGTCCGTCAGGAGTGGAAAGGACATGGCCTTGCCTGGCTGCGAGTCTGCGGAGGGAGAGGAGGCCAGCGCTCAAGGCTGTGCGTCTGAACTCAAATATAGAGATTAAAACACGCTAAAGAGAAAGCAAGAAAGGAGGGCACACAGCTGCCGTCCCCGACAGACCTCCCATCTGCCACCCACGATTTGCATGTCACCTTCTCCGGGCTCATTTGTACTTCATTAACTGCCATTGACTTAACAAGATTTATGCAAATGACACCACAGGAGCTCCCCAACTCCCACTGCAATCAAGCGATTATGTATGTACAACTCTGCGCAGCAATGAAAAATTAATACAGGACAAGCCCACTCGTCGCAGCGCCGGGCCACTGGCTTTTATTTTCCTGGCTTTGCTTTTGCACTTGGATTTGAATGGGCCTCGTCTTGTTAGCAAGGAGAGCCGGTTCTCTGACCAATCCCCTCCAAGACCACTGAAAGGACCAGGACGGGAAAGGGGAAGCCAGGGCTGCCAGAAGTGGAGCTGTTTCCCGCTCCCAACAAGGGCTTACGTCACAGACACCCGTGACACTGGCTGAAATCCCCCTCCGGGGCACCCAGGAGTGTCAGGAACATAGGCTGGGCGATCCTGGACACGGCTTGGAAGAATCCCAGGAGGTCTGCTGTGTCCAAGACAGAGTGGGTTGGGAAACTCTGGCCATTACCAAGCCACAAGGGGTGCCAAATTCCCTCCTCCTCCAGGTGCGGGGCCCTGCACCAGGCATGGGGTCCGCAATCACGCAGACTGGTCTTAGGCAGGGACCGAGTTAGATTCAGAGTGTAAGCCGTGGGTGCTGGGGAGAGAGAGGGACGGCCCCTCCACCTGGGAGCCGACAGGAGGGAGAAGCTGGGAGGCACAAAGTGTGAGAAGTTGCTCCTATAAGGGTCTGAGCCATCCCCGTACACCCACATAATTCCGAACCCCTTGTAGTGCCTCCCTGAGCATGCCGAGGGTATGTCTCCCACTGGCAGTGATGGGTGCTGGTGTTGGAGATGGGAACTCGGGCTAAGCCAGCTCTCCGGGGCAGACTGCAGAGCATCCGCCGTCCTGGGCTTGACATCAAGCCGGCACCCACCATCACAGCAAGGCCGCGAATAAAATGGGGCATTGGTAGAAAAGCACTCGTTGAGCTGTTCCCGTGCTGAACAAACCATTCTGGTGAGTTTAAGGAATATGCCGCGACCCCTCACAATCTTCTCACGCCCCACAGGAGATGATCTGGAACCATCCATGTCCCGTTAGAAACACAGGAGTGACGGAGGCGAAGGCTCCAGGCCCATGTCCATCTGCAGGATGCACCCCAAGGCTGCAGCATGCGTGCCCGTGTCCATCTGCAGGACGCGCCCCAAGGCTGCAGCACACGTGCCCATGTCCATCTGCAGGACGCGCCCCAAGGCTGCAGCATGTGCACCCGTGTCCATCTGCAGGACGCGCCCCAAGGCTGCAGCATGCGTGCCCGTGTCCATCTGCAGGACGCGCCCCAAGGCTGCAGCACACGTGCCCATGTCCATCTGCAGGATGCACCCCAAGGCTGCAGCATGCGTGCCCGTGTCCATCTGCAGGACGCGCCCCAAGGCTGCAGCATGTGCGCCCGTGTCCATCTGCAGGACGCGCCCCAAGGCTGCAGCACACGTGCCCATGTCCATCTGCAGGACGTGCCCCAAGGCTGCAGCACGCGTGCCCATGTCCATCTGCAGGACGCACCCCAAGGCTGCAGCACGCGCCCGGACACAACTGAGCCTCGAGTCCCATCCCGCATGAGCTGGAAGGCTCCCAGTGGAAACACCACGTCTCAGGAATTCAACGCTGCCAAACCCCGAGGTCCCATCACAGGCAAGGACGCCAGGGCCACGAGAGCAGGCCGAGGGGCGGAGGGGTGGGGGAGGACCCCGGGAAGGGGCTGCTCTGTGTGCACAGGGCACTAAAGAAGGAACCCCTCTGATCAGGGGTGACAGAAACGCAGGACCAAGATTTAGATTTCAAGGTGATCCGGAGCATTTCCAATGCAAGATGGATCACACTCATTCTACACTTGGCCATCAACTTCAGTCCACGCACACTGAGCCTGCCGCCCGCCCCCATGCCCTGTGAGCAAGCCGCAAACCGAGGAAGGCTCCAGGCGGGGGGCTCCTGGGTCTGTGAGCACGGAGGTGACCGCCGCCTAGGGCTGGGCAGGCCTGTCCCTCAGCACCAGGCGCCCAGACACTAGGCTTTCCGCGGGAGAATCAATAAAACCCTGCCTCAATGACTTTTCCACGTCCAGGCTCTGTCACACCTGTGACACGCGCAGAGCTATGTTCTGAGAGAGGCCCACTTGCGGCCGGCCGCCCCTGGCCTAGCTGAGCAGGGGAAAGAAAGTGCCGCCCGCCGCACAGAGGAGGTTGTTTCGTTGTCTTACAGGCACCTTCAGAAAGTTGCTGGAAACGGAATTCAAAGACAACTGTATTTGGTTGCAGAATGCAGGCGTACAAAGTGTCTTAGAAAAGCTAATAAAAAAAAAAAACACATATTGTTAAAAAAAAAAAAGATGCATGGGCTTTCTTTTGGAACCAAAATAGTTATCTTTTTAACTCTATTTTCACACACAACTTTGAAGATGTCTCATACGGGCAGAGGACAGACTCTCAAGGGTACTTCATGCCAACGGACCCACTGCCCCCTCGTATCTGAGCAGGTGCTAAAGCACAGGCCTTGGGCTCTCCTCTACTGCCAAAGGCACCATCGCCCACAGTGGCCAGGGACCAGTGTGAGGCAGGAAGGGTGTTCTCAGCCACTCCGGGGTCTCGCAGGAAAGCCTCAGTGTCCCCTTCCCATCCCAGCCAGACCCCCGCGGCCTCACGCAACCTATGCCCTTCCAGCAGCATCTTCGGACTGCAATCGCCGGGCCTGTCCTGCGGGCTGCACTCCCACAGGAGTCAGGCAGGCAAACCTGCAGCCCAGAGCTGATCGGACGCAGGAAGAGCCTGCCCCTTCCGAGGGGCACCCAGGGCCAGTCCGGGCTCCTGAAAAAGCTGTGGAGGTCCCCTACAGAAGAGTGGCGTGACGAGCCAGGGGACAGACCGTGATGGCTTGGTGCTGACACTGCACCCCCATGCCAGCCAAAGGCACCTCCAACCCAGCACATCCACACATCGAAGGCTGACGCCTCCGGAAGCCAGTCCCGGAGCGGGGCGTCTTTTTTCTGTTTGGGAAGCACAAACAGCCACAGACGCGTCACGCATGAACCATAGTTTTTTGTTTGTTTTTTTTTTTTTGCTCAGGACACAAAGTAATATAGGATCTGGTTTCTGGCTAATGAAAACCTATTCCAGTCTAGCCACGCAGGCCAAAGCAAATGCTTGAATTCCAGTCCTGTTGTGTAATGAGGAAGTTTAATTAAGGTCCCCCCCCACATTACAGCTGTAAATGTTCCTTTCTATAATAAGGTCTAAATGAAACTGAACCTAATCAAAGTTACAATTCCTTCATTAGCAAATTACAAACAAGCACGCGCAGCTGACACACCGGCCATGATTATGGCGACTAATTGCCTCCTTGTCGCAGAGCGGCCCGGAACAGTGTTCAGATGTCCGTCTGCTAGAGCAAATTAGGGCCACGTCGGGCCAGTCCTGTGATCACAAGGGGCTCTTGTACGGCGATCTGATTTAGCCCTGTCGCCTGGCGGCCAGCAGCCCAATCAAAGACGCCACAAAGGCGGCCTTTGAAGCCGGCCCGGCCTGCAAGCGCACTCCATATGCAGGCCGGGCAGACTGCACTTCATTAGACGTGTTGTCGCATTTCCCTCTTCTTATTCTAATGATCCCATTTTAATACACACAGGAACCTCTCCTAATTGATGTCAAGTGAGAGACTCCTACATTCATCAACAGGGCACATCAAACAAACCCCGGCGGCCGGGCCGGCAGCGGCGCTGGCCGACCCGAGGTGCGGCTCCGGCGCGGGGACGGGAGGAGGGATGCGGCGTACCTGTTTAATTGGGATGGCTCGCCCGCTCCCGATGCTGTCCGCCCGGCTCTCCAGCCCTTTCTTCTCTTTGTCTGGGTCGCTCCCTTTCCGAGACTGCAAAAGCAAAGGGAAAGTTCGCAATTGGGTGATGGGGGGTGGGGTGGGGGCCCTGCCTTACACACACAGGTGCTGTGCATACTGTCTGATCTCACACACACACACACACACACACAAACCCCACACTCCAGGCGGATTGGGAGAGGAGTTCTCCAATGACTCATCATTTTAAGGAGAATTTTTTAAACTTGCCCGATTTCTATTCTGTAAAATATTTTTAAATTACTATTTTTTTAGAGCTCAAAATCCGATGAATAGAAAGCGACGGATCACACAGGAAAGCCTTTCCAAGGTTGCGCGGACGCCGTCAAGCAGGGGCCTCTGGCTGTTCAGGAAATCTACTGCCCACCTATATATTCTTCATTAATGTCTTGATGATATTAAAACTCCTATTAGCTAGTCAGCTGTGTCATTGCACACCGATTATTGCCACAAGGCAGCGAATGCCTGCTTTCCCGCTTACCAAACAGCCCAAAGTTACCCCAGTGGATGATGCCAGCACGCACACACACAGCGATGAAGGCAGGAACACTGCACACGACCCTGACGAACGGCAGGCTGGGGGGTCAGGAGCAGCTCTGCCTGCCACCTCCCTCAGCCGGTTAGCCTGGCCGCCCCGTGACGCAATGCCAACTACCCGTACAGGTGGCGGGCAGGCGGTGGCGGGCAGGCGGTGGCACGCAGGCGGTGGCGCTGCCTCGGCCGGGGCGGCCAGCAACGGGGGCCGACGGGCTCCGGCGTCACAAGTCTCCGTTTCTGATGGCATGAGGCAGTGTGAGCACAATGGCTTTCTGACAGATTTATTTGATTATAAGAGAAAAAGATCAGAGACTCGTCCTCCTTAATAACTGTGCTGACAAGTGACAACTTCACTCCATTACTTTTCAATGGGAACATTACTCACGCAATATTGAAAATGGAGAAACACTTTCATGTGCTTTTCAAATCTGAGATGATATATGAAATGGAGTGATGTGGTGGTGTCCACTGCTGTGGCAGCACGCGAACGGGAAGCCAGCCTTCAGAGGACGTCAGCTGCAGCCGCGTGTCCACTGCTGTGGCAGCAAGCGAACGGGAAGCCAGCCTTCAGAGGACGTCAGCTGCAGCCGCGTGCGTGTGGTTAAGTGCGAAAAGCGGCAGTTCCAGGGATCGAACAGAAAGGAGGTGGTGGCACGCGGGGTCCACGATGCGGCCGTAACAGGAGGACAGCGCCCGTGGGGCGGCCGCACGGCTGGGGCGCAAGCGGCACGGTGCCCACCAGCAACGAGCCATGTATGTGGCCTCAGGAGGTGAGGTTTGCCCTACTGTGTGCCAGGCGCTCAGGGCCTTCTTTCCTTCGGAGGGTAGAAAGCCAGGAAGTGAAGCCAGCAAGCAACGAACTAACAGGTGCAGCAGAAAACACACAAGGCTTCCCCGCTAGGGAGGGCAGGCAGGGCTGCGGAGGAAGCAGCAGGCACACACCCAGGAGGGGAGGGCATGCTCCTCTCCAACTGAGCAATCCTGCACCAGGAACGCTGAGCTGGAGCCACCCAGGGAGGATCTCCCGTTCTTCCCCACACTCCAATTCGTGGGAAGCTGGCACTCGAGCTTTCCAGTTGTCAAATACACGTCAAAGCTCAGTGTGGCGGGGTTTTAAAAATAGCCTCAACTGGCAAAGCCATGAACAGCAGTTCGGGGATTTTATGAATACTAACATTCCAAATTTGGAAATCCATCTTCATTATTCTCTATTAACCAGAACAATTAACAAAACAAACGTTAAAAAAAATTCCTGTCTTCCTCCAGGCAGCACATCTGTCCCCACAGTCACTGTGCTCCGGGAACAGGGCCCCAGCTTCCGGGGGACGAGAGGGGACGGCCCAAGGCGCGGCGGCAAACCCTCGGAGCAGGGACCATGCGACACACTGAGTCTCGAAGGGACAGGAGTGCGTGCAGAGGGCAGACTGTCACGCACAAATGGAGCCACAGAATTCCCGGCAGCTCTGACACTCCAGCCCGGGGGCAGCCAGCTGCAGTGCCATGGTGGCACAGGACTTCCTGTGGGCCCTCTCTCCCTATTCCATCTCCAAACTGCAACACAGCAACTCAACCACCACCAACGCACTGCGCCTAAAGACGCTGCAACACATACGATTTCCAGGAAGGTCTCTTCCTTCCCCCGCCCCCCGGGGAACGGCCCCCTGCCACTGCCGCACCCTCCCCAGCTGCTGATGGCTCTGAGAAGCCGTCAGATGCGAGCAGCCCTCGGGAGCTGCTGCACATGTTGGCAGCATCGCGGTGGCTACCTGCTGCTTGGGGACATGAACGGAGCGGCCTACACTCTCATGTAAGGTCTGGACACTGAAAGCCAGCCCTGGGACCGTGTCGCTTCCACGAGGGAAAGCAAGGTTAAGACAGCCTGATATCTGTTCTCCTAGAGAAAAGTCCAACACCTGTGTTGGAAGTGGCCACAGAGACACGTCTGTCAAGCAGCACCTGCAAACAGGACTGGCAGCATCTAAGTGGAGACTGGCTTCTCTTCCCACCAGCTCGCACGAGGCTGCAGAGAGCAGCACAGCGAGGCACCCGGAGACCTGCTCCCCCCAGTGGCGACCCCACTGCCAGCTGTGACGAGCTGGGCAGTGCCACCCCCACAGGCACCGGGCACCGGGCATGCCTGGCCATCTGGTGATGGTGGCATCTGACCTCTCATGTGGATGACGCCATCACTGCCAACAGGTAAGGTGATGCCATGTGCTAATCTGGCCTTGGATCAGCGAGGCCGAATCCATATGGCAGAGATAACAATACTGCGTTGTGTGGCAAGAGCCCACACCTGGGGGCATGAGGTATGGGCCCCGAGTGATGCCCTGCAGGCCCGCTTTATGCTGTGTCACCTGACTCTGGGCTCCGCGGGGTGGGCTAGCCTAGCCTGTGGCCGGGCACGCCTTCTCCCTAACCAAGACTGTTCCATGGGGGCAGAGCTGTTCTCCTAGACAAACACACACCTTGACAGCGTCAGCCGGTAACCACCACGATGGCCAGGGATGAGACGGCTGGGACATGTCACAGGTTTCAGAAGAGGAACAAATGATAACAATACCAATTTAACTACTTGATGGTGACCACTTCAAAAACTAAGCTGCCTTCAGTTCATTCCTTGGGTGACACTGACCTCTAGTGGAGTTGCCATTCCAAGGTTTCTCTCCACTGAACGGGGCAACCCCAGCATCACCCTCACCTCACAGACACCCTGCCTAACGGGAGGGACTGCCTAGTTCTGCAGCCAGCACAAGCTTCTCTCTCACGTCCCCTCATGCCTGTCCCCCTAATGACCGCTGGACTCAGCTGCCCCAAACGGTCCCCTATCAGATGATGTTCAGACATAAAGACACACAGGCTGTTGGTACCAACTAGCACACGGTCAACGGCAATTCTCCATCACCACAAACAAGAGGCTTCCAATCCCTTTATTTACATTCACCTTACTTGAAAGGCAGAGGGAGGGAGGCAGAGCTCCCAACTGCTGCCTCACAGAACCCAGCATGGTGCAGGACTGGAGCCAGGAGCCTGGAACTGTACGAGTCGCCCATATGGATGGCAGCGACCAAGTCCCAGGGTCAGCACTCCTGCCTCCCAGAGCTGGAACAAACAGGAGCAGCCACGATTCACCCTGGGCACTCACACAGGGCCGTGTCTCCCACAGCAGTGTCCCCAGCCACAAGAAGGGCTCTTACACCTGCCCCAGGCAACTACAGACCCTGGCCCTCCCCTGGACGACAGGACATTTGAGAGAAGGCAAATGTACGAACAAAGGCACAAAGCTATGTGCGCAGTGTGTGTGTGTGTGTGTGTGTGTGTGTGTGCGCATGTGCATACCTGAGCAGGCGGTGCACACACACAGTCACATGTGACCATGAGCTGTGTGTGTGTGTACCTAGGCAGGTGTGTGTGTGTGCGACCATGAGCAGTGTGTGTGTGCACCTGGGCAGGTGTGTGTGTGTGTGTGTGTGTGTGTGTGTGTGTGTGTGTGTGACCATGAGCTGTGTGTGTGCACCTGGGCAGGTGTGTGTGTGTGAGTGAGACCATGAGCAGTGTGTGTGCACCTGGTCAGGTGTGTGTGACCATGAGCAGTGTGTGTACCTGGGCAGGTGTGTGTGTGACCATGAGCAGTGTGTGTGCACCTGGGCAGGTGTGTGTGTGTGTGACCATGAGCAGTGTGTGTGCACCTGGTCAGGTGTGTGTGACCATGAGCAGTGTGTGTGCACCTGGACAGGTGTTTGTGTGTGTGACCATGAGCAGTGCGTGTGCACCTGGGCAGGTGTGTGTGACCATGAGAGCAGTGCGTGTGCACTTAGGCAGGTGTTTGTGTGTGTGACCATGAGTGTGTGTGCACCTGGGCAGGTGTGTGTTGCATGGGAGGTGTGTGTGCACCTGGGCAGGTATGTGTGACCATGAGCAGTGTGTGTGTACCTGGGCAGGTGTTTGTGTGTGTGACCATGAGCAGTGTGTGTGTGCACCTGGGCAGGTGTGTGTGACCATGAGAGCAGTGCGTGTGCACTTAGGCAGGTGTTTGTGTGTGTGACCATGAGTGTGTGTGCACCTGGGCAGGTGTGTGTTGCATGGGAGGTGTGTGTGCACCTGGGCAGGTGTGTGTGTGTGACCATGAGCAGTGTGTGTGCACCTGGGCAGGTGTGTGTGTGTGACCATGAGCAGTGTGTGTGCACCTGGGCAGGTGTGTGTGTGTGACCATGAGCAGTGTGTGTGCACCTGGACAGGTGTTTGTGTGTGTGACCATGAGCAGTGCGTGTGCACCTGGGCAGGTGTGTGTGACCATGAGCAGTGTGTGTGCACCTGGGCAGGTGTTTGTGTGTGTGACCATGAGAGCAGTGCGTGTGCACTTAGGCAGGTGTGTGTGTGTGACCATGAGAGTGTGTGTGTACCTGGACATGTGTGTGTGTGACCATGAGAGTGTGTGTGCACCTGGGCAGGTGTGTGTTGCATGGGAGGTGTGTGTGCACCCGGGCAGGTATGTGTGACCATGAGCAGTGTGTGTGCACCTGGACAGGTGTTTGTCTGTGTGACTATGAGCAGTATGTGCACCTGGGCAGGTGTGTGTTGCATGGGAGGTGTGCACACACACTGGCCTGTGCGGCTGGACCAGAAGCCATCGGCCTGTCTCAGCTCCCTCTCTGCTGTCCTCTCTCCCTCTACTCCATGCTCTCCTGACTCTGGTCAAGTGCCCCTCCCAGACGCACGGCCAGGCCAGGCTCCTGGGGACGGCTGGTGACATGTCCACAGCATGAGCTCACGGCAAGCGGCAGGTCCCCAGCCAGGCACTCAATCCCTGAGATCCCGGCCACCTGGCACAGAAGCACTGCTCTGTGGGTGCCCGGGGCGGTCAGTCACCAGCACGGGCAGAGTGCAGAGCCGCCCATCTGAGGGTGGGAGAAGACACTGTCAGCTCCTTCCCTCAGAACCTAAACCCAGGCCGGCAAGTGGCAGCTGCGGCCCCTGCCACCCTGCGACACCCTGGGCTGGCAGAGCTCAACGAGGCATGAGGAGCACAGAGCCATTGTGGGAGTGTCACCCCGCCCCAGCCCTAGGACATGGGTGAGACGGGGAGCCGGGCGGCTGACCGCTGTGGCTGACCCACGTGCAGTGACCTGCACGCCTCCCTCCCCAGTCACAGGCCAGAGCCACTTGTCCTTTCTGCTTTCAGAAATCACAGTGCTTCCACCGGCAGCAATGAGCAAGGCCCTGTGTCAGTGCCACCCGTCCTGGTTCAGAGAGGTGCAGCTACTCACCGGAGGCCAGGGGCAGCCTGGAATCTGTCCCACAGTGCTGTGGCTGGGGGCAACCAGCCGACGGAAGGGGAGAGCCACTGGCTCCCACAGGCTCTGGTCGAGGAGAGGGTCATGACCGTCCCATGAGAGAGGGCCACCCAGAGGGCAGGAAAGGTGCCCACTGGCACAGCAGACACCCGCATCAGTGAGGGCAGTGGGCCAGATACCAAACATACAAAGTGCCCAAGTCCCTCAGATCTAATCACCAGGAATCAACCCCAAAGGGAAGTCAACCAGCTGAAGGTGGGGCCCCGCCGACACAGGGGGGCTGCTGGGGGTGCTGCCGGCCTAGCATCATTCCCTAGAGCCCTGCCCACCCTCAGCAGAAGCTGGGGGGCAGGGACTGTGCCGGCTTCCGAGGCTCTCACCCCTCACAGGACTCTGGGAACGCAACGTGTTTCGTCACGCGCCAGGAATGATCTTCGCCCAAGCCTCCCTGCTCCTCCGTTCTCACACACGCCCTCGGCACCTGCCCATGCCACTCAGCACCCGAACCTCCGCTCCTGCTCGCTTTCCCAGCTGTCCGGGCTCAGTGCCCTTCTCAGAAACGCGTCCGCTCTGGGGCCTCTGCCACGGCTGAGCCGCCTGGCGGCCGGGCTCGGGGCAGCAGACACCCTGGGCTGCCTGGGTGGACACTCACGGTGAAGAGGTTGGAACGGCGCTTGGACTGCTTGCGGACGGGCGTGGGCGTGTTGGCCGTCGGGGGCACGTCGATGCGCAGCTCCTTCTGGCTGGTGCTCGGCGTCGACGGCACGGAGGAGGAGTAGTCGCTCAAGCTCCCGCCTCCGTTGCTGGTCTGCAATGAGGGAAGACCAGGGATCTATGAAGGTCACACTCGGGGAATCTGAGGCACCAAGCCCACGCGTGGGGGCCTCACACAGCAGAGAGAACTGGGAGACAGGCTAACACGGCGTATCCTTCTAGAGTATTCCAACCACAGGAGAAAAGCAGCACCTCCCCACTCCTGCCCAGCAGCCAAAGCCAGGCAAGAGCAGGCCAGTGGCCGCCTTCACGGCTCTGAGCTCAGCTCTTCAGCATGACAACGATCTCGTTTGCTTCTGAGTAACAGCGAAAACATTGCCAGGGAAAGATGGCAGTTTCTATGGGTGCCCAAGGGAGACGGTAATTACACCCAAAGGCCACCACCGACTTTAGGCCTGGAGTGCGATTAGCCTTTAACCTACACATGGACTAGACCAGGCCCTTAGCTTTGGGTCTAAACTGAGAGCAGAGAGGCTGGCAGGCATCCTGCCCGGCCCCGGAGCAGTCAGGCCTCCTAAGCCACGCGGCGGAGGGCAGGGACATCCATCATGGAATGTGTCCCGTCGAAAGCACAGGGCCACAGTAGTTTCCAGAGGGAATGTCAAAGCAATCACAACACACAGCTATTTACAAAGCTGAAAAGAAACATTTAAAGAAACCCAATCAGTGCTCTGTGGCCTGGGGAGACTGTGAGGGCACACCCAAGCTTTCGGGGGGAGAGTGGAACCAAGACCTAAGAGACCTTGGTACCAAGCATTTCAGGGTTTGGTCCTAACAGGAGTTTTTCATGAACTTTCCGAAGGCTCCATGTGCACGTTTTCCACTTTTTTTTTTTTGCAGTAACAACAGTTTTGCGTTTCAACTACACCTGCCAGCAAGCCGTGGAGTGCCCGCGTGCTGGCGCATCCTCCCGCAGCCCCGCGTCCTGCCTTCGCGTGCGCCCTGACGTACCTGGCTTATGTGCACGGCCGACACCTGTGCCGAACACACAGAGGAGTGGCTGGGGGAGTTGGGCAGGGACTTGCAGGGTCCTATGGACAGCTGTTGCTTCTTCCTCGTGGCTACGATCTTCTGGGCAACTGGGGACACAGGACAGAGGAAAGCAACGTGAAGCCGCTCTGAAGCGCAGTCAACGTGACCGGACGCGGGCGAGCCCCGAAGCTCTGCGAGTCCTTCTCCTCAGTGGGGACAGGGCCGCCCGACTTCGCATCGCCCCTGCCCCCCACGGCCATGCACGCGCACAGCATAGGAGCCAGGTGAGGGCAACGAGAACCGCCCCCCACCCATTTTCCCCTGCTTTTGCCTGCTTGTTGCCGGCAACGCACAGCTGCCCCCACAGCCCCCACAGCTCCCCAATGTTGGAATGGAAGCTACACTTGGTGACCCAGGAGATGAGAGAGGAGCCGGTCCTCTGATCTCACACAGCCCTACCCAGACCACTGCAGAGGACTGGAACTTGAACCAAGAACACACACTTATCTCAGCCAGTCATTCTAAAGAATGGTTGTTCCTCCCAGCTGCTCCGAGCAAGAACAGTCCTAACTAAGTCAGAGTAATTTAACTAACCCTTCTGAAAGCCAATAACCTTTCTTGCACAACTTAAAGAATTGTCCGTTAACTCCTCCAGCAATGTGCAACTGTACCCAAGACCTTCTCTTTTTTGAATGTTTAAGGACATGAAACACATTAGAAGTTTATCTTAATCAATGCAGATTCAAATTCAACCAGCCATAACTTCTCCTGGCAAATAGGTTCACTGATAAAACATACTGGATTTAATTGGAAAGCAAATTAACAATGAAAAATCTCCTCCTACACCAACAATGTCCAGGGCAGGAGGGGTCCGGGGCAGGAGGGGCCCGGGGCAGGAGGGGCCCGGGGCAGGAGGGGCCAGGGGCAGGAGGGGTCGGGGGCGGGAGGAGCCCAGGGCAGGAGGGGCTCAGGATGGGAGGGGCCTGGGGCAGGAGGGGCTGGGGCGGGAGGGGCCCAGGGCAGGAGGGGGCCTGTGGCTCTCATTTGAAGGGACATGTGCTTAGGGTGGGCCTGGCTGTGGGGACCTTCAAGTATACTCAGATCCCAGCTCTGCCCACAGCAGGAGGTCAGTTTCCGGACTCCAGGGCCACAAGGAGCTCCTCCTGCTCCCTGGGGCATAGGTTTGTGACGCACGAGGGGCATGTACTGGGATCCTGGTTAATTTCTTCTCCAAACATAATTTTAATAAGGAACTGCTGTCCACAGCTCATGGTTCTGATGAACGACCCCACCAAGAAGAGGGCGTGAAGGGGCGGCGTGTGACAAATGGCTCCCTAGAATGAGGGGTGGGCTCGACAGCCGCATCTCACCCGTTAACTCATCTCCCCTGTATTAACGTCTTCATCAGCTAATCACGTTGGAATTAGAGGAACACCGCAGCACCCACTCATCTCGAAGCCAGAGGCCTCTCAAAAACAAACGTGGGGCGAGGGACTCAAACCCCAAACCTATGAGGTGCGACATGTGAGCAGCCAGGAGGGACTGGCCTGAAGCCCCAACTGCTGCCCAAGTGGCCAGGTTAGCCACAAGGTCTTGATGACCGCTCTGCCACATGGCAGCTTCACCTGGGCACCAGGCGTGACCATCTGGTGGGATGCCCACATGGGCAAGGATCTTTAAACTCTCTTGGCAAATGCACAGGGGTCAGAATTCAACGGGACAGCAAGGGTGCTGCAAGCCCTGGCACGCGCTCCTTGGACAGGCTGAGAGGCCTCCACAGATGAGTCCAGAGTGGGACCCTCTCTGCGGCCCCGCACAGGCGTGGGAGTGACCCACCCTCCCCGCGGCGAGGCGCAGAGCAAGGCATGGCTTGGGTGTGCCACTGCTCTGTCCACCCGGTGGGCGTTCCATCACTCTCATGTCACAACACGGGCCGCCGTGGTGGTGCTGGGACAAGGCTGTTGCCCCCAGACTGCTCCCTGCTGATGGCCTGGGAAAGGCAATGGAAGATGGCCCAAGCCACGGCCTTCTGCCCTCCTCACGGGGGTCCAGAAGCAGCTCCAGGCTCCAGGCAGGCCCAGCCCTGACCACTGCGGTCACTTGGGCAGTGAACCAGCACCTGTAAGCTATCTCCCCCTCTCTCACTCACACTTTGCTCTCCAAATAAGTAAACCAATAATTTTTTTAAGACAAAAATACACCCACTGCTAGTAGTAATTGGAAATATCTGTGTTTTTAAAATTTTATTTGTTTTTTCTGTCCGTGTTTCCCTAAACTACCCATTACAATTGACAAGTGCTCTGCCCCTTAAACACACCGACTACTTCAGAACTATGGGACAGCCCGGAAGCCCAGGGCAACCTTACGTGGAGGAGAAACGCTAAGGAGAACTAGGGGTCTCGGGTGGAAAGGAAGGGGCGAGAGGCTGCCGTGGGCAGGGGCCACCCCAGTGCCGTGGCCACTCCTCCCGGCCCTGCACCCCAACAGCCACCAGTGGGGGGTCACTGCTGCTTGCTTGACGGCTTAGGAGGGATGGTATCGGGGGTGCCTCCCTGAAAGGCACCCCTGAACAACCCAAAACACAGGGGATGGTTTCAACTGCGGCATCACGATGCCAACCCCACGCATGCCTTTTCACCCCACTTTTCCCAGAACTTTTCAAGTACCCTCACAGATCAGTGAGCTCCTAGGTCCTACACACGCAGCTACACCCTGAGCGGAGGCAGGGCAAGCTGAGGACGGAACGGCAGGTCCAAGGGGGAGGGCTGGGCTGGGAGAGGCAGCCCCACTTTCTAAGTATCTCTTCACTCCTGTGCGGAATTCCACGTCTCCACTACCAAGACGTGAAAATAAGCAAGCACACACAAACAGCGCTACACCTACTTTCTCCAACATTTCACGTCACGAGGGAGAGACACATCCCCGTTTAAACACACAACCAAACGGAGACTCTCGGCACCCGTCACGGGGACGTCACCAGAGGCCAGGGTTCGGACGTGGCGAGCCTGGCCCCGTGATGCCTCGTGCTGGCATCGGGCGGCATCCCCACTGGACATCCCCAGCTGGACAGTGACTGTGGGCTGGGCCTGGGGACCTGCATTTCACTTGGTGCCCTCTGGGAAGGCCAGCCCTTGGCCACACCTGTCCACTTGTGCACCCCGGCGTAGTCATGGCGGTCACCAGCAGCGTCCTGAGCAGAGCTGGGCACTGCTGCTCCCCAGTCCCCACCCCTGCTGACTCCTCACACTGCCAGGCCCTATACCTGCCCTTAGTTCCCAACACAATAAACAGCTCCACCTTCCATGCCACCTGCACCCCAGATCCATGCCTCCCCATCCCCCACCACCTCTGCAGAGCACCCACACAGCACTGCCAGGCCTGCCCCAGCTGATCCTGAGCACCCTGGAGCCCCAGACACGCACCAGCTGTGTGACAACTCCTAGACGGTAGCTCTGGTCGCCCTCAAAGCCAGGCTCTGCCCATGCGCAGTGGGCGGCTCCTTGGACTCTTGCTACTGCTGTGCGTCAGCACCACTGTGGGCCCCACCCCCAGCAGACTAGACCTGGAAGGAGCCCCATATGCCCCAAGCTTAGTGGGAGATGGCTGGGTGGCACCAGGGGGACGAGGAAGAGGGGGCAGCAAGCTCAGGATGGTGCTGTGCAGTGCCCAGGTCTGACCGACAGGGAAGAGCCACGGCTGCTGATGCCCCGTGTGGCCTGGTTTACACTGAGTTAGGGCTGAGGGAGACGAGTCGTCCGCCCCTGGATAAAGCAGCATCGGGATGCAGGAGGGGAGAAAGTTCCATGGAGGCAACACTGGGACTTACCGTCTGATGAAGATCCGAAACAGTACCTGCAATGTGTGGAACGGATACGCTTGTAAACATCGCCTGGCCCAACAAGACTACACTAGCCCACCCTGGGTGCTGGCACCCAAAGGCGCCATCTAGCATGTTTGGCGCTGGAAGACTCTCCCAGGAGAACCACGGTGCGGGAGAGAGCGGGCAGGGCTCACCTGGAAAAAGCCCATAAATAACAGGAACCTTCAAGCACTGTAAATTATAGTAGACTGGTCATTAAGCCGGCTTATTAATTAAGAAGAAATTAATTACCAAATTACCTGTGATCTTTCTGAATGTGGGACTCAGGAGTGTAAAGGAATCTGAAGTGGGGTTTTTCCCGCCATGCTCACCTCCAAGCTAGTAAACGTTTTAAAGGAGGTGAGCCTGGTAGTCTCGGCGAGCACAGCCCAGGCTCCTGGATGGGCTGCGCCCCAGCCACACTGTGAGTGCAGAGGATCCGTGCTGCAGAACTAAGTACAAGGATGTCACGGGCCAGGCATGCCTGCAGCGCCAGCACCCCACGTGGGCTCTGACTCAAGTCCCCGCTGCTCCACCTCCGGTCCAGCTCCTGCCAGTGCACCTGTAACACAGCAGGAAACAGCCCAGGTGCTGGGGTCCCTGTACCACGTGGGACACCCGGAGGATGCTCCTGGTGTCAGACCAGCCCAGTGCTGACGGTCACAGCCACTGGGGAAGGAAGACCGACTTCTCTCTCCGAGACTTGCCTTTCAGATGTAGACGTGGATGGAGGAGACATGTGCACAGCTGCCCGACTACAACAGCCTGCTTCCTGACAACCAGTAAACCCTGGGACACACAGCCGGACACCTAACTACCCGAGGAGAGCCTGCCACATCAACATGGCCAGCTCACGCCTCGAGACAGGGGGCCGTCTCCCAAGCTCAGAACTCCCTGGGAAACTCCAAATGCCATGATCTACTCAGGGCCTGCCATGCTCAAAGGCACAGCTGCAGCTGTGGCAGCGCATGACGGAGGAGCACCCAGCGATGGGGCGGAGGGGAGGTGGTTACGGGGCGGCGGGGGAGCGCAGTTAAAACAGGGACCTCGAGACACATTTTTAAGTACCTGGTTTGCAAAGCTCCTGATCAAACATTAAAAAAAGTGGGTGTTCTCTTTAAGGCTGCAGGGGGCTGTCCAACTGCCCAGGACAGGTGGGAGAACCATGCCCATGGGTGATGCTCGGCCATGCGCAGCGGGGCTACATGGGGCTGCGATGCAGTGCCATGCTCCCAGGCCTCTGAGGGGCTCCAACAGGTTCTGTTTTGACACCCCCACGTGTAGCACTGCTGGTTAACATCGGGGCAGGCTGCAGAGCCCTAGCATGGTGACACTCACAGACCCTCACAGAGCGCTGACCCCAGGGCACTGTGACCCCCCAGGGAAAGCGGTAGGGTCTGATCGGGAGCAGGTGTTGACCTTGACCCAATGCCCTGGCCAGCTCTTCGCCCGTCTCTTGTCTTACCCCCCACCCCTGCCACCACCTATCTCTCAGGCGTCGCCTCCACGTCCTCACCACGCCCACATTTCAACCACAAGCCTAGGAACCATCTGCATCATTTCCCAGTGAGAAAGGTCAGGCGTCCAGCACATCAGCAGGTCATAAAACATCCTGGGATGTGTGGACGGAAATGCTCTTCCACCTGCCCACCGTACGGCTCCCCGGCAGCAAAAACCTAACGAGGCCCAGGGTCAAGAATCAACTCCCATGGTCGCTCTGCTCTAAGCAAGCGATGAAGAGCAAGGCTGTGGGAGGCATTCCTGCCACTGCTTCCCTCATGGGCACCACAGGATTGTCTGGGCCAGGGTGGAGCCAGGAGCTTCATCTGGGTCTCCCACGTGGATGCAGGGTCCCGAGGACCTGGGCCACAGGCAGGGAGCTGGATGGGAAGTGGAGCAGCTGGGACAGGAGCTGGCACGCACATGGAATGCCAGTTTTTGTAGGTATTAGCTTGTTGTGTCACAGCAGGAATCTTTTTTTTTTTAAGTAATCCATAATCTATGACAGGCTGGCTCAGAGGACAAACCTCCTTTAACTTCTCCAACGGAAGCGTTCAACTTTCTTCTGAAGTAAGTCTGAATTCTTCATCTGAGATTCAGTTCTTGTCTGTATTCTTTTTATCTCGGTGTATTAAAACAAATTTATCTTCATTTATGTCGCAATTACCTATTAGGGTTGTTAATTTGCTGGAAATGAAGCTATTGTTTAATTGCTCCTATTAATCGGGGATTTAAATGCCGACCGTAATAAACAGTTACCTTCAGGACGCAGCAAAGTCAAGGGGCCGACAGCCGTGGAGGAATCCCAGAACCAGGGGAAGTTGCCACGGTGTCTAGAGAGAAATGCACTTCCCTTCCAGGAGAACCGGTGGGAGAGCACAAAATGCTTCTTCAAACCCTTCTCCTCCTGGACACTTCCCTTTGTGGCAAGGGGACACCAATCATGCTGCCCAAATGCACGCCCCTCCTGGGCACCCCTTCGCAGCACGGCGGGTCCCCAACCTTCTACTCAAGAGTTGGGTACCGCAGCCAGGATGTCTGGCTGCCAGATATCAGAGACTATGATGCCGACTGCCTGCTTGGGATTCAGGCTCCAAGGGCTCCTGACCCTCACACGCACACCCAGAGGCCTGCACACACGTGCCCCTATAAGCGACAAGCCCGCCCTCCCAAGGTGGCACTGCCCTCCAGCTGTGTCTGCCACCAGTCTGAACGTGGGCCTTCCGTATGTGGGTTCAGTCTTACTTCATTCCAAACTTCTGCCCCAATTCCTGGGGCACGAGGGACATGGCCTGAAGTCTCCGCCAGTGTGGACTCTCTGGTGTGCTGTCCCAGACAGCCTGACGGGAACCGAGGACCCTGACGGGGCCTTCCACAACCCTCCCTGGCTCTCTCATCGGCTCCAGCCTCACGCCCATCTTCCATCTTCAAGTCCAACCACCACCCTCGCCCAAGGCCCTCGTCTGGGTACGCATGTGGCCACGCTCTCCATCTTGTTCTTCATTTCAGAACGCACCTGTTCGCCTTCCTGGTCCCAGACGCTCTTGGCCAACAACCCAAAGGGAACAGAGCAAGCTGCCACCTTCCCCACGTCCAGTGCGTGCGGCTGGCTGCTCTCTCTTCCTCGTCCACACGCTCCGTCAGGACACCAGCGAGCCCTGCTCTGCACCAGGCAGCTTGCTGGGCAGGGAGAGTGCCTGGGAGACCTCTCTCAGCTCTGTCACAGAGAACAGCCACCTTCCACGCGGAAGGCGGGGGCCCCTCGCACCCTCACTGCTGGCACACTGTGGGAGACGAACATTCCTCCTAACGGCCCATAACTTCCTTCATTTCATTTTCTATTGTGAAGATTTGTTGATTTTTCTGAATGAATAAAGAGAAAGGCTGACAGGGAGGAGAGAAAGAATCTTCCATCTGCTGGTTCACGCCCCCAATGGCTCTAACAGCCAGGTCTACGCCAGGTGGAAGCCAGGAGGAGCTAAGTACTCCATCTTGATCTCCACATGGCAGACAGCGGCCAAAGGACTTGGGCCATCCTCTACTTCCTTCCCAGGCAGATCAGCAAGGAGCTGGATCATGAGGGGAGTACCTGGAACGTGAACTCAGACTCTAAATGTGTTGCTGGCATTGCAAGCAGCAGCTTAACCACTGAGTCTGAACACCAGTCACTTTCATTCACCTGAAAGACAGAGCGAGGGAGGAAGAGCGAGGGAGCGAGAGTGAGAGAGAGCGAGAGAGAGAGATCCTCCATCTGTTGATTCACTCTGCAAATGGCTGAAATGGTCAGTGAGGGGCCAGGCTTGAAACCAGGGACAAGGCACGCCATCCTGGCTCCCACGTGACTGGGCCACCTTCTGCTTTCACAGGCACGTTAGCAGGAAGCCGCATCAGAAGCAGAGGCCTTGGGACTCAAATCGACACCGCAACATGCGACACTGAAGGACAGTGGTGGCTGAACCCTCCACTCCACATGGCCTGTCCTCCGTGGCTGCACTGAGGTTCCAGAAGCGACAGTGTCCAGCTCCTCTGCACCTGCCCTAGAGCCCCACGCCTTCTGCAGGGTCCCGGCTGCTTCCCTACCCAGTGTCAGACACGCCACAGCCTGGAGGAGTAGAGAGTGACCAAGGAACACACGAGTCCGAGCCACGTGAGCAGATGTAAAGGAAAATTTACAAAAGTAAAACATTGACTCTCACGAATGAGCTACATTAGCCAAGTCAGCCTTAAGTGCAGGAAGGTATGCAAAAAAGCCTAATGACTTCTTTTTTGTAGAGAGAGAGAGAGTGCTTCACGAAACAGGGCAATTTAACACCCTGTAACAGACGAGCACAGAGCCAACCCCGGCAAGCGGAGTGGGACACCTGGGCCCCGCAAACACTGCAATTAAGCCGGCCAACTCCGTCCAGGGGACTGCGGGAACACAAGCTCCTCTCTCTCTCCTTCTCAAATTGGATGCAAATCAGTGCCTTCCGAGACGAGGCAAGTGAATATCCCGATAAATTGGCAATACAATTTAGGTGGCAGGCGAGGATCCGAAAGATAAATGGCTTAAACAAAGAGGGGAAAAATGAACCTGTCACTTCTCCTCAATGCTCGCAGGGCCTGGCAGATGGAGCTGATGGCTGTGGAGCAGGCAGGCGGCTGACACCCGGAGGGCGTGCTCTCGCCGCCTGGCACAGCCGTCATTCTGTGGGCTCAGGGCTTGTATTTTCCATCCCCCGTTTGGTGGAAAGGCTAAATTACAGGTGAATGTGGCCGATTGGTGGAAGGACCTGACACTGACAGCGACAAACGGAGTGCCATCCCAACACCGCGATGGGCACAGAGACAACGCGACTGCAGCAAGGGCTGTGAACCCAAGCCCACGTCGCGTGCGCACGCCCGCGACACGCTGCCCAGGCAATCATGTCCCATCGCTCAAGCCAAAGAAACGGCACAAAATGTTTACAAAACATAGATGAGGAGAGCAAGGACTGGTAAGGAAATGGAGATGGAAAATGTCCCAACTGGAAACGTGCAGGGCACACAGGAGATTCTGAAATCCGGAACCTTGAGGCAGACACAGTTCAGCGCGGTAACTTACAATAACTTAGAGGACCGGGCGCAAGCACGCAGAGGTGGTCTCAGTAGCTGCCTATTTTCAGATTTATGATATATGGGGGGGGGAGGTTCCCTGAAGCATCCCCTTCCCCACCTGTCCCAAGCACATCCTCCAGCAGGGTCCTTCTCACTTTTCCTGGTTCCGGAGATTCCTTACCCGGACCACAGCCTCCACGAAGACACTGTCTCCCTAAGGTGGGGGACGAGGGGCCTCGGTTGGGAAACAAGAAAATGAGGCCCCTGATGAGGAGCCAGGCGCAGTGGCCCCCCAACATGAGGCCGCCTCAGGAGGCAGGGACAGTGACACTCAGGTGGAACCATGCAACGGGTCGTGACGCAATTATGAAGAAGGACGAGATGACAAAACAGACTCCTAGTAGCCCTCTGCAGGGCCCTGTGTGTGACGCCCCTGCCGCCCGTCCCCGGGGCAAAAAGCCTGGCTCCCCTCCTCGGAGGGCGGTGCTGGCTTCTCTGACATCAAGGCAGCATCAGCCACGTGGGGATGCCACACACGGCACGCCGGATCCCAGCAAGCAATGACGCACTGCTCCGTGTAAGCATCAGAGCTCGCCACCTGTCCTCCGCGCTGACCGTGGCTGCCGGGGGGGTTAACTGCAATGGAGGGAAACTTTTTTTCCTCTGCTCTTACTAAGAAATTGCGTTTTATCAAATCGCTCGCCGTAATTACTTGAGCAGCTCAGGTAATTAAAGGGTCTAAATCTATTTACGATACCTGAGGTCATCTCTGATGAAAACTTCCCATCTGTGAGGGATTTGTTCAAATGTTGTAATCAGAGCCCAGCAGAGAACACACTGATCCTGGATCGGGACCGGGGGCTACAAAGCAAAGGGTGTCGCCGTGCCCCCTACAGCCGCCCCTGCCGGGAATCCCAGACGCCTCTGGGCACGGCCAAGTCTCCTTTCCCAGTGACGGCAGCACCACAGGACCCCGGGTGTGCCAGACGAACGCCCCTCTACAGCCATCCGCACAGAAGCAGCCATGGGACGTTCCGAATGCCTGTCTGTCTGGACTTGGCCCGAGCTGCATCTGCTGTCACCTTCCTGGGCCCGGGGTGCCGCACGTCCCTTCCACGTACTGCAGTGCTGCTCACATGTGGTCCAGGTGGCCTGTCTCCGCCCCCTGACCGCCACACCACGACCTCAGCTGCGCCATGCCATCAGGGGATGGGAAAGCCCACCCAGCCCAGTGCTCCACCCCATCACTCCTCAAGAGTTTTATGCCCTGCACCAGCCTGGCAGGCTGTAGAGCCCCCTGCACCCTACTCCCGAGGGAACTGGTCCCTGAGCATGCCTCTTCCCGCACAGCGGGGTGTTGTGCACACAGAGCCTCAACCAGGACTCAAAGCAGCTCAGGCCCCCGAGTGGCCCGTCACCTCCCCTGCAGGGAACTCTGGGCCATGCACTGTTCTCCCAGTCAGTGACAGCCTGCTTCCTCTGGTCCTCCAATGACCAGGGAGGGAGTTCATGTCCCTGAACCCTCGTCCATATCCAAATGCATTTGGCCTGTGGTAGGCGACGCTGCAGGCAACAGGCTGGAGTGATCAGAGGCCATGAACCAGAAACCCTTTCTTCTTCACCCCTGCTCTAAGCTGCCCCGACTGGGGTCGGTGCTGGGATATGGGTTCACACCCTGGCTGTTCAGCTCCTCATTCGGGGAAAAGCAGCAGCAGACAGCCCCAATGTGTGGGCACCTGCACCTGTGTGGGAGACCCTGCTGCAGCTCCTGGCTCCTGGCTGAGACCTGGCTGTTGGGGTGAGCTGGAGAGTAAACCTGTGGTGGAAGACATACTACATACACACACTTATATAACAGCTGTGCAATGTCACACTCATCGACAATATTCAGTGCTTAAAAAAAATACATATGAATCAGAAAGAAATCCACAGAATCAAACTAGATCCTCAACGGCAACACACACACACACGCACACACAGAACAGGCTGCAAGATTTCATTCACATAAAGCTTTAAAAACAAAAACAACAAACCCATAACTACTGTCTGAGCAGCAAAGGACAGCCCTTCCCCGGGCCGTGTCTATTCCACTGGTGCAGGTTTCACAGCCACGCCTGCACACATGTTTTCTGAATCTATTTATCTGAAAAGCACAGAGGGAAAGTCACAGGCACTTCTTAGCTATTGGAGCACTTTCCAACAGCCTGTGACAGCACGAGGGCCAGGCCAAAGCCAGCAGGTGGAAACCCGGCCAGCTTCCCGTGTGGCGGGCAGGGACCCGGGGACTCGGCACCGTGAGGTGCACAATGATGGGAAGCTGGAGTCAGGAGTGGGCTGGGCTTGAACCCACACACCCTGACGTGAGACGCAGCTTTCCCACTGAGCCACACAGCCACCTGCCCACTCCCTTAGAACATTCTGAGAGAGCAAAAGGGACACCCCAACTCCCGTGCAGCTGAGAACTGAGCCAAATCATCACAGTCACTTCTGATGCCTCTAGATTAAGACTGATACAGTATAAGCAAGCCTCAGCCAGCAGACTCCCACGTGGCCACAGAGGGCATCGCAGCACAGAGTCTATAAGACTGGCATTTACCTCCTTAATTAATAAATAGGGGTCCAGAGCAATAGCCTAGTGGCTAAATCCTCACTTTGCATGTGCCATGATCCCATATGGGCACTGATTCGTGTCCTGGCAGCTCCCTGCTTGTGGTCTGGGAAAGCAGTCAAGAACAGCCCAAAGCCCCGGGCCCCTGCACCTGTGTGGGAGACCTGAAAGAGGCTCCTGACTTTGGATCGGCTCAGCTCCAGCCACTTAAGGAGTGAATCAGAGAACGGAAGATTTTTCTCTGTCTTCTTTTTTCTGTATATCTGCCTTTCCAACAAAAATCAATAAATCATAAAGAAAAGTTGATAAACACACTGCTTTTGTTTTTTACAACACATTTCTGCTAGGTGGGGGGTGAGAGCCACGCCCAGCTTATCTACAAGGTGCACCTGCTGGAAGCATGCCAAGGCCCACAGCAGCCCCGTTCTTCAGAGCCGTCCAACGCCCGCGTGCAGGAACAAGCAACGGGAGATGTGGGCACACACAGGCCGAGGCCCCACGGCCGCCGCACAGTGGAGACAGAAACCGGACAACACAGGGCCTCATTCCGCCTGGGAACAGGACAAAGTGACCTTGTGGGAGTTCAGCGCCCACGGGGAGGCCGCGGTGACTGGGCAGGGCCGGGTGACTGGGCAGGGCCCGCAGTGACTGGGCAGGGCCGGGGCAGTGCAGGGCTGCGGTGACTGGGCACGGCTGGGGGCCGCGGTGACTGGGCAGGGCCGGGGCAGTGCAGGGCTGCGGTGACTGGGCAGGGCCGGGTGACTGGGCAGGGCCGCGGTGACTGGGCAGGGCCGTGGTGACTGGGCAGGGCCGGGTGACTGGGCAGGGCCGGGTGACTGGGCAGGGCCGCGGTGACAAGGCAGGGCCGGGGCAGCGCAGGGCGTTTCCAATGGGCACTACGTCACCGACATGAGAGACGTGACAGCAGGGCGGAGCCGACAGCAATGGGACAGAATGCACTACTGCGGCTCGGCGTCCACTGCACGGCAGCTGGAAGGAGACACTGCCATGCCACGCAGAGGGCAGTGCCCGCCAGCTGCACCTGTGCCCTCAAGGGAGCCAGGCCCCTTTAACAGCATTGAGCCACCCCTGCAGTCTGGCGCCAGGCTGTTCTCCAGGGCACCAAAGTGGGCGACAGAGCAGCCGGCAGAAGGCAGTCATGGCTGTGGGTCCCCGTGCAGAGGGAAAGCCAGGCTACATGGCTGCATCCGGGCCTTCCCTCGGCACGGAGGGACCCACGGCTTCAGCCGTCGGCGCCCACACCCCACAGGGCACACAGCAGGCAGCAGTGCGGGTATGCCACTGAGGTAGTTCTGAAAAGAACTTCCCTTGATCACAGGCGGCCCCCTTCCCAGAGTCCACTGCACGGCAGCAGGTGGCAATGGACACGGGCGGCACCTCAGACAGCCGGGGGCTGTGCAAGCAAAAGTCCACGGTGGGGCCCACACACATACACAGGCTCTTCAAAACGCCCGTGGAAAACACATTAAAAAAAGTATGGATTTCAAAATTGAGGGTACCAAAATATGCTTATCTTTTAAGAAATATCCTTTTCTATTTATTTGAAAGGAAGTGTGACAGAGAAAGCGAGAGAGGAAGAGAGGCACTCTGCTGGTTCATTTCCAAACGGTCCCGCCCGGCTGGTGCCCCACCCCGGCAGCAGGGGCCCGGCGCCCAAGCCTTTCTCTGCCACCTTCCCAGGAGCATGAGCGGGAAGCTGGATGAGAAACGGAGCGGCTGGGGCCAGGATCGGCACGCAGTGACAAGCCACTGGGTCACGAGGACCTCTAAATGGATCTCTCTCTTTTCTTCGTTAGGGTTCTGAGTCCAGCATTTAGATTAGGAAGATCTCCAAAGAAACTTCTTGTATGTGCTAGCAAGTACAGGGCCAGGCACCGTCCATCGCTCCAATCAGCTGGTGGTTGTAATTGCTGGGTTGGTTCTGTTTTCACTCCCGACTTCCACTGGAACCAATGGGTGTTGCAGTCCAGCCTGGTTCTGCCCCGCACATATTTGGCCCTCACATAAACCAGTGGGAGCTGCAGCCTAGTTGGAGCGACCCACAATAACCCCCACCAGGACCGCCCCTTCCCTGGTTTGCCAGTAAGTGTAGCAGTAATCCAGTCTGCCCCACACCCCATTCCACCCCAGCCACTGTTTAGTTTTATGTCCTCCCGTGGAAGTGGTAACCCCAGAGGGATGAGCCCACTATTACCCTCCCAGGCCTCTCCCACTCCCAGATTCCAGCTGCCCAAAACAAATCTCGCCCACTTTAATTCTGTTTGCACCAGTAGGGATAATCTGCCCAGCCTGGCTTTTCCCTAATCTAGTCCACATGAGGCGCACAGGTGTGGTAGCTCTGCCTAGTCTGGTCTGCCTCCATCCCAGCCTATGCTCTCCTGCGGGAGTAGCTGTCCAGCAAAGGAACCCTCCCTTATTCCCCTGCTGGCTCTGCCTACTTCCTTTCTTGTTCTCAGGCTGGTTGGGCGCTGCGGTCCCCTCCGGTACAGGCAACCTCACCTCGGCATTCCATATTGTGCACTAGTCTTTGTTGCAACCGAACCTAGGTCGACCCACACTGGTGCCTGGATTTGCCAGTGGATGACGTGGACAGATTCAGCCTGGTCTTGCCCCTACGTCTGCCAAGTGTATGCCTGTGGGTAGCTTTCCATGGCCTGTTCTGGGCTGTTTCCTATCATGTTTCTTGCGCTGACCTGCCGGGTCTGTGTCCTGCCAGAGGAGTTGCCCAGGCTCCTCCATCAGAACCTCTCCCAATGCCAGGTTACACGCTTACCAGTGGGTCCATGAGCCAATCCTACTCAGTCCACCTCCTGTCATAGCAGGAACTGTGGCTTTTCCTGACTGGCCTTCCACCCAATCTGGTTCTTGCTGTTGGATGTTCCAGCCCAGCCATGGCTTGTCCATACCTACGTATGGCTCACACATGGCTCAGTAGGGGTTTGAGACCTTACCTAGTCTATCACACATCTGCCCTGGTCCTCCAGAACACCAGGGGGAGTCGGGGTCCAGCCCGGTTCGGTGCATCCAATCCCAGTCCACACTTGTGCCAAGGGAGACTACAACTGTATCCAGATCAGAACGCAGCCCCCTTCCAGGCCACGCGCCTCTTTGTGGGAACCTCAGCCCAGCTAGGGTTGTCCCCTTTGCACCCCAACCGGGTCTGTTCCCAGCGATAGATCACTCGCATGCCAGTGGTTGCTCTGACTCAGCTTAGCACAGCTCCTCACCTGTCCCGACCTCTGCCTTAGACACTGTGGCTTTGTGTCCCTGGCTCCTGCAGACCAGTAGGTACAAGAGCCTAGCTTGGCATGACCTTTGCTCCCTCCTGGTTTCTAGTTTTGCTTGTGACTCAATGGATCTTCAAGTCCACGTCCCGTGACCTTGGGCAGGCCCTCCGACGTGGCAGCAACGCCGTGAGGCCCCAGGAGACTGCGGGGCATGGAGGAGGGGCCGGTGTCCAAGAATGGCACCCGTGCCATCACCAGCCCCTTGCCATCAATCTCGCCAAACACAGAAGGCTCCTCGGCGCTTTAATCATTCGCTAACGGTTACAATAAGATTGTATTAAAAATTTAAACGGCCCTACTTAAGCAATTTACCTCCCCACGTCCATTGCCAGGGAACGAATCCAACGGATATGAATGTCGCACCCCTGGCTAGATTTATTACACCGAAGAGTCTCTCTCCTGATGGGGCTCTGATGAGTGAGGCCTAAT
Source organism: Ochotona curzoniae (assembly GCF_017591425.1). Classification (NCBI taxonomy): domain Eukaryota; kingdom Metazoa; phylum Chordata; class Mammalia; order Lagomorpha; family Ochotonidae; genus Ochotona; species Ochotona curzoniae. The sequence goes on along the minus strand of NW_024465405.1, from coordinate 3,597,016 downwards.
GGCTTCAGTTTTATTACTTTTTAAGCGCTTAATGGGAAAATTTAGACATTTTCATAAGACTCAGCTTCAACAAGAATGGAGAAAACGCACAGGTGGAGAGGGTCTGGGCGCTCAGCGGGAGCCACAGGCGGATGGCTGGACCGAGGCCACGCCGGGGGTCCCGGCTCGCCCCCGCCGCACGGCTTCCGTTCCTTTCTCGATGTCTTAAATAACAGACCGTATTTACTGGAGAGTAGCCACAGTCTGAATATCACAGGAGTGAAATTTTTAAGCTGTTTAGAAACCCCACAGTATTTAATCCCCCCCAACACTTATAAACCACTCACAGGGCGGAGTTCAGCGCAAGGTCCATCATTATCCCTGAGCAGCTGGCCACGGCCCGTGTCCCCAGCCAGGAGGACGGGCTGCCCGTGGGAACGGTGCAGACCCAAAGTTTGGAGCAGCGAGCTCTCCGATTTCAATTAATGCCCAGAAAGTAATCGCATCAATCACACGGAGCTGTAAGTCTCCTCTTTCTCATTAGCCACGGCGGCGCGGGCGGCTTCAACAGAAACACACCTTGCCGTGGGACTGTAAATTACCGACCTGGCAGCTCAGCCCATGTCGGAAGCAGCGGGCGTGATTGCAGCGGACTCACCAAGCGCCCGCTGCACTTGTAGCTGATTTACGTGGCTCAAAAAAATAAAAATCCACCGAGGATCCCACTGACAGCTGGTCTCTTTGAGCCGGGCTTATTTGACTTAAAACTCGTAATGACCTGTCTTTATTAGTATTACTAAGTTTTATGTGCAAAATCTAATTTTCTGCAGAAATAAATTTTTTTTTTGCTGCATCTGCCAATAACATCTTTTGCAGTTACCTGTAGCTATTACATTTTTTTAAAAAAATCTCTTTTTAAAGCACTGGAATTCCTCAACATAGTTTGTAAACGCTTTCTTAAAAAAAAAAAAAAAAAGCTGTTTCCTTCTTGGAAGAAAATTGGGCACAGCCATTAAGAAGCAGCAGGGGTGGGGGTTGGGAGGCCCCCGGGAATGTTACACTAACACACTGGGGCCGTTTATCACTGCATGTCGCAGGAGCAGCTCCCCCGAGTTCCGAGGAGACTGGCTGTTCGAGGCCCCCCTTTTATTTTATAGGAGCAGGTGGAGCTGACTGCACCTTAGGGGAGTAGGTGGCAAAGGCAGGTTGCCCAAGAAACTGCCACGAGGCAGGGCTGGGCAGACTCCGTTGCAGCTGTGGTCTTCCGGCTTCTCCCTCCACTTCTGGCATCTTTCAGATCGAGGCTGATGGGCACCACTAACTGGCCGCCCCTCGCGGCCACAGAGCACAGCCCACCGAGTGCAGCCCACCAGGCATAGCCCACCGAGCGCAGCCCACCTGCAGGCTGGCATGCCGGCCCGCCGGCTCCAGGCGGGGCAGCGCTGCCATCTAGTGGGCTCCGCTGGGACCTGCGCCAGGGGAACATTTTGCAGGTTTTGAGGGAATTGCAGGGCGGCCAGCAGGTGCTACAGGGCAGGGCCTGCAGGGAGCCTGCTGTCATGATGAGTATCCCACATTCAAACAGCATTCAGACCAAGAAACGCCTCCTGAGAGAGGTGGAGGGAGGAAAAGGCCTAGCCAATGGCAAACCTCAAGAGTGAGCAGGGGCGGGCCGGCCCCACGGGTCCCACCCAGCTCCCTGCCAATGGCCTGGGAAAGCAGTGGCGGATGGCCCAGGGTCGCTGCCCCCACGGGGCGCACCTGCCACTGTCGTCATCTAGGGAGTGACTCAGCAGAGGGAAGGTCTTTGTGTCTGCCTTTTGGGCTCACACACACACACACACACACACACACTGTACTTGGAAAGCACACAGCTAACTCGAGCAGCACATGAACCACATCTCAGCAAAGATGTCACTCCCGCCAACAAAAACCGCCAGTGCATCTGCAAGGAGTATGTACCATTCCCCTCAGTGAGTCTCAGCAACGCTGGCCGCTCCCTGTGGATCTCCAGGGAGTATGTACCATTCCCCTCAGGGGCGGGCATGGAACCTAGAGACAGAGTGTCCTGGTACCCAGCCCAGGCTCTGCGATCCAGGGCCTGCGGGATCTTGGGGTGCCCTGGCACCCAGCCCAGGTTCTGCGATCCAGGGCCTGCGGGATCTTGGGGATGTTGTCCAGTGTCTCAGTTTCCCTGCCTGCATGGTGAGGACCAACTCAGCCAAATGACTTTCACACAGCCCAGAGAACGTGCCAGCCCCGCGGGGTGATGGCCACCTGCCCTGGAAGGGGATGTGGCACCATGGCAGGGACAATGACTGAGAGCTTGCAGCCCACGCAGTGACATCACCATGGCCAGCCATGCTTACCCCTGTGCCTGACTCCAACCTGGCAGCTGGCATCAGCAGGTGGCACAAATGGGCTGCTCCTTCCTGCTTCCCAGGTGACAATGCCAGCTCCTTGGCCATGTCAGAGAGAGGCAGGGCAGGGAAGGTGTAGGTGCAAGTAGGACGCATGGGCGGATAAATAGCATCCCAGCTGGAGCTGGAGCCTCAGCGTGAAGGCAGAGCAGGCGTTTGTGTCCAGCGCAGTAGCCTAGTTGCTCAAGTCCTCGCCTTGCACGTGCCAAGATCCAATATGGGCACCAGTTCCAATCCCAGTGGCCCTGCTTCCAGCTCCCTGCTTGTGGCCAGGGAAAGCAGACATGGACAGCTCAAAGCCCTGGGACCCTGTACCCACGTGGGAGACTCAGAAGAGGCTCGAGGCTCCTGGCTTCAGATTGGCTCAGCTCTGGCTGTTGCGCTCACTTGGGGAATGAATCAATGGACGGAAGATCTTCCTCTCTGTCTCTCCTCCTCTGTGTATATCTGCCTTTTCAATAAAAATAAATAAATCTAAACAAAAAAAAGTAAAAAGAGAGCAGGAGTTTGGGGAGGGATGGAGCACAGGCCAGCCGGGAGGAGGCCAGGACATCAGAGGAGGTGGGCTATGATGGAGACGCGGAGTCGGGCACTGGACCGAGGGACCGACTAGCACTGAGTCGTCGGAAAGCCCCTGGCTGGGCTGAGCGGGCCCAAAGTTATAACAAGCCAGCAGAGGGGAGTGTCTCGGGCCAGGGCGCAGGGGTCACGTGAGGTGCAAGGTACATCAGAGAAGAGGCTTGGAGCAGCCTGTGGTCGGCCCTGGACCCCGAGGCTGCAGGGCTGCTGCCCGAGGCCCCGTGAGGCCGGTCCGTGACCGTCTCAGCAGGGAGGAGTCCAGGAGACACAGAGGAGCCCTTGCCCAGGCTGGAGAGGTGGCTGTGCGCAGGAGCTGGCCCGGGGAAGGGCAGTCGAGCCCGTCTCTGCAGTCTGGACCCCTTCTGTCTCCATTCTCTGCGGCTTCAGAGCGTCCCTCCCCAGGGGCAAGCACACGGAGTGAAACGTGCCGGGGACAGGGCCCGGAGGGGACCGAGCGGGGGAGCAAGCACAGCCCAGCACCGCTGCTTGGCAGAGGGGAGAGGGGAACACGCAGGCTCCGTGGAGGGGGCATGGGCTGGGCGCGAGTCAGGGGACGCACTGCGGTCAGAGGTAATGCATCTGCATGTGTCCCCTTGTCCGCCTCAGGAACCCCGGACGAGGGGCCCACGTCACAGCCAAGTAGCACTACAGGGACAAAGGCTTCTGAGCAAAGGGACCCATCTGACTGAGGCAGAGCAAGCGGGAGGCCGGAGTGAGCGAGGGGGAGCTGAGCCACCTGTGGGAGAGATGACGGCCTGCACACTGGGCAGGCAGGGCGAGATGGGGGCTGAGCGTGGCAGGCCCTGCGGTCCTAGGAGGTTTCCATGGCGACGCACCCAGCACAGTGCTGAAGATGCCAAGCTTGCTTCAAGGGCAGGGAGCCCACTGCCCCATGGTGTAAGGACGCAGGCACTGAGCCTTGGGTGGGATATGGGTCTGTTAACCACCTGAACCCATGCACCGAGCCACAGGTGGGACGCGGGTCTTTTAACCACCTGAACCCACGCACCGAGCCACGGGTGGGACACGGGTCCGTTAACCACCTGAACCCACGCACTGAGCCACAGGTGGGACACGGGTCCGTTAACCACCTGAACCCACGCACCGAGCCACGGGTGGGACACGTCCTAGCACGACCACGCACTGAGCCACGGGTGGGACACGGGTCCGTTAACCACCTGAACCCACGCACCGAGCCACGGGTGGGACACGGGTCCGTTAACCACCTGAACCCATGCACCGAGCCACAGGTGGGACGCGGGTCCGTTAACCACCTGAACCCACGCACTGAGCCACGGGTGGGACACGGGTCCGTTAACCTCTGTTAAGGCGTGATGCTAAGAAAGGAAAGAACGAGTGTGCCACTCAGCCGACAGCAGTGTGGTGTCCCAGGAGGTCCTGCCCAGGCAGCTCCCCACCATACCTGACCACGCCAGGCATGGCCTCCCCTCTGCCTTCTTTTTCTCTAAAACCTCACATTTTTACTATTCTTCAGAGAACAGGGAGGAGCGAAGGGACTGCCCACAACATTCCAATGAATGAGTTCCTGTGTGTGAGGTTCAGGCTGGACTCAAGGCCACCCTCACTGGCCAGCACCGGGGGCCTGAGGTTACACCCTGACTGCTCCAGCGGCCACAGACCACAGGAGCGGTGACGCTGGGCCCACACCGCACCCAGCAAACACCTGCTGGCCAGGGCTCTGGGCAGAGCATACAATGAGCTGGGCTCATGGAAATAAGTGAGACGGGACCCATCTGGCTTTTGTCTGAGATTACCAAGGGTGCTGGGAACAAGTCTCGGCGGGGTCCATCACGGAGGGGCTGGGCATGGAGGCGTGGCATGCGAGACTTAGAGAAAGGCAGGGCCGGTGGCTCGCTGTGATGCCCCAGCGAGCACTGGGGCACTGTGTGGGCCCTGGCCGCTCTGCTTCCACGCGGCTCCCTGCTAACACACCTGCGAAGGCAGCGGCGGACTGGGCTCCTGACCACGTGGCCCAGCCTGGCCCTCCCGGACGGGCAGCCACGGCAGGAATGACGACCTTCCTCTCCCCTTCCCCTAGAAAGCAGTGGACGGCATTTCCCGTGGCCTCCGGCGCAGGACACATTCAAGTGCAGACCCAGTGACCTCCACAACTGCTCCAGGGCAAGAAGAGGCTCCCAGCATGGGCCAAGCGGCCAGGGCGGCACCGGGGATGCTGCGCAGCAGGCCGGCTCTGCAGGTGCGCACGCCAACTTGACCGTGGCCGTTCAGAGCTCGGACTGCGTCTTCTGCGGAGCGGTTCCCCGATGGCCTAACTTCCTCAGGAGGGCTCCCATGGACTACACTCCGCACCACCACAAGCGGACCAACGCACCAGCTGTGCTTCACACTCGAGCAGGAAGCCCGGGCGTGAGGACAGCTCCCTTGCCCTGCCCCGGCCTTCCAACGTGTCGTCAGATGCACCAGCCAGTGGCTGGACACAAACAGCTCACTCTGAGGGGACCATGGCCGCAAGCTCTTGTGCCAGGCAGCACGAGGGAGCAGGAGGCGGGACAAGCAGGCAGCCACATTCCCAGCCTGGGAAGTGCCCGGCTTTGCTGGGCTGCAAGGCCAGCCCCAGCTCCAGGCCTGGCTGCCGCGAGAGGGGCCCTCCCAGGGGACAGCACCTGCCACACTGACCCTCTCGAGCCTCTGCCCATCTCCGCTGGCACGCCTGCTTTCTGAGGAGTACCCCCTTGAGTCTCCTCTTTGAGGCACTGAAAGTGCCATGGGTCCTAGTTTACAAGTAAGTTCTGCTCTAAGATGCTACGATTTCTGCAATTCTGATGGACTTATGTGGGAGACAATAAATGGTAAAAAGTTAAAAACAAAAAGTGATTGAAAAGCAAAGTGGAAGCCAGCACCCCCTTACAGGCAAGTTGGGGAGAAACAAAGTTGGAAGGCTCTCCTGGGGCAGCCTGAGCCGGGTGTGTCCACAGCCCTTACCCACGGACCCCACCCCACAGCCTGCAACCCACACCTCCCCCCACGCCCCCCCACGGCCCCCACCCACAGCCTACAACCCACGGTCCCCAACCCACAGCCCCCAGCCCCTAGCCCACGGCCCACAGCTCATGGCCCACAGCCTACAGCCCTCCGGCTCCCGGCCCCCTGCCCACGGCCCACAGCCCACAGCCCCCCACCCCCAGCCTACAGCCCACAGCCCACAGCTCATGGCCCACAGCCCACAGCCTACAGCCCTCCGGCCCCCGGCCCACAGCCCCCAGTGTTACGCCCACCACCTCCTAACTTTTGCTCCTTCTACTCTGCCAAATAAGCAGCCTACCTTGATTCCCACCTCTGCTCTCCGTGCATGCCGCCCAGCTAACACATAGCCCAGGGGGACCCGGGGACCAGGGGCTGGGCAGAGACGGGGCTCAGCAGGTCACCCCACCTGCTCGCTGGTGTCCCGGAGAGGCCTGGGCGGCCAGCAAGCCTCCTGGACGGCTGAGTAATCAACCCATCCCTCACTCCTCACAAGGGAATGGCCCTTTACCGAACTTCCTCGGATCCTCCCGCAGTTACAAGGCAGGACAAACAGGGAAGTGCAGAAGGGGTCGGGACCCTGGGACGGCTCTGAATTCTCCTGTCACTTCTGCGGCCCACAGTGCTGATCCCGTACTTCCCACACTTTATGGAGTGTATCTTATTACGGGTCTAAACGGTCTCTTAAACCAGGATGTTAGCTCCACTATGTCTGTATCTCCATAGTGACAAGGGGAAAAAGGTGGTGGGAGAGAAAGACAGAGTAATCCTTACGTGTGCTTTGAGTGCCCCCCGGTGGCCGCTTGCTGAATTTCCACAGCCCTGCAAGCATGCTGCTGCCCCTAACCTAGCTCTGGCCACTGTGGCCTTCAGACACCTGCCGGCCACTCAGGCGCTGGCATGGTGCGCACAGAGCAACCTCCAGACACCCCTTGGTGCTGCCACCCTCGGGGAGACTCCAGGCCACTGGCCCTCCCTCCGGGAGCCAGACTCAAATGCACAAGAGCAGGAACCAGCACAGACATCCCAAGAAGGGCAACACGCTGCCTCTTGCAGCGAAGACCTATTGAGAACCATTTCCATTTTCTTCTCTATCTGTAGACCAACACGGTTTATAAAACACAACATTCCAGCGTGGTCAGGCACAAAGACGTTGGTTGGTGGAGGCCTGGCTGGGACCTGAGTGACTCCCAGGCCGGATGCCGCGCGGCCCAAGCCTCCCACGTTGCTGCTGTAGGTGCTGGCCAGGGACAGAGCTGTGGCATTAGATGACCACGCTTGGGTCCTACAGAACAAGCCAAACAGAGCCAATCCTCAGGGGGGCCACACACACACACAGCCGCTGCCACTGTCTGCTTCTGTCTGGTTAGGCATAGTTTTGGTTTATCTTTTTGTTTTCGCATTTCATATCCTGTGACAGCCATCTCTCCGTTCTCTTTGGAAACGTCCCCGACTCTTAGGCTGGCATCCTATGCTCTGCGAACCCTCTGGTGATCCCCTCTCCCCAGCTTTCCTCTGATTAAGCTGCCAGTGCTCCTCCTCACACAGACACCCCACTCCTGGTGCCCACCCCAAACGGGCTCGTCCCGCAGGTGCCAGGTCAGACCCCGGGCACAGGGTGGGCACCACGGGGTGCAGCAGCTCCGGGCGACAGTGTCGCTCTCTGCTGACCTGACCGAGCGGTGCCCGCGAGGAGTGGGGTTGTTCTGTCGGAGCCTACGATGCGACAAACGGGACATGGCGAACCAGGACCGCAGCAGCATCTGACCCTCCGAGGGATTTTCTCACTCTTGTGATCCGAAGAGACTTCTGAGGAACGCTAAATAGGTCAAAAAGTACAGCGCCGCTTAATCATTCTAAAAACATTAGCAAGAGCAGCGTGCTGTGCATTATGAACACATTATGAGCAAAAATAAAAGCCATTTGTACGCATTAATGACACATCACGCTAACTCAAGCTGGCTGCCGCCACCGAGAGAGGAGTCCTGGGGCAGCACGCAGCCTCGAGGCCGCGGGGCACCACAGCATTAGCATAGCCATTTTCTGTGTCATTGATAAAAATTAATTCTACAAGCCAAAGAGATGGGTCCTAACATGGCAATCAAAACAAAGCATTTGCCAAGAGTGTGTTTAATGATCTGGTTTGGGCAGCAGGAGAGTGAACTCGGATTCTTCCACGCGCTTCTATCCGACTTTCTCAACGCAACAAGTGCTTTGGTGCCGCGTGCACAAAGTCCCAGACGCGGGGCAGAAGAAAGGCACCTACAGCCACTGCCACCTACAGCCACCTACAGCCACCGTCACCTACAGCCACTACCACCTACAGCCACCTACAGCCACCGCCACCTACAGCCACCGCCACCTACAGCCACCTACAGCCACCGCCACCTACAGCCACCTACAGCCACCGCCACCTACAGCCACCTACAGCCACTACCACCTACAGCCACCTACAGCCACTGCCACCTACAGCCACCTACAGCCACCTACAGCCACTGCCACCTACAGCCACCTACAGCCACCACCACCTACAGCTACCGCCACCTACAGCCACCACCACCTACAGCCACCGCCACCTACAGCTACCGCCACCTACAGCCACCGCCACCTACAGCCACCTACAGCCACCGCCATCTACAGCCACTACCACCTACAGCCACCTACAGCTACCGCCACCCACAGCCACCTACAGCCACCGCCACCTACAGCCACTACCACCTACAGCCACCTACAGCCACTGCCACCTACAGCCACCTACAGCCACTACCACCTACAGCCACCTACAGCCACTGCCACCTACAGCCACCTACAGCTACCGCCACCTACAGCCACCTACAGCCACCGCCACTTACAGCTACCGCCACCTACAGCCACCTACAGCCACCGCCACCTACAGCCACCACCATCTACAGCCACCGCCACCTACAGCCACCTACAGCCACCGCCACCTACAGCCACTGCCACCTACAGCCACCTACAGCCACCACCACCTACAGCCACCTACAGCCACCGCCACCTACAGCCACTACCACCTACAGCCACCTACAGCTACCGCCACCTACAGCCACCGCCACCTACAGCCACCACCATCTACAGCCACCTACAGCCACCTACAGCCACCTACAGCCACTACCACCTACAGCCACCTACAGCCACCACCATCTACAGCCACCGCCACCTACAGCCACCTACAGCCACCGCCACCTGCCTGTCTCCTGCTACCACGGGAACAGCAACCTTCACCAAGGACTGCTTCTGCTTCTGCTTCTGTTCCTGTTTCATTTTTGAGAGACAATGAGGCTGAGAGAGGGGATGAGGAGGAAAGATAGGGAGGGAGGGAGAGAGAGGGAGAGAGGGAGGGATTCTCCCAACTGCCTGCAGTGGCCAGGACTGGCTTGGGGACGTCACTGCAGGCCTCCCACAGGAGCAGGACTTGGCCATGAGCTCTCTGCTGTTGGCCAGCGGGAAGCTGCCCTGGCGAACTGGGCCAGGACTGGAACCCAAGCCCTCACAACGTGAAATTGCAGCATCTAGGTCCCTGTGCCCAGTGCCTGCCCCAGGGGTGCTGCGCCCAGTGCCCACCCCAGAGCATCCCAGCACCCAGTGCCCATCCCAGGGCATCCCCATGCCCAGTGCCCATCCCAGGGAGGATTTGAAGATGACTACCTCCTGTTGTTTCAAGAAGAAACCAAGACACCTCTGTGCATGAGGGCTCCTTCTGTCTGCAAGACGATTTTAAGCACTTACAAGCTTCAATTCTGACTGCGGCCGGGACCTGCAGCCCCCTCTGGCCGGGCAGGCGGGACCTGCAGCCCCCTCTGGCCGGGCAGGCAGGACCTGCAGCCCCCTCTGGCCAGGCAGGGATCATGGTGACACTGAAGCCCTTCCCCCACCCCATTCCTCCCTATGTCCTTCTGGAATGGGAAAGAGAACCAACCCCAGGGCCGGCCTCTGGAACTGCTCAACGCTTCAACAGAACAGAGCGCAGCTCCTGGAAAGGCACCAGCAATGGGCACTGACAAATTGAATCCCCCCTTGTAGCATCTGAAGGGGTGATGGTCAGGAAAGGTTACCCCAACAGAGCCTAGGAACAGCCCGGGGTCGGGGGCCTCTGAACGCAGTGCAGGCTGTCGGAGCAGGCTGCAGGCTGGAAGGACGGTTCAGCTCATCAGAAGCTCACTGCCCGCACAGCTGGGGACTCTAGCTGTCACAAACGTAGCGCCCAAAGCCTCCACCTTCGTTGCTGCCTTACCGCAACCTCGGAATACGCACATGGTTCAGAAAGTTGATGGAAGGAAAGATTAGGAGCAGGTGTGATGGCTCACCTGGCCAATCTTCTGCCTGCAGGCGCTGGCATCCCATGTGGTCGCCAGTTCATGGCCTGGCTGCTCCACGTCCCACCCAGCTCCCTGCTATGGCCTGGGAAAGCAGGCGAGGACAGCCCAAAGCCTTGGGATCCTGCACCCGTGTGGGAGACCTGGAAGAAGCTCCTGGCTCTGGGCTTCAGCTCAGCTCAGCTCTGTCCACTGCAGCGACTTGGGGAGTGAATCAGCAAACAGGAGACCTCTCGCTGTCTCTCCTTCCTTCTGTAAATCTGCCTTTCAAATAAAAATAAGTAATTTTCTAAAAAAATGATTAATAGAGTGGGTTTGCCCTAAGAACTTTCAAAAGGCATCGATACTTTCTCATAATACAGATTTCCATGGACTTTCTGAAGACCTTCAAAATGTGTGGATTTCAATTGTTTCTGCACCAATATATAATTATTTTAAATAGCATTTCCCCATCAATATTTACAAGTGCCCTTGCACACGATGCAGCCCACACAAAGACCTCGTATCTTAGTTTTGGTGTGAGTTCTGCATCGCAGGCCCCCGTGTGTGTCTGATTACACCCTGCTGCGTGGGATCATTCCAGCAATGGCTCCAACACGTCAGGCACTCTCCCAGGCACAGCACCAGGGCCCCAGCCCTGACGAAGGAGTGGACACCAGACGCAGCAGTCAGAGCCCCAGTCGGGGCAGCTGCCTCCCACAGTGCCAGGCTGCAGCCCTGGCTCCACCGGGGCGTCCAGCTGCCTGCCCTGGCCGACAGCTCCAGTGCCTGGGCTGCTGACACCCACGTGGGAGGCCTGGATGGAGCTGTGAGCTTCCGGTTTTCACCCAGCTCAGCTCCAGCTGCCAGGCCTCTGCCGGAGTGAGCTAGCGGATGGAGCCCCGTTTGGCCCCCGTGCTTCTCAAATGAGTCAGTCCAAGGTGGACAGGCACACAGAAACTGCAAAGCCTTCTTCACGCACACGCCCGAACACCCCACAGGCCACCCGAGTCTGCTCAAGGCCCACACCGCCAAGGGGGCCTCTCACCTGGGGCACCTGCAGTCCCTAATCAGACAGCCTGGGCCTCGGAGGCTCACAGGAGGTGGCAGTGGGGCAGCCACCAAAGCAGGCCCAAGGCCACCCGGGACTCAGCCAGTCCTTCTGCAGGAACCTGAAGAATGCCCGTTCTCTCCCCTCCTCCACTGCGCCACACAGCACTACAGGAACCCGGCAGAGGCGAGGCGTCTTTTTTTTAAAAAAGATTTATTTATCTTTATTAGAAAGGCAGACGGATGGAAAGAAAGCTCTTCCATCTGTTGGTTCACTCCTCAAGTGAGTGCAACAGCTGGTGCTGAGTCGATCCAGAGCCAGGAACTTCTTCCGGGTCTCCCACAGGCATGCAGGGTCCCAAGGCCTTGGGCCGTACTCGCCTGCTTTCCCAGGCCACAGGCAGGGAGCTGGGTGGGAAGCGGGGCTGCCGGGACTCAAATTGGCACTGATACGGGATGCCGGAAGTTGCAGGGGGAGGACTAGGCAACTGAAGCGTTGTGCTGGGCCCGAGCAACTCTTTCACATCAGCTGTTCCCTGAGCATTCTAAGACACGTTAAACTGCACCTTCTCACCACGTCCCAAACCAAAGCCACCGGCCTGTAGCCCAGGAAACGTGGGAAATGAGTTTTCCAGGGCAGAGCAGGCACGCGACGGGGAGGGCTGCAGTGGTGGCGGGCAGCAGCGGCAGTAAGCGGCAGAGGAGCACCCACCAGGGGCAGCAGCCAAAGAGGACAGCTGCCCCGAGCCCACGCTGGCTCACGCCACCCTGGGGAACAATACCTTAGAGACAACATGGTCCCAGCTTGAAGCTGAGCCTGGTCACATCCACCCTGCTTTGGCACAGACTCGAACTGACTAAATATTATGAGAACACCATTCCATTTTTTAAAATTAGCCATGAAGAGCCCACCGGTTCACCTGTCCCACAGACGCAGTATTACCTGGGGAACAGACACATTCCCGTGACGTGCGCTTAAATATCAGAAACTTCCTGTGAAAGCATTCCTCTGCCAGCCAGCAGGCGTGTGCGCGTGCAGTATGAACTGCAACCTAATTCCCAAGAGAACAAGGACAGGAGCGAAACAGCAAGTAACGCAGTCAGCCACCCCAACAAGACCAACTAGGCTGGCACGGGGACGCAACAGCCAAAGCCCAACCCAGATGCCCTTCGACGGGCGGCACACGCGATGCCTGAGGGTGCCAGGCGCTGTACGCCTGGCAGAGAACCCAGAGTGGTGCTCCTGCGCCCCCGTCAGGTGCCACACGTGCTCACTGACACGGCTACCTGGGTCCTGGATGCTCCTGGGGTTAGGGTCACACGGTAACCTTACTGCAAGGAACACAGATCCTGGAGGCATGGAGAGCCATGTACTCCCCTCCTAAAGCGGGTGCCTCCCGGGGCCTGTTTCCCACCTCTAACCTGCTTCATCTCCCACAGGGAGAACTCACATTTGTGCCCGATGCTCGACTCGTACCATTTCACGTGGCCCTTGCACACCCACCTCCCCGTGTCACCTTACAGCATGACCTGTCTGCCTGGGCCGGCCAGGAAGGAGGCCCAGGGACCAAGCTGGTTGGCCACACTTCCCTAGAGGGGACAAGACACGGTTTATCCTTCATAGCACCCTTGGTGGACCCCAAGTTCACGAAGGATGGGCCCTCCGTGCCTCTGCATCCCAGGCTGACGCTCAGAGGGACAGGTGAGCGGACAGGCAAGCCAGCCTGCTTCATGGTCAGATGTGCCCTGTCAGCCACCTGCTGGGAGCCAACCAGACACCAGGGGGCGTTCCTCCCCAGCATCACAGCCCATCCTTGGCATGGAGACCCTGAGAAACCCAAGAGGCAAACACAGGGGCTCCTGGTTCCTGGAGAAGCAGTGGGGCAGACAGCCAGCAAGGAGCCTGGGCCGCATGGGGGGTGGGGGGCGGGCAGAGGTGCCCCTGCAGCAACCGCTCTCCGCTTCCCTCTGCCACTCACACACGGTGTGGAGGTCTCCCTTTCTACGATGCAGAGGCATGAGAGAGGAATAAGGCCAAGGGGGCCCCTGGAGTACAGACCACAGAGCTCACCGGGACATCCCAACCCGGCGTGCCGGGGCACGTGCCTGGCCCGTTGTCACTCACATGACAAATGATCTGGAAGGACAGGGAAGGTGCTCTGACGAGAGCTGTCACAAGCAGCCACGTTGTCACCCCTGAGCCTCCAGCGCCCAGGCGCGGCTCAGGCTCGGTGCTCCAAGACCGAGAAAGCCGCGAGAGCACACCTGCTCGGCTGTGCTACAAGACCGACAAAGCCGCGAGCGCACACCTGCTCGGCCGTGCTCCAAGACCCACAAAGCCACGAATGCACACCTGCTTGGCCGTGCTCCAAGACTGACAAAGCCCCGAGAGCACACCTGCTCGGCCGGCGGTAGCTCTCAGTGCGGATGGCAGAAGCACCTGTGACTTAGTGAAACCAAGGCAGTGTGCGTGGCAGAGTGACACCCAGCCTCCGCAGAGCGGCCTCCTTTGCAAGGACATTTTCATGCAACTATCTGAAGGACCCATATTCACTCAAAGCAACTTACAACAATCGCAGCTACCAACTTGCCATGGATGTCCCGTCCTTGTCAGAATCCATGAAACCCAAATACCTCATGTAAAGAAAGGGAGGGCTGAGAACAGGCAGGGAGGGCACACAGCCCCACGGGCACCTGTGGGTGCCAGCTGATGTCCGGATACTACAAACGGCAGGCTGGAGCCATACCCTCCCACCAGCGCCCCGACCGGAAGGCGTCCGGGGTGCTCCTGCCCCCCACCGCCTGGGACATCCTCAGCAGGTGACCCAATTACTGCACCACATTGCTAACTCTCAGGTGTGGCACTCCTGGGGTGGGGCTTCTCAGGGGTGACCACGTCACGGGGTGGGGCCACCACCAGCACGTCCAGTGTCCGCACGGGCAGAGACCGGAGGCGGTGGCCCCTGCCCCGACGGCACGCTGCAGCCAGAGGCCCTGGCTCAACAGCGGGCTCACCGCGGCCTTCCCAGCCCACTTGTCAGCCCACGTTAGTTCATCTCACAGAGCTGGGGTGCCAGCAAGTAGAACAATGTGACCTTGCCAGCCTCTGGTACAAATTAATTCACTCAGGAGTTCATTTATTTATGCAGAGCCATCACAAATGTCATTACGAGGCAGCCATGGAGGACAAACGTGCCCCCAGGCTCAGCTCTGCCAGCCCCAGGGGGGTGGAAACACCCTATTCAGAGGCCAGGGGGTCCACACGGGGTCCTCCAGGCTCCCACGTCTGTGGCAGCCGGGCAGCAGCCCATGAACGTCCTAACGGACCTAGCGGGGCTTCCAGAAAGTTCTTAACAGGAGAGGCAGCTGGCCAGAGTGAGCTGGCAGACCCCAGTTGAGTGGCCCGGTGTGACCAGGGCTGGGCCCCACGTGGCCTGCACAGCGTGGGTGGCTCTGCCCTGGGGCTGTAGATGACCCCTTGCCCCCCTCAGGTCCCTTCGCACCACAGGACCCCCTCACGGGTGGGACGGGGACGCCCCTGCCAGGCCCCGTGCCTCTGCACAGGGATGGGGGGGGCTTCCCCAACTAGTTCCTCCGATCTTGCCCCTCACCCTCCCTTCTCTAACCCGGCGGAAGCCCCACCCCGGGGCCGCAGCCCGCCCACCCGCCATTTACCGTCCTGGAAGACCCTCTCCACGTTGAGCCCGTACGTGGCGCACGTCTCGTAGTAGGTGCAGCGCTTCAGGTCATTGGACAGCTTCCGCGCACGCGCGTCGTCAATCACCCGTGGGTTGCTGGAACTGATGGCGTCTGCAACAGAGGACACCCGGGACAGCTCAGTGCGGGGGGCGGCCCGTGCAGACGACACCACCACGTCCCCACGCCCATGAGGGAGTCTGGAAGGGTCGCAGGGGTGGGGGTCGTCACCGTGTAAGCAGCTTTTCCGCTCTGCACCCACACCCCACCCACCTCAGAGCCGGGTGGCCACGGGGTCGGGCAGGGATGACCTGGGAGCATGGAGGCAAGGAATGGCAGGGGTGGGGAGGTGGCTGGGGTACACTGGGCCAGAAGACAAGGCTGAAGGGAGAGAGAAGCCCTGTTCCTGCGGACAGGAGGCACCGTGCAGCCGGCTAACTGCCCTGCACGATGTCACACGGGTTCTCATGCCACCGCCTGCCTCCTGCCTGTTCCGTGCACCCAGGCTATCAACACAGGAAGGCTGGCTCCTGCATGGAGGCAGGTGGTCTGGCTGGCCAGGGAGAGGGCGGGACCCAGGAGGACGGATCTGAGGCCTGACCAACCAGGAACACCAGCAGGCCCCGGGCGGGCAGCCACACCTGCAGGGGCTGTGGGCAGAGTGGGCGCCTGAAGGGGCAGGGACTGGATCGTGGGAGTGAGGCTGTGCGAGCAGCAGACCACCTGGAGGGTCCAGGACTTGCAGGAGGGCCATGCAGGCCACCAGGGCTCCAGATGGCCCACTGGTCCCGGGTGACTTGGACAGG
Source organism: Ochotona curzoniae (assembly GCF_017591425.1). Taxonomy (NCBI): domain Eukaryota; kingdom Metazoa; phylum Chordata; class Mammalia; order Lagomorpha; family Ochotonidae; genus Ochotona; species Ochotona curzoniae. The sequence goes on along the minus strand of NW_024465405.1, from coordinate 3,581,170 downwards.
AGGGAACCCCACTCGTGCCCCATACTGGCATCTGAGTAGCAGAGGGGTGAGCTCCGGCACTGACGGACACTGTCACGCTCAGGAGTGACAGGGGCAGCGTCTCCCAAAGACTCCACACCTTTTAAAAAAAATTTATTTATTTTTATTGGAACAGAGAGACAGAAACATCTTCCACCCACTGGTTCATTCACCAAGTGGCTGCAACGACCAGAGCCGAAGCCAGGAGTCAGGAGCCTCTTCTGGGTCTCCGACGTGGGTGCAGGGTCCCAAAGCTTTGGGCCGTCCTTGACTGCTTTCCCAGGTCACAAGCAGGGAGCTGGATGGGACATGAACCGGCGCCCATACGGGATCCTGGGCATGTAAGGCAAGCATTTAGCCACTAGCCTATTGCCGGAGGCGCCTTCCTGAGCCCAGGTGTCTCTGGGAACTCCCACGGGAGCCTACGCCAGTGTTTCCTCACTGACTGGGAGCGATCCAGGTCTCTGCTGTACCTGCTGCAGAGCCAGGCCTGCAAGCCAGCGGGCAGCTGTTCCCGGCTTGCTGTGCTAACCAAGGCACCTCTGAGCATGGACAGCAGGTGGGGGCGCTTGTTGAGGCGGCAGCGGGACAATGTTACCAACCTCTCTCTCCAGAGCTTTCATGGGAAGTGGGAGCAAGGCCCCCTGCTCCCTTCGGCCCCCTGTCATCCTGACCCCGGGCTGCCACACCCCCACCACCGTCGGTAGGAAGCCCACTCCACTCGTGTCGTGTCTGTGCCTGGCGCTGGACCTCACGGGAGCACACCTGCCCATCGCAGCACACAGGCGCTGCCATTCCTGGCCATGAAGTCTCCCTGTCCCGCCCCTCGCCCCTTCCTGTCCTACAGCATATCCACGCAGCCCCCTGGCACGGCACCCTCAGGAACAGAAACTGCTTGTGCAGTTCTTTCTAGTCCAAGCTGGCGGGGTGGGCAATGCCAGGCCCTGCCCCTACAACCTGGCCTCCTCCTCTCCTAGACAAGGAGTGGGTGGGACCTGCCTAGCGGGTCTCAATAATTCCTGCTTGCAGGAACGGATCTCCGAACGCTCCCGGCAGCTTCAGGCAGGGCCCCCTAGAGGGAAGTCCCATGTCGCAGCTCTGGAAGAATTCTGAAGCGCCCCCATCTAACATGCAAAGTCTGCACAAGGCAAACAAGGACCTGGTTTTCGGGCTGTGGCTGGTGCACTGTCGCCACCAGGGGGAAGCAGAGGCATTTAAAAAACCCTTCCTGTCTGTTCCACACAGCTGACTCCTTCCCCAGGGAGAGGCGCACACAGCACAGACCAGATGTGAAGAAATGACGCCCCACCCCGCAAAAAACACAAAGAATGAAAGCATAACGCAGCTCCCCCGGGCGGTGAGCGTGTCACGAGGCATCACGGCCAGCGACGCTGCTGTCAAGACGGCCTTGCCTCTGCCTCGCCAGCTCCCTACGGACGCAACGCACAGAGCTGGTGTCCCACTCCGTTGCGCGAGGGTCACTGGGGCACGAGGCCAAGTTCTAAAAAAGGGACCTGGAACAAGACACGCACCCGGTGTTAAACGCTCCTTTGAGCTCTGCTGGATTAAAAATAAGACGGCACACAGGAAGGAAGCAAGCAAACCCACGCTCTGTGTCCGAGGGAGAGTTTAACGGCACGGCGGCTGCTGCAGGGAAGCGACACACACCTCGCTCTGCCTAAGGCCCGGGAGCAGAAGCGCTGGGGAGCGGGGCGCTGGGGGCCGGGGGCGCTGGGGAGCGGGGCGCTGGGGAGCGGGGGCGCTGGGGAGCGGGGGCGCTGGGGGGCCGGGGGCGCTGGGGGGCCGGGGGCGCTGGGGAGCGGGGCGCTGGGGAGCGGGGGCGCTGGGGGCGGGGCCACTCGGACAGGACAGCACAGTGTCACGGGTGCTCGCCGTGCAAGCCGCCGGCGGGGAACCATGCCTTTGGAGACAGCTCCGCACAGCCCTCCTGCACGCGCAGCCCCAGCCAGCAGGTGCCCACTCACCCTGGGTGCCCACCAGCACCAGCGGCACCTCGCTCGTGCTGCGGTAGTTGGCCATTCGGCTGTAGTAGTGGTAAACTGTCTGGAAGCTGATCTCGTCCTCCAGGCTGAAGACAAAGATGACCGCGTCCACCCACATAGCGAACTGGGGAGAGAGGAGTGGACAAGGGCTGAGAGAGGGGCTTGGGCTGCACAGAATCTGGGCGCCGGCCGGGAGTGGGGGGCGCCTGCAGGAACCCCGGGTGCTGGCTGCTCCCCTTGCGTGGTCACTGGACTCCCACCGACGCCTGGAGAGCACACTGCCATTTTCTTTCCTTAGGCAAATTAACAAAGATTGGGCATCCCTAGCGCCTTGTGTCCACTGGGGTCAGCCACAGGCCTCTGCCAGCCCCACCGGGGGCCCAGCACTTCCAGAAACCACCAACTCAGCTGTTGCAGGTTCTTCCACTCTACCAAGGCTTGTGCTCAAATGCGAGGGGGCGGTGCATGCCTGGTCACCCTGTGGACAGGAAGGAACCCTGGGACCCACACTTTGCCCACCGCATTGTCCTGCTGCCCAGCTGGCCGCATGGGAGTGTGGGTGCGAGAGCCCCTTGCTGTGGTGGGTCACACAGTGACTGGGTGCCACTGAGACAAGGACACGGTGTTCTGGCCCTTCCGGGGCCCACATCCTGCCTCGCTGATGTCCACCCAGCACGGACACATCCACGCCATCAGCCACACTCTACGCTCGTGCCGTGTCTGCACACACGTTCCCTGTCCTGAGTGGGCGGCACTGCCGTAGCCACAACACCACACCTCTGGCAGCAGAACATACTTGCTCGGTGCTGGCGTTTCAGTCCTGGTACGTCTTACACTCGGTGGTGTTTCATTCATCCCAGCGGGGCCATGTGAAACCCTGACACACTCTGAACAGCTGTGCAGCCTTCCCACGCGTGAGTCACCTGACTCCAGCACCAACCATCTCTGTTTATCTGCTGGGGCCAGTGCAATGTTAGGCATCCCATAGCTACGTTGTCCTGTGTCCCAGCTGCCCCACTCCCCGCCCAAGCCTGGGATAGCAGCGGAGGATGCCTCAAGTGCCTGGGTCCCCGCAGCCACAGGGGAAAACCAGGAGAAGCTCCTGGCTTCGGATCATCTCCGCTCTGGCTGATGCAGCCACTGGGGAAGTGAAGCAACAGGTACACAACTCATCGCTCTCTCTCTCTCTCTGTAACTCTGCCTTTCAAATAAAAATAAAGTTTTTCAGGAAAAAAGACTATTTATTTGAAAGGCACAGGTGGAGCACAGGTGGTGCAAGAGACAGTGAGATCTCACACCTGCTGTTTTACTCCTGAAATGACGGTCATGGCCTGAGTTAGGCCGGGCCAAATGCAGAAGCCTGGAGCTCCAGCCACGCCTCCCTTGCAGGTGGCAGGGCACACATATTCGGCTCATTTACCGCCGTTTTCCCAGGCACATGTAAGCCATCATTCCCATGGTTTAAAAGCAGGAGCTGCAGCCGGCACCCAGATGACATGGCAGCAGCTGAACCCACCACACCCACACCAGCCCCATTTCCAACAGCTCTCTGGACATCATTCTCTCACCCCAGCTCTCGTTCTCACAAGGAAAGTTCCAGAAGCAGTGCCAAGGACGTGCGTAAGACTGAGTCTACCACGGCCGTAAGTGGGGTTTGGCGCCTCCCTGTTCACAGGCAGCCGGTTATGCCGGGAGGAGGCTGGTAAGCTGGTTTAGCAGGCCAAGCCAGCAGTCCATCACATGCATGCCTTCTTAGTCTGCAAGGCTGCTCATCTTTCAAGGAATCCTGACAGTCGGCCATAACGGGCAGCAGATGAGCTGGGGGAGTGGCCTGGAGTCAGCCACCAGGAGCAGAAGCGGATTCTACGCCCCGCCCGGCAGCTGGCCACACCACGCTGCTCCAGCGGAAAGGGAAAGGAAAACGGCAGCCACCTGCAGATGGATGCTGTTGAAGCGAGATGGCACATCAAGGCCCAGGCGTTGTGGGTTCTCTGCGCCCCCTCCTGGGAGGACACCAGGCAGGGCCCCCGCCCCCTCCAAGCAGGACCCTAAAACGCCAGGGGCTGCGTGGCAGTACTCACCTGCGCCTCCGGGGGCCCTCCCTCATCGCGAATCAGCAGCAGGTAGCTCTGTCCGTCCACCACGATCTCCTTCTTAAACCTGCCACCTGCCACGCACACACACACACACACAGAAGGGCTGGTTACGCAGGGGCCAACCAGGCTCAGGCCAGGCAAAGACGTGGGCTTCGCTTGTGGAAAAACACGGCCCCTCCCTGCAACTTAGCAGTGGCAATGGTGACAGTCCCAATGGGGACCTCTAAGAGCCGTGCCAGTTTGGTCCTGCAGGCCACTCGCTGGCTGGGGACACAGGACCCGGCCATCGTCACTCAGTGTGCCTCGTCGGAGGTGAGCTGGCCGCGGCATTGGGGCAGGAGCTGGGCTTGAGGCCCCGTATTCTCCTCAAGAGAAACCCAGTTCTGGCGGGAAAACACACAACAGCACAAGGATGGTGTTTCCGGAGTCACAGGTCACAAGTAAGGGAGGGGTGCTGGGCTACTACACGTGGGTTAGACAGCAACTACGAGGGGTGCCCGCGCACACAGCACGCACGGACACGCGGCAGCACGCAGGGTTAGCGGCGGGAACGGACCACTGGCACGGGGTGCAGACACGGGCACGGCCGGCAGGACCCCAAAGGGCCTCTCAGGAGCCTGGTCCTGGCCCACCCTCAGCTGACCCTCATGGATTCCCAGAACATACCAGCCCCTGGTTCTCACTTTCTGCTCCTTTGTGAAGATGGCACCCGGAAACACCACCTAAGTCCCACACTACAACGCTGTGGGCGGGGTGGGGGGGGTGGGCACCAGAGCCACATCTGGCTCTCTCCTGCAACCACTGCCTGTGTCTGGCCAACAGAGACCGTGTCACCTCACCCCAACCCACCCCAAAGATGACACAGCAACCACGGAGGCCAGAAAAGCTCACCACCCTACTCAGGGGAGCTGACTTCCCATGCAAGCTGCACACACACACACACACCACACACGCGTGCACACACACCACACACACGCACGCATACACACACCACACGTGCACACACACATAAACGCACACGCACGCGTGTGTACACACACCACACACACAGTGTACACGGCGGGGCAGGGGCAGTTTGTTCAATAACAAATAACCAGGAAAACTTTTCAATGAAGCAGAGAAAACTCGCAACTGGATGTTGCTATCCCCGAGTCCCCAAACAGGCAGGACAGAGCGCCTGGGGATCAGTCACCTGGAGCCACCTGAGGTGGGCAGGTGAGTAGGATAGCCCAAGATGACAGGGGCCGCTGGACACGGCCCGGGACGATTGGGGCCGCTGGACACGGCCCGGGACGACTGGGGCTGCTGGACACGGCCCGGGACGACGGGCCAGAGCTGCTCCCCCAGGTGCAGGTGCCTGGGTGCAGTTGGGGGAGGGGAGGTAAAACGGAAGGACACCACCTTCCCAACGGGTGACAAGCCAGGAGACATCTAACACATGGCTGGCATGCCCAGAGGTGACAGTCACGCCTCCAGCACCTCCCAGAGAGCAGCGCCTTCTGAGCGTCAAGCCATGATGCTGCCGTTCGTGGGGAGATGAGATGATTCCGACCCTTTCAGGGCGCAGGCGCCCAGCTCTCACGCCCGTGTGGAGGAGCGGCCACTTCCAGCCAGCCCCGCTGAAGGGCAGCTCCCGTGCTGCTTTGTGAAAGCCCCAACTGCCAGAGCACACCTGTGCCAGGAGTTACCAGTACATTCAAGGCAGTTCACAGACTTTCAGAACAGAACTAGCCCTTCCCCCCCACTGGCAGGGCAGAGCTGGCCGCCAGCGCCCTTGGCCAACGTGCCTTCAGCTGTGACCTGTTGCCCACAGCCAGGAGAAACAGGAGGGTAGAGCCCCCGGTGGGCGGTACAGACTGAGCCCCCAAGTGCCCTGTGGGTGGTATTTGGGAATCGCTGGCCGTCCACAGGTGCCCAACTGTCCAGCAAGCATGGACACTGCCTGGGCCACAAGCAGCACTAACATCACACACACTCATCACACATGATGTCACCTTTGTGACCTCATCCCAGTCGTAGCATCTTTGCGCCACCAAAGACACCGACCAGGACACCACTGAACCCCATATGCAGTTTCCTTCTAGAATGTCTGCCCATCACGGGGTGCAGAAAGAGGGCTCAGGGGATTGCCCCAAGGTGCATGGGACAGAAGCTTGAGCAAGAATGGGAGGCTCCCAGCAGAGAAGGGAAGACAGGGCGGGGGCAGACAGAAACACAGATTCCACAGCACAGAGCGGTAGCAAACTCCAGCCCCAGGCCCTCCCCAGGACCGCTCCTGCAGCAGACGGGACCCCGCAGGGCAGGCCTGGAACAGCGCTGGGCGGAACTGAGCCTCCAGTAAAGGGGGCCAAAGCAACAGGGCAGAGGCCTGGACAGTGAGGTAACACACAGAGCCGAGCAGGGGCCACTGGGCAGGGCGCTGAGCTGACCCGGGGGCCATGGGCAGGGCACTGAACTGACCTGGAGGATACGGGGCAGGGCGCTGAGCTGACTTGGACACAAGGACAAGGAGGGTCCTCAAAAGAAGGGGCCTGAAGAATGAGCAAGAGGCCCCCAGAAGGATGGACAGAGGCCCTGACCATGTAACCCTGAGGACATGACGCCAAGACAAGGAGAGGAGGAACTCGCCTCAAATGCACTCAGAGCCACAACAACGCGGGCTCGGCACACACAGGCAGACACTGACCGCGCTGAGAGCGACCAGACCAAAGCCGGGATGGGGCCTTGGCGAGGAGGCCGTGGGGATGCAGCACCCCAAGCAGCGCTTCCCACTGGTCCTGACCTGCGCCGGAGTGATGGGAAGCTGCTGCTCGGCGCAGGCCTCTCTCAGCTTGGCCCGCGGGATCCCTGCGGCTCCGGGCGAGGTGGCGGCCTGGGCTGCTTCAACTTGCTTTCAGAAGCAGCACTGCTCAACCTTGTTTGGGGCTTCTCTGTCTCACTGAAGGGGGTCCTAACATGCCAGCAGGTGACAAGCTGCGGCGGAGGGAGGAGATGTCTATGGGATGGCTCAGACAGAGGACCAGAACGCGACAAAAATGGGAGGGAATGCAGCCAGGAGGAGCCTAACGCAGAAGCTTCCACAGGAACCTGGAGGCTTCCTTAGGAAATGCCGGTGGGACCTGGAGAGCCACTTCACATGGTTTTGAAAAACCGGATCCTGCTGGGAAAGTGGTGTTTGAAGACGACGTCTGGCCCAAGAGTTCAATCCAATTTCCTGACTTCTGAACTTCGGACAGCTTTGAAGAAAATGTACACTGACAGTTCAACACGAAGCCCTAAGAGCTCACTCTCAAACCTGCAAACAAGGCCTACTTTTTAAAGATTTATTTATTTTTATTGGAAAGGCAGATCAGATGAATGGAGAGGAGAGACAAAAATCTCCCACTCACTGGTTCACTTCCCAAACGGCTGCAATGACCAGAGCTGAGCTAATGCATAGCTAGGAGCCGGGAGCCTCCTCCAGGTCTCAAACATGGGTGCAGGGTCCCAAGGCTTTAGGCCACCCTTTGCTGCTTTCCCAGGCCACAAGCAGAGCAGCCAGGACACAACCTGGCACCCATGTGAGTTCCTGGCGCATGCAAGGCAAGGATTTAGCCATTGAGCCATTGTGCTTGGCCCAAACGATGCCTTTTTAACAATAAAATACCAAAGTTCCGGCCAGGAGGCCCGCACTGGTGTGGGGTTAGGTGCTGTGGTGGGTGTCGCCCACAGCAGCTGGCCGTAGCAGCAACCACACTGCCATAAGACGGCGTGGAGTTCTCCCTGTGGACGGACGCCACCTGAAGCCACAGCACGCAAGCCCTGTCACGGCACGCGGGCTCTCAGAGCAGCTGCAGCACCCTCACAGCAAGGAGTCAAGCCCACATGGTGAGCCCCCACACGTGGGCTGCCACGGCGGGGGTGCAGCAGCATTCATCCGCACCGTCCGCTCCTCACTGCCCTTCAGCCGAGGACAGAACTGCAGCAAGGACTCGGCCTCTCCCCAGTGGGAGCACAGAGCACGGGGCGCTCCAAGCAGAATGTGACACAAGCATCCACGCTGCTGGCCGGGGCGTTCCCATGGCAAGACTAGGCCTGCTCCCAAAACTTAATCCCCAACCCAGGCTTTCCGGAAGATCCGGGATCCTTGTTCTTTTGAAATAGTGAGTCTGTGACAAGCGCTTCTCAGATGGGTCCATGGGGAAAGTTCCGGAAGTCTCCAGCAATGGAGTGTTTAGCCAAGCCTGTGGCACACTTCCAGCCTCAGACCAGAGCTTCCGGCGAAGGCAGTGAGAAAACGGCAACACGAACTGTGCTCTGCACGCAGTCAGCTCCACAGCCTGGCTCCCGCGAGGGGGTGTGGCAGGGGCGGGCCCTCAAGAGCACCTCCACTTCGGCTGGCCCCTCTTTGCTCTGGCCTGCACTGGATCCCAAGCCAGGTATCGGCACTGCCATTCCATGAACCACCAGGCAGCCCCGACGTGTGCCAGGCCCAGGCAGGTGTCGGGAAGACAGTCTGGGCTCATGGAGCTCTGCTGGGCACAGCACGCCCGATGGGAACTGAGACAGGGCCAGGACAGCCAGGTTGATGAGGGCTGGGAAAGTGAAGTCCTGGGGGCCGGTGGGGGTGTAGTGGGTGAAGTCTCCATCTGGGATGCCCCCTCCCACATGCGTGCAGGCTGTGTCCTGGCTGCTCACTTCCCACCTGGGAAAGCCCAAGGCCGTAGGACAGACATGGAATTCCAGGCTCCCAGCTTCAGTGTGGTCCACCCCCAGCTCTACAGGCCCTCTGGGGAGTGAATCAGAGATGGAAGCTCTCTCTCCCCCTTGGTAACTCTGCCTTTCAAATAAACACAACATAAATTTTTTAAAAATAGAAATAAATAAGCTAAGCTCTTGTCCAGAATCCCCCAGTGCCCGTCACTGTGGGCTATAATTGAGTTTTCCAGCACACACGAGGCCGGCAGTGGCTGGCTGGGTAAACCAAGCACATTGAGCTGGGCACATTGAGAAAAGGCACTTAAGGTGATGTGCTTTATTTTTAATATGGCACACATTTATTTTAAGCTCCGCCAACAACATAAAAAGGCAAACAGCCCCAGCTCCCGACTTCATGTGGTCACACCCAGGCCTCCAGGAGCCATCTCCATGGGACACATGTCCCCGAGCACGACCCCAGAGCCCACAGAGTGAACAGACATTGGGGATGGGGGCTGTGTACAATGCCACCAGCGAACTCCCAGCCAGGCACTCGGCTGCCAACACCAAACAGGTCCTAGTCCCTGGAACGCACCATTCCAGCTGGCAGTTTACCCATGCAAAGAGTGTCACACGAGACACACACACACACACGACTTGTGTTTGCACAAACTCTGATTTTAAACATGGGGTTCTGGCATCAAATCTGTTGATGTGCTGGCTCGTGGTTGTCTGTTCACATCTCCCGAGGGCCAACAGGTGCTGGGTCAGGCGACTGAATGGGGCGAGTAGCAGCTGCGGGAGGAGCTGATCTCAACAGCCAAGACCCATGTAAATGTGTTTCTGCTGGGTGCTTCCACGCACCCACCAGCCACTGCTCTGATAAAGGCCCCAGCTGGGGAGCACCTAGGACCTGCCCCAGCCACCCCGGTGGAACTGCCCAGGAGGATAATACTCCTGAGCCCTCCTCACAAGGTAAGGGGTGTGGGGTCTGGGACCACCAGGCTGAACCGCATCTTACAAGGCTGGTCATTCCTACAGACACCTCTCGTATCAGTGGGCTCCTCAGGGCTCCCCAGCTAAGACTCGTGCCCACACGGTGCCAGCATGTGGCCTTGGAATGGCCAAACACACCCCAGAAAAGGCTCCCTCCGCTGGAAGAGGCAGCCGGTGACCTGACAGGCACGAGAGCCAGGACGGCTTGCGCAGCAATCCCTGCGAAGGCCTGCACCTGCTCCCAGGTCCAGAGGCCGTCGGTGACGCCTCTGATTGGTCCATCCCCAGAGCAGGTGCACCAGCCAAGCACCTGCCTGGGGAGGGGGAGAGGACGGGTCCCTGGCTCCTTTTTTCCAGCCTCCTACTTGTCCTGGGTCTTCACCACCCTGGCTATGCGGAGGATCATGCTCCCGCCGCCTGCCCACTTCCAAACGACGCAGGTGCGTCACACCTGGGTGTCCTGGCCCCTCAGGTAGCTCCAAACCTTCCTTTTCCACCAGAACCAATCAGCCCCTCCCTCTCAGGACACAGGCACCCAGGGGTCCTCGGGTGGGTCCCTGTGCCCAGGGCCCTCCTGATGTGCCCCATACTCCACACTGCAGCGAGGGCCCTGTCATCTTCCTCATCTGGCCAGGTGTGAATCATGGAGACTTATCCAGAAACTTCCTCCCTCGGGCATGCAGGCCAACTGCAGGCCCAGTACCCGGCTCAGTAAGCCCTGGATTTCTTGTTGGATTAATGATAAAAAAAATTGGGACGGTGTGTTCCGAGTTCCAAACGACCAAGTCAGAAACACACACTGTTCTGCCAATCCCGCCAAAGCCAAGAACATGAGGGCGGCCTCCTGATTCTGGGTCTGCCTGCGGCTCCTGGAGCTCGTCCCGCACAAAGTGGAACCTGCTTCTCCTCCACGACTCCTGAGCGTGGCGGGACCGGTTCCATCTGTTCCACCTGCTTTACAGACCTGATACCCCCGGATCCTGAGCCCAGCCCACAGGTTACCAGGTGCAGTCCCTGGGCAGCGGCATGCAGACCGCAAGGAGAAAAGGGACGTTTTCACGGTTACGAGACCGGGCAGGTTAGCACAGGAACAATCACACAACTGCTGCCTGCCAGTAAACAGCTGCATAATCTGAAGGCTTAGGGGAAAAAAATTCCAAAGAAAATTGTCCCATGCTTACCACCTCCTGGTCATAAAGGAGATAAAATGTATGCTGAAAAACTTAAGTTTTATTTGGGTCTGTGGCTCCTGCTCCCTGCCCCCGCAGCAGAACATTAAACAGGACCCAAGAATGGTTTCAGAAACAACCTCACATCTGTGCAGCTGTGGTAGCTGACATAACTTCTGCAGAGTTTATTGGACTTGGAAAGGGTTTTCCGAGCTGACGGCTTAAGCGCACTGTGGCGTCTCAGGAACTGGGCTGCGTGTTTACCACGCGGGATGTTTCCAGGGAACACAGTAAACACGCATTAACAAAATCCTGGAGACGCGTGTGCTCCTGAGCCTGCGGCCAGCACGCTGGCAGGAAGCCGGGAGCAGGCCCTCGTGAGGCTGGCCGAGTCCTGTGGCCTGCAGGTCCTCAGAGCCGCAGCGAGTGGCCAGCGCATTCAGAACAAACAGGACTTGAAGTTGCCCTGGAAAACCCCAGGGCTGTTTCCTCTGCGGAGCAGTCAGACCTTGGGGATTAAGACCTTGCCACCTCCAGGAGTCCTGGCAGAGTTATGTCCCTTTTCTTCCAGTTTCCAGAGAGGTTCCAGGCGGCTGCCAAAGCACAGAGCCCAACGATCCTGCTGGGAGCCCTGCTCTGCACAGCTGGAAAGAGCCCTGGAGCACAGGCCAGTGAAGGCCACACCTCGAGAGCCACTGCAGACTGGGGCTGATCAGGGCAGAGCAGACAGCAGCAGAGGGGCCACGGGCCACCCTGCCGGAGCCACACTGCCAGGGGCAGCCCCGTGTGCCACGGGGCCATCCTCCCTGCACCAATGGCACTGCCAGGGCCTTGAACCCAGCTGCCTGCCTTCTCTTCACAGGGTCCTGCTGCAGCCATGAGGCAGATGGGCAGGCTGGAACTGCGGACAGCTGACTACCAAGCTGCCTATCAAGCTGCCGAGACGGGCTGAGAGCTGTGGACAAGCGTGAGAGGGGCCCAGTCCAGGCAGGAGGGCTGAACCTCACCTACGTTTTAAAAATTTTATTTATTTTTAATTTTATTATTATTTTTTAAAGATTTATTTATTTTTATTGGAAAGTCAGATATACAGAGAGGAGAGATCTTTCGCCTGATGATTCACTCCCCAAGTGACTGCAACAGCCAGTGCTATGCCGATCCAAAGCCAGGAGCCAGGAGCTTCTTCCAGGTCTCCCACGTGCATGCAGGGTTCCAAGGCTTTGAGCCGTCCTCGACTGCTTTCCCAAGCTACAAGCAGGGAGCTGGATGGGAAGTGGAGCTGCCGGGATTAGAACTAGAACCCATATGGGGTCCTGGCGCGTTCAAGGCGAGGACTTTAGCCACTAGGCCACGGTGCCGGGCCCTTTTTAAGATTTCATTTATGTGAAAGGCAGACAGAGAGAATCTTGCATCTACCAATTCATTCCCCAAACGCCACAATGGCCAGGGCAGAGCCAAAAGTGAGGAGCTTCGGCCATGTCTCCCATGTGACAGCGGGACCCAGGGAGTCGGGCCACGTTCCAACTGGACCCGAGAACTGAGCCGTCCCTGCCCCGCACTGCTGACTCCGCAGAGGAGAGAAGAGCTGCAGGATTCCCTGGGACTGCCACACAACGCAGCCACATCCCGATCTGGAGCTGTGTGGACCTTCCCTCTCAGCTCGCCCTGTTCCACTCCTGCACCAAGCACCCAGGGCCTTTGCCGCCTGGCTGGCTTCCTCGGGCTCTCTTCTCTAGGCACCGGGAGAACCTCCAGTGAGCAAACTCACTAGTGGCAAACTCGCCTTCCACGCAGGGGCTGTTCTGCCAACTGCCTTAGTCTCCTCCACTGTCAAAACACCAGGCCGGGGCCCGGCGCGGTGGCGCAAGTGGTTAAAGGTCCTCGCCTTGCACGCCCGGGAGCCCATATGGGCGCCGGTTCTAATCCCGGCAGCCCCGCTTCCCTTCCAGCTCCCTGCTTGTGGCCCGGGAAAGTAGTCGAGGACGGCCCAAAGCTTTGGGACCCTGCACCCGCGTGGGAGACCCGGAAGAGGCTCCTGGCTTCGGATCGGCATAGCATCGGCCCGTTGCGCTCACTTGGGGAGTGAATCATCGGACGGAAGATCTTCCTCTCTGTCTCTCCTCTCTGTATATCCGCCTTTCCAATCAAAACATAATAAAAATAAATCTTTAAAAAACACCAGGCCGGACCAGAGTTGAGTGGGGCTACTGCTGGGACTTCAGGTTCCTGCAACACTTGTCTGGTCACCATGCGTGGGCACCACAGGCAAGATGCAGCTGACGGGGAGACAGGCCTCAGGGAGGGCAGGGAGAGGGCGTGCCCAGCCTCCCAGGCGTCCATCCCCAGCACAGGCTCTGGGCCAAGTACCTGCTGGCTGTCCGCACCCCAGAGCAGAGGTGCTAAAGAGGCAAGGAGCAATCAAAGATTCTGCACCCCCGAGGAACACACCCCCAGGGAAGGAAGCTCCTGTCGACCTGCCATGGCAGGGTCACGGCTTCCAGGCCTGGCCCACTGCCCGCCTCCGCCCTACTGCGTGTGGAAGCGGCCAGAGAGAGCTGTGATGCCCAGACTGTCAGCCCGCCTAACAGCTCACGGCGAAGAATCAGCTGAGAGCAGCTAAGCACAGGATGCCAGGGAAGGAGGCCTTACCCACATCCTTCCATCTGCATTGTCCAACTTTCCTCTATCCACCAGGCTGCCCAGAGTCTCCAGAGAAACCCAGGAGGCACTGTCCACTCGCTTGGCGCAGCTGCCCACCTGGAGCCATCCACGCTCCCAACTCCCGCCACAGGGCAACTCAGCCAAGCCCAGCCCAGTGGGGTGTGTGGCCCTCTAGGACCAAGACAGGGACAGATGGCCATGAAAGGACTGTGTGCTGTGACTTCGGCAGCCCTGCAAGGGCCCGGAAATGCGCGCTCACCCCCGCGCAGCCCAGCTCATCACCCCAAGGAGAGTGTCCCGAGCTGTGTGGGGTCACCGGAGGTGGTGTGCCCCGCACGTATCACGTGTCCTGACGCCTAAACGGGGATAGGAGATCACACGGCCAGTGTGGTTTGTGCTCCTAATTAGCAGCGTGAACAGGGCCTGGCGGCAAAGGGGGGGTGGGGGGGCAGCTTTCAGCTGCTCCTCTCTTGGAAGGCAATGTCTGTTACGAAACGTTCCCCGGGGCGGGAAGGTCAGTGCAGGCCGATCTGTCCCGTGGGGTCCCATGACACCCAGCAGGGCTTGTAAGCACCTCACAGGAGAACCACGATGTGCCCCAACTCTGCTCTGCTGGGGCCGTGGCTGTGCCTGCCCCACAAAGGGAATGCAGAGGCCCCAATCCTGGGGCTCTGTGAGGGACTGCAGAGCCGGCATTGTGGTGGGGCCAGTAAAGCGACCTCCTGAGGGCAGGTCTGAGTTCCGACTGACCCACTTTGATCCAGCTCCCTGCTGACGTGCCTGGGACAGCAGCAGCACACAGCCCGAGTACTTGGGCCCCTGCCACTTGTGTTGCAGACCAGGACAAAGCTCCTGGCTCCTGGCTGCAGACTGGCCCAGCCCTGGCCCCTGGCTCTTGGCTGCAGACTGGCTCCTGGCTCCTGGCTGCAGACTGGCCCAGCCCTGGCTCCTGGCTCCTGGCTTCTGGCTGCAGACTGGCCCAGCCCTGGCTCCTGGCTCTTGCCTGCAAACTGGCCCAGCCCTGGCTCCTGGATCCTGGCTACAGACTGGCCCAGCTCTGCCTGTTATAGCCAATAGGTAGGTACATCAGTAGATGCAAGGTCTCTTTCTCTCACTCTCCCTTTGAAATAAAGAAACTCTCTTAAAAAATAATAAATAGGAGGAAGAAGAAAGAAAAAGGAAGGAGAAAGGCCTCTGCCGATGGGATGGAGTCCAGATGAGGTCATCATGGAAGAAAAGTGGCTCCCTGCAGCTCCCACACCCTGTAGGAAGAGGGGACACTAACACAGGACAATGTCCACGATGACAGAGGTGGACGTGGCAGGGAGGCAGCCACAACCCAGGGCTGCTGGCCACTGCGAAGCTTCAGGGGTCGTGGACAGCCCTGTGCCCAGCGCCTGCAGAGGGGGTGGCCTCTGGACAGATAGAACGTCTGTTGGAAGCTCTCACTGTACAGTGCTGCATCAGACTACACACACACAGGAGGCCACTGGGGACGGCTCCCATGGACTCACAGGCCTGCCACCATCTAAACACACACACAGGAGGCCACTGGGGACGACTCCCACGGACTCACAGGCCCGCCACCATCTACACACATACACAGGAGGCCACTTGGGGACGACTCCCACGGACTCACAGGAGGCCACTGCGGATGACTCCACACACACACACAGGAGGCCACTGGGGACGACTCCCACGGACTCACAGGCCTGCCACCATCTACACACATACACAGGAGGCCACTTGGGGACGACTCCCACGGACTCACAGGAGGCCACTGGGGATGACTCCCACGGACTCACAGGAGGCCACTGGGGACAACTCCACACGGACTCACAGGAGGCCACTGGGGACGACTCCCACGGACTCACAGGCCCGCCACCATCTACACACATACACAGGAGGCCACTGGGGACGACTCCCACGGACTCACAGGAGGCCACTGGGGATGACTCCACACACACACACACAGGAGGCCACTGGGGACGACTCCCACGGACTCACAGGGCCATCACTGAGCTGCCTGCTTTTGGCACCGTGAAGTCATGACTCAAAAAAATACATACTTAACCGTCCCCCGTGCTTGAACTCAACCTTCAGAATGACCCCAAATCCCGCAGCCTGCTTCCTTGTCCACAGGCACGCAATCAGCCATTCCTGGCACGTGAGGAACGCCGTGGACACCATCACCTCCTGGCTGGACACATCAGCCGACAAGGACGTCAGGGTCCACAGGGGGATCGGTACCCATGTGGGAAGAGCCAGTCCCTCGTGTGCTTCAGGCGTGTGCTGATGGAACTGGACCCAGTGAGTCCAGACATGAGGGCAGGTGCATCCGCATGGGTGGCCAGGTCCCCCGGCAGCACCAAGGGACACACGCCTTTCCTGGAAAGATCAGAGAGGTGCTGGCTAGAGCACTCTGTGACCCCAGACAGCATCCCAGGGAATACCGAAGGCCCAGTCACTCGACCAAGGGCACCCTTTTGCCTGGAGCTGAGGAATCTGCAGACAGACGCTCACCAGCTGCCTTTATTAGGGACTGGAAAACTCTAGAAAACAGCTCCATGATGTTCGGTATGACTGCAGTGGCAGAGGCAAACACCTGCGCACGCGCACACACACACACACACAATCACACACAATCACACACAGCAACGAGCCCAGATCCCAGAGAGGAGCTGCGTGGACCTCTCCTCCCGGCCCCAGCTCCTCTACTGGCCTTGAGCAGACCGCCACGCCTCTGCCCCACGCCCACGCGTAGGCGGGGTTCCTGTCTTCATGCCCCTAAGTCACCACCCCACAGACGGGCGTGAACAGCAGAAGCAGGCCTGCCCCAGCACCAAGTGTGCCCGCAGTGCCAGCACCCCGCGGAGCCCGCCGCAGGACTCCGCGCATTCCTGAGCGGCCCCGTGGCTCCAGGACGAGAGGTGAGCACAGAACACGTGTTACAGGGAATGTGGGGACTACTCGGGACCAGCTACGGCTAAAGAGACAGCTAAGGGACAAAACAGGGTGAGATGCTGAACTGAAAAATTAAAAAAACAAAAGCAAAGAAAAGGGTAAAAATGAAAAGGAAAACAGGATGGCACACGGAACGAGGGGGAGGGGACGCGACAGCACAGGGTGCCTCTGCTCGCGCTCTCGGAACAAGACACGCACTGCCGTGACGGGAGGTGTAGTTACCTGCGTCCGAGTCTGCAAAGAAGGGAACAGCCAGTGAGAGAAGGAAGGAACCAGAGATTCAGCGTCTCAGTCGCATTGACAACAGTTACACGGAGAGAAACACAGCATTTCCAGAAGCTACACCCGGACGGGGACACGGCAGCCACGGCGTGGCCTGCCATCTCCTCGTCAGCCTTACTTCAGGCAAGAAACAAAACATGGATGTGTTAACTAAAGAAGCAAACGCCTAATGGCAAAAAGCAAATGTCTTTCTTGCATGCAAAATGATTTCTACGTGCTTAGAATACGATATAAGGGGCAGGCGGGGTGGGGGGCAACATACTCAAACGCACGTTGGTGGTCTTACCATAAAAAAAAGTTCCTACCTACAGCTAAGGAATGCTGCATAGGATCTAGGAATAGCTTCAGTTCCCCATATCAGAGAAACATCCACCCGATACTTAGAGGAGAACTATGGGATTAGCGTGTGGAAGGAGCGGATTCACAGGTGAGACCTCAATTCAAGAGCACTTGTGGTTCCTCACTGCTGCCTCTAAGCACCACAGCTAATGGTCCTACGGAGCACCACTGGTACCCACGGCACGTCTCCTGCCCCGTGCGTCTTACAACTCTCTTCGCATGGCATCCATTCATGGGATGATTTAGAGACATGTGCAACCCTACGCGCCTACAAGGAGGCTGGCGCACAGACAGCATACCTTCGGGGGACTCCTCCTGCACGTACGTGCCAGTCAGGTACCGGTGCACCAGGGCAGACTTGCCGCTGGCCAAGTTACCCACAATGCCCTGCAACAAAGAACGGGACAACAGTTAGAGATCGTTAACACACGCAGCTCAGCAGACGGTAAGACATGGCTCTCCGAATGCAATCAAGCCCAATGTCGGCAGCTGCCACCGAAAGTGCTCACAGGATCTGGAGGCCTCCTGGGGTGGGGGGCGAGGTAAGAGCGCCTGTGCCGCTGGGACACATCCGGGCTCTGCATGCCGGTACCCAAGGTTCACCCGCTGCCTACACAGGTCTCACGCCCGGCACACACTTGGGAGGGTGCCAGGTGAGCCAGTGTGGTGGGGTGCAGCCCAGCAAGACGACCCTGGGGTAAAGTCCCGATGCAGGGCTGGAGGGGGAAGAGGGCAGCAGAGTGGGTGGGGGAGGCACGGGCCCCTCGGGATGAGGACAGCAAGCCCATGGGTGCTGGTGATGGGTTAGAAGTTAATCCTCAGGGCTGGCGTAGTGGTGCAGCTGGCATCCCTGTGGGTGCTCGTTCAGGTCCCAGCTGCTCCATTCCCCAGCGGGGCAGTGAATGAGCGCATGGAAGATTGCTCCGTCTCTGCATGACTTTGATTTTCCAACATGTAAGTAAATGTTTCCAGGAAAGAGAAGCTAGCACTCAAGGGTCAGGCAACAGCAGGGCTTGCTGCACTACCAGCTCCTGGGCAGGCAAGCTGAGTGCCAGGGGCTTCTTCAGGAAGGGTGGCCATGTCAGCACGGCCGACACCTGGCAATCTCAACCCCTCCACTGCTTTCCTCCCCACAACTACACCACACCTTGGAAAACATGAACCAGAAATGCAGCCGTAGGCACAGGTCACCCCCCAGCCACCTGCTACTTCTCCTAGCACAGCCAGACCTCACACTCGGTCTGCGCTGTCCCTTGTCCCTTGTCCACTTCCCGCTAGTTCAACTCCAAGACTACAAGGAGCTATCCACAAGTGCTCTGCAACTTTCTTCGCGACAACCACCATCCTGTGGCCCACGTGCTGTGCAGGGCCTACGCCCCAGACCTGCCGCTGATCCCCGACTTTGATTCTCCCATGTTCAGCCAGCCACACGCCATTCCCCACTACCAGGCACCCTCGCTCTCCACTGAGCCCACCCCAACCCACGGCGATTCTGCAGCTCCCTGCGGGAAGCATACATGTCTGCCACAAATACCTGTGTACTGACTAGGCCCACGCTCCGACCTCAATGTGGCCAAACTTCACCCTTCTCTCCCCAGGCTGCCCCTCACCCTGTATGAGTACATCCTGCCCAGCCTTTCAACCAGGGACGCCCCATGCAGAAGCCACCCCTGAGTCTACGCAGCCAGGCGTGATGGAAACCTCACCAACACTGTGGCCACCACACCACCCTGGAGCCATCCCCCCAGGGGTACTTCCTCTCCACCTCTGGGAATAGTGGATGGATGGATGGACGGACAAACGGACACATGGAGGGACAGGTAGGTGGGCAGGTGGAAGTAAGGATGGAGAAGTGGAGGGCAGAGGCAGGTTGGCGGGTGCCAGTCACTGGCAGAACAGCTAGAGGACAGACTGGTACGGGATGTGGTGAAGTGGGCTGATAGCTCCCAGGTCCTCCTCCTGTCCAGTCCCCATGGTTCAGGGTCCACTCTTTGGTGAGGGTGACCTCTCTGAAGTCGCCCTGCCCTGGCCCTCTGCCACCACAGCTGCCACCCTTCAGCCTCACAACTCCCCGCCTGGCCCTCTCGTCACTCCCCAGAAGCCTGCAGGTGTGGTCTGAGTGTGGGTCCAGGGCCCTGGGGAGCTCATATGGTCACAAGAGTGCAGCGTCTCGCAGGGGACTAGTGCGCTTGCAGAGAGGGCAGACAGACCCACGAGGACACAGGGAGAAAAGAGACACATGGGACACAGTGACATGAGGCATCCCTGCTCGGCAGGACACATGACTGGGTACCTAGCTGTGACAACATCCCAGGACAGGGCCTGGCTGTCCTCCGCAGCCCAAGGTGGACGGTCACGGCTGTGCCTGAGTCACTGTATGAACGAGTGACCGACAGATGCCAGCACCGCGGAGGAGACGTGGGGCACTTTGTGGCTGCAGCCCATGGCCAGATGCAGAGCCAGAGCCTGGGGACCAAACCCTAATGAAGCCGTCCCCCACCCGGATGGACTGCCATCATCCTCTTGCCTCTCCGGCCTCGGGGCCTCTATAATCCGAGGATGTCTAACCCGCTAATTATTCTTCTGGCTTGAGGGCACCTGCTGTTGTCAGCTTCATGCAAAGAATCCAGAAAAAATATGCCACTGAATCAAATTTTTAATTAAGATTTGAGTTTCTCCTTCCCGGGAAGAAAGTGGTGTGAGGTCAAATCCCTGGCCAGCCTGTGCCTTGCTGGCCTGGAAACGGCCTCCTCCCTCCCTGTGTGACCAGGGTACTGCGTTCCCCTGGGGGAGGCCATTGCTGTGCAGGCGTGGGGGCAGGTGGGAGAGCATTCTGTTCAGCTCGAACGGTCAGCCAGGGCTGGGGCCCGTCCAGGCCCACAGGCTGCCTGAGACCTATCCAATCATGGCCCAGACTCAAAATGCTGTAACAGCATAAACATCTCAATTGCCTTAACAAGAAAAAGGTTTCCCTGCCCTACACCACTGGGGCCACCACTGAGTCACGGGCAGCAGTGGAGGCAGGTAAGAGCTGACCATGGACAAAGGAAGAGGGCAGAGGATGGACAGGTCAGATGCCCTGCACTGGACGCCACCGGGAGGAAGCGCCAGCATGGGCCAACAGGCTGGGGGGCGTGGCTAGGTGTGCTAGGGACCCACACCTGCTGGGTGGACGTGGCTGTCACTACCATCACCGGGGCAGCAGGCTGTGAACTTTCCATTTGTGCATCACAGAGACAGGAGCGTGGGGGTTTTAGATCAGCTTTCTCCAGTGCCCTGCACTCGGCCACTCACCTGTTACACATGAGGCTGGCTGGAAGGAAAACCAAGCCTCTAAGTGAAAATGGCAGGTGGAAACTTAACGCTGACGGACAGAGAGACAGGAGGGATGACAAGCGGCTGGCAGGACCCCTCTGTGGGGGCAGGAGGCTGCTGTCGCCGGCAGAGAGCCTGCATGGCCGGACACCAAAGCACCTGATGACGCAACACCACCACCGTCTGAGCAAGCCCAACCCTGGCACCACCGCCCGTGGGCAGCACGGGTACTGAATGTGTTTCTCTCAAGCAGCCCAGGAGCCTGGTCGCGGAAGGCTCCAGAGACTCCAGCACAGGCTCGCTGTGACCTCATCGCTCAGGAGGCAGGGGCGGGGGACCCAGCATGAGGACTTCCAGGCCACCTGTCCGGGGCTGGGGAACAACGGCAGCCCTGTGGGCACGGGGAAGCTGAGTCTAGAACAAAGAACAAAGGGGGCGCTTTCTGCTCCGTGCAGGCCCGGAGCTGCCCACGGGGCTCTCCATCCCCACGTCCCTGAGAGAACTGTAGAACCACCCAGGACTCACATGAGCTTGCAGATCAGCGGGGTGAGGGCCTAGGTGAACCCAAGTCCCGCAGCGGCCCAGGGCATACAGCAATCACCGGAGAGGAGGCGGGGCTCACAGAAGGCAGAAATACTGACTTGAGGTCAAACGCCAGCTCTCCTTGGGCAAGGTCTGTGGGCCTTGGCTCTCACCCGGCCTGGGGAGCCCCAGCCCCACCCGCCAGGATGCCCTGCCCACAGAGGTGGGCAATGTCGGAAAACCCCAGGCCTGTGGTGTTAGGTTCCTGGCAGAGCCTCGTGCCCTGGGCTGCCTCAGGAGGTGCACCTGAACCAGGAAAGTCTCCCCAAGCACAGCCCGCACCACTCACTGGACCAGAACACCGTGTGTCCGGTGCAGCGGTTGCAGAATGTACACACGTGGCTGCCAGCGCAGTCTCATGGAATGCCGGGCTTCCTAGTGGGGTGCCAGGATAAGGGGTGCTCTCTTTCCCACCCAGAGAGAAACCCAGCGCTGCACAGGAGGCACGTGTTGTGGGGAGAGCGACAAGAGCACAGGGGAAGGAGCGCACACAGGTGACCACGGCTCACACCTGCAGGGGACAGCAAGGCCCAGCGCCCAGTCTCCCAGATCAGGCACCGCCCACACAAGGTCCTTGAGTTGTGGTGCTAAAAACCAGGTGTCCTTCCTGGTGGCAAAAGTCAGACCGGCTCTCACCAATGATCTCAACACTCATTGCTGACACCCGAGCGTCCCCAGCCCTGTCCTTGAAGCACTGCAGGACGGAGTGGTCTGTGGGCTACACACACACACACACACACACACACCCTCACAGGGCCAAGTGTGCAATGTGGGAAGAGTAAAATCTGTCTCCCCCCTTGATAAGAAAGTAGGGATACAGGGCAAGGTGGGTGTGGTGGGCGGGGGACAGGACCTCCCAGGGGTTGCTGCAACAGATCACCCTACACACGACCCGATTTCAAGTGTTTACAAAACTTCCACAAAGGGGAAAAGTTCTAATAAAGAACAAAACTTTAAATTTTATGCCAACATTGTGTAATAGGGCCCACAGTGATATTGCATAAGCCAAAAGGTGAACACTCAGCATTGAGAACTCCTAAGCACCTGCACCCACGTGCGCATGAGGACGGGTAGAGGAGGGAGGGATGGGGGTAGCGGGGTGTGTGGCCTTCCCCACTCTAGCTGGGTGGGGGAGGCAGCAGTGCGGGTGTGTGGTCCTCCCCAGTTTAGCTGGGTGGCTGCCCGGGCCATCATTGCTAAGCTCAGACCACATCCAGCCCAGCCCACAGTCAACTCAGCCTGCTCCACCTCTGGGCCCCTTTAGGAGAGGGACCAAAATGCTGAGGCCAGAAGAGGGACACTCACCACTTTCAGCTCTGGCACCGACCGGCTCAACGTCCACTCCTGGCTGTTCACGAAGGCATCTGCAGAGAGAAGAGCAGGGATGGGTGAGACAGCACAGCACCCAGAAGGACAAGCCCCAACACCCGGGCCCACAGATGACCCCAGAGAGCTCAGGAGCTGCCCTGACGCCAGCTGGGCAAAGTCAGACTGCAAACCTGGGGTCAGCAACACGCTCTGCAAGTTGGCAACTTCCTCCAGCACAAGCCACAGGCATTCCCAATGCCCAGAGTCTAACCAGAGAGCCACGGCCAGTGCTGTTACAGCGCTGCCCGGACTGCTGGAACCGGTCCTCCAGGCCGCTCTGGAAAGGACCACTTCTCTGAACTCCCATAGAGAAAGGAAAGCAGGCGACTAGACTGTGCCCACACAGTCACGACACTAGGTTGAACCACACCCCAGGGTTGAAACCTTGTGCTGGAGTCTCCATCCTTCTAAGACCAAAACGAGACGGGTCAGACAGTGCCAGGAAGACCAGGGGCCAACAGGGCACGATGGCTGGCCACCTCCCTAGGCAGCACCCTGGTGACAGCCTCACTAACCCACTCCACATAGATGAGTGTGCTTGCAACCAGCCTTCCTGTGCCCATGAGTGCCATGTCTTGTCATCAGTGAGGGCAGCAGATGTACCAGCTCCTGGGGCTGTCACCCAGGCAGGGGCAGCTACAGAAGAGCGGTGCCTGCTCTCGCCCAACCGAGGTAGGGTCCATCCCATACCCAGACACATCCAGCCCAAGGTCTAAGACAAGAAGAGGTGAAGAGAGTTACAGATTGTCTAAAGCCCAAGAAAAACCATCCTTTCCCAGCCCAGTGGTTCTGCCCCAGGACTAAAAATCTCCTTTCTGACCATCAATGGCTTCCGCAGGAACACATGCGCATGGTCTCACAGGATGCAGGTGTTGGGGTCATCTCAATGGTTCAGGATGATGGGATGAAGGTGAGGGGTGAGTGACAAGACTCCCCGGACCCTGAGAGCCACAAGATGCTGGCTGCTTGGGAACACACCCTCTGCTGCTCTGTTAACGGAAGCACGTTGGAGAGGGAGTGATGGTGCATCCGTCACGTGCCAGGGAGCAGAGAGCAGAAGAGAAGCCACAAGGGCTCCGCACATGGATGCCCCACTGTGCCCTGCACCCTCCAGCCACGTGTGGTGAAGATGCCAGGGCACCACACAGACGCGCAGGACCCTAACAAGCACCTGTGGGACCGACATTTCACCGCTGCGGGCTTAGCATGGCTGCGGGACAGTGAGGCCTTCTCACTGCCATCTTTGGGTCTTTTTAGATTTCAAACCAGCTGACACCTACAAGGTAAAGCCACCAGGTCTTCAAATGGGCCTTAATGGTAAAAAAAAAAAACAAACATTAGAACAATCCAGAAAGCACTCCTGGTTGATTGCACAGAAACAACCCAAGAATCATCACAATGCAACATTTTCAATCGTAAACAAAGAAGGGTTGCCAGTAAACACACACGCAGGCCTGTACACTTCTCTGGACCTGCAAACATCGCATCTGTGCCTGGCATAATCAGGCAAGGATAAATTCTCATCTCACATTTTTAAAAAATCACAAGCATTTATCTTAGAAGGTTCTATCACCCCAATTCCCAACAGCCTGCTATGGCCGGGCCACCATGCCCATGCGGAGTCAGAAGGCACAGTGCCCGCACTGAGGCCTGCCCACCAGAGGTCTGCTCCCCTAAGTCGATGGGCATTGAGCTGGGAGGCGGGGCCTCTGTCAGGGGCCAGGCTGTCAGCGTGCAGCCCTGTGATTAAGGCAGGGCCAGCAGCCACCCATAAGCGGCTTCTGAACATCCAATACAACTCAATGCACTGGGGCTGTGGCCACAGGCTGTGCCTGGCTGTCCCGCACACAGTGCCAAGATGCTAGTCAATCCTGATGGGTCACAACACAGCAGAAATCCAAACTGCACCTCACTGTTTACATGGAAATCCTAAATCCAACAGGGGAGATGAAGTAAGATGCCAAGCTCTCCGCTCCTCTGGAAGAGAAATCAGACAGTAGTCAGAACAGGCAGCTCTAGGGGTGGCCGTACAGACATGGCCCAGCAGGGACAGGAATGAGGACACAGCAGGGGTCACGGGTGGGAGAGGGATGGTGTTACAAGGAGAGACGTGAAATCTATGACTGACGCCATGTTTTGGAACACGAAGCCCTGGTTGTGCTCCTGGGACAGCTGAGATAGCAGGAGTCGCAGGGCAGCAAGCCCAAGGCCCAGTGTGGACATGAGCACATGCCCATGTGCAGAGACCTCATCTTGCAGTGACCTGGCCTCAGACTCCGGCTCAGCTCCAGGAATGCAGGTGTTGCAGGTACACAGGGCACAATGTCCTATGGGTGGTGAGCACCTGGACACCCCGGAGACAGCACTGCCCCACCAACGGCAGAGCCAGTGGCAATTACCGGAGCAGACGAGAAAGGTTGTGGCTCAGCTGCAAGCGGACACCTACGGGGCACCCACAGCAGCTGCCTTCCTAACAGGACCTTGGTGCAGCCAGCTCCACCAGGCAGACACGAACCCCGTTCATGCTGCATCGCACCTTGTAAGATGTGTATGGAAGGCAAGTGCCCCAAGCGTCCCTCCGACTAAGGGACAGAGACCCCGCAGGCTAGACATGAGCAGACAAGCAGAGGGCTGTTCAGGAGCACAGCCAGCGGGGCCCAGAGCAGCGGTCAGAGTCACACGCACACTCGCAGGACGGTGGCTGCATCCTGCGCTGAACAATCCCAGGCAGTCCTCAGAAAGCATCTTTGCCCTGAGCTTAGCACACAGCTGCCAGGGACTCAGGCTCAGCTCAGAGCCACGCTCTGCCCCCTCTGCACCAGGCAAGCAGAGAAGGCAAAGCGGGGCCAGCAGCCACTGCCTTGGGCATCTGCCCTCCCAGGGCCACCTCCAGTGCTGGCTCTCCACCTGTCAGGTCAAACATGAAAGACAGGGTGGAGCAAGGAGCTGCAGGAAGACACAAGTAAAGAACAAAACCACCAGGCTCGTCAGTGGCTTATTTTTACTTCTTGGCAGAACTCTGGTGTCACTGCCCAGAGTTCCTTTAAGTTCACCACGCCGACATGCCCCCTCCGCCCTCTGCTTGCGAAGGGTTCCAGCCTGCGGATTCCACAGGGACCAGCCCTATCCTAGCTGTGTGTTCAATCCCCCATTCTTACGGCTGAACCGAGGCCATCACTACACTCTGCACAGAAGATGTGCTTGGATTTCAACACCAGAACCCTTCACCTAGGGAACAGCGCCTGGGTGGGAGAGTGAGTGGGCACACATGCTCACTGCCCTCCTGCTTCAGGACGGCCTGTCCGCTGGCCTGCCACTCTCAGGCACCAGGCCTGCAGGTGGAGAGGCAGCCCAGCGCTGGCCCGCAGGTGCACAGGCGGCCCAGCACTGGCCCAGCGTGGCAAATCCCAGCAGCTCTGTGTGTTTTGCCCTGGGGCTGCTCTGTCATTACAGCACTGTGTGCTCCATGCCCTCTGCTTGCCATCTCTCAGAACCCAAGGACTCAAGTCTTGAGACTGGGCTTTAGGCAAAGTAGGTGAAAACCAGCCTGCACTGGTCCAGCCTCTCGCACTCACAGCTGAGGTGTGTGCGAGAACGGGGCATGCTCAGAGCTGCTTGAGGTTCCAGGGACCAAGGTCATGGTGAAATCGCCTGTTCCTGACCCCTTACTTTTCATGGGGAGCGGGGGCTGGAGCTGGCAGTTCCTCCAGCCCCAGGGCCGCAGGCTGGCCCCTCCTTTCTCATTCCAGGTTGAACCCTGTATCCTGCAGACAGAACTTCCAACTTCACAAACATATTATGGGTAACTTCTCAGCGGGGCTGGAACACTTACAAAGGGAACATGTTCTGTTTTTAAAAACTTCAACCCATGCTGGAGACAGGGAGCACCGGCCGGAAGTGGAGCCAGGCCTCAGACCCAGGACACTGGGGTGTGCGAGGCAGCCATCTTAACGGCTAGCTCCTGTCCAAACGCTGCCCTTCGCCGTCTCCGCCCCTCTGGCCAGCCCGGGCATCCCACAAAAGGGCCTGGAAGGCTTCCCACAGGGAGGACGAGCATACCACAGATTCAGGGCTCCCTGTAACAGAAGCAGGGCCGTGCACTCCTTCCATCACAGGTCATAAGGGTGAGCTGCCGGGCTCGGGTGCCGGAATCTGTATTAGACCTAACTTCCCTCCAGAGTGAATGTGCACACATACACACACACACACACACACACACACACACACACACACACACACACACACAAAACTTCTCAGCCCACATTCTGACTCCGCAGCTACAGGACTTCCAAAACTTTGCAAATATCATGAGAAGGGAGAGTGGGGCCTTCATTCACTGAGGCGCATGTCTCAGTGAATGAATGTCTGAGGCATCAGACATCCTGTCTTGCTGTCCATTCTTCGTGTCTCTTGTCCCCCAATCTCTCCTAGGTGGTTGCGACCCCCGTTGACTGTCCTGCTGGACGGGACAGGCCCTGACCCCAACATGGCGGCCTTGCATCTAGCCCTGAACCCCGGCATCCGTGGAAGAGGCCCACTCTTCACAGTGGAAGGCCTCCTTCCTTCTGGGAGTTTCTGGACCTGATGTTGTCAAGAGCATGGCTTCTGATGCGGTGCTTCCTGGGGACCTGACCTGCGCTTCCTGCTCTCTCACGGCAATGCTGGGGCCAAGGTGAGGATAGAGACTTGGGCAGACAGCCTGAAACGCACACAGGAATAGCCCCGAGAGCTCATGTGGCCCCCAACTCCACAGCGGGGCAGACATACGGTGCAGGGGGTCGTCGCCCCAGCCACAAGCAAGCACATCGGGTGACACGGTACGGCCACAGGCTCGTCAGTACTGAGGAAGAATGGCAACTTGCTAAATTGCCATTTATAGCAAACATCACAGCATGGGGGTTGGGAGGAGAGAGAGAGAGAGAGAAAAGGCAGGCGTGGGATCTGGTCACTTAAACTCCATAGAGAGTTCTGGAACTCCACAACTCCTCCAACAGCACACCTGAGCCTCTCCACCTATCCAAACAACAGGGCAAGGCCAGTATGGGGAACAGTGAGTGCTGCCAAGGCCTGGGCCTCCCTGGTCCCAGCATCCAAGCTGCAAGACCCTGGCTACACAAGGTCCAAGAAGGTCCGCCTCTGCTCCTATCAGGACTCCGGCTTTATGGCCTTTGCGATGAGGGTGGCCTTACACCCCACTCCACAGCCCTGGCCAGGGGGCTCGGTCCCCACAGAGCTGCGGGGACTTCTAGCACAATGTAGGGCAGCAGTTAGAACCATGTCACAGTCCCGAGTGGTGCAATTCACCCCCCTACCCCACTGCTGTGACCACAAAGGCGTGTTCCAGACAAAACTTGTGATGTTACGCCTGAGGGTTAAGGAAGGCATGGGAAAATGACAGGACCTGGTACCTTTTTACAGAAAACCTTAAAATTTCACTGTAACTTTTAAGACTAACCTTTTTAGTAACAGAAACAATGCAGGAACATTTATTTTTAGTTTAAAGCCTTTGTGAAGCCCGCAGAGAGAAAACAGAGAGAAAATGGACAAAAGCAAGCAGAAGGGCCCACCTCTGGTGTATCACCCTAACCTGCCCCGGGTGTCCAGGCCCCGGGGCACTTCCACGTGTCCCCGCTGCTCCCCTTCCGACCCAGCTTCCTGCTTGTGGCCTGGGAAAGCAGCAGAGGATGCCACAAGTCCTTGGGGCCCTGCGCCCACGTGGGAGACCCGGAAGAGGTACCTGGCTCCCAGCTTCCGGCTGCCCCAGCTCTGGATGTTACAGTCATCTGGGGAATGAACCAGCAGATGGAATATCTGTTTCTCTGCTTCCTTTTCTCTCTGTAACCCTGACTTCCAAGTAAAATAAAATATATCTAAAAAAAAAAAAAAAGCAAGCAGGTACACTCAGGGACCAGGCAGGCTGCTTCGGACAGACCCACAAGGAAGGGCAGAAGACCAGCCAGTCGCACAGCAGTCAGGTGGGCTGCTTCTCAGCAGCCTCAAGGATAAACCAACTGCCTGCTCTCTCCTCTGCCCAGGGCACCTGCAGGGCAGGGGGACACCAGGCAGGCTGTCCCTCCTGGCTCGTCCCTCAGTCCCAGAGACCCAGAATCCTCCTAGGGCCCGGCACGGTGGCTCAGTGGCTAAATCCTCACCATGCATGCACCAGGATCCTCCTATGGGTGCTGGTTTGTGTCCCAGTTACCCCACTTCCCTTCCAGCTAAAATGCGGCCAGCTGGGGAGTCCTAGGGGAGGGGCTGCGTATGTTACCTTCTTAAATACTCTTCTCCCATCCCCCCAAAAGCTATTCCCAAGTCCTTCAAGACACCCCTTCTCTGACGACAGCCACAGCTGAGGGCGAGTGCAGACCATGTGAGCGTGTGAACAAGAGAGGGTGTGAGGTTTGGAGATGGAATCCTAACATGTGGGAATGGAAGACATCGAGCAACAACCCCAGGCACCCCGGGCCCTTTATTTCCCTTAGACACCTCTGGCCTCGGGCCCCAGAGCCTGCGCCCTAATTCCATGCAACTTCCATCCTGGTGTTCAAGCTGGGGCAGGTCTCCCAGCTCCACACAGAAGCACCCCCACCCCAGGGAGAAGCAGGAAGCGCTGAGACTGCCTGCAGAGGGGAGGTGGTGCGGAACTGGCCTTCTCAGAGCCTCAATGTCCACGGAGACACACATCTTCAGGAAGCTGAGCATGATGCAAAAAAAAAAAAAAAAAACACAAACAAACAAACAAAAAAACACATGCAGGCTTTAGTTTTCTTCCTCACACCTAAAATGAATCTCTTTTAATTCCATTATCCACAAACTTTTCCAAGCACCCTCATGGGTAAGGATGGTAAGAGTTACAAATGCTAGAAAAAATCGGCCCCAGTTCAGACCACTAACCGCCTGACCGCTGCCACGCACAACCTGCGCTGTGCAGCCTTGGGCACCAGGGCAGCCCCTGCCAGACATGGCCGGGGCCCGCAGGACGCCGCCCTGGACTCCAGGGGCCTACAACCCACAAGCCTCAGCTCATCCCCGCTCCTACATCAGGGCAGTAACCCATGGCCACCCGAGGGGCAGGGCGGGCAGGCTGCAGGTTGCAGCGGTCAGACTAGCTGCCTGACCACAGCCCTTCACTTCCCAGATGCCCTGTCCCTCTTGAGTGAGCCAGGCAGGGGTCAGGGCCTGCCTGGTGCCTTCAGGCCCACACAGCGGCCAGGGGAGGGGTCTCTATCTCTCCTCTGCTCCCCAGAGAGCAGCCTTAAGGGAGCTGGTTAGAATCCTGCCTGCTCTGGGCCTGCATCCCAGGAGGAGTGTCTGTTCAGCCTGAGTGACTGGGATAGAGAAAAGGATTTGGAAGAATCACCAGGTATGCGAACAGTGACAGGTGCTTGGAAACACTTGCAAGAATGCCCCAGGCCCCACCCCTAGGGCACCAGCGGAGGGGAAGGGGGCACAGCCTGACTCTCACAGGGACTCGGCTGCCCCGGGCTCCACCCCTAGGGCACCAGCGGAGGCTAAGGGGGCACAGCCTGCCTCTCACAGGGACTCGGCTGCCCCGGGCTCCACCCCTAGGGCACCAGCGAAGGCTAAGGGGGCACAGCCTGCCTCTCACAGGGACTCAGCTGCCCCGGGCCCCACCCCTAGGGCACCAGCAGAGGCTAAGGGGGCACAGCCTGCCTCTCACAGGGACTCAGCTCCCTCCGGGAAGCCAGGGACAGGTCATCTCACACCACCACCGAGGCCCAGCTGGCATTTACCAGTCTTTGGCCTCGTAGCATTCTTTCATGGGGATGCTTTCCAACATTTTATCACCTACGCCAACACCGCAGCATTCTTGGAAGTGAAAATATGGAAACAAGGACATCACAGAAAGGTATGAGTCAGACGCTGTGAGAGAAAACGAAATCTGTTTTTGCAAGATGCAAGAGCAGCCGGCCGCTGGGCTCCACCAGGCGTGGGGGTTGGGGAGCTGGGGGGAGAGGGGGCGGGAGAGCAGGGATGAAGCCACGCATTGGAAGGCTGCTCCAACAATGGGCTCTGCACAAGGCTGAGATATATCCAGAAACCTCCCCGGGCCAAAAGAAACAGTGGGAAAGTCACGAGAGAGGATACTTGCAATCTACAGCTGCACCTGCCAGTCCTCCGTAAAGAAGGGTAAAGGCAGCCTCGTTTCTAAATTTGGCAGCGGTGGGGTGGGGGGCAATTCACACAGCTACACAACAAGGAAAGGCTTGATAACAGGAGCAAATGAGTCCGGAAGATTTCTGCAAGAAAGAGTGGCTACAATTAACTCATTCCCTGGTGTGCCGGAACCGTGGCCAGAAGAGCAGACGGTCGTGCAATGGCAGCGGATGGGGGGAATCGGAAGTGGTGCTGGGTGGGAGCCATGAGACTGGGGTGCCAGTGTCTTTCCCAGCCCGAACACCTGGCCAGCTCCACGGGTGCCATAGCCCACAACAGTGGACGCTGCTAGCTCCCAGACCTGATGATTCGCCCTGTGGTTTATGGCTAGGCACTGGGCCACATACCATGGAGACGCCCACAAACCACCCCACTTAAGAGTCCCGCCTCCAGGAAGCACCAGTCCCGACAGGTGCACGGAGTGCCTTGTAACCCTATGGTGTGATCTGAGCTACACAGGAAAGACAGGGGACAGGGGCAGGAAGGAGAGGTGGCTCCAAGGAGTGGACATGGAAAATCTGGGCTCTGGAGGCTGAGGGCCAGCCTGGGAAGGGGTGGACAGAGTGGTCATCATCAAGGGTGCCAGGAGGAACGGAGCATCCGGGTTGGCACCACAGTGGCACTGGCTCTGACACTGGACATGGGTCACATGTGCTGGTGGTGTGAAGGCCCCCCTCCTGTCCAACAGAAGGGGGTCAGGTGTGGACCTGGGCCCCGGAGGGTCCCGAAGAAGGCCCCTCTCCCTTTAGCGCTTCTGTCGCTCCCACGGGAGTAGCACGGGACCCCACGCACCCGCCTATATTGCAGAGAACTGGGTGGCAAGCAACTTCATAAAGGTTCTGGCAGCATGTAATCTGTGCCAGACCCTGAGTGTTTACTCAGCTGGTTTTAGAACTCCTGAAAATAAAATCATTGATTTCCACTTCTCAAAACCAATACCATGACCAGGCCAGAGAGAAAAAGAAATCATATAAACAGAAACACGTTAACTTCATACAAAAACACGGAGAGAACCACAAGACTCAGGCCATGGACACCTGTCCCAACCTGCGGGAGGCTGGAAAGGCCTGCACCACCGCCCAGGGCCGAGCCAGGCACGGCGAGTAGCCAGGGTGTCCTAAGGCCTGGTGCGCACAGCCCACCAGACAGGGCCTGACCTACCGGCCAGCTCTGGTGCTGAATCACCAGCCTCCCACAGGGCAGCGGAGGCTCTTGGGCTCCCAGCTGCGTCCATTCACAATGCACAGGTCAAGTGGTGTGATCCAGGGTAGCTGGACCAGGTTCCCTCTGCACCTGCCTGTGTCCAGCACCCCGTGTGGGGCTAGCCCCCAGGCAGCTTGTCTCCCCCTTCAAGAGGGGTTTCAAAGCAGAGGGGAGGGTCAGGTCCTCTGAGCAGTAAAAGTGAAGCCACTGGCCTAGCCCAAGCACATGGTCACAACAGCTGTCCTAGTTCAAGGTGGACACGGAGGGGACGTAGTACAAAGCAGACACTGCAGTAGCTGGGGAGAAGGGAGTGCAGGCAGTGAGACTCGTGGCACCCCACTCCAGGCACCCCTGAACTCCCTATAACAGCACTTTCACGAAGCGTGCACAAGTGGATGAACGAATCACTGGGAGAAGATGCAGTCCAGAGGAAATAACAGAAGCATTTTAAAAGAAACTGCTGTAAATGCCAGTCGAGGTCCACACGTACTCCAAACAGCACACCAACTCCCCAAAGCCAATGCCCAATAGGCCCGGGGCGCAGAGTGATAGAAGTGACACAAGTGGGGGTCAGGATGAGACCCCAGCTGCCTCGCCACCTACTCCCTCTGGCTTCCAAGCACACAGCCACTTTCAGGTACAACCCACTCGGCCTTGCCTCTCTCTCTGCCATCCCAGAGTGGGATACTCTAGAGGTCCCACAGAAAATTCACAAATTAACTCCTGCTGGCTGCTCAGTGAAGGTGCTGAGGGATGTGCTGGAGTGTGGGAAGCATGGCTCACTGGCACCTCACCTCCCCAAGGCCTCTCCTTTCCTCCCCTGCTGTGTCTGACATCCTGGTGCCCATGCCAGGCACCATGGCAGAGAACAGCAGGGGCAGGGCTGGAAGGTAGGCAGGCAGTACTCCCGACAATAGTGCAGGAGGCAACTAAGGGCAGGGGCCAGGGAGCTCCTGGCCCACAGGGCAGCTTCCTTCTTCAACCCCGCACATACCTGCATTACCTACACACCACGGAACAGCTCTCCACGCACAAGCACCCCAGTGGCCCCCACAGCACAGCCATCTAGCACATGGCAGTGTGTGGACACTTACCATGCACTCCTGCGCATCCAGCCTGCTCCGGCCCCCACGAACACGGCTGCAGCTGCTACTACTGCACCTGTAGGTCATGGCACAGCCACAAAACCACAGCCTCAACACCAGAGCACTGGCTTAGCTCTGCAAACAGCAGGGCATGGGACAAGGTCCAACACCCAGCGCCACAGCTCAAATCAGGAATATGGAACGTGGAGTTCCCAGAGCCGGCCAGCGTTCCACAAGGCAGGACCCCTGCTCTTCCTTGAAAGCAGCTCGGATCCACAGGACAAGGAACTGAAAGAAGCAGAAAGTTCCAGAAAATGTGTTCAGTGTAGAGTGGCTGGCAAGGAGGCCTCTGTCACGGAAGAGCAGGGATGGTATGGGGACAGGGACTGTAGGAACAGACCAGCCAGAGGGCGCCACAGCCTATACCCAGCAGGAGGGAAAGGACTGCACCCAGCTGCCCTGGGAGTGGGTACTTATCAGCCTCCTCCACGGGAGAGACACCTAATGAATGACTGAAGCCACTGTCCCCCGTCCACTGACAGCTCTGGCCCTGTCCTGCTCCTAGAGCTCCATCTGATCTGAATGAAGGCAGCCTTGCTGTTGATTTTCTGTGAACAGATGAAACCAAACTGCCGGCAGGTCACGTAAACCAATCTTGGTTCCCAGCACTGGTCTCCAAGGCAATTCAGCCACTTTCATGGGATCCAGTTCTACCTATGGGGTTTTATCAAACTGACAGACATTTCAATAAATTGGCTTGCAAATTCAGCTGACAAAGACTAAGCCGGTACCTAAGAAGAATGGCTGTTTCATAACTGACTTGATATTTTCTATAAACATCACACCCCGGAGATTTGTCCTCCACCAATGAAAAGCTGAGCTCAAGGGCCCGGGGAGAGGTCTGGCAGACGTTAGCCACCTAGGAACGGAGGAACGGAGCCTGCTGCCCTGCTGGGAGCTGGGAGGCGTCAACCCCTTGCCCATGATGCCTGTCGGTCCCAGCTGTTGGAGAGAGGAGCATGGCCACACCGGTCCTCTGCAGTGTGCCAAATTAACAACCTTAAGAACGCCAATCTGGCTGGCAGCCATCACCCACTGAGGCCCAACAGGACGGCCCTGGGCTGGGGCTCAGCTCTGCGTCAGACAGAGGAGGCGGCAGTGGCTGAGGACAGACTGTCCCCACCCCCAGCCATGCCTGACCTTCAGCCGGCACACCAGAGGTCTTGAGTCAGCCAGCCCGCTGGAAGCCCAGGATGGACAGCGGCCTCTCGGGCTGCTCCACTCCCACACTGGAGCGTGGCTGTGGACTGAGTCCATCAGTAGTGGTCCCTGAATAGGGTCTCACAAAAGAGGCACAGCTTTAACCTCCAGAACGTGTGGCAGGTAACACTGGAACACCAACTCTGGAAGCAACGAGCTCCCAACAAGAAAATGAGTGACCCAGTGACACCTACCACGTGCCCATCAGCGCCCTCCATAGCTGCCTAGCCAACTCAGACACAGCCCCTGCTGACAGCGGGTCTGGCCACATCAGCCAAACTCGGAGGCCTGGAGTAGAGAGGTCCAGGTGCTGGTCAGGCCTTTGGCTGTCCCAACCTGAGCTCCCTATCTCAGCGGGGGTGGTGAGGGCTGGGCCCGGCCCCCAGCTGGCCTGGCCTTGGCAGGGCGCTCCCCTCCCCAGGGCAGGCACAGGAGCCCCCGGAAAGCAGGAGGAAGCTGGAGTCTTTACACTGAGCACTCAGGATCTGAAGAGTGGCCACCCCGGAGGGCGCTCAGGGCTCAGAGTGACCCGCATGGGTAAGAACTCCCAGAAAGCACATGACATGGCAACAACTTTTGGGAGAGAGCAGGAAGTGGCCAGGACGCTTTGGAAAATACGGATGATCAGCAAACTCCAAAACAGCCCTTCTTTCTCAGGTGTCATTATTTTTACCCATTCCACCTTAAAGAGGAAGAAGCTATTTCCGAGCAAGTTTGCCCCTCTGTCCAGAGCCGGCCAGGGCAGTTGGAAGTCCTTCCAGAGCAAGCATTGCCACTTGCTGGGTGGGACAGAGGTGGACAACACTAAGAAGCCAGCACCGTGGCACAGTAGCTTAAGCCTCCACTTGTGGTGCCGGTTCACATCCTGGCTGTTCTACTTCCCATCCAGCTCCCTGTTTGTGACTTGGGAAAGCAGTCAAGGACGGCCCAAAGTCTTGGGACCCTGCACCTGTGTGGGAGACCCAGAGGAAGCCCCTGGCTCCTGGCTTTGGATTGGCTCAGCTCTGGCTGTGGTGGCTATTTGGGGAGTGAATCAGTGGATGGAAGATCTCTCTTCCTTTCTCTCTAATTCTGCCTTTCCAACAAACAACAACAAAATATTAAAAAGTAGCAGTAGCAGAAACGTGGAATGGAGTTGTCAGGGAGGACACAGAGCCTTGGATTCTCGCATGGTGCAACCTTAAGTCTTGTACAGCTCCATACTCAACACACACACACAGCGTGCTCACACCACCTGCCCTGGAGGCCAGGGGCTATTATGGACCCTGGTGTTTCAGGTGAGGGAACTGAAGCAAGGAGAGGGGCCCGACACCCCCTTGTGGCACAGGCAGGATGCCGGCCCCAGGTGCCTGCTGCTCCGCCACCTGTGCAATGGGAAACAGGTGCCACCGACACGCCCTTCTCCACTGGCTCACGGAGGCTGCACTCTGGGGAGTGGCTGAGGACGCGCCCTGCTCCGTGCGATGGCAGCGTCCGTGTGAGGCCATTACAACGCCCAGCTCCTGTCCTATGGGATGTTTTTCTTATCTAGTGAACTTGAGACCTTTGCAGAACGGTCGGTGTTGGCCACCTACATCTTCCAATGTCAGCAAAGTTCGTGGAAACGCAGACTCCTCCCTATGCACTCCTGCAGATGGCTGTGTTTGCAGAAGGTGCCGAGCCAGAGCAAATGACTGCAGGCCACAGGCACCAGGGCTGCAGTAACTGTGACCCCATACGGCACGCAGAAGGGGCATGCTGAGCGTCAGGGCCCTCAGCTGGCCACAGGCAGAACGGGTCACGCCTCCTGGGCTCAGTCCCGGTGTGACCCAGGAGAAGGGGAAGGCAGCTGTGGGCGCTCATGGCCAGGTCCTCCCCAAGGCAGACACTGCTCCTCACTGTTCCAAGACTCCACCCTGGAGCTCTCACGGTCTCCAAGGTGCCCCGGGGGGACAATGCTAAGTGAGCAGAGCCCAAGCAGTCACCAGCCCACGCCATGCCCGGTGGCATTCACCACAAGGAACAACGCCCATTCCCCTCCAAAGATGAAGGCAGGGTGGGGTGGAGGGAGTCAGCCCTCGGCCTGCAGCGCTACCCGGCACAACTTTCCAGAGGCCACCTGGCTCCTTTACCCTGCCCAAAACGCGGCTTGCATAGGTGGCCCTGGGGCCCCCGCTGAGTCCCTGGGACTGCCCAACCAGTGGGCTCAGGACCAGCACTTCTCCTGTTGCCAGATCAAAGCCCAATGCCCATGGGCACCTGATTTCCTCACACCCGAATCCCTTGTCCATCAACCAGGTTCTGCACGTGTCAGCAGCCCATGACCGCATCGGGGAGTGGGTCCCCTCAGCCCAGCCTCAGGGCCGTGCACTGTAGCTCTGACAGTGACCCTATCGCGCCCCTCGCCAGGGGTTCCTAGCTGGCACTGGGGACAGACAACTGTCTACATGGGCAGGCCACAGAGCTGTCGGCCATGCAGTGACCACGCCAGCTCCCCGCTAGCTCCCACTGAGACCACTGCCCGCGTCGTCATGATGGAAAACGCGACCATCTGAAGACGACCTCAGTGCACGCCACTTCTCAGACGATGGAGGCGCTGTGCTGGGGCCCGGCTCACTCTCCACAATGCCCACTCGCTCCCTGCAATGACAGTTGTCCAATACCAGTCGCTGCAATCTGCCCAGGGCTTCCCTATGGCCGCCCTTCCCACAGCAGGAAACCGAGGGCAGGTGGGGACATGGCAGGCAGGTGGGGACATGGTGGGCAGGTGGGGACGCGGCGGGCAGGTGGGGACGCGGCGGACAGGTGGGGACGCGGCGGGCAGGCTGGCTCAGAGACATAAACACCTGCTTAACAGGGCCAGGAAGGAGATGACCTGTTAGTCCTCTGGCAGAGGGAGAAGAGGAGGCAGATGGGTGACCTTGAAAGTGAGGAGGGAGTCCAGCAGAGCAAGTTCACTTATTCTAGCGGCTCCCAGGCAAAGGACACACACCTGGGCAGCAGTGTGTCCCCAGGTTCCCAGCAGAGCCAAGCAGGTTCACCAACCAGAGCTCCCTTTCAGATCTGCTGTGAAAGGTGCAAGTAAAAGGCAGCAGACAGCAGACGCCCGGCTGGACGGTGCAGCATCCATTCAGACAGGTGCACAATGAGCAGGGTGTAGGGACACCCACTGGCCAGGGCGCTGCGACTCCAGGAGGAGACACCTCCTTTCCTGCCACCGTGGCCGTTGCTGAAATCAACACCAGGGTCAGGGGGGGCTGGGAGAGAAGCAGGGCAAGGCCAGGGCAAGGCCAGGCAAAGCCCACCCCTAGCACTCCCTGAGGGGCTGGGGTCCCGCTGATGCAGGAAGCACCCCGGGGACAGCAGTCAGGGGGTCGCAGCAGATGCTGCCCACCAGCACCTGGCAGCCGGCGGGGGGACCACTGGCTAAAGTCTCACGTCAGCCTGGGGAAGCGCAAGGGGGAGCCCAGGAATTTCTCTCTTTGTTCATGTCTGGAAGAAGCCCACTCCAGGCGGAAAGGTTTGAAAATCTGAGATCCTGAAAGAACTGCAGCCCTTGGAGGAAGGAAAGCATGGCCAGAGCCCCACGCTGACCTTCCCATCCGCACCCCAAAGTGGGGCAGCCTGGCCAGAAACGGCCTCCTCCTTCAGGGCCAGCCCTTCCTGCTCAGTAGCAGGTCACCACTATCCACCTGTGTCCACTGCACTCCTGCTTCTCAAATACGGCGGGGGCAGACAAGCGGGGGATGCCTCCCTGCCCCCAGTCTCCTCTTTTACAGGTGCCCCTTTTCCCCCACTAAAGCTTTGGCCTCTATGAGCTAGATCAGGAAAAGCAGGAACAGGCAGCAGCTGGTAAGCCCAGTACCCCAAGCTCTCATTCAGGAGTGGTGACAGCCTGGGGAAGGTGCCCTGGGCACCTGAATCCTGGAGAAGGGCACTGCATGGCAGCATAGCACCAGCATATTGCAATGTCAGGAAATGCCAACAGCTCCCTGGGCAGAAGGGGCCCGTTTCTAAAGGATGCAGAAGTGAAGTCACAAGAGTTGCAAGTGGTGAACACACATCGGACCCAACTCTGCCTGGTTTGTCCTTTAAAGGGCCACCCACGGCCCTCTCGCACCGCCATCTGAGTGGCCTCTGAGTCATCCAGATGTGGTGCAAGCAGCGGGGGACACGGCTGCCTCGGAGGATGGCTGGGCCACCGTTTACTGAACGGATTCTTAAGCAGGCGACGGTGAGAGGGCCGTGCTCCTAGGGGCCCTTGCAACCACAGGCTCAGAGGATAAGACAAACACAAGGTTCCCTGGGAACAGGCCCTTCAACAAGCCAGAGCGCCCACTCTGGGGACAAGTCAGCATCCTGCTGGCCCTCAAAAGCCACGCACAGGGCCCCGAAGACCTCCGACCTCGGGGCCACAGCAGAGACACACCCAGCACAGTTAACAGCACTGTGGGCCTCTCTCTGGCCCGCCCATTCGACCACCAGCACCTCCCAAAACCAGCCTGAGCTGCTCAGTGGGATCCCTAACGAGGGGCTGACCCCCTGCATACCCCTCTGAAGCTGGAGACCAGGCACCAAGACAGAAATACCGAAGGATGGCAAGCAAACCAAGCCGGGATGCAGCTCTGAGCTCTGAGCAGTGCCACGTGGGGCGAACTCCCAGGAGACAACGGAGAGGCAGCATGCTGAGACCACAGAACCCCCAAGGCCCACGCCTCGAGGCCCACAGCTGGGATTCTCCTTCGGGATGAACAGAGCCGGGACCGGCCTGAAGGACGGGGGCAGATGGCACTTCCTGCAAAATAATGAAAAGACAATAATCTGTCCCGTTTTTGCTAAGCTGGTGGCCTTAATACGGGTTCTGCCCTTAATCACCTCGAGGCACGGCTGCAGCTGTGCGCCCTAGAGCTCCAACCTGAGGCTGCCCCACTCGCCACTGACAATGACATCACTCAAAGTTAACACAACTGGCTCACACATGACCAACCAAGGCCTAAAGGAGAGGTCCCGTCAAAAACAACTCCGTCACACACACACAAAAATTTCTTTTTCCTTCTCCAAGAAAATGTTCATCGAGGGCACAGCAGCATCCTTGGTTCGCTCCGTGTCGGAGTCACGGGGATCTGGGGAGAGCAAGAGTTCTGAGCTCAGGGCGAAGGTGCAGGAGCCTGGGCACGGTTCCAGCCGCTGGGCCCTGCAGGCCTGCGGGCCCCTGCTCGGGGGGTTCAGGGGCACCTGCTCCCTCTTCTGTCTCTGCCTGGTTATACCGAGAGCCATCTCAGCTCCAGTCCACAGGGAAAAGCACACACACTTCAGCTTGCTGTTGGAGCAAACGAGCTTCCTGACCACACACTGGGACCATCGCTCCTCCGTCGGAGTCCCATCTGCCCTCAAGCGCCCTACACAGTTGGGAAATCATCAGAGCTTCTCAATCTGCCGGCACCTCGGCAGGCTCACGGCCTCAGAGGACAGAATCTGTGCTTTAGTTAGCTCTGGCTCTGTGCTGCCTGGAAAATGCAGCTTGCACCACCAGCAAGTGCTGCTTCATGCACTAGAAAACACCAAGAGGACTTACACACACACACACACACACACACACACGCACACGCTATAATGCTGGGGCTCATGTTTGCAAACACAAAACACCCGTGAGCTGTGTAAGCATCTCTGCAAAGGAGCCTCTGTCAGCAACGGAGGACCGGGTGGACCTGGGTGGCAGGTGCCTTCTGCAAGTGAGTGCAGAAAACCACATCATCATGACAACCCCACACATGGACTTCTTTGTTTCCTGCACAGGAATAAAAATATGCTTCCAGTCCATTTTCCCAAAGCACCCTCCACCCCTGTGATGGCAAGGCTTTCCAGCGCAGGCAGTCACAAAGGAAGATGCTAATGGAAGACCTCAAACATGAGCTCCATTTTGACACACGACCCGACCCAAGCCCCTTGCCCGCACCCCGAGTGCCCGGGCCCTGTAACAAGGGCGGCTTAGTGACTGGTGACAGAAAGCAAAGGAACTCTAGCAGCATTGTTAGTAACACTGGCCTGCTGATGAAATCACTTCAAAATGCTTCAAATGACATGGTTTCTTTACTCAGTGCTTCTGACGGTGGTTAGAAGCCAAGTTTAAAAATAAGAATGTATCAAAGTTTATTTAAATCACCACATTTCATTTCCTTGCTGCCTCCTGGCTTTCTAGGCTGAAGGTCGTCTTTGATTGGTCTTGTCTATCAGCCTACACTGATCCGAGCACTACAAATCAGGGAAAGCCAACCCTAAGAACACAGCCACTTGATAACTGTGCGCTGTCAGAAATGGGCTGTAAATTACTCATCTAAAAGAGCTACCCCCAGCCAGAGCTATCAATGAATCACTTTATTGTTATAATCAATCCTCGCAGACAGCAAGGGAGCCCTCAAGTATGACGGAGGGAGGCCAAGGCTGGCTCCCAGAAGTGAGGGTGCGCCGGCCTCTGCTGCACCCATGGGCATGACAGCCTACATGCATTGATGACTGACAAGTCGATCTGTGCTTGCACTAAAGCACGCTGTGTCTCGTCAGCCCCATCCAAACACAGTCCCAGGGAACCTACCTCGGCCCCTGCTCTGCAGGTCTTCCTGACGGGTGTGTGCTGCAGACAAGTGCCTTGGGTTCAGCCGGGCCGGAGCTGTGCGGAGGCAACAGCCCCGTGCGAGAAGAGCGACGGCAGACAGGCTCCGAAGAGCGTTACAAACGAAGCGCTACCATCGTCCCGCCATCCCCAGTGAGACCACACAGACAGGAACACTGGTTTCCAAGCAAGACTTGAAGCTAAGCAGTCTAGTCTAAGGAGTCAGGCAGACTGCTTGATAACTACTTCGTCTTGGGAAGGTACTTTAACTCCAGCCAATACAACACTTCACCAGCTGTCTGTGAAGAAAGACACAAAGACTCTCGCAAAAGGAAAACCAACTCTGCCCGATGCCACCATCGCTTTCCTGCCTGCTGTGACAACCTCACATTCTCCATGCTCTTGGCCAAGCCACAGGGAATGCCAGTGGTGCACCTTGCATCGTGCCCCAAGCTAGCAGGTTCCAGGGCCTGAGCTCTATGTCCGGAACCCAGAGCTCTGAGAACAGAACTTTACTCATAGAGGTATGGCAAACTACGCAAGTGGCAGAGCCAGACTTGAACCAGCACCTGGCTGCTTTTATAATCATCACGTAGCACGTTGAGTGTGTTAGCTTGGGCTTCCCTGGGAACACACGGTGTGTGAGAGTGCAGGGTTCAGCCGGACCTCACACACAGGGCCTGAAATACATACTATTTCACCTGTGACAACCTCAACCCTGCTGTGACCCTCAGACCCACCTGGCTTGGACATCCACAGGGAGGCACGGCATGGACCCCACTGTGGTCCATGCTGCCTTAGGACGGAAAGTTTTACAGACCACCTGCTTTCTGAAGCATGTAATACATCAAAACTGAAGAAGCAAATATGAGAAGCCCTGAGAAGCAGAGGGCATTTCCAACTTACCCGTGCAAAAATGGGGCGGACACTGGTGCTCTGCGCATTGTAGCCACATGCGTAAAATTTACCCAGATGACAGGTGCAGCTTTTCAAGACAGAAGACAATTACCTAGAACTTGAGGACACAGTGTGGCCCCAGGGTTCCCCCCCCCCCCCCCGTGTGCTTCAGCTTTCTACACAACCCACAGTGCTAGCAGCATCGCTGCAAGGGACAGACAAGCCCGAGCCAACATCAACTGCCCTTCAGGGACAACCACTCCAACAGGCGTGACAGCTTTGCTGCTCTCAACCTGGGCCACGGAGGAAGGACCCAGCTCAGCCTCAGTTGTGTCATTGGCTCTCAATCCCGTCTGTGCACCCCCACTCTCCACCCCCGCCCCACAGCTCCAGGAAAGGGGAGACTGTCTGGAACCCAGGCAGCTAATTACTGCGTGCTGTGAAGTCCGCAAGAACAGAGCGGCAAGCCTGCTATTAGGGGGAAGTGGCACCTCTGAGTGAGCTTCCACAGACCCAGGAGGGCACAAACAGCGCAGTGCAAACCAGCCTTTCACAAAACCACTCCCGCCCACTTCCAATGCTAGAAGAGGATGCAGGGGGATGGGTAACAGTTGGAGTCAAACCAACAGTGCCTCCTGAGAACGTGCTTGCTCCCAGGCAGGTTAAAACAACACGAGGATGGCGGCAAAAGCAAGCCCAGCAACAGGGGACCTGGGCATCACCCTCTCAGCCCGGGACAACACCTGCCACCCATCCATCCGGCTGCTGGGTGTCCACCATCCTCGACCGGCCCTCGAGGGTGCTCTCGAGAAGCTAACAGACCAGGGTCATCCCAGCTTCAGTCCACCATTAATGCATCGGGGAACAGCGGTGACTCGCTTGCATTGGCTTAATACACACCCTAGGGCAGCAGGCAGCTAACCCACAACGTCCACTTCGGAGAAACACTGTGTCCAGGAGTGAGCAAGGTGCTATGACCAATGCCACACCCCAGGGGTTGCGAGGTCAGTCCCACAGAACTGGGGACCAGGTCAGGCCCCCAGAGTTGCTGTGCTTCCCTGGAAGCACCTGAGCTCCTGCCACCACACAGGAAATCCAGAGTAGGCACTCGGCTCTGGCTGGGATTCAGCTGGCGCAGGCCCAGAGGCTCCTGGCATCTGGATGGTGACCCAGGGGGAATAAAATCCAAACCCACACTCCAGTGTTTCCACTGTCTTTTCTCTACCAGCACTGGCGTGAGCAGAGAGGATATCACCAGCGGTTGGCACACAGGAAGGCCTTTTACGAATCTTTACGCAAATGTCCCCATTCACAGCACGCCCAGCCACACCCCCACAGTGGCCTCTTCCCTGGAGCAATGTGGAGGCCAGGCCATGGTTCAGGGCTCCTGGAGGCTGCTGCTCCACCCCTACCCCCTCAAGGCTCCCTGCAAACGACCCTCAGACCTGAGTCAATCATGCCTTCTTGCCAAGGACACTTTCATTGAGGACCAGAATCTGGCCAGTTGAAAACCCCTGCCAGCAGAGAAGCTGAGAGACCAGAGACCCGCCCAGCGCATAGCGGCCTCAGCCAGCAGGTGTGAACTGCCTAATAAGCTCAGCTGAGCCCACCCCACAGCACTCACAGCTGGTAGCACCCACAGAGAGACCAGGCTCAGGGCTGGGAGGAGGCAGGATCCGCCAAGGCCAAGGTCGGCTTCTCCCAGCACGCACCTGTGCTGCAGCCGCCCAGA
This sequence comes from Ochotona curzoniae, assembly GCF_017591425.1. NCBI lineage: Eukaryota > Metazoa > Chordata > Mammalia > Lagomorpha > Ochotonidae > Ochotona > Ochotona curzoniae. The sequence continues at coordinate 3,537,756 of NW_024465405.1, read as the reverse complement.
CCAAGCATGGCAAGCCGGAGCAACCTACAGGTACCAGAGGGGCTGCAACGGAGCATGCTCACTGCCTGCTCAAGGAAAAGGCTGAGCCGGCACCTGCTGGCTAGTGGCTGGGTTGACAAAGCGATCCTCCCCCTGGCCCAGCCGGTCACCTCAAAGAACACCACACACAGACACGCACACAGAGCAAAGGGCAGCGGCACACGCTGGTTTCTAGGATGCTGCAGGATTGCTGCAGAAAACCGCATGTGCAAGCCCGCAGGGGCCTGGCCGTTTGCTCGCTCCTGACCTGGGAGGGCAGAGCCCCGCAGCTGCTCCTGAGTCCCCTTCTCCCCCACCGCGGGCTAAGCCGGGGAACCAGACCAGATCTCACCGCGCCCAGGGACCAGCGGCCCACGCTGCCCACCTCTGCGTGGGGAACCATCGATGCTCTCTGTGCTGGAAGAGTGTGCCTCGGCCCGGGCCCGCCGCAGGCTGCTGAAGTAGCCCCGCTGGCGGGCCGTGCGGCTGCTCCGGACACTGGGCCCCCAGCCGGGTGCGCCGTCCCTGCGGGCAAAGATGCCGCTGAAAAAGCGCAGCAGCCGGTGCTCCGGGCCAGCGCTGGAGCCGGCCGCAGCCCGCGCGCGCTCCAGCCGCTGCAGGTCGCTGTTGTCCAGCGTGCGGTTCTTGCTCTTGCTGCGCTCCCAGCGCTCAGTGTCCGACAGCACCTCGTTCTTGCTGAGCACCTCGCCCACGTCCAGGGTGTTGCGCTTCTCCTGAGCCGGCTGTGCCATGGCCGCAGGTTCCAGCGCGGTCCGGTCCAGGGCCTCATCGCCCGGATCCCAGGTCAGGCTCCCGGAGCTGCTGTGCCTCCTCCCAACGTCCAGGGCAGGGCTTTCCTCAGTCTCGCTCCAGTGCCTGAAGCTGAGGCTCCTCCGCAGGGGTGCGGCCCGGGCCCCCTCCAGTTCCGGGCTGCTAGGACGCTCCTCTGCTTCCGGAGGGTCGCTGGCCAGGTCCACCGGCTCCGGGCTGCGAGCGCAGGGCCGGAGCCGTCCCAGCTCCAGCTGCCCAGTGCTGCGGGTCCGGAAAGTGCGGAAGTCCCATGCTGGTGGCTCACAGGCCTCCGAATCTTCAGCGTCCTCCAAGGCTGCCTCCTCTTCCTCCTCCTCCTCCTCCTCCTCGGCCTCCTCCTCCAAAAGCCGCCCATGCGTGCCCGGGGAGCGCGGTTGCCGAGGTCGCCGAGCCGGGCGCTGGTCGGGGCCTCCGGGGCCTGAAGCAGCCAGATGCTCCTTCCTGACCATGGTCACGGAGATGCGGTATACAGTCTTCCTGGGGGCCGGCCGGCGGGGCATCGCGTCTGCAGGCGGCGACGTGGGCTCGCTGCTGCTGTCCAGCAGGTACATGGTGCCCCTGCCGCAGCCACCACGCAGCCCGCCGGGGCCCCGGCCTCAGCCAGCGCGCCCAAGGACCCGGAGGCGAGAGTGGTGGCTTCCCGGGCGAGGCGCTGAGAAGCCGGCAGCGCCGGCGGGCGGGCCGGAGCGGGGCCCACGCCCCCCGCGCAGTGACGGCCGAGCTCAGGCTGCGGGTACGGCGCCCCTGCTGCCCGCCGGCCCGTGCGCGGCACGACCCGTGCGTGGGGGTGCGGGCCTGGGTCGCCGAGCCATGGGACGGCGAGGTCTGGCAAGCGGTCAGATGCAGGGACAGCCTCGCTGGCAGGTGCGGCCGCGACGCACACGGCCTGGGGCGGGTGGCAGCGCCCGCGGCTTCATTGTCTACTGAGCGGGGCCGGCTCGCATCTCCCGGGCCTTTTTTTCCGGCAGCCTCCGCCACTCCCCGGGCTCCGGGAGGCGCGGGCAGCTGCACCGGCCTCTCGGTGCAGGGGCGGGCAGGAGGTGGTTTAAAATGGAAATGCGCGCCGGGGCGGGGCGGGCGGGAGGGGGCCGAGGAGCAGGGACAGCAGAGCCGCGCGCGCCCAGCCTGAGCTGCCGGAGTGCGGGAGCGCGGCGGTGGCGAGCGCGGCGCGCCCAAGCGCAGGCCTGGATTGCGGAGGCGCGGACGGGAGCCTTGGGGTGCAGGCAGCATTCCAACTGGTCAGGCAGCCCAGGGCTGACCAGAAACACGGTGCGGGTGCATCTTTGCCACTGGCTTTTAACACACAGCTTCGCAGAGGGCGCTGTGACAACAAATGACTCCGTAAAGAAATGTTATCTGCTGCCTGTCACCCTGAACTCCCAGAAAGATCCAGGAGACCACCCAGTACTGGGGGGGAGAAGGTCACTTACAGGCCAGCTGCAGCCATTGTGGTAAGGCGCAGGAGATTCGACCTGCCTGCGGGAGCCAGGTGTGGGCACTGAAGCAGCCAGCCTAGGTACTCCACCTGTAAAGCTGGGCTGAACTCTGAGCACTGTGTGGGCATTAATCTACTCTGATCTGAAGGGTAGTAACAGAAATAGGGCAGGAGGGAAGGAGCAGAGGACGGAGATGGGGAGAGATTCCAACTGCAGGTTCATTCCCCAGGATGGAGCAGGCCAAAACCTGGAGCTGGAGACGGCAGGACCATGGGCACTGTGCCCTGGCAAGGGAGCTGGATGGGAAGCAAGGAGCTGGGATTGAAAGGACAGTCTGGGGATGCCACACAGCGAACCCCGCCCCGCAAAGATGATGACTGCTGTCCAACTCCTCGACCTGCTGCCTCGGGGCTCCGAGACTCTAAACATGGGGGACTCGGTGACAGCAGGTCTGGTCAACACAGCCACCCATGCTGCGTGCCACCCAGACTGTTCTGGATGGTCGGAAATGCGACACATGGAGCCACGTGCTTCCAGCACCTCCTCCAGGCACAGGAACACCAGACCAAGGGAGGCGTGGTGAGGCCAAAGCCCCGCCCTGCAGGGTTGATGCCATAAAGGCAAAAATGGTTCAACACTGGGGGTACCTGCTATGATCCGGCACTAAACAGGATGGAAAGATAATTGAGAGATGCTAAGGCTCAGAGAGGGCGGCCCCTCCCCAGGGTGCACTCCCGGCACCTGTGTGCCCACCCCTGGCTCCAGGGCTGTGCCTTCTTTGTGGGCAGGAATCGTGCTGGATGACGAGGCAGAGCAGTGGGAAGCGCACAGCCACCTGGTACTCTGGCCAGCCGGCATCTCCAGCAAAGTCCCACTTAGCTCTTTCCTAATGGTGTACTTGGTGCCTGCCCAACAGGTGCCTCTAGATTCCCAAACCCACGAGAACCCCTACGGCCAGGTGACCTTGCCATGGGGGAGAGGAGAGCCCACTACAGAGCTAGAGAAAAAGGTGGGGCAAACAACCCAGAGACAGCCGGGGGCCCCACGTTGTGTCTAGTCAGTGAGTTCTGTAAGGATTTGGCACCAGCCACGTGGACCTCAGCGGGTAGACCAGCTACATCACTGAAGGCTGTGGGCCTGGACAGCCTGGCCTCTGCTGGGAGCCACAGAGGGACTAGCCCCTAGGGCTCCAGACTCCTGGACGTGGGCCCATCTTACTGCACGGGACCGTGGTAACCTGCAAGCACTGCTCTGCACTCCGATCTGCCTCCCTGCGCCTGGCTCGCCTGGCAGGTCTGCAGAGCCAGGCACACACTCGGGTCCGCCACCCTGTACGGCCTGCAGAGCACGCAGCCTAGGCTCTGAGTGGCAAGCGGGCTGCCCGGCCCCGGCTCCCAGTCAGTACACCTTGCTCTGCGATCCGCCCCAGGTTTTGTGCCAAGCCGTGCCAGGACCAGGGCTGCAGAGCAGAAGAACCCACTGGAGCCATAGATGGGAATCTTCCAGGGAATTTCTTTCAGCCCTGGCCAGTGTGCGTTCAGGGTTCCAGCATGCATCCTGCCCCAGTAGAAGGCCTTGATTTTCCACGGCAGCGTGAGGGTGCTGCATGGGGTCTGATCATCACGGGGGGTGCAGCTGCCTGAAGAGCCAGGATCCCCACCACCCCGACATGGGCTCGTCCGATGCCAAGGAGGCCCAGGAGCTCCTGTCACTGCTGACCTAAATCCCCCTCCACAAAGCCAGACCTGGCCTTCTCAAAAAGACAGCGTCCGAGGGCCGCTCCCTCCAGTCCATTATGCTGTGGCGCTTTGATTTGGCCAGAGCTCTTTCAATGGACCCCACCAGGACTGTTATTGCTCGAATATTTCCCATATTGCAGAATCTATCACCTATTTTTGGCCTAAAAAAATGAACTTGGAGTCAGTCTCCGCATCCAAACCCGTGCCCATGACCGAATCCCACGAGGGCTGCAGAGAAGGGTCCCAGCAGTCGTACAGGGCACCCACCGGACAGCAGCCCTGCACATCACACCTCCGCCAGAGACCCTGCTCTCCGCAGCAGCGCCATCTGCTACACACTGCTTCCACATCGCACACCCTGCCAGCCAGGAATCACAGACCCCCGACTGCTGGCAGTCCTGCCCTGGCTTCCGCACGCCCAGCCTGGCAGCAGCCAACAAAACCCCCTCCAAGGAGTCACTTAAAGCTCTTCTGGCAGCCACCTGCCCCAAAGTTGCCCTGGAGAAGCAAAGAGATGCACATTTCACCTTTCACTGACCATTTTGTGTTTGGCCTTGAGGCCAGCGTGGTTTCCCATGATGCACTGCTGTACAGTGAAGGCCACTTCCGGGGCAGAGTTTGCTGATCCCCAGCTTGCTGGGTGACCCTCGCAGGGTCTGCCCAGGAAGGACCAGGACGCTCCCTCCTTAGGCAGACTCATGGGGAGACCCCCAGAGACCCGCATGCTTCCCCGCTAGCTCCTCAAGAGCCTGAGACTGAAGCCACCTCCCAAGACCATGCCAGGGCAGGGCTGGCTGCACCTGTGCCCTGCTTCTCCTGGGCGCTCCACAGCAGCCCCTCAGTGAGCACAGGACAGGGATGAGGACAGGTCAGGGGCGACTCAGCAGAACCCAAGAAAGTCCTAACTTAACAAAGGGCTCATCCATCCACCTCCCCAGGAAGGACCTGCAGTCAACTGAGAGCCATGGAGGAGGGGGACGGGCAGAGCTGGGTGTGGGTGACCAGCCCCCCAGGCCTCCCCGTCCCGGGGTTACCCGGGTCCAAACGTGGGCTTTCCTGAGCAGCCTTCCCAAGGACTCCTTGATGACAGTGACTCTGCAGGCAGGGCAAGGTCATCAGCCCTGGCGGCCACTGGACTTGAGTGTCTCCACGAGGCCCCTCCATCATGCAGGTGTCAGAAGAGAGGGTTACGTGTGTGGTTAAGAGAAGGCAGAAAATGACCACTTCCGGTGGAAGCACTGAAAAAAGCCTCCTGAGAGGGTTACGTGTGGCCTCCACCCAGAGCAGGGAGCTCCCTTAGGGCTGCACAGCCCTCTGTCCCCAGTCACAGTCAGATGCGCGGCAGCATCCCTGGCCATGGCTCACTAGGGGCCAGCAGCCGACAGGACAGCTCTAGAAGGACGTCCCTGGAAGGGGGGCAGAGGCTCCACTCCACCGCCACAGTCAGACCACGTTTTCCAATCTTTCCCTGCTATTGTTCTGACCCTACCTCTTCCTCCCCTCTGCACACACTCCCGTGACACCCAGTGTCCCTGTTAGAGCAGCGGTCACTGTGAGGACTCTCCCTGGACAGAAGGGACAGCAGGTGGCTTCGGTGCAGCGTTGTCCTCCTGTGACAGGTCAGGCATTGATGAAAACAAAGCAACAACAGTAAAGTCTAAGGGCACGCCGTGTTGGTTTTCAGTAGGAAGCATCCTAGGAGGGGTGCATAAAGGCTCCCTCTACACCAGTGACCCCCGCTCAGTGGCGGGTGAAGGGCAGCTACAAGGCGCAGGGCACTGAGCCAGGCGGCCTGTCTCTCCACTACTCCTCCCTGTACCTGCAGCTTCACTGTGCACAGGGACCGGCAAAGTGACAGGAGGAAAGATCTAAGTTCTCCTGCTGCATGGGGAACGGGGAGGGGAGAGCAGGGAGGAGAGCAGGGAGGGGAGAGGGGAGGGGAGCGGGGAGGCAGACCAGGCCCCGTCTTGTGACTTCCACCAAAAAGCAAATGGCCAATGAGAAGTCAGGCTTGGTTTTCAAACAGGTCAGCCTCACTCCTCAATTCCCGCTCCTCAGCAAGAGAGAATGTTGGAAAGGTCTTGGTGGCTTTTCTCGGTATCAGGCAAAGCTGATTACCATCTCAGAAGTGAACCAGCACTTGATGGAAACAAACACAAACCACTCTTGCTCCTAACACCACAAGTGGCTCCTGTTGATGGTCACATGCTAGCGTGACCAGAGGATGCCACCCACTAGTCCCCAAGCGGCTGCAACGAGGCAGCGCCTGCATATGGAAAACAAAAGCAGCGATTCCTATGGGTTTTCTGAGCTTCTTGGTCTGAGAGCACAGGGGTCCAAGCCCGTGCAGGTCACATGGTCCGCTGTGACAGCCGCGGCAGGGGACTCTCCCACTAGTGCATCTGTACAGCTGCCCACGCACAGCCTAGTCTCCAGAGAACTCTGGGAAGAGCCCTAATTATCTCCTAGAGCAGGAATAAGTGCTGGGAGTTGGTTCAAAGACACACCGAGCTTTTATCAGGATCCACTCAGATCCAACAGATTTAGAGAAGGTCACCGATGATGCCCCTGGGAACTGAGATCAGCACCATTGCCTCACCCAGCCTCTTTTCATGGGATTACCACGTCTGCATCCCAGTCGGGATCTGGATGCAGACACATCTGGAAATCTTTGATCTGTGCCCAGGGGATCTGAAGATTTAAGGTATTTTTGTTTCTCTCTAAATGTTGAAAAAAAGGCACCAGGGATGCCTGTTCAGAAACCTACCATCCTCCCAGGTGGCTCTGCAGAGAGTGCCAGGGGATTGGACACCTGCGTGTGCACCCCAGGCTCAGGGGACAAGCCTTACAGAGACTGGAGCAGCAAACCCCAAAAGGACTAAGACCAGGGCGCTTGGGAAAGAAGGGCACTGGGTCCCCCATCATACCTGATAAGTAATGACTCCGCATCAGCTCACCACGCCCAAGGCCCAGCAGGTGCATCGGGCACCCCGCAGGGGACAGGACACAGGAGCTCCTGGCCTCAGCCGGTCCTCCTGCCTCACACCTGTGCACACCTAGGTGCCCCTCCTGGGCGTCCATCACCCTGCCCTGACACTTCTCGCTGCTCTACCGCCTCCCCTCGCAAGTGGCAGCTAACAACAGCTCCAGCCCTGGCACCATTCTGACTAGTGGCGGACTTCGCCCAGTAGCTGATGCTTGACCCATTCTGGAAGCCCTCAGGCATACCTGTCATTGCACACACAAGGTCAGCTGGCTCACACTAACCCCACCCCTACACACATATACACATACACTTAACCCATGAAGTCTCCAGAAGTCAGAGAAAGACACAAAAAAGACAGGGTGACTCATTTCTTCCCCCGACCACAAAAATCCTCAGCTGCAGCTGATCCTGGGTGGCCGCCCTCTGCGACAGCCTGGCCTGCCCCTCCTCCCCCAGCACTGGGAAGCACACACATGCTCCCTGTGTGCACTGGGGGTACAGGTTGAGGTGGGAGACAGCTGGCCCTGAGCGGGCCACTGCTTAGGAGGGAGAGGGTACAGAGCTCTGAGGGACAGAGGGCTGACTCACCTGTGAGTCCTCAGGATCCCTGATGTGGTGGTCCCTGGTTGACCATGGCTGACCCTGAGCTCACATCCTCTGCAGAGGACCCGGCCTTGGTTGACAAATGCCTAGGCCACAGGCGAGACTTAATGATGCACGAGTGTGTCGGGTGAGTGGAGCGTTGTGGAAGGAGCAGTGCCCGGAGCTGAGGAAGAACCCCTCAGTTCTTGGCACCTACCACTGCAGAGGTTCCCAGGGCAGCGGCCAGTGTATCTCCAGAACATTCTAGGGAGCAGCGGGGGGGACCTTGTGCAAAGTGCTGGGGCGGTCCAAGGAGCTCCCCCAAGCACATGCCCATCACCTACCACCACACCCTGGATGGCTGAGGAGTTCCCAGACAGGCAAGCTCCCAAGAACTGCTCAGGAACTCTCCTGTACCTGCAGCCAGGCAGCCTGACTGCTGGCACTGCCTGCTCAAGGTCCCCAGCTGGCCAGGACTTGGCCGAGATGGACTCCCTTGTTCCCTTGCAAACAAGACACAAGGAGGGGTCTTAATCTGCAGGAGCTGAATGGTCACACAGTGCATTTTATAGCAAAATGCTTCCAGTTACAAACATGGAGCCCATCAACAAGAAAGGCCTGAACCCTGAGGTCATCATCGAGCAGGGACAAGCGGTCCCTTTCCTGGCATTTCAGCTCAGACTCCAAGGAGCCAGCCCTCCACAGCCCAGGACTCCCCAGAGCTCAGCACCCACTCTGAGATGGCCAAAGCTCCACGCAGGCGCCCTGGGAGGCCCAGCTGTAGATTTGGTGCCTCCTTCTGCCGCTCCCTGGGCCCCAGGTAGGCACTATTATTGCCCATGACCTGTGTGGGCAGAAAGTCAGCCACAGGGTGGAGAGGCCCCAGACCTCAGTATGCACTGTGTACTGAGCCCAGCAGCCCTCACTCCCCTCACCAGAGTCAGGGAGAAAAGTCGGCTCTGATCGAGGGTGGCCCCAAAAGGGCCTTCCCCACGGAGGAGAAGCCCCCTGTGGATGCTCAACGGAAGGCCAGAGGAGAGCACACGGCATGGATTCTGCACCTATTCCCACACAGTCACTCCACGTGACCTCCAAAGGTGGCCGATGTCACTGCTGAGCAGGCAGCCGGGCTGCTGCTGTCAGGGGTCAGCAAAAGCAGGGGGAACACGTGGATGTGTGTGGGGTAGAAGCGACTTTTTTTTTCCCAAAAAAGTTCAACTGTGGGTTGAGTGGAACCCAAGGATGAGAAGACAGAGTGTAAATCACTGTATTCTGTGCCTGGGCAAGGAGGAGGAGGAGGAGGAAGAAGGGAAGGAAGGAAACCAAGGTGAGGAGCATCTGGGCACCTGCAGGCCCCGCGGGGGTGAAGCGGGCAGCACCGCCCTGGAGAGGGCTCCTCCTCTCCCATGTGCGAGTCCGTGTGCACGTGCGCCCGCCCCCCACACCCCTGCTGCCTCCGCACCTGCTCCTGACCTCTTGACCTCAATTCCGGAAAGCAGCAGCCAGGGACTGCCCTGCCCTACGGTGGAAACTCCCACTGACAAAGCCATGGGTTGCCACCACCAGAAGCATTCCAGACACAATTAGCTCAATGCAAAGGTAAGGGAGGGTGCTTCATGAACTGGCTCAGAAGATACCGAGATCCTGAGAAATCTCTAAGGCAGGATGCTGCCCTTGTGGGGACAAGCCACAGGTCCTAGGGGACAAGGCTCACAGATGGAGAGAAGGCCGCAGGACAGGCTCTGCAAATACTGGCCACTAAGGTTCTGGTGATCCCGGGTGTCAACAGGAAGGTTCTCATGTTAATGACCTTCACTGTGATGCTTCGGATCCTACTGGAAAGGGTGAGGGTTGGCTGGGTACAGCTGTGAGGACACAGCCACACACGCGCGCGCGCGCACACACACACACACACACACACACACACACACACACACAGCCACACACCCCTCTCTGTGGTCCAGGCCCCAGCAAGCTACAGCTATGGGGACACAGCCACACACAGCAACTCTCTCTCTCTCTCTCTCTCTCTCTGGGTGTGTGTGTTCCAGGCCCCAGCGGCCCCAGCAAGCTGGCTTCTGCTGAGGCTGCCCTTGTGCTATGTCCTCTCCTGGTCTTCCCCCTGCATGGGTCTGGACTCTGACCCCCCTCCTTTCACAAGGTCACCACTGTACTGGATGACAGGCCCCAGTGTCACTCCAGTGGACTCCACCCCTGCTTTTCAGACCTTATCTCCACCATGAGTCACCTAGGGGGCCACTGGAGGGTTAGAACGCATCCTGAGGGTATGATTCAGGGCACAGCCATTCCCATCTCCCTCCCCTACATCTGACGAGAGCATCTGGATTCCCTTCCCTCAGCTAGCACGCCAACACAGCAAGCCTAAGGCTGCAGTACCACACTGCCTACACCTGCAGCAGGTGCTCAGCATCTTCTCCAACCAGCTGAGCAGAACCAATCCCACCAGGTCCTTCTCAAGGAAATTCACTGTGCTATGGGACAGACAGGTCTGGTGTGGGACACCTTAGGGTCACAGACTGGAAGTCACACCCCACGGCAGTCACAAGACTCCTTCCTCAGCGCGTAAAGGGACCATTCCCACCCAAGCCTGGCATCGAATCGAGCAGGGCAGCTCACTCTCACTCTTCCTGCAGACACAGAGGTTGCCACCTCCCCCTTCTCAGCTCGCTCTGTCCGTGAACTCCGCCCACAAAGTCAGTAACTTCTTTACCTTTTAAACAAACCTTATCACTTCAGCAGCTGTATTTGTGCCTGGATTTAGAATGCTTCTTAAACAAAAGGCAAGAACCTAGAAAAAGCCTATTGGGCCCAACCTAGCTCACAGCAACTGCACAGGACAGGGCTGGGGTGGAAGCCACTCTTGACTGTGGCTTCCACTTTCCATTTAAAGCTACATGTGTCTTCCTCAAACACTGCATCAAAACCCACATGACCCCTCCAAGGACTGCCTTGCCCAGCCCCTCACGGGCCCATCCTCCTTTTCCATAACTCTCTAGATCAAAACCCAGCATCTCACCAGAGCACATATTGTCCCATTCGTTAGCTTTTTTCCACAAACCCAAGACGAAAGAGGCAGCAAATGAGCCACGAGAAAGGCTTTATTCCAGCAGGGGAGGTAGCAGTGGGCAGAGAGAAAGTGAGAGCAGAGATAGGCAGATGAGCAGAGAGCACACAGGAGAGAAGGGGAGAGTTCCCTACAGCCTCAAGGCGGCAGGGAGAGTGCAGGTCAGGGACTGGCAGGTGCGGCTGCAGGCGGGCACCAGGGATAAACGCCTCAGGGGATTGGTGGAGCACCTGGTTTAAACCCAAGGTCTCTAGGCTTACTTAGACAAGTGGCCGTAAGGGGGCCTAGACATAGGGGATTTACGGTAATAGTGCTGGGTAAACAGGTATTCAAGGGGCCAAGACCTAGGGGGTTTAAGGCAGTACCGGGTAAGGCGGCATTCCAGGCACTCAAGGTGGCCTGAGTCCAGGATAGTAGAGTCCGTCTCAGGGTTGCTATTAGTCTCTCCTTACCCCTATAGCACCCAGGCCAGCACCTTCACTGCACAGAGACCAGGGAAGCCCTGGAAATGCGTACTAGGTAATTCTAGCAGGAGCAATCTCAGACTTCTGGGAATGTGGCAGGGGAGGGGGCTCAGGAGACCAGGACCCCTGCTCCAGGACCACCAGCAGAGGCACAAAAGCCCCTGCTCTCTCCACTGCCACTGCTCCGCTTGCCCGCAGCCCAGCTCAGCCAGAGAGGTATTCTAATTGCTCTTAATTGATCAGATAAAAGCATTTGATGCTGCTCTGCTGGCCCCGTGAGCACGCTGGCTCTGGAAGTTGTGGACAGGAAGAACACTGGTGAAATACAGGGAGAAGATCAAAGCAACAGATCAGGGACAGCACCGTGCATTAAGGAGCCAGACCGGTCACGCAGGCGTTGAGTCTGCAACTCCCAGAGCCGTCCCCGGACACTGGCCGCCTTAGTCACCCAGGAACAAATTCAGAACACATCTCTCCCGACCACACCTCTGTTCTCACCCACTCCACTCACTCATGTGTGCCAGGAAGGATGCACTTGTCAGGCACCAGGTTGTGATCTGCCCAGGGAACAGAGCCTCATGGAGAACAAACACGGAGCCAGCGACGCTTCCGGTTCCCAGCTTCTGTACACTTAATTAATTCCATGTTCTCGATTCCAGCATGAATCAATTCTCATAGCCTAGGCCTGCTTTCAAATCCAACTTGACCTTGTACCAAAAGCACAACTGTTTCTGTTAACGCACAACTCAGAAGCAAAAAAAAAAAAAAAAAAGGCGGTTAGAGTAATTAATATTCCTTCTCCGTGGAAGAGCTTTGAAACGGTGTGATTCAATCAGAAAGTCAGCTTCCTTTCAAGTTCACTGGGTTTCCTACATGAATGCAAATCATGTGACCACCACAGACAAAGCAACCAAAAACGGGCGCCTACTCCTCCAGTTCCATGTCGGTCCAGACTCGTGTGGGGAACACATTCCAAGCCATGCATATTCAATATCTTTATTCTAGTTTTCCTGAGACCATGTGCCTGCACGAAAGCAGACCCGAGACAGCGGGCCTTTCAGATGAAATCTGCATCAAGCACTGTCATTCTAGAACACAAAGACCTTGCAACACTCCCGTGGACGTGATTGGAGAACGCCCACGGCAGCACTGGCCAGGGGGACAGCTGACTGCTAATAACTACAGAGACGGCGCGCCCGTCACTGCCACAGCGTCACAGGCTTGAGAGCATTTAAGCTCCATGAACCCAAACATGCACACGCAGGCACACGGGACAACCTTCAGCCAGACCAAACCCTTCTGTTGCTTTTGGGCTCCATGCTAGGGCACGGAGGCAGCGACTCTGCTTTTCCCTGTCATCACTCCATCAACTGCAAACATTGCTGTTCCAATCTACCCTGCACTAAAATATGCAACTCAGACACACGCTACCTTCTCCTTGTTACTGAAGTCACTCAGTCCAGCAACCCCTGCTGAAGCCCAGGAAATGCCATGGCAGTGAAGGCACCATCGCTCACAGAATCCACGGGGCTCCGGTCCAGACTCCCCAGGCTACAACAGGCAGAGGGAAGGCGGAGACACCCCTGTCATCTAAGGTACGTGGTTACAGATAAACGCCCTCGTGGCCTTCCAACCTCTCATCACCACGCAGGCTGACACAACCAGCAAACAAACCCAGAGGACCAGACTCCCCGCTAGGGACCTGCCTGGCTCCTCTGTGCATTCTACCTGCATTTGTTAAAGTTACTTACCATTTTGATATGAAAGGCTAATGCCGATTTTTAAATGCAGATGTAGGCTGGCTCTCCAACTTGGAGGAAAATACAAACGTATTTGAAGATTTACTTATTTTTGTTGAAACAGCTACAGAGAGTGCGCGAGTGAAAGATTCTCCATATGTTGGCTTACTCCTCAAACGGCGCAGACGCCGGAGCTGGGCCATGCTGCAGCCAGGAGCTTCTTCCAGCTCTCCCATCACGTGCAGAGGCCCAAAGTCAGCGGCCATCACAGTTCTAACGCAGAAGAGTCACGCACAGAGGGGCAATCAGTTCAGCGTGGGGCGGTTTCTTGAGGTTCATGGACCACCCAGGACAAGGAGCCCAGAAAACGGTGTTCCAGAAGACAGAGTCGAGCTGGCTGGACAGAAGGCGAGAGCCCAGCGCACGGCCAGGGTGGTGTCCCCTGGGCCCTCTGAGTTGCTCACTCCCACGGGGCACAGGACCTTGGAGCAGCATGTCAATCTCAGGAACCTCACTCCAGACACCCCACCATGTCACCCCAAAGCTGGCCAGCCTGCCAGAAGTAGGTTATGTTCAAAGGAAGGCGTGTCAGCCCCCTTCACCACGGCCAGCCAATTAAATAACCACTAAATAATTAATTCTTCCAAACATAAAAAGGATGCTCCAACACTAGAAATTCCACATGAAGAGACCTAACTGCCCAAAACTGGTTAATTGGTCACCCACTGTGGAAATCTCTTCACCTTTCTAGAAGTGAGATACCTGACTTCAGCACGGTATCTTCTCACTCACATTTTGCACTGCCCCTTAGAAAGGAGTGAACATCGTTGAACTGAGGTGGGAGCCCACTACCCCACCCTCCAGCGTGGTCACCGCCCAGGAACCCCGTGTCCTTCCAGCGTGGTCACCGCCCAGGAGCCCCGTGTCCCTCCAGCGTGGTCACCGCCCAGGAGCCCCGTGTCCCTCCAGCGTGGTCACCGCCCAGGAGCCCCGTGTCCCTCCAGCGTGGTCACCGCCCAGGAGCCCCGTGTCCCTCCAGCGTGGTCACCGCCCAGGAGCCCCGTGTCCTTCCAGCGTGGTCAGCGTGGACGCTGCTGACAGCGCTGGCTGGGGCACAGTTTTCTCAATGGCCCCAGCACTCCTGCCAACCTGGTGCTATCCAACAAGTCACTCCCCAGCTTGCCACCACACTCCCCCAGCCTGTGGTCACCACCCCCACAGATGTCTCTTAGGTAGCCTGCTTCTTCCAGGGCACATGCAAGCACTTTCCACACAGCATTCCTTTGCTAAGCGTTGCTAGGCTCCCGACTCAGGTACCGGCACAGCTCGGTAATTCATAAAAACCGTACTTCCTACTCTGTGCTTCTCAGGCTGAGCTGGCCTCTGATGGCCGAGGACTCTGCAGAGGAACAGGGCGGAAGGTAAGTTCGTGTGCAACGATGCCCAGGCACCCGTAAGGCAAAGCAGCTCCAGTAAGAGAGTGACCGGATTGGGGTCTCCCTTTTGTGCTGTGTCCCCAGCATTGCCTGGGAACTCAAAACAGGTTTTGTTCAAACAACTAAGACGTAAGGCGCCTCCCAGCTACAGGACACTGCAAAGCACATCCAGAGGGCTCTTCAGGCCACACAGACCCAAGCTGCTCGGCCTGACAGTGCCTGGCCAGCCCATCCATGGTGCTGTCCTGTGTGTCACCTCCAAACTCAAACCCCACAGCCACTTCCCACAAGCAGCGAATGACCCTGCTCTCGCCAGGCCCGCTGGACAACCTGGCATTCCAGACCCGCCTCGGCTGTGCGTGGGGCCCTTGGCCTTCAGCTCCTGAGGCCCACAGAGAGCTTGAGTGAGAACAACCAGGCCACGGCTTCAGCACACACCTCAGGCAGGCATCTTGTGGCTATTCCAGGCTGCGGAGGCTGGAGAAGTGAGGAAGAGAGTAGGAAAGCAAGACCCAAGGGCGGGAGACTCAAGTGAATCCCATTACCTATCCAGTACAGCACAGCTCAGCTACAGAACTGCCTGCCATTCCAACACGGACAGGCAGAATAGGCCAGTGGGCAAGCCAAGATCTGATTTCAGGCAACCAAATCATTCCCAGAGGCATGCCAACCACGTGTACTTCGGGTTCTGCTAACAAGACTGGGACAGCAGACACTTGTACTTCTTGCAACACATCACCCTGGGAGCCAGAACTGCTGCTCGTGAGTGTCTCCCCAGGACCCATCATCTGGCCCCTACACGCTTGCTGAGGTCAGTCCCACCCAACGCTTGCGACGCTGGCTTTCCCATGTGCAGCACTGACGCAGGGATCTGCTTGACTTGTTGCCCGGGATCCTGGACAAACCCCCGAGAAGTCACTAAAGCCCCAGAGAAGTGGAAAATGCCTTGCTAGACAATGAGACCCGACAGAAGGGATCCTCAGCAGACCGGCCCCCACCCCTGCACCCAGTCCTCTCCCGGCAGGTGCTCAGGCAGACTCCCTCTGCACAGAAGGGGTGGTCACCCAGCCCTGACCCCTGGAAGCTGGGGGTGGGGGATGTGCACACTGCGCCCCCTTCTAACCTGGCATCACCCCAGAGCGCTTTCCCTTTTCAGGCAAGTGACCAAAGATGTTTGAAACCATTACAGAAGGGGTACCCCACAAAGCAGAAACATCTCTTTGGAACTTTTCAAATGACTGATTTATTTGAAAGTTGGAGCTAGGGGGAGAAGAGGGAGAGACACAAATTCTCCATCCATTGGTTTACTGCCCAAGTGGCTGCAAGACTGAACCAGGTCATGCCAGGAGCCAGCAGCCTCTTCTGGGTCTCCCACATGGGTGGCAGGGGCCAAACACCTGGGTTTTCTTCCACTTGTCTTCCCAGGTCAGTAGCAGGGAACTGGATGGAAAGCAGAGCAGCGGGGACACAAACAATGCCCATGGGGGCACCCCGTGTCTCAGGTAAGGCTTTGCCCACTATACCACAACTCCAGCCCCATCTCTTGGGAACTTCATGAGAAGGGCAGCAGACATCTGAAGTCACTGAGCTTGGAGAATTTATCTACTGAGAGTGGAGCTCAAATGGCCGGCCAGCCGGAGACTTCACTTGCAGCTTCCTTCACCACCCCTTCTGTCCACGGCTAAGGCCAGCATCTGAGCAATCCTACAACCGCTCTTGCAATCTTCCTTTTACAGCTTGATCGGCATAGTCCCGTCACCTTAGATACGTCCTAGGCAGGCCGTCCTTGACACGCATGCACGGGAGATTTCTGCCCAAGTCAGCTGCCTAGAACAGCTGTCTGCATCAAGGGATGTGCCACCACGTGACAAAGCCTCAGACCACGTTGGTAAAGCCCCATGTCCAGTGCACCAGCCTCCCCTCTGCTCACTGCACGCGCACGCTGCAGCCACTCCCTGCAGGTGGAGGGACCCTAGGGGCTCTAGAGATGAAAACTTGGCAAAGGGGCTGTGCAGTCCAGCACAGAGAACTCCAACGAGCTCCTCCCAGATGGACAGGTGCATCCCTGCTCAGATCCTTGGGAATACACTTGGTGAGGCACCAGCCATGAAGGGTTAGCATCAACGAGGGACTCAGGGAGAAATCCCACGACAGGCACACATCTGTGAACACACCACGCCGTGGCGAGGCAGAAGGAGACAGTGCTGGCTCCACTCTCTCCGTATTATCTAATCATGAAGAAATCTAACTGTTCCTCCGGAAGGTTCTTCTCCCAAGCCTCTCATCGTCCTCCCAGGAGTCCACCAGCAACACCCAGCCACCTGCAGCGGAAGCAGCTCCAGGCACTCCATGACAGCTGCAAGTTTGTAAGGCTGACCTTCCCTGGCTCCAAACTCCCCCTGCTCCAGCAGCAGCCACACTGCTCCGCAGCCGGAGGGGGACAGGGGTGGCGTGCAGAAGCTGGGGAGAGCCCTCCTTCTGCTCCTCTCAGACCTCCTCCATGACGGAAGCACCACACAAAGGCAGAACAGGCTGTGTCATCTGCTTCCTTTGATTAGATAATCAGCTTTCTCTCGGAGGAAGATGGAAGCGGTTGGGGGGAGTACCACGAAGAGTCAAATGAGCGTGCTGGCACAGATACCAGGCCCCCATTGAGAGATGTTATCATGAGCGAGCTAAGTCGTTTTCTGCAGGGCGTGTCTGCAAAGCCATGCTGCAGCAGCGAGAGGCTCGCTTCCAGCTTCCCTCTCTTTCAAAGGCAGGGATGTGGCGAAGCGGGAGGGATGTGCACCTGCCAATGGACTCCCGAGGACGCCCAGGGGAGACGTGGGGGAACGGGAACTCTCCCAGTGCTTCCTGTCACCACACACGAGACGAGGACACCTCGTCTACACCCTCCACATTCTCCGGGACTCCACAGTGCCTCGGTCACCCCCCGATGCCTGCTCTGCCCTGTGCATGCGGCCAGCTGATGTCTGAAGTCGGCTGCACCCTTGGCCCTTCTGGAAACTCTCAGAAGAGTCAAATCGCGGTGGCACGTTCGAGGGCGGCACCTCTAGGGGAGCACCCCTCCGGGCCCGCTGTCATCCCCGCACGCCTGTGCCTCCCAAAGCGGTTTCAAGCCCAGATGCCACAAACGGCCACTCACTTCATCTTCACCAAGCAAAGTGATTTTGCTCCAGTGAGCTAACACCCTCCTCAGAGGCGCCCCAAGTGGTTCTCTCTAGAATCAAAAACCGTGCCTGCATTCCTCCCACAGAGGCTTCAACTCAGGGCTAACTTCTGGAGACACCAGGGCCTGGGAAAGCAGTGTCCCAACACCTGCCGACACACACAGGTGGCAGGGAAGTGGGAGCAGCCTGCCTTCAACGGGGCTGCCTTTGGTCACCTAGCCCCGTGGACACCTCTCAGCAGCTGTGGGGAGGAAAAGAGGCAAGAAGTACATGTTCAGGCATCACTGCCCACCTGGGATCTCAGCAAAACTAAGACCCAAGCACTCACACACACAAACTTGCTGTGGTCAGCCCCTCCAGATAAATGCACGGGAGCTCAGAGGCCCCCGCAGGGCAGGCTGGCCTCAGCCACTAACCCCTCTTTCCATTAGCACCGGCGGTCAGTCTGAGGACCCAGAGCAGCGAGCACAGCAGACGCTGAGCCTCAAGTTTCACGGGCACTCCGAGGAGGCAGACCCCAGTGTGTGTGCAGCAAGCCAAGGAGACAGGCTGAACAGATCCCCAGGGCTGGGCAAGACACATGGAGCCGGCGCCACACACCACAGGGGACCCTCCGTGGCTGACCCTCTGGATAGTAGCTAGGGCTCACGAGGAATGTGTGCCCAAGGGGAAGGCAAAACATGGCCTGGGAAACTCACATCACTATCAACACAGCATAAGCAAGCTCTTAGAAGGACACCTGTGCACAGCCAGAGTTAGGAAGCCGACGCAGAGACCCAAATACAAGTATCTTAGAGTGGCAGAGTTAGATATGAAAAATCCTTTCTTGGAAGTAAACCACTGGGGCTGAGCAGGACCAAGGCCCAAGGAGCCTAGGAGTCCCCATGGGAGCAGGGACCCAAGGACGTCCACCATATTCCCAGGAGCTGGCCAGAAGCAGAGTAGCCCAGATGAGAATGGTGGCTCAAAGGTGATGCCATCATTGCAGGCAGTGACTCAAGTGGCTGTGCCCCAACGGCAGGACCATGGGGCAACTGCGTCCCAGTGCTGGCAAACAGAGCATACAGTTATAAACTGCAGACTCTGCACGTACTTGGGAACACCCGTTAGGGCTCAGGACGAGGAAGAGCGGATTGCAGGGAGGCCACGCTGGCAGCAAGAGGAGCCCACAGCTCAGACGGCGGGTGACTCAACCCCGCAGCTCCAACTTTGTGACATTTACCAGAATATGCTCGAGTTACTGCCTTGGGATGCACACAGGCATGCTACCCAGAAGAGGGCATGGGAGAGGCCCGCTGTGCTGCCTGGCTCACCACAAGCTTCTGAGAACACAAACCAGGACCCATGAAGAACCAGAGCAGCTCTGCACGTGGGGACCTGCACACACTACATGTGGCTCGATCCACCTGCTTGGCACTTGAAAGATGGCTGAGTGGCACAGTGCCCAACTCCTGGGGCACACTTCCTGAAGCAGGTGGGCGTGTCCTGGGATACTTCCTGGAGCAAGTGGGCGTGTCTCCATTCCTGGGACACACTTCCTGGAGCAGGTGGGCGTGTCCTGGACACACTTCCTGGAGCAGGTGGCCGTATCCTGGGCACACTTCCTGGAGCAGGTGGGCATGTCCTGGGACACTTCCTGGAGCAGGTGGTGTGTCCTCCTACCCCACTGTGAGCCAGGGCAGGTGCTCTGATAACTTCTAGGAAATACCCTCCAATATACCCTGAACTACACTCTAAGGAGAAAAAAGCTCTGGTGGCAAAGGCTTAAGAATGGGTGCCACCCACTGGGCAAGTAAGGCCACAGCTACTGGGCAGCAGACTCGGCAGGGCTGCATGCGGGCCAGGGCCACTGGACCATTCTCTCTAGTCCTTCCCAACCCACTGAGCCTCCCACACAGCTCCTTCCCACGCCGCAGGGGTCTGCCTGCCTGGCATTCTTCAGCATCAGCCCTCCCACCATTCTTCAAGGATGACGAGAAAGGCAGCGCAGACGTGTGAGTTAAAGGGGCTGGCCAGCCCATTCAGGGTTTCCACTGCAGCCATTCCCAATCAGACAGCTTAATTACAGACTATGCTGCTCACGGACGCCATCCGTCAGTAAACAACCAGGAAATGCAAACCTTCCCGGTCTCTAATTAGGCCAGAGTGAATGGCACAGCGTGGAGCTGCAGGATTTCCTTGTTCCCAGCTGGGAGACGGGGTTGGAGACTTGGGAGGGAGGTAGTACACTGGGGATTCCTTTTCTGGAAGGCAATCCTTTAGCCCCGAGCTGGGCCAGACTCCGCTCAACCCTTGAACTTCCCAAGGCACAGCACCTTCCCGCCTGGCCTGCGGTCGCTGCCGCCATCAGCAACCACTTTTCTTTAACTGCAGGACAGCAGCCATGGAGAGAGGGGGCAGGATGTACAGCAGCTCAAACCTGCATAACCCTGGTCCTAAACGGCAGGGTGAGCCCTCCACACCCCCCCGGCTCTGACACTGACCCTCCACAGGGACCTCAGAGGGGGACTGAAGCACAGCTGCTGCTGTGCCACTCCGAGCGGTCAGGTGCTTGTACACAAAGAAACACAGCCAGGTAAATCCTTATCTTGCAGCTGCCAGGATCCCATACTGCTATCAGTTCTAATACCAGCTGATCCTCTTCCCATCCAGCTCCCTGCTTGTGGCTTGGGAAAGCAGTCCAGGACGGCCTAGAGCCTTGGGACCCTGCACCCATGTGGGAGACCAGAAAGAAGCTCCTGGTTCCTGGCTTCAGATCAGCTCAGTTCCAGTCATTGTGGAAAGCTGGAGGAATGAACCAGCAGATGGAAAACATCTATGTCTCCTTTTTTCTGTAAATCTGCCTTTCCAGTAAAAATAAATAAGTTAAAAAGAAAAGGAGAGAGGAAGGGAGGAGACACAGCCAGGATGTGCTAAAGGCCAAGAGTCACATACTAGGGAAGGGACACCAAAAACCCAGGCGACTTCTCCAGGCAAGCAGGAACTGCACTGGACCCACGATTCAAGTGTCTCCAGGCCACGCCCGAGTCACTGGCATCCCACACCCAGGGCGCCAGTTCTGGTCCTGGCTGCTCCACTTCTGACCCAGTTCCTTGCGAATGTGTCTGGGGCAGCACTGGAAAGGCCTGGATGGGGTTTAGGGCTCCTGGCTTTGGACCTGGCCCAGCAGTGGCCGCTGTGACCATCGGAGGAAGGAAACAGCAGGTGGAGGCCATCTCTCTTGGTGTCACTCTGCCTTTCAAACAAATCTTTTTGAAAGAAAAAACAAAAAACAAAACAACAAGACAGAGTTTCTCCAAAAGATAGCATCAAGTGCTGGGAGCAGTACCAGAAGCAGGCTTGGGAGTTGGGGTACGGGGGTGCTTGCAGCCAGCCACACTCCCACCAGGTGCTATGGGGGCGGCGAGACAGCCCCCACAGCAGGCACCTCACTCGCACCGCCAGCAGCAGGGCCCATGCCCCCTGCTCAAGCCCAGCATGGACAAGCCCCACCCGGCATGAGCTCATCGCCCATGTTTCCACATCTGCTCCTGAGCCTCCTGCTACTTGGCCAGCAGTTGCTGAGTAACAGCTCTGGCCTGAGAAACAAACTCCCTCCGTGCCTCCTCTTCCTCTGCCCACCCTGGAAACATGGATTCCCCAGGGCTCTGTGCTGGGCCAACTTCCCACTGCAGAGTCCCATTCCACCCCCACAGCCTGGCTTCCTCTCTCCAGATAACCTTCAAGGACATCACTGCTCAGCCTGCAAACTGGGAACCCTCCACGCCACGGTCTCCCAGTCATGGCTTCGATCTCACACAGGAACCCCAGCTGAAATCCTCCTGGCCCTCCCCCCGCCTAGCCTGGCCTCCACCAAGTCCCAGGGAAACCCTTCTGAGAGGCAGCTCTCTATCCCTGCTCTTCCCTCAGCAGGTGGCTCTGCCCTGGAGAGACGCTTGGTCCTGGAAAATGCCTAAGACCTCAGTGGGCAGGGCACAGGCTGCCACCCTCTCGGACCAAATCCAAGTGGAAAAGTCCTGCCCGAAGCCCGCACGCAGCTCCCTCCAGTCTCAGGGCCTATCTCTTCTTTCTCCCACCTCCCCTGGGAATAAAGCCACAGCTCCCAACGCCCCCACTAGCCCCACGCTGGCCTGTTCTTCCGGGCGTGGCCTGAGTTCTTTGGGGTTTTTTCCATAGCTGAGATCACAGCCAAGCTCGTGGGGGATGACGGGAACTAACTGCTTCCACTACAGTGCCGATGCTAACTGCTGGCGCCTCTGTCCTCGTCTTTCCCTGGCATTCTCTGGCTCTCTTCCCATGATGCTGTCTGCATGGAGGGCACCACACCTCACTGAGGATGGGGCCTCCAGGGGCTTCCCTGCCGACAGCTGCTGCTGAGGAACTGCACGCCCGCTTCTCAGCAGAGGCACCTGGGAGTGGCTGATCGCAGGCACCAGGCCTAACTCCACCTCACGGCCCAGGATGTTGCAGCACTAGAAGGTCGGACCGGCTTGGGCAGGCCCAGAGCTGATGTGTGACAGCAGTAACCAGCATCACCATGTGCTGACCGGAAGGTGCCCGCCAGACCGGGCTCAGAGATGCCCAGACTGCCCGGACAGCGTCATCCCTGGGTGTGTCTGGAATGTCCCCAGAGAGCCCACTTGCAATCAGCCCAGTGGGCAAAGCCACAGCCTTGGCTGGGCAGCACCTGATCCACTGAGGCCCCAATGGCATGCAGACAGAGGTGAGGCAGCCCCACTGGCCCTCCCAGACTCCTGCCAGAATCCGGAAGCACAGGTGTTGGCAGGGCTGGCTCACCAAGGGCTGTGAACAGTAGAGCTGGTGACTGGCTGGCAACATTTCGGAGCCTGAGGACCACCTGATGCTGGCCAGGCGGCGTCCACACCTCCCCTTCTGAGGAGGACACCAGCCTTGCTGGGCTGCGGGCCCAGCCTAGTGTAGTCCCTCCCCCAACCATCACTTTTGCCGGGACCCCACTGCAAGGTCATGCTCCCAGGGACGCAGGACTGCCCAGTGGGCCTGTGCGGGCCACAGCTCCACCCACCGGCAGTCAAGTCAGCCAGGCAGCATAGTCCCGGGAAAGTCGGTGGCGGCCCCAAAGCCGCGCGAGAGGGGGTCCCAAGGCTGAGGGACATCAGGGAAGAGGTGTCGGAGGCCACCTGCAGGCATGGCCCCGTGACCTCTCCTGTGGAAGAGAGCTCCAACATCCACAACTTTGACACAGGAGCCCAGGAAGGGACCCCAAGCCCACTTCCTGCAGCCAGTGCAGGATTTCCCCTTTCAGCTTAGCTTCCTGGAGTCCAGTGAGTGCCCTCCCCAAATCTCAGGGGGTATGCCCACTGCCTACACTATCATCCCCAAAATCACAGGGAAGGGGCACTGGCATCCACACCCAGAGCGCCAGTTCTGGTCCTGGCCGCTTCACTTCCCATCCAGCTCCCTGCCTGTGGCCTGGAAAAGCAGTCGAGGACGGCCCTGTACCTGGGTGGGAGACCCGGAAGAAACTCTTGGCTCCTGGCTCCAAATCGGTACAACTCTGGCCGTTGTGGCCGCTTGGGGAGCAAATCATCAGACAGAAAATCTTCCTCTCTGTATATCTGACTTTCCAATAAAATAAAACTTTCTTAAAAATGTGAAAAGACAGAAGCCACCATGTCCCCAGCCACAGCCACCACCTGCAGACCCTCTGCCCGACGTCAGCTCAGAAGGCAAACCCCACCACATTGGGCCATACTGCACAGCACTAGGGGATCCCAGAAGTATTTCACGGTCACCAGCTCAGGATGTATGCTGAGGCCACTGCAACAAATGTCAGAGACGGCAAGGAAAGAGCAGGTGCAGAGAGCAAAGACTAGGGGAGTGCCAGGTCCTCCAGTGGGGGCCGGTCAGGTGACTGCAAGGTGCCAGGGGCCTGACCGGAGCCGCCCAGGAGTCCGAAGATGAACTCCTTGCAAGCTGTGTTCTTTCGTTTTTGAGATGACATTCTCAGCTGTGTCCCAGCCCGGATCATGTGGGTCCCAAACGCCAGCAGCATCAATGAGACAAAAAAGGCTGTCCGTCTCCCACAGGTAACCCCATCCCAGGAGCCTGGAACCCCAGCGTCTGGACCACCCATCCCAGGAGCCTGGACTGGAGCCCCAGTGTCTGGACCACCCATCCCAGGAGCCTGGAACCCCAGCGTCTGGACCACCCATCCCAGGAGCCTGGACTGGAGCCCCAGTGTCTGGACCACCCATCCTAGGAGCCTCGAATGGAGCCCCAGCGTCTGGACCACCCATCCCAGGAGCCTGGAACCCCAGCATCTGGAACACCCATCCTAGGAGCCTGGACTGGAGCCCCAGTGTCTGGACCCTCCCACGTGACCAGCCAGCTACCACACAGGCCTGCAGGTGACAGATGGAGAAGCAGGGATGCAGGGGCAAAGGGACTTTGACTCTAATGAGATCTTCCCAAAGCTGCCACATGAAGGCTCGAGGCCCAGTCCACAGGAGTGACCACACCTGGCAGCCAGGGCAGCTGGCTGAGGACCTGTGCGAACCACCGCCCTCACTGAATCAGCTCTGTGCACCTGCCACAGGCTTTGTTGAGGCACATCCACACACCATCTACTGGATTTTCCATGCCTAAGTGCAAAGTAGCTACTGCTCTCTCCCCTTCCCTCTTGCCAGCCTAGGACACCAAAGCACCGAGAGGATCGTGGCCTGCTAAGACAGCAGGCTAGCCCAGGAAGCCCAGCTGCAGAGGTTGCACAGTGAGTCCAGGGACCATGGCGGGATGGGGACGACTATGAGCTGGTACATTCCCCCTCGTAACAAGGGGTCGTGACAGACTGACCCTCCATGAGCAGCCAGTGAGGTGGGCACCACCAGGTGTGGTCCTCCAGGCATGGCCAGCCCAGACCACCTGCTGGCCCTTCCTTCGCCCGACCTCTCCTCGTCTGTTTCTCACGAGCTGGCCAATCAGTCAGCCAGCCTGTCCTCCTCTCTTGGCACCAGGCTCTCAATGCAAAGAATTTTGCTCGACCCTCTCCTGACAACCCTCCTGAGTCCTGGGGGACACCATGAGAGGCGCCCAGCCCCCCCGGACGGACAGCACTGGAATCTTCAGGTTTGCTCTCCGCACACTGCAAGGAAAACACTCAGCATTTCGGACGTGTTGTCTGTGAGAGCAATGAACGCTGATGCCAACAGCCGGGGCCAGGTTCTGCAGAGTTCCCTGGAGCTTGGTGCCGGGCTTTCAGGCACTGCATCTGCACAGGAAGGAAGGAGGCTGAGGGGCCTGTCACTTCCCGACAGCCCAGCTGGCGGTGAGGACCTTCCCGCAGCCGGCCCACCTCGCAGTGGCGGCTTTGTTGTGACGGGGCTGTGGCTGCTGCCACACGGGCTCACACATTACACACCCCGCCTCCCCCCTGTCTGCAAGGGGCTGGGCCAGCGCGCAGGCCTCACTGCCAATAACAAGGCCAAGCACGAGGCTGGCGTTGCCATGGTGCTCGGGAACCCACGGTCACATTCTACCAAGGACGCGTGCGCCGTGCCCATGCTGGCACTGGCTGGAGTGGGGTGGATACGAGAACCACTCCTCCGGGAGCTACACGGAAGCATCACTCGTTACGGCTCCCTCAAGCTGGCTCCCACGCCTCCATCCGGTACAGGCTGCCGCTGCCGGCAATATGACTTGGAAAAAAACAACACACAGGGAAGGTCCCCCTGAGGAACAGCTGTCTCCTCCATCTTGTGCGAAGTGTAGCCACACCCCAACACGGGTGATGACTTTGACGCCCGACAGTTCTCACCACCTGTGGATGATCTGCTCCTAACACACTGTACAGATGGTGCACTGACACAGTCCACTGTGTACCCGCAAAAAGGGACGATGGGACCGGTGAGGTAGCATAGTGGCTAAAGTCCTCACCTTGCATGCCCAGGATCCCATATGGGTGCTCATTCTAATCCCAGCAGCCCTGTTTCCCATCCAGCTCCCTGCCTGTGGCCTGGAAAAGCAGTTGAGGACTGCCCAATGCCTTGGGACTCTGCACCCACATGGGAGACCCGAAAGAAGCTCCTGGCTGGCTCCTGGCTTTGGCTCAGCTCAGCTCCAGCCGTTGCAGCCACTTGGGGAGTGAATCATTGGAGAGAAGATCTTCCTCTCTGTCTTTCCTCCTCTCTGCATATCTAACTTACCAATAAAAATAAATCTTTAAAAAAAATGGACAATGAAAGCACATCTCCACTGAAAACACAGCCATATTTTTAATTAATTAATTAATTTATTTATTTATTACAAAATCCCCACATAGATCCATGCTGGGTACCAGATCCACATTCAAACGCGACATCTGAGTGATTCTGATTGTTTTTGCATTAGAAATCTTTTATTTGAAAAGCAAAGCTGCAGACAGAGAGAGAGCTAGATCTTCTATCCACTGGTTCACTCCCCAAATAGTCATAATGGCCAGGACTGGGCCAGACCAAAGCCAGGAGCCAGGAGCCAGGAGCCAGGAGCCAGGAGCCAGGAGCCAGGAGCTTCTCCCAGGCTCCCACATGGTGCAGCGGCCTGAGCACTTCAGTCATCTTCTGCTGCTCTCCTGAGCACACTAGCAGGGCGCCAGATGAGAAGCCGGGCAGCCAGGACTGCAGTGCCTCGGTGCTCACTCCCTCACAGCAGATGCCCACACACAGGATGCGTGATCCCCATGCCACCTGCTGCCTTGTGCTGGGCTCATCGTCCTCCACACGCTCCTGTCAGTCTCACTGTCTCACACTTTGCACCTGTCAAAAGCGTTTGAGGCCCTACCCGGTTGTGCCGTCAATTGAGGCCCTACCCGATCGTGCCGTCATGTCCCCCCGAGATACCCCTGGGCCTTCCGATCCAAGGGTCCCTCCACCTGTTTGTTCTCTGCTGCCCCAGGGCACCAGCACAGGGCAGTGGGGGAGGTGTGAGCCCTTGCTCCTGCAGCATAGCTACACTGCCAGCAAGTGGTGGGCTCTGGCCCAGTGCTCATGTGTGCGCATCCTGGGGGCAGGGGGCACTCACCACCGACCCAGCCAGGTTCAGCCAGCTCCCATCTGCCGCGCACACAGGCCACGTGGGCAGCGGACACGCCCCACTCGTCAGCAGGGAGCTGGGACAGTCACGGCCCTGGACACCTCTTCCCTCCTCATGAGAGACAAGTCTTTCTCCTCCCCGTCTAGAAGATCTGGGGACCCATTTCTTTTCTATTTGAAGCTCTGACCTCGTCCTCATCTCCCTCTGGCCTGAACTCAAAAATAACACAAACCACTGAGACAAAACCTCCAGGAAGAACAACTTCCTTTTTTCAGCCAAGAACGTGAGCTCTAATATGGGGCCGCGATGAGGCTCTCGTGGTGGGAGGAGGAGGCTGGCTCAGGCTGGGGACAGGACGTGCTGCAGGCAGGGCCTTGGGGTGCAGGGAGCCCAGCTCCCTGTGTGCTGCGGCTTCCCCGTCACGTCGTCCAAGGAGCAGTGGGCTCAGGACCACGACGGGCACACCAGGCTGAGAAGACCCCCACCCCGGCCCGTGCACCAATCCCGAGAATGAAGCCCCCGCCCCACCTGTCTCTGCTGGACGAGAATCCGCGGAGTCAGTGACAACGGCAGCCCACAGAATTTGCTCTCAGATGAAGTCTGGCTTGAACACGGGACACATACCCAACGCACCACCCCAGCGGCCCGACACAGAAATCCTGCAGGAACGCCAGTATTCACGCCCACAGTGCAACCGCTGGACCAGGCCAACGCACTCACCGACGGCCTGCTTTTGTAAATAAAGTTTTATTGGAATACGGCCCTGTCCACCAAGGTCGTGCTGTTGTGTGGAACGTACTTCCTCTCAGGCTCCCTGCCAGAGGCACGCGCTAACGCACTGGAACCATCACTGGGAATGTACTTTCCCTCCACAATGGATGTTTCTGTATCAGTGAGATCACTCTTTCCAGTGGGGCAGGTGTGGGAGTAGAGTGGGTTAAGCCACCCTAGGGACACTCACATCCCACAGTCTCCACTTCCTGGACAGGCAGCTAGTGACGGCTCACGTGGACGAGACCCGACACCCACGTGGGATACGGGGTAGAGTTCATGGCTCCTGGCTTCAGCCTGGTTCAGCCCCAGCTGCATGCCTTTTATATAAACAACCATAAATAAACCAAACATAGCTGAAACACGTCATCATTATCACCCTGCTGCATGTCCTTCCACATGTCTGTGCACGGTAACACTGACTTACAGTAACCCTGGCTCCACTCTAGGGGCCTCTCCCGCGTGTCCGCCAGGCCAGCATGAGCAGGCCACACCAGTGACCTGTGGCTGAGGCGTGGCCGAGCTGCACAGGTCACATGGCCCCTGTTGGGTGCCGAGCAGACGCTGGCACAGTCTGCCCACTCCCCCCACCACACTAGCACCAAGGCCTCCTGAAGGCACACCTGTCTTCACTCACATTGTCACTGCGCTCTAAGTTCTCACTTATTCTTGCTGACTTGCGAGGCAAGAGCCTGAAATAGAGCTCCCATCCATTTGCCCTCTCTCCACGGACCCACAGGGTCGGTCCCAGACCAGGCGGATGCCAGGAGCCAGGAGCTCAACCGGGGGCCCGCCTGTGGGCAGCACAAACCACTCCTGAGCCGCTTTGGAGTGAACCAGGCTTCTACAGCGTGGGCGAGCGTCAGGATGACACCCGTTTCACAGGAAGGGGCCTTTCTCCCATACACCCAGGGCCGCTCCAACCTCAGCCACACCACCTTTCCCACCTGCTGCACCACGGCCCAAGGCGTGCCGTCACCTGAGCGTCATCCCCTCCCTCCAGAGCTGGGCATCCTGGAGCAGCCCACACGAGCTGACCTTGAGATACTTCAAGGTCACAGAGAAGGGCTTTGGGCTGGGAGCTGCAGCAAGGCGCTGGGCCCCGCTACGACACAGGGGCTAGGCCAGCCCCCTGGGCAGGACCCAGACGCCCTCTTCCACCCTCCCTTAATCCACACACACCAACAGCACAACTCTCCCTCGCTCCTGGACGAGTACACACTCCACAGCTCATACAGACGCAGGGCAGAAACAAAGCTCGAAATGGAATATTCTAGACAGGAAAACAGAAAGGCCAAGAGGAACAGATGGCAAAACAGCAGACAACTGAGCCCGTTGTCCCTTAGGTCACACACAGAACATGACCCAAAGTCCAGGGACACACACTACAGCCCCACGCAGATGTGGGCCAATGCCAGACACCAGCCTCATCGGAGTAGAAGGGGACTTCACTGCACCTCTATGACGTCGCTCCATATCCAGAGAGAGGGAGGCACAGGGAAGCAAAGGGTGCAGACGCCACCAACAGCCCACAAAGGCCCCGCAACAGAAACTACAAAGCTGTCGGAAGGCCTTCAGCTCCGCCAGCAGGAGCAGGCCAACCGGCTGGCCGGCTGGAGGCGGGCGCTCTGCTCAGTGACCAGCATGGCTCCCAGCCACCCTCAGCGTGATTCACATATCCAGGGGAAAGCCCAGCTGGGGAAGAAGAGGCAGCTATTCCCCTTGGGCACTACAATCTCATTGAGCAGGACCTCCTGCTGCAGCAAAACACCCATGATGGGCCAACACAGCAAACACTGCAACTGTTAGTTATTTAAAAGAATTGAAGTGTTCTAGTTCTAGGTTATAGGATATTAAGATACTTTACGCACAGCTAATTCCTGCAACCTGGTTCTTTGCCGTGAGCTGAAAACACCAGACGCAACGACATATCTTAGGAAGTTTATTCCAGCGGGGCAGGAATAGGGGAAGGGGGGAAGGGGGGAAGGGGGAGGGGGGGAGCAAGGAAGAAGAGAGAGAGAGAGAGAGAGAACTGAGTGGGGCAGGAACAGGGAAGGGGAGGGAACGGGGGTAAGAAGGAGAGAGAGAGAGAGGAAGAGCAGGGGAGAGGAACCAAGGAGAGCAAGAGCAAGAGAGAGCAAGAGAGCAAGAAGGGGCGAACCGCACCTGGGGGCCTTTTTTGTCTGCCAGGTGTGGGGGGGCGGGGATTCGGAGGGATTGAGGTCAAGGCCCCAGGGGATTGGTGCCTGCAGGTGAATGCCTGAGGATGATTGGCGAGTGGGCGGGTTTGGGGAAGGGACTGGGAGATTGGGGGTGGGATTCTCAGGTGGAATGCCAGGTTACATCTGATTGGTGGATGGCTGGACTGGCGCGAATTCCATGAGCAGTGAGGAAGAAGGAATGGCGCAGGGTTCAGGGTGGGATATTGGAATAAGTCCTTACAGCAACACCCCAAGAACTCCGACCCATGGAGTCTGAAGGCAGAGACGTGTCACCCGAAACACAAAGGACTTGGCAAGATTTCTCCAAGCCAGGACCTCCCGCTCCCAGCGGGGCCAGGGTGGGCCCATGCACAGGAACCCAGCCAAGGGGACCCAACACTGGCTCCTGGCGACCCAAGGCACAGAGCAGCCAAGCTCAGAGCTGCTGCTCTGTGCCTTGCAGAGTGACGATCCAGCGGCCTGCCCTTTCCACATTAACTAAGTTTCCATTCCCCAAACGGGCTGCACACGTGTTTACACAGCGAGGCACAGCTGGCCAGGATTTCTAGGCTAACACCCCCGGGTCCCTTTGTCCCTCTGCATCCACAGGCAGGGGTCAGCATGCAGAAGGTTCCAGTTCAGAGACACTGCTTCCGCAGACACGCTGGGCCCCACAGAGTGTCCATCAACAGGGAGAGAGTCCACGGTGGCCTCTGAGCTCTCCCAGCGCAGGGGTGGGGATCCCAGCTCACTGAGAGGTTAGGCCTGTCCTGGTCCTGTGTCGCCACCACCAGCGAAGCAGTGATGCCGGCTGGAAACGGCCGGCACAGGTGAGTGCTCAACAGACACCCAACCTTGAGAGTAGAGCACCCCAAGACCGGAGTGAAGAAGCTAGGCGTTTTCTGCCTTTTGTGATTCTGCCTTAATGGCTTGGCTGGGGGCTGTGTGAACCTCAGGCCTGATAGTCTACCTGACACCCGGCAGGACACCTGGCAGGTCACGTAGGCAGACCACTCCTCAGGAAGGAGGTACCTGGTGTTTGATAAGATTCACAGCCCAATAGCTTATCAATTTGTACTTTTTAAAAGTTGCTTGTTTCAAACCCACCAATAGAAGCCTGCTAAGTCATGACTGTATAATTAATAGCCTGAAATGTATAAGAACTGGGGGGCTTGGGCTCTGGGCCCCCTTCCCTTGGCTCTTCTGGCTCGCACTTCTTTTGTCCTCCTTGTGGATCCTTGCAGCCTCGGCTGCGGCTGCCCCTCCCCCGCCCAGCCATGCTGGGCTGGGAGAGGTGGCTGGGAGACCTAGGCTAACCTGAATAAACCACCTTTTTGCCTCAGCACCGACTTCAGACTTGATGATTATCTGGGGGTTTCAAAAACCGGCACAACATTTGGGGGCTCGCCCGGGACCCCCAGGTCATCAAGACTAATGGCGTGTGTGGTGAGTGTCACCTAACTTTTCTTTACCAGCCAGTTTTATTTGATCAGTTGCCTTTTTCAGCTGAATTTTGCCTTTGCGCCCAGTATGGGGTCAGAAAGCCCTGAATGGGTTAAGCGTTTGCCTGGTGAGCAGGCTGAAAGGCCTCTCCAGGTAAGGCACCGTTTTGCTAAGGAGGAGTAGGTGCGTTCCCTCCGAATGATTTTTCTTTTAGTAGGCCTACGTTGTTAACCGTGTGTCTGTCTTGTCTTGAAACTGTTGTATGTTTTTGTGTCTGCCGGCTATAAGTTAAACGCTTGCTAGGATAGTTAAATTGGCTGCAAAATCTTGAACTGTGACAACTTTGTAAGAAGGCCTCTTACCTAGATTGAATTGGACCTATGAGTGACGCGCCTAAATTCTAATTTGAATACAGCGAGAAAGTTTCTCTAAATTAATTTTCTGAGCTAGCAGGATGGCCGAAAGTCTCCGGAGAGTTTGGGAGTCAGCAGCTGACATTACAGAGTCTGGGCGGACGCGTAATTCGGCTCTGTCGGCTGGGATCTCTGGGTGACACTGGGGTCCCCAAGGCCGACGTCCCTGGGTCCAGGTGCCTGACCTGAGGGACTGCGTGCTCTCCCCGGTTCCGAGCTAGACGAACTTGCTTGCCTGGGTTCCGAGTCTGATGGGTTGGGGGCAACCTTCTAATTGGGCGTCAGATTCGATGGGGCTTCTGCCTGGGTTCCGAGTCTGATGGTGAAGGCGACCTTCTAGCTGTGTTCCGGATTCGAAGGGATGTATAGTGAAGGCGACCTCCCAGCTGGGTTCCGGATTCGAAGGGGCTAATGAAGAACCTAGGCATTTTCTGCCTTTTGTGATTCTGCCTTAATGGCTTGGCTGGGGACTGTGTGAACCTCAGGCCTGATAGTCTACCTGACACCCGGCAGGACACCTGGCAGGTCACGTAGGCAGACCACTCCTCAGGAAGGAGGTACCTGGTGTTTGATAAGATTCACAGCCCAATAGCTTATCAGTTTGTACTTTTTGCAAATTGCTTGTTTAAAACCCGCCAATAGAAGCCTACTAAATCATGACTGTATAATTAATAGCCTGAAATGTATAAGAACTGGGGGGCTTGGGCTCTGGGCCCCTTCCCTTGGCTCTTCTGGCTCGCACTTCTTTTGTCCTCCTTGTGGATCCTTGCAGCCTCGGCTGCGGCTGCCCCTCCCCCGCCCAGCCATGCTGGGCTGGGAGAGGTGGCTGGGAGACCTAGGCTAACCTGAATAAACCACCTTTTTGCCTCAGCACCGACTTCAGACTTGATGATTATCTGGGGGTTTCAAAAAAACCGGCACAACACTATAAGTTCTAAGCTCGAGGGGGAAAGCCAGTGTCCAAGTGCCAGGTCAGAGGGACCACCTGTTTTGCCCAGGATCCGAATCCCGAGAGGTGCCCTTTCCACCTAGGTTCCGGGTTCGAGGGGCTGTGATGTCTTTGTCCTGGATCGGATGTGTGTTGCGTGTCTTTGTTCTGTAGCCCTGCTCTCATCTTGGGCTTGAACTCTGTGAAAGCTCCCTCTACTTCCTGGTGTTGCCAGTCAGCCTCAGTTTAGCTTCTGGGCATTGATATGCATATTTAGGAGGGCCTGGCTGAGAGGGAACTCTTCACCCCCCTGCTGGGGAGAGGTTTGACTTGCTTTAACTCCATCTGGCCTGAGAGATTTTCTTGCCTTTGCCATCAAATCCAGCCTACTTGCTAGCATGCTCAGTTAAATGTACATTTAACCAACTTATTTGAATCTCTAAATTGCTCAAAAGTCTGAACCAATCTCCTGACTTTGGGAATTCCATAGGATCCATGGAACTCTCAAAAACAGAGACAACATTTGGATAATTCAACTGTTATTTGAAATATTTTGGATTATAATTGCACAATGTTATGAAACTGCCAAGTTGGTTGCTGCATATGTTTAATATTTACATGATTACAGAGAATGGATACTGATGTTTATGTCTTGGTCAAAATACCTTTTTAATCACGAAATTGATTCAGGTTATAAGTTATCTGTGTTCTTATTTACAAAGTATTATTTCTGAGATTTTGTCTTACAGGAAGACAACGCATTCTTAAAGGATGTGTGGTAAAATTGTTTATATTGTGTGCATTTGCTAAGTATTTAACCTTTAAAGGAACAAATTAAAATTGAAGTTTGATTCCTTGTCAGAGAACAGCAGTGTCATAACATTTCCTTTTAAGTTATTTTCATCTTATTGATGACTAACCTGCTAACTAAGTTCAGTAAACTCTTGGGCAGCCTCCTAAGACAACAGCCAAACTGAAGTTCTTCCATGCCCTTGACTTCAATAAAACAGAAGATGCTCCAGGCCCTGAGAAAGGGAGGGGCATGCTTGGAGCCTGGCCTTTGAAGAGCTTGGAACCTTGACTTTGTCCCTGCCATTGTGATTCTTAAGAAGGGGGATGTTCCCAAGTCAGCAAGGAGGAAGTAACGGCTTCTGGTTCTGAAATGGGTTTGCATTTTAAAATGTTTTCATGGATTGGCTATATATATAAAAGATAATTGAAGATTGCCTGAAGCAACTGTGTTTAAAAATTTAACCTGCTTTTATTTTAAAAAATGGATTGGATTGCAGTTTTGTTTGTTTCAGAATGGAGATCCAGAGAATTGGCAGATAAAGGATGGTTGCAAGCCTGAGAATGTTCTTGGTGAGAAGGTTATAAAGGAGTTACTGAAAGAACATTGCTGTGAAAATATTTTGTCCTACAGGAGTATGGCTATCATAAGATGCAAAGGGAAAGGTAATGCAAAATACTTAAAGGTTCAAGCATGTTAAGAAAAAGATAAAAGTCATGAAATTTCAGAAATGAATCTGGCTATAATTTTTAAGATATTGTTATAACATTGTTTAAGTATTTGACACTAATATCTAACGTATGATGACATTTGAACTGATATGTGTTTGCAAAATGCCTTTGAAGTATATATCTATGGAAGTGCTCCTGAGTATCTGACAATGGAAGTTTCAAGTTCTGAGGACTGTTAATGGAAACAAATTGGTAACTTTGTCAACTGTCTATCCAGCCTATTTTCAGTAAGCTGTTATTCCAACCCTTGAATTTGTTAAATTCTTAAAAAGTCATGTGATGATTTTATGCACTAATTCCTGTGTTTAAGGTTATATCTCAATGTTGGTGACTGGCCAAAGAAATACACATTTTGTGTCTCAGTAAGGTAACTTAATTATCTTTGTTAAATTCTCATGGTTTAAAAGAGCTGCATTTTTCAAGAAATATTTGTGTGGTCATTTTATAAGTGACAAAAAATCTGATCTGTTACTGTTTGAATCAACCTGACTCTTTTGATTTTTGGAATTCCTAGATGGGCCCCTAGGAGTCTCAAATTCAGAACAACATTCGTCAAAGATTGCATCTTTTGGTTGGTAAAGATAATTGCGCAGAAAAATTTGGTTATAGAAATGACTTTTGGAAGCCCTGTAAGTGAAGAGCCAGGATTAATTGCAATCCTGCCACCAGAAAGGCTCCAGGAATGGTAAAGATATACACATCAGTGAGAGAAACTCCTTGGTCCCCAGTTTAGATAGCAGATCAAAAAGAGGTGATTTTTTTCCCCAAGTAGGGGAATGGAAACTAACACTAGGAAAAGGCACCTGCCAGAGGAACAAATTGTTTACTAGTATACTCCCTCTTGTTGTTGTTATGTAAATTCCTCAAACCTTTCTTCCTGATATCTAAGTGACCATCTGGTTGTGGTAAGAGTGTGCAAAATCCTACAGGTGGTTTCACAGTGCTATCTGAATGTGGCAAGCTATGTAGTCTGTTTTGATTCACTTATAGATGAAAATGCTCATGAATGAGAATTGCTAAGCCAAATCCATTTGAAAATGTTTAGATGCACAATTAAGCTCTTGGAGAGTCATGTCTGTGTCTGTTTTCTCAGGACCTACAAGTCTGTTCAGCTGAATAGTTCTGAATGTATTCAAATGGACTTAGTGCTGAGGGCACAGTTTCAAGACTCCATGGGACACCAAATCCCTGTGAACTAGGTGGTAAAATGTATGGCTATATGTATGAAAGTGTTCAATGAAGAGTCAGATGTCAGGTAATGTTAAAATGCTCCTACATGGGAAACGGTTCTTAAAGCAGACTCATAGACTGACGATCTTGAGTAGCACTCAGTGGCCTCAGAATCAGCCCAAAGGCATTCTGGTCTGACAGGAGAGCCAACAAGAAAGCAAGCATATCAGGTGTGGAAAGCCAGGACACTGCTGCGAAGAGTGTCCTCTGTGAAGGACCTCAGCGGTCCATGCCCCAGTGCAAAGAAGTCGCCATCAAAGATGGTTGTGCTCTTCTCTCAATGGAGGAGAGAACTTCCACTTCGTGTATGGCCTTGTCTAAGGAATTCTGGGGGTGTTGTGGATTCAAGAGGCTTCCACAGCCTAAGCATTGTGTGTCAAGAGCCGCAGGTGATTATTGACGTCACACATAAGAGTGCTAATTTGTTAAATTCACTAGAGTAACTGTGTACTGACTTCCCATGCAGGACCTATAGCTTCAGAGTTATACTAAAAAGATGTTATTAATATCCATAGATGTTTCCAAGTAGTGTCTTGTGGATCTAAAAAGCCTTATTAGTAAGAAGAGCTTGGAATACAGTGGCTACCAGTGGCCTGTAAGTTAATTGGCCTATGACTGCTCAACCAGTACCACGACTAAGCTTTACTGGGGTAGGACACCCTGAATGCTCAAAAGCAGAGCTCGCGCCTGCTTGGGAAGATTCTTGTATCCTTCAATTGGGAGTACATGGCTTATTGGGCTATAACTAGCAGATTGCTTGCCTCTGCCTTAAAGTGTATGAAGTTCTGCAAATTCTCATCAGAATACTACAAACTGCTGAGTTGTTGTAAATGAAATCCTGTTTAAATCTTTTGCCATCTACAGTGTGACTAGTAGGTCTTGCAACAAAATGTTTTCAGTGCTGTGCTTTATGTTCTAGGCTATCTGTGTCATCCTGAAACTCTTAGGGCTTACAACAATTGGTAAAGTATAATTGTTTTGAAAAATCTAACACTTGCCAGTTCCTCACTGTTAAATTCACCGATTTCGAGGGAAAGAATAACTGCAAAATGGATGTAAAAGAATTTAGATGGGCCTCCAGTCCCCAGGCAGCAGACAGACCTGAAGTTGAATGCTGTGGAGGAAGAAGGGCATGGAGGTGATGAGGAAAGGACCTTTTTGGACTCTGCTTGACAAAGAGGCTGAAATGAGGGTCACCTAGGCCCTTACTTGGTGGAGTGATATGTGTTTGTCCCCCTCATTGGGGCAACAGTGGTTCAACACCCTGAGAGGCCTGCCAGAGTTCTGCCATCCATTCCTGGTTTGGTTGGAGGCAAACTCTGCCCTCCTGCGATAGACATCATCTACCTAGATGTAAAACTGTATTTTCAAATGTCAAATGCAATAATTGCCAAGGAGTCAGCTTGCATTTACCTGTCCTGTAATGAATGGGCTTATATTCTGATGCTATATGCTAATCCTTGCATAGTTGCTATGCCTTCTGGTTGATCTAGACCAGCAATTTATGCAGCTCAAAAGGAGTTTTGCCTGTTCCAAGGAGTTCATGAGTATGTTGAGCTCAAGTATTCAAACTAAAGTTTCTAACTGAGCACACGACCTACTAGGTTGGGAAGGATTATAACCATGTTATGTTTTGTCATCTAGACTTCAACAAAGAGAAGCCTTTCAAGTGCCAGGCTGTACATCGAACACCTGATGATGTCTACCTTCTATCGGGAACCGTTAGATGGACCCCCCCCCACTGCTGCTGTTACTCAACTGCGTCCCCTCTCAGCAGGAAGCAGCCAAGATCGGACAACTACGGCCCCTTTCCTTAAAAGCAGCTGGGTTCAGTCCTCTGTTTGGACATATAGGAGCCAGATGGGATGACAGGCAGTTAGGGTCTCCGGTTCCTGGTGAAATTGTATACATGTAACCCCTTGGCACTGAGAGATTCTTGAATGTTAATATTTTCAACGATGCTTGTACATTGTTACTTATATTACTAAGTATGTTACTAAATCAAAGATTTGATTAGTTAAGCTAGGCGTTTTCTGCCTTTTGTGATTCTGCCTTAATGGCTTGGCTGGGGGCTGTGTGAACCTCAGGCCTGATAGTCTACCTGATACCCGGCAGGACACCTGGCAGGTCACGTAGGCAGACCACTCCTCAGGAAGGAGGTACCTGGTGTTTGATAAGATTCACGAACCAATAGCTTATCAATTTGTACTTTTTAAAAGTTGCTTGTTGGGCCCGGCGCAGTGGCGCAAGTGGTTAAGTCCTCGCCTTGCACGCCCAGGATCCCATGTGGGCGCCGGTTCTAATACCGGCAGTCCCGCTTCCCTTCCAGCTCCCTGCCTGTGGCCCGGGAAGGCAGTCGAGGACGGCCCAAAGCTTTGGGACCCTGCACCCGTGTGGGAGACCCGGAAGAGACTCCTGGTTCAGACCGGCATAGCATCGGCCATTGCGGCTCACTTGGGGAGTGAATCATCCTCAGTGATCTTCCTCTCTGTCTCTCCTCTCTGTATATCCGCCTTTCCAATAGAAAATAATAAAAATAAATCTTTAAAAAAAAATTTTTAAAAAAAGTTGCTTGTTTCAAACCCACCAATAGAAGCCTGCTAAGTCATGACTGTATAATTAATAGCCTGAAATGTACAAGAACTGAGGGGCTTGGGCTCTGGGCCCCTTCCCTTGGCTCTTCTGGCTCGCGCTTCTTTTGTCCTCCTTGTGGATCCTTGCAGCCTCGGCTGCGGCTGCCCCTCCCCCGCCCAGCCATGCTGGGCTGGGGGAGGTGGCTGGGAGACCTAGGCTAACCTGAATAAACCAGTCAGGGTTCGGTGGCACCAGGCAGACCTCAGGGGCCTGTTGATTTGAATCCTCCTCCACCCACCCAGTTTAAGAAAAAGGACCGAATCTCCACTCGGCCACGGGAGCCATGGGAACTCGCAGTGTCCCTTCAATCCCCTGGTACCACTGTTGCAGTAAGCGGCACCTGAGCTCACAGCTTCCACCCCCACTGCTGCCAAGAGCCAGGAAGCCAACAGCTGCTTCCGGGGCGAGTGCCTGCCTGCCAGCTCCTCTCATTGGATTGTGTGCACCTGCGATGTGACAGCTGTGGCCCTTCCATCTGCAAACCCTTGGGGTATGAGCCCAGCACAGAGCGCAGGCACCCCCGATTTCCAGCGTATGAGCAGATGATGGGCACCGGGAATGGCCAGCCCCAGAAGAGGGGGCACCAGAGTGGGTCTGGAAGGTCTGCTGAGTGCACAACAGTTATCAGCATCAGGAGAAACCACAACGGGATCCCTACAGACTTGGAAGAGCCAGGCACCCAAGGAGCCTGGGATGGCCAGGGCCAGCATCAGTGGCTTTTACTAACTCAAGTATCACCTTGCAGTCTGGCAAGGTCCTAGACACTCACATTCACTCATCCTCTCCAACACCCTGGGAGCCAGGGATGCCCAGCAGGCCCGTTTTATTGACACAGAAGAAACGGAAGCACTGAGATGAACTGTCCACAGTCACGCTGGCGCCGGCACTCGTACCCGACTCTCAGACTGGATGAACCGTCAGCTGTCACAGCAGTAACAGAGGAGGTCCTGGAGCTGTGAACCACTCCTTGAAGGAAGCCAGAGCAGACTTAGAGTCACTCGGTCATCCCTTGCACAACCACTAGGAGCAGGGCAGGTGCTGGGGACACAGCCAGGAGCAGCCCACCCAGACCCCAGGCTCCATCCAGCGAGGAAAAAGAAGCAAGCAGGACTCGCCCGGCCTGGAAGCTCCTCCCAGGAAGAGGCAGGCAAGGGGCAGAGGCAGTGGCCAGGGAGCAGGTCCTGGTGTCAGCGAGGCCTGATGCCACCTGAGCCATGGCAGCAAGTGATGAAGGCTGGTGCCCAAGCGCTAGGGAGCCAGGGCCAGCCTGGCACCCTGACAGCCAGGAGCCTTCTCAGCAGAGCTCAAGCCCTGCTTTGGGACTCGGGGAGCCTCTGGCTGCTGTGCCAAGTGCCCATCCAGGAGGGCAGGAGGCGAAGCTCAGCACACAACCAACCGAAAGCCAGGGCCCAGGACCCACTGATTCCCAGAAGGGAACGGAGGGGATGGAGCGGACGGAGTCGCACGCCTCCCTCCCTGCAGGTGAAGAACTGTGACATGCTTCCTTCACATGGGACACGGCAGGTCCTGGGAGTTAGGGACAGGAGCTACAGAGCCCAGGGAGGCCATGCCACACCTGGGGACAGAGGCAATCATGAGAACATGAGGCAGCTCTGCCGGAGACAGACTGCCCAGGGCCCCCAGGCCAGGCTCAGCGCCCACCCAGCACACACACACGCATCCTGGACCAACTCCCACAGAAGGGGCTGGCGCTGTGGCACTGTGGGGAAAACCTCTGCCTGGGACACTGGCATTCTATACAGGTGCCAGTTTGAGTCCAGGCTATTCCATTTCAGACCCAGGTCCCTGCCAATGTGCCTGCAAAGGCAGTGGAGGGTGACCGAAGCCCTTGGGGCCTTGCACCCTCACAGGAGACCCAGGAAAGCTCTGGCTTCTGCCGTCAGCCTGGCCCACGGCTGCAGTCATCCGGGCAGTGCAGCCTGAATACAAGGATGGAAGCTCACTCCCTCTCTCCCTCAAGCGCTCTCTCCAGCTCTGCCTGACATTCACACAAATAACTTTTTTTTTTTAGATTTTTAAAATGTGTATTGGAAAGGTAGATTTACAGAGAGAAGCAAAGTCAGAGAGAAAGATCTTCCATCTGCTTGCTCACTCCCCAGAGGCCAGAGCTGAGCTGATCTGAAGCCAAGAGTTTCTTCAGCCTCTTCCACGCTGGTACAGGGTCCCAGGGGCTTGGGCCATCCTCTGCTGTTTCCCCCAGGCCATGAGCAGGGAGCTGGATGGGAAGCAGAGCAGCCCAGACATCAACTCAAGGGATCTCAGTGCTTGCAAGGGAAGGATTCGCCAGCTCAGTTATCACGCTGAGCCCATAAATAAATAAACCTTTAATAAAGCAACACACAAACAGAAAAGACTCTAGATAGGAGGCCCCTTGCTGTGTTTCAGGGTGAACCACCTGCAGACCTGCAGTGTCCCAGGGCCGTGGACAGCGCTGCAGGCCTGAGGCCACTGCTGCGTGGTGCAGCCTGCGGCCAACAGGAAGCCCAGGCCATGAACAAGGCTGGTACGGGATGGGCACCCCACGGAGCCCCTTCTCACAGCAGCTCCCCTGCCTCCCCAGTGGCACACCTTGTTCCTCTCCCTGTACAAGGAGGTGACAGCTCCACCTGACGCATTCCTGTCTTATCTGCTCTAGCAAATGACTGAAAACCGGGCAGCTTGAAACAACACACACCTCCCCAGGGCTGTGCTGCTCCCGGGAGCTCCACGGGAGACACCTCCACACTGCTCCCCGCCCTGGGCCCCAGAATCGAAATCTCATCGACTCCTCCATGCAGAGTCCCACGCGAGACTGGACGGCCACCAGGATTCCCACATGGACGTTCCCCGGGGCTGCCAAGCACTCAGGTCAACCCTCCCTGGCTCTCCTTTCCACCGTGAGGATTAAATGATTACACACACCACAAACCCAGGGCTCAACACTTGAAACAGTACCATCAACAACTTACTAGTAGTAGCCATCCCAGCCACTCTTAAACCTTTAAAGACTGAAGCTTTTGTGTTATGTCAGACCAGTATTTTATCTTAATTTGCAGAGCTTCAGGTCTGAAATTCTTCGTAAAATGTGAGCAAGAGAGGGACCTGCATTGTGACATGCTAAGATAAGCTTCCACCTGCAGGGATCCAAGCTCCCTGACAACGGCCTGGGAATGAAGTGGAAGAAGGCTCAAGCCCTCGCACCCCTGCACCCCTGTGGAGGACCCAGATGAAGCCCCTGGCTCTCGCACAGCCCTCTGCTGGCCATATGGGGAGTGAACAAGATCTCGCTCACTCTCCCTCATTCTGTAACTTGGCTTCTCAAATAATCAAAACTTCAAAAAGTTAAAAACCACAAGAGCAGACCAGACGACCGAAGCAGTTTACATCTACTCAGCCGGCCAGGTGTGGGGCCACAAGTGCTGACTGCCCCCCAAACTGCCCACACCTGCCTGCTGCAGTCCATCAGGAACTGTGGTGCAGCCACTGAGCCAACCCTCAGTGCCCTGGACAGTCGCTGCTTGCCCTCCACAGGCTCTGTGCTGGACTCTACCAAGGGCACAATCAGCAAATACCTGTCAAGCAACGCTGTGTCTGTGCCAAACAAGCAGACTCTGGTCTTGCCATCATCTCCTAGGTGTTACCAAGGAAAAACCATTTCACAGTAACTGCCAGATCGGACAGAAGTAACTCAGAGTCGAGCACTTACAGCAGGTGGGAGGATGTGCGTCTGCTACTTGCACATGCTGTGATGCAGAATCTGACATGGGACACCACCACCAGGACGACCACACTGGAGCCCGGGACACCACCCCCAGGACGGCCACACTGGAGCCCGGGACACCACCCCCAGGACGGCCACACTGGAGCCCGGGACACCACCCACCACTCCAGGACAGCCACACTGGAGCCAGGGGCACCAAGCAGAACCCAGCCACTGACACAGAATCACAGTTGAGAACGCCATGAACACCAAAGGCTGAGCACCTGCACGTCTCCAAGGCCCACGACGGCGTCCACCTGAACTGGCCCGTGCGTAGTTTACTCCAAATCAGGCATGTCACACACTCCAGGTGGAGGACCCCTCTGCAGCCCCTCCCAACTCTCCCCACCACAAAAGCAAGCTTGGTTCCCAAATCAACGGCTCGTGTTGGAGCTCAGAAGAGCCACTTGCATATCCTGCAGCCACCCACCGCATTCACTTAACACAGGAAATCAGATGTCAGCGTGTCGAGGAGAGCAGAAAGTTCCTGAAGGCAAAGACGCCCTTCCACTCCGGCTCGGGGCAGCTCACAGCAGTGGAGCCGACCACCCAGTGGGCAGCGCAGTGTCCACTCGAGACTTCCCACTTCCACCACGACCCAAGATGTTCTTCCAAACTGCTTGTACAATGGGAACCTTCTGTGTTCAGGACAGGACAAACCCGAGTCTCTCACAGTGTAACCTAGTTGTTGAAACTTATTTTCATGGCTGTTCCTCACCAACTCACATGTATCTGTTGTGTATTATAAGATTGCCCTGGGAAGGCTACTTCAGCCAAAAATGAAAGTAGACTTTCCCCTCATTTCTGCAAACTCAAGCCGCGAGCCCTGCCCAGCCCCTGGAGAGACGCTGTGACAGCTGCCAGTCTCGCTGACTCTGATTTGTAAAAAGCTGTTGGAACACTGACCTGGAGCCGTACAGAAGCAAGGACAAGTTTCGGATGGAACACAGAGAGGCGAGGTGGGACCCAAACTGGGGCTGGCAGCTGTCACCCTCGGGGTGTTCCCACATCTGCAGGCGTAAAGGGGGAGCAGGTGGACGCAGGACAGCTAGGTCAAAGGTTACAAACTTTTTCCAAGGCAAGCTGGGAGGGGGGAGGTAATTTCTGTGCCTTCCACTAATGTAATAGGGGAACCATCTCCAAGACCAGACATTTACTGTTCTAAACCAGGAGGCTTAAGAAAGAAAAGGCCACCTATTCATCTGAATGGTTGGTGGAGTTTTTCTTATTGCTTCATAAGAACTCTTTATATAGAAAAGATGACGGCTAATACACATCACCAGCTCTCTCCTGAGCCTCTCTCCTCTGCTTCGAGTGCCCAGGTTCAACGGGCTCCGAGACGGGTCCACAGCCAGCCTCTGTGTTTCCTGAATTTCACATCCATTCTGAGAACACACAAACATTTCAGAAGATTCATTTTTGGAGGGAAAGATCCTATCTTTGGAATGGCTATAAGGAAAAAAGAAAACAATCGCTTGACCCAGTTTCACAACAAGCCAGCTCGCCAAGGGACAGGACACATAGCAATCCTGTGAGGTCAGGCAGGCAGGAAACGGCCGCCCTCGTTACCTTAAAATGCTTTCTCCCAACATGGAAACAGAGATAATAAGAACACACTCATGGTCCATGTCCACCGATACACTCAGGCAAACGTGACTCCCTGCTGGAAGCCAAGAGATGGCTTCAGGAAAACATCTCGGGCTGCGCGAGGGACACGGGCCCACTCCAGCCTGTGGTCATCTCAGATCAGCCTCTCATGAGCCAGGCCGGCCAGCTGCCCAGTGAGACCAGGCAGTAGGGTCCTCTGACCTTGGACAATCCCCAATCAAGGTCAAGGCTCACCTCTGTGGGCTGCTGTGATGATCTGATGTCCCCGTGCAGAGTGCCCGCCAGGAGGGGCAGTGGGCACTGGCTCTGATGACACAGAGGAGCCTCCAAGGGCTTGCTTCAGCCACAACACACGCACACACGCAGACATACAGCGCCTGGAGGGTGGCCGAGGCCAAGGGATCCCGATCTGTCGCCAAGTCATCACACACAGCGCTATCTGAGCTCAACAACTTGCAGCCACTGCATGCAATCCACTCCCCAGGAGCAAGAACTAGCAGGGCTGGGACAACACCCTCGGCCTCTCCCCCAGGGAGGGAGTTACGCTGGGCAGTGAGTCAGACCAAACCTCCCCCTTCCCCAGACCCGTGACCCTGGCAGGAGAGGTGCTGACACACGCCCCCGCAGGGAGCTGGGTGTTCTGAAGTCACCCTGGGAACCCAGTAACACCGCTGCACAGGGACCAAGAGTCCCAAGTTCTTGCCTTCTCGCCCTGTGCTGCTACAGCCCCTCTGGCGGCTCCCTGCACAGGATCCCAGCACCTGATGGCCGCTGGCCTCCGTGAGGACACAGCCTTCCCTGTCCCCGCTGAGACTGGAGGGAGGCGCAGTGGCTTCTGAGGTCACCGCCAGCCCCTCACAGCTCTTTCCTCACCCCAGTGCCAGCCACTTCCCCTCTAAGTGATACCGACTACGTGGCTTCCGTGGTTGTGGACCGCACACTGTCGCTCCCTCCTAAGCTCCCACTGTCCTGGAGCCACGGATCATCACCTCAGCGGCATTTGCTCGCCAGCAGGATGCCCAGCGCTTCTGCAGATGTCTCTGAACTTCTCACGAATGAATGAACGGACAGACCTCAACACAAAGAACAGAAGGGGGAAATGGATTCTGTGACTATCTGGTGCACGTGCAAACACATACGTGTGGAAGACTACCACCAGCGGCTCTGACTCACCCGTAACATCCGCAGCTGACACCAGACGCTTGAGGGCCACTGCTAGCCAGGTGTCGGCAGAGCTGCCTGCCCACCAGATGGACACGGCCACCCTGCTGGGGCCACAGCACTGCTCCATGCTAATTCCCTGTTAATTACGGCCTCGGCTGGGAGCCCGGGAGGCGAGCCCGTTCTATAGGGAGGGCTCCGCCAATTAGGTACACTCACAAAGGAATATTTTAAAGTAATTACCAGTTTGTTCCAAACCCCCCCTCCCTTTTTAAACCTATCAGTAGATCACCTGAAACCATACAGCAAGGAAACCTGTGGCCCCTTTGCTTTTCCTTCCAATTTCCAGGGTGGATGGGCAGAGGTGAGAATACAGGGGGGCGGGCTAATTCCCCCTCACTCTTCAAATCCTCAGGGGAGGCAGGTGTCTTGTTTGCTCTGAAGTCCACAGTCCGTGCTAGAGCAGGTGCGAGGCTTCCGGGAGACAGAGAAGCAGCTGCCAAGTGTTAGGTACTTACACCTCTGGGGCCGCGTGTCCCAAACCCTGGGAGAACTCGCTGCTGGACCTCTACAAGCTGTGCTCCTCCCCCAGAGACCCAGTGTCCAGTACGCACGAGCAGCCCACGATGACGCCCTTCGCTGGGAGGTTCCCTGGAGGCGGATGTGA
Organism: Ochotona curzoniae; assembly: GCF_017591425.1. NCBI lineage: Eukaryota > Metazoa > Chordata > Mammalia > Lagomorpha > Ochotonidae > Ochotona > Ochotona curzoniae. The sequence continues at coordinate 3,492,903 of NW_024465405.1, read as the reverse complement.
GGTTCCAAGAATGTGTGTGTGCGTGGGCAGCGCACACCCTAGGGGGCCTCACCACCGCGGTGGTCCCCTCACGCCCTGCACAGCGACCACACCACCCCAGGTGAGCACGAACACCGTGACAATAAGGACGATGACCGAGGCACCTGCGTTCTACCTGCCAGGCCCAGGGCTCCCCGCTGCAATGCTTTCCCGTATCTGCACAGGCAAAGGCCCACGGAGTCTGCTCCTGTGCCCCAGCACCGGGCTGCGAGTCGCCGTGGGGTGCGTGTTGTCACTTTGAATAAGCGCAAAGGCAAAGACCAATTCATAGATGACCCGGAAGGGCCCACGCACTGGAGGCACTGCCCCTTGAGAGCTCATTACCAGCGTCAGGAGCCCCAGCTGGCGTGAATTACTGACTGCCGTGCTGGCCCTCCCGCTAAGCAAGCGCACCTGGGCCCCACTCTCATCAGGCTCAGATTCAGGACTCCCTTCCCCGGCTAGTGAGAGGTGTGATCAATTCACGGGCACCTTGCAGAGAGGAGCAGAAATAAACATTGCATCCCCAAACCACCGCCATCCCGAGGCCAAGAATCCAAGGAACAATAGGCAACTTGGGAAACAAAGTCATGAAATTGCGCTCAAATGCCAAACAAAGCCGCTCTGTGCTCAAGTGAGACCGCAGAAATTCTACCTTCTTCTTGACACCAGCGTTCCCCGGAGGACTGGGCAGGCAGGAGGCCACCGGGCCTGGCTTCCGACAGCAGCACGAGACGTGACAAACACAGGGGACAGACTGGCTGCTGCTCGGGACAGGCCTGTCCACAGGGAAGTGTCCGGCTCCCTTGCTGACCCAGCTTCCCACCCCTGACGAGCGACTAGTGCTTGGGTCCCCTGCCACCTGCGCGGGAGCCCCTGCCCAGCCCAGACGTTCGGGAAGTGAAGCAGCAGATGAAGTTCTCTCTCTTTCAAATAAAATGGGAAAACAATGCTTTAAAAAATGTGCAGTGTTACAGAAGGGAAAGGGTTTCGCCATCTCCGATTTAGTTAAGGTTACATTCACAGCTGAGGGCGCTCTGAAGCAAAGCAGACACGCCCGATCCTGCCGGAGCAGATGCTCAAGGCTGACACGTGCACTCACCACAGGCTCCGTCAGCTACTGTGCAAAGACAGGAGACCAGAGCGCCCCTGGACACCCACCCAGGTCACAAACCACACCCGGAGAGGACTCCTCCCACCACACCCAGACCCCAGGGCAGCCCCAAGGGTGGGCAGGTGTGGGCAAGCCCAGCCCCTCACAGGGTGCAGTACAGCTACCCCCAGGCGTGCCACTGCCAAGACTGCCACCTAGAGACCACTGATCACGCTGTGAACTTGAGAAGGGACTGACCCTAAAGTAGCAGCCCCAGCTGGGTCTTACACTCATGCAGTGTCCCAACTTGAAGGGCTTGCTGTCTCAAGGGGGCAATCTTCCTCTCTCCCTGGGCCACAAGCGAGCTAAACCCAGGATGCTGGAGGAGGGGCAAGGGGCTGAGGTGGGCATGGGAGCACAGCGACTGGCAGTATGCCATGATATGCAGCCGTCCCCTGGCAGAGGCCAATGCCAACAGGCCCAGGGAGGCACAGTGTCCACAGGGCAGCGGGCCACCAGCAGACTCGGCAGTGGGAAGAGACACAGCAGACTTTGGGCCATGACACTCCTGCACAGCTCCTCCAAGGGCCAGCAAAGAGGAGGCCAGCAGCAGGAGGCAGCTGGAAACAGGACAGGACATCGGCTCCCTCGGCCCCCTTGGAGCGGACAGCCCAGGGGGCCTCTGAGGCGGGAAGCTGCACCGTGGGCTGGACCACGGCTCCTACGATCCTGCCGCTGTGGTGGTGTGGGAGAAGTCACCGCATGAAGGTGAGATCTTCATGGTTAGACGAGTGCCACTAAAGGAAGGTACACAGATGTCCACACACACACACAAGGGGACCCCAGGAGCCAGCCATGCCAGCGCCCCCAGAAATCCTGCACCTCCAGCTTCTAGAGAAAATACCCCCAGCCTGAAGTACTGTCTTGCAAAAGTCCCAGCTGACAGGAATGCAGTGCACTCAAGGTCGCCTACTGGCCACCAGAGCCTGGCACCTCCCACTGGCCACTGGCTGGCTGGAGCTGCCTGTGTTACATCCTGGGCGAGCAGGGAAATGGCACCAAAGGGAGGGGGCAGCAACGTGGACCAGGAGGTGGGGAGATGAGCTCAGCAGGCTGTGTCCTGTGTGCCTGCAGCCTGCCTCACTCGGGCCCAGGGGCTGGCCCTGCACCTCGTGCCTTCCCCCGGCTCTGTCCACTTAGCAACATTTCGTGATGGTGGAAGACTAGGGGTTGACCTATGTATAAAGCTGCTGCAGCGCGGACGTGGTGTTGAGCTATCCGCAGCAGCGAGCTGGATTGGAAGAGAGCAGTCGGGACTAGAACCAGCACCCATACAGGATGCCACTACTACAGGCAGAGGATTAACCTGTTGAACCACTGCGTCAGCCCCTCTACTTTTCTAAATCTAAAATGCCCGAGTCCAGTCATCCCTGGCCGCTTCTTGGGCCTGCTGCTGGGGCTCCCAGGTCCCTGGGTGTAGGGAGGGGACACAGCCTCACTGCAAGTCTTCCAGTCCTGGCATCTGTAGCTGCACTGTTCTCATACTCCCCGACCTTCCCGCAGCTCCCAGATGGCAATTCATCAAAGTGAACACCTCTGCCAACTGCCTTACAGGGGACCCAATCATGTTCCCTGCCTGGCACGACCACCAGCCACCACCAGCCTCCACTGACTCTGGGCGGACAGGCGCTGTGGTGCCAGCTGCCTGCAACGCCAGCACCTCCTGCAGCACCTCCTGGATCACCTCCCCTGCTGATCCAGCTTCCTGCTAACGCGCCTGGGGAAGCAGAGAAAATGGTCCAAGTGCCACCCACATGCAAGAGGCCCAGATGAAGCTCTGGGATCCTAGCAGCTGCCTGGCCTGCCCCAGCTGTTCAGGCAGCGGGCCCATGTATGGAGGGTCTGTCGCTCCTGGCCTTCAAATAATCTTTAAAAAGGACAGAGGACCACCAAGACTTCTGCAGCAAGCACCCTTCGGAACAACAAGATCTCTGGGCCCTGTGGTCAGCCCTTGCCTCCCTCCCACCTCCTCCATCAGTCCTGCCACCCCCATCACGGGGTCTCAGTGCCAGAGCCAGCACAAACTCAGTGGTCACCTGCCCTTCTCACGGCCTGCATATTGACCTCAAGATCCCCCAACTCCCCACCAGTCACACAGCATGGAAAAACTACTCTTTTCTCCCCAGAGCAGGTGGGCTGCAGCCAGCAGGAGCCCTGTGCCCTGCAGTACTCTGGGTCTGTGATGTGGGAGGGGTCCCTGAAACAGGTAGGCCCTCTGGCATATTTGCTCCAACCCTCTGGCCCCTGAAGCCTCCAGGGGGCAGGAGTCACTGCCACAGTGGCCGCAGGACCTGGCTGCCCCCTTCCTGAGCCACTCCTACTTCCCAGTGTGGTGACAGCTCTGCACTTGTACCCCTGGACCCACAGAACCCCTCCCTGCCAAGCCCACCGAGCCGGTGACTGCGATCAGAGTTTGGGGCAGGTGAGGGGAGACCCCGTGGGTGTCTCTTGAACCTGGCTGAGCAGCCAAAAGGCACAGCCTCCTTTTAGACCCAGAGGAGCCCAGAGGCTCGGGGCCATCCGGAGGAGGCAAAACACAAGCCAAAATCTAAAGGTGAGCAAAGGCAAACGCTCCAGTCCAGGTGCAGGCGGGAGAGTGCCCAAGGCGCCACTCCATGGCCAGCAACAGCCCCTCCGGGGTCAGCGCGCCACAGCCCCCTCATGTCCACGAAGCGGCTGGCACTCCGGCCAGGCAGTTCTGAGTGGGAATGAAAAGGCCAAGGTGCATCTTTCGGTCCCATTCCGACCAGCAATGTTTGTTTTGGTGGAACACTGCACCTAGATCTTATCTATGTCCAAGACATTCCAGAACAGCAACAAAACCTGCAAGAATGTTGCCTTCATGGCATCTCAAGGCTCGGGAATGCACAACCCCCCTGAGCACACAGCGGGGGTCCTCACCGCCCTGGGGAGGCATGCCAGCTGGAGGGGGCTGTGCAAGGCTTGGGGGCTGCAACCCTGTGGGCATCGCTTGGCTTCTGAACTGATACAGGATGTCAAACCCTGAAGTCCTAAGCTGAAAGGAGGGGGCCGGCTCATCCTCTCTACTGCCTGAACCCTCATCAGAACTCATCAGAAGCCAAGCTAATGCCACTGCCCAACCGCCCAACCTCGGCCGGGGAGCTGAGCCAACCTCCAGTCTGTAACGCCACCGGTGGGCCACAGACAGCAGCGTGAAGCTTCCTGTGAGACCACGTCCCTGCCCTGGGCTGGGGCGGGGGGTCACTACTCCCGGGGGAGCACTAAGGGTGACAATTGTGACCCCACGGACCAGAGCAGGACACTAGCACGGACTGGTTATGTCACACACAGGCCTCCATCACGTCCCCGTCCCACCCTGGAGCCCCCGCTGCATGGTCAGCTCTGCTCCTTGACCCACCAGAGCCTGCTGCTGGTCTGCCGGGAAGGAAACGAGCGTCTCACCAGTCTGTCTCCGTGGCCAGGCGAGGCCACGTGTGGGAAGCAGGTGTGTGAGCAGGTGTAAGAAACGGAAGTACTGCCACTGGCTCAGGAGCGGTCTGGGCCTCAACGCTTCAGAGCTGGGTTTAGAATCAGGTACACAAGCGCAGGACGCATCCTAGTGGCCGGTGATCTTAGAAAAGAGGCCTGCCCGGCTGTGGCGCTGGACGTTCAGAGACAGAGCCCAAGGGCTGCTTAGGTGGAAGCTGCCCTTGGCACGTGATCCCTGTCTGCCCAGCAGCGTGGTCACCAGTCACTGTCCCCTCCCCAAATCCTTCGGGGGACAGCCTGCAGTGCTGTCTCACCTCACAAGAAGAGGCTCTGCAGGGCCCAGGGGCAGGCACACATCACACAGGTTCACGTTAGCCTAGTACTTACAACACTCCCAGTCCACCCGTGGGTACTGAGTTCCACTCCCGATGCCAGCTTCCTGCTAACGGACTCCCTGCGAGGCAGGCACGGCTGGCTCACGTCCCTGGGTTCTGACACCCACAGGGGAAGATCTGGCCTGGTTTCCCCGCTCCCCACTTTAGCCCCTGCCATGCAGGCATGCAGAGTGCAGCAGGAAATATAAGTGTGTACACTTTATTAAATCTTTGTAAGATTCTTGTCACGAAAACAGTAAAACTGGGGCATGTGCACATGGGGTCACATGGGCTCCCGTGCAGGGAACTCAACACCCCAGGTTCAACTCCCAGCTGCTCCATTCCCAGTGCAGCTCCTGCTGGTGTTCCGGGAAAGCCAACAGAGGACGGCACAGGTGTGTGGGCCCACGTGAGATGTGGAGGAGGCCCGTGGCTTTGGCCTGCACAGCCGGGCCGCTGTAGCATCAGCTCCTGATCTCTGTGACCCTGACTTGTATTTCAAGAACAGACACAGGGCCCAGCGTGATGCTCCGTGGCTAAATCCTCGCCTTGCAACTGCCGGGATCCCGCATGGCTGCCAGATACCACACGGCTGCTTGTTTCCTGAAAAAGCAGCAGAGGACAGCCCAAAGCCTTGCGACCCTGCACCAGTGTGGGAGACCTAGAAGAAGCTCCTGGCTCCTGGCTTCAGATCAGCTCATGTTCAGCTGTTGGTGACCATTTGGGGAGTGAACCGGTGGGTGGAAGATCTTTCTGTCTCTCCTTCTCTTTGTAAATCTGCCTTTCCAATAAAAATAAATAAATCTTTGGGGAAAAACAAACACAAAACTGACACATTACCAGTTCCCAGATGCCTAGTACGCGTCAGCGAAAAGCAGTTCACTTCCCTGTCTCCTGCCTAACCCTCCAGGGGCTGGAGAAGGGGAGAGCGGGACTCACACCCACACGGAAACACCTGGGCGCCCAGGGGCCAAACACAAGCCACACTGCACAATGGCCGGACGCAGGATGACACCGACTTTGCATTCACAAGGGACGACACTGACATAAGCCCAAGACCCATAAGGGCCACACTGACACTGCAAGGGCCGGAGGCGGGGATGACACCAACCCAAGGGTTCGGGAAGCCTCTACAGAAAGCCCAAGAGTTCATCTCACAAAACGTTGTGATAAAACAAGCACTTACTAAAGTCTAGAAAATCCCTAGAAGTAGCGGCTGACACACCCTCCACCTGCAGAGCCGGCGTCCCATACAGGCACTGGTTCCAGGCCCGGCTGCTCCACTGCCCATGCAGCTCCCCGCTCGTGGCCTGGGAAAGCAGCAGCGGACAACCCAAGGCCTTGGGCCCCTGCCGTAACATAGGAGACCCAGAGGAAGTTCCACCACCGGCCCAAACAGGAGCCTGTGCCCTAACACCCGGGAAATGACCCAGGATTGAGGGGCCTCTCACCCAGGAAGCGATCAGGAGTGAAGGGCCCTTTAAGAAGTTGACAGAAAATGCGGGTTTTAGAAAACTATGTGCAGACTGATTTTTTTTTTTTTCGTAACCCATTTTTTTTCCTTCAGTTCCACTTGCTCACATGGTTCCCGACGTTTGCTGGCATAGACCAACTGCACAAGGAATGGTCAGTGTAAATAAACTCGGCATTTGAAATGACATTCCTGACTCAAGTTCCGCAAACTGCCTAGATAGTGAGGGCCGGGGAGTCCAGTTACCTTAAAAGGAAAAAACAAACAAACAAAAACCCACAGGATGAAAACAAGTGAAAGAACTGAGACCCACCTGCCAGGAACACAGCTTTTGTTGTCCAATTTTTCTAGCAGGTTGCTGGGAATGAATGAAGGAATGAAAGAAGGGAGGGAGGGAGGAACAGAAGGAGGGACCCTGAGACGAGGCCGTCACCCATGAACTTTAGAAGGACCAGTGAGTGGTCCACGCCATGAGGGTCTCGTATAGGGGAGAACCAGGATGTCGCGTGCCTCTTCCTGACACGCGAGCTTAACCTGGACTTGGTGAACCGTGGGGACGCTGGCACCAACCACAGCGAGCATTCCACGGCCCCAACACTGACCATCGCGCTGTGAAGTAAAAGAGAAGACAGCAGGCCACACTAACACAGAGAGACACACTCAGCGGGAAGGATAAAGAGCCGCTTCTTTACATAAACCACCACCAAAATGAGCCACACCTACAGGATCCAATATGACTTTGGAACAGGAGAGAAGGCATCGCAACTACACCGCAGGGCGCTCGCCACACTCCACACTGGCCTCTGTGGCTTCCCAGCTGGGACAGCTACTGACCTGTCCTGCACTGAGTCACTCGGTAAACTCCTACAGGGCACGTGCCACCTGGTATACCTCAGTGCCCTTGGGGAGCTGGCAGGGCAGCAGCCTCAAGCAGGCAGCAGTGAGCAAACACAGGACTACTGTGGAAAACAGAAAACAGTGCCCAAGAGGGACCACGCAAGGCACCGACTAGGGCGGCCCTGCCAGGAGGGTGCTGACAGAGAGCCCAAGGTGATGGCACCTGGGCCTCAGGGATGGATGTGACAGATGGCAAGCAGCCAAGAGGCGTGGGCAGAAACCCGGGATCTGCTGTGATGCCACAGCCCTGCCCCCAGTGTGACTACAGGAAGCTCCAGGGACCCTGCTCCTACGGGAAGACAACGGGACCGCAGCTCCCGCCTCCTCTCCCCCAGCACACAAAGGTCATGCGAGGACACGGGGAGGCAGCTGGGACGCATCCCCAGAAATGACACCTTGGTCCCGGACTCTGAGAAAACAAAGCCTTGCCATTATCGCAGCCAGCGGGCAGCCCCCACAGTGGTGCTGGCGCTGCCCAGCTGAGGGTGAGAGCTGGCAGAGCCGTGTGTGGTGGCCAAGGCTTGGAGCAGCCCTTTGGGTTTTGGGTAAGGGACTGAACCTGCACCTGCAGAAGGAGTAGATGACCAATGAAGATCAGGGCTTTCGTGGGGACAAACAAGGAAGTGGATGACAGTAATCGGGGGCTCCCCTCACCATCTCTGAAGCTGGCATCCAGGAGGTGACTGTGGCTGCACCATGGGCTTCTCTGACCTCCTTCACCCTGGATACAGCTGCTGTCCTGAGCCTCTTCCTGGTCCCACGTCCACGGCACAGGGCTGCCCAGATGGCAACAGGTACTCATCAAGTGCCCTCGCAGCATGGCCTCAAGAAGCCAGCCCCCACCTTGAGAGGACAGGCCCAAGTGGAACCAGTCACCCACCCCCATAAGCCTATCTCACGGCCATCTGTGGAAGGTTCTAGAAGCACATGAGCAACAGCAGGGGATGCAGAAACCCAGGTAAAGACCATGAAGCTTTTTGTAATCTACCTTGCAGTCAGGCCCCGTGTCACATGTCACTGCCCACATACCTGGTTAGCCAATCCAAGCACATGTGGCACACATACCCCCCGGGGTCCTCCGCAGCTCAGCCTCCTGGGAAGAGGGCAACACAGCAGAGTCGGGGACCCCTCTCCCAGTCTCCTTAGCACCCCATCTTCTCTATGATCTGATTCCTGCTGTGTAAAGCTGAGGGAGAAGAAAGAGCGCCTCCCCCAGCCCGGAAGCCCACATGTCCCTCTGGCTGTGGTGACCTTGGGTGGCCCTCTGCCCGGCAGCTGGAAGCTTTCATGGCAGCATCAAGTCAGCCTAGCATGGGTACAAACACAAGCAGTGGTATAGCAAGTGGAATCCGGCCAAGGATCAGAAGGCATCAGAACTGTACCTGCCCCACAGGCAACAACGAGGGCGGCCACAGGCTCCCAGGCTCCCAGGCCCAGCCCTACGGACACCGATCAGGGCGGCCACAGGCTCCCAGGCCCAGCCCTACGGACACCAACCAGCGTGGCCTCAGGTTTCCGGGTCCCAGCCCTACAGACACCAACCAGGGCAGCCACAGGCTCCCAGGCCCCAGCCCTACGGACACCAACCAGGGCGGCCACAGGCTCCCAGGCCCAGGACCCAGCCCTACGGACACCAACCAGGGCGGCCACAGGCTCCCAGGCCCAGCCCTACGGACACCAACCAGGGCAGCCACAGGCTCCCAGGCCCAGGACCCAGCCCTACGGACACCGACCAGGGCGGCCACAGGCTCCCAGGCTCCCAGGCCCAGGACCCAGCCCTACAGACACCAACCAGGGCGGCCACAGGCTCCCGGGCCTGAACCGCAGCCCCAGGGTTAAATATTTATAGCATGCACTGAAGAGCTCAACATGGAGGTGCTTTCTGGACGAAGCCACTGGTCTAGCAAACAGAGCAAGTCCAGGATTACTCCCCACCCATAAATGAGACAACACTCAGCCAGGCCTCCCTCTGGGACCCGAAGCTCCCCAGGGGGCAGCAGCAACCCAGAAAGGAGGAGGGGAGGCCTCTGCTGCGTCCGGCCACCCGCCCAGGCCCACGGGCTCCCCAGCTTGCAGCAGCATCACACGACGCAGTGGCTCCAGCCTCAGGACGGTGAGCGGCTCCTGCCTCCCCCAGGAGACCCCCACCTCCTGCACCACCTGTGGGGCAGCTGGGTCAGAGCCACACCTACTGACCAGGAGCCTGCCTTGTCGGTCACTGTGCAGGCGGTCGGACTGCCAAGAGCACATGGTCACACCACTCCTCAACGCCTGTCCCCCCCACGTCCCCCTATATGCACCAGCCCCTGGGAACTTTCTGCAGAAACACAGGGGTCCTGGATCTTTTTCACTCAGAGCCTGTCCTTCCGCAGTGACACATAGTGAGGACAGCAAATGGACACTCTAGGAAGTGCCCTAAATGGGCCTTCCCAGGAGGTGCTTGGCAAACAGGCCTCAGCATCCTTCAGGCCTGGGCCACTACAGCTACGGCACCACACACCCGGAGGGACAGGGCATCAGACACAGCTAAAGCGAAGCAGCTCCTGCCCAGCCCTTACACTTTCTCGGCCATCCCAGAGCTGAGTAACCCAAAAGGGAAGTGGAGACAAGCTTCATGTGGAACACTTCACCCAGGAACCTGTGAGCCCAGAGCACTGCAGCCTAATAAGAGCTGCAGCACCCTGCACCCCGACGGCATGGGCTCAGCACCCGGGACCCCGACGGCATGGGCTCAGCACCCGGGACCCCGACGGCATGGGCTCAGCACCCTGCACCCCGACGGCACGGGCTCAGCACCCAGGACCCCGACGGCATGGGCTCAGCTCAGGACTCGCAGCCCAGGAGGCAGGCTAGAAAACAGTCGAGGTGCAAGCACCCAGGATGCCAAGGCCCGAGCTGGAGGGTGTGCACATGGCTGTGCGTGAGCAGAGCATATGCATGGGGTGTGTGATTACAGTAGCAATGGGGTCAAGGTGTCACATGCAGTGTCTGTAATCATGGCTATAACAAGGTGAGCATTTAAAAGTATAGACACAGGGCCCGGCACAGCGGCTTAGCAGCTAAAGTCCTTCCTTGCCTTAAACATGCCAGGATCCCATATGCGAGGCGGTTCTAATCCCAGCAGCCTCACTTCCCATCCAGCTCCCTGCTTGAGGCCTGGGAAAGCAGTCGAGGACAACCCAAAGTCTTGGGAACCTGCACCCGCGTGGGAGACCCAGAAAAGGCTTCTGGCTCCTGGATTCAGATCAGTACAGTTCCAGCCATAAAAATAAAAATAAATCTTTATTTTTTAAAGATTTACTTATTTTTTTACTACAAAGTCAGATATACAGAGAGGAGGAGAGACAGAGAGGAAGATCTTTCGTCTCATGAATCACTCCCTAAGTGAGCGCAATGGCCAGTGCTGTGCTGTTCAGGAGCCAGGAGCCAGGAACTTCCTCCAGGTCTCCCACCCGGGTGCAGGAACTCAAAGCATTAGGCCATCCTCGACTTCCTTCCCAGGCCTAATGGGAAGTGGATGGATGCTGGGAGGGAGGGAGCTGGATGGGAAGTGGAGCCGCTGGGATTAGAACCGGGGCCCATAATGTGATCCTGGGACATTCAAGGCAAGGACTTTAGCTGCTAGGTCACGCCCCCTGGTCCAAAAATAAATCTTTAAAAGTACAGACACAGGGCACTGCTATTATCAGTCACTCTCAGGCAACACTGTAACTTCCTCTACATCCAACTGTAACTTACTATCCTTTAATTACGAAATGTTCAGGAAAAGCCTTTGCCACTTCACCTGCTTTCCGGAGTTAGCTTTTGTCAATTTCTCACAAAGCATCAGCTGTTGATTCCGGGCGGGCCCAGCCAACAATCTCCTAGAGTGAGTCCACCTTGGTGGCGGATTTAGTGCATGTCCCCAGCATCTGCACATCTCACTCCCGCCATCTACTGGTGCCTGCTGAAAATGCATCCCCAAGAAATGCATAGCTGGCACAGCCAAATCCACACACTATAATGCTTTTGTAAATTACAAACAGCAGGATTCCTGTGCCAGGCGTATTTGTCACAGCAGAAACCTGAGCAGGTATGTGGGCAACAGGAAATGTGTGTGATAGTGAGGTGCCGCCCAACTTCAGAAAGGGCATCCTCCAAGAGCATCTATCCTTGCAAGCCGTGTAACAAACTGTGAGCTAACCTCACATCTGGCTGGGCAGGGCGCTTGCTCCCCAGAGCCCAGCTTTCCCGAACACCCACTCTGAGGGCTGCATGGGGAGTGGAGCAGTGTTTGCCAGGAGCAAAACCTCACCAGCTTCCTCAGGCACCCTCGGTTTCCTGGAGCCTCCCCACTCTCTTTCCGAAGCAAACTTCTAACCTGAGTAGGTGGAGGAATTTATCAGGGCATCACTGTGAGTTCTGAGGTGCCCTGGGCTCTTGAGATGCCCTGCGCCTGAGCTGCCCTGGGCTCCTGGGGTGTACCCTGCGCCTGAGCTGCCCTGGGCTCCTGAGATGCCCTGCGCCTGAGCTGCCCTGGGCTCCTGGGGTGTACCCTGCGCCTGAGCTGCCCTGGGCTCCTGAGATGCCCTGCGCCTGAGCTGCCCTGGGCTCCTGGGGTGTACCCTGCGTCTGAGCTGCCCTGGGCTCCTGGGATACCCTGCACCTGAGCAGTCCTGGGCTCCTGGGGTGCCCTGAGCTCCTGGGGTGTACCCTGCGCCTGAACTGCCCTGGGCTCCAAGGCTCCGCACCTGCCTCCCATAGTCCTGAGCTGCCCAACCCCTCCCATCACCATGGACACAGTTCTGAGTCCAGCTACCTCCTCAAGGTGGGGTGAGGTCACATCCTTTTTAGAAACGTGCAGATTCTCTCACACTAACATTTCTGTGATTTAAACTGCAACCCAGGGCCAGCATTGTGCAACAGCGAGTAGAGCCACAGCGGCTGACACAGATATTTTGCATGGGCACTGGTTCAAGTCCCGGCTTTTCCACTGGCAACCCGGCAGACTGTTAACAGCCTGACAAAGCAGAGAAGACAGGCCGAGTGTCTGACCCCTGCAACCCACACGGGAGACCCGGGTCCAGCTCCCGGCTTCTGCCTGGCGCAGCCTCGGCCACTGCCACCATCTGGGACGTGAACCAGCAGATGAAACACCTTTGTCTTTCTCTATTAATGTTGCCTTTCAAATAAATAAACTTTAAAAATATAAACTCAACCCGAAAAGCTATACAGATCAAGAGGAATACAAGAAATTCAAGAACAAAATGCAGCTAAAGAGAAATTTGGGGACATAAAAGTCCTGACACTCACAGGTATTTTGTTTTTCTTAATACTTTTTTTTTTCCTCATGAACTAAGAATCTAAAATATTCTTCGTGTTTATGATTCTTCGGCAGCCGCTTCAGACCTGCTCCTCTGCCCAGGAGAGACAGAGGCGGAGGTCATCTCTGACTCTGGTTGGCTTCTTTAGGTGAAATAAGAAGATGCTTAAACTGGGGGAGGGGAGAGATGAGGATAGCTACTTAGTGTAAGGACAGAGACAGGCCGGTCAGGGTCTTCCCACGCACCAGCAGGGGGCAGCATCCTAAAGACCAGGGAGGACGTGCAGGTGGCAGCAGCAGCACTGTCCCCCACTCCTGGCCGCACTCCTGGCCGCACGGTGCACCAAGCTGGGCTCCCTGTGCTCTGACTCGCTCTCACCGCCTCAGGAATATTCCGTCGATGGCACAGGACCCTACGACTGCGGCAAGATCCAAACTCCGAGTGTCCTTAACCTGAGAATCCAATCCACCTTTTGATTCATCTGTCATACTGATGTCATTGGAATACACATTTTTGGAAAAACCCTCAAAGCCAAAAAACACCGTGAGGTGCTGACCTGTACCACGCACACACACGCACGCAGTCTACATTACACACATGCACACGCACGCAGTCTACGTTACACACACACACACACACAGTCTACATTACACACACACACACGCACGCACGCAGTCTAGGTTACACACACACACGCACGCAGTCTACGTTACACACACACAGTCTACATTACACACACGCACACACGCACATAGTCTACGTCACACGCACAGTCTACATTACACACATGCACACACGCACACAGTCTAGGTTACACACACACACACACAGTCTACATTACACACACACACACGCACGCAGTCTACGTTACACACACACACGCACGCAGTCTACGTTACACACACACAGTCTACATTACACACACGCACACACGCACATAGTCTACGTCACACGCACAGTCTACATTACACACATGCACACACGCACGCAGTCTAGGTTACACACACACACACACAGTCTACATTACACACACACACACGCACGCAGTCTAGGTTACACACACACACGCACGCAGTCTACGTTACACACACACAGTCTACATTACACACACACACACGCACGCAGTCTACGTTACACACACACAGTCTACATTACACACACACGCACGCAGTCTACGTTACACACACACAGTCTACATTACACACACGCACACACGCACGCAGTCTACGTTACACACACACAGTCTACATTACACACACACACGCACGCACGCAGTCTAGGTTACACACACACACGCACGCAGTCTACGTTACACACACACAGTCTACATTACACACACGCACACACGCACGCAGTCTACGTTACACACACACAGTCTACATTACACACACACACACGCACGCAGTCTACGTTACACACACACAGTCTACATTACACACACGCACACACGCACGCAGTCTACGTTACACACACACAGTCTACATTACACACACGCACACACGCACGCAGTCTAGGTTACACACACACAGTCTACATTACACACACACACACACGCACGCAGTCTACGTTACACACACACAGTCTACATTACACACACACACACGCACGCAGTCTACGTTACACACACACACGCACGCAGTCTACGTTACACACACACAGTCTACATTACACACACACACACGCACGCAGTCTAGGTTACACACACACAGTCTACATTACACACACACACACGCACGCAGTCTACGTTACACACACACAGTCTACATTACACACACGCACACACGCACGCAGTCTACGTTACACACACACAGTCTACATTACACACACACACGCATGCACGCAGTCTAGGTTACACACAGTCTACATTACACACACGCACACACACGCAGTCTACGTCACACGCACACAGTCTACATTACACACACGCACACACACACGCAGTCTACGTCACACGCACACAGTCTACATTACACACACACACACACACACAGTCTACATTACACACACACACACGCACGCACGCAGTCTAGGTTACACACACACACGCACGCAGTCTACGTTACACACACACACACAGAGTCTACGTTACACACACACACACAGAGTCTACATTACACACACACACACGCATGCACGCAGTCTAGGTTACACACACACACGCACGCAGTCTACATTACACACACACAGTCTACATTACACACACGCACACACGCACGCAGTCTAGGTTACACACACACGCACGCAGTCTAGGTTACACACACACACGCACGCAGTCTACGTTACACACACACAGTCTACATTACACACACGCACACACGCACGCAGTCTACGTTACACACACACAGTCTACATTACACACACGCACACACGCACACAGTCTACGTTACACACACACAGTCTACATTACACACACGCACACACGCACGCAGTCTACGTTACACACACACACGCACGCAGTCTAGGTTACACACACACACGCACGCAGTCTAGGTTACACACACACAGTCTACATTACACACACGCACACACGCACGCAGTCTACGTTACACACACACGCACGCACACACATGCACGCAGTCTACGTTACACACACACAGTCTACATTACACACACACACGCACGCAGTCTAGGTTACACACACACACGCACGCAGTCTACGTTACACACACACAGTCTACATTACACACACACACGCACGCACGCAGTCTAGGTTACACACACACACGCACGCAGTCTACGTTACACACACACGCACGCAGTCTACGTTACACACACGCACATAGTCTACGTCACACACCTGCTTCCATAAAACCAAAAGTCGTGGAGGCTTTTCTCTTTTAAAGCTTTTCAGAAATATAACATGTAAATCAGGCAGGTAAAACTGAACCAAAGAATTACAACAGAGATTGTAACACACCGAAAATCGTCTTAAAACGACATTAAAGTTTTTTTTTAATTTATTTTATTTTTTATGGAAAGTCAGATATACAGAGAGGAGGAGAGACAGAGAAGATCTTCCATCCACTGATTCATTCCCCAAGAGACCACAATAGCCGGAGCTGCACTGATCCGAAGCCAGGAACCAGAAGCCTCTTCTCCCACATGGGCACAGGATCCCAAGTCTTCAACTGCTTTTCCAGGTGCATCAAGGGAGTTGGATGGGAAGTGGGGCCGCCTGGATTAGAACCACTGCTCATATGGGATCCTGATGCATGCAAGGTGAGGACTTCAGCTGCTAAGCTACCGCACTGGGGCCATTACATTAAGTTTTGAAAGCACCCTGCTCTGTGTGATTCCCTTGGGTGGCCTGTGTCTCTGAAGCCCACCACCCACCCCAGCACACAGAGAGCTCACCTGTACCCGGGTGGTCCTTCCTCCCCCATCAAGAAAGCAGCCAACGTAGAGGCCAGCTGCAGTGCCGTAGGTCGCGGTGGTGACACCACAGGCCTGCAGTGACAGCTGGAGCCCAGCCATTCCAGCCCTCTCACACCAGGCCAGGTACACAGGGCCGCCCTGCCAGGCGCTCCCTGCCCACGGGAACACCCCTGGAGCTGCTACACAGAGTAAGTCTCCTGGGACACCTCTGCTCCCGGAAACTACAGACGCCCACTCCAGCCAAGCCATGGGCTGCAGGGCTGTAGACCCAGCCCTGGCCCAACCCCACGCAGGGGCGCCACCCCAAGCCTCAGACACACTCCTGTTTCCAGCCCACTACCATGCTTCAGCATGGAACACCAGCATTCCACAGGAGCACTAGATCAAGTCCCAGCTGCTCCACTTACAACCTGGCTCCCTGCTGGTGCACCCGGCTAACGCAGGGCAGCTGGTGCACCTGGCTAACGCAGCGCAAGGCGGCCCAAGTGCCGGGCCGCTGCACCCGCCTGAGAAACCCAGAGGAAGCTGCTGGCTCCTGCGTTCAGCCCGGCCCAGCCTCAGCTCTTGCTCTCTCTCCTTTCCTAACTCCACCTTCCAAATAAAGCTTTAAAAATAAAATCGCATGTAGCTTCTTGGCCAGGCCAGCCTTCCAACAGCAGGGCCTGTCCTCGCCCACCGTGCCACCGCCTGGGGAGGCCACACTCCCCGGTCGACCCAGCAGCGTGGAACAAGCCCAGACATACAAAACAGCAGGAATCCCAGCCACCAGTGAGCACGGGGCCAATGAAGATTCCAGAATCAGCCAAAATACAAGCTTGTGGGGACCCCTCTGCGGATCTTGGTCTGACGGTGCCAGGACCCCCTTAGGGGGTGTGGGGAGGGACAACGGACAAGGCACAACTGTCCATAGTGGAAGGACCCTCACGACCCCCGAGGGCAGCATGCCCTCCCACGGACCTGGCAGCGGGGGCCGCTAACTGCTGCGCTCCGTACCACAGCCATGTCCGTCCAGATTTTGCTCTCCTCAAAGGCCAGATGTGACCGAGCGCAGCTGGCCGTCTAAAGCGGCATCTCGGCCAGGAGGGCTGCGTGGTGCGAGCGAGGGGCATGACGTGTGGTGAGCAGGAGGCCTGGGGCGGACAAAGCCCCACTTCCCTTCCACTCACTAATGTTCTTCCCATGGGGAACTCTGAGAACTGCCTTCCCCCATCACAATTTCCATTTAACAATGGAGACCAAAACCTCTGATGCCGAAAATAGCGCGTCCGATGCCTGCGAGCAGCAGGCCCACAGGACCCTCTGGGCTGAGCCTGGACTGTGCCATCTGCCACAGCGGCCGCCGGCAGGTTCACTCAGCCAACCGCCCCCCACCAAGCCAAAGCACGGCCCCCTCTTCGTCACCCTGGAGACCCTGACCCCACCCTGCAGCCAGGCAGACACACAGCTCTGGTCACTCCACAGCCAGAAAACAAAGGCTTCCTGGTGGCCCATCGGGCCTGCTGCCCCGCTCTCCCACCCAGTGCGCACTGGGGGTGATGAGGGCATTCAGGCCTCTGCTCAGCTGACCAGTAAAGAAAAGGGCACTCCGGGGAGGGCACCTGGAGGGCCTGGATCTGACTCCTGAGCCACGCCCTGGATGGCAGCAGTGCTGGCCCAACTGCTCGGGTCCCTGTCCCCCAAGGGTGCCGTGCACCGAGCTCACAGCACGCAGTTATCTACGCAGCAGGCCAGTGCATGGCAGCACTTTCACCCGCATGCTCCAGCATTTCTAAAGATGTATTGATTGATTGATTGATTGATTGATTGAAAAGCAGCTTTTACAGAGAAAGAAGGAGCGACAGAGAGAGGTTTTCCACCTGCTGGTTCACTCCCCAAATAACTGCAACAATCAGAACTGAGCTGATCCGAAGCCAGGAGCCAGGAGTCTCCTCCGGGTCTCCCCCATGGGCAAGGACTTGGTCCATCCTCTGCTGCTTTCCCAGGCCGTAAACAAAGAACTGGATCGGAGATGAAAGAGCCTGGACATGGTCCACAGCCCATACGGAATGCTGGTGCTGGCAGGCAGAGAACTGTCCTATAGTGTCACCATGCCAATCACCATCAAATAAAAATTAAAAAAAAAAAAAAACTTTCAGTGCTATTCTGACCATCATGTTTATATCTGGATAATGCCATTTCCCAACAAACAGCTCGAAAATGCTCCAACTGAGGCCCCAATTCACGTGCCCCAGGAAGGGCCAAACGAGCATTTCTCCATAGCCAAGTGGAAGAATCGGCTGTCAGACACAGCTGCACGGCCCGCGTGTCAGCCTTCACAGAACTGCAATCCGCCCCCTGGTCACTGCACCCTGGCTGGCACTGGTCACTGGCACGCCTTCGCGCACACAGTCCACTAACAGGCCAGGGACGGTACATGAAGGACCCTGCAAATGCTGCTCCTCCTCCCCAGCCAGTCTCGAGCCACCCCGAGCCACTGCCCCCACCTCCTGTCAGAGCCAAGAGGACGTGCCCCCCAAGACACATTCTCTGCACTGGGCCATGTCGGTCACATGCCCAGCACTGGCACGAGGAGTCCGGCACAGCCTATGGCACACACTCACGAGGACAGGACACAGGGGGGCAGCAGCTGGTTGACAAGAAACCCCTGCCTGGCAGAGTGGGCTAGGCAGCCTCAGGCACAGCTCCCAGGGACACATGGGGGCAGGAGGCTCCCCCACGGCCACATCGGACAGCCCCACGCCCAGGACTCCAGGCTGGCCCTCAGAGGGACGGTGTCGTCCACCCGGCTCCTGGAGATCCTGAGTATCGGGAGAAGTCAGGCCTGTCCCCCAGACTCACCGTCCCACCTCCTCCACCATTCCAGACCCATGGGGCCCTGCCAGCTGAGCCAGCCACCAGAGGTCACCACTGCACTTCCCAGGTCAGCAAGGTGGTTGCGGCCAGGCAAGGGGCCACTCTCTATTTACCCAATTCAATGGGAGGGCAGCCTCGGGTCTTTCTCAACTCGTGTGTGCCTGTGTGTGTGTATGTGTCTGTGTCTGCCTCTGTGTGTGTGTGTGTGTGTGTGTGTGTGTGTGTGTGTGCGTGTGTGCCTGTGTGTGTGTGTCTGTGTCTGCCTGTGCATGCCGAGGTAGTAGACTCACCATTAGCTAAAAGCTGCCTAAAATCCTTATGCCTACTATGTTTACCAGGAGATGTTTCTTACACCACCACTCCCCAGCCCCTCTGGCGGAGAGTGCCACAGCCCCTTCCTGCTTGCCCCCGGGCCCTGTCTCCTGTGGCACCCCTGGGCGGGGCTACATCCGAGAATGCCATGTCGTCCCCACATGGTTCGGTGTGCCCACTCCCCACACCGCTCCATGCACAGCAAGCCCCCAGATGAGCTTCACTGCCAGTCCACACCAGATCAGAAGCACGACCCTGGCAGGCACCCCAAGACGGCAGGGACACGTGGCAAGCCACCTGCTGCCTTCCACCTCCGTGTGTTTGAGAAAGGCAAGGGTGGGTCTAACTCACAGTGGATGTAAATTTCTGTGCTGTTTTTCCAAGCTGAAAAGCACCCACCTCAAATCTCCAGCTAAACATCTAAGAGTAAAAATGAACGCAGAATTAGAGAGGGCACAGCATGCTGGGCCACTGCCTAGGATGCCAGCATCCCCTGTGGGTGCCAGTTTAAGCTCTGGTTGTTCCACTTCTGGTCAGCTCCCTGCTATCAGGGGCCTGGGAGAGCAGCGGAAGATGACCCCTTAGGCCTCTGCCATGCACGTGAAAGACCCGGAAGGAGTTCCCAGCCCCAGGCTGCTGGCCTGCCCAGTACAGGTCACTATGTTCATTTATGAGGAGCCAGCAGATGGAAGACCTGTCCCTGTGTGAGCATCTCTCTCTGGAACCCTGCCTTTTCAAACATATAAAATCAACCTTAAGAAAATTAAAGAAAAAAAAAAAAAGCCCACAGCACATGAGATGGGACTGCACAGGTTGGCCAATATGGCCACAAGGCCTCCTCCTGCCAGGAGAGGACAGGAAGGCTACGGCCAGAGAAGGTGACCTCACTGGTGAAGGGTCGGAGCGAGCAGGGCTGGGAGCCAGGGGTCACGGGCAGCTCCTGGATGCCAGGAGGGGCAAGGAACAGGCTCCCCGGCTGCACCTCGAGGCCCCAGGAGCGGCGGCTCCAAGCCCCTGAACTTCCAGATAACAAAGTCGCACTGTGGCTAAGTCCGTAGTGACTGGTTATGTCAGAATCAGGAAGCCAAGGAAAAAGGCAAGACCAGAACTAAAGAAAAAATAAACGCCCGGGTGCAAGAAATCCAGAGACCACCAGCCGACCAGAGAGAGGGCTTTGAGAAGCCAGAGGGAGCAAGTGGGGGCTTGCAAAAACTCGTGGAAAAATGAAAAGGTATGTCTATTTTGTTGCACAAGAAATAAGCCAACAAACATGCTTATGAGGGGGTCTTTCAAAGTTTGTGAAAAATGCACAGCATGAGAAAACAAAAACAAAAACAAAACCAGCCATGTGGCTCTTAGACTTCGCGCCCACAGGAGAACCTGGAGAGAGCACAGGCGAACACTGTCCACTACAAGTCCAGTAAAAAAGAGCCTGGCCACACGGACTTGGTGGCCACCAAGAGGGACCATGGGCCACGAAGGAAAAGGGGGCAAGGCAGGGCTGGGGTGGAGGACAGCACGGCCTTCGAGGGTCACTGTGACAAAGCCCCAGGAGGCAGCCCAGGTGGGCTGTGAGAAGAGGACTTGCACCTTAGCCATCCTGGAAGTCAGAAGTGCCAGCTCAAGGCATCTGCTGGCTGGGTGAGTGGCCCACCGGCTCTCTTCCTGGCTGGAACTCCTGGACTCCGAGCTCTGCCCTCCAGTGTCCCTTGGCCCTTCCCTGTGTCCCAGTTCAAACCCCGCTCTTGTTAAAAGGCCAGCAGACAGAGGGCTAGCCAGGCCTCCAAGGAGAAAGGACCTCATCTTAGCTCCTTACAGCTGCACGGAGGGGCACAGCTGCACCGGGGGTATGGGCTGCAGGCAGTCCCTGCCTCAGTCTCCCCTGGCTGTTCCCACAGGCCCAAAGAAACCAGACACAAAATGAGTCACGGGGCATGTACGGCTGGTTCCTGGCCTCTAGGCCAGGCCTGCACAAGGCCATCTCTTCAGGGACAGTCACACAGCGCAGGGGGCTTGCCCAGCGTCCCTCGGAATGGCCTCACTTAGTGGCAGTATAGAAATTCGGCTGCCGCTCATGCCACCGGGCCCCTGCCTGAAGCCCCACACCAGACAACCGAGATGGAGGAAGGGACGCCAAGGGGTTCAGCCAAATCCTCAGACTCTCAGCCCCACTGGCAGGGCAGCTGGGGACACGTGACCCTGCCCACAGAGCGGGAGGACACCTCCTCAGCTCTCCAGTGGCCAGATAGCGACACCCAGGACAAACGCCTGGGACAGCCTGGCCAGAGGCCACCGGACCTCAGCCCACTGGTCTCATCTTGCCCTCTGGCTTTGACCTTGCACCTTCACGGCTCCAGGTCATCCTGAAAAAGGCACAAATGGATGGCGAACTGACTATTAACCAGGGAGCTATTTCCACTCCGACACACACGAGCAGGTTCAGAGCCTATTGGAGCAGAGAGAGGTCTGCGGGAGGAGTCAGATGCCAGAAACATGCTCCCATCAGAGTGTTACCCGAGTCCTGGCCAGAACGGCCTCCGACCTGGGCACCCAGAAAGCAGGCCCACAAGACGCAGTCAGGAGGGACAAGTGTGATGCGGGGGAGTGAGACAGATGCTGCTGCCAGGA
Source organism: Ochotona curzoniae (assembly GCF_017591425.1). Taxonomy (NCBI): domain Eukaryota; kingdom Metazoa; phylum Chordata; class Mammalia; order Lagomorpha; family Ochotonidae; genus Ochotona; species Ochotona curzoniae. The sequence goes on along the minus strand of NW_024465405.1, from coordinate 3,471,069 downwards.
CGGGACAGGCGGGCCCAGCATCACCAGCCACTCTGTCCTGGCCCCTCCCGGGCTCCTCAGGTCAGTGCTCAGGCAGCTCACCGCCCCCAGACACTGCAAGCTTCGCTGTCAATCACATCTGAAAACCATCTCTGTCTCCCTGAAGGATCCTTATCTCCGAGAACTTCCAAACCTGGCGCCTTTTTTATCTCAGGGCTGCCAACTGAAACCTGACCACAGGGCCAACCCCATGACCTGACCTCAGAGGGCACTGCCAGCATCAGGAGCTGTGGCAATGGCAAAAGACACAGCCCATGTTGCCGCATGGAGCACCACTGGCCTGTGCGGCAAGGTGGCCCAGGAGTCCAACATGGACCTGCCAAGTGCCTAAGGACGAGCACAGAACAACTAGTAATTGCAACCAACGTTCATGGCAGTGCTGTCCACGGTGGACACGCGTGCACTTAGCACGCCCATGGGAGAGCCAGGCTCCTCCCGGCTTCAGCCTAGTCCAGTCCCAGCTGTCTCAGGCGTTCAGGGAGTTAATCAGCAGGCAGGCGCGGTGTCTCTCCCTCTCTCTGCTTCCCAAATAACCTCTTCTCCAAATTTATGCACACGCTTTTTTTCAGCAAACACAGAGCCATCTCCAAACATCCACCACCAGTCAGAACGGGACACAGACTAGGGCTCCGATCCCGCCGCCAGCGCACGTTCCAAGGAGATGGAGCAGGAACTGCGGGTTGCCTTTTGGGGCGATGCCTTCGTTCTGGGAACAGCAGTGATGGTGACCCACAATACAATGAAGTGCCACCTCGGAAACAGCGGCTTTCATGCTTCATGTTGCATGGACGCCACCCTACGTCGTTTTTTTTTTAACAACAACAGAATAGTGACTTCATCTCCTGGAACCCCAACCCGCAGTGGCTGGCCCACAAAGGCTTGCGGTGCCCAAATAAAATCTGAGGAAGGAAGTGGCTAGAAGCCGTGGGACACAGAAGGCATCACATGCAAGGGCCATCAAGGGGGTTTCAGGGCAGTGGCCTGGGTGTCCTGCAGCACAGAGGGGACCCCTGGACTCTGTGACGGAGCACAGAAGTGGCCGGTGGCAAGCACGCAAAGTCTGTGTGTGAGGGCGTCCCAGGCAGGCTCCAGCAAGAGCTTTAGGACAGAGGGGCCACGCACATCGGTGCCCCAGGCACAGTGATGGAGCGGGCAAGGCCGGGGTGCCAGGGTGCCTCTGAGCTGCAGCCAGCAGCACTGCAGCCCTTGCCCTGCCAACGCATGGACCGTCAGAGGGAATGGAGGAGCAGCCATCGCACTGCATTTCTGCTGATGCTCAGCAGATGCGGTCAGGTGGCTCACAGGACGTTCCTCACCCGGAAGGGCTGACTGGCAGCAAAGCAGGAACCTGCCACTGTACCTACGGGGGTCGGCGGCCAGCGGTGACCCAAAACAGACAAGCAGCCTACTCTAACTGTGGCAAGATGTGCCATCCGCTCCATTCATGTGTACCAGCCAGCAGTGTCGCACACATCCCACGTGTGCTTAGAGGGACTCCTCTCACTGACATCTCACGGGCCACAGGACATTCCTCACCTCCCGCCGCGGCGGGCAGCAGGCCATGGGCGCCATGTGGCACTGTTCACCCCTGGCAGTAGCAGTTTCATCAGCACCAACATCCCAGCCTGGCAACTAGGGCACTGGTTCACAGCCACATCCCACGTCAGTGTCCGGGCTCAACGTCCAGCTCTGACTCCTCACTGCGGTTTCTGCTAACGCAGGCCCTGGGGGAGCGGTGCTGGCTCCAGTGACTGGGACCCCACGGCCTGTGACAGCAGGACTGAGTTAGCAGTTCCTCACTTGACGTGGCCAACCCCTGATGCTGTCAGCATGTGGGGCCTCTGTGTGTGTGTCCTTCTGACTCCCAAACAAACAAAGAACAGGGAGAGCTAGACCTGTCTCTTACTCCTCTCCCGAGCCAACGGCAGCCAGGACTGAAGCTGCTCTCACGCTGGTCCCCTCAACTTCTCATTCCAGCGGTGGTCACCTGCTCCTCGGGAGAGCCAGGCCTGGCTGAAGCGTCGGGACAAGCAGGTGTCTGGAGGGTCTCAGGTGCAGACTCGGGCGCCGCTCCCGCCAAGAGCCCCCGGCGGCCCCACGGAGACCAGCCTCTCTCGCTGCTGTTTTTCTCCCAGGGCACAAAGGCAATCTATCAGGTCCCCGCCGTAGACATGGGCCTTTTGTGTGGTACTGAAAGAGGGATTAAATTTCAGGAATAGCAAACCCACTCGCTCCTGGAGCGGCCAGCAGCCGGACTCGGCCAGGCTGAATGCACTTTTTGTTTGCGGGCTCCGTGAGCGGAGCCACCGAGGGGATGACGACACCAGCTCCGCGCTGGGTCCCGGGTTCACAATGCTCCCAGTGAACTGGCCGGGCAGACGACTGGGAAGAGAGACAACAAACTGTCCACCGCCCCCCCGACAGGCAAGGGGCCAGAGGACTGCCAGAAGCAGCAGCGCTCACGGCAAGACCTTGGGTCAGGTCGGGGTCAGGTGTGAACCCAAACTGCCCACCCCCCAATGCCAAGCAAAGGGCCAGAGGACTTCCGAAGCCACCCTAGGGGTCGCACTGAGCAGGTGCTGAGCGAGAAACAGTGCCCATGGCAAGGCTCCGAGCAAAGGGTCAGGTGTGAGCCCAATCCCCAAGGCTGCAGCGTCCTGTATGCTGAGCGCTGACCTAGGGGGGCTACCGAGCACTGGAGATGGGCCCGTCCTACCCGGGGGGCCACCAAGCACTGGAGATGGGCCTGTCCTACCCGGGGGGCTACCGAGCACTGGAGACAGGCCATCCTACCTGGGGGACTACCGAGCACTGGAGACGGGCCCGTCCTAACCAGGGGGCTACCAAGCACTGGAGACAGGCCCATCCTACCCGGGGGACTACCGAGCACTGGAGACAGGCCGTCCTACCCGGGGGACTACCGAGCACTGGAGACGGGCCCGTCCTAGCCAGGGGGCTACCAAGCACTGGAGACAGGCCCATCCTACCCGGGGGACTACCGAGCACTGGAGACAGGCCGTCCTACCCGGGGGACCACCGAGCACTGGAGACAGGCCGTCCTACCCGGGGGACTACCGAGCACTGGAGACAGGCCGTCCTACCCGGGGGACCACCGAGCACTGGAGACAGGCTGTCCTACCCGGGGGACTACCGAGCACTGGAGACAGGCCCGTCCTACCTGGGATGTGCTGAGAGTGGACTCCACCTGCTGGGAGCCAGGAAGAGGCCACAACTTGCCAACAACTGGGGACGAGTTGGAATCAACAGTGACTGAAGTCAAGCCTGCCTCTCTCTCGGTACCTTTGTGCGTGACCCACACAGCCTGCATCTGATCTCCACCGACAGAGACGCTGCAGAGAAAACCACTATATCATGACAGCCTCAATCCCTCCCCCTGGGAGGACGCACAGGCGGGGCCTGGCATTCACGGTCCGGGGAGGGAGGCTGTCCCACAGAGGGCGATGACAGTGCCACGTTCAAGCCCTCCCCACCCTGGCAGGGTCGAGTCCCTGGTCTAGGGCCTGGGAGGCCAAGGCTTGCACTGGTCTCTCCCTGAAGGGGCTGCAGCCAGGGCGCTGCCCGAGATGGGCCCTCAAGCCCACCCACAACCTGTGGTGCAGAGCATGCCGGCTGAGGAACACTCTCATGCATACACTCGCCACAGGCCTTAGACCCCACGTGACGCCGACTCTTCCGGGCCATGCAGAGAGCTGGAGTCCTCCGGGCACGGGCCGGCTCCATTCCTGGGAAGTTCCAAGCTTGCAGGGCTGGCGCTAAACGCCACGTGCACACTCTGACACCCACCCGGCCCCCACCCAGCAGATTCACGGCACAAGGAGACTACAGGCGGTCAACGGGCTGGAAAGACGACCTACAGCACGGAAGGGACCAAAGCCCCAACCGCACCTCTGCCAGTGGGGAAACTGAGTCCTGGGGTCCCGCAAGCCCGATGCTTCACCTGCTGCCGCAGGGCCAGTTGCTGCTGTGAGCCTACACAGCCTGGGCAGTGACCGCCAGAGCACTGCGGACCCCTCATGCTCCCCAAGAGACCGCTGTGAGCCAGGGTGTCCCGTCAGTGCACCGCCTTCCACAGGTCCTCTCTCCTGAAGGAAGAGAGACAGGCGCTTCTCTGCTAGGCACAGCTCTTCACAGCAGACCAGCTTCCTTCCCAGGGAAGGCTGGCTACCTGCTCAAGGAAGGAGACACTGGAACAGCACGCAAGCAGAAAAAAGCCACAGTCCCTTCTGTCCTCTTTCAGGCATGGGTCTCTGGGAGTCCCTTTTCCCCAGGGGCAGAGAGAGAGTGACAGAGAGGGAGGGAGAGAGACAACCAGTGTCACACACCTGGGCTGCCGGCCAGCACAGCTCTCTGACCCAAAACCAGAGAAGCAACGCAGGGTGGATGGACTCTTCCATGATAGCAGAGAACCAAGGCGACCTCCAAAAGGGTGAAGCCCGAACCACACTTCCCGGAGGGCACCATTCCTCTGACCCACCTATACCATCACGCGCCCAGGCTCTAACCCAACTTTAAGTCCTGAAGCTTATTCTAAGCAATAACACTTTCCAACCCTCAACGCCTTCCAACGCACAGTAAAATATAAACAAGTGACAAACGCTGTATGCGACATCAGCTTAGGGAATAGCATTGTACTGCTGAGCTACAGAACCCAGCCACTTCCTCCTCCTCTAAGTCACCCGTGCAAAACCCTCAACCCCAAACCAAAGGTCTCACAAAACACGCAGAGCGGTCCCCGGCTTCACTTCCCCTCTTCCTGTGGGTCCTCCTCCTGGCCTCACCGGCCTGTTCTCTGCACCTGCTCCCTCCCAGAGGCCGCATAGCCTTCTAAGCACCAGGTACTCGGCTACAAGGGACACATCCAGAGCCCTGTGGGATGATGGGAACTAAGGGATACGCTTATTTGGATACATGGAAATACACACACACACAGTTGTTCACGGCACATTTTCCATCAGTGTGTGTCTGCAAGGACTTCAAGAACACACTGGGCCTTTTGCAACTCCACTGCTTACGAACGCTCCACTGTGCCCTGCACTCCCGGTCACACCTGAAGGGACATGAGCTGACTCCAAGGAAGCCATAGGCTGCAGGGGTGAGCAGAGGTCACGGTGTGGACGAGCACTGTCCTACCGAGAGGGACAGTGGGCCTGGTGGCCAGCAACGCTCAGTCGTCGGTATACAGCTTCACCAACACCCTGCTGAGCCCTTCGAAAAGCCCAACGCAGACACAGAGGAACTGAGCCCGGGCCATGTCTCCTCCACGGAAGGGAGACTTTCTGCTGAGATGTACGGCCGTGGCACGAGTGGGCATCGGATGAGCCTCCCAAGGTGAATTCAGCAATGCAATCACGCAGCTCAAGGCACTGCTGGTTTCAGACTGTCTTCACAGTCCCAGCACCTGGAAGCACCAACTTCAGCAGAACACGAGGCAATGCCCCGGCCTCTGCCCTCTGCCAGCCCGGCCCAGCGGCTCCACGAACCCATGCCCCAGGAGCCCTGACCCTGCTCTCCTGAGAAGTCAACCAACAGGCCCCAGGGAAGCCAGAGGGCTCCGGGCCAGCACACGCTGTGCCGAGCTGTGCCAGCCATTGGGGAAAGCTAGACACAACGCCAGCGGGCTGGAACATCCCGCTCTGAACCTGCTTCAGTTGCAAGAGCTCTGGCACAGAGAGGGAAGCAGCCTCAACAGGGAAGGGACACACTTTCCAGGGGCAGGGATCTGGGGCTGCAGTTAAGACTGGCTTGGGGACTCGGTACGGTAGCCCAGTGGCTAAAGTCCTCGCCTTGCACACACTGGAATCCCATATGGGTGCCAGTTCATGTCCTGGCTGCTTCACTTCCCATCCAGCTCCCTGCTGTGGCCTGGGAAAGCAGCAGAGGACAGCCCGAAGCCTTGGGACCCATGTGGGAGACCCGGAAGAGGCTCCTGGCTTCAGATCAGCTCAGCTCCGGCCGCTGGGGCCACTTGGGAGTGATCAGCAGATCTTTGTCTCCTTTTCTCTGTGAATCTGAGTTTCCAATAAAAATAAATAAATATTTTGAGAGCGCAAGAGAGAGACTGAGAGACTGAGAGACAGAGAGACTGAGACTGACTTGAGATACCCAACTCCCATATCAAAGTACCAGAGTTCAAGTCCCATCTCTGTGTCTGACCCTAGCTGGGAGCCAGCAGCGACAGCTCCAGTGCTTGAGTCTCTGCCAGCCATTCATGAGGGAGACCCCGTGTGAGTTCCAAGTGGGAGACCCGTGTGAGTTCCAGGCCCCTAGGCCCCTGATTTCAGCCTGGCCCACCTCCAGCAAGCAAAGACACGGAAAAAAAAAAATATATATATATATACACATATACACACACATATATACATATATATATGTAAATCTTTTGCTCCCTCTCTATATATTTTGCTCTGTCTTTCAAATTTAAGTAAATAAAACAGAATGCCCATTGCATATGCTAACTAGTATCTGCCCAAACACCCCCACCTGATTCTCCAGGTTAAACGGCTCTCTCCCTTCCTCCTGAACACACCTGCCACACGGAGCTCAGTGCTGTAGGCAAACCTTCCCCCAGCTGCCTACTCCCAACACTAACTGCATTACACCACCAAACATCACACTCACCAATTAAACGGGAGTTTCAACGAGATGATGATACTTGCATCATTTGGTTAAACAATGACACACACTGCTTAGACAATTTCAACAGCACTGTTTTCATATGAAAATAAAACAGGATGCTCTGAGAAGAGTGTAGGAACCTAATGGCCCCTGAAAGCAGTCAGGCCAGGCGGGTTTACAGATGGGGCGGTCTCTACCCAGGGCCGGCGTCTGATACGCACGCACACTCCAACGTGGAGCCTCAGGCTGCCCATCATGTCCCTGGCTGCTTCAGCCCAGTTCAATGCACACCTTGAGCCTGGCGCCCACCGGGACACTGCAGGTCTCTTGCAGGCTCCAGGCGCAACTGTTGGTTGTGCGGCCAAAGCAAGGATGGGACTTGGGGGCAAGTCAGTGGCTTCTTCCCATACAGGTGAGGCCTGAACTGGGGCAAAAGGACAGGCTGGAGAAGGCACAGGAGCCAGGAACGTGAGGGCAGATCCTCAGTGCACCTCTGTACTCCACATCCCACCGAGCTGGGAGGAAGGGACCCTTCGAGGGGAAGAGGATCTGAAGCAGTGGCTGGGACAGGGCCGCAGCGCCCAGTGATGGGACCCGGCTGATATGGGTCATGTCCCCTCCTCCCAGCAGTCACACACTTAAGGAAAACTCCACCAAGACGGGTGGTTAGGCCAATCATGGCAGGGCAGGAGGCGGGGTGGGCGGCAGATTCCAAGTGCACCATGCCTGTGGTCCACACCCCGCCGGCTGGGATCTGCACCTCCGCCCTCCGGCCAGCTGCTGGGTAACACCAGCCTCTGGTGCAGGGCCCTGCTCAGGAAGCTCTCCACGACCCTCGGGCCATGGCGGTCATCACAAGGCTCACGTGGACATTCCTGCTGAGCCACTGCACTGCGGACAGAGGCACTAGCAAGGCCATCACCCAGCCCTGTCCCTTGTGCCACAGCCCCCCTGCCCCAACACTTCTGGAATAACAGCCCTGGCTGGCTCCAAAGCCACCTTCCAGAAAATTCTCAACTAGGGCCCAATGCCTCCTTTGGAGTAATAAAGAATGAGCATGCCCCGCCTACTCAGAAGCCACACCCCACCCCCACCCTACAGATGCTGTCAGCTTTCCCAGCCTTCCCACGGTGCAGGGACCTTCCCCTGAGGAGTACACCAGCAATACTGACCTAGAACTTGCCACTCTCCAATAGCTGGCCAACCAACCCTACCGAAACCTTCCCCAGCCCTGCACACCCCCGAGGCCTCCTCTGCCTACGCATGTCAAGCAAAACCAATTTCCGTAGAAAAGTACACTTGGTAATAGTAGCAGCGCCCCTGGGGAGGCTGCCTGCTCATGAGCCACTGTCATTTAAATCCAGTTTTCCGGGCCAGGCCAGCCTGCTATGATGTCACATCTTGGTCATTAGACGCTGGCCCACTTTAAGAACCCATGGATGTGGGCCAGGGTCGTGATCCTAAATAGATGTGGGCGGGGGAACCGCGTGCATGTGGCAAGATGGTGGCTAACGGGAACACACACTGACCCACCAGGACAGCACTTCTAAGCAGAGACCCTGAGCCACCAGCCCATGAGGGCACCCAGAGAGACCCACACTATCGCCCCACTCCCTCCACAGCCATTGCCAAGGCAGCTGGAGCAGGCGTGGCTGACCCCCTCGCCCAGGGGCCTCGGCTTCCCTGTCTTTGAGGGAGAAGCAATGCCCACTTCCCAGGGGCCACGGCCGGGATGAAGGATAATTGCCTAATTAAGCAGCTGGCACAGTGCCTAACACATACCAGACACTCTAGGAATACGCGTTTCCTTCCTCCTCCTCCGCCTCCCCCTCTCCATCCACGGGCCCCTTCCCAAGCCTCAGCATCCAGAGAACATACCCAACTCCCAGAATTTACCCAGCAATCAAAACAAGGTCGGGGCTGAGGAGCAACCCAAGTCTGCCTGACCCATGCCCAGGGCAGTGCTCTAATTTACGCGAGAAAGTTACAAAACTACAACTTCCTGTCCAGTGATAAAAATAGAGCCCTGTTTTGATGAAGACCCTGGATCCAATTAATGCTTCATTTCCGCCTTGCATCTCAGTCAGCTGGCGTGGGGGATGGGGCTGATTACAGGGGTTCAGAAAGTTTGCCGGCACAGGGCCGAGTGGGGGTGTGCCAAGGCCACCCCTGATGAGTAGAGGGCCCGTGGGCAGATGCCAGGAGCTGAACAAAGACAAGGGGAAAACGTGGGGCAGGTCAGAAAGAAGTGAGATGCTGGGGATGCTGCGTGGGCCTGAGCTGGCAAGCCCCGGTCTGGGAGGAGCACGGGCTGAGTTCTGTGTGCAGACCCCTGGGTAGAACCCCAAGGGGTGCATGCAAATGCGCTCTGATCCTCAAAGCTGGGAGCACAGGGGCACCCATACCTGCACAAGATCACAGGCAACAAGAAGCAGGGGCCTAGAGGGCCAGAGGATTTCCACACAGGAAGCCCAGGGCAGGGGAGGGCAGGGGAGGGCGGGGGAGGGCGGGGGAGGGCGGGGGAGGGCAGGGAAGGGCAGGGGAGGGCAGGGGAGGGCAGAGGAGGGCAGAGGAGGGCAGAGGAGGGCAGGGGAGAGCGGGGGAGGGTGGGGAGGGCGGGGGAGGGCAGCGGAGGGCGGAGGAGGGCGGGGAGGGCAGCGAGGACTGGGAGGCGGGGAGGGCAGTGAGGACTGGAAGGCAGGGAGATGACAGGTGGACATGAAGACATGGGGCAGGGGCTGGTGGAAGAGAACAAGCCCTCCCCCAAACCAAGGCTGGGGCCCAGGGCAGCCTTGGTAACACCTTCTACAGAGACAGGGAGAGAGAAAGAAGGAAGAGAGAGGGACAGAGAGAGAGGAAGAGCGAGCGAGCAAGCCAGGGATGGTCTCCTGCGGCTACAGCTGGCCATGGCCGAGCCCTGGTAGAACCCCCAATCGCCTGATTTAAGGACATGTATGTCAGGATTACAGCCTGTCACTCGCTTCCTGCGGCATGACAAAGCACAAGGACAGCCCCAGTTACCCGCGGTGTGACAGACGAGCCAAGGAGCCGCTGTCGCTGGCGGCGAGCAGCTGAGTCAACGTTGACTCCACTGGAGGAGCCACCCCAACGTCCACGCAGCTCTTCCTCCCTCAACGTCCACTGAGACCCCAGGCCTTGCTCAAGACTGGCCGGTCTGCCCTGGACAAAAGCTAGGGCAGTTAAATCAACATAAAATGCCTCCACCTTTGCTGAACACCACCCAAGTCGACCTCAGGAGGGTCCCGGGAAGTTACGGTCCAGCTTGACCAGGAGCCAAGGGCTTCTCCCTGCAGACAGAAGCCACTCAGCGGCCTCAAACCTGTCGATTCTTGAACCAAAGGCCTCGGGCTTTAATAAGCTAATCAATTACAGCTCTGATCTGAAAAGGGCATTTCATGGGCTCCAGCTACTTTCTCGGAACACGGATCCCTAGCCACAGCCTCACCAGGTAGGCAGACAGCCAGGGTGGTGCTGGGGGGCGGGCGCAGCCAGGCTTGGGGCACACTCCTTCCAAGCCCCCGCCCCTCTGCTCTACCTCCCTCCTCCCCTGGCCTCACACCTGAATCAACCAGCAGGAATGGAAATGCCTACAGGGCACCCAAGGCCACCTGGACACTCGGGGCCCTGGAAGCGGCAGCCAGGACTCGCACCAGCCCAGCAAGGCCTCTCTCTCGCTCGGCAGACCATTCATCAGCAGTGTGCACAATGTAAGAACCACGAGGAGATAGTGCCAAGGCCGCAGGGACCCGCGAGCGCAGGTGAGGCCCTCAGGGGGACTGAACCTCCAGGTAAAAGGAGGAGCCAGCCTCTCGTGTCCCTCCCTTCCCAGGGCGTCCTTGCCTGTGGCCCCTGCTAGGAGGGACACAGCAGGCCCCGCAGGTTCTCATCACTGGACTCAAGTCATCACTTGCTTCTCCCACAGGTCAGTGCTGACCTGGGATGACCCGTGTAAGGGATTTCCAGGTCTGGGCAGTGTCACTGTCCCCTCCACATAGCCCCTGCACTGCCTGGAGCCCCCACCCCGTCCATCATAAACGCCTTAAGGAGCATGGCATCACTGACCAATCAGAGAAGGGTCACCCACTCCACTGACCAACCAGAAACTTGGGATATGAGCTGATCACGCACCTCTTGACCCCTCCCCTAACTCCTGAGGAGCCCAGGAACTAAGCAATGGCTGCCCGGCTCGTTGCTCTGCACCTTGCAATCCATCTCTCCTTTCTACACACTGAGGCGAGCGGACCCGGTTTGGGGGCTCCACAGCAAGGCCTCCAACCTGCCTGGGCTGTGGGCTGCCAGGAGCAGGGGGTCTGACACTGCCACCTCTTCCTTCCGGGAGCTCCCCAGGCCTCTGCAGGGAGCAGGTCTGGCCTGTACTTACGGTGGCTTTGCAAGCAGTGCCCGGGTTCCTGACGGGGGTACCAGGAGCACCAGGCGGCCTGGCGCAGGAGACACCACCTGAAGCTGAAAGCGCCAGGCTCTGTGCCCCGTGCAGCCTCCACCGCGCGCCACAAGCACGGCCACTGGACACGTGGAGTCCCTGCCTTCCCGCCCCGGAGGCCGCACACGTGGGCGGAGTTCCTCCACAAGGATCCCATGCTAACAGCAGCTTGGGCCACCACCCCCTGTGCTCTCTGGCCCCTTCTCCACCATCAACGCCAGAGTCCACATCTCCCCTCCCTCTCCCCATCTGTCTTCTGTATCTGAGAACCCCTGGGGTCCCACCAGGTCCAAAGGATCAGCAACATCAAAGTTCTTAACCTGAATCACGTCTCAAGTTCTTCTGCCATAAAATCACAGGCTCTGGGCCCACCGCACTAGCCTAGTGGCTAAATCCTCGCCTTGCATCTGCTGCAGGGATCGCATATGGGCACTGTGTCCCGGTTCCTCCACTTCCCATCCAGCTCCCTACTAATGACCTGGGAAAGCAGTGGAGGATGGTCCAAAGCCTTGGGACCCTGCACCTACATGGGAGACGGGGAGGAAACGCCTGGCTCCTGGCTTTGGATCGGCTCAGCTCCAGCCATTGTGGCTAGTTGGGAAGTGAACCAGCAGGTAGAAGACCTTTCTATCTCTCCTTCTCCTTCTTTTTTTCCAATTAAAAAAATAATAATACAGTAATCTTTATAAAGAAAAAAATTCACTGGGTCTGAGGATGAATACAAGCATAACTTACAGAGGAACGGGGCAGAGCAGAGAGGGCCTCCTGCCACCTTACAGGAAGAACGGGGCAGAGAGGGCTGCCCACCACCTTACAGGAGGAACGGGGCAGAGCAGAAAGGGCCGTCCACCATCTTACAGGAGGAACGGGGCAGAGCAGAGAGGGCCTCCTGCCACCTTACAGGAGGAACGGGGCAGAGAGGGCTGCCCACCACCTTACAGGAGGAACGGGGCAGAGCAGAGAGGGCCTCCCGCCACCTTACAGAGAAACGGGGCAGAGAGGGCTGCACCTGACACCTACAATGGCCCCACGGCACAGGCTGGAGGGTGGGGACATTGGGGGCAGGCCAGGCAGCCCCAGCTGGGCTCTGGCTGAGCGGACAGCAGAATAGCAGTGTTTCCATAAGACACACAGACATGCAGGCACACCCCCACGGGAGACGGTGACACACCGTGGGGGGCAGAACCACCACCCGAAGGCACCCCGACACCGGCCCCCTGCCTTCACCCCACCTACCCACGTACCAGCACAGCAAGGACCTGAGTGTTCGAGAAAGCCGTGCAGCTCACACAACAAGCCTGTATCTTTTCCACTGCACGGTTTACAGGGTTTTTTTTTTTTTTTTTGAAAGGTTTATTTGAAAGAGTAGAGAGAGAGAGAGAGAGAGAGAGAGAGATTTTTATCTGTTGGTTCACTTTTTCAAATGACTGTAACGAGAGCTGAGCCAGGCCAGAGCCAGGAGCCCGGGGCTTCCCTTGGGTCCCCACGTGGGCACTGGGACCCATCCTCTATTGCTTCCCCAGGTGCTTCTGCAGGAAGCTGGGTAGGAAGCGGAGGTAAAGTTGGGAATCAACATGGAGCCCAAATGGGAGGATAGCACAGTAGGCAGGAGCCTGACTTACTATGCCACAGCTCCAGTCCCTAAGCGGTGGTTTCTTACGTAGGAGACCAAGAGCCCAAGACAAACAGGCCAAGCGGCCTCAGTGAGATCCGCACCTTGGAGAGCAGGAAGCAGCTGCTGCAAATCACACACCAACACAGCACAGGGAAGGCTTCCCACACAACGCCAGAGCAAGCCAGCCAAGCTCAGCGGGAGATGTCCCAGGGACAGGTAAATGGCCAGCACAGCCAGGAGGTGTCCTCAGCACCCAGCACCCCCATCACGGGGAATGCAAACCACGCCCACTCCCACGAGGGCGGCTACAACCCAAAGGACCGGCAGCAATGGCGGCCCAGCAGTGCTCACGACAAAGCTCACGGGGAGCACACGCCTTGGAAGACACTCCTGGGCCTCGAGGAAAAGTGGAACCCAACACGAGCTATAGGAAGGGTGGGCCTGGGGGTGCCCGTCTCCCTTCAGACCACTGCACCTGCAGGGGACAGCCAGCATGAGCGCAGCCGGAGCAGGCAATGACCCGGGGCTCAGGGGAGGGTGGATCGGCAATGTCTCCTAGGGCACAGGGGTGGCAGAAACCAGACAGGGACGGTGATGGCAGGCTTTTCAAATACGACATCATATGCTGATGTCACGGGCACAGAAATTTCCAGAAGGATCCGGCACATCATGTGGCCTAACAACGGTTACCAGGGATCACAAAGGAGCATGGTCTGGACGTTAACTGCTTCGGGCAGCAGCCCTCCTGCTCATGGCAAGATGCAGACCTGGCATCTCGGGGACTGAGCCACACACAGAGAACCGAGGCCCAGCACGAGGCGGGACCTGATTCCTGCCCCACGGCGGGCCCACTGCCCCACCACCCGAGTGGCACAGGTTGGTCAAGCCCAAACTGACAGAGTAAAGAAAAAACAAGCTTCAGTGAGATGAGACACGCTGTGGACTTGCATTTTTCCTTATTAAAAACAGACTCTGGCGTCTCTGGCGATGATGTCACAGCACAGGTTCCGCACTGCGGCAGCATCTGCTGTCACACCGGTGCCCCCACCCCCTCCATCCCCGGCTCCTGCGGGAAAGCCAGGCGTGGGGGAGAGGGGCCTGAGCCCTCCAGGGCCCTCTTATTTCTGCAGAAGGCCCAGGCTGGGGCGAGGGTCGCTGGGTCACAGCAGACGGGGAAAGGCTGAGGAAGGGGACCTCAGAAGCCCCCTGGAAGGGCTCCGAGGCTAGCCGAGGGCTCCAGGGGTCAGATTCCAAAACATATGGCTTTCTGGGTCACGCTCTATTCTTAGACTCAATCATGTGCATGAGAGGTACCAGGAGAGAGAGAAACCAGGACCACGTGAAAGACGCCGAGCAGCGCACAGGAACAGCAGCCTGGGGGCTGCACGGAGAAGGAAGGAGACAAAAGCCAGCCAGCTGGTGCCAACAACAAGCAAAGCCCTTCCAGAGGGAACAGCAAGCCAGCCAGGGGAGGGGGCAGCCCCTGAAGGGCGCGGGTGCCACACAGCTCAGGGCCAGGGCCATCACCCCTACCGCACCAGCACGCAGCAGCCCCATGGCTTCCCAGAAGCCGTTTGTATGTAGCACAGGCCTTCTACTGGCGGGGCACAGCCAGGCCCTGCCACAGGAACCCCAGCCTCTTGGTCAGGGGAACCACACTGCTCCCTCCTACAGATCAGGGACGGGGCAGCCCAGTGCCCAGTGCGAGGCGGGGACGCTGCTGGGCAAGCGCAACTGGCTCTGACAACTCCGTCCTTGGTCCAAAGCTATCTATCATGCTGCTCAGTCACAGAGGGAGCCCCCATGCTCTAATTCACTGGCCCATGTGCCCTCAGCCACTGGGTGGGGTCAGACCAAAGCCAAGAACTGGACGCTCAACCCAGTTAACCGAAAGGAACACGGAGCCCGAGCACCTGTTTTTTCCCAAATTGTTTTTCTTTTTTAAGATTTATTTATTTTTACTGGGAAGGAGAGACAGAAAGGAAGATCTTCCATCCACTGTTCATTCCCCAAACGGCCACAAAAGCTGGAGCTGAGCCAATGCGAAGCCAGGAGCCCGGGCTTCTTCTGGGTCTCCCACACGGGTACAGGGTCCCAAGGCTTTGGGCTGTCCTCGACTGCTTTCCCAGGCCACAGGCAGGGAGATGGATGGGAAACAGGACTGCCGGGATTAGAACCGGCGCCCATATGGGATCCCAGCGCTTTCAAGGCACGGAATTTAACCACTATGCTACTGCGCTGGGCCCAGCACGGCTCATTTTCATCAGGCATTGCAACAGGTGTACGGGTGGTGGGCAGAGCCTAAGGCACCCGCTCCAGGGTCCAGCTGAGTGGATCCTGGACCCTGTCCAAGTGGATCCAACTTTACTGCTGACCACAAGAAGCCTATGAACGAACTTTCTGGGTCTCTGCTCCCCCAGCCAGAGAGACAGCAGGCCAAGCAGAACGGTCACGGGGTGCCGGCTGAGCCAAGTTTCTCAGCACAAGGAAAAGGCCAATAAATGTCCACTGTCACACCCTTTCCATACTCCATACGTCCTCTGGTTCACTGGGCCCAGGCACCCCAAGCCGGACGCTGCACAGCGCACACCCCCGCAGGTGCCAGGGCCCAGGCACCCCAAGCCGGACGCTGCACAGCGCACACCCCCGCAGGTGCCAGGGCCCAGGCACCCCAAGCCGGACGCTGCACAGCGCACACACCCCCGCAGGTGCCAGGGCCCAGGCACCCCAAGCCGGACGCCGCACAGCGCACACCCCCGTAGGTGCCAGGGCCCAGGCACCCCAAGCCGGACGCCGCACAGCGCACACACCCGCAGGTGCCAGGGCCCAGGCACCCCAAGCCGGACGCTGCACAGCGCACACACCCCCGCAGGTGCCAGGGCCCAGGCACCCCAAGCCACAGGCTGCACAGCGCACACCCCCGCAGGTGCCAGGGCCCAGGCACCCCAAGCCGGACGCTGCACAGCGCACACACCCGCAGGTGCCAGGGCCCAGGCACCCCAAGCCGGACGCTGCACAGCGCACACCCCCGTAGGTGCCAGGGCCCAGGCACCCCAAGCCGGACACTGCACAGCGCACACACCCCCGCAGGTGCCAGGGCCCAGGCACCCCAAGCCACAGGCTGCACAGCGCACACCCCCGCAGGTGCCAGGGCCCAGGCACCCCAAGCCGGACGCTGCACAGCGCACACACCCGCAGGTGCCAGGGCCTCAGAGTGAATTCAGATTCCATGACTTCCACCAGTTCAAAATCACCCAACCCTTATCCGCCACCACCGTCTTCAGAAATGTGTCCTAGCTCCCATCATTGTGTTAATGTTACTACCACTGTGGTCAACAAGCAATGCTTTCCCTTCCTAAAGAAAACTAGCACGGTGTCCCAGAGGACCCCAGGCAGGAACTGCGGCCTGAGCAGGGCCTGGCTTTCCCCAAACCTCACAGGCCTGCAGTTCCAGGATCAGAACCCAGGGGTGTCACAACCCCTGGCTCTGCTCTGCAGGCAAGGAGGGAGCAGACTCCAGGCCCCATCCTGCCCCTGCTGCCTTCACCCCCACCCTCCCGAGGCCCCCAGCCCTGCCCCTGCTGCCTTCACCCCACACCCTCACCAAGGACCCTGTTTCTAGGAAGCACTCAGGAACATGACCGAGGCAGCGTCCACACTCACACAGCCCTCCGCTTACACTCTGCATCCACATCTTCCGTGGGCAAGAGCAGCAGCCCACACAAGCTGTGCCAGCGGCTTCACCAATGCAGCGTTCCCAGAAGGATACTCACAGCAGGTGTGTGCAGCGGGCTCTAAGAGCAGGTCAGACCTCCACACACACAGGCCCATCGCAGCAGCCCAAGTTAGACACACAGAGGAACAGGCACTGGGACACGCAGGGTAAACCTCTCCCAGTGACTGCATCAAGTCCCAGCTGTTCCATTTCCACTCCAGCTCCCTGCCAAGGCTCCTGGGAAGGCAGTGGAAGATGGACCGAGTGCCCACACCGGACCCTGCCAAGGCTCCTGGGAAGGCAGTGGAAGATGGACCGAGTGCCCACACAGGAGACCCCAGATTAAACGCTGAGATCCCAGCTCTGACCTGACAGACCTGGTTTTGTAACCATTTGGGGAGTAAACCAACAAACAGAAGATCTCTCTCCCCATCTCTTTCAAACTTTTTTTTTACAATACATCAAATCCTGACCTGTGGCTAGCCCCGTGACCACAAGGCTGACAGGGACCTGTGCTGGCCCTGTACTGAGAGGCTCACAGCACACACAGCAGCCTAGAGAGAGCTCAAAAGAGGATGTGTGACCCTCACGCCACATCAGTTCAGAGCCACAGGCAGGAACCTCTGGACTAGGGCCCTGACAGGAAAGAAGCGACTGCTCGGCAGACCGCCTGCCAAGCTGGGCAGCAGAAGCTTCTCCAGCATGGGTGGGGAAGGGATGCAAACACAGGAGCGCAGCACGCCTCCTGATCCACCAGCCAGCCCTGCCCAGGCCACACTCTGCACTCACCCTGGAGCCCGTCTCTGCAAGGTGCAGGGGCTTCTGGCTCTCCCGGCTGGCTGTGTCTGCAGCCCTTCTCTGTTCTGGGTCACCCCAGACTCTTACAAGACACATGAGGAAGAAGGGTCCGAGACAGCCACACTCCCCTCCTGCACGGCCCAGGGGCCCTGGGGCTCCCAGGGTTGTACTTGGACCTGGACTCTGGCCAGGGGTCTGCGCAGAAGCTGGGGTCTGTGAGGACCAAGGCCTCCACGAAGAAGTAGCTCTGAGGAGCTGGCCAGCAGCCAGTGAGCAGGTGCAGCCCACAGCTGGACACATCCCTCTCCAGATCTTACTGAACCTGTGCCTCCTCCCAAAGTGTCTGAAAGCTCACCTGGGTTTGCACGGGCTCTTGTGCAAAGCCGTTTTTCCCAACACACACACATAGTTCCCTCAGCAGGCAGCTCCCGCTCAGACACAAATCTAAGATGCGGCTTCCCAGGCCCGTGCCCACATGCACCACAGCATGGCCCGCCAATCCACCCATGGCCCACAGTGGCCAGCATGGCCCTCAGATACCTGGGCAGCACCTGGCCAAGGGGTTAACGTCAGCAGCTCACGGATGCACAGGACGCTCCCAAGTCCTCCTCTGAGCACTGCAGCCAACGGTGACTTCACCGAGGGACACAGCGGGGAGCCACCAGGACTGGAGGAGGGGGCGCATACAGACATGCACATACAAGCAAGACACACACAGACATGTAGGCACACACATATACACAGATACACACATGTAGACAGTCACAAGCACACACATGCATACAGACACACAAGCATGCAAACACGCGTGTAGATACAACACAGACATGCACGTGCCAGCACACATACAGGTGAGAGCAACCTGCTTTTGTTCAGGAGCAGTTGCATGGGGGGTAAGTCCTGGGGGCAGTGGTTAAGACACCTATATCTCTTCTCACAGTGCAAAGGTTTCAGCCCCGCTCCTGATTCAAGCTTCCTGCTAGGACAAATCCTTAGAAGTCAGCCACAAGCTCAAGTCTTGGGGCTGAGCCCCGGCCTGTAGGCTGAGGTCACTGCACCTGGCCGCGGCCTGAGCCCCTGCCCGAGCCCCGGACCTCAGAGGTCCCTGCATCTGGCCGCAGCTTGAGCCCCCGCCTAAGCCCGGGACCTCAGAGGTCCCTGCATCTGACCGCCCAAGCCCCGGACCTCAGAGGTCCCTGCACCTGGCCGCCCAAGCCCTGGACCTCAGAGGTCACTGCATCTGACTGCCCAAGCCCTGGACCTCAGAGGTCCCTGCACCTGGCCGCCCAAGCCCTGGACCTCAGAGGTCACTGCATCTGACCGCCCAAGCCCTGGACCTCAGAGGTCCCTGCATCTGACTGCCCAAGTCCTGGACCTCAGAGGTCCCTGCACCTGGCCGTCCAAGCCCCGGACCTCAGAGGTCCTTCCTTTGGGCTTTGGGCTCAGTCCAGTTTCTGTCTGCATTTGAGGGAAACAGCAGAGGAGAGATCTCTGTCTCTCTGCCTTTCAAATATATAAAAGTGTTTAAAAAGTTGTCATAGGGGCCTGCACAATGACTCAAGCGGCTAATACTTCCTCCGAAAGTGCTGACATCCCATACGGATGCCAGTTTGAGTCCCTGCTGCTCCACTTCCCAGCAGCTTCCTGCTAAAGCCCAGGAAGGCAGTGAAAGACAGCCAATGCTTGGGTCCCTGCACTCATGCGTGAGACACAAAGGAAGCTTCCGGCCATCTCGAGAATGAACCAGTGAATGAAGATTAAAATCCTCCCCTCCCGCGTCTCTCTGTATGTGTAATTCTCATTTTCAAATAAATCTTGTTTAAAATGAAAAACACTGGAATAGAAAATCTGATTTAAAATATACAGTGTAATGAAAAGACACAAGTTCCGATGCGCTCACACACGACCCTGACAGAACACAGCCACGTGCTCTGCTTGCACACACTCGGCCGGGGGTGGGGAGCACAAGGCACAGCCCCCTGGTGCACGGTCACAGAGCCTTCTAGCTGGGGTCCAGCCTTGGAGCACTGTGGACCATGTGACGTGCCCACCCACCTGCTTTCAGCCCAGGTATGCCAGTGGCAGGGGCCACAGCCACAGGAGCAGCTCAAACGGGCAGCAGAGGCAGCTGCGAACCACCTTCAGACACTTACAGCCTGGAGGCTGGCACTACGGTACGGGGGTTGAAGCAACACATGCAGTGCTGCATCCCATGTGGGCACCGGTTTGTGTCCCAGCAGACCCACCATCTCCCTGCAAACGGCCTGGAAAAAGCAGTGGAAGATGGCCCTGCCCCCACACCAAGCTTCCTGAAAGAAGCACCTGCCTCCAGTGTCCAGCCTGGCTCAGCCCCTGCCACTGCAGCCGTTTAGAAAGTAAACCAGCGGACAAAAATCTATCTCTGTCTCTTCTTTCTCTGTAACTGACTTTAAAACAAATAAATAAAAGTGAGAGAGAGAGCCCAACTACATAAAGAGCGGGTGGAGCAGCAGGCCTCCAGCAGCGCAGGTGGGGGCAGCAGGAGAGGTGGCCCTGCACAGCAGGCCAGCTGCTGGCCCACAAGTGCTCTTCTCAGCAGCCTACAGTCCTACAGACACCCACCTGGAGAAGACTCAGGCCCTGCCAGAGCCCCACCAGAGCACCCAGGGTCACTGCACCAGCGTCCTGCCCCACCCAGCACCCGTGACCTGGCCAAGGCTCACAGTGCTGGGACGCCAACTGCTCCTTCCTAGAAGACGAACCCTTTCTTCGGCGCCAGCCAGCCAGGCTCCATCTACAGCTCCGCTGGCAGACAGAGGTGCTATGTGGGAGTTCCAGTTGGCACCAGGGTTGTAGGAAGCCCTGGAGCCTCCAACCACAGGCCTGGTGCAGACGCCGCCTGGGAGCAGAGCCTCAGAGGTGCAGGCGGGGAGGGGCCGCTGGCTGAGGGGCAGCTGGTCCAGGTGTGTAAAACACGAAGCATTCCCTGGAGATGGTGCCCACCCCCTTGGGGCTGTTATCAGGGTAGCTCTGGGCTCCCTGAGGATGGCCCCTGGAATGTGCACCCAGGCTCTGGTAAACTCAGGTTAGGAAACCTCAATGAAGCCGGGTGAGGACAAGGTAGGCAGGCACCCCCAATCGACCTGAGTCTAAATACTGCGGGCTGGCCACACCTGCTAATCAACGGGATGGCCCAAGCTGGGGCTCCTGATTACCTGGCCACTTAGCACGCGGCCCTCTCCCAGAAGGCCAGGCTTCCTGACCAGCACTACCCCCAGCGTGTCCTCTGTGGCTGGGCTGCACAGTGGCCAGTGACACTCCTGACCATCCGCTGAGCTGACTCACACAAGAGCAGGGGTCCGCCCACGAGGGAGCCCCCAGGGGCTGCCCTTGACCGTGGCCAGCAGGCCAAAGCGGCAGCTTCAGATCCCCAAGCTATCAAGAGGAAATTCTGCTTCCCCTGGTCAGCACGAGAGGGCACCTGTGCTCCCAGGGGCTGGGAGAGCTGCTTGCTCTGCAGTCCCGCCCACACCTGTGGATGCAGAGCCCTGTCCTCAGCTCTCCAAACATGAGAGGTCACCTTCCAACTGATGCCTGCAGTGACCAGCCCCCACCCACCTTACACAGAAAGCGTCTGCTTGCCTCCAGAGGGAAGCACCAAAATGCCGGGATGCCACCTGCCTTTCTCACACCACCAAGGCCAAGAGGGCAGCGGCAGCTTCCTAAGCACTGTCCACAGGCTGACAGCTTACATGAGCTCTGAGCTCATCCTACCAGCTGGGCAGACAGGTCTAAATGCTCCCTATGGCTCAGAGAAGCTACACAGCCAGGGTGCTGGTGAGAACTGCGACCTGGCTGCCTCTGCACTCAGCACTGGGGCACACACACGGGAGGCCCCAGGTGGGCTCACCCCCCTGCACAACAAGGGGCTAAGCGTCAGCACCCACAGCAGCTGGGGGTGCTCCTGCCCACCACCCAGCAGCACCTGTGACACTGTGGTTAGCCAAGCACCGTGCCCGAGGCAGCACGAGGGAGAGGCTGATGAAGGAATGCCTGTACCGTCCACAGGGGCACTTGAGCAGGTCACCCGGCCTGCCTTGGACACACCAGGCATCCACCTGAGTTCAAACCCTTTTTCCTAACCTCTGGTGAACCCCAGTAACGCACACGGCTGTGGGAGTGGGCCTCGGGAGCCTGTCTAAGCAGGGTCAGGGTGAGGAAAACAAGCACCCGGGGACAGCGTGGGGGGGAAGGAGCCTGGAAATGCCTGCAGCCGTTGGCTTGGGCTCCTGTGCACAGGGGACACGTGCAGGCTCCCACACAGCGGCAGGCCCCTGCTCAGGGACGCCCTTTGTGCACACATGTGGACACAGAGGGGAGCCTGTTGCAACCCGGGGCTTCCCTGACCCCGGTGGTCCTCACGTAAGCTGCAGAGCAGTAAGAGAGACCTGAACGTGGACAAAGGGCAGACAGGGGAAGGAGAGCCAGTTCGGCAGCAGCTCCCAAGGACTTTCAAGCATTAATCACAGCCCAGGAAGGGGAGGATGGGGGGACTGGGCAGAGTACAGCGATGGACAGGTGCATTTCCACACGAGCGGAGAGGAGAGCTGGCCCGGGCAGTAGTGAGAGCACGACCAAAGGGGTCAGCTAAGTGGCAGGGACCCTCCCAGGCACCTCGGCAGGGAGCTGAGTGCGAAGCAGAGCAAGCAGGACTGGGCGCCTCAAGCAGCACTTCGCCTGCTGTGCTACCACACCAGCCCCACACCCTTGGGTGCAGGGCGATTCCCAGCGGGGACAGATTTCTCACGAGGGAGAACGTGATTCATGGTCACTGCAACATTGCTTTCAGCCCACGCACAACTTCAGGCACACTCAGGATGTGCCAGACCCGCCCGCCTCAGTCCGGCAGCCGAGACCACACTGGGTTCTGTGCCTCTGCTGGGCTGGATGAGGGCCCTGTGGTCTCGCTGATCTTCCTTCAGGAACCCCAGGACTGCGGTGGAACCGCCAGGGACTGCAGCTCCTCTCATTGTTACATGGCTGCTCAAAGCGGCGCCACGTTCAGAGAGCCCGGATGCAGGGAGGTACATGGACGCAGCCTGGAGCTCTGCTCGGATCACGTCACGAGGCACAGACTCACCAAAATATGTCCGAAGGACCTGGAGACGGGGGCTGCCTCTCGGGTTGGTGACGCCCCCACCTACAGCTTCTGTCCCCTACACTCTGTCGTGGGGCGGAGAGCAGCTCCCCAGAGCGGGGCCTCACGGCGCCTCCCTGACGAGGTATAAAAACCCCAGAGGCACCAAGGTCTCAGGGCAGGGTGTCGTTGGCAAGCTGCCCCTCCTGTGACGTGTGCCCAGCGGCACCAGGCCGGCACATTCCCACTCCTGGCAGACAACCTGGCTTTCTTTAACACACAGTGGCATCCAGACAAGACCTGTTCATGTCGTCCAAGGAAGTGAGGACCACTGCGGTGGAGGGACCCGCTGGCCAAGGAGCGCTTGGGGAACAGGCTGCCATGACGCAGGAAAAGCTGCGATGCAGGTTAAATGATGCCGCCTTCCTTTGCGGGTCCTGGATGCTCCGCCTCCCAGCCAGCTCCCTGCTACCAGCCTAGAAAAGCTGCAGAAGATGACCAACTCCTTGGCAGCTCTCGCATCTGTGCAGGAGACCCTGGTGAAGCTCCTGGCTGCAACCTGGCCTACGGCTGGCCGTTTCCGCCATCTGAGGAGTGAACCGATGAATGACAGGTGGCTTTCTCTGTGTGTCTGCGTGTATGGTGTCCCTCTTTCTGTAACTATTTCAAATTAAGTAAATAAACTGAAGGCAAGCAGGCGAGCACACTGAGACGTCTCACAATAATGGCTCCTGGTCCTCCCCATAAGGGGGTCATTTGAAGACCCCCACCCTCACAGCGCTAGCAACACCCCTGCTGCCAAGGGGTCCCAGTCCTAGCTGGGAACAAGCTAGGGCCCCATGGCAGGATTCTGGGTATTGCCCAGCTCCGTCGATCAGGTACAATACTGGACAGGGCCAAGGGCAGCGACACCTCCCGGCAGACAGGAGAAAAATGCCCTATGGCTGAGCAAGCAGCAGCTACCTGCAGGAGAATGGAGCTGATACGCTGTGATGGACAGACATGGTACCTGCAGAGAGGCCCCCGGGAATGGCCTGGACGGTGCCCTGAGACGGCCAAGTGGCCAGCAGATACAAGCTGCCCCTCTCCGCCTCACAGCTCCAAGACTCAGACAGGTTCCAGCCTGGCCCTGCAGGACGGCGGTGAGAACAGTCAACACGGCCACACCCGGGGCACAGCTGACACAGGAGGAACTGTCACACGGACAGCACGGGACAGCACTGACACCATGGTCAGCAAGGAGTGAGGGCGAGGACAAAGGTCGCCGGCTCACCAGCCCTGCCTACAGAACAGCCCGGGAGTCCCCTGTGAGGACGGCATGGACCCTGCCTCTCATCCAGGCTGAGTTACTCGGGCACACGGCGGCAGCCGAAGGGGAGAGGCCAGCAACCCTGGGAGGTTCTCCACGGGCCAAAGCGACCGCTCACACTGCCAGAGTACTGCTGGCATTTAAAGATGCAGCCAGCGACCCCGAGGACACTGGACCACCACGAGCCAGCAGCACCTCTGGCTCCAATACACCAGCCTCCCAGGAGGAGGACACTGCCCCCTCAATCAACTGGAACTCTGTGGCAGTGTGTAGGAGGACTCCCACCAGGGTCTTCTGCGCCATGCAGGCAGGGCACCCACCATCCAGGATGGCGACCAGCATGCAGCTCCATCTCCACGCTGCCCTGGACACCCTGAGCACGCCCAGGAAGCATCACCAGTCAGGAGCAGAGGAGGGGTGCTGCAGTCCTCTGCCGGCCCCTGGGCGGGGGAGGGCCCGGGGCGGACCACCTGCCCACCCCAGGGGGCTGCTGCAGCTCCAGCTCCAGGTAAGATACCACCTTCTAACACTCACACAAGAGAAACCACAGACACGGCTCACAGGGAAGGGGGGGCGTACCTGGCCTGCACCGCCTGGCGGGGCAAGAGCAGACCCCTCCTGAAAACCAGGGTCACTTCCAAATCATGGCCATTCACAAAGGAAAGGCAGCACAGCTCCTTCCCAAAGAGCCTCATGGAAATGTCACCTGCCCACCCAGCCCCATGCAGGGCCCCAGGGTGCCACGGGCAAAGGTGCTGGACACCCCTGCCTCAGAGGACACCTGCCACGACAGGGGTGGGCTCCGAAGGGCTGCCTCCCCACACCACGGCCCCAGGAGAGCTACTAGCCTGCTCTAACCTCCCCTGTTACCAGGCTGGGAGCAGCTCCCCAGCCACAAGGCCCAGAGACCAGCCCAGCGGCCTGCCTTCCACGTGTCCAGGCCAAGCCCCAGCTGCTCATCAGGTGCCCAGGCATCTTCTCTCTCCCACTTAAGACTCCAAGGCAGAAACTCCTCCCTGAAGAGGTGGTGATGTGGACCACCTGGGTTCAGACTCTACTGCAGACCCGTCCTACTGGCTAAGCTCCACGGGGCCTGAAACTTAACCGCAATGGAGCAGGCGACCTCCGTCCCCAGCAATGGCTACACCTGCCCGGGGCGGGTGTTTCCCATGAATGCCTCGGCACACAGCTGTCCAGCTCAACCCAGGCCCCGCCCAGGATCTGCAGGGGACACTGAGTTCCCTGGGCCTGGAGACAGCCCCTGCAGGCCCAGGAGACTCCTGAACAGGCCAGGCCCAGGCACCAACTCCGGTCCAACTGGCCCAACAGGTCCCTGCCCTCCGTAAACAGGAAGTGCTCCCTAGCCACAGGTTCCCTCAAGCAACCCAGAAAGCAAAGGGCAAGCTCCCGGGGCCAAGCTGACCCAGCGGACACAGGGCTCTGGAGTGGGGCTGCGGGAAGGTCCACGCTCGGCAGGCCGGCACAGCACTGGAGGCCACATCCACACGCTCAGCAGACAGGCACACACAGCACTCAGGACCTCCGGGTCCCCACACCTGGCTCCAGCGTCCTCCTAACAGACCCTGGGAGCAGAGGGCAGGCTCTAATACTTGGCTTCCTACCTCCCATGGGGGAGACGGAGTTCTGGGATGCTGGCATTGTGCCCTGGCCCAGCCCCAACCATCATGGCTATCGAGGAATGAACCAGTGGTTCGAAGAGCTCTGTGTGCCTCTCAACCCTGCCTCTTCAACAAACAACACACATGCACACGTATGCACACACACGCACAGAGGAAAACACTGCAAATTGCTAGCCGTCTCCAAGACGAACACCCTCAGAGCGCGCTGCAAACAGCGGTCAGAGTGGTGCATTTTTACAAACTATTTTAAATGGACAGGATACAGCTTTATGAACAAATGAATGTGCCAGCACCAGGCAAGGAAGACTTTTTCTGGCGTGCACTTAAAGCAGTGCGGGGAATCAGCAGAAAGCAAACCGGGGCTTGCCCTTTGGTGAGGGACTGGGCGCTGCAGGTGGCATGGCCCGAGGCTGCAGGAGGAGAGAGGGTCCTACCCGCCGGGCAGCACCACGGAGGGTGCTGGGAAGTGGACGCAACAGCAGCTCCGGCCTCTCTGCTAAGCTGGAGTCTCCACCCACTGCTCCCGGGGCCCCTCCAGAAGTCGGGGTGCGCACTTGACGCACACCCCAGGTCCCACACAGACAGCAGCCGCCCCGTCTCCACTCCAGGCCCAGCTCCATTCTTGGTCACTCCCAACTGGCCCTGCCTGCGCAAAACGTCCCACAACATCCGGCACTCATTAAAACACCCCGAGCCGTGGGGAAGCTACAACAGACCACAAAGGCACACACACCACGGAGTTCCCAAGCGGGAAAGCTGCCTGATCAGGGGACGTACGACCCACACAGCCACACACAGGGACATTCCACACATGGGGATGTTCCGTTCAGGAGATGTCGGTGACACCAAGTAAATGATACATGTTTCACAGAACCACATGTCACATGGCGGAAATCAAGACAGAGCCCAGGGCAGTAGCCTAGCAGCTAAATCTTCACCTTGCATCGACTAGGATCCCATATGGACACCAGTTTGCATCCCTGCTGCTCCACTTCCATCCAGTCCGTGCTTGTGGCCTGGGAAAACAGCAGAGGACGGCCCAAAGCCTTGGGACCCTGCACCTGTGTGGGAGACCCAGAGGAAGCTCCTGGTTCCCGGCTTTAGATCAGCTCAGCTCCAGCTACTGTGACCACCTGCCGAGCGAACCAACGGACAACAGCAGAAGATCTCCTTGTCTCTCCTTCTTTCTGTAAACCTGCATTTCCAATATCAAATGAGTAAATCAATCAGTCTTCAAATAACAAAAAAAAGCAAGCAAATACTCAGGAAGCTGGTGGTGGCTGGGTTGTAGAAGGGGAGGAGGCAAGTGCAATGCTGGGGGGAGGGCAACCCCCAGAGGCCCTCATGATATGCCCCTGCTGCTGGAAGGGCCCATGCAGGCACCAGCTGCTCCCCTGGTCTGTGCAGACTGCTGCCCGCTCCTGCCCGCCAGGTACAGTGGCTACTCTTAAACAGAACCACCATAGGAGTACGCTCACACAGCAGGGTTAGGCCGCCACCCCCAAGGCCGCTATTCCACACTACAGCACCGCCTGCCACGCCCAAGGCTGCCATGCCACACCACAGCTCTGCCTGCCACACCCAAGGCCGCCATGCCACACCACAGCTCCACCTGCCACGCCCAAGGCTGCCATGCCACACCACAGCACCACCTGCCACGCCCAAGGCTGCTGTGCCACACCACAGCTCCGCCTGCCACACCCAAGGTCGCCCGTGCCACACAACACTGCCTGTCACCCCCAAGGCCACCGTGCCACACCACAGCTCCACTTGCCACGCCCAAGGCCGCCATGCCACACCATAGCTTCGCCTGCCACGCCCAAGGTCGCCTTCCCACACTGCATCGGCTGCCACTGCAAGGCTGGCATCCTGTACTGGAGCACTGGTTCAAGTCTTGATGCCCTATTTTCTTTCTTTTTAAGAAAGATTTATTTATTTTTACTGGAAAGTCAGATACACAGTGAGGAGAAGAGACAGAGAGGAAGATCTTTTGTCCGATGACTCACTCCCCAAGTGGCTGCAATGGGCAGAGCTGAGTCGATCTGAAGCCAAGAGCCAGAGCCTCCTCCAGGTCTCCATGCCCCAGAGAACAGCCGCAGGCAGTACTTCCCTCTCTGCGCAGAGACTCCCAGGAGTCCTCAAGGTCCAGCCACGGTGGACACGATGCCAACACACAGCCTCCTCATGGAGGAGAAGCTGTCCCTGCCCACCGACCCCTGCCCGCCCCCGCCCCTGCTACTGAGGCCTCGGAGCTGCATCGCTCACCCTGGACACCTGCAGGTGCCGGCTCATTCTCTGAGGTCCGTGCGAGGCAAGGCAGCTGCCGCTCGACCCAGAAGCACCCGGTGTGACGGGAACTCACACTGTAAAGAGCGCCAAACGAGACGTGACAGTTTTTATTTCTGCTTCCTACCAGCAGGGCGGGGAACGGCTTCAAAACTCTACAATAAAGTAATAACAGGTTCAGAAAACATCCTTCCACTCGCTTTAAAAAGCGGCCGTAATAAAGTCATCGTAAGGAGACACGACAACTTTGCTTCCGCCCTGGGACCCAGGCCCTGCTCGGGAAGACAAAAACACACCTGGCAAAGTGCCCTCCGCCAGGAAAACCCGCAGACAGGAGCAAACTCCACGTGAGGAGGAGGGGAAGAGGATGCCTGAGGCTGGACCCAACGGGCGGAGGACGGCTCCCGCAGAGCGGGCAACGCTGGGCCCCACGCCCCGAGCAGGGACTCTGCAAGTCAGGGGACCCCTGGCTTAGGTGCATCGCCCGGCCGCTCAGCTCAGTCATGCAAGCATGCACACACCCCTGTCATGGTGGAGGCCCTTCCTGCACAGCCCGGGAGGGCAGCGTGCCCGTCTTCAGACCGGCTGTACATCAGCGGGTTAGTGGGTTCTTGACCCAACAACACTAGTCACTAAGATACACGGCCTCTTCTCCTCACGGCGCTGTTACGAGGAAATCCTGCCGCCTTTTCTAATGACAGAGCAGCTGTCTGCGTGGACAGAACACAGAGCAGTGAAGAGAAAAACACACAGTCGAGTGCTGCCAGCAGCGAGCCCCCCGATAGGAGCCCCCTGCCCTGACATCCAAGCTGTGCACCCCACCCCAGGGTACCCCGTGGGGACAGCTGCTGGACAGGGTTCACACTCAACAGCACTGAGAGCAAGGGGCACCCAGTAGATGAGCTTCACGCCCGACTCTGCCAACCGCAAGGTAGCTCCCGGATCTTTAAAATGCATTTGCTATGAGGCTGGCGTGCTGGTATAGCACACGAATCCTCTGTCTGAAGTGCTGTAGCTGGGTTCAAGTCCCAGCTGCTCTACTTCCCATCCAGCCCCCTGCTAATGCAACTGGAGAGGCAGCGGAGGACGGCCCACGTGCTTGGCCCCCGACACCCACAGGGGAGACCCGGGTGGAGTTCCAGGCTGCCCGCTTCATCTGGACCAGCCCCAGACACTGTAGTCATCCAGGGATTAAACCAGGGCATGGAAGATCTCTCGCCCTATCACTCTTGCTTTCAAATAAATGTATTTTAATATATATATACGTAATCAAACAATGAAATAATTTATACAGGAAATATAAACTTCACTCAGATGAAGACATCCATCAAATAAAGTGGTTCATGAAGCAGAAATGGATTTTGGTTACAAACACAGCCCAGTGTCCACTTCCAGAAAGCATCAGGCCGGCCAGCACAGGGCCCTCCATGAAAGCTGGCCAGAAACTGCAGGTGAGGCCAGCGCTGTGGCACAGGGCGCTGTGGCATGGGGCGCTGCGGCATGGGGCGCTGTGGCACAGGGCGGCACGGGGGCCTGTGGACGAAGCAGGCATTGCATCACTCACAGGGCCCTCCATGAAAGCTGGCCAGAAACTGCAGGTGAGGCCAGTGCTGTGACATGGGGCGCTGCGGCATGGGGCGCTGTGGCACGGGGGCCTGTGGACGAAGCAGGCATCGCATGACTCACAGGGCCCTCCATGAAAGCTGGCCAGAAACTGCAGGTGAGGCCAGTGCTGTGACACAGGGCGCTGCGGCATGGGGCGCTGTGGCACGGGGCGGCACGGGGGCCTGTGGACGAAGCAGGCATCGCATGACTCACAGGGCCCTCCATGAAAGCTGGCCAGAAACTGCAGGTGAGGCCAGCGCTGCAGCATGGCAAGTCAGACCACTCGGAAAGCCAGCCAGGTGCAGGAGTGCTGGCTGGAATTCCAGCTGCTTCACGCGTGCTCCAGCCTCCCCTGCCCCCTTCACAGGCCTGGAAAAGCGGCAGCACGTGGCTCAGGTACATGGGCCCCGTCACTCCTGGCTTCTGCCACAGCCACCTGAAGAGCGACCCAGCAGACCGAAGATCTCTCTGTGTCTCTCCCTCTCTCTCTGCCTTTCAAACAAATCAACCTTTAAAAATAAGCAACAATAGAATGGTGGGACTGTCCTTCCGGCTTTGCCAACATCTAAGCAGCGCCCATCGGGGAAGCCCCTGTTAGGTGCCAACAATGTGTCACCTGTGACTCCCCTCGCCTTCACCACACCCCCACACCAGCACTGACCTGTCTCACTGTGCAGGAACACTGAGCCCACGCGGGACGCTCCGCCCAGGCCGCGGCAGCAGAGCGGAACCGGAACACAACGCCCAGCTGCTCACGAGCGGGAGGGAGGTCCTGACGAGGGACTTGTCCTGCAGTCCACACAACACCAAGAGCAAGAACAGGCTGCAGCAACCGAGAGCTGCAGGAGCGTCGGCTGGGGGGCTCCCCTTGCAGCCCTGCCCAGCTCCTCCACTCCCATCCCTGTCCCCAGGGAAAGCTCGGTCTATGAAACACTGGTTTGGTTTCCAAGGCTGGAAGCCCAAGGCATGAAGCAACCTGCAGCTGCCAAGTCCACAGCCCCTCCACTGTCTCCACACCCCTGACACACACGGGCCAGGGCAGAGGGCCAGTCCCCTGAGCAGGGCTGCGGGGTGACCCACAGGGAGGGGACCAAGAACAGCTGCCTGGCCTTAAGAAAATTCTGATTTCTAGCTGGCCTCCCAGAGGCACCTCCTAAGCACTCCTTGTCATTAGAGCAAAAGACAGAAGCACAAATAAATAACAACGATGCCTGGCCGAGGCTGTTCAAAAGCCAAGTGGGCCGCCTGCCACACGTTTCATCTCGTCCGGTGTGTCTTCCGCCCACCGTTTCCAGCAGCACCCTCGCCTTCCTTCAGATGCACTGGGCCAAGCGCCACCCGCCTTCCAATGATCGCATGGGCTTCCTCAACCCACAAGCAACGCAGGTACACACCTCCCCGAGCCCACTCTTCCTTAAGCCAGAGAAACTAGGCAGTAAGCCTCCTTACATAATCTAATAAAACCTGCTTGATTTCCTGCCTGCCACAAACATTTGGATCTTCATTGGTTCTCAAAGGAAAGTTGGAACCTCTTCTATCAGAGTGTGGCTGACAGGGGTGCTTCGAGAGCCTGTTTCTGAGCTCTACTGGGCTAGTTCACATGGAGAAAGGAACTTACCCGTTACAACGAAGCATGCACTGTGGGCAGGTGTGTCTAAGCACGCGCAGACTCGGCCAGTCTGCTCCGCCACAGCTCACCCCCAGTGCAGGTTCGTGGGCGAGGGTAGTCCTCCTTGACTAGCAATTCACAGATGTCTACTTCTTTTCCTTTCAACAAGGCCCTAACTAGCTAGACACATTAATGACAGGCGCAAACCAAGGAAAGTAAAACCAGTATCGGCCGGCCCACAAAGCCGGCATCAGGAGTGGGGTTTGGCCGCATCGTGAGGACCCCACGTCTACCAGGAAGTGCCTTGGCTCAGGTCCCAGCCAGCTCTGGCTTCCACAGACCCGGGGAGGTGGCAAGGATGGCTCCTGGGCTCGGGTTCCTGACACCTACACCCAAGACCCGGGAGGAAGGCCTTCGGCCGCTGTAGGCTTGTGGGTGATTAGCAACGGACAGAACACATCTCTCCCTCTGTAAAGGCATCCCATACGGGTGCTGAATCAAGTCCCCCCACTGCTCCACTTACAATCCAGCTCCCTGTGCCTACAGGCGAGGCACAGATGAAGCTCCCGGCCCTTGCTTTGGACCGGTCAATCTGTGGTGGCTGCGGCCATCTGGGGAATGAGCCAGCAGACGGAAGGGGTGTGTGTGTATCTCCTCTGTAACTCTGCCTTTCAAATTAAAACACATACACACACATTAAACTTGCGTCACTTTACTTAAAGCTAAAGTTCAAACAGATCTGATTTGGGATGAGTCAACCTCATTGCCTCCGGTGCGATTAACAGCCACGCATCCATTCCAAGCAGGACTGCTAGTGAACACACAGGGACTCAGGAAATATATCGAAGATTAAGTCGGAAGAAACCAGGCTGTCACACAGCACCGGCAAAACACCCCACCCTGGTGGAACAGAGGCAGAAAAGCAGAAGGCTCCAGAAGCAACAGCATCTCTGCAGGTGGGAGGACCACAGGCCCGCCTTCCAGACATGCTCACGCCTCCACCGACAGGTGCACTCGCCGGGCAAATCCTACTTCTTTCCTCTTGGGTCTGCCTTGGGATCTGAAGCTCAGGCACATGTCTGTCAGGGGGTCCTACTGACAGAGAGGGCCGCTTCTCGGGGCGGGGGGAGAGGGGAGCACCTGTCCGTGGCTTCAACGAGAAGCCAGCACAAGCCCACGGAGCTGGCACACTACCTACCATGTGGCTGCCACATCAATGAGGACACAGGGCCCCCTGGGCTGAGGAGGCAAGTGCCAGCCTGGCTAGGAAGCCCCATGGGAGTCCCAGGACAGAGCACTGGACAGAGCAGGTGAGACTGGGTGCGGGGCGGCTGCCTCTCCAGGAACACAGGCGCTCATGCCGATGAAGGACGGAACCCCAGGCTCACCACTGCGCTGCCAGGGCAGCCGTGACCACAGACCTGCCTGCGTGGGCTGGGTGCCTGGTGCATCAGCAAGCTGTGTCAGACGCCCCCAAACCACCATTCAGCTACAAGCTTATGAACCACACCTCCTCAGCCAGTCAGGACTGCAACAGCTGGCCCTGCCGTGTGGCCCACCTGGCACCAACAAGGGCATGCAGAGGAGGCAAGGAGCATCTGCAAGAAAAGGGGCAAAGAGCAGAGCCAGGGCTCGCCCACAATGTCACCCACGGCTACCGTGGTGAACAAGGACAGACCATCCAGACAGAAGCAGAGGAGGAACAGGAGGAGAGTGGAAGACGCCACCCAACTGGCTGTGAACAAGAGGCGACAGAGAGGAAGGTGGGCAGCCCCTGGCATGAGGTTCTGCCTCAGGGCTTCCAGAAGGGAGTGAACCCCTCTTGGAACCTCTGACTTCCAGAATCAGGAAGTGTGTAGTTCAGAAGCCGAGGACACCGTCATAGGAACAACGGGAAACGGACTCACTCACGATGCATTGCAGGGATCGGCAGGAAAAGCCCTGCGGCACGGGGCCAGAGGCGGGCACAACAAGCAGTTCCCGGGACCCCAGGCCCTGCCCTGCGCAGCACCGTGTCGGTGTCCCTGGGCCTGCTCATCTTAGGACCACAGGGTTCATTCCTCCCTTCCCCACTGCATACCAACCCAAAACCACATGGGTGAGGGTAACACTTTGGGGCCGTGAGCCTTCCTTTCCTCACCTTCCTGTAGCCCACTGCCACCCCCCAGCCAGGGGCTTGCAACCAGAGCCCTGCACAGTCCCAGCACCCACCATTTCCTTCCACCCGGGAGGAGTCAGAGGCAAGCATGTGCGCATTGCACAGCAGGGACCACACAGCGGGGGGCAGATGCTCGTGGGCCCCTCCCGGGTGCTGTGGGTGCTGCCCCACACTCACCTGACACACTCATGTGAGGGGCAGCTCTGCCAGCCCCCTCCCTGTCCACAGCTGGGTACACCAGCTGCCACCACGGGGCGTCTCCATCCGTACAATGATGACAGCATGGTTTCTGCAGCTCCTTCCAGGAGGCAGACTAGGCACACAAGCTCTTGGCACATGGGCACAGAACAGCCCTTACCATCATTCAACAGCCTCTGCACCCTCACCTGCCAAGGAGTGGCAGTGGGCCACCTGCACAGCCACGGGGCACCAAGAAGCCAGAGGGGTCCCCAGGCAGCAGAGGTGTGGCTTGGGAGTCCCACCCAGCACAGAGCCAGAGCCTGGGCAAGAAACCTTCTAAAACAACCAGCAGGATCGACAAGGACAAACGGTAACTTCAGCAGGAGCATCAAGATTAACCAAGAGCCCACCAGTGCCCGCTCAGGTGGGTCACACATGAACCAAGAATCTACCAGTGCCCGCTCAGGTGTGTCACCCATCAAGAGCCCACCGGTGCCCGCTCAGGTGGGTCACACATCAACCAAGAGCCCACCAGTGCCCATTCAGGTGGGTCACGCATCAACCAAGAATCCACCAGTGCCCGCTCAGGTGGGTCACACATCAACCAAGAGCCCACCAGTGCCCATTCAGGTGGGTCACGCATCAACCAAGAATCCACCAGTGCCCGCTCAGGTGGGTCACACATCAACCAAGAATCCACTGGTGCCCGCTCAGGTGGGTCACACATCAACCAAGAGCCCACCGGTGCCTGTTCAGATAGGTCACACATCAACCAAATGCCCACCGGTGCCCGCTCAGGTGGGTCACACATCAACCAAGAATCCACCAGTGCCCGCTCAGGTGGGTCACACATCAACCAAGTGCCCACCGGTGCCCGCTCAGATAGGTCACATAACCAAGAGCCCACCGGTGCCCGCTCAGGTGGGTCACGCATCAACCAAGAATCCACCAGTGCCTGCTCAGGTGGGTCACACATCAACCAAGTGCCCACCGGTGCCCGCTCAGATAGGTCACATAACCAAGAGCCCACCGGCACCCCCCCGTAGGTCACACACCCTCAGGCTCTCAGGAAAAGCCCAGAAAGCCGAGTTCCCCCAAAGCCAGCGCCTAAGATGGACTGAACATCTCTACCAAACCGCTGACCTGTCGTGACGTGAAGGTGAGAGGCCACGCCTCAGACGCCACATCCACACAGGACCCCAATCCCCCTAGCTTTCTGTCAGAGCTCAGCCACACGCAGCACCAATGTCCTTATGAGATCTATGGAAAACATCCTTCCATGGCTGGAATAGGAGTCTGAGAGTGCAGAGGACAGAGGAGCCTGGGCTCGTGGGCCCATGACAGTGGGCAGCCCACAGCCAGGCAGGGCAGGGCACTGGGGATGTGCCCCCACTCTGTCTGCTCCCGCCCTGCCTGAAAGCTGGGAATGCCATCCTGCCATCCCCCCAGCTCTCCTCCAAATCACACAGCTTCCAAGTACAGGAGAGAGGGGTCTACTCTCCTTCAAGGGTGACTAACGGGGGCTAACTGCCTGCAGCTGCTACAACAACACCGTCTTTGTTTTTAAAGAAACTGTGCCAGAACAATCCATCACCCCACAGGACACCACAAAGGGTCACTACCAAGATGTCCCTGCCTGTGCAGTTTGCAAGAGCAGAAACTTGGAAGCAGCTCCAACATCCAACAGAGAGGGCTCAGCGGGCAGCTCCGGTCACTCCGATGCAGCCCAGCTGTAATTCCGGTTAGCACTCTGTGGCCGGGTGAGGGGACCCCCACGGCTGTGAGGCCCCCTGCCCCAAGATGCGAATGCCAGAGCAAGTGCTGAAGCCGTGACATGCACAAGCAGCAAGCCCTCTATCCTGGGGTGCTGCCTGGGGGGCCACAGCCCTGCTCACTGACCACTCCCCAGTGCAGGTTACGCCCCACACGGAGAGGCTGCCCCCGGCCACCACCCCCCAACCACATGTCCCCCTTTTCCCATCCCAGGGACTTGGCAATACCCCTTAGCCATCCTCTCCTGATGAACTCTGTGTGCCCAGAACAAGACATGAACGTGGCCTATAGCAGCCCCCACTTCATTTCTGCCCAGCTGCGTTTTATGGAAAGCTCCAATCGGTTTCCATAAAGTTAGAAAACCAAGCGCAGTGTGTCACTGCCGGGAGGCGAACGGTGGAGGTGCCACCAAGCGCCATGGTGACACCTGTGCTGTGGCTTCATTGCATCCATGAGATTCACAAGTGACCCACACACAGACGATCGAAGAACAGGGCTGCTGGAGCCTTACGGAGCTTTACAAATCCTACCTGCTTCTAAAGAGGCCACAGGTGCCCCAAATCCCCTGCCTAGCAAGGTCCCCGCCTGTGACACATCAACCACGTCACTCCGTCCCTGCCTGACACGCATCCACACAGTCTTTTTGCTATGCTCACTGGTCAAGAGGGTTTGCCCAAGTTTTAAACCGTCTTCCTTCATTCCTGGTCACCTAACTTATGCATGGGAGACTGGCTGCATCTTTTTAAGACCCAGGATTGCAAGGGGGAAGGGATAGTTTGCACTTTCAAATAATTTTCTTGCTGCAAAGCTATAAAACCTAGCTCATAGCCTCCCAGTCAGCAAAGCTCAGTTACAAGCCAGGCACACGGGCACGCCCCAGGCACGCATGGGGATAACGGCCAGGATAGGTGGTCACAGGACAGAGAGCAGACGGCCGGTCCCCAAGGAGCCTCAGGAGCCCCCTGACTGAGTGGCCCCACTGAAAACAAGCTCTCGGAAATCACACCCACACCTCAACGTCCGGAGACTGCGCTGGCATCGAACACAAGCTAGCATTCAACAGTCACCACCCCCAGAAGGGGAAGGTAACAAGGCAAGCAATTTCAATTTTCTTCACTAATTTTCACACCTGTCGCACCTGCGAAATATGAAGAACTGCAACCCGGGCAACACGCACGTACTGCGGACTAAGGAGGAGCAGACAACACTTGAAAGCTCCTCAGGAAAAGTCCTACACGAGCACGGAGACTTGGACTCGGTATGAAAGAGCGTTTGGAACACAATGCCCAGACGGCGAGTAACAGCCAGTGTCAACCCACTCCTTCGCTCCCTCTTGCTTACAGAGGCCTCAGGGTGGTGCTTCCAGGCCCAGCAGCCTGTCTGCAGCCGCAATCAGAAGCAGCTGCCCAGCCGCCGCCTCCCACCATCTCCACACCAGCAGGAGAGCCCTCAGCGGGCACCATGAGCACTGGCCTCCTGCA
Source organism: Ochotona curzoniae (assembly GCF_017591425.1). Taxonomy (NCBI): domain Eukaryota; kingdom Metazoa; phylum Chordata; class Mammalia; order Lagomorpha; family Ochotonidae; genus Ochotona; species Ochotona curzoniae. The sequence continues at coordinate 3,434,647 of NW_024465405.1, read as the reverse complement.
GTCCACACATAAACACCTGTGGTTCAGGGTGTCCACTCTGAGACCCCATGCACACCTCAGCCACCCTGCCCACAGCCAACCACAAGCAAATCCACAGAGATCTGCCCCCTCCCAGCCAAGCATCCAAGCTCGCACGACCCACCACCGTGACAGCAACGGAAACACTGCTGCCCTGGGACCACCATCCCGTCAAGCCCAGGAGCCTCTCCATGCCATCCGACCTGCTGGCCCCACCACTCCATCTGCTGGAGCAGGCACGAGGCAGGCCTCCCAGCGATGCCCACTGCGTACAAACGGTGTCTGCTGATGATGCTGGCTGAGTCGTCAGAACGGCTCCTCTCCTCCCTAGCTCTCAACCAGAGGACCCAGAACACCTGCTTTAACCCACGTTTGCACATGGGCAGGCTTCTTCCTGCTCGTCCTCAACAACACAGCGTGACGACCGTCCACACAGCTCTGATGCTGCATCAGCTAGAGCTCATCTGTGTGCTTTAACAGCAGGCCCACGCCGTGTCACACAAGAGCCTCGAGTGGCTGCAGGCTTCCGCTGTCCGCAGGGCACTGAAGGGCAGCTGCCCCACTGCAAGCTTCCTGAGGACACGGTTTAGGGCCTAAAGAGCCCAGCAGCCTCCCACTATGCCCAGCACCATGTGGCCAGTACCCCAGCAGCCGTCGGTGGGGAAGCAGGCCCCGAGGACTAGTGCTGGTGATGCACCTGCTGGAGATGGGAATGCAGCACCCGCTGGCACCCCCACACGCACGCCACCCGTCTGACGCTGGCATGCCACTCTCAGGCCGATATGCCAGTGACAGGAGAAAGAAGAGCTGATGTTGCAAGTAGCCAGAGAAGCTGCTGCCTGCGCTGGCAGCATGCTATACGGCTACCGGTTCGTGTCCCAGCTGCTCCATCTCCGACCCAGCTCAGTCCAACTATCTTCTACCTCGGGACTTAAGCTGGGGCAGCACGGGGGGCGGGCAGACAGGAAAACTGAAGATGTGTTAGATCCAGAAAAGCTATCACACGGACACCCACGTACACACTGAGCTTTTTAAACGACAGCTACATCGTATTTTTCCAAAAAAAAAATGCTTTTTTTTTTTACATATTTATCTATTTTTTCCACAGAGAGGAAAGACAGAGGGAAAGACCTTCCATCCGCTGGTTCACTCGCTAAGTGGCCTCAAAGGTCAGAGCTGGGCTGATCAAAGTCAGGAGCCAGGAGCTTCTTCCAGGTCTCCCACATGGGTGCAGGGTCCCAAGGCTTTGGGCCGTCCTCCACTGCTTTCCCAGGCCACAAGCAGGGAGCTGGATGGGAAGTGGAGCATCTGGGACACAAATCAGTGCCCATATGGGATGCTGGCACTTGCAGGGGGAGGATGAACCAACTGAGCCATCGCGTTTACTTATACAAGCTGATTCTAGAAAGTTCAGGGAAGATCAAATTGAAAGGTTAAGTTCTCTTTGGTGGAAAAAAAAAAAAAAACAACCGAAATCTATACCTGTAAGAGGTCTGTAAAAGTTCCCAGGAAACACATATGAACAAATGAGACTCAGATTTCAAAACTTTTTTGCACCAAAGTTAACTTTCCAAGAAGTTCTTTACGTCCCCTTGTAGGTAACAGTTCTGAGGGAAACAAGGTGAAGAAAAACAAAGATGCTTGGAATTTAAAGGATCAATGCCAGGATTCTTACAACTAGTTTGGATGATCTGACACTGATACAATTTAAACTCACCTAATTATGTGCCTATTTTTAAAATAATCCCTAAATAATTGGAGTTTATAGTCCAAATGTTAAAAGATTTAAAAGAGAGGGGGAGAAAACTCTTACACTATTTCTGGCTGTCACACGTCGGTGTTCCTGCTATAGGCAAGGACAAAACAATCTGGTGACTGTGAGCGACCTTGAAAAGCCTGCACGTGCAGAGAGGCAGCCGACACGCCCAGGGCGCCTGGGGCCTCCTCGCCCGTTTCATCAGCAAGCAGGAAGCAGTCAGTGCCACGGCAGAACTCTTGAACCTTCCTGCAGCGACCGCCAGGAAGGACAGTGACTCCAGGAAAACATCGGGCCGCTTAACTCCCTAAGCTTACAGGGATGCCGCACAACGTGGTCACCTAGGGCGAGACTCCGGCAAACCAGAGCCGGCCCTGCCCACGATCGGTGGGTGCACAGGGTGAGCGCGACGTTCTTCAGGCGCCCAAAGGTGTTTGCTGCAGAAGGAGTTCATGGCACAAGCAGCAGCCAAGAACAACAAATGCTACCGCTGGAAAAGCATCATGTGGCAACCTCCAGCACGCTGACGCAGTCACCGTGTGCTGCTAACATCCGCAGAAAAGAAAAACTCAGGTGTGCTTCGCCCGATGAGTCATGCGCTGTGGAAGCCGTCGAACCAGGCGCAGCCAGGAGCCCTGAGCAAACCTCCAATTCACCACCCGCTCTCAGGGTTCCCCCAAATGGGACATGGTCCAACCCAGTCCAGACCTCAGAAACCACAACGCAACCAACACACGACATGAAGAAGAGGTGAAGGGGCCCCGGACAGACGCCAGGCAGGCACCTCTTGGGTCCCCGAGTCAGAGACAAGCAATGAGGGCAGCGCGGGCAGACCAGAAACCAGGACGCGAGGCAGACAGCTGGTGTCGCTTCTCTCTGGGGTGACCTTTTCAGAGTAACATGAAGAGATGGCAGACCCTACAAGGAGCAGGAGACCACCACGACCTGACAACCAGCTAACAAGACTGCCGGGCACGTGGGAGGCTGCCATGCTGACCCGCACACTCACATGTGCTTCAAAATCCAAACTTCAATGTTTCTTCTGCCATATCACACTTAGGCAGGCGCACGGGAACCGCAGTTAACAGGACATTCATTCTGATGCAAAAACATTCTGAAATCCGTGGCTGTGAGAGATTTTCCAAAAGTTCCCCAAGGGACCACTGCTGTGACAGTCTGTGTCCCAGCTGCTCCAGTTACAATCCAGTTTCCTGCTGACGGTCCGGAAATCAGTGGAAGACGGCCCAAGCCTTTACACCCCTTGCAACCACATACCAAAATCAACTTATTTTAACTCCATTTTTCCACAAACTTGTTGAAATAGCTTTCTACGCAGTGGGCTTCAAAACAGGGATAAAAAATGGAATTACAAAATAATGCAAATCTGCCATATACTCTGTGAAGCCCCTTGAACACACACATCCAAGCACCCAGTACTTCTAGGGGATGAAGAATGAAATAATTACCAACAGCACGTTCAGCCTCAAATTCTGACACCTAGAAAGGGAAAACTATCCCTCCGAATGGCTGCAAGGATTAAGCCAATCAATCAACTAATCGATGTGACTCCTAGCACACAACTTGCAGTCACTAATACCTGGCCCCGCCTGCCCAGTGCTGCTCTCAGGGGCACAGGAGGACCAGCTGGCCCCGCCTGCCCAGTGCTGCTCTCAGGGGCACAAGAGGACCAGCTGGCCCCGCCTGCCCAGTGCTGCTCTCAGGGGCACAGGAGGGACAGGTAGCCCCACCTGCCTGCCCAGTGCTGCTCTCAGGGGCACAGGAGGACCAGCTGGCCCCACCTGCCTGCCCAGTGCTGCTCTCAGGAGCACAGGAGGGACAGGTGGCCCCGAGTCGCCCGCCACCATGGGACACAGGAGGACCAGCTGGCCCCGAGTCGCCCACTGTCAGGGCACCTCAGGGCAGGGCAGTCTCACCCACCGGAGTGACCAGCCACTCACACCACCCTCAGCTGCTCTACGACATGGTGGCAGGACGATTTAAAAGGTGATCCCAGGGACAGGGCTTTGGGCTGGCAGCTGAGACATCAGCAGGGACACGACTGGGCCACAGCAGAGCACATGCTGGCTTCCTGGCTCCGGCCTCCTGCTAAGGCTGACCATGGAGGCAGCATACTGCTCCAGGATCCTGGCTCTGGCCCCAACCCCACCCTGACTGTGGCATCTGGGAACTGCAATCAGCAGACGGGAGGCCTCAGTCTCTCCTGTCCCTTGACCTAGAGCCAAAAACATCAGCTGACAAGAGCTCCCCACAGCCACGCGTAAGGCCAACTGGGCAGCAGCTGACACAGCGGCCTGCAGGTACCACCTGGCCCTGGCATCAGAGGGAATCCCAGGAAACCCGGGCTGGGGGCAAGAATGGCATCACCAGGAAAGGTTCTGAGAGAGGTCGGAAGAGGAGCAGGTGTGACGGCTGGTAACTTTGTGTCTGTACACAGGAAACCTTGTCGGAAGCAGAGCTGTCGGGGACTCCTGCATCCAGCGGTGACAGGGGCTTGTCTGAATGAGCCTGAGGGAGGGCAGAGAAAGGAGAGCCCCAGGCCAGGCTCCGTGAGGCACAGGTCACCTCTTCCCCGATTCCCAGGCCAGCACCTGTGCCTGCCACGACCTGGCCAAGCCAAACTCGAACTTCCTGCTCTGCATATGGGGACAAGGACCCCAAGCGCGAGTCACGGAGGAGGCAAGCCTCAATGTGAACACGACTCCCGCCTTTCCCTAGCCTTCTGCTTCAACCAATTCTCTGCTTCTGCAGTATTTCAAACTTTAAAAAAAAATGCCTTGATCTGAATGTGAATTTTGAAATTTTTTTACACTTTTCCCACCTCTGTAACCTCAATCAAAGCAGAAATAAAGGATATTAAAACATTATAAAGAAATAGGAACAAGCTACAATGAAGACAGGAAACATGGAGTTCAGCTCAGGGTCAGAAGCCTCACCAGCTGCTTCCTCCCATGCCCTGCTGGCAGCCCCTGACCCAGCCACGCCTCCAAGCTGCAAAGCAATTCAATAGTGGAACAGCCACAGCCGCAGGTCCCAGGAAATCCCACATGCTGTGGGGAGCGGGTCATGGTCCCGTGCCCGCGTGCCCCCAGTCTTGTGCAAAGCCTTGACATTCCTCAGAGTGAGGGTATAGGAGTCACCAGGGAAACACCAGCTTGTAAGAGTGGGCTGTGATTGCACAGGACTTCTGTCCCAGGAGAAGGGAGAGACCACATTAAGTTCCTGTGGGGAAAGACCCTATAAGAACACACCACCTTCAAGCCAAGGAGGCTCAGGACACCAACCAACACCTGCCAACACCTCGACCCTGGGCTGCAGCCTCCACACCTGTAACCACAGCACAAGCTATACAGATGGAGGGCCCAGCTAGGGCCCCCACCCCACGCTGCAATCTCATATGGGCGACTACAGCACCGGGAGCAGGAAGACTGGGAGGACCCCAAGCCTTCCAAGAGAACTGAGTCAAATCACACCCACTCAGCAAGCACCTGCCGTGCACAGGTGCCTCCAGGTATGATGGGAGCCTGTATGCGCAAGACGATGGGCCACAGGGGTGGACAGGATTGGGCCGGGGAGCTCTCCCCGTCTGCGCTGGACAAGAGAACTGTCCACAGAACCCTGCCAAGAGCCACAGCTCTAGACTCCGCTCTAACTCCTCTGCACCATGACTTACCAGGTGCCTGCTCTCAGCCAGCAACTGCCCAACGGAAGCAAGGACGCAGTGGGCAGGACACGCAGGCCACGAGCCGAGCCCAGACCACAGGCCCCTCGGTGTGCAGGGGGAAACAGCCATGGCACGGGCATCTCCTGCAGCCAGGCACACACGGCAGGAGGGCCCTGTGTACACACGGGAACACGCACACACGGTGACAAAGATGTCAGGGAGGAGCAAGGACTCACAGGTGAGAGGGAGCCGCCACAGCACGCTCATGGCAGGGATGAGAGGCCCGGCTGAGCATGTGGCAGTCCTCCAGCCCTCAACACCCCCTTGGAAGGCACAGAGCACGGGGCAACCCCCACAGAGCAGCCCCTGCCACCCTCGGTTGAGCTCTGCCTGAGCCACCACCCCCAGGCTGCAAAGCATGCAGTTTCTGTGAAGCCTCTGAAGAGAACACGTCCTGCAGTTCTCTGTGCAGTGGAGCCCCATGCTTTGTAATCACACAGCCTGGTCTGGGACGCCAGCATATGTCTCGGAGATCAGCTGATGCCCATCCTGTCCCACACACGCGCCACACTCTCCTTTCACCCCAGGGGCAGCATGGCTGCCTCCATGGCCACAAGCACGGACACTCTACAGCAAGACTACTAGCAAACAGCAGGCTGGGGCAGAAAGAGGCCAACAGGAGACTGCGCTTGGATGACCAAGAGCCCCAGGCCCACGGCAGCTGAGGCGACTGGCCAGGAGCAGCCACAGCGCCGGCATGCAACAGGCAAGGTTGGGTTGGCAAACAGGGAGCCTGGCCCAGGGGGCCCTGGGATGAAACCCATCACCACATCATTATTCTCCCAGAGACCCATCCCACAGAGATCCAGGGTGAGCCAAGGAACGCAAAGCCCATCCCGAAAGCCATAGTGTGCCCTTCAGGATGCCCAAGCAGCACATGGTCTGGCTGGCATGTGCTCCAGGATCTGCTTGTGGGTCCCCCGAGGGCAGGACCGCAGCTGGCCACCAAGGTGGGAGGAGCGTGAACAAGCCCAGTGCAGGGATCACATACAGAGGGGCATGGCTCTCCAGGCAACGACCAACAGCGTCCACCTCTTGGCAGAGCTCAGCAAGCTGGAAGTGGAGCTGGGCGAGGGTGGGCTTCAGGTCCTCACTCAGAACAGGCTCAAAAAGAAAAAGAAGCCCCCTGCCCGGCCACCTGGGGGACTGAGGTCTCCTTGCTGGACACAGGGCAGGGGGGGATCCTCTGTCCACCAAGCAGGAAAGTGGCCATAGGCACTGTCCCCAGCCCAGGACTCACCCACAGATCCCCCCCATGACATGCGGTCCTGAGTGTGGTACCCCAACCAACACAAGCAGCAGCATCTACGTGAGGGAAGTTCCCAGCCCCCACCTGGACCTCCTGGTTTGGAGGTGGGTGCTGGGGACTGGACGGGCACAGGCGTCAACCCATGTTCCCCACAGGGGAGGGGCACAGGGCCCCCTCAGGCACCTAAACCTGCCAATGACCGAGCCCTCACCCAGGGCAGAGAAGCCTCGGCAGTCCTCCCGTTCACTGGGGATCGTTCCGGGTGGCTCAGAATCCACGCACATGCTAGGTGGCTGTCACACGGTCGTGCAGCCGTATTCTTTAGACACAGCATGGGAAAATGGCTGTTACGTGCTCAGTATACCTACTGTGTTTCCAACTGTGGCTGCAAAAGCCCCAGGGTGCCCACATGTGAACACACTGGCAAGGGGAGCCTAGACATGCCCGTGGGCATGTAGCCCTGCAGCACAGTGCAGCTGTAGCACGTGGCAACACCAGCACCAGGTAAAACGCCAGACATGGCAGCAGCACCACAGGGCAACATCAGCACAGGCACCTGTAGCCAGGGCAACCGTAACACACGGCAACACGGCACACAGTTACAGCAGCAGCCTTCCTCAGGGCACTGTTGAAGAAGGAAGAAAACGACGCATGACGTCTTTGCAACATCCTGAACTCACACCATGCAGATCCTCTGGGACTGAGAAACATATCTGAATAAAAGGCAAGACAAGTCTGAGGAAGCCGTGAGCCGGGGACAGGCACCGCAGCCAAAGTGCCTAGGAAGCGTGCACCCTCCTTGGGAATGCCTGAGTTCCATCTCCACTCTGCTCCCGAACACCCCAGCTCCCTGCTGACACCCACTCCAGAAGGCAGCAGGGGTGGCTGGAGGAGCCACCGGATCCCTGCCTCTCACACCAGAGACCGACCACGAGCTCCAGGCTGGTGTCCCGTGCGTGGGCATTTAGAGAAGGAATCAGTGGACAATAAACCACGCATGCTTCCTCACTCCCTCACTCTCTCTGCCTTTCCTACTGAATGAAAGGAAGGAGAAAAGGAATGAAAAGAAGAAAAAGAAAGAAGGAGAGAGATGAGAAAAGAAAAAGAAAACAAAACTGAATCACGCAAGCTACTATCAACTAGACTGCTTAGAAAGTGACCAGACCAGAGCTGGCCAGAACCAGCAGTCCTAAACCCAGAGGGACCCTGACTAGAACCATCAGCAAGGGGGTCTTTGGCCAGCCACAAGCTGGCATTGTGTAACATGCAAAGCACTTAATAGGCCACGCTCGCTAGTGCGTCCCACAGGTTCCTGGGAGGGAGCCCAAGCTAAGCTCTACAGTAGGCACACAAACTTCACACTGCCCCAGACTCAGCCGAGACCAGGACCAGGGAGCGCACGGGAGGGAGCAAGGACCACTTCCTGTCCTGACAGCCTCCCCCAAGAAGGCAATGGGGGCTGGTACTGTGGCCCTGCCTTCAACATCAGCATTCCATACGGCTGCCAATCCACTTCTCGTCCGGCTCCCTGCTAGTGTGCCCGGAAAGGCGGTGGAGGACAGTCCAAGTTCCTGGGAGGTCCAGCAGATGCTCCCGGCTCCCTGGCTCGGGCTGCTGCTGTCATTAAGGGAGGGAGTCAGCGGACAGAGGACCGCTTTCCCACGAACAGCTTTACAGAAACAGAACGCAAACTGGGGAAAGCAGAAAGGGTGTTGTCCCTACCCAGTTAGGAAAAGACCTGCCAGGGAATCGCCTGAATATAAGCTCTGTATCAAGCTCCACAGGTAGAAGTTTCCAGAAGGTTCCCTCTCAGCCAGAGAACGGGTGAGTAACCGCCCTGAGCCACACAAAGGTTAATAATCAAAGAAGTTCACGAAGGGCTGCTGGGTGGCTGGTCACGCAGAGCGAGGTGGAATTTGCCTCCTGAAGCCAAAGGGAGTGAAAAGTCCGACCCCCCACGCAAGAGTCAGGCCCTTAGGAAACAGACCGCAGGGGTCAGCGGGGCCCCTGGCAGTGCCCAGCACTCCCTCGCCAAGGCCTGAGGCAGGCCTGGGACTAGCAGGCAGGGTTGGCCTCATCTGGACATGCAGACGCAGGCCTGTCTAGGAAGCCTGCAGGCCCCAGCTGCAGCAGCGCTGAGCTCTGAGAGCCCAGGCCAAGGGGGCCTGTGCTCTCTGCTTTGGCACCGCTTGGAGTCTGCACCACCTCGGCGGACGCCGGGCAGCACCCCTGCTCTCCACCACCTCGGCAGACGCCGGGCAGCACCCCTGCTCTCCACCACCCCTGCAAAACTGTGGCAAAGCCAACCTACCCCAGACACTGCCAAGCAACTTCCAGGGGCAACCCGCAGGCAGCACCGCCAGGAGCCTGCTGAGACCTGCGACAGAGGTTCCTCTGCAGGTACAACTTCTAAGCAAGTAACCCAGGCCACCTGCCATGTGCCACCTGACCCAGCCATCCTGTGCCCAGGAATTCCCCCACAAGCAGGTGCCCACTCGGTGACTGGCACACGGATGCTCACAGCAGCCTCACGTGTAAAAGTCGGGAGCTGGAAAGAACTTAACCAATATCCATTAACGAGAGCCACCAACAGGACAAGCGGAACTGGGAAATGCTGACCGACCGTGGACTACTACTCAGCAGTAAAAAAAGAGGAAGCAACTGACGCACTCAGCAGCTTGGCTCGGTCTCAAAGTCACGACGCCGGCCCGGCGCGGTGGCGCAAGTGGTTAAAGGTCCTCACCTTGCCGCCCGGGATCCCATATGGGCGCCGGTTCTAATCCCGGCAGCCCCGCTTCCCTTCCAGCTCCCTGCCTGTGGCCTGGGAAAGCAGCAGAGGACGGCCCAAAGCTTTGGGAACCTGCACCTGCGTGGGAGACCCGGAAGAGGCTCCTGGCTTCGGATCGGCATAGTATCGGCCCGTTGCGCTCACTTGGGGAGTGAATCATCGGACGGAAGATCTTCCTCTCTGTCTCTCCTCTCTGTATATCTGCCTTTCCAATGAAAAAATAATAAAAATAAATCTTTAAAAAAAAAAAAGTCACGACGCCGAGGGAACGCAGCCGGTCAAGTAAGGGGTCACTCCCTCTAAATTCTGGAAAACGCAAAGGAACACTCAGAGACAGAAAGCAGATCTGTGCAGGCCGAGCGGGGCAGAAGGTGACTCGTGAAAGGTCAGCAGGGTGAGCTACAGGCCACAGCTGGGACCTGTCAAGCACATCAAGCCTAAGCTTCCGAGAGCTGCCGTTACCTTACGGAAATCAAACCTATAAAGCCGTAGCTGGGGCAGGCACTGCGGGCGTGGCTGGCACAGCCGCCACCCCCGGGGCCAGAATCCCCTCCGTGCCCCCGCTGCTCCACTTGGGAGCCAGCTCCCGGCTACCGGCCTGGGGAAAGCCCACGCGCTGGGTTCCAGAGCCCATGGAGGCCTGGATCAAGCTCCCGCCTCCCGGCTTCAGCCTGGCCCAGCTCCAACCACTACAGCCACCTAGACAGTGAACCAGCAGATGGAAGGTTTGTGTCTCCCTCTGTGTAACTCTTCCAAATAAAAATTTTTAAAAGCTTTTAAAAACAAAACAAACAAAAAAGCTGTAGGAGAAAAAAATCACCCGAGGGCAGCTATAAAATTTACCAGCAATTGTGATGGGCCCTGCTGGCCACCTGAGCTCAGCCTCCGGGTGAGGGCTGCCCTGGCAGGTGAGGGCTCCCTGTGCCACCAGGAAACCTGCAAGTAAGGATGAGAGAGCAGGACCACCGCACGCTGCCCAGCAAAGCAGCACAGAGTCCAGGAGCAAGTCCCAACACTGGATGCCCAGCCCCAGCTCCGTGGCCATAGGCAAAGGGCCTGGTTCTCAGGGTCCCCATGTGCCCACTGTGCTAACTGCAGCTCAGGGGGAAAAGGAACTTCTATTAACAGGTGTAACAAATTAACCTCCCACTAGCCTTTCTGTGATTAAAACGTCACCGCGTGTGTGTGGCTTTAAGAGTCGGGTTTGCAACCTGAGTGGACAAAAGGCGTTGCCTGATTTTCTACACTCAGGTGAATAGCCAAGGGCACACTGCTGCTCAGAAACCCATCCCCCCCACCAAGGAGCCTGCCCTCCCAGGCATCAGGCATGCCCTCACACCGCCTCCCCTGCAACGGAATCCTCCACCCTGTGTCCCCACAGCCACCAGATGCACGGGAATAAAAGGGAACCCACAGCTGTTAGTTGCCTTACTTCCTTAGTGAGTACAAGCCTCCGGGTGGCCCTGAGTTCTGAACCACAACACCGGACAGCAGGAGTGGACAGCAAACACGCCACAGGTCTTCTGCAGACCCTGGGGCCGGGCTGAAACAAGTCAGGTTCCACCGTGTATCAGAGCTGTAGATGGGGGTGTCGGCAAGGCCTGAGGCCCCCACCCGCAAGACGGGGCTCTGCCCCTGCGACCTGGGTGGCAACACGACGCAGGCATGCCCCTCCCTCCACACAGGCACAGCAGGTGCTACCAGGCGTCTTCTTGAACAAGGGGAATGGCCAAAGCTGAGAGGGTGTGTCCTGAAGGCTTCAAAGAAATCTCCGGAATCCGGAGCTGGCGCAGCTGTTGGCGATGCCCGGAGGCCACAGCGTCCTTGGCCACGCACCGCCACTCTTGGTGTTGCAGCAGGCTGTGGCTCTGTCCACACAGGTCCCAGGCTCCCTGCCCAGTGGCCCCTGCCCTCTGGCTGCCACTTCTCTTCCCCAGCCACGTCCTCTGAAGGGAGCCGTTGGCAGGGTCACCCAAGGAGGCACAGGGTGCTGGGTGTGGCATACAGGGCCCTTGCCAGCAGCCCCTCTGGACACAACAGCCTCGGAGCAGCTGCCGGGCTCTGGGCCAAGTCGGGACACACAGCTCATGTGCAGAAGGATCTCTGGGAATTGCAAAGGGAAAGACCAGGGGCACGGAGCCTCCTGGAGGGGCTGCCCAGCAGGGGCTGCCCTCAGGAATTCCAGAAGAGAGAGCCAGGTCAAGTTCAGGGAATGGTGCTGAGCACCAGCCAGCCAGGCACCTTACTGTGTGGTGAGCAGACAGACGGCAAGGAAAAACGTACCCAGTACCCTGGAACCAGGGTCTGTGGGTTCCTAACCAAAGACAAGCCCCATGTCCTCCCACGTTTAGCTGTATCCAGAAAGTCCCCTGAAGGTACCACATTTGACATGACAATGGCTATTTTTTTTTTTAATATTAGAAGCCAGGCGTAAAACCCGACAGAGAATTGTGTAACAGGAGTCAAGGTAACCGTAACCATGGAAAACAGGTCTCCACCAATTCTCCCCGACGCCACCTCAGTCAGCCTCGTGTGGGGCCCTCGCACCTGTGCGCACAGGGCAGGGATCCCAGCAGGAACCCACCGGTGGCTGTGGCAACACGGGGATTCTGACCTCTGACCCTGGAAGGTGCAGACCCCAGCCAAGAAGCTCCTTCCTGTGTTCCTCCTCCCCACATCCAGGGACAAGCATGTGCCGCTGCTGCTGCGCCAGGCTGCACGCAGCACACACACACATTCTCTCTCTCTCTGTCTCCATGCTGAGCTTCCCCGTGTGAGAAGCAGTCACGAGGGCATCTGGGTGGGAAAGAACAGGGACCACCCCCCCTTGGGAAGCAGAGGCTTGAGAGCAGGGAGAGGAGAATCCTGCCCCTGTGCTGTGGAGGTCAGCCAGGGCAGGGTCGGAGGGTCCCTCCACCGCTCCCAGCACGACACCCCCAGAGCCAGGCCAGCGCACCCTTCTAGGAAGAAGCCAGGTGCTGGGCGCAGGTGGCTCATTCAGGAGCAGAAGAGCAGGCACACTGGGAGGGACACGTGGCAGTGAGTGAGGGGATGACGACAGAGCAGGGACACTTGGGGACCTGCTTTATGAATGGGAAGTGGCTGCCAGGAACGGGGGATCAGCTGGGAACCAGAACAGAACGTGGGCTGGCGGCCTGCAAGGACCAGGACCTAGACAGAGGCTCACAGCACAACAGGAGAGAGCTGTGACCAAGACAACAATGCCAAACATGCCCTGGGAAGGCACAGGATACAGACCCCGGTCACCCCCGTGCATGTGCACACACAGACACAGAATACAGACCCTGGTCACATAGAGACCCCGCACACACGCACGCTGGGAGCCGCCACAACATCACTACTGCAAGAACTCAGTCACAGTGAAACAAAAAGACATCTGTCTCCTTATCACCCCATCAGCTAATCCTAAAAGCAAAGCTCAGGGACCTTGGACTTTGCGCTCACTCCACCCCACAACCGCCAAGGCCCGAGTGAGGGGCTGCACGCAGAAGCAGAGCTCCAACTGCCTGACAGACTCCTGCCTTGGCCTCCAACTCCAGCCACATCACGGCAACGAGACAAGGACCAACCCCCATCCACCCTCGCGCACACAACACCCTGCCTTGCCTGCACAGCACTCATGAACCCCAACCTGTGCTGGGGCTGCAGACCCCGAGGGGTTCCAAGCCCAAACGGGACCCATCCCAGGGAAACCTCGTACTACGGGGCAAGCTGACCGCACGAGCAAGGACCACTCCGGGCCTCTGCCGATTCTTCCCTGAGCTTCTTAATAAACCTCAGGAGACAGGATTCCTGCCCTCGCCCCCACCTTTGAGCTCATCAGGATCCCCACAAACCCCGTGGCCCACACTGGATGTTAAGGGGTGCAGGCCAGGAGTTCAGAGACACAACGGCTCTATTGGGAGCAAGAACAGCACCTTGGGGAGCCCGCATGGAGTGTGGTCCCTGACACCCTGAGCATCCAAGAGGCCCAGGCCAGAACGCTGCATTCTCGGGGGAGACGGCCTGGGGCCTAGGAATCTGTGCAGGGTAGATGACCAGCAGAAAGAAATACTATTTTTTTTTAAAGTCCCAGCATTTACCCAGAAAGGTAAATAGTGATTGAGAAGCCTGGGTAGAACTGCCAATTTTCTAAACCAAGAAATAGAATTGGCCTGTGCCTGGATGAGCTCAGCTGAGACGCCTCCAGGGACCCTGGGTCACAAGCCTGGAGCATGCTGAAGTGGGAACTCTAGGCCCTCCCTGCCCCCTGGGCTCTCAGGACACACCTGTGTGTTCCAGGACAGAGCCTTACAATCCCAGGGCTCAGGAGGCAGAGAAGGAGCCCACTTGCGGGATGCTAACGCTGGCGCAGGTGCCCGTGCTGGAAGCAGGGGTATCAGCCAGGATGCACCTGCCTGCCTCCTGGCCTGCTCCACAGGCCAAGGGTGACCGGCCCCTCCAGCTAGGCTAGGCCTGCTCCACAACCAAGGGTGACCGGCCCCTCCAGCCAGCGCCCACCGCTCACGCTCCACAGCCAAGGGTGACAGGTCCCTCCAGCCAGGCTAGGCCTGCTCCACAACCAAGGGTGACTGGCCCCTCCAGCCAGCGCCCACCGCTCACGCTCCACAGCCAAGGGTGACAGGTCCCTCCAGCCAGCGCCCACCTCTCACAGAGCCATTTCCACACCCTCCCTGCCTTCTGCCAATCTCAGGGTGGGATCTCCTCTCCTGGTGTCCCCAGGCTCCTCCTCCCCCTCCCTCCACCCCCAGGCTCATAGGCAGCCTCAACCTAACCTGAGTGGACATCCCCTGGGGTACGCTCTGCTTCCTGACCCTCCCAGCCGACAGCCTGACACTGTCGCTATGGCCACCACCCAGTCCATCCTGGCCTGCAGTGGCCTGTAGGACTCTTGCCCCATCACGGTGACCTCCTGACCCCAGCTGTCTCCAGGCAAAGACCTGTCCCAGGTGTGCTCCACCACTGTCCCGGCTGACCTGCAAGGCACCCAGCCCCCTCCACACCATACCTGCCTAACCCCGCCTCCCTCCACACTTCCCTGTCACTCCTGTGGCCGCTGGGTGAGATGCGAAGGGGTCTGAAGGAGGGGTAAACATCTATGCCGCCCCCACATCTCTGCCCCATCTCTGCCCACAGCAGAGGCTGCTTAAAAATCTCACCCCTGGACTCCTCACATGAGCCACTTCCCATACCAAAGTGGGTATAAACGCAGCCCTCCCATCACCAGCCCTCAAAATAAATATTTGTCTTCTGCACAGCCACTGGGGAAGTTCCCACACGCCAACACAGCATACAACCCATGGCCCACGGCAGGCCACGTCCTTCCCGGCCTGTCCCTGCTGAGCGCTGGCCTCTGCTGAGGGGGATGGGCACTCCCAGGGCAGCCCAGGAACAAAGGAAATAACCCCGGGAGAGGCCCCGGCAGCTGGTAACATGGGCTTTATTCTCCTCCTGTGTCCTGGGCATCGCTGCCATAAGCCAACAGTAACCAGAGGGTGTTGATATGCAATTGCCAAGACCCATACCCGGAAACGGGGGCAGAGCAGAGGCCGAGTGGGGCTGGTCCCTGCCAGGGACAGGAAGGGCACCATCTCAGTCCTGGATGGACGGGTCCACCCTCGTCCTAGGGAAAGAGGACCTGCTGCTGCTAGAGAAGGGCCAGGAGCAGCCACGGCGGCTAAACGCACTGACCCCCCGGTCAGCACCGTGGTTCCTGAACAGACTGAAGAACATAAAGCCCAGGAGGCAACACTGACGCTGCCACGCCAAGAGTCACAGAACCCCAATGGGCACCAGAGCAGCCAGACCCAGGCAAGCACACAGCTGCCAGGGCAGAGCAGGCTGCCAGTAAGACAGCAAGGCCACAGCAACAGGGTGAACCGCTTACGGGCTGTCATTTCTCTCAATCTGTGAGAGAGCGCTGGCCCATCTGCTGGTTCACTTCCCCAAACACAACAGCCAGGACCTCCATACAGGCTTCCCAGTGGAGCAGCAACCAGACTGCACGCTGGCAGGAAGCCGGAGTTTGGGGGCAGCCCTGGGCCTTGAACCCAGACTCTCCAGTAGGGGATGCGGGCCTCCCAAGCAGTGCCCAAAACCCACGCCAGCTTCTCTCGCTGGATCTGCATGCTGCCGATGCATGTGAGCAGTCCAGAACTTTCTGATGGGGGGTAGGGCGGGGCAGCACTGTGTCACAGCGGGTTAAGCTACTGACTGTGGTGCTGATGAAAGTCCTGGCTGCTCCACTTCCACCCAGCTCCCTACTAAGCATCTGGGAAAGCAGCAGAGGACGCCCCAAGGGCATGGATTCCTGCACCCATGAGGGTGACCAGGAAGACGCTCCTGCCAGCCTGCCCTGGAGCAGCCCATGCTGCCATCTGGGAAGTGAACCAGATGGAAGACCTCTCTGCCTCGCTTTTTCTGACTTTCAAATAAAAAAATCTTAAAAGAACAACAACAAACTCTGGATTTCTTCCTTGATATTTTATGTCAAAAAGAGTTCCCAAGGTGAAGGCCTTCAAGGCAGCTTCAACCCCAATCCCAAGTCACACACACACTCTGTCTCCACTGTCTCCACTAAAATTAATGCAACCTTTCTCCCCCCACCCCCGCCTTTTTCAGACTAGAGCACCCAAGGGAGCAGACAGGATCTCAGCTCCCAGTGGTACCCAGCCCTGGAAAACAACAGCAGGCTAGCGGCAGGAGGCTTCCTGGAAGTCCCCTCCCTGGAAAGTCAACAGCACAGGGCTCCGGGTGGGCTCCTCCACAGCACGTGCAAAAGCTCCCAAGCCACGTGAGTCTCGCTGGGGGTCATCGGGAGGAAGAGGCCGAGACACAGAAAGATTCTGGCATCCTCCAACCAAGGATGGCCCGTCCCGCAGGCACAGCTGGCTCACTAAGACTCCGCGACCCTCCACTACAGGACGCAGCAGCAGCTGCAAATCCACGCGCTGCGTGCTGCGTGCGGGCATCCCCAAAGCCAGGCGCAAACCGCCAGCAACGGCCGCTAATTGTTTGCAATTCTTCTGCCAGTCCATGAAAAGTGTTTCCTACCCCTAAATAAGAAAAGAAAGAGCGAGAGCGTCTAAGCAGGATGCTGACACCCCACGGAAAGAGCAGCTCCAAGGATTAGGCAGTTGCTTGTGGAGAAACACCGTGCAAACACTCCAACACGGCAGCCCAAAAAAAGACAATCCCCGCCACACAGCAGGAGAAGTGTGAAAATTTGCAAATGAGCCCCTGGTTAAACAAAAACACCAATCTGTTCCCGGAGAGCTCGGGGTGGCCACCTGTTCCGGCTGGGGGAAGAACAGGGACGACCCAAGGGAGAAGCAACGCTGGAACGGCCACAGCCCCCTCGGGGGGTTAGGTCCCCACCCGCATGCCTATATTTAGTGTGTTCTTTGTGGAAAATGTCCCGACCTTGCACACAAACAAGCTATGTGGCTGGGTTTTCAAAGGATCCATTAAACGGCTTCTTCTGCCTCGGTGGGGAGGGGGAGGTAGGCATTTGCTCTCCTCCCCTCCCCCACCAGCAGTCCCCAGACACAACCAAGATGCCCACACACGCCCCTTCCCCAGCCTCGGTCAGAGGAACACCAGACCACAGAGGGAGTGGCCCCAAAGGACAGTGCCAGGCCCAGGCCAGGCCTGCCTCTTGGGAAAGGAGCAGCCCAGTGCTGGCTTCTTCCCACTCCACAAACCAGGAAGCAGAACTTCCTCCGAGGCAGGGCAGTAGGGCCCAGGCAGCGTGCACAAAGCCCTGCACTCAATCCCACCTCCCCACCCCCGGCCCGGACAGAAATAACAGATGCTGCAGCGAGTAGAGATTAACATCTGTGCGGCGCATTCCGCTCCCCTGAGAAAGGTGCTTAACAAAGGGAAGGAATTATGTCGCTAAGCACCAGATCAGAACCCCAAACCCTGGATTTTAAAAATAACCAAAGCCTCATCCGGCTTTGCCATACTCAATCGCGTCAGCCAAAGGACCGGGAGGTTCTGGAGTTTTTTGGGGGGAAGATGGGGGGTTGGGGACAGAGACTTGCTGGAGTGTTCAGAAACATAAGATGCCAGAGTGGGATACACTGTGAACACCTGTGGGGCACGCGGCGCGGCGGGGCAGCAGGGAGGGAGGTATTCTGGCTACACTGCATACAAGGTCTGCTCGGGATAGAAAGCAGAGGTGGCGGTCCTGGGGCCACAAGCTTTGTGCAGAAGGCCCCTGCAGCTGCTGGAGCGGTCCCGTGGCCCTCTGAGTCACTTCCTGCAAGAGCTCTTTGAAGCCACTAATAACTTGCTGCTCCTCTCTCATAGAAACCCCTCCAGCCTGCAGACACAAGAACAAAACACATCTGGCAAATCCTCCTGAGTGACAACCTCCCCAGCTAACACACGGAGGTGCACAGGCAACCACGCTCTCCAACAGACATGGGAAAACCCACGGAACTGCAGCCCGTGCCTCCAAGGACAGGGAGAGCGGCACGCTCCACCTCCCCGCTGGACCACCTCAGCCATGTCCACCCCTGCCCTGTCCCCTGCCAGGAACTCGGGCCCCACATGCTCCATCTCCAACAGGGACGTGAAGACAGCATCAACTTCCACTCGGGTTTGCTGCACAGCAGCTAAAGTTGCCACATGGACATCCAATATGGGAACCCAATTCGTGTCCTAGCAGCTCCACTTTCAAGCCAGCTCTCTACAGATTCCCCTTGGAAAAGCAGCAGACAGTGGCCCAAGTACAAGGCTTACCCATCTGGACAAGCCCCTAGCTCCCGATTTCAGCCAGGCCCAATCATGACCATTACGGCCATTTGGCAAACAGGGAGTGAACCAGCAGGTGTGTGTGTGTGTTTGTGTGTGTATCTCTCTCTCTCTCTCTCTCCCTCTCTCTCAATCACAAACCCCTGAGCCTCAGCAATGGCCAGAGAACTCTCTCTCTCTCTCTCTCTCTCTATAGCAGCACTTCCTTTACAGTCAGTGCCCAGAGCACCTGCATCCATGCAACACCTGCCAGAAATGCACATTCCTAGGCTCCACGCCAGACCTAGACAAGTCTTAACTGTGGCGAGGGCTGGGGCACCCCACCACTGTCAACAGCACCCCTCAACGTTCTGTGCCGGCACACTCTTTAGGAACCGCTGCTCTCCATCTGACAGCCTCCCACTCACTGCGCCCTCTCAAAGATTCCGATTCTATAATGGGCATCAAACAGGCCAAGATGGTCAACCTGAAATAATCACCAGTATTTAGCACATGGATTCTTTTTCTTCCACTAAAGAAATTTCATTTCCGCCCAAATAGCATGTGGTAACTGTTTAGCTCCCCTCCAAGCAACCCACCAACCCAAAAGGCACCCCGATCCTTTACTTGTGTGCACCTTCAACAAGTTTCAAAATACCCTTCCATCTGGCCAATGAGGGGCAACTCCACCGGTCAACACACAACTCCCAGCTCTGCTGCAAGGACCAGTCATGATGCTCAAACCATGCAGGATTTGCAAGTGAGAGGAGCTGATGTGAGCCAAAGAGAGCTGAGAATGCAGACACAGGGCCAGCCGTGAGGGGGAGGAGGCCGTGATGGGGCTGGCCATGAGGGGGTCAGCTGTGAGGGGGAGGAGGCCGTGAGGGGGCAGGCCGTGATGGGGCTGGCCATGAGGGGGTCAGCGTGAGAGGGAGGAGGCCGTGAGGGGGCTGGCCATGAGGAGGCCAGCCATGAAGGGGCAGGCGTGAGGGATCAAGCCACAGGCTGGGCCTCAATGGACAAGCAGCAGGCAGAAAAGGAGGGATTTCAGAAGGGATGCGCCTGCCTCAGCCAAGAGGCCGTGTGAGCGACACAAGCTGCTAGCGCGCGTCACCACGATGAACGCTAGCACTAAGATCACACATCTGCAGCCTTCGATTAAAACACGGAGTAATACCAACATGCCAAACAGTGACAGAAAAGCCCCTGGCGGCAGGAAGCAGACACCTGTGCCCCCCGCATGCACGCAGGACGACCAGGCTAACCGTTAAGACACGCTCACAGCAAGCTGGCTGCAGTGAGCAACTCCACCAGCACGGTAACAGCCTGCTACTGGGCACATGTGGAAACCCCCCTTGCCATGGACCTGGGCGGCTTGGCAAGGCCTGCACGAGCCACCATGGCTCACAGCACTCCCTGTCCACCTCCCGAGAGGCCACAGAGCCAGCGCTCAGGCTGGCCCAGCCCAGCACCGATGGACAAGCTCCCTATACTTTCTGGGCCTCGGGGTTGCTGGATGGACATAGAATGAAATAAGATTCATAGGTTCAACAGCCCAGTACTGGCCACCAAGGGACTAAGCGGGCTTCCGCACTGCTTTCTCAGATCCCGAAGATGCCATGGTTGACATCTTAGATTCACCCTGCACAAACTACGGCAGTTAAAAGGCATCGTGGTCCCACCATGGGTCGGACCAGTCCAGGGGGAAGTTTGGGCTTCCGTGGCCATCAAAAGGAGGAAGGCGGTGAAGGCAGCGAAGCTGGCCCGGCAGGATGGGGCGCTCACGGTCGCTGGTGGTACCTAGGAACCGAGACTGCCCCAGCTGGCCTGAGCAAGCTGGCTGGGCTCTCACAGCAGCATGAACCCTTGCTGGCACTTTGAAAGGCAACGTGCACTTGCCAACAGAGGCCTTAGCTCAACACAGCAAGTTCTACTCAACAGCAAGGGCAGTCGACTCATTTACCTAGACTCCATTCTCCCCAGACAGACTTACAGAGGGGAATTGAGGGCAGCCAGCCCAGCTAAGCTACAGAGCGAGTCCCAGGTTCGGTCCAGGGCAGGGTGGCAGTGAGGGCTCCAGTGACAAGGCACGGCACACTCCTTCACAGGCACACCGCAGAAATCTCAAGGGCACCCACAGCTTCCTCAAACTCCAGAGATCTGGAGGGAAATTTATTCTCTCGCAGTATAAAATGAAGACTGAAACACAGCTTTCTCTTTTTGAGAAGCTCATGTTTGAAAGACTGATAGCCAGACGCCACATCTTTTCTGTCTACACCAGGTGACCAGCGCATTTTCACTTGGCAATCTGGGCGGGCTCTTCAAGGCAAACTTGTCCAACCCAGGCCCACTCTGATTCACTCAGAAATGATCTCCAGCCCAGGTACCCTTCCCTCAGACAAGGACATGCCAGCCTCCAGCAGCAGAACCTCCAGGGGACCCCAGGAAACACAGCAGGCCCCACCAAACCATGGCTCAGCCCAAGGTCAGGGTGCTAGGCCGGCAAGGGAAATTACATCTGCACGAGAGCTTCGTCATGCACAGGACTTGCAGCCTGGCAGGGGGACCAAGCCTGCACCTGTACCCAGAAGATGTACAGTGGAAACGGTCCAGAAACATGGGCATCCTGCTGGTACACCTCACCGGGTTCACTGGCAGGCAGGAGCAGCGGGGTGACGCCCACTGGGGGTCCGGAGTGCACGCCCCCTCCCCCACGGCCCTGCCCTCCAACCACTCACTCCCCGAAATTCCCACTGCATTAACTTTCTGCTCAGCTTGCCACATCCTGGCCACACCTGCACAGACGAAGCTGCCATCACATCCTAAAGCTGGCACAGCCAGGGTGCGGGGTGGAAGACAGGGGCTCCTGCCTGGGGTGGGGGGGGTCAGAAGGCCTAGGAGCCATTCCAGTGATCCCAGTGTTTAAACCAGACCCTGAGCACTGGTGTCACATGTTGAGGAGGTCACTGTCCCTCCAAGCCCCCGACACCTCCACTATCTAATCAGAGGACTAAGAAGCCGGCCTACCCTCTCCCCACAGCGCTCGAGCCACCAGAGCGAGAGCTGCACACAACACCCTCAGTCATGTTCAACACCGGCGACAGCATCGCCGTGGGCGCCACCGCAAAGACTGCCAGGGCTGTGTGCAAGCCCGAAGCCTGTCTGAAGTCACTGCAGCCCTGACACCACATAAACAGCATCACCGAACCGCCCAGCGGGCTCTGTCCATCACAACCAGGATTCCGGCAAGAAGAGCCTCATAGCCCACTGCTCATAAACTGAAGGCATCAAGCTATCAGAAACAGCAGGCAGCACTGAAGAAACACAACATTTTTTTTTTTCTTAAAGAATAAGAAAAAAATGTAACCACATCCTTCTGCCAGAAAAATCCAACTGCCTTGCTGGAAGTGCAGCAGCCCCAGAGTGAGGCTCCGGGAACAGGACACGAACCCGAGACAGTAAGAACTCAGCTAGGGCTCTCTGCGCAGCCACCAGGTGCCCTCGGCCGGGCGGGCTCCAGGCGGGCTCCAGGCGGGCTCCAGGTGGGCTCCAGCCGGGCATCGGCCTTCTGGATGCCTCGCCAGACCTCGACGCAGGAAGGGCTGGACAGAGGCGTGCAGCAGCCACATCACCGGAGCCCCTGCTTCTGCCCAGATCTGGATTCCTCTCAAGTCTCAGAGGGCAGCAGGTGTATTGGGGGGGGGGGAGGGGGCACCCTGGGAGCCGGGCCCTCAGAGCTTGCTGGGACGTTCCAGCCACAGCCGGGCTGCCCAGGACCTGGTTCAAGTCCAACGGGGCTGCCAAACACCAACGTTCACCTTCCCCACCTTCTGGCTGAGTTTCAAACCAAAACACTTTGGGGTCAATAGTTCAAACTGCATCAGGGTAAAGCGAAGCCTAAGTAGGGGGCGGGCCGGGAGCACCCTTTCCAGTCACTGCTG
This sequence comes from Ochotona curzoniae, assembly GCF_017591425.1. NCBI lineage: Eukaryota > Metazoa > Chordata > Mammalia > Lagomorpha > Ochotonidae > Ochotona > Ochotona curzoniae. The sequence goes on along the minus strand of NW_024465405.1, from coordinate 3,412,393 downwards.
CCAGCCTCAGACCACCCCCCACGGTTGTCCAACCAGTTCCCCTGCTGGCTTGCTCCCAGCACTGGACTGCCGGTGGGCTGGGGCTGGCCCCACGTCCTACAGTGACGGGTCACCTGCTCTCCCCAGCTGAGTCTCGAGGACAAAGCAAGGAACGGATAGGTGCCCGGCAGCAGAGCCAGGAGACACCAGAGGCTGGGCTCTGCTGCTGCATCTCCCCTGCCAGGCTCCAGCCAGGGGCCCTGGAGCCGGGCTCCCAAGCCAACATCCTTCACACCAGGCTCAGAGAAACGAGCCCCTCAATGGGGTCACCCGGAAGCCTGGCAGCATTCTTGGTTGACCCCAGAACACGCTGCAGACAGGGGCCCTGGCCACATCGCTGCCTCTCAGCTAGCTGCCTGCAGCACCAAAGTTCAACAGCTCCCACCGCACCCCTAAAACTGGCTGACACATCAGAGGGACAGCTCCGCTCTGCCCAAACTCGCCGGCCGGACCCTTATCTCCAGCAGCTGAAACCCATTTGTCTGAACGCGTTTCTCCACGTCCAGCAAGATGCTCAGACCCCAGCCCGGTAACCTGCCTGTCACTCGTGGGCTAGTGCCAACCCCTCCAGCTGCGTCCAGCCCAGGAATGAGCTGGGCCCCGCCACTCGCGCTGCCCAAGAGGCGCTAGCACGGAGCCACTTTCTCACCGGGGAGACTCCATTGTCCATTACCAAATTAACGCTGACGACCTGTCTTCCCGGCCAGCTACCCGGGCCGTGCGCGCGTAGACAGGGAAGGGAGGCAGGGGGACACGCGAGTGGCCACCGGCGGGCACCCGCGCGCTCTCCGCCGCGCCGTTCGGGCTCTCACCTTCGATGGCAATGACGTGCTCCCGGATCTGATTCTGCAGCACCGGCTCCTCCACGCGCTCCAGCAGCTCGTAGATGGAGTAGATGTTGGGGTGGACCGACTCGAAGCGCTGGATCTCGGCCCGGATGGCAGCCGAGTTGGCCAGCTGCTGCTGGTAGTTCATGGTGCAGGCGCGCGCCCCCCGCCGCCGCCGCCCCGCGCCCCGGGGGCCCGCGGGCCTCCGAGCCCGGGGCGCCGCAGCCCCCGGGGAGCCGGGCCCGCCGGCGGCGCGCGGAGGAGACGCGAGAAGAAAGGCGCAGGCGGAGAAGAGGCGCGGGGCCGGCCCGCGGGGCTCAGTTCATGGCCGGGACGCGCAGCCGGCGAGCGAGCGGGCCCCGGCGCCCCGGGTCAGCGGGCCCCCATGGAGCGCGCCACGGCGGGCGCGGCCGGCCCCGGCAGGAGGTTCGCTCGGGCGCCTTCCTGCGCCGCAGCCGCCTTCCAGCCCTAGGCGCTGCCCGGCCGAGCAGCCATTAAAGCCCAGGCAGGCGCCGCGCACCGAGCGCCGGGGCCCAGGGCCGCCCCCGGGCAGTGGCCGCGCCGCTCCGAGCGCCCGGCCGCGGCGTGGGTCTGCGCGCTGCGTGCTGCGCCTCCCTGCGCGCCGAGTCCGCTGCGCGCCGTCCGCCGAGCAGGGACCGAGCCGCAGGCGCCGTGCAAGCCGCCGAGCCCGCTCCGAGCGCCGCCCGCCGCCTGCCCGGCCGGCCTGCCCCCTCCCCGGCACGCAGGGCCCCGGCCCACGTCGGCCCCGCCCCCGGCCGCCCGCCCGCCCGCGCGCTCGCCGCCCTCCGGCCGCAGCTGCGTCCTCCTCGGCGCTTCCCAGCGCGCCGGATCCCGGGGAATTGCGCCAGGCCCCGCCCCGCGCCGCCTCTGGGCTTCCTGGGACTTGTAGTCCGCGCCGCGTCGGCGTCCGAGCCGGGCGGCGGAGGGGAGGCGCGCCGGGCGCTCGCTGTCCGGTGCGCGGCCGGCGATCCGGGGTGTGGGGCTGGGGAGCGGTGCAGCCGGCGCTCCGGTGCGCGCTCCGCTCCTGCCCGGCCGGCCGCGCGCATCGCCTGCTTTCCCCAGGGCTGGCCCGTTGCGCTGGCGTCTCCCTGCCCCCTGGGTAAACTTTCTGCCTGCTTCTCTGGAAAGTGGCTGTAGAATTCTTCCCGCGGGAGGGGAGCGGGGCTGGCGCGTTCGGGCCACACTCTGGGTTTGTGCTGCGGGCTTCCGACTGCAGCACTGTAGGGGACGCCCCATCCCCGAGACCCCCGCGCAGCGGAGCCACACTGCGGCCACTGCCCCCCTGGGGCCCTGGTTGCTGGTGCTGGGCCAGTTCCCACCCCAGCCTCTAGTGGAACTTGGGAAAACCCCCTCGGCCCATGGGTGTTCCTGCTGGACGCTGGGCCACGGCTTGCCCTTGTTTCCAGGCAGCATGACTGAGACCTGAGCACCCTGGTGAGTCTGGGCCCTGCCAGATTCCCAGAGGTTCGTGGGCCTTCGTGCTCACCTGCCTGGGCCCTGACGCCTGGGCAGAGTCCAGGGCCCCGACCACCAGCCACAGCCTCACCCTCTGCTGACCTTTGCATGATCTCCTAAAAGCCGGTGGAGTGAAGCATGCTCTCCCATCGTCAGGCCATCATCAGAATGTTCCCCAGCCCCCAGAGCTGCAGCACTGCCTCCCACACTACCCCTAGCCGTCCCACCCCAATGTCTCTTAGCAACATCATGTTTAATTTGTAAAGATTTATTTTTTTGAAAGGTAGAATGAAATCTTTCATCAACTAGCCCACTTCTGAAATACCCACAGTAGCCAGCCCATGCCGAGCTGGCCTGAAGCCAGAAGGCAGGAACTACATCCTGGTCCTCCGTTTGAGTGACTGTCTCCCAGGTGCATTCGAAAGACGCTGGATTGGAGTGGCTGGGACTCAGACCAAGCGTTCTGAGGCCGATGTCCCAACCAGTGACCTAACCAGCTATGGCACAATGCCACCTTTCTAAGAAAGGGATAAAAGCGTGTCTGTCCCTGGATTTCTGTGTGCTTGACACAGCTGCCTGGGCTGCAAGGATCCCTTCCACGCTTGGCCAAGGACGGTGCATGGACTGGAAGGTGGCCAAGCTTGACTCCTAGTGTGGAACCTTCCACCTGTCTTCATTCTCCCAGCAGGGGCAGGGAAGGAGGAGTGACGAAGGTGTGGGCTCCAGGTAGCCAGGAGATGGGCAGCGTCCTATGGGGGCAAGAGAGAAGAAAGGAGGAAGGAGGAAAAATGCAGAAAGTGCCGCAGATAAACATCCTCTTCCACCTTTGTCTCTTCTCTGGGGCAATGAGGAAGACTGGAGTCCCCAGGTGTGTTTTGCAGTCTTAGACTTTGGGCCATCAGCTATGGACTGGCATCTATGCCAGCAGCAGCAGTTCACTCCGACCACTGAACAGTCACACTCTCAGCAGCATTTGGCTCACCTTTCTGGGGCAGCCAAGAGTCCAGTGGGTTCCGCTAGGACGCTCAGCTCGAGCCCATGGAGCTCACGTTCTCCTGCTCGCACTGTTGGGCTAGACCAGGCATGTCCATCCCTCCCTGGTGGCAGACGTGCAGAACAGCCAGTGGGCGGTACCTTCCAGTCACGAGACTGAGCCCAGAGCAGGGTCAGGGAAGTGTACCCTGCACCCAGGAGAGCGCTCCACGATGGGTAACTGGACACTCCCCTCTCTGGGAGGCAGTGCAGAATGGGCTACTGGTCCAGCCTGTGTCATCACCACTGACCGTGCAAGGAAGCTGGTAGGCTGAAGGTCACGTTCGCTGTCACTTGGCCCACAGTGAACAGGTGGGCTGACACCCTGTCAGCAACAAGTCTTATTACAGTATTGCAAAGCTGGGAGCTTTTAAGACCTCCAGTTTCCTTATTTGTTATTGATAGATTATAATACCACAATGCTGGCTCAGTACATTAGCTTTTCCATTGCTGCACAAATTTGGTGGCTTCAACACAGATGCATTGCCCTGCAGTTGTGAAGGCCAGAGGTCTGACTCTGGCCCCCGCAGACCAACGCCAAACTATCAACAAGGTGCCATGCTGTTCAGTCAGCTCTGGCAGGATTTATTCCCTGGGCTTTCCCAGCCTCTGGCCTGTGTGTCTTGACTTGTGGTCCTTCCTCCACGCTTTTCAAAACCAGCAAATGAGTTCAGTCATTTTCATATCACGTGGGACCCCTCTGTGCCCACTGCTCCTCCATTCAGAGCCCCTGGGATGCTATGGAGCCCGCATGAATCATTGAGGGTTATCTCAGCTTCCAGGTTGTCTGTTCCTCCTGTGGCCTTCCTTCCCCTTGCCAGAGGTTTAAGGGATACAGAAGTGGACATCTTTGGTGGCAAGGACACTTTGTGCCTGTGACACAGTCATGAGGTCTTGCCTCTGTTTTATCCAGTGACGTCACAGCTACATTTAAATCCACATCTACGATAACTGGCTGACTATTTAAAGGAAACACTGAATAGCCAGAATCAGCCTTGCACCCACTCATGTCCCTTGGAACTCATGAGTGTTGTGTGACCTGGTGGGTCACCTTCTACCAACTTCTACCATCTGAGTCCCCATGCCCCTGCTCCCCAGTCACGTGAAGCAGGGACAGAGGCAGATGCAGTGTTTAAAGGTTTTCTGCCTTCATCTCTCTGCACTGACATTTTTAGGTCAGGGTTTGCTTGTAGGATTAAAAAGTCAATCTTCCTGTGGCTGGCACTGGCTTGTAGATAGAGCTGCCACCTAAAACACCAATATCCCAAATGGGCACTGGTTTGGGTCCCGCTTGCTCCATTTCCAATCCATCTCACTGCTACTGTGCATGGGAAAGCAGCAGAAGACGACCCACAGGCTTGGGCTTCTGACCCATGTGGGAGACCTGGAAGAAGCTGCTGGCTTCTATCTTTGGCCTGACCCAGGCCTGGCCATTCCAACCGTCTGGGGTTATGAACCAGCAGATGGAAGACTGTATCTCCCTTTGTGCAACTCTTTCAAATAAATGAATAAGCTTTTTTTAAAAAAAAAATTATTCCTAATATATAAACTAAGTGAGCAACTGTACTATGTATCTTTAAATTAGTTTATAAAGGAGTGTCATGTTTATTGCATAGCCTTAAGAATGAAGGCACTTGACTCTGTGGCTTTTTGCAAGATTTCTGAAATCTCACTGAAACTGCAAATAACCCTTGGTGAAAATCTAGGTTCTTGAACGTTCTGTTTGAGAAGCACAGGGTGAGGGATAAAGAGAGGGGAAGGCAGAGCATGCGCATCTGCTGGCTCGTCCTTAAATACCTCTAACCGCCGGGGAGCCAGGATCCTGGTCCAGGTTTCCACTGTGGGAGCATGAGCCAACACCTGCTACCTCCAGGGTTCTGGATCTGGGTCAAGAACCCCAGCAGTCCAGTGTGGAGGTTGGGCATCTTGAATGCCTGCTACAAAATCCAAATTATAATCTTACAGCAATCTCTACATTGAATTGGAGTCTTTAGGGCATTCAGAAGGCTTCAGGGTGCAGAGGGTGGGGTGGGGTAAACAAAACCTGGACACTGCACACTTTCTCTGAGAAGTTCACTGGTCATGGCGCATTATGCCTGGCCACCTGTGTGGCCGGCTCATGCTGGGTCCCTGCTCGTGGCCTTGTCGTGCCTGGCCTCCTGTGTGGCCGGCTCGTGCTGGGTCCCTGGTCGTGGCCATGTCGTGCCTGGCCTCTGGTGTGGCCGGCCCCTGCTGGGTCTCTGCTCATGGCCATGTCGTGCCTGGCCTCCGGTGTGGCTGGCTTGTGCTGGGTCCCTGCTCGTGGCCAAGTCGTGCCTGGCCTCCTGTGTGGCCAGCTTGTGCTGGGTCCCTGGTCGTGGCCGTGTCGTGCCTGGCCTCCGGTGTGGCCAGCTCGTGCTGGGTCCCTGGCCGTGGCCAAGTCGTGCCTGGCCTCCTGTGTAGCTGGCTTGTGCTGGGTCCCTGCTTGTGGCCGTGTCGTGCCTGGCCTCTGGTGTGGCCGGCTCATGCTGGGTCCCTGGTCATGGCCGTGTCGTGCCTGGCCTCCGGTGTGGCCGGCTCGTGCCTGGCCTCCGGTGTGGCTGGCTCGTGCTGGGTCCCTGGTCGTGGCCGTGTCGTGCCTGGCCTCCTGTGTGGCCAGCTCGTGCTGGGTCCCTGGTTGTGGTCAGTCGTTCCTGGTCTCTGATTGGTGTGACTGTTGCTGCCTGGTGTTTTTTCTTCATAGCCAGCTCCTCATTTTCCCCTCACCCTCCTCTTTCCTTAGGACAGATGTCCCCCATTGCACGATGCCTACCTTCTTGAATTTCCTGGAAAGAATTCACCCCAAAGCATCATACTTTATGATGCATAGTTTTCCACTTTGGCAATGGTGCAAAGTAAAAAGCTAGTCAGTTGCCACACTTTCGCTAACTGAAGGAGTGTTTCCTGGAGAGGATGTGCACACTGACGATGCTCTCACAGGTGGGAGATCATCCTTATCAGTAGCTAAGTCAGCGCGGGGAGCACCCCGGGGCGTCATGGTCAGGGGCGCCAGCACTGTCCAGGGCCCACTATGGTTCCAAGCAGCCTGTTTTCAGTGAGCAGAGAGAAGGCTCTTGAGCCTCCTTCCAGGGTTCCCACATCGTAACAGTTTCCCAAGGCCGCTCTAGCAGAATGCGGTAAACTGGGCAACGGAGTCTCACACTGTACACACCTGTGAACAGTCTTCCCTGGAATAAAATGAAGATGCAGGCAATACTGGTTTCCTCTCCGGCGGCTGGAGGAACCACCCTGTTTCCTGGATGTGGGCAGCTCCTAGAGGCCATCTGTATCACTGGGCTCGTGGCCCTACCTCTTTTCAAAGCATCTTCCAACCCATGTCCTTCCTGCCTCCCTCATGTACGAACAAGGAGGGCTGTGATGGCCTGGACCCGGAGCGCTCGTGGCAACCCAGCCTCCCTGGAGATCCTAAGGGGATCTGCTCAGTCCCTTTTGCATGCAGGTCCTGGGCATTGGCATGTGGGCCTCTCTAGGGACCTGTGCTCCCTGCAGCAGAGACAGGCATGCACTTTGCATATTTCACTGAAGTGCGTTCCAGTTTGCCCCTGGTTACATTTGCACCAACAGACTCTTAGTGACAGACTTATCAGAAACCAGCCCGTCTATGGAAAATCCAAGCACCCTGGGCTTTCCTCGTTTTCATTTAAAGCAGGAAATTTAATTTGGGGCTTTAGAATTCAGTCAATGAAATACATGGGATTAGTAAGGAAACCAACTGCATTAAAATGTAATTTTCAAGACACTTAACGCTGTAGAATGGGAATATACATGCTTCTTTATTAACAGATTAATTAACCAGATGTAACAGATCACCCACTCACCACGGTAACTTTGAACTAGTAATAAGCCTCAACGATATTTTAAGGTATTTACGAGATCCAGATGTGAGAGCAGCCCCACCCTGCTGACCCAGCTATGGTCGGTCACCTCCATTAAATGTGACATTTCAGTGAGTGACAGTAGAAATGCGAACACTTTCCCATCAAATTCACAGAATACCTGGTGTGAGGCCTGCACCCAGTGAAAAGTACCTGACCCATGCAGAGTTGGGTCTTCGAAAACAGGTGTTATTAAAAAGAAGAAGAAGAAGATATATTTATTTACTTAAAGGCAGAGCTACACAGAGACAGAAAGAAAGATATCTCTTATCTACTCGTTCAGTCCGTAGAGGCCTCCCCAGCTGAAGTCAAGGGCCGAGAAGTCCATCCGGGTCTCCCACATGGGTGCGGGGACCCAAGCACTGGGCCATCTCCAAAGGGGCATTAGCAGGAGGCTGGATCAGAAGGGGAGCAGCCAGGAGTCAAGCCAGTAGCCATGGGGGATACCTATACCACAAGCAGGAACTGTGCCCTGTGTGCATGAATATAAAAACTTCTCCCAAGAACTGCCCTGGAGTTTTGGAATATAGCGGAGCGCCTCACAAAGTCCGTGGAGAGGTGGCATGTTTATTTGGGAGTGAACAATTTTGAAATTTGTACTTCATTTTCTCATCATGGATGTCTTGCACGAACTTCTTGTCTTTCCAAAAGAATTGATGTTGCTGGGAAAGGCAAGTGAATATTGCTTCAGAAAGACTTCCCCGAGTTTGTCCTGTGTACAAAACTTAGGGAAGTTCCCTGAACTGTTTGTTTTTGTTTTTGTTTTGTTTTTGTTAAGATTCATTTTTTTTATTGGAAAGGCAGATTTACAGAAAGATCTTCCATCCACTGGCTCACTCTCCAAATGGCAGCAACAGTCAGATCTGACTTAATCCGAGGTCAAAAGGCACGAGCTTCTTCCAAGTCCCCCATGTGGGTTCAGAATCCCAAGGCTGTGGGCCGTCCTCGACTGCTTTGCCAGGTCACAAGCAGGGAGCTGGATAGGAGATGGAGTGGCCAGGACCGGAACAGGTGCCCATATAGGATGGCAGCACTTACAAGGTGAAGATTTAGCCAATTGAGCCATTGCACCAGACCCAGCTCCTGGGATTTCGCCTGAGATAAGAAGTTGCATGTTCTGAGCTAAAGGATGCCACAGAATGTAAGGGACCTCACCGCCACCTCCACTCCTTGAGGAGGAGGAAGCTGAGGCTGCACAGGTGACAAGATTCTTCCAGCAGGGCACCATGCCTTTGGACGTGGGTTCCGGGGCAGAATGGAGCCCAGCCCGTGAAGCTACCAAAAGCTGAAGCAATCTGACAGCAGTGGAAATCAGCACCCACAGGCCCCCAAGGAGGTGGCACTCCAAGCAGGACCACCACAGTGCTGATCCCTGGGCTTAGCAGCCCACCCAATGTCTGATGGGAACGCAGCCTCATCTGCTGCCCTCTCCAACAGTCCCCTTCCTCGTCCAAATGCAGACAGGGAGCAAGACAGCTTAGCCTCTCAATAGCTCTTCCAACCACCTTGCTTCTGTGCCAGGGACACACAGGTGTGCAGCTGTGTCAGCCTGGGGTGGGGGATGGGGGCTAAGGCCAGGATTTGTACCTCCACCCTGGGTTCCAGGCAGTGTCTCGTGTGGGTTTGCACATAGACACAGACTGACGCGACTGTGTACACAGTCTCCTCCATGTACCAAGTGCCAAGCACCTGATCCTTTTCAGCGTCTGAATTCTTCCTCTCCTAAAAGGGAGATTAATTTGCTGACACACATTCCGCGAGCTGATTAAAAGCTGGTTTCACACACACTGCTTTGGCTGATAAAGTCGACACTGAGAAATCAGATGCAAATGAGTAGTTTACAGACGCATCTGAAATTGCCTAATTGTCTCCCGGCCCCTGTGAAATCCAAGAAGTGGATTGGGAAGGGGTGTGTGGAAGCAGCTGAATGGCAGCTTCTGTAATGTTCACCAGCTTGGCGTTGGCTCTTGAAGCCGTCTTTGTACTTCAGCTTGGGTTGGTTTGCTCCGTGACCTGTGGGGTCACTGTGAAATGTTAGGGCTGGACACACCTGGCAGATGGCTTCTTTGGACACATTCTCCACTCGGAGCATGCCCAGAGCTGCCCCGCGAGGGGGCTGCTCTTCCACTCTTCACTTTTCACTTGGTTTCCAAATATAGACTCAGCTTAAATATTTATGGAACTGCCCCCGAGGACTGCGCTAGGCACCTGCCAGCAGAACCTCGTGTAGCTTTCTGCGACCTTGCAGGGAGCTTACTCTGCCCACAGATTCTGTCCTCCCTGGCAATGCCTCACTCAGGGTGGCCCTCAGAACAGCGCAGTTTCCTGGGTATGGTCCCTTGTGCTCCCTCCCAACTCATTCTAGCCACACCAGGGGCTATGGCGTCCACAGGGCCACAGAGACACTATCTCCATCTCCTTAAGCGTTTTTAAAATGTTTGGTTCCTTCAGCATCTGAACCTGCTTCTGGGGTACAGCAAGCACATGCCCGGAGACCTGACCAAACCCATGTGACTGATGCCTCCTTCTGTGTGTCACTGTGCTATGAGAGTGTGTCTTTTAGTTCTTTAAATTTATGTGTTAATTTTTAAAGTTTTAATGATACAGTTGCATAGGCTGATCTCCCCTATATTATTACAACAAGGTAGTTCTTCAACAACAGTTACAAGTCCATGATTCTGCAATTTAAGTCTATCCTGTCATCATAGGTCTAGACAATGATAGTAAGTCCAGCATCCTATAGTCAGGATATTTTTCACAGTTTCATTGGAAGTGCATCTTTCATGTGGAAGCAGAGATGCATTCTGCAACGTGTCTTCACTTCTAGGTATGCTAGTCTCTATTATACAATTCCTCTGGATGAATACAGACACCTTTATGTATCTTAGGTTTTACATGAAGGCTGCCTTATATCCACACAGCATATGACATTTGTCCTTTTGGGATTGGCTGGTTTCACTGAGCATATCTTTTCACTGGTTTCACTGGTCAGGTCTCTGGTTGGGAAGCCAGGGGCTCCCATGGCTCCCATCGTCCATTTGCTTGTGGTACATTGCACACGCCTTGCGATCCCGTGTTCCCCACTGTGCCGAGGGGAACGACTCATGCCTTCTCGCTGTGTTTTGGTGGTGCTGCTACAACCCCCCTTCATCCTCTGCCTCACCCCTGCCACGCCTCTAACCATCACTGCGCCAGGCTTGGATCTGCTGTTTCAGCTGCCACATGCAACTGAGAGCATCCAATACTTATCTGCTTCTGCTTTATTTCACTTAACACAACGTCCTCTAGTTCACCCATTTTTACTCCGTTGTTCAAATTGCCCTCTTTTTTTATGGCAAAGTGCTATTCTATAGTATAGACCATCCACACGGAAGAAGCCATTGCAGACCACACCAGCATGCGTGCTTCCTGACTGCACTCCTCCCGCCCTCACCTTCCACGCTCACTCATCTTCCCACTCGGCAGGAGTGACCGAGCCTTGTGACCCAGCCAGATCCAGGCAAGCTGACAGTCTGCTTGCATTGGCTCTGTGCACAGTGGAGAAGCCACCCGCATGAGCCTCAGGGCTCCTCGCACCCTGCTCATCCAGCACAGTTCTGACACTTTGCACACACCCCAGGAACCCACGGGTGCCTGAGAAGGGAGCAGCAGCCAGCCGTTTGCAAGTGGTTCCTCCTTCTCCTAGAATAGAGGTGGTCAGGCTGGTTTCATGGGGTACCCTACATCCCTCATGTCCCCGATGAAAGCTCCAACTCTAATTTGGTTCTTTTAAAGGGGAAGTTAACGAGGACAGTACTGGATGTCAAAGTCCCCCCTAGACGCAGTCATCCCCTTGTATCCAAAACCAATGGCACCGCGATTGTACACACACCCTGCTGTAACTGCAAGTCACCTCTAGGTTACGGTGTCTGATACGAGGTAAACAGTTGCTATGCTGTGCTATTTCGGGGATTGTGACACGAAGGGTCTACACATCTTCAGTACAGATGCAGCTATCATAGGTTTAGTCACAGAGCATACAAACCAGACAGGAGGCAAACAATGCTGAAGCCACGAGGACCAGGCGCATGAAGCCACAGGAATCTACCTGGGACGCTGGGGAGACGGCAAGAGCGGGCCTGGGGAGGGAGAATCACATATCCCATCATTCTTTGGATTCAGTGGCACACTCCGAGTGTAGCAAACTGAACATTTTCCTCTTGGAAACTTCTGTATTTTCTAAAAAATCTATATATATTTTACTTGAAAGAGTTACAGAAAGAGGAAGAGGCAGAGAAAGAACTCTTTCATTGGCTGGTTCACTCCTCAAATGGCTGCAAAGGCTGAGGTTGAGTGGGGCTGAAGCCAGGAGCTTCTTCCATGTTTCCCACATGGTGCAGGTGCCTAAGCACTTAGGCCATGCTCTGCTGCTTTCCCAGGCAGTTAGCAGGGGGCTGGATCAGAGGGAGAGAGGCTGGGACTAGAACTGCTACCCATGTGGGATGCAGGTGTTGCAAGCAGAGGATTAGCTTGCTACACTAAGGAGCCAACCCCTAACTTCTATACTTTAAAAATATTTTTGAACCGACAGACAGGAGGAACAGTGACATTTTGGTATTGATTGTCCCTCGCACGTCTTCCTGGTTGGCAGGGGCTTTCTCCAGCTGCCCTACAGCCATGAGGAGTTGGAGCCAAGGAAAGGCAGAGGAAGATTCCTGACACCTGCCTAGTTCTGCTCCTCCTCTCCCTCCCCCACAAGCTCCCTGCACCCTGAGGCCTCCAGCCCGGTCAGGCCCTGCCCTTTGTTCTCTGGCAGCAGGTGCACGGCCCCTGGGGCTGCTGTGGAGGAGGCTTCCCAACTGCCGCAAGTCTCACAGGCGAGAAGCAGGGTGCAGAAGCCATAGAGGAGCTGGTCTTGGCAGCCAGGGCATAGCCAGGCTGGGACTAGTCTGGCACAGCCACCGACTTCCTATGTCCTCTGGGTTGTGTTTTTGAACTTTAATGTACACACAAATTCATCTGTAATTGGTCCTCCCCAGTTATTAAATTTCAAAAACAAAGCGTTTCTGTTCACAGGTTCACTCCCTAAATGCCTACAGCCGTGGAGGTTTGGGCCAGGACAAAGCCAAGAACGTGAGGACTCCATCGAGCCCTCCGTATGGGCCAGACACCAGCTGCCTGAGCCCTCTCCTGTTGCCTCCCAGGCTGTACGGGACTAGGGAACTGCAACTGCAAGCAGAGAGTAGACTCAAACCCAGGATCCAGGTCTGAGTGGCATTTTAATCTCCGTGCCAAATGCCAGCCCACCTCTGGTCTTCTTGATAAGGTCATGGGCATCTGAGAGCCTGCCCTTCGACAGGCTGCAGGTGGGACCCTCCAAAGGTTTCTTTCTCTCTCCCTCTGCAACTCTGGTTTTCAAATAATAAATAATTTTAAAAAATAAAGCTTAGAAACAGTGTGGCTAAGAGCAAGTTTCATTAACGTGTGGCACGTGGTCTTTTACTTCATCACCATAAGGAGATGCCCAGGAAGGGACTTGTGAAGGAGGTTGACTTCTGCTGACCCTTCTGGAGGTTCATGGTCCACAAGCAGTCCCACTGCTGAAGCCTCTGTGTGCAGAGGTTGTGGCTGTCACAGGTGTGGTCCTGAAGCAGAGAGAACCACTGGACTCCACTCACACGAATCACTGAGCCTGTGCCCCCCGCGACCCCGGGCCCCCTCCTGGACCTAGCCATGCATCCGTGACTCTGGGCCTCGACAGTCAAAGTCTGAACAGTCTTAATCAGTTGAGGAGTCACATCTTGATCCGATCGCAGCATGCTTCTTTCAGTCTTTTTCATTGTATGGGGTTCTTTCTCTTGAAAATCGTTGAAACCCGCTTTGCTTGCCCATGTGTTGGAACTGGGTGTAGGTGTTTCCATGTGGGAAGGAGAGCTGGGGCTGAGCAAGCGAGCTCAATTCCCCACAGTTCCAGCGTCTGTGGATAGTGGATGTGAGGGGTCCCAGCCATGCCCAGGTAGCCTTGCCACCCTCCTTGGAGCAGCTAGAAACAGTGTCTCTGGTCTCAGGAGCACCACGTGGGGTCTCGGGAGGAAAGTGTTGACCCGAGGGACCATTCAGCGCTAGAGTCAGTGGTGGGGCCACCTGAGGAGGTGCCTGGCCTGGGAACCAAGAGCCCCTTTCTGGTGGTGGCAGTGGGCGGGTACAGGGACTCCCTTGCAGGCAGTTTGAGACAGGTGATGCAACATGAACAAGCCTGGGGAAGCTGGCTTCTCTGAGCTCAGCAGCAGCCATTGCATCAGCTGCCTCAGAGACACAGAGGCTCCGGGTGGAGGTGCCAGACTCTCGCTGAAGCAACAACCCGCCTTCATGACGCCACACCAGGATCTCAGGAACTGTCACTGCTAGCAGGCCAACTGGCACGCCTCCTCTTGCTGAGTTTCCTGCAGAAGAGGGGCCGGTGGGTGGACTGCTGTATCGGGGATGGGGCTGGGGGCCATGCTGCCGCCCTGGCTCCTGGCGTCCAGGCTGTGGATGGTGCACGTGTGCTCTGATGGCACGACTGCCATCACCAGGCCCTGGGGACTCAGACGGCCGTAGTCTTGTCGGCTGACCGCCGGCTGCATCCTGCTCTGAGCTGTTTCTTCCAGCACTTCCTAGAAGACAGACACTGACTGCTGCAACCCGGGTGGAGTGCCACCTTCCAACGTGCGGCAACGTTGTTTGTGACTTTGGCCTTGAGAATGAGTGTGCCGGAAGGGAAACCTGATGTGTTGAGGGTGCTCACCGGAGCTGTGCTTGTCTGGTTACCAGATCAAATATGTCCAACCACGTGCAACATATCCACTTGGTGACAAATGGTGTGATGAGACCATGGGAGAAGGGTTCCATGGAGACGTGGAAAATGGATTGTATGTAGGTTAAAAAGTGCCACCTTTGGAGATTGTTTTCATCAGAAATGTGAGCATTATGTCCTCATAGAAAGGCAGATGGGAAGAGAATATGCCAAAATGAAACAAGTTTGTACAGCGAGCAAAGCAAATTTTCCACTTGCCAGCTGGTATCTCGCTCGTCCCTCCCCACCTCCCGCCCCCAAGGGCTGAGTTTGCAGACATGCAAGAGACCTGGACGTGGTGGTCCCAGGGACCCTGCTTTCTAATGGAGTAGCCGCCTGCCCTGGATGTTGCATCCTCAGCAGCCGGGAACACAGCCACAGCAGACCCCAGCAGCCTTCTGCACCTTTCCATTAAACTCACACCTGAGCTTGCCTGACAGAAGACCAAGGTCAATCCTCTTCAGCATGGCAGCGGGCAGCAGGCAGCTGCTTCCCACACTGGAGGGTCACACGGTTTCTCTTCAGGTAGCATCCTCTGCAAGCAGAGCTTCCTTTGAGCCAGAGGTGAAGCCTCTGAAAGAGTCTCCAGTGGATGGGAGCAGGGTGACACCCACCCGGAGGCTGGGAGCGGGGTGACACCCCCTGGTGGCTGGGAGCAGCAGCCCCTGCTCTGTGTTTGCAAGGACACATTCTGGCCCCCAGCCCCCAAACTCGCAGTCCCAGCCCCTTTTCTCTGTGTACACTGTCTTTTGGCAACTAAGTCTATATAGAAGTGGTACCTGTTCCGTGTACACTGTGCTTTTATTCAGTTCTGCACTCTCCTCCTTATGTAAACAAAGGAAAGCACACGGTATGCACCACGGAGATCTGGAGGGAAACCCGAAGCTTCACTCCTCCTGGCCGGGAGGGACCGCTGGGCGCCTTGGATCTAGCACGTTCTGAGAATCTACATTAACATTCCGTTTGACTTGAAAATGAAACAGCCTCAAGTTAGGACCTCGTGATGCACCATTGCAGCCTCATGTTCTTCATTTTTGTATCTTGGGAATCTTATTTATTTACACAAAGGAAGGTGCTTCAAAAAGCTCATGGGAAAGGCAGTTAAAGCATGAGTCTATTTTGGTGCAAAACATTTTGAAATCCATGCAATGAGGTGTTTTTGAAAAGTTCATAACAAGGGCCTAGCATGATGACTCAGTGGCTAACTCCTCATCTTGCAAGTGCCAGGATCCCATATGGAAGCCAGTTCATGTCCCGGATGCTCCACTTCCCATCCAGCTCCCTGCCTGTGGCCTGGGAAAGCAGCAGGGGACGGCCCAAAGCTTTGGGATCCTGCACCTGTGTGGGAGACCCAGAAGAAGCTCCTGGCTCCTGACCTCAGATTGGCTCAGCTCCAGCCACTGAGGCCATTTAGAGAGTGAACCAGCAGATAGAAGATCTCTCTCTCTGTCTCTCCTTCTCTCTGTAAATCTGATCTGCCTTTCCAATAAAAATAAATGTCTTTTTTTTTTAGTTCACGACAAATGCTGACTATGAAAACTATGTGTGGATTTCAGCATTTTTCTTCCCGAAATGAGCCCACTGTTCATTCCCATGGACTTTCACAGTATACTCATATCATCTTTTTTTAAAGACTTACTGATTTTTCTTCAAAAGGCAGATTTTTACAGAGAAAAATGGAGAGAGAGAAAGGTCTTCCATTCACTAGCTCACTCCCCAGATGGCCACTAGGGCGGGAGCTGACCCGATCTGAAGCCAGGAACCAGGAGCTTCTCCTGGGTCTCCTGTGTGGATGCAGGGGCCCAAGGACTTGAGCTACTTTCTGCTGCTTTCCCAGGCACATGAGCAGGAAGCTGGATTCGAAGTAGAGCAGCTGAGTTGGCTTGCCCTAACCGGTGCCCTTGTGGGATGCTGGCACTGCAGGTCGAGACCAGAAAGTATATATTTGTAGGATTAATTCTTAACAACACAAATACTGGGTTAAAGGTAGCATGCATTTTAAAGTTTGATGTCTGCTGACAGGCTGCCCGGGAAAAGTCTGCTGCAATGTATCCCTTCACCAAGAGTATGCGATCCTGCACTTTTTGCTGCGTCTCTTGGCTATGTATTTGATTCTCTGAGGTGTTTATCCTTTGACACATGAGTTTTTTGGTCTCCTAGTATTTTCAGGAAGGCAATTAGCTGTATCTGCTATAGGTTGTAACATCTTCCTCTTTTTTTTTTTTTTTTTTTTCCTGTTTGGACCTTATTTGATTGTGTAACGGAGAATACCCGACAGTTTTACTTGCCAATAATAAGCACATGTTCTATGCTGTCTTCAGTTATTTAAAAATGTTTCTTATTTTCCCTGTACTCGAAAGCCAGTGCGTCTGTCCACTCCTCAAGGGCCCTCCGTGGCCAGGGCTGGACCAGTAGGTGGTGGTAGGTACCAAGTACTGGGTCCGTTGCCTGCCTCCCAGGTGGGCACTGGCATATGGGCGCGTCACGACCCGCCCCTCCCGGCCCCCACCCGGCCGCAGTGTTTGTTGAGGCTTTTGCTTTTCCCTGGCAGGATGTGGGGGCTTGTTTTCATTTTTCCATCAGTGCTTCAGTCAAGTCAGTTTCCATATTTAAACGCTCGGTCACCTAGAACGGCTCGTTCCTCTGAGATTCCTGGGATGTGGGAAAGCCTGCACCACCAAGGGGGC
Source organism: Ochotona curzoniae (assembly GCF_017591425.1). Lineage (NCBI taxonomy): Eukaryota > Metazoa > Chordata > Mammalia > Lagomorpha > Ochotonidae > Ochotona > Ochotona curzoniae. The sequence continues at coordinate 3,395,604 of NW_024465405.1, read as the reverse complement.
AGCCGCTGGGCACAGATGGCTCTGGAGCACCCGAGACTTTAATGAGCTTAACGGACTAGTGGGCACGGTCCGGCATGCCCATCCCTGCAGACAGCTAGGGCCGGATCCGCTCTTTGTCCCGCAGACAACCCTACGATCGTGCCCACCGCCCACGGCGTCCATGTCTCCACTGGACGGGAAATGTCACCATTGCACACGCTCGATCCCTGTGTGTCCGGTCTGTTTGGACACCCTGCTCAGCCCGGCTGATTACGGGAAGCCGCGAAGAGCAGAGAGCTGCGCTGGGCACCCGGCTGGGAGACCCGCCTCCCGCGCCCAGGCAGCTGCGTGCTCGCCTGAGCAGGAGGGCGGCTTTCGTTCTGCTCGCTGTGCCTTCTATTTTTGACTTTAATGTTTAACTAACAGGGGTGGCAGCGAACGTGGAAGAACAATTGAAGGATCCGCATGCGTGATTAAGAGCTAACCGAAGACACACACCAAACCACACACCATTTACATACAACACACACTACCATACCACATAGATACCACATGTGTACCGTAACATAACTCCACATACTACACACACCATACATAACCCCTACCACACACAACCGCATATGAACACACCATACACGCCGCACACACACCGCACACCACACGCCACACACACACCGCACACCACACGCCACACACACACCGCACACACACCGCACACCACACGCCACACACACACCGCACACACATATATACACACCACATGCATACCACATACATACACACAGCATACACCACACACATATATACACAACACACACACCATACCCATCACACACACCCAGATTTTCTGCAGGTCATCTGGAGACCCAGCTGCCAGTGTCGGAATGCACCCTTCGCTGCACATTCTGGGCCCCCAGCACCAACAGTGCACCTTCGTGGCCTGTCCCGAGCCTCCCACCCGTGCCCTGGGGCCTCGCTGGAGAGCCTCAGGCGTCCTTCCTCACTGGCCTTGCGCTGGGAGATGATGCAGCCCACTACTGTGGACCTCCTGGTACCCCTGGGAACGAGACGGAACAGCTGGGGCCGGGAAGCCTCTGGCCGGCCTCCGCCCACTTTGGAGTTCTTGGAGTTGCTGGATGGGGAGCTTTATCCAGGCGATGGGGAGCGGGCTGCGTTCTTAGCCTCTCCACACCTGTTCCTGGCCCTTCCCCTGGCCTGGGTGACTCCACTGAGCCCTGCCTCTGCTATCTGGTGTTGGGGCTGTGTCAGCCCCGGGTGGGGAACCCCAAATCCTCTGGGATAATGTGATCCAAGGCTATGCTGACAGCAACCCCTCCAAGGAGAGTCAGGGTTGGCTTGGCCCTTCCAGTCAGGCCTGGCTCCCTGCTCTGTCCAGCCGCACCTGCCTGCGCCTTCCCACGCCTGACTTGCAGACTCCGGCATAGCTGCCCGTGTGTGGGGAATGGCGTGAGCAGGAGCATGGCCATGGAGAAGTGCCCCTTGGAGATGCCTTCTGGGTTGTTTCTCAGCTGAGGCAATCCCAACCTTCCAGAAGCCTCTTATAAGAAGCAGATGTTACGGTCTCTGGCTGCCACAAAGTCAACAGGGGAAACATCTTGAGTTTCCCCAGAAGCTGTGGCTGTGCCCTCCGCTCTGGGCTGGCTTCTGCTCCAGCCGTGCCACTTGCCTCTCCCAGAAGCCGCTGCCATGCGCTGTCCACAGGATCTTACAGGTAAGGCCACGATTTCCCTCCCATTGTGGTTCTCCCTAGCGATGCTTCAGGATGGTGAGCCCACTGGTTAAACATCTTACTTGAAAGCTCTGCTCTTGTCTGCGGCTCACTGGGGCCCGGCCGATTTGACATCCGCTGAGCAGACATTGGCTCTGCTGGAACTTTCCTGGCACAGTTGTGTAAGCTGAGCAGCTGAGATGTCTGTGGTGTTGGTTTCCATCCTACTGTAACTCCTGGGTCCTTTTCAATTATGACGTGGGCAAGGTGAAATTTTTTTTCTTGATGTGGGTGTCCACCACTGGGCTTCCTGGTCAATACGTCTTCGTTTCTTCTTAAAACAAATCATGCATTTGTGAGCCCGTGGTTTATCTGCAGCCATCGTCCCCACAGCTTTTTATAAACTGTTAATAATTTCTCCATTCTTCCACCCAAACATCATCATCAATTTGATTTTTGTTTTTGCTTTAAATTTTTGGACATATTTAATGTATTTGAAAAGGTAGAGTTGACAGAGTGAGAGACAGAGAGATGCCTTCATCCACCGTTTCCCTCCCCGAAGGCCACAGCAGCTGAGCTTGGACCGGACTGAAACCGGGCACTAAGCGCCCCATCCAGGCTTCCAACATGGGTGGCAAGGACCTGAGCAAAGGGGCACATCAGCGGGGAGCTGGAGGCAAAGCAACACGCTGTGGTGCAGCGCCAATGACACAAGCAGAGGCTTCCCGAGCAGAGCTGCCGTGCGGCCCCAAGTTCCTGTTTTAACTTCACCGGGATTCACATTGCTCAGAAACATGGTTTACTCTAACCCGAGTCTTGGTCGGTGCCTCAGAGTAGGTTCTGTTCAGAGGTATCATACATAGTTAGTATGAGTTTATTTTGGTGTAAAATGAATTTTACACTCCTGCATTTTAAGATGTACATTTACTACAAGCTTTTAAAATATCCATTGTGTACACATATTTTGTGTTATATATATATTATATACATAACATATATCTATCCACACATGCTTGTCTCTTCATTTCCCCTTCAAGCCAATGGCCCGCCAAGGGCATTCCCAGCTCTCAGAGCCAAGGGAGCGAGCTGATGAGCTGGGTCTGCCCCGACTCCAGGCCTTGGCCTTTGGACTTGTGGGGACAGTGTAGGGGTTCTCTCCAAAGAGCTTAGTCAACCAGACACAAGAGCTCCGTAAACTCGGAGTCACTTCTCCCCGACTGCCAAACGCTCTGTCTTGCACTTCGTATCTCAGATTCCACCCAGCCATGTTTCTGTTGTCACTATTCAGAGGGTTCTGCCTTGTGATCAATGATACCCTACAGATACTCCAAAACTTAGCTCCCCTTTGCAAGTCAAAGTTCAAAGAACACAAAATCTAAGGAGACCAAAGTGGGAGTTCAAAGGGTTTTGTCCTTATGGATTAGAAGTCAAAGAAATCAAAGAGCAAACATTAAGTGCCCTGATTTTTAGTTTGTGTCTGGCAGAGGCCGAGTCATGGCTGACATGGTGTGTGCTTGGCCTGGGCTCTGTATGCAGTTGGGCTTTCTTCCACTGGCAGCCGTGGACACGCAGACCACTCACCTGGACTGTCGGTTTCCTAGAGCGACCATCACAAAGGCCCGCTGGCTGGGTGAAAGTTCCAAAGCGGAGAGCTTTGTAGCTGTGGAGGCTAGAGGTTCAGGTCGAAACACTGTCAGGACTGACAGCAGGAAGTTCTCTGCCCAAAAGATCAAGGAGGATCTCCCCTGGCCTGCACTGCACCTGCTGTGTGAGGTCCAGTGTGTACAGTACAGCTCAAGTTCAAGCCGTAGCGGCGGGCACACCAAGTCCACCCACACAGCTGATGCTTAGCTCACACACCTGCTTGGTCCCTGTGGCACATGCTTGGCTAAGCCGCATGGTCTGTGCAGTTCCATGGCAGCTGGTACCAACTGCCTAAAGTTGTCTAGGCTATCACAGCCTGAGTGCACTGGCTAAGGTAAGGGTAGCCTGCACAGTCAAGGTCAGGCCCCATTACCTTTCCCATTTAGAAATGGAATCACTCAGCAATGACCACCAAGATGAGATCTCGTTTAGGCTGTCCTCAATGAGCTTGTCCAGACTGCTGCAGTCACTGGAAACCACAACAGTTGCAAAGTCTACAAGCTTCGTCCTCACCAAAGCCTCAGGGGACCTGAGACTCATGCAAACCCAAGACTGCTGGACCACACCTGGCTCAGAGTTAGACCTACACACTGAGGCAGAGAAAGTCCAGCAACCTGGAAACCTTGGGGCTGGAGATGCTGCCCTGAGTGAGGGAGGGGGAGCTGTCTGCAGCCATCACTGCCCTGGCCACCAGTGAGAGAGATCCCTGATCTGAGGCCACCACTCTATTTAAAGAAGATTTTGTTTTTATTTGGAAGGCACACTCCTCTGGCTCACTCCCCAAATGGCCGCAACCTCTGGAGCTGAGCTGGTCCGAGGCCAGAAGCCAGTATCTAGGAGCTTTCTCTGGGTCTCCCACATGGAAGCAGAGTTCCTAGGACTTGGGCCATCCTCTGCTGCCTTCTCAGGCATAAACAGGGAGCTGGATGGGAAGTGGAGCAGCTGGGACACAAACAGGCGCCCATGTGGGATGCCGGAGCTTAGAGGTGGAAGGGAGCCTGAAGTGTTTCAGGAAATCTCTTCTCGTGGAGACCATGTAGCAATGGAGACGTTGCTGGCATCACTCTTAAGGAGAGGTGGACTGCCTTTCAGAATTTTTGCACTATCTTGGGGTCATCCGTGGTAAGTCTTGTGTTACCTTACAAGGGGTGGACATCATATAAGCTTGTCCACTTGGGGCTTTATGGAAAGGGAGACCCAAGATTGACACAACTCTGCTACCTGAACTGCATCCACCTGTGATGGTTCGGTAAACACCCAACTCCACAGAAAACACATCACCAGCTTCTGGATTCAACTGCATGATCGGCATGTTTGGGAATTTGACAACTGTGATAAAATCACTTCCGTTTTATTTCATGTTGTTGGCTCCCTGAAGAAAACGAGGACAAAGCTGGTTTTGTTTGTTATATTGGAAAGTCAGCTAGACAGAGAGGAGGAGAGACAGAGAGGAAGATCTTCCACTGATTCATTCCCCACATGGCCGCAACAGCTGGAGCTGCGCGGATCCAAAGCCAGGAACCAGGAGCCAGGAGCTTTCTTTCAGATCTCCCACATGGGTGCAGGGTTCCAAGGCTTTGGGCTGTCCTTGACTCCGTTCCCAGGCCATAGCAGGGAGCTGGATGGGAAGCGGGGCTGCTCAGATACGAACCGGCACCCTTATGGGATCTTGGGTGTGCAAGGTAAGGACTTTAACCACTAGTCTATTGCGCCGGGCCCAAAGGGGTGTCTTGTGTGGTTGATCCCCCGGGTCTGTTTGAGGCTCTAAGAAGGCATAGCCAAGACACTGGCTTTGCTGTTGCTTCTATAACTCCAGGAGCCTCTCATGTGTTACCCTTGACAAGATTAAAACGAGCCTGGGGAATTGACTGGGATTGGAGGGATCACCATTAACACCTAAACATGATGGAGAGGAAGGTGATACAGAACGGCACAGATCCAGATGTGGGAACATTGGAAATGAAAGATAACAAATGCAGATGTGTGTGGCATTGGCCAGCACAGATGACAGACACAGGTGTGAGAGCATGAGTCAGCGTGCACACATCTGTTTTCTAGCTCTGCTTGCTCAGAGCCTGGACGCAATGGCCCCCTGGTGACAACAACCACATCTGAGTCTCAACAATACGGAAATACAAGAGCAGCCTGGCTCGTCGAGATGGCAGAGAGGGCAGGCTCCTCCGGGTAAGACAGGACTTACTGCAAGAGTGCGGGGCTGCCGGAAGTACAGATCGGCGTGGCTGAGGCAGCTGAGCCCAGGACAGAAGCTGGTGTTAACAAAGTAACTGAATAACTGAATAGATAAATAAATCCTGGAGAAAGGGAATTTTCCTAAGATAAAGGGGTGAGGGGAAGGGAATAAGCAGGAAGCAACTCCCCATCGCTCCTGTCAGCAATAATGATTGTGGAGAAAACTCGCTGATGCCTCCATGAATGGAGTGGTTTCAGAAAACTACTGAGCTGGACTCAACAACGGTGAAGCTAAGCAGTTTAACTAAACGTGAAGTTGTTGTGGACCACAACCAGAAAGTTGGAGGAGAGAAGCAGAAGATACAGGAGAAACATTTCAGGATATTTCCCCCCACATCCTACTCAGCTACCAAGAGGGTGTATCTGCAGGGTGCTCCAGGGCCGGGCTTTGACCGACTCGACTTGGTTCTCTGTTGGAGCAAACAGGCAGGTTGGTACTTCAGGGAGCTCCTGCTGCCCTCTCCCATCGCCGTGTATTCTGCCCTGTTGCGTGGCTGCACACGGACCTGTGTACGCCTGCCATGATGAAGCTAGGTCTCAACGGAGCAGAAATCACCTGAGAGCTGCTTGGGGGAGCAGCTGGGTCCAGGAATGTTCTCCGAGCACTTTGGAGGAGACTCCACCCTCAGCTGCTGCCTCACTGAAGTTAAACTTTACCTGTTTTTGAAACAAACATCGCAGAGATGCCAAGAACAGCCCTACCCAATGAGTAAGGGAGTGTTTCAAACTGAAAGCCACTTGGTACGGGATCACCTTCCTCCAGGCCTCGCCAGTACGGTTCCTCCCCACTGTTCAACCTGTGTCAGTTAAGTGGGAGGGAAGCGGCTGGCACAACTGCTTTGATTTGCATCTGTTTCTGAATGAGCCTGACTGTCTGTGAAGCAAATGTTTAGGAAGCCGGCTGGCTAAGTCTCTCCCAACAACCAGTGTCTACACTCCTTGGCTGCTGGATTTTGCTTGCAGATATGCACTGCTAATTCTCATAAAATAACACAAGGGTTATGATAGGATGATGGCATTCAGCAACTACCAAGTGATACAACATGCCAGGCACCCTCCTTAGTGAAGGACCTTGGCATTCTTATGTCATCGTCATGACAACCTGTCTACTCCCATACACAAATGGACGTATTAAGACTGAGAGGGACTAATACCTTGCCCATCAGTTACCAAACTAATTCACTGCAGCATGAAACACCCGGAAATATTTCATGTAGCTGTGAAGTACAGATGTGGTTACATGAGTTTCAAAACAGCCATTCAGTAGAACGCCCAAGATGTATATTGTTGAGTGGAAAAGACCAGGACCAAAATGGCATCTTATTTATGTTATAAAAATGTTCATATTTGACCTACTTCTTCATGTCTAGGCATTATCTGGAAGACGACATAGGATACCCATGGAGTGCAGCCAGCGCTTAGTGCAGCAAGAGGATATTCTGTCTGTGGTGCCAGCAGCCCAGACGATGCCTGTTCCAGTCCTAATTGCTATACTTCTTTTTTTTTTTTAGATTTATTTATTTTTATTACAAAGTCAGATATACAGAGAGAAGGAGAAGATCTTCCTTCCAATGATTCACTCCCCAAGTGAGCACAACAGCCGGTAAGCCAGGAGCCAGGAACTTCCTCCAGGTCTCCCACACGGGTGCAGGATCCCAAGGCTTTGGGCTGTCCTTGACTGCTTTCCCGGGCCACAGGCAGGGAGCTGGATGGGAAGTAGAGCTGCCGGTATTAGAACCGGCACCCATATGGGATCCCAGTGTGTTCAAGGCGAGGAATTTAGCCGCTAGGCCACCCCGCCGGGCCCTAATTGCTCTACTAATGATCCAGATCCCTGCTAAGGGCCTGGAAAAGCAGCAGAGGATGGCTCAAGGCCCGGGAGACCCAGAAGAAGCTCCTAGCTCCTGGCTTTGGACTAGCGCAGCTCTGGACATGATGGCCATTTGGGGAACAGAACCAGTGAGTAGAAGACCTCTCTCTCTCTTTTGAATAAAAAATTAAATCAATCTTAAAAACAAGCTGCCCCCACAGGAACACAGGTTATCCAGGGAACACTCACCCCCAAAAAGTTCATGCTCAGCCAAAACTCAAGAGTGCAGAGCAGACTCGAAGGGTTCCCACAGGAGTAGGTGGTAGTGGGTCCTGCAGAATAAACTTCCATTCTTTAGAGAAGAAAGCTGGGAGGGGACTTCTGGCTTTACTGAGGTTGTAGAATGCAGGACAGAGCAGGACTTTTGCCTCACGTGGAGAATCTGCCACACTGTCACCTTCCCAGGGGCTGTCAGAACATACAACTCACCTGCAATCCAGGAAGAGACACGTGTTTTAAGAGTTGTGAACTCCGCTAAGCTGAAGCAGAGCCGTGAGGAAGACGGAGCCACACACACACTGACACACACACTCACACACACACACACACACACTGACACACACACTCTCACACACACACACACACACTGACACACGGCCCACCAGCGGTGGGAGCAGGCCTCAGCCAGCGCCCTTCAGTGAGAGGTGAAGGCTGGGTGTCCTGGTGTCCTTGGGCCTCTGGGAGCTCAGCTCCCCGGGAGCCACAGACACATGGCAGATTTGCTCTCCCTCATGTTTCCTCCCCACAGACCTCACTAACTGCATGCTGAAAAGATGAAGGAGAAAGCTCCCCGGGGGTGGCCTGGGAGAGCCCCCAGGGCACCTCGCATGGGCATCCAGAGCCAGAAGGAGCAGACAGGAGTGGCAGACCCTGTTCTGCCAAGCCCAAGGCAGATGCTCTTTTTGGTCCGGTGGCGGTGGGGAAGCATGGGAATGGTGACAAGTTTGCTCCTGGGGAAGGACAGGAAACCATCTCAGACTCAGAGGGCAGCAGGTCTGCTCCGTGGGAAGTGGGGCCAGTCCTGGGACCAGGGCAGGGGGCCTGTCTGAGGCTGAGCATGAGAGAAAGGGATCCTCACCCCTCCCAGGCTGGCAACCATGACAGTGGAGGAGGAGAGTGAAATGCTTTTTGAGGCACACGTCACTGTCACAGGAGGGCCAGACGCTGGGGGTGGACGGGAGCGTCGGGGGTCACTCCACAGTAGCCCAGCCTGCATCCAAGCTAGGGAGGTGGAGCTGCTGGGGCACAGAGCATCCCCATGGCTGCAAGGCACGGTGACCCAGCACCCGGAGCAATGGCCGAGAGGAGGCGTGGCTGGGACCAACCTCGGTCTTAGCTGGGATTTGTACGATGCTCAGGTTGCAAGCCCGCATCACAGGATACATTGAAAAGTGAGTAAAGCAAGTTTCGCACAAAGGGACTAAGCATCAGTAAAACCAGACTCTGGAATTCAGAACTGTCAAACTCAAAATGATCATGATTGATGTCTGAGAGCGGTGAACAGCCGGGGCGCTTCAGCTCAGAGGGAGAACTGGGAAGAGAGACTGGAACGGAAATGTTAGGGGGAAACTAACAAGGCCTTTCCCAGGCTCATCAGACAGTTTGCCATGACTGAGGAAAAGAACCCAGTCGGCCTGGAGTCAGATGAATGAAAAGCAGCACAAATTGAAATGCAGAGAGAAAAATACCGAATGGAATATGGACCAATATCACAGCCTAACACAGGTGCCGTCGGAATCCCAAATAGGGCAAAAAGTGGAGCTATCAGGCAGGAGAATTATTTCAAAAAAAGGCTGAGAACTTTCCCCAAACATCACTTTAATTTGTACACCTGAGAACTCAGAGAATGAGTAAAATTGAAAGCCACTCCCACACTTGCCATAATTACACAGCTGAAAACCACAGGATAGAGAGAAACCATCGGAGGCAGCCGTAGGGAGGAACCCATTTCATAAAAACATAGTCAGAAAATTGTGGCAGACCATGATCCAGAAGATCCGAAAAAGCAGAAGTGACATTTTTTAAGAGAAAAAAGCAATCAGTCCCACGGAACCTGTCAATCCAGCACGCAGTCTCGGGAAACCTCTCCCCAGCTGATGCCCCTACAGCTGGGTGACAGGTGGCCACACTGTTGCCACTCTGATTTGCTTAGTCTTTGGCTGAGCTGGGGTGGGGCAGGATCCGTCCCTGGCCAGAGCTCACTGGCTATGTGTTTAAGTCTCTTCTACGCCATTAAAAACACAACCAATGGGACCAGGAGCTTTGGTTACTCCTCAGCAAGGAACATGGATGCCAGCATCAACAATGTATATAATAACTCTATTAAATATTGCAGGCTTAGCATTCCTAGCCTTAAAATCCCAAATTTGGAATGTTCCACAGTCCAAAACTTTTTTAAGCACCAACTTTACGCCCCAGGTAGAGCGGTCCATGTTATGGAATGACGTCTGTGCACGAGCTTTTTAAAAAGATTTATTTGTATTTGAAAGTCAGATTCACACACACACACACACACACAGAGAGAGAGAGAGAGAGAGAGAGAGAGAGAGAGAGAGAAAGAGAGAGAGAGAAATTTTCCATCTACTAGTCCACTCCTAAATGGCTGCAACAACTAAACTGGACTGGCCCAAGGCCGGGAGCCAGAAACTTCTGAGTTTCCCATGTGGGTACAGTAACCAAGAAATTGAGCCATCCTCTGCTGCTTTCCCAGGTCATACGCATTTAGATGGATCAGAAGTGGAGTATTTAGGACTTGAACCAGCGCCTGCAGCACGGGCTAAACTTCCTACAATGCCATGGCATCACTCCCTATGTACAGGTGATTAAAGGCATTGTGTAATGTTACCTCTAGGCTATATGTATAAGACACATAGAAAACACAAATTAATTTCACATTTAAACTTGGGTCCCATCTCCAAGATAGCTCATAATGTAGATGCAAATATTCCAAAATTTTTTAAAAAATCCCAATCCCCAAGATCTGGTCCCAAGCATTTAAGGCCAGGGATGTCAACATGTATTGCATTCATTTTTGACTTCCATAACTAGGTCAAATTTCCCATAGCTGACTACGTAACTGAAGAATGTAAATATTTTAACCATTTTATTCTTAAAATATTTGTTTATTCTTATAGTGATGTTTGTGTCTCTAGATTAGAAAAAAAAAACCCAGCCATGTTCTTCTAAATACACCACCAATTGATGCATGTTGCCAAAAACCTGGCATGCCAAGGAGACAGAAAAGTCACAGAACTGATCGCAGTAGCCGAGTCACTCCTGCCTGCGACTTGGAATCAGTCACCTTCTCCACTTCCTAATGGTCCCCGTTGCTGGTCAGAAGGGACCTGTCCCTGGGTACCTCACCTTTGTAACCACCTCCTTCCCTGTTGCCAAAATCAGACCAACACCTTGGCCTGTAGTTCCCTCAAGCCCTCTCTTCATATCTGTGCTCATATAATCTGAATGTGCAAAAGATTTATTTATTTTATTTGGAAAGTCAGATTTACGGAGAGAAGGAGAAAAAGATCTTCCATCCAGTGATTCACTCCCCAAGAGATCGCAATGGCCAGAGCTGAGCTGATCCAAAGCCAGGAGCCAGGAGTTTCTTCCAGGTCTCCCACACAGGTGCAGGGCCCCAAGGCTTTGGGCTGTCCTCAACTGCTTTCCCAGGCCACAAGCAGGGAGCTGGATGGGAAGTGGAACAGCCAGGAAATGAACCGGTGCTGAAATGGGATCCTGGCAGTTGTAAGGCAAGGATCTAGCCATTGGACTGGGCTCTAAATGTGCTACTTTAAAAAAAGACTTTCATTTATTTGAAAGGCAGACAAAAATGAGAGATCTTTCTCACTCCCCAGAAGGCTGTGATGCTGAGGCTGTGTCAGGCCGAATGGAGCTTCATCTACACAAGTACAGGGGCTATGCACACTCGGGCCACCTTCCTAGGCACATTGTCACCTTTGCCACTTTCTGTTGGTGCCAGGTCTGGCCCACACGGAAGCAGAGGACACGGGTGCAGAGGTCCACCCCAGCAGACTGAGGTTGTACGATGCAGGACAGAGGCCAGGTGTCATGCTGGGAATCCGGGCGTCCAGGCTTGCAGAGAAAGGAGGTGCTGGGGAAGCGTGTTGTGAACCGGGGCCTTTGCTGTGAACACTGCTGTATTTTCCTGTTCTAACTCGGCACAACGTGTACAGCCGGAAGCAGAGTAGCTGGAAGAGTTGCATTGCAGAGTGGTGAAATAGCAGGCGAAGGTGGAATGTTCCAGCAAACACTGGAGGCGTCGGTGCCAATGAGGGGTGTGCCTGAGGGCAAAAGAAGGTGCACAGTGGACTTGACATGCCGAAGGGTTACATTATTGTGGACAGTTTGTTCAGTTTGAGATCTCATTAGTAAAGAGTCATTTGTGAGGTGGTCTGTAGCAGTCAGCATGTGCCCGCTTGCAACACGATGGGCTGTGTACCCGATAGATCTTTGCCACCAGGGGGATCAGGGGAGGGGGCAGACGTTGGAGAGTGCAATCTCATGGAATCCCGCAGAAGATTCCTGAAGCATTTCTCATCTCCCTGGGCCGAAGTGCTCACACGTGTCCTGCGTTTCAGTCCACAGAATCAGGCGTAGCGTTGAGAAGCGGCACCCTTGGAGTGCTGGTTAATGGACTAACGTCAGCAAAGTGTCCTGCATGCGCTACCTTGTCTGGGTGACATGTATGAAGTCCCATGATTTACACGGACCTATATCTGGGGACCTCTGTCTCTGGAGCTCAGCTCAGCTGTGGACCAGCTTTTCTGGGCTGTGACGCATGCCACAGCAGCCGGTGGGCCGGTCACTCACTGGCTGTTCTCTGGGGCTCTGCTTGTCCCAGCAGCCCCAGTCCTCCTTCTAGCCAAGGCTACCTTCTTGGCAGTGCACTTGTTATTCAAATGCGCTAGAAGCTTGCTGAGGACCTTCCCTGAGGTACCTGAGATGCTGGCAAGCATGGAGATCTTGCACGTCTTGCATGCCCCATTCAGAGACAGAACCAACATTTAGAATGGAGGATGGAGGAAGGCCGAGGCTGGGCAGGGCTGGACACCCAGGGAGGCCACACTTACCCCATCTTCATGGCTGAGTCCTGAAGCGTTCTCTCAGCTTGCAACCAGCCAGCTAACTTCCTCCCTCTTCCTGTAGTTCCACGTTCTGCTTAACTTAGCCAACAGGTTGATGCAAACAGGTTGATGCAAACTCAGAGCAGCTGTTCTTGGGGCTGGGCGATGAGAATTCTTATTTAAAAGATGGTAGAATACTTGATGCAGAGTTATGTTACTGAACTTAAAAAAAAACTTTTTTGGCAATTGTACAATTATTTCTCCTGCAAATATTTACACCTGCCATAAAGGTCAGGAGTGCACGTAAAAGTGTTTCGAGGTCGCAAGGAGACTGTATCCTGGATGGTGATTCTGGGTTCGGCTGCGAGCAGGAGACACGTTCGAACTTGGTGATGTTGGGTCTGTGAGTCTCGGGAGGTCTCAGTGGGTTCCCAGGGAAGTTGTCCTTTCTTTGGTCGTTCTTTCTCTAAGGGGCAGAGAGCGTCTCCTGCAAAGCCAGAGCGGCACCCGTGTTGATCTTGGCACCAGCTGGCCCTTAGGCCCTTATTTTCTGTGGTCTGCCCTTGGGTCCTTTCCAACAGGAAGGTGTGGGCACATGGTGCCAAATGACCCAGAAACAGGGTTGCCGCCCTGAGCACAGAGTGGGAAATGTCTAGCGCCACTCCCCCTGCAGCTGATTGAAAAATACTAGAGGAGGAACACCTGCTCTGGCTGGCATCACAAACCAGAGTGAGTTCATTCCTCCGGTTGGAGTGTGTGCTCAGGCATTTCCTTCATCCAGGGAAACACCTGCAAGTCACCACGACCTCAAGGTGCAGCAAGCAACACGCCTGGGAGGAGACGGCTGGAACAAGGCAAAGCAGGCTGACGCCTGCAGCCACCAAGATACATTCAAAGCACAAAGGGGAGTTGTTTCTGAGAGTTGGTTTGCATGCCACAGTGTTTTACTAAACAACAGTGTGTTTGGGAAACTTGTGTTTGTTATACAAGCCAGCTCTGCTCATGGTTAAAATATCAAAGATGCAGAGAAGCCAGGAAAAAGGCAAGACAAGTCCTTGGAATCCCAGAGGTGACATTTGAGGGTTTGTTGCATCCACAGCCATCGTGCTCTGCTATGTATGAATCAATCGCACATGCTATTTATAACCTGCTTCTTTACTTAATACATCATGAATAATTTATTTCTGCAGGATAATTTTAACGGCTGTGTTTTATTTTGTCATATAGATGTACCAAAGCTTATTTGATTGATACCTTAAGTCTTGGATATCAAGCAGCTTCTAACCCTTCAAGCTGTTCCTGTAATGACACCATGTTTGCCCCTAATTCTCTGTTTTCTGTCTCAGATGCATAGGACTGGATTATGTATTATCCCCAACTCAGGACATCCTGTTAGTTCATCGACTTAATTAATATTATTTTCTTCATCTTATTGCCATATTTGTCCCAATCTCATTTCATCTCTCCCTGGAGATTCTGCTCTTCATTTTAATTTATTTGAAAGGAGGAGAGAATAGAAAGAATAAAAGAGAAGAAAGAGGAAGAGGAGGAGATGGAATGAGGTGAAGAAAAGCAGAGGGGATGGAGATCTTCCATCCCCTGGTTCACGTCTCAACGTTTGCAGCCACTGAGGCTGGGCCAGTCTCAGGCTGGGAGTCCAGCTCAGTCCATGTCCCCCGTGGGTGGCAGGGACCGCCTGCTGCCTCCCAGGGTGTGCACCGACAGCAAGCTGGAATCTGGAGCTAGGACTGGAATTCCAACCACGGGCTGTGGGTTGTGGCCGTTCCACCGTGGTGCCCAGCATCCACTCCACTGCCAGTTTTTAAATGGGAGGTTGCTTTCCTTGATCTGTATTTTCACAGTGACCTGGGTGTTGTCTAGGCCCATGTTACACTAGAACTTGGATGCTTTTGGTTCTGGAGTCACGTGCACTCTCGTCCTACTCTACCCCACTCGGGCAGAGAGCACAGTGAGGCTGCCCATCACTAGACACTCCAGAATGTGATGCTTGATGCCTGAGCCCACAGGACTTGTCTCCGTGATGGCTCTTTAATGCCAGTGCCACGAGCCCATTCCCGGGACTTCCGACTGCATTTCCTGTGGACAAGCTCTGAGAATAGCATTTTTCCTGTACACTCATACTTTTTTTTTTTCCTGTCTGTTGCCAGCCTCCCAGCAGCCGGCTTCCTCTTTGGCTGTGAGTTGGCTGCTCCAGAGTGTTCCAGCTGGGCCCTTGCCCAGTCCAGCCTCTCTGGCCTGGCCAGGATTGACTTTCTTACCAGGACCGATGGGGTCCCTGTGTCAGGAGCAACCATCAAACAACCAAGCACCCTGCATCACTGACAGTCACCCACCATTGCTTCACAACCCATAGCTTTCAGTAGTGCCCACTTCTAATTTCCACTCAAGTCTTCCAGACGAGGGCTTTCTTTCCCTTTAAAAGAGAGCGAGTTCCATTCTGAAGGTGGATCACGTGTTCTCATGAAGAAAAGGGAGGAGTGGGAACGAACACTGGCAGGGAAGGGCAGGAGTGAGGAGGGCTGGGCACAGGGGGTGGGGAGTGGTAACCACTGGCAGGGAAGGGCAGGAGTGAGGGGGGCTGGGCACAGGGGGTGGGGAGTGGTGACCACTGGCAGGGAAGGGCAGGAGCGAGGGGGGCAGGGGAAGGGGGGAGTGGTGACCACTGGCAGGGAAGGGCAGGAGTGAGGGGGGCTGGGCACAGGGGGTGGGGAGTGGTGACCACTGGCAGGGAAGGGCAGGAGTGAGGGGGACTGGGGAGTCAGTGATTTCTCTAAATCTGCTGTCAGAGAGGAGGGGCAGTCTCAGCTCAGCACGTGACACTCATCTCTACTTCCCTGTTGCTCCAGAGGAGCTGCAGGAAAGGATTCTGACCGTTCTCACTGCAAAGAAATCATACGCTATGCTGATTTGATAATCATGTATTGTATACTATGTGAAATGCCATCGTGTTCCCACAAATATGTACAATTTATATGTTAAATAAGAACCAAAAATTGAGCTTGTTGTTATCAATACCTGACACAACAGATTGAATCCATCTACCCAAATCAACGCAAGCCAAGCCAATCCTTCCATCCCGAGAGGCCACTCTTTAGTGTGGGATCCAATGGTCATTTTTTATGGGATGTCACACCCCAGTGATGCGGTGATGACCACAGTCAAGAGAAAGTGCTGGTTGGTGCACGAGTCTTGGCCAGCCTGTGCGGTCTGCAGTTCTGCATTCGAGGGCCATGCGCAGGGGAAGTACAACTCAATGGCACCACAGACCCAGCTGGCCTCTGTCCCAGTAGCTTCGTCCAGTGGCCTTCCCCTTGGATGCCACACAAATGGAGCTTTTGGTCTCCAGCCACCCTGCCCCTGTGCCTGGGACACAACGAGTGGTGCCTCTTTCACAGTCTCCTCAGGTCGGACGCCAGGCGGGCTGTTCAGGAATCGCTCAGGACAGACAGGAGGTCTGGAAGTGATGGTGGAGTGAGAAGTAGGTACCTTGTGTCAAGGGTCCCAGGGCACTTCACAGAGCCTGTTTTCACTGTGTGTGTCAGGGGTCCTGATGACGGTGTGTGTCAAACCTGCTGAGTGGTTTGACTTGGGGCAAGCTTAGTTCCAGTTGTGGGTTTAATTTTGGGAGCAGGGGATGTGGCCAGACTGTCACTGCCACTCCAGGCATGAGTCCTCAGCGTCCAGATGTGTGGGTTGAGGTGCTGCCTTCCTACCTGTGTGTCCACCTGTGGGAGGAGGGGACCTGGGGGAGGAGGCTCTGGCTTGCTACCTCCCCTGCATGTGCCCTTCTCTATGTGATTCTGCTCAAAGACTCATTTCCTCCCACCTTCTTGGAGATGCAGGGAAACTACGCTGGCCCCATGGTGGTTCTGATGGGTGTGATGAGCTGCACTGGAGGAAAGGGGTGCTTGCAAACAGCCCTACACAGTAAGTCAGCATGTTCCAGGCAAGGCGAGGGAGGGCTGCAGCCTGGGAAGCAGGTGTCCCAGAACCCACACAGCTGGGGAATGGCTGCAGGTGCATGGAGTTATGTCTTGGCAAATGCTCACTCGCTCTGCAGGTCAGAGATGGCACAGGTGCACAGCATCGCAGAGACACGGTGTGGAACGTGGGGCTTGTGCTGGGTCTCAAAGTGCAGTGGGCCACCGTGTGCACAGGAGCAGGCAAGCAGGGGGCCTTGTGTGGACCCCAGGCAGGCCATGTTTTATATCTTCTGGGTTCAGCTGTGCAGATCCAGGGCCTTGCATTTCACATGTGACCAAATGCTCTCCCTGATGAGTTATTAGCAGATAAAATGCGATGTTTGTGTGCTGACATGTTTGCTGGCCCCAAGTAGCCACGGGAGTTGTGATGATCTGAAGCCAGGAGCTTCCTGCAGGTCTCCCACATGGGTGCAGGACCCCAAGCACTTGGGCCCTCCTCTGCTGCCTTTTAAGGTGCATTAGCAGGGAGCTGGATTGGAATGAAGCAGTGGGGACCCAAACTGGTACCCGTATGCAATGCCAGTGACATAGGCAGAGCTAATCCACTATGCCATGGCGCCAGCCCCAACTGTAGTCACGTAAAAAAATCTACTTTAGTAAGGTCTAATTTGCATACAGCAAAATGCATGCATTTAAAAAGATTTATTTCTTTTTAAAGGCAGATTTGCAGAGAGAGAGACACAGAGAGAGAAAGAGAGTGAGAGAGATCCACTTCTAAATGGTTATAATGACCATTTATAAAATAAGCAGATCCAAAGCTAGAAACTAAAAGTTTCCTCCAGGTCTCCTACACGGGTTCAGGCACCGAGGACTTGGGCCATCCTCTGCTGCTTTCCCAGCTCATACGCGGGGGAGCCAGAAGGGAAGTGGAGCAGCCGAGACATGAACTGATGCATCCATATTGGATGCTGACACAGCAGTCAGAGTATTAACCTGATAAACCACAGTGCCAGCCCCGAAATGCATGCCTTTTAAGAAAAATACTTTATTTGAAAAGCAGAGTGACCGAAAGAGGAGAAAAAGATTGAAAGGTGTAGACCTCTTTCATTGGCTGGCTCGTTCCCTCAATGCTGGCAACAGCCAGGCCTAGGCCAGGCCGAAGCCAAGAACAAAATCTCCATGTGTGTTTCCCACACGGGTGGCACGGGCACAAGGGTGCGGGCAGATTTCTGCTGCTTCTCCCAGGCGCATTGCAGGGGGCTGCATGGGAAGCAGGGCATTCTGTACTCCAGCAGGGCCCCGACAGGGATGTCAGGGTCACAAAGCGAAGCTTCTCGGTCCCCCGGGCACCTACTTTGTTAAATGTATAAAATATGCCAACTGTATAAGTATGATGCCAATCAAGATCTAGAACCTTCTCATCATTCCAGAAAGTTCAGTCAGTCTCAGCCAACATGGCCACCCTAGATTTCGTGGAGACAGAACTAGGACCCATCCCGTGCACTTGCTTGTGCTCAGTCTCGGACGTGCGTCTGTGCTGTGCTTGCCATGAGCCCATGCTTTCCCACTGCCATTCCAGATCCTCTTGCTGGCTAACTGGGCGTCTTTTTTTTTTTTTTTTTTTGGTTAACATCTACATCCTGCAGGTGTTAGATGTTAGTTACAGAGGAGTTGAATCCGGCTGGAAACTGAGTGAAGCACTCTCTTTCCTCACAAAGGACGCTTCCTTCTGCTTCCAGTGTCTTGCAGGAGCCACACCAAGAGGTTCTGAGCAGGCTTCGGCTCCCCTGAGACGGCAGGTGCACAGCCCTGGGGAGGCGGTGCCAGTGTGGCTGTGTGTGGCCTGCTGGGAGGTGTGTGTGGGTGGTGGGCGGACAGGGGAGGGAGGCGGCGTTGGCGCACCGCAGGAACTGGAGGAGCAGAAGGCGCAGAAGGGTGAGTGTGGCAGCTGCATCTTCCCAGTTAATTAAGTAACACGGCTGTTAGCTAAGTGCAATTTCAGAGAGAAGGGACCGCAGCAGGGGCTGCAGACGGGGGAAGTGACAGGGGATTGGGGTACTGGAACCCCAGAGTGTGGAAGCGGTGCCTGCCATTCTGCCTGGGCTGGGCACAAAGGGGAGGAAGCAGGTGCACCTGAAATCACAGATAGGAAAGAGGATGAATGCCCACGGTCAGGTACACAGAACGTGGCCATGGCTCAGACTAACTGGGCAAATGACCCTGACAGCCACGTCTGCAGTGTTTTCACTCCTGCATTACAGTATTGGAGGGGTGAGCCCCGAGGTTCTTTCATTGCAGACATTGAGTCTGTGTTTATGTTAGGTTCTAACATTGCAAAGCTGAGAGGAAAGAGCCAGGAGAGGCAAGACTGAGGCAGGCTGGGGGGGGGGGCGTCCCAGGCTGGCTCAGCCTACAGGTGCTGTTGTTGGCATTGTCCTGGCACAGCCTGGGCTGCAAACCATGGGCCAGCCGGGCTCTGGACTCGTTCTCCAGCCATCAGGGTGGGTAAGTCTACACGTTTTTTTTTTTTTTTCAGTTTTTCAGTGTTGGTAAAAGATGTCCTTGTCACTCACCCTGAGGTTTGGCCACATGCAAGTGCATCTCTTCCAAGGCTTGCTGGGGACCGGCATCGTGCTGTCACTCGACAATGTGCTTTGTTAGAACACCAGTTCTGATCCTGGCTGTTCTGTTCCCGATCCGGCTACTTGCTAGTGTGCTTGGAAAACACTGGAAGATGACTCAAGACTTGGGCCTTTGCTACTCACGTACGAGAGTGATGGCGTTCCAGGCTCCCGGCTTCAGCCTGACCTGTCCCAGCTGTTGTGGGCATTTGGGAAGTCAACCACTAGATGCAAGATTCACTCATTCTTTCTCCCTGCCTCCCCTTCTGTCAGTCTGCCTGCCAAACACACACACTCAACAAACACACCTTCTAAAAACAAGCCGCTGGGTCTTGGAAGCGTGTTCACAGTGCATTGTCTGATCAAGTGGCTTGCTTTCAAGATGGAGCCGCCCAGCGATGTGTACTGGGTGTAGGCACGCTCGGGACACGCAGTGCTGTGGGGCTGCGCTATTTCCCATGGATGGTTCTGGAGAGGCCCTGGTTCCATTGCCCTCTGCCCACTCCCCATCACACTTTCCCCATGAGGAGTGAGCTTGGGTCTGCTGAGTGCAAGCAGACCTATTGGAAAACCCCTTTTTCTTTTTATTTTCCAAAAGGGATTACCACTTTGTATGCTATTTAGAAAAATGCATGTCGTGATTACAAAATTAATATATCATTGTAGGAGTTAGTGTGAAGCTAAAAAATAGCACAAAGAAAAGTGTTAAGCAATAAGGTATTGTTTTTAAACTTTAAAATCTACTTCAAAGGCAGAGAGAGATCTCTTCCTCTGGCTTACTTGGCCAATGCTGGCAGTAGTGGGGACTGGGCCAGGGTGAGCCAGGACAGGAACTGCAGCCAGGGCTCCCCGTGGATGGCACTGGCTCATCACTTGCTGCCTCCCAGGACGTCCTAACAGGCAGGAGTCCAGAGCTGTGGCAGCCAGTGGGGCTAGCGCTGTGCTGTAGCGAGTAAACCGCCTCCTCAGCACTAGCTTCCCATATGGGTGCTGGTTTGTGTCCAGGCTGCTCCACTTCTGGTCTAGCTCCTTGCCAGTGGCCAGTGAAAGGCAGTAGAAGATGCCCCAAGTGCTTGCCTACCACACAGGTGGAAGACCGGATGGAGCTCCGTGTTCCCAGCTTTGGCCTTGCTTGGCCTTGGCGGATACACCCAAGTGCAGAGCAAGTTAATGGACGGAACTCTGCGTCCCCCTTGGCTCTCCCTCTCTGTATCTCTCTTTGGGTCGCTGACTTTCAAATAAATAAATAAATAAATCCTTTTTAAAAAGCAAGGTAAAGCTGAGTGTGATTTATGATTGTGCCAAATACATCACACAAATCTGAGACACTCACAGGAGGGAAGGCGGTGTGGGGCACCTGGGAACTGCACGCTACTTCACAATTTTGGTTTTGTAATTGAAAAACTACGCTGAAATTAAAAGTTATACACAAAAAAGAAGTTTTCATTTGGGTGAGTTCCATGAGCTCCGTCAGTAGCCCTGGAAGCAAACACCCACTCCACAGGCTTGGTGTGGACCGGTTACTGAGCTCCTGTAACAAGCACGGCCCCGCCCCGGCCCCTCCCTCACTGGGGGCTTCCGCTCTGCGTTAGTGCGTTGCCATACATTCCATGTTTGCCACTGGTCTTGTAGCAACAACAAAAGCCTCCCTTGGCCCAGGAAAGGAATGCTCCTTGCGTCCATCTGCTTGGGGTTAGGCAAGAGCTGGGGCCTGATCCAATCATCAAACACTCCCGAGCCTCCTCGGCTGGCTGGGACTGCCTTGTCTGCTGCCCTCCTGCCCCTCCTGGTCCCAGTGAGGGTGACCCCGGAGCTGGTGAGGGGGCCCATGGGGACGATGAGCTGGGTGCGCCATGACCAGAGCTCTGGACGCCTGGCTTCTCTGGGAAGGTTCTGGAGCAGGTGGCCCCTGGACCAGGGCTGAACCGGGAAGACACAAACTGGCAACCTGGGATGGGTAGCACTGCCCAAGGAGAACCTGCTGTGTGGGTGAGGTCTGGCAGCAGGAAGTCCCCGGAGTGAAGGGTGACAGTGTGGTTGAGCAGGGCCCCCCGCAGTACCCACACGAGGCTTCCGTGGGTGGAACCTAAGGTTGGGGTCTCCCCGAGGCCCATCTACCTCGTGTGAATCCCTGGGGGAAGACTTGCTCACGGACAGAGGGGAGGGTTGTTGGTGACCCACACAACCACCTTGTGCCTCTGCCAGGTGTGCTGGGCAAGCCTGGGATCCAGCAGAGCTTTCCCATGAATCCCTGTGGCCAGTGCCTGCCCACACCCACGGTCACCTCCTCGGGCTCCGTCCATCTCCCTCTGGGCCGGGTCATCAAGGCGGCCCATGACAGATGAAAAGCTTTTGAATAAGGCCATGGTGTAGCTGTTTCTGTAGGCATCCTGCACCTATGCATTCTACTGAACACAGGTCAAAAATTATTTTAAAAACGTGGTGTTGGACCCGGCGTGGTAGCCTAGCAGCTAAAGTCCTTGCCTTATACACGCCAGGATCCCATAGAGCCACAGGTTTTGATCCTGGCAGTTCCACTTCCCATCTAGTTCCCTGCTTGTGACCTAGGAAAGCAGTGGAGGACGGCCCAAAGCCTTGGGACCCTGTGCCCGTGTGGGAGACCCAGCAGAGGCTCCGGGCTCCTGGCTTTGGATTGGCTCAGCTCTGGCCATTGTGGCCACTTGGGGAGTGAATCATCAGATGGAAGATCTTCCTCTCTGTCTCTCTTTCTCTCTGTATATCTGACTTTTCAATAAGTAAATAGATAAAAATAAATCTATAAAGAAAGAGAAAACATGGTATCTCTAGTGAACTGAAGCATCCTTTTGCTCACACTTCTTTCCTAAGTAATGGAGTGTATCAATTATGGACACAGCACCAACGTTATATTAGCTCTTCTCGTGTTCCAGGAGGCTGTGCGTGGGTCAGACACAGTGCCCCGCCAGGAGGCTGTGCGTGGGCGGAGGCAGTGCTGCGCCAGGAGGCTGTGCATGGGCAGAGGCAGTGCCGCGCCAGGAGGCTGTGCGTGGTCCAGACGCAGTGCCGCGCCAGGAGGCTGTGCGTGGGTCAGACACAGTGCCGCGCCAGGAGGCTGTGCGTGGGCGGAGGCAGTGCCGCACCACTGCCGTGGGAGAGTCTTGGCAGAGTGTGGTGTCTGCAGGGAGCCCTGGAAGCCATCCTCCGAGGACATTGAGGGTTGGCACACACAATGCATGTGTGTGCGCAGACAGGTGGGAGATGGGAAGGGATTAGGACTGGATGAGACCACGGGGTTGGCCCTTGTGATGAATGAGATTAGGACCCTTCTAAGAAGAGATACTGAAGATCTCTCTGTCTCTCTCTCTCTCCTCTCCAGGAAGAGTCCACAGCAAGACAGCTGCTCCCCATAAGCAAGAACCTGCCAGTGTCCTCCCAGTCTTGGACTCTCAATCTCCAGAGCCATCAAAAAGCTTGTCTACTGGGGCCAGTGTTGTGGCAAGTGGACTGGTATTCCTGGTATTCCATATGAGCACCAACTTGGGTCCTGGGTGCTCACTTATGATCCAGCTCCCTGTTGATGTGCCTGGGGAAAACGATGGTAGATGGCCCACGTGTGTGACCCCCTGTCACCCATTTGGGGGTCTTAGAAGAATCTCCTGGCTCCTGTCTTGGTCTGGCCCAGCAGATGGAAGGTCTCTCTGTCTCTCCATCTTCCCATCTCTCCCTCTCTACATAGAGCTCTGAGTTTCAAATATATTGTTTATTTGTTAAGAAGTCTTATGAAGTGTCTGTTCCGAGGCAGGCAGTGCTTCTCCATCTGTGGACCTGGCGTCCACTAGCCAGGCATTTGCTGCACCTCAAGGCCAGCAGGCAGCCTTTCTTTGGTTCTTTCCCAGGGCTGACCTGAATGGGTTGCTTTTGTGAATTCCTGAAGGACCCTGGGTATGCGTCCTTCCTTGGGCAAGCAGCGTGCAAGTGTATCCTGCCATTCTGCCAGACGTCTCTGCTCTCTGGTCCTTCTCTCCCTCACAAGGCAGAAGCTTCTGAGTTTGAAACAACACCATTGGTCTACCTTTACTTTTGCTGTCCATGCTTCTACTAAAAAAAAAAAAACAAAGCATTGCCTACACTGTTGTCTTAGTGTTTGTCCTAGGTTGTCTTCTGGCAAATTTTTCATGTCTTAGCTTGAGGTCTTTGATTCATCTTGCGTTGATTTTGTTTCTGTGTATAATGACAGGCAGGGATCTAATTTCTTTTTATTCTGCTTATGTATAGATACTTTTCCCAGCACCATTTATTGAAAATATTCTTCTTTCTCCAGTGTACGTTCTTGGCACCTTTTTCAGAAGTTGGATGGCTGTATGTGGGCGGACTACTGAAGGTTGGGGGTGGGTGTGGTGAGAGAGGAAGTCAAACCCAAAGGAACAGACTGCTGTTCCCCAGCACCGTGGGGTGACTGCAGTTCATGACCACACGTTAAGGATTTTATGTATAAATGCAAGCAAAGAGGGCCACGGTTCCTGTCATACAGTAACCTCAAAGATGCGAGAATGTGACTTTCCTGGATTTGGTCAATATGCATTGCATACAAGTGCTGAAATGTTGACACTGCAGTTCATAAAAATGCACAATTATCGTTATTAAAATAATTTTAAAAAGCGCACACAGGAAGAAGCTCCGTGCTATTGGTCATCAGGGAAATGCAAATGAACACCCCGTGAGATATCACTTTTCACCCACCAGGAGGGCTAGAACAGTACCCTTAATGGAAGGGAAAATGAAGTGCCTGGCAGATCTGCAGAGAAATTGGAACCTCCCACCATTGCTGGTGGGAATGTCAGCCATGTACCTTCCCAGGGTGATAAGCTGGCAGTTTGAAATATGAAATATGAAGGGATATGATGCAGCAATTCACATGCTTGAGAAAGACAGACAGGCACTCACGTAAAAGCTTCATAATGGTATAAGTCAGGAGAGCCCAGAAGGACAAATAAACCTCAAACCCATCAACAGAGAGATGGGAAAGCAAGAAGCAGTGTCTCCATTCAGCATGATGTCATCTGACAATGGAAGGAATCAGATCCTGACACCTGCTACAACAGAGTCAACACTGAAAATGTCACAGAAGTGGAAGAAAGAGCACGCACTGTGGGATCACACTGCCGTGGAATGTCCACAGAGATGGGAGGGAGGCCAGGGGCTGCCGGGGGCTGCCAGGGGCTGCCAGGGGCTGCCAGGGGCTGGAAGAGGCTGTCGGGGGCTGCCAGGGGCTTCCAGGGGCTGCCAGGGGCTGCCAGGGGCTGCCAGGGGCTTCCAGGGGCTTCCAGGGGCTGCCGGGGGCTGCCAGGGGCTGCCAGGGGCTGCCGGGGGCTGCCGGGGGCTGCCAGGGGCTGGAAGGGGCTGCCAGGGGCTGGAAGGGGCTTCCAGGGGCTTCCAGGGGCTGCCGGGGGCTGCCAGGGGCTGCCAGGGGCTGGAAGGGGCTGCCGGGGGCTGCCGGGGGCTGCCAGGGGCTGCCAGGGGCTTCCAGGGGCTTCCAGGGGCTGTCGGGGGCTGCCAGGGGCTGCCAGGGGCTGCCGGGGGCTTCCAGGGGCTGCCAGGGGCTTCCAGGGGCTGCCAGGGGCTGGAAGAAGCTGCCGGGGGCTGCCGGGGGCTTCCAGGGGCTTCCAGGGGCTGCCAGGGGCTGGAAGAAGCTGCCGGGGGCTGCTGGGGGCTGCCAGGGGCTGCCAGGGGCTGGAAGGCTAGTGAGTGGATTTCATTTTGGGGGTTATAGAATATTATAAAATTAGAGGTTGCTGATAATTGCATGGTATTGTGAATATACTCGAAATCTTTCTTGCTGAAGTGAGTAGGTGAACTGCAGCTCAATAAAGCTTTTCTTTAACCTAAAAGACAAAGAAAAACCCATAAGAAACCCATATTTTCTGTCTCATGGGGCTAGAGCCTTCAGGCGACTGGTCTACCAGCATCTCGGTCCTGTGCCTTCTCAGCCTCAGGCTTCTGTGCACCCTCTCTTTCCCGGTTCACTCTGGAAGCCTCTTCCCTCTCTGGGAGACCTCCCACTCCACCATCTGACCCCGTGCTTCCCCTTGGTTACCATGCACCGACCTGGCAGGTGGCCTGGCTCTCTTGTCTGTGTACCCACAGACTGGACTCTTTCTGTGCCTGTCACACAGCACCAAAGCTCTTCACTGCCTGTCCGGCTCCGTGGTGACCCTGGGAGTCTCTTGCAGAACTGAGGCACCTCTACATCTCAGTGCCCAGCCACCAGCCCGAGCGAGGCCTGGTGACCAGAAGGGGCAAGGTCAGTATGTGGAGTGTGAGCTGCACCTGCCCGTCCAGACACTTCCCAGCAGGTAACCATCCCTAGGGGAGGCCAAGGCACAAGTCACTGCATTTTTCTGTAGCCAGTTTCCTGCTTCCTGCTCGGTTTGGGGCAAGCAATCAGGTGTGCGTGTAAGGTGGAGGTGAGCCTGTATCTGTGTGGGTGGCACCAACAAGGAGTTGTGGCTGTTCAGAAGGCACCATAGAGAATTGAGGGGGCTTAAAGCTTCGGTTTAGGATAATAGTCTGACAGTTTAGAGGGGAAAAATCCCAATGCTTGAAAATCAGCAAGTTGGTGATTCCACTAGTCAGGACTGCCAGGTTCTACTCAAAGGTCAGGTGCCAAAGCATCAAAGGCGATTTCCCCTCAAACAGCGACAGGTGCTACCGACAAACGTTGATGTGTGCAGTATGTGCATTGAGTTATTTTCATGACTTGTCAAGTCTGAAAAAGCTTGGTTGCAGTCGTAAATAATTTCATGGAAGGTGACTCCTAGGTGCCTGAATGCTGGTTTATCTTGTTCTCAAGTTAGACGCATTCCATAGTTTCCAGAGAGGATTGATGGAAAATTCTGGTTGCTGATTGGTCAGTCCTGGCTGTTCTTCTTTTGTCAAATGAGTGGTTTTCATTGTAAAGCATCAAATGCCCTGTAGGCTGTTTAAGCAAGAAGGGAAATTCATTTTGATTCTTTAAAAATATTTTAAAAATTTATTTATTTATTCATTTATTTAGTTTGGAAAGGCAGATCAGATTTAGAGAGAGAACGAGAGACAGAAAGATCTTCCACCTGCTGGTTTGCTCCCCAAATGACTGCAACAGCCAAAGCTGAGCCGATCTGAGGTCAGGAACCAGAAGCTTCTCCCAGGTCTCCAGCATGTTTGTAGGGTCCCAAGGCTTTGGGCCATCCTCTGCTGCTTTCCCAGGCCCCGAGCAGAGAGCTGGATCAGACAGAAGTGGAGCAGCTGGGACATCAACTGGTGCCGATATGGAATGTTGGCACTTGCAAGCTGCGGATTTAGTCATTGAGCTATTGTGCTGGGCTACAAAAGTGTCCATGTTTTCCATCTTGACAAATCTTTGCTTTATGTATAGTTTATTTTCCAAACTGTTTTTAAAAAATGTTTTAAATGTGGTAAGATATCCATGACCTGTCTTGGTCATTGAGTAGTGTTCAGTGTGTTGACAATGATGCTCGACTCTTAGGAACCCTTCATTTCCCTGGGTTGAAACTCTGTTCTCATTTAATAACGACTCTGTGCCTGCCTTCGGGCGCGGACAGCCACCACTCGCAGTCATTACCGGTTCTGTGGCTACCCTAGGAAGTAGAATACCTACTATTTGTCTCTTTGTGGCTGCCTTACTGCATTTGGTGTCATGTCCTCAAAGTTCAAGTGTGTTGTGGCAGGGGTCAGAGTTGGCTTGCTTTTTCAGAGTGAATAACAATCCATTGCAATTTGTTTATCCATCTGTTGGCGGATGCCTGGATCGCCTCCACCCACGGCTAGTGTGGCTGACGCTGGTATGAACCTGGGTAGACAAGCTCTGTCTGTGCTGAGTCTGTACCTAGAAGTGAAATTTCTGGTGCATGTGGGAACTCTCTGTTTGGGTTGTTGGAAACCTGTGCGCTGGTTTCCAAAGTGGCTGAAAATTTTATATTCCCAGCAATAGTGCTCCCACATCCAGAGCTTCGACCAGAGCTCCGACATCCCCGGATTCTTGCCAACATTTGTTTTCCTTCTGCGGCAGCCGTCCTGACGGGTACACGATGGAACATCACTGCAGTTCTGACTTGCATTTCCCTTGTGATAAGTGGCCTGGAGCATCCTTCCATGGGCTTGTTTGCCGTGTATATGTATTCTCTTTGGAAATGTCTATTCAAGTCCACGGTCCATTTTTATTTTGGTTGTTTGCTCTCCCTGTTTATGGCAAACTTGTAAAAGTGAACAGGGGAAATTCTGGCAGGTGCCATTCAAGCTTTTGTATTGACATGATCATCTCACCTCCCAACCCTGGGCAGCCTTCTCCCGCGCCGCCTACTCCAGGTTCAGGGAGTTCATGGCCTACACACCTGGTTTCTGGGCTGACCTCGCACCAAGCACTGCAACGTCTCTCTCCTAGCTGGGGACCTGGCGAGGGTGCGGGGGGGCGGGGGGGAACATGCTGCCACCTCCTTGTGTGTGAGGGGCACATTTTGGGAGGGCACATGTGACTTACAGCCTCCCCAGATTCCCCCTCGTGATCCTGTTCCCCAAAGTCACCTTTGTGTTTTCTGCATAACTTCAGTCCACCCGAGAGTATTTCTTTTTTTTTTTTTTTTAAAAAAAGATACATTTATTTTTATTGGAAAGTCAGATATACCGAGAGGGGAGAGACAGAGAGGAAGATCTTCTATCTGTTGATTCACTCCCCAAGCAGCTGCAACAGCTGGAACTGAGCTGATCTGAAGCCAGGAGCCAGGAGCTTCTTCCAATTCTCCCACACAGGGTGCAGGATTCCAAGGCTTTGGGCCATCCTTGACTGCTTTCCCAGGCCACAGGCAGGGAGCTGGATGGGAAGCAGGGCTACCGGGACATGAACAGGCACCCATATGGGATCCCGGCATGTGCAAAGTGAGGACTTTAGTTGCTAGGCCACAGCGCCAGGCCCCCAAGAATATTTCTAATGCTCACTGTTCTGTGGCCTCTGGGATGGGGCAGCTGTGTAACATCTGGGATTTGCAGGTCCTGCTGCAATGGTGCCCACCAGAACAACCCAGCTTGTCAGTTTCAATGTTACCCTTTGGTGACGATCCTACCTGGAAAGACACCTAGAACGACCATGACCAGAGATGATCTGACTGCCTGATTACCACGGTATAAAGAGGAAAAAGCAGAAACACGGCCTCTCCTTGGGGCCAAAGCTCACCAAGCAAGGACCAGCTCCAATGCACCTGTTACGGCTCCTCCAGTTCTTGGCATCTCCTCCCTACCGCACCCTTTCCTGTTTGCTTCCCCTCTGCCCTCAGCACAGAAGTGTCTCGTTCTTGGTGTGCTGTGGGTCCCTGGAAGAAGTCAGGTTCTTCACGTTTGAGAGACCAAAACTTCCAGTGCAAGCAATCCCTGTCTTTAGTAACACTGACCAGTTCCCAGAGCATCGCAGCAATTTGATGAGTTTCCGTGGTTACTGAAGTGGTCTTCCTCAAAAGTGGGAGAAGGAATGGTGTTCCGCATCTAAAGGTCACTGATGCCATGGCTGGTGGGAGGTCACTGATGTCATGGCTGGTGGGTTAAGCCTCCATTTGCAGTACAGACATCTATGTGAGCACAGATCTGTGGCTGTTCCACTTCTGATCCAGTCCCCTGTAATGTGCCTTGGAAAGCAGCAGAGAAGTTTGAAGTTCTTGGGCCCCTGCACCCACGTGGGAGACCCAGAAGCTCCTAGTTCCTGGCTTCAGATCGGCTCAGTCCTGGCTGCTGCAGTCATTTGGGGAGTGAACCACTAGATGGAAGACCTCTCTGTCTCAGTCTCTTTGTCTTTCTCTCTCTCTCTCTCTCTAGTTCTGCTTTTCAAATAAAAAGAAATCTTTAAAAAGAAAAGTAAGGGAGGAAGGAGGCGAGGAGGCAAGAAAAAAAGAGAGAGGAAGGGACGGAGACAGGAGCAGGTGCAGTTTGGAAATCACCACTCATGGCCAGGGTCCAAGACCATAGTGATTCTGAAATGCCCCTTCTGGATGTGGGAGGCTCCAAGGGGAGCCCCTTGTCAGAATGATGAGCTCTGAATGTGAGCTCAAGTGGGGGGCTCCACGTGCTTTTGGCACCGACATGTCCACATGTTCAGGAACCAGGGAGGACCTGGTTTCTTGGATTCTGTCCTCAGAGAGCTGAGAGTCCCTGGCTGGTACTGCAGTTCTCCTGTCCAGGCACTCAGGTGGCGTGTGGTTTCACATTTCCACCTTGCAGCCCCCCAAACACAGGGCCCCCCTCCAAGCCCTCAGCCCTCAGCTAAGAAGGGCTGCAGCTCCACCTAGTTGTCCTAACAGAGTGGTGGGAGATGTTTCTCTCGGTGGTCTGTGTTTTTTTCTCTCTCCTCACAGTTTTTACCCCAAGTGTAAGGGCTGTTTCTCTCCCTGACCCGTGGGAGTGAGGTCTTACTGCACGAGTGTTGCTTAGGTCGAGGGAATAAATGTGCAGCTTCCAGCCGGCTGGCAGCCTGGTGGCGGTGGTGGCACTGGAGCCCCGAGCCGTGGCGCGGATGCCCCTGTGGATCACGCTAGTCCGTGGTGTTACTCAAGCTGCGTCGGTGCCTTCCTCCCAGGGATATGCCACACTGGAATTGTGATTGTGCTGTCAAGATCAGGAGCTCATAATGTTCTCTGTGCAGACCCCACGAGTGGGGAGACCTGCATTATTTCTCTTGTTTTCCAATTGAGGACCCGAAGGCCCCGAGGGGTGAGATGACTTGCCTGCCCTAAGCGGTCAGGACCAGAGCCAGCGTGTGAAACACAGATTTCATTTAAATTCTCTTCCGCATCAGGCAGTCATCAAGCCTCCTACCTGCCTTAATAAGAGCAGGTCTATTTTCATTTTTTATGTATAGCAGACCCTCGTGAGACGTGCCCCACGCCCTCTGTGCCTCTACTGGGTCCCTTCGCAAGACACCACGGCTGAGTCTACTTTACAAGCGCACAGCTTCCTCCTCCCAACGGTGTGGTCCCTTGGGACGGGGTCAGAATTTTGTCATCTTTAAGATTCAAAAGGTAAAACCAAAGGCGGGGTCCAGCGGCCCTCAGCAAAGGCTGGGCTACAGGTGTGCAAAAGGCTGGGGTCTTGGTGTCCGGGGGGAGTTACGGAGGCCACGATGCTATCACAGGTGGGCACTCCTGCAGCTGATGTCTGTTGAGGGGGTCTTCAAATGGGTCATGCAAAATGGAGTTAGAAGACGGACTTGTTTTGGGCAAAACCTTGAAATCCATGTGTCGTCCGTGAACTCTCTGAGGTTGCACACGCCGAGGTCCGGTCCTTTAACGGCTGTGAGCCCACTCTAGGGTCAGATCTGGGGTGGCCGTTGCACACTGCTCTTCCATTGCAGCTGCTTGGTGTCTGGATTTTCGCCAATGCACTGCTGCTTTAGGTGGGCTTGACGGGCTCTGGCTGGCCTGGGGACTGAGGGGCCACTGGGATGTGGGATTTTCTGTCATCAAATCAGAAACCCCCAGCCCCTGGATTGGGATACGGCTCAGACAAGAGCCCCACTCCCCTCGGGCCCCCGTTCGCAGAGCTCGTGGGGCGGGTTGTCACTCTTCCGCTAGAAGTGCTCAGGAGAAGGCCCAGGTTACGGACCCAGCCAGCGGAAGTGGCTTCAAGGCTACTTGTGAATGAAACCCAAGTATCTCTTTCTTCTTTTCTCATTCTCCTTCTAATTCTCATCCTCCAGCATGGCTGACTGGTCCACATTTTCAGCATGGTCTATGCTCTCATCATTTTCATTGACCATTTTTAAAATTCTCATTGAATAAAACTAATGTAAGAAAGAAAACAGTATGACAATAACGAAACGACCGAGTAGGAGGCACTGGGACAGCATTTGGAACAGAGGTGAGGCTACTAGTTGGAGCCGGCACAGTAAGGACGGGCTAATGCTGTGCCCTGCGGTGTCGTCACAGCATATGGGCACCAGTTCACATCCCAGCTGCTCCACTTCCCATCCAGCTCTCTGCTCGGGGCCTGGGAAAGCAGCAGAGGACGGCCCAAAGCCTTGGGACCCTGCAGCCACGTAGGAAGCCTAGAAGAAGCTCCTGGCGCCTGGCTTTGGCTTTGGATCAGCTCAGCTCTAGCTACTGCAGTCATTTGGGGAGTGAACCAGCAAATTTTCCTGACTTCTGGTTCCTAACTTTGGCTTGGTTCAGTGGTGGCCACTGTGGGCATCTGAGCAGTGAAATCAGTTGGTAGAACTCACACTCTTTGTTTCTATTCTCTCTCTCTCTTCTCTTTCTTTGAAATAAATAAATAAACAAAAATAAAACATCATTTGTCCTGACAATGACTGTCCTAAAATGAAAGTATGGCTCATTCCTATTTCTCTCTCTCTTTCTCTCTCACTTTCTCTCTCGCTCTCTCTCTCTCTCTCTCTCTCTCTCTCTCTCACACACACACACACACACACACACACACACACACACGCAGCTACAGATTACCCATGAAAACAACTTAAATTCTACTTAAAACCAACATAAACAAACCAACCACGCCTCCTCCCTCAGGACCTCATGGTGTTTGCTGGGTGAGTTTTCCCAGTAACGGGATTGGGCAGGTGGACTGGGGAGAGAGAAGCGTCAGCTAGTGTTTATAGCTCGTGTTTTCTAAAGCAAGTTGGAATTACTTCTGCGATCAAGAAAAGCAATAAAGAGAAATTATTTCCTTTAGGGGAAAATGTTAGGAAGGAATAAAAATTGTTCAGAAAACCATTTCTGGGAAGCTTTGTAAAATTTCAGGGTTGTTCCTGTTACCAGGTGTTGCCAGGGAGCATGGGGGGCTGGGGCGGGTTTGAAGGGAGGGACTGCCAGGCTCCTTTGCTGTGTAAGATGCTTCCTCCCTCAGGCTTACTCCCAGCAAGCCTGGCATTACCCTGCCTTGTGGAAAGCCAGCGTGATGGATCAGGGATGAGGTAGGTGGAAAAGCGACCAGGGGCTCTGTGCAAACCTGGGGTACAGAGCTGGACCTTGTGGACACTTAGCTTTTAAACTTCACAACATCCTGAAATACAGTCACATCCTGTTGACAGAGAAGTGCGCTCCGCATGTCATTTCCTGTCCTGGCTGCTCCGCTTCGGCTCTAGCTCCTGCTGAAGCAGCTGGGACAGCAGCAGAAGGTGGACCAGGTGCTCGGACCCTGCGCCCGTGTGGGAGCGACGTGGAGTTTGAGGCTCTAGACTTTGGCTTGACCTGGTCCTGGCTGTTTCCGCCATTTAGGGATGGAGCTAGCAGGTGGAGAAATCTCCATCCCTCTTTCTCTCTCTGTCACTCTGACGTTCAAATAAATTGGTCTCTCTCTCTATTTTTAAAGATTTATTTATTTTTTAAAGATTTATTTATTTTTATTGCAAAGTCAGATATACAGAGAGGAAGAGAGACAGAGAGGAAGACCTTCCACTGATTCACTCCCCAAGTGGCCACAATGGCCGGTGCTGTGCCGATCCGAAGCCAGGAGCCAGGAACCTCCTCCAGGTCTTCGACTGCTTTCCCAGGCTGCAAGCAGGGAGCTGGATGGGAAGTGGAGCTGCTGGGATTACAACTGGCATCCATATGGGATCCTGGTGCATTCAAGGGGAGGACTTTAGCCACTACGCCACTGTGCCGGGCCCAAGATTGATTTATTTTTATTGCAACATCAAATATACAGAGAGGAAGATCTTCTGTCATATGATTCACTCCCAAGTAACCGCAATAGCCTGAGCTGATCTGAAGCCAGGAGTCAGGAGCTCTTCCGGGTCTCCCGCACAGGTACAGGGTCCCAAGACTTTGGGCTGTCCTCAACTGCTTTCCCAGGCCACAAGCAGGGAGCTGGATGTGAAGTGGAGCTGCTGGGATTAGAACTGGTGCCCATATGGGATCCCCGGCACGTTCAAGGCGAGGACTTCAACTGCTAGGCCACCACGCTGGGCCCAGTCTCTATATTTTTTAGAAAAGTCATCTGCTTACCCAAACCTTACAGCTGTTACTTGCAGATCCAAGACTTGAACCTGTGCCAACCTGACCTGAAAGATTATGATCTTCTCACAACCTTCCTTCTCTTTTGTGCTCAGACAAGAGAAGCAAGGGTGGCTGGGGGTTTCCTCTAGCTGGTAAAGGCATTGCGCCCTTCTTGCTGTGAACCGGTTCTGACATCCACAACCATATTTAGGCTTAAAGTGCTGGTTTAAGAAGGACCAAGCACTGTGATTTGTAGAGATGTGCTTTAGCTTAGATGTTGGTGTGATGGTGTTGGAACAGAGTCGAGAAATACCGGTATGTGTCCTGGTTAAGACTGGGCACTTGAAGGACTTAAGTCACCACTGGAGAAGGAGGACTTAAGTCACCATTGGAGGAGGAGGACTTAAGTCACCATTGGAAGAGGAGGACTTAAGTCACCACTGGAGAAGGAGGACACTGTGGGCTGTTTCAAACCCGGAGGACATTCTATCCCTGCCCCCACTGCTTCCGATGGTTTCAGAAATTGAGTCAGTGATGAATCAGTGTGAGCATGCCTCTGAATTCCCATTTGATGGAGAGCGGGCTTAATGGAAGGATGAGAAGACAGGCCATTGCAGCGGGAGGGGAGCATCTCCCAGGAGACCTCGCTAGAGAAACCCAAGGCTGGAATGCTGGGGCAGCCGAATGACCACGCACACATGTTGAGAAGTGGTGTGAGGAGACCAAGAGTTTTGCACAAGGTCAGGGCTGTGGTCAGCAAGCTAGACCCACCGGTGCCACGAGGGCTGGCGTGCCCACAGGTTTAGACCCACCGGTGCCACGAGGGCTGGCGTGCCCACAGGTTTAGACCAAGTGGTGCCACGAGGGCTGGCGTGCCCACAGGTTTAGACCAAGTGGTGCCACGAGGGCTGGTGTGCCCACAGTTTTGCACTGTGGGCTGTAGGACGTGCCCTGTTGAGCTGTACAGGCCTCATGGAATGGTCCTGGTGCACATCACTGCCTCCCAAAGCTGGGATATGTTGTGTGCACAGACCCATTTCTCTCTCTTTCTCTCTCTCTCTCTCTCTCTCTCTCTCTCTCTGTTCTGCACTGGCTCCCACCTGCTGGCTCCTGCTGCTTGCAAGATTTCTCAGTCGGCTTGTCTGATTGTTTTCGTCAGGGTCAGTGGCATGCCGAGGCCAAGGGTGCTGCCTCCAGATCTTTCCAGAGCTGTCAGCCCTTTGTGTGCTAAGAATAGAACTGGGTCCCAAACAGAGGCGGGGAGTGGGGGCCTGTGTGCACTGCCTGGAGGCTCAGAGGCCTCTTTGATACAGACACGTCCATCAGCCGCCAGCTCAGCTCCCTGCACTCGGCGCCCAGGCTCCGGAGACAGGCCCGGGGCATGGAGTGGCCATGCTCCCCCTTCTTATCTGTAATCAAAATTTTCTTCCCAAATCAAGTCCTTCCTTTTAAAGCTTATCTGCCACATGAACCCATTTCTTCATTTTATTTTGCAGGTGTTTTTTTTTTTTTTTTAAAGATTTATTTTTATTATTTTTTTCATTGGAAAGGCGGATATACAGAGAGGAGAGACAGAGGGGAAGATCTTCCGTCCAATGATTCACTCCCCAAGTGAGCGCAACGGGCCGATACTATGCCGATCCGAAGCCAGGAGCCTCTTCCGGGTCTCCCACGCGGGTGCAGGTTCCCAAAGCTCTGGGCCATCCTCGACTGCCTTCCCAGGCCACAGGCAGGGAGCTGGAAGGGAAGCGGGGCTGCCAGGATTAGAACCGGCGCCCATATGGGATCCCGGGCGTGCTAGGTGAGGACCTTAACCACTTGCGCCACCGCGCCGGGCCCCAGGTGTGTTTTTAATTGAGAAAAACGACATGCCTTTAGTGTGTACAACATGAGTTTCGTTGTTTTTTTGGAAAGTTTATTTAAAAGGTGAGGGAGTCCCAGACATGCTTGAGCCATGTCAGTGGGTAAGGAGAGAGGTGGGAGAGAGGCTTTCTGCTTTGGTCTTGTGTCTGCAGGGGAGAGAGAGCGCCCCTCCCCGTAGCCCGCCTTCTGAGGCTGGGAGGGGCGTGCTTACATGACATCGACCTCAGGCCCTGGGGGTGGCCGTTTGACGGGTCGGCCCGGGTATTACACAGGGTGGATGTTCAGCATTTTTGAGATTTGTCTGCATTGTGGAATAGCGGCGGTTGGTTTTTTATTGGAACTACAACAGGTGATGGCGAACTCAGTGGCTTAAAACCAAGTGTCTTGCGTAGTTTCATTTTTATTCAAACATTTTTGATCAGTAACACTTTATTAGACATGGAAATTATGTTTTTGTTGATGTATTTGTATTTAGGGGCACAATGTGATGACTCCCTAAGTATATGCACAGTGTAATGTTGAATCAGGGCAAATATTTATCCTTTGTAGCATTTAATTTTTTTTTTCTGGTTGTGAAAACATCCAAAAGTCCTGTCTTCTAGTGATTTTCAGGAGAGGGATATACGGCACAGTCACTCCGCCGTGAGAGAGAAGCCCAAAACTCCTGCTCCCACCTGGTCTCTGCCCGCCGAGCCTTCCCCAAGCCGCCCCACTCACCGCACGCTTTTGGAGGGAAGATGGGACAGTGAGAGGTTTCCCAGCGGGCCTCGTCGGTGGACACGCTGGCTTCCCTCTGGACGCAGTGGGGAGCAGCTGCTTTCTTACCTCTCCCAGTTCCTGGAGGTCACCGTGCTCCCGGAGCCTCTGCGACCCGTGCTCCCTGCCTGGGCTCCGCCCTCTGCAGCACCGGCTAAATGTGCCTCCCTCTCCTTCCTCCTGCGGGGTGGGGGACTCTGGATGTAGAGGGACATTTGTCTTCAGGTCAGTTGCTGAGCAGCCCTCCTTCTCTCTTGTCACGCCTTGTGTTCTGAGGCTCTGGGAAGCAGGATGTGCATCTGTCTGAGGAACTGTCTCCAGATGCAGACAGCATGGCTCGAAGGCACGCTGGGCACCTGCAGCTCTTCTCATCGATTCATGCAGCTGCCCCCTCAGCGTGTTGCCTTGTCCGGCTCTCACCTGGGAGGAACATTTCCTTCCCAGTGGCGTGGCTGGGCAGGAGTCCCAGTTGTGACAGGGTCAGGGCCAAGTGCTGGCACCCAAGGGCCAGGGCAAGGTCCATGGATCTGGTCCGGGGGTCTAACACGAGCCAGCCCACTCTGCAAGTTTCCCTCACACTTGTCACGTTGTCTTGTTTCTGAGGGTGGAAGACTTAAGATGTGATGCTTCTGGTTGGTGCCAGTCACCCAGCGTCCAGCCACATGGGACGAAGCCAGCCTGGGCTAAGAGGGAATGAGGCTGACGTGAGAGGAAGGTGAGACAGACGCACTCCATATGGGCCCTGGTTCTGCTGGGTTCCTGTGCCCTGACAGCCGTCGGGTATCCTTTAATCTCTCCATCCGTTATATAAACCACCATAACGCTCTTGCCATATAACCTCCTCTTTGTCCAAGCTAGTGGTTTTTTGTAGCTAACAAGCAAAAAAAGCTTTGATAACTCCACTTACAGGAAACAAACGTGGAAAGAGACAGTGGAT
Organism: Ochotona curzoniae; assembly: GCF_017591425.1. Taxonomy (NCBI): domain Eukaryota; kingdom Metazoa; phylum Chordata; class Mammalia; order Lagomorpha; family Ochotonidae; genus Ochotona; species Ochotona curzoniae. Next base: position 3,358,960 of record NW_024465405.1, on the reverse strand, counting down.
AAAAGCAGGTGCCTTCTGGAGGAAGGAGGAAAACCGTAAGAGGAAATCACGGCGTTGTGAGTGGGAGAGAGACCGGCACACGTGAAGCATGTGGAACGTCCCGGGGGAGCCTGGCAGCACGGGTCTTTTGTGGTACACCCGATGGTTTGACCAGCAGCAAACTGGCTGCACAGTGACATTTGAGGTCATGTATGGGCCTGAAATTCTACAACCAAGATATGCCCATCTGCTAGCTGTCCAGCTCCTGTTGTCTGTTTCTCTGAGACTTTAGCCATTCAGCTTTTGATTCGTGGGGATGGATTTCAAATTTAGGCAGAGGCAAGAGGAAGTGAACTCTGTTAGGTGGTGGAGCCCTGAACGTTGTCCTCAGTATGGTTTCAGCAAGTCTAGATCCTGAGACTGCTTCCCCAGGTCCAGAGAGGCTCTGCAGGATGAGGGGCGCTGCATGGAGGGTCCTGCACAGGGCTGGAGTGGGGCAGGGTCTGGGGTGGTGGTTCCCCAGGTCCAGAGAGGCTCTGCAGGATGTGGGGAGCTGCATGGAGGGTCCTGCACAGGGCTGGAGTGGGGCAGGGACTGGGGTGGTGGTTCCCCAGGTCCAGAGAGGCTCTGCAGGATGAGGGGCGCTGCATGGAGGGTCCTGCACAGGGCTGGAGTGGGGCAGGGTCTGGGGTGGTGGGGCAGGATGAGGGGAGCTGCATGGAGGGTCCTGCACAGGGCTGGAGTGGGGCAGGGTCTGGGGTGGTGGTGCAGGATGAGGGGCGCTGCGTGGAGGGTCCTGCACATGCGTGGGCAGGGCTGGGGTGGGACACCTGTGATGACCATCTTCAGAATTTAGAGCTGAGAAAAGAAGATTGTGTGCAATTCTCCAGATGAGAGGACGTGAATAATTCACTGAACAGAGTTGTGTCAGGCCTCCTGGGGGTAGGGAGCTCCATCGAGGTATAAATGGAGTTATTCATCAGGAGGTGGAAGTGTACTGAAGTGGGAGGGGTCCTAGGGTGTCACAGACAAGGTCCCCTGGCCAGTGGAGCTCATGGTCCAAGAGTTGACAGTCATCTTTGCCCACTATTGAACAGCTGGAAGAGTCTCATGGACCAAGTGGGGCTCCCCCAACGACTGGTTCACCTTTTCACATTGGAGAGTCGGGAGGTGGAGGTGGGGTTCTGGGTGTCGGTGTGGGCTGACAAGGCCGTGTGAAGGCTGGCTGAGGGACGGAGCAGCAGTTGGTGCTGCTCGACGGAACTTAGCAGGATGTACGTGGAGTGATGCGAGCAGCAGGCGGAGACAGCAGCTCTGTCAGAAACGCGAGCCCACGGAGCGTCGCTAACGGTTGTGCACCACCGAGACGGCTTTGTGGCTTTTGTTCTTGGTCGATATCCATGGATTCTGAAAGCCTTGACTTCTCCCCTCGCAGGTAGCACCCCAGAGTCAGAAGGTAGCCCAGAAAACGCCTCTCAATCCACGGCCAGCATCTGGCTCCCCAAGGTGGCGTCTGATGTCTTTCCACACCTTGTAGGGAAGTGGGCACTGGTGGAAGAGTTGTGAACTGAAGGGGTGCCTGGCCAGAAAGATCAAGCAGGTAGGAAAAGCTGGCAGGGCTGGCAGGGCCCTCATTCATGTCCTCCCAGGCGGGGTGACCATCTGCCCCTGCTCAGGGCAGGGCTGCACTTCTGTCTAGGCTGCTGGGATGTCTTTTGTCAATGCTACAAGCTAGCCACGCTGGGACCCCCAAGCCGAGGCTGTCAGCACCCGTGGAGAGGCCTGGCTTTTGATATCTTGTAGCCTTCTGATTTTACATGATTTTAAGTTCCAAGTAAACTCGGTCATCGCCCCCTTCACCAGGGCTGTCGGATGTGTGCAGGACACCGTTCTTCGCACTTTCTTACCGGAAACTCTCATTCTGAGCCTGCGGGAAGGTTGGGTGTCTCAGAGGGCAGAAGTGACACATGCATACATCATAAATCTGGACGGAATGGAGAGACAGCAAATAAGGTAAGATTCCTTCTCCTCCAGCTCCCTTCCCCTGGGATTCTCCTCCCCGTCCCCCCTCCATTCCCCTGGGACCTCCTGTCATCTGTGAATTCTCGCAGAAATATCCGTGTGATTTATTTATGAGCTGACAACCCAACTGGAGCCGGCTATTGGTTTTCTCTGATAATATCTAGCAATCTGCTCCTGGTGCCCCCGGGCATCCCAGGACGGAGATCCCAGGACGGTGAGATCCAGCATCCTTTTGCAAACTCCCTCTCTCTGCTTCTCAGGACAATTTTGTCTCTGAGTCTATCCCTTTCTCTGCGGCTGCTGGTCACAGCGGATGTGGCTGTATCGGCCGCTCGGCCAGCAGTACGCTTTCGCAGTGCTGTAAGCTTCATGCCTGCCAGCTGTTTTTCTTTTTCCTCTCTACCCACGAGGACCCTGTTCTGGGGGACTGGGACACACAGCTGCGGCCCCCTCTCTTTCCTAAGACACACACTCAGGAGCCGTGACCCAGAGCAGGACCTTCCTGTCTGCGAATGACAGCAAGCAGGCTGCGCTCCAGTGGGGAGGTGGAGCACGTGGGCCCTGCAGCCACAAGGGAGAGCATGTCAAGTTCAAGAGACAGTTCTGGAAGGGCCCTGGAGGGAGGCAGCTGAGAAGTCTGCCAAATAGCAGAACGCTAGTCCATTGCTCTATCCAGTGCCCCTTGTATTTTTATTTTTGTCCGTGGCTATCTCTTTCCATTCTGAGGCGAGCGCGGACAATCATACAAATAGACACAGCATGGCACCAGTGACCGTCAAGCTGTGCTGCCACATCTGGGACACCGTCAGGGACGGCTCACTCTGCTTTCCTTGCCCCTGTCGGCCCAGGCCGAGCTCTGCCCTGGTGGGAGTCTTTGTGGTGGGCCATCTTCCTCACTAGCATGATTTGTCAGAGCCGGGAGAGGACCGTGGCATGAGGCTGCTTGCCTCCGTCGCTTGTCGCATGCTTTACGACAGCTGTCCCCGCCAAGATGAGACTCCCGAGGAGGTTTGAATATTGCATCCTGCTGCTCAGAAAGAAACCTGCCCCGACCGGATGCCAGGACATGTGGTTGTTTGTTGATTTTCCTTTGACTCCCCGGAAGTCAGCTTTAAATTGTGTGTACCGAGGAGGACTCCGTCAATACAGTTATATAAGAGTGTGGCAGAAAGCCATGCCTTCATGGCGTTTCACATATTTACAGAAAACAAACATACGGCTTGGGTGGCATGTGGAATGTGCTTTGCATCACTCCCTACATTTTGGTTTCTGTGTCTACATCCCAAATTGTAGATTACTAGAGTTGAAATGGCCTTAACGACGAGGATTGTTGGCGCTGCGACTCATTTCCGGGCAAGGAAAACAAAATCCTGGAGAGAGGAAGGGACTTTTCTGAGAAACCAGGGCTGGGTGGCAGCACAGCTGCCTGCTTGCAGTTATGCCCACCCCAGCAGCATCTGTTCCCCACTGTCTCTGCCCGCTGTGCCCCCAGAGACAGACCCTGTCAAGTGGTAACTCCCAGGCTCCCTTGCTTGTTGGGTCTGGCCAATGACAGGCACTGGCATGAGCTGGGAGGGAGAGGGTGCAGGGAGAGGCGGTGCTTGTCTGCTTGCTCCCTGTATCAACACACAGAATATCTGATAGCTGTCCTGCTCCCCTGTCCCCGAGGGATTCCTGGTTTTCCTTGAACACAGCACCCCAGGGCCCTAGCTCTCGCTGATCTCCTCTGTGTTACTGGCCACGGTGGCAAGTTGCTGGGTGCTCACCATATCCCGTGCTCACAGCTGTGCTCCCCTCAAGGTGGATTCCAACCATTCCCTGCCTGGTCTTGGATGGAATCTGCAGGATCCACCTGCATCCCCATCCAATGGGGCATCAGCAGAATCGAGCATGCGTCTGTAAGCCCTAGGCAAACGCTTATACAATTATTTCACAAATGATTACACACCCTCCCCACTGCCTGCTGAATAATCCCGGACTTCCCCAAGAGAGAATACTAATATTACAGCATGGTTGATCCACTTGGAACTCTTTTTTCTAAAGTTGGAAAATCATCCTGAGGAGTAAATGTCTGGACAAGAAGATCTGTGAGAAAGTGCCAATACTCTCCCAGGAAAAGGCTGCCATCCCAGTGCCCACGCTGTGCAGAGCAGTGCCAATGCTCTCCCAGGAAAAGGCTGCCATCCCAGTGCCCGCGCTGTGCACAGCAGTGCCAATGCTCTCCCAGGAAAAGGCTGCCATCCCAGTGTCTGCGCTGCGCACGGCAGGCTCAGCAGGGGCCATGAGCTCCACCCCGCTCTCCCCAGTGTGCGATGCTGGTATCCCACCTGGCAGTCCCAGCTGGAGTGCTGGTGACTCTACTTCCAACCCACTTTGGACCTCCCCATGCAGTGGGAGATAGCTCAAGCATGTGGGCCACTGCTACCCAAGCGGGAGACCAGGATGGACACTGGCCCCGGCTTTGTTCTGGCTCAGCCGTCTGGGGAGTGACCCCCAGATCCAAGGTCTCCTTTCTCTCTTCCTCTTTCTGCTCCTTTGACTTTCAAATAAACCATTTTTTTTAAGGCTGTGATCTGAACAAAGCCGTAACCTCATTTGAGCTCTAAGCCAATGAAGTAGGTGACACAGATACACGAAGCTCGTCACAGGAGCCCATCGGAAACGGCCCCCTTGAGTGTGGCTGACCACAAGCCGCAGAGGGAGAGGAAGGGAGGACCTCGGAGCTCTTCTCAGCCCACTTCCTCATCTCACGCAGGTCAGAACTGCGGTTCAGGGGTGAAGGTGAATGTGAGAGAACGGGTTATGACTTTCGTGGGTCCGCACCTCGCTCTCGGCCCCTGGGCGCATAGTCCCCGACTTCTCTGTCCCCCCTCCACCCAACCCTTCCTGCCGAATTCACACATCAAAGCCCCGTGTGGCTGCTGTTAGACACAAGACGGGCTCCTTATGCGTTGATTAAGATGAGCTTCATCCTGTCCATCAGCTGATGACTGGTAAAGAAATCACACATGATGGGACACACACGATAGAATACATACGTGATCAAACACACACATGATGGAATGCATAAAAAGAATGTAGTCCTAACTTTTCCTTTTTTTAAAGACTTATTTATTTTTATTGGAAAGGCAGATATACAGAGAAGAGGGGAGACAGAGAGGAAGATCTTCATCCATTGATTCACTCCCCAAATGGCCACAACAGCTGGAGCTGTGCCTTTCTGAAGCCAGGAGCCAGGGGCCTCTTCCGGGTCTCCCACGCGGGTGCTGGGTCCCAAGACTTTGGGTCGTCCTCAACTGCTTTCCCAGGCCACAAGCAGGGAGCTGGAAGGGAAGTGGGCCTGCCGGGATATGAACGGGCACCCTGATGGGATCCCAGTGTGTTCAAGATGAGGACTTAAGCCACTAGGCTACTGCGCTGGGCCTGCATGCAGTTCTAACTTACAATAAGATGGACTAATTAGAGACGATCAGATTCAGGGAAATAAGCCAATCTCCAAAAGACAAAGATCACATGTTTTTCCTGATTTGTGGTAACTAACACACAGAGCACATTTAAAGAATGTAACGTCCATGATTGAAATTGACACTTGGAGCTGTCGTTGTTGCTGGTAGCCACACTTCGAGGCACAGCCGCACAGCCTTCTACCACTGGCTCCTTGTTGAATTCTTTAGTGGCAGGTTAAAGCTTGTGGTTATCAAGTAAGTGGAAAGTATGTCATTGCAAAAGTTAAAAAATAAGAAAAGCAGGAAGGAGGGTGGGACATACCATGTTCTTTACACTGTAACAGGAAATTCACAAGATGTGCTCCCTTTATGTAAATAATGAGAACGGGATGTGCTGACCCCGTGGGGCTGGTGCTGACCCCATGGGGCTGGCGCTGACCCCACGGGGCTGGCGCTGACCCCACAGGGCTGGCGCTGACCCCACAGGGCTGGTGCTGACCCCACGGGGCTGGCGCTGACCTCGTGGGGCTGCTGGCAATGACCCCGTGGGGCTGGCGCTGACCCCACAGGGCTGGTGCTGACCCCGTGGGGCTGCGCTGACCCCGTGGGGCTGGTGCTGACCCCACGGGGCTGGCGCTGACCCCACGGGGCTGGCGCTGACCCCGTGGGGCTGGCACTGACCCCGTGGGGCTGGCGCTGACCCCGTGGGGCTGGCAATGACCCCGTGGGGCTGGCACTGACCCCGTGGGGCTGCACTGACCCCATGGGGCTGGCGCTGACCCCACGGGGCTGGCGCTGACCCCGTGGGGCTGGTGTCCTAAGAAGAGGCACCAAAGACGCCCTCCCTGCATGCTCTCGGGATGAGGGGGTCCCGGAAGAGAGGAAACCCACCCTGGCGTCCAGCTGGCTGCCCCCGGGGGTTGTGAGACATGCTTCCCCGGTGTGTAAGGGATTTCGTGAGGGGAATCCTAGGCTGGAAGTTCACACGGTGTGGCCAGAAATGCTGGGGTCTCCCCAAGTTTTGTCCATCACCATGGTGGGCTGACCCCTGGGAGCTTGACGGCCTCACCAGGACGCACAGGCAGTCACGGGAGTGCAGCCTTCCACAGCCAGGGCGTGCAAGAGGTGGGCTGTGCGGTGAACAGCTGAGCAGCGATGCACAGGCGATGCACAGCTCATTGACAGGTGACGCGAGGCCTCTGCCCGCCTCTGCTCCGGGCGGCCTCCTCATGTCATCTTTGCTCCTTCCTTTTCAGGGAGCTGGGGACAGGCGGGTCCCAGGGCCCAGGATGGGGAGGGCACGGACATGGGTGACAATGAGGCCCGAGCAGTTCAGTGGCAGGAAATGAGTTCTCCGAAGGTGGACTTTGTGCATTGCAGCCATAAGCCCGGCCAGAGCAGCTCCACCTGGAGCTTGTTGCCCTGAACTCATGGCTGTCTCTTTAGCTACGGGGCATCCTGAGGGCCCCAGGAGGACAAAGCCACACGGGAAACACCCTAGTCAATCACAACGGAGGCACCACAGGCACTGAGAAGGGAAGGTGTGCTTTTCAGGAACTAGCAGGCTGTGTCTTCAAGACTAAGAGCTGTTTGCAAGGGTCAGGGCCCCAGGGCCTGCTAAGGAGTTCTGAGGGTTGGCGTTGTGGCACAGCGGCCAATCCACCACTTGCAATGGCTGCAGCGCATGTAGGGAGCCCTGTTTGGGCCCCGACTGCTCTGCTTCAGAGTGGCCTGCTAGTGAGTCTGGGAAAAGCAGCAAGTTCTTGCACCCTTGTTACACACGAGGGAGACCTGAAGAGAGTTCCTGGCTCCTGGCTTCAGCCTAGCGAGCATCAGACGGATGATCCTCGCTCACGCTGTGTCTCACTGACTCCTATGCCTGCCATTCCTTTTTAAAGAGTCCTGGCTATCTAAAACAATGAGGAATTGGGTCAAGGGCAAAGGAACCAAAGACATGAAATGAAGAGCTGCGGGACAGGCACGGTGTGCGTGGAACACTAGCATAGGCTGAAGGCAGCTCCGTGGGTCAAGGGAAGGAGACGGGGCATTGTCTCACTTTGTCCAGCGGCACCCAGCACGTGCTGAAGGGGGTGTGCAGGTGGGGCTGCCTACCAGAGCTGAGCTCTGAATGCCTCGTGTGCGTGGGACTGCCGTGGGGCTTACGAGTGGACAGACTGCTTCCTACAGAATCTCAACATCACATTAAGACAAACAGCTTCATATATGGCTGCACGTAACTTCCGATTTTGCCTTTTGTTGTCTGAAAAAATGCACCCAGCTCTGACAGCTAACTCAGTAATAAGAAAACAAATGGCCAGACTGAAAAACGCACAAAGGGTCTGAATGGCTCCTTCTCTGGGGAAGACTGCGGACGGCTGACAAGCGCGTGAGACGTTCCCGCCACATCAGTAGCCACGAGGGAAATGTCTTAAAAAAAAAAAAATACAGCCTGATACATAGTCACCAAGATGGTTGCCATAAAGAAGACAAATGGAACAAATATTGTTGAGAAAGTGGAGAAATTTGTGCTTTGCTGGTGGGAATGTCAAACGATGCAGCCACTGTGGAAAACGGTCTGGTAGATCCTGAAACTGGGAAACACCAAGCTGTAGAGCAGTCCATTGTTAGTTACACGGCAAGAGAAAGTACGTGTCCCTTCAACGCTGCCTCTCCAAGTGTTCACTGTAGCCTCACGTGTGCATCACCAGGAAAGAGAAGCAGCCTGAAACAGATGAACAAAATGTGGCTCTCCGCACCGTGGGTCGTTATATGGCAACCGAGAAACACTGGACCACTGATAACCGCCATGATGCAGATGAGCCTGGGAACTATAAAAATAAGAAAGAGCAGCCAGTCATAGGCCAACACCCACCATACAAATCTGCTTAGAGGAAATGAGGCAGAAAGCCGAGGAGCCATTGCAGGTGACTGGGTTGTTTAGTGGGCAGGTGCAATGGTAAGGGACCATGGACAGGTGCGCGGCTTCTTCAGGGAATGACGGAATCTGAGTGGTTGTGGTTACAGGTACACAGCCTGCGTACACCAAAAGCCGTGGAACTGCATGTCTTTTTCGCAGTGTGTGCATTCTGATGCTCCCCACTGCCCAGAAGAAGCAGCCCACAGAAAAGTCACCTCCTACTTGCTTAACTCAAAGCTCAAGCAGCCTATCTAGTGTTCATTTTTGCAATGCTGATTCCTAGGCAAGAGTTTTAAGGCCTCTTTTTTTTTTTAAAGTAGTTTAGAGACCCTGCGTTAACAACCTCCCTTGGTGGTTCTGAGACACGTCCACCTCGTCCACCTGAGAACCCGATTGAGATGGAGTTTGCTTCCTCCCCTGGTGCCGACCCTTGCTCTTCCTTGCTTACCGCTGTTGGGTTTCACCTTGGTTGGGTCTGTGGGCTCTTAGCCTTGACCTGCTGGGGCTGTTGTCTGCTCCATGCTGACCTGACAGCCGCTCTGGCCCCCCTCCTCAGGCTCCGATTGCTGCACGTTTTCCTGGCCTGTGTCTTGGTCCACTTTTTGTTGCTGTAACAACACACTTACTGCTGGGGATTTCATAGCCAGTACACATTCATTTGGCTTGTGGTCTGGAGTCCCCTAATCCAAGTGCATGGGGCTGACATGTAGCAAGGGCTCTGGGGCTGTGACATCCCGTGGCGGAAGGGAGGGCAAGAGAGGACCAAGGGGGACCAGACTGGCCTGTATCAGGCACCCACTTCCACAACCATGAATTTATTCCCAAGATGACAGCTTCTATCCCTTCATGAGAGCATAGTCGGTGTGACCCAACCACCCCTTACAGGCCCAACCTCTCAGCAGTAATGCCTTGGGGATTAAGCTACTATTATGTGGGTGTGGGTGTTTGACGGTATAGTTAGGGAACTGCACGGGATGCCTGTATCCTATATACTGCGGTCCCTGGCTTTGGCCTCTAACTCAGCTTCCTGCTAATGTGCCTCCTGGAAGGCTTGGGGACGTAGCTTCCTGTCACTCGGGAGTGTGGTGTTAAGGTTGCTGGTTCTGTGCTTCGGCCCTCCCTGGCTCCTGTCGGTATAAGCATTTGGAGAGTGAATCAGCAGGTGGTTGTCAAACTGATCCATTGGTTAATTAAACACAGACAAATGTTCCCAAGGCGTGGGATCAGTCAGATCAGAGGTGTCCCTGACCACTGGTCTCTGAGCTTTATGATGGCCGGTACCTCAGTGTGGCCTTAGCTCAGGAACCGAAACGGGGCAATGGCTCCAGTGTTAGGCAGGCAGGTTCATGCCCTTCTGGCCTGAGTGATAGCTGTTGTAGATCTTGGAGCTTCCCCCTGGTGACCATGGTTGCCCTGCCACGGCAGTGGGGTGTGGGGGGGGTCAGAGTATACATCTGGGCTTTTCTGGGCAGAAAGGCAGTGGGGTCATGGCATGACCACCAGCCTCAGAGCCACTCAGAGGGCAAGAGCTCCCGGAGTGAGAAGGAAACGTTCCGTCTCGGCTGCCAGGCCAGATGACAGGCCCGGCACAGCTGGGCCTTTATGTCTGCGGAGCAGGGCTGGGCAGCACACATCCGGGCAGACAGAGGCCTTTTCTTCGGCAGGGTGCTGACTTCATGGAACCTTCCTGACACTGGGCGAGCATGAGGCTGTGACTGCACGGGAGGGGGCGTCCCGGGGCCAGAGCCTGTGGGGGCTGCTTGCCATGCCGGTCATGTCCAATGAGGGAAGTCCACAAAACAGCCTCTATGTGTGGGGGCCCAGCTGGGCGGGAGCTGGTTTCCTTTGATACCTCCTTAAGGGAGAGGTAGAAACAGGAGCTGGTGGCCAAGGCCAAGGCAGGGAGGAGAGGACGGATCAAGGGTGTCCCTGAGACGGCAGAAGAGGATAGCAAGTCCACCCCGCGGGGTGGCTGGAGGATTCAGGCACATGACCACTGTCATAGTCTCTGCTAATGTGACAAGCAGGGAGCCTTTAACCAACGCCTTCCACCAGCCTCCGCCACGGAGCAGGCAGGAGGACCTTAACCTCAACATGTACCACGCAACACCTGTTTGCAAACCAAGTTCTCAGCCAAACATCCACCCTGGAGGATGTGGGCATCAGCAGGTGAAGAGGCTAAGACTTGGCCCAGTTCACCTCTCGCCCACCAGCCTGCCTCTTCCCTGCTGGTAACATCGCCACTTCCCAGGGGTTCCATCCCTTCTGAGGACTTGACTGAGCCTCTGCCCCGTCAGAGAACCCGTTTGCAGTCTGTGGTTCTCAGACAGCCCTGTCCTCAGTCTGGCCTGGCTGCTGTCAGTCTCTCTCTCTCCCAGGTCACACAGGGAGCTGCCATCCCTCCGGGGTTCTTTCTGTGTTCTGTGCCGAGATGGTCTGTGTCTCCTTGGCTGCTCAGTTCACATTTGTGCTACTGACAGCGTTAAAGGACAGACCGAGCATGTCCCCATCCCGGTGATCCTGAGATGCCTAGTAACTGCTTTCAACACACGCCAGGATGACAGTCTTGGCACAGCCACTCAGGATTGCAAGTCTGCCCTGGGGTGTGAACACGACACCCCTGGAGCAGATCTGTGTCTCAGAGAAATTCCAGCCTGGAGGCTGAGATCAAAAAACCAGTTTGAGTCCTGGTTGCTCTGCTTCCAATCCAGCTTCTTGCTAGTGCTTCTGAGACAGCAGTGAGGCTGGCCCAAGTGCTTGGGGAGCTGGGGATGGAGTTCTTGGCTTCTGCCTTTGGTCAGGTCCAGTGTTAACTCCTCCCAGTATTTGAGAATGACCCAATGAATGGTTGATACCTCTCTCTCTCAAATAAATGGATGTTAAAAAACCTCCAAAACTTTGGGTCCTTTTCTAATGAAATAGCCCAGCAGGTGCAGTGATTGATGGACATGATGCCACAGACAGAGCCAACTGGAGCATGGGCAGCCTGGAGCCTCCATGAGGCAGGAGGTAACTCAACCTGGGGCTTCTGGCAGGCCAGAGTTGCATGCCTGGGGCCTGGAGCCTGGGGCCTGGGGCTGTATAAGTGGCTGGTATCCCCCTCCACCCCAGGGCTCTCGCAACAGGGCTGGCCAGCCTGTGACAAGGAAGCTGTGAGGGGCACCTTCTGCAGTAGAAGAAGCCTCCGTCTGCCACAGATCTTTTGTTGTCTTTAGCTGTGGTTTTCACCGGTCAGCTCGCCACAGTCATCAGCCACAGCAGTGTAGCAGCTGGAATGCATGGCCTGGTGGCTGAGCAGAGTGGGGCCTCTACACTGGGTCGGGGGACTCTGTTCTTGGGTCCCTGTACAAAAAGATGCTACAGCCTATGCGTGACTCTCCAAGCCCATCAAATCTTCTAGTCTGAATACAAAGGCCAGGAAAGCAGGAGAACCTAGACTGTACTATTGGCCAAGCACTGATTGGCTTGAGGCTGAATCCAAGCGCAGGGCAATAATGCCTCAGCTCAAGGGCAGACAGGAGGACCCTCCCTCCCGTGGCAGTACTTCCTAGGTGGATGCAGCGACCAGAGATGGGCTGATCTGAAATCGGGAGCCAGAAACTTCTTATGTGTTTCCCACATGGGTAGAGGGGCGCATGGACTTGGGCCTCCCTCGATCATCAGCCACAGACCATAAACAGGGAGCAGGGTCAGAAGTGGAACAGCCAGGACAGGAACCAGCACCAGTATGGTATGCCAGTGCTTCCGGCTGAGGGAAGGAAATTAGCATGCTATACCATCGTGCCAGCCCCCCAGGCTCTTGTTCTATTCAGCCCTTCAACTGATTGGTTGAGGCCCACCCACATGGGTCAGGGCCATCTGCTGTACTCTGGCCAATGATGTGAGTGTTAGTCTGAGCTACAGACACAGCTAGACTAATTTTTTTAAGGTTTATTATTTATTTTTATTGAAAAGTCAGATATATAGAGAACAGGAGAAATAGAATGCATCTTCTGATTTATTCCCCAGGTGGCCACGAGGGCTGGAGCTGAGCCAATCTGAAGTCAGGAGCCTCTTTTGGGTCTCCCATGTGGGTGCAGGGTTTCAAGGCTTTGGGCCGTCCTTGATTGCTTTCCCAGGTTACAGGCAGGGAACTGGATGGGAAGCAGGGCTGCTGGGATACGAATGGGCACCACATGGGATCCTGGCACATGCAAGACGAGGACCTTAGGCACTAGGCTACCATGCTGGGCCTCAGACTAATGTTTTACCAAATGTATGGACACCTCATGACAGGGTCAAATTTCCAAGAAAAGTTAATAACAACAGTAATTTTGTCTAAAACGTATTCTCTCTCAAAGATTTGGTCATTCAAAATACAGAATTAGTGACAGGGGTCTTCTATTTACTGGATCACTCCTCAAATGGCTACAATGGCCAGGGCTAGACCAAGTTAAAGCCAGGAGATGGAATTCCATCCAGGTTTCCATGTTGGTGCAGAGGCCTAAGCACTTGGGCTATCTTCTGCTGCTTTCCCAGACACATGGAAGTGGAGCAATCAGGAGTCCATCCAGTGTCCAAATGGGATGCTGGTATTGCAGATGCTGGCTTAATCTGATGTGCCCCAGTGCCAGGCTCCCTGGGAAGTATTCTTTATGTTGAGTTATACTTAGCAAAACAGGAGGATTATAGACAAACTGACAAAGATGGAAATATCAGTATTATTCTTTGGTCCTAAGATGAGGCAGCACCTTCTAGAATAGAAGCATTGAGGAAAGATAGTGTAGGGAATGCCTTTTGTTAGCCACCTGATACCTTATTCTTATGTGGAAGGCAGTGGTGGGGTAGGAAGGCACCCATTGAAACTCCTGAATTTCTAGTTGTTGGAGTTGAAACTAAATGGGAGGATGGGCAGAATTAATTGCAATAGTTTTGAGAAAAACAAAAACTCTAGTCAACCAACTAGCAACTGGCCAGCCACCAACTAGTGAACCCAGCCCAACTACCAACCACCAAGCAACCAACCAAGCAACCAACCAATAAACCAACAAACCAACCAATAAATCAACAATCATCGATTGACAAATCAACCAATCACTAACTAAACCAACTAACCAATGAAGTCCAACTACTAATCAACCAATAACAACCATCAATCAACCAATCAGCCACTAACTAAACCAATTAACCACACACCAACCAACCAATGCAGCACCACCAAAGCTATTATTGAGTAGGGAGCGATGTCCTCTTAATCAAGAACTTTTTCTTTTTAAGAGCATGTTCAACACACTGTATAAGCACGAATCATTTGTGAAAAATCCTCTAACATACAAAATGTGAAGCTCTGAGCTCTGATTCTTGTTCAGAGTTGCTGAATATGGACCTCAGTATATGCATTTTAGTTAGCTCTCAAGGTGATTCTGGTGGATGCGATTTGAGAACTGCTGCCCAATGTGTGCTGAGCATATCCAGATGATGAGGCCGGGATGAGATGTCCCTGATGTTGACCTTCTCATGTTGAAGTGAGCAGACTTGCTTTTGCATTGCGGGGAAGGCTGTGTTGCTGCCTCCTCTCTGAGTTAAGTTGTCACTCACTTGGAGAGAAAGTTGGGATCCAAAGGGATGTGTACAAAAGTGATTTTCCCCCCAGAACACACAGGCAGAGGTACAAGCACAGAACAGAACCTCCCCTTGTGTGAGCTGTCTCTGGATGGTTTTCCATCTCTTGGTTGCTGTCTGGGTTCATTAACATTTTGTGTCTGTTGCTATAAGGATATTGATTTGAGTTTTCATCAGGGGATAAGAACCTTATTCCATGCTTATGGGAATTGCTCTGTGTCATGTAAGAGCATTGTGAAAATATTTACCAATCAGAGTGATAGAGAGGGAGGGAAAATATATCATCTTCTGGTCCAAATGTTGGAAACAGCTGGAGCTGGGTTGGGTCCAAGCCAGAGGCCAGGAACTCCATCCAGGTCTCCCATGTGGGTGTCAGGAACCCAACACTTGGGCCACCACCTGCTTCCTCCAGGTGCATTGATACAAAGCTTCATTGGAAGGATGGGGTAAGCCAGGACTCAGATCAGGCACCTGAATACAGAATTGGATTTCTCATTGTGGCAGCTTAACTTGCTGTGTCCCAATGCAAGCCCCAGCTTAGATATTTTAAAATGTTTTTTTCTTTGAAAGGTGGATTTACAGAGAGAAGTAGAGACACGGAGAGAAAGTTCTTCCACCTAATAGTTCACTCCCCAGATGGCCTCAAAGGCCAGAGCCGAGCTGATCTGAAGACATGAGGCCAGGAGCTTTTTCCAGGTCTCCACGTAGCTGCAAGAGCCCAAGGAGTTGAGGCATCCTCTGCTGCTTTTCCAGGTCACAAGCAGGGAGCTGAATCACAAGGACACAAACTGGCATTCTGGCTCTTGAAGGTGAAGGATTAGCCTGTTGAGGCACAGTGTCCGTCCTTCCACCCCAAGTTTAGATTTTTGAAAGGATACTGTCCATGGCAAACATTTCACCCACTGGTTAAGATGTCCACAGCACAGTACCTGGGCTTGGTTCCTGGCTTTAGTTCCTGTCTCCAGTTTCCTGTTAGCTCAGTTCCTGGGAGGAAGCAGTGGTTCCCAAGAGAGGCTCCTGGGAGCCACATGGGAGAACCAGATTGAGTGGCTCCTCGCTTCAGCACCTGCCCAGCCCTGGCTGTTCAGGTCATTCAGAGACTGAGTCAGCGGATGGGAACTCTCTCTCTGTGCCTCTCAAAAGGATTATTTTGGTATGATATAATAAATTATTATTTTGGTACAATAAAATAAAAAAATATGTATAGTAGATGCTGCCCACTAAAAATTCTCTAAGATTTGCATGAAGTAAAAAATAAAATCCTTGACATTTAATCAGGACGAAGCAGAGAGGACACATTCCAGGGAATAGGAGAGGACAGAACAACAGCAGAGGGTACTTGGAGACTGGAAGACACAGGAAAGCAGCAAAAACAACAGTGTGGTATTGCAGTGACCCCAGTGGCATTCAGCTAACAGTGATCTGAACTCCACCAGCAGCTGGAACTCCACCAGCAACCAGGTGGGAAGGGACTTTCACTGGAGCTTGGGAGGTGAACCCAGACAAAGAACTGTTCGTCCTGCTGGTCTGTTTGATTTGACCTGGAGTAGAGACAGAGCGGCAGATCCCAGACAGGCAGTGCGAGAACAGGGTGGATTTCACAGCCCAGTCAGCCCCTAGAGACGAATTAGGCGCCATTTTGCTTAAGGAGACAAAGGCAAAGGCAAACACTGCATATGCACTGAGCTGGGAGTGAACTCATTTCTGACCCAGGGAACTGCAGCAATGTGGCATTCTACAGGTTGCAACCAAGACAGGTCTGGGTAGCCCTAAGACCTGATGGCCAGCAAATCAAGAACTCTAGTAGTGACATGTCAGGCGCCATTTTGCACAGTGTGGCAAAAGTTTTTGGACTGCAGGGGACAACAGTGAACTGTGCATGTGCTGAGCTCGCAAGAACTCACTGAGTTCAGTGGATTGCACTGGTCCCACAGGAAAATAATACCGACTGTGGCATTGTGTGGGTCAAAATAGGCCCGTGTGGCACCCAGACCTAACAGCCAACAGATTCTGGCAATATCAGCATGACAAACAACCTAGCTATATAGGATACCTGGTGTCTCTCTAATCCTGGGACCTGCTCCAACTGGAAGTGGGAGATAGGTTGCAGAGACAATGGTGCAGCCTCAGCACGGTATCACAGGAGGTGGAGCGTGGTGAGCCAGGAGCTGGGGCTATGGAGACCATGGTAGAAATCTAACGTAAGAACCCAGACCTGGAACTTACTGGAGGAAATGGCACAAGTGACTGCAAACAAATAGCCATTTACCAACTGCAATAAGTAAAATCAAACTGTAGACCGGTGGGTGACACAGCTTAGAAACCTGCTCCCAGGAGAAGACTCTGCTAACCAGAAGTACAATGACAAAGAGCAAAAGAAGAAGAGACAAAGGCACAATAAATATTACTGAAGACTCCCCTGCAAAGGAGCAAAATTCTATGCCAACTTCAGAGTTCACTGAGGAAGACATCGAGAAAATGGGGGACATAGAATTGAGAAAACCCATTATAAATCTTTTGATCAACAATGAGAAGCACATACAAGAGTTCAAAGAATTGAAAGAATATGTTACACAAGAAATAGCAACCATAAAGCAAATCAAGGCTGATATATTAGAAATTAAGAACACAGTAGAACAAATTAAAAGTACAGTAGCAGTCTTGAAAACAGAATGAAGCAAGCAGAAGAAAGAATTTCAGAATTGAAAGATATTTCCTGTCACTAGGGGAAGCAAACAAAAAGCTGGAAGCAGAGTTGGATCAGGCCAAAAAAAAAAAAAAATTCAAGAATTGAAGGGACTACCAAGAGGCTTAATATAAGAGTTATGGAAGTCCCAGAAGGTGCAGAAAGAGAAACTTGTTTTACAAATATATTCAATGAAATAATAAGGGGAATTTTCCTAATCTAGACAAAGAATTGGGAAACAACATCCAGGAGGGACATAGAATTCCCAAAGGCTTGACCAAAAGTGATCTTCACCATGACACATGATCATCAAGCTCTCTTCAGTTGAACATAAGGAAAAGATCCTTAAATGTGTATGTGAAAAACATCAATTGACAGATAATGCCAATATAAGCCACTTAAACTCACAGGAGACCTCTCACAGGAAACTTTACAGGCAAGAAAAGAATGGAGTCACATATTCCAGATTGTAAAACAAAAAAATTGTCGGCCCAGGATAACATATCCAGCAAAGCTTTGTCTTTGAAAATGAAATAAAAGTCTTCCACAGCATAGAAGAATTAAAAGAATTTGCTTCTTCCAAACCTGCTCTACAAATGATATTTCAAGATGTTCTCATGACAAAGAAGGATAGCACCCAACAAAACCAAAGGCAAATGTGAAGAACATCCCAGTAAAATAACAGAATAAACCATTGCTAAAATGACAGGACCAAATTACCACCCATACATATTAACCCTGAATGTAAATGGATTAGTAGACTGGATTAAAAAACATACAGTAGCATCATTTTCTTCAAGAAGGTTCTTGATTTTCATTTCTTCAGCAACACATTAGTCATTCAGTAGCATGTTATTTAACTTCATGGCATTATTAATTTCTTTTTTCTTTCTGTTGTTGATATTGTTCTGTGGCTTTTCATTTAAGGGGATGTATAGTAGCTGTGTAATGGAGACTGTCATATCTAGTAACGTGTTATTTAACTTGATGGCATTGTAAATTTCTAATTCTCTTCCTATTGTTGATTTTGTATTGTGATTTTTCATTTGAGGGGATGTACAGTAACTGTGAAATGGAGACTAACATATCCAGATGTGAGGACACAATGTAGTATGCATCTCTACTTCCAGACAAAGGTGGACTTACAATGAAACTGTTTACTATATCTTGACAATAGGATGCTGGACTCTGCCATTGTCCATACCTTCAATGATGGACATATGACTGTGTATGAAGAACTATAGTTTAGTAATGATATAGGGGAACTCGGGATGGGGGGGAGGTGGGAAATGGGGGAGGTGGGAAATTGGGGAGGGGATAAGGGAAGTCCCAGGAGCCTATGGAACTGTATCATAAAATGATGATAATAATAATAATAATAAATAAAAGAAAAATTAAAAAAATCCTCCATTAACGGTAACCAGATCCTCTAGCCCATATTATCTGATTTCTCATGCATTTGGTCAGCACAGGAGGAAATGGTGCAGACCCGCACAGGTCGTGGTGCCAGGACTGCCCTAGGCACGGGCTACGGTGGGCGGTGTGCAGCCCCTCAGGTCTCTGAGCACCTTGTGCAATTGAGCAGTGCCAGCAACAGGGAGGGAGCACCTTTCTATGCCAACATTCACTGCCCTGAAGTTCCTTCTATTATGAGGAAATTCAAGCTTACAAAGAAACAGCAATGCAATGATTTTCCAATATCTTCTACCTCATTTTACCAATTGCAGCATTGCCATATTTCAATGAGCTCTCTTGCTCTCCCTCCCTCTTTCTCTCTCTCCCCCCCATCACATACACTCTGGCTGCTGTTATAGAAACGCGCGGCAGTCAGCTGGGGACACGCTTGTCTCTTGCCAGTAAATATTTCAGTGCCTCGTATCGGAGAAGGGTGACTCTCACTCAGGCTGGGCTGGCATGGTTTCCAGGCACGTGGACCTCCCTGCAACACCACTCTCCCCGATGAACAGTTCACGCAATGTCCTCGCTGCGGGTTGTTTCTTCTGATTCGGGCTCTGGGCCCAGGGATGCCCATTGTGCTGTTGGCTATTGCATCTCTTTGCACTCTCCATCTGGGCCAGTTGCCCTGCTCTCTGGTTCCTGGCGCTGATGTCCTTCGAGGCACACAGGCCTGTTCGGTGGAATGCTGAGCTTTTTGCCACTGTTAAGGTCCTGTCTACATATCCCTGGCAAGGGAGGGGCAGGGCGGGGCTGTGTTCTCACCCAGGAGCCTCCTCTGGCCGCCGTCTTTTAGCCTCATGCCCCTGAACATCTGCAGGGTTGTACATTCCATCGGGTGGCTGTAAGGTAATTCCTTCAGCCCCGCCCTTGTGGATGGGCATTCACGTTGCTCACCAGCTTTCCGCTAACATCTGCAAGGCTGCCAGAGCTAGAATGAGTGCGATCGAATTAACAAGAACATAAAGGAAAGTGCCGTGATTCAAGCAGACGCAGGTGTAAGGCTCGGCTGGCTGATGCAGGGAGCAGGAGGTGCCTTTGCTGCTGCAGAGAGCATGGATGGCAGGCTGGAGACTGGAGGCAGGCAGAGAGGGGGAACGGCCTGGTGGTGGGGGTTGGGGGGAGGCGCATGGAAGGAAACTGGGAGATCTAACACCTGCCATGACTTGGACGATCCTCAGAAATGACATGCCAAGGGGCTGCTGGTTGAATGACCACGGGGCTGCTGGTTCTTTTGGGGTGACATGTTTCTCACAGGTGAACCTAGAGAGTCAGGTGGCAGGCTAGTGGTGACCAGGGCTGGGCAAGGTGCAGAGTGGGGACAGGCGACTTGACGGGTTCAGTTGATGGTTCTGATGTGATGAGACTTCAGAAGCTGCAGAGAGGGGGTGGACGCCCAATGCGGTGGAGATCCTACATGCTACTGAATCCCACACTTGCATGAGTTGCACCCTCCACTCAGTGAGAAAACCCTGGGAGACCCCAGATGCAGGATTTGAGTGGCTCTTGGAGCTTCCTGGTTTAGGCATCTGCTTGGGAAGAGCAGATGCTCCCAGGAAAAAGAAACCACCATGCGCTCAGACCTTGGAGTTACTGCGTAGAAGGCAGAATGTCAAACACAGGTAAAACCACCTACAGTGGGGGGACACCAGGAGACCACAGCCCAGGGTTGGCGCTGACCGGGCTTGGCCAGCGGAGCAGCGGCCGTGCCCCATGCACCTGCACTGCTGGGTGCCTTTGACTTCACCTTCATTCTTCCTGTCAACTGTGAACGGTTCAGAGTTTGTCTCTAAAAGGTCAAGAACTTAAATATATACATATAGAGAGAGTGTATGACACACACACACTCAAAATGCTGTTACTACACCAAAAGCAATGGACAGTAATCCCTTCAGATCAGCTGACATGTGGCCTGGGACCCAAGTGTCAGAGGTGTTTTGTTCTTCCCTTTGAGTCAGAGAAGATGCGCTGTTTGACGTCATGCTTCTCTTTAACCCCTTTTTATTCAGACCTTTCTCCTGGAGCTGCCCCTCCTTTGCCTCCGGTGGCTGCCATGCGGCGTCTCCTGCCTCTGTGTGTGGAGGGGGGCTTCCCACTGATAGCTTTTCCAGTATTTTCTACCCCTGTATTCCATATAAACTCGTAGCTGATCTAACCTTGATCGAATCGGAGTGCGGTTTTGTAATAAGACCCCTTTGCAGGTGACTTTTTTTGCCCATCAGGAGATCAGCGGACGCTGGAATGTCATTTGGGGCGGTGCTGACACATGTTGACACCCATGTCCATTTCACCTAGAGAACCGTCCCCAAACTCCTGAAACTGGGAGAAAACAAGTGCTATTGCTACTTTGAAAAGTCCTCAATTTTGGAATGATTTGTTTAGCAGGGAGTGACTTGTGATGCCAAGCTGAATCAGCATTGGAGAATCTACGCCTTTAAAATCTCAACTAACAAAGATGAAGTCGCAGAATCATCTCCAGACGTGAGAACAAGGAGGATCACGTGGGTCGATAGCCACCTTCTTAACCGGATTACGTGTGCGGGTGTCTGTATATACATACTTATACCTCCGCCCCAAAGTTAGTCTTTTTCTACTCACTAGAAAAGACTGGAGACTTCCTTTTTACATTATTTTTATTGGAAAGGCGGATATACAGAGAGGAGGAGAGACAGAGAGGGAGATCTTCCCTCTGTTGATTCATTCCCCAAGTGGCCACAGTACTTGGAGCTGAGCCAATCCAAAGCCAGGAGCCAGGAGCTTCCTCCGAGTCTCCCATGTGGGTGCAGGGTTCCAAGGCCGTGGGTCGTCCTCTGCTGTTTTCCTGGGCCCCATACACAAGGAGCTGGAGGGGAAGCAGGGCTGCTGGGATTAGAACCGGCGCCCATATGGAATCTCGGTGCATACTAGGGGAGGAGGTTAGACGCTAGGCCACAGCGCTGGGCCCAAGACTACAGATTTTCTATCAAAATGAACATTCAGAAATGTACACCTGCCACTTTAACTACCATTTTGAAATGTGTCCGAGAAAGTAACCCACCCATCTGAGCAGGGGAAAGCAATCAAAGACATTAGTAACTGTTGGAAAAGCTAAAACTAAATCTGCTTGCAAAAAGCATGTTTCTAGGGGCATATCGGAAAAGCTCCAACGGACGACAAAGCCATGGAGGATTTTGTGAGACAGCCAGTTACGAAATCCACACATCAGTGCTTTTTTGGAGATACACAAACACGACAGAAGACGAGATGGGAGGGAACCCTCAATCTGGGATAGCGAGTAAGAAATAGCTTGGAATGAACTTTGAAAAGAGCCTCTCAATTGCATGAAAGAGCTATAAAGTGCTTCTAAAACCCCAGAAGTCAAATCTGAGTAAAAGGAAGAGTGTACGTGTTCTTGGCTAGAAAAATTCAGCATCGTAAGGACGAAAATTTTACCTACTAATTTATACATTTTACAAAATCCCAAGTAAAATTGTTCATGGATGTGTTCCACCCTGGAGTTAAATTAGTTGATTACAAGGTTCATTGGGAAGAACAAGCAAGCAGTGGGTGGCAAAACATGTTGATTTTGCCTTGGTGATGCTTTTCTTAGGAGCCTGTGGTTTGAGGGGCTAAGGTGGAAACACACAGCTGGGAATTGGTGCACCTTGCTGAGCTAGGCGGAACGGGCCTTGAGGAGGAGCAGGCACACTGGGGAGAGGGGCCGGGATGCTCGGGGGAACCCCGGCTCTCCCTGGGGAGACCAGGCTTGCCCCCCAAAATCCCACAACACAAGCCGAGGCCCTAGGAGAGACCACCACTGAATGCTGGTATCTGGGGAGGATGGGGTGAGAGGCAGGAGACGGACGGCAGGGACCAAAAACTCCAGAGAGGAGGGACGGTGGAAGACAAGGACACGGAGAGGCCCCCACAGGCCGCCGGCCCACCAGGCGGCAAGAGGTGGGAGGTGAACATGCGCTTTCACCTGGGTCTGGGAAGTGAGGGTTCACGTGCAAGAAGCGGCAGGGTGGGGCTTGCAGTCTGTGTGCAGGGGCTGCCGTGCTGGCGCAGAGGCGCAGGCTGCAGCCCAGAGCAGTGGCAGCCCCTGCGGAGGCACTGGGGCTGTTCTGCTTCAGATGCGGCTCCCTGCTGATGCCCCCGGGAAAGTGGTGGGAGATGGCCCCTGTGTTTGAGCTCCCATTGCCCAAATGGGAGGCCTGCACAGGGTTCCTGGCTCCAGGTTAGGCCTGGTCAGCCCCGGCTGTTGCAGCCATTTGGGGGAGTGAAACAACAAATGCATGATATTCTCTCTCTCTCATCTACCTTCCAAATAACAAATGCATCAATAGCACCCGTGTGTACTGGGTGGCGGTGTGGATGAGCTCACAGAGGTAACTGTTAAATAGAGCATTTTGGTGGCTTCCCGAAGGCCCTGTGGCTGTGCAGACACAGCCAGGCACGAGGTGAGCACACAGCAGGTGTGTGTGTCACAGCGAGCAGGCCTCTGCCTCCCATGTCCCAGTCCACAGTGTACTGTGAGACTCATGAGCTCATGCCACAGTCATTCCTGAAGTCAACACGGTGAAGACTGGCCAAAGTGGGCTGAATGAGCTGATCCACTCATTTGTGTCAGTGTTCAAGGCGGGCTTCCCGCGTGCTGGGTGCGATTTGGACGCTTGGGATAAACAGTGAACAGAACAGTCAGAGATGCCCTGACGACGTCCACTGCAGCTGTGAGCAGCCGGCATAAGTGGACAGATCACTGCACCCAGGCTTAAGTGCAACAGGGCAGGATGCAGCTCTGAAACCAGGGAAGACGAGAGCTCAGGTGGATTTCCTTTACCTTGGCTGGTTTGTTTACTTTCAAAAAATATTATTTTGAAAGTCAGAGGAGAGAGGAAGACCTTCACAGAGATCTTTCGCCTGCTGGCTCACTCCCCAGGTGGCCCTGAGAGCCAGCGTACGGCTGGCCAAAGCCGAGAGCTAGGGGCTTTGTCCAGGGCTCCCGTGTGGATGCAGGGACCCAGGGACTTGGGTCGTCCTCTGCGGCTTTCCCCAGGTGCATTACAGGAAGCTGGATCTGGCGTGGAGCAGCCGGGGCACACACTGGTGCCTGTGAGGGAGCCCGGGGTCCTGCAGGCCATGGCTTTACCTACTGTGCCACGGTTCAGGTCCCTGACAGACTCATTTAAGCATATATTCTTTAATGAAGGTTTTAGCTAATGGGAAAGATATTTAACTTATGGTCACTACTAAGAAAGGAACCAGTGTGGGGATCATGTGTGACGCTGGCATCCAATATGGATGCAGACTCTTGTCCAGAGCGCCTCTTCCCTTCCAGCTCCCTGGCTCACACACCTGGCAAGGCAGCAAAGGATGGTCCAGGTGCTTGGGCCCCTGTGCCCATGTGGGAGACCCAGATGAAGCTACCTGGGGAATGAACCAGCAGGTGGAACAGCTTTTTCTCCCTGCCTCTCATCCTTTAGCTATTTTAGGCTCACTGATTCCATGGAGCCATCAGGTGATGACAATTTTGAGTGGATGTTTAATGCAGACATATGATACCATTGGGGATGCCCACTACCATATCAGAGCGCTGAGCTTAAGTCCTGCTTCTGTGCCCAGTTCCATCTTCCTGTTAATGGGCACCCTGGGGGGCAGCAGGTGACCGCTGAGCGCTTCGGTATCTCCAACCCGGTGAGAGACCTGAAGCTCCTGGCCTCAACTGGGCCCAGCTCTGGATGTTACAGGGATTGGGGAGCATGAACCAGCTTTGGAACTCTTTTTCTGTCTCTCTACATTCCATATTAAATGAAAGAAATTAAAAGATTTTATGTATTAACCTAGCTAAGAATGGATTCAATCAGTAATTATAGCATAGGCTGATGAGACATAAACTACATGAAAACATCGCAGAATGACTAAATACAAGCAGTGTCAAAACATAATTTAGCAATGATTTCTGCCAACCACAGCACAAATAGCAACTCAAAATTAGGCAGATTTTTACCACCACACAGAAAATACTTCAATATTCCCAAACCTGCGACACATAAAAATAACTGTTTAAAAAACATACTTTCAAAAATTTAAAATGTCTAACCCATGTAGATACAATGGTAAATATCTTTATGAAATTTTAAAACTTTGAAATTAGTAAGAAACAAGAGAATTTTTCTAGTAAAGAAATAAACCGTCCATAAAATATTCCCAGAAACTTGATCCTTGTGGATACTCTTGGCGACAAACATCAACATTTACCTTTTTATGTTTTAGACTGGGTGTGGTGCGGTGGGTGGAGCCGTTGCTTAGGAAGCCCACACCTCACAGAAGATGCCAGATATTAAAGCAGATATTAAAACCTATTCTAACCTCAAGGTATTGAGTCAAATTTTACAGAAGGAGATTTTTTTTAAAGAAAGATTTACTTATTTTCATTTGAAAATAAAGAGATACAATACCACTGAGAGATCTTCCATTGCTGGCTCACCTCCCAGCTGGCAGCAACAGAGCTGCTTCTGGGGCTCCCACGTGGGTGTAGATGCCCAACACCTGAGCCATCTTCTGCCTTCTAGGTGCATTCGCTGGATAGAAAGTAGAGCAGATGGGACTCGAATCAGCACCCACATGGGATGTCACTGAGGCAGGGGACTTCTTAACCTTCTGTAATACAGTGTTGGACCTGGAAACAGTATTTTTCAATTCCAGAAGATCACAATAGGTTTAGAAGACGGGAAAACAGAATCAACCTGAGTATGCATTAGTGGGAAATGGATGTTCTAGGGGAAACCCGTGGCTGCCCCAGGGCGGCCCTGGGACGGGGTGCTACAGGAAGACGTGGGCTGGCATTAGCGCCCTCCTCCACCTGCTGTGTTGGCTGTGGTTTGAGGTGCACTCAGATCTCCCTTCCAGGCAGAGCCAGCCTGGCCCTGGCTGGGCTGCAACGGGATGCTGATAATTACATGCACTGCATATTTCTCATTGATATTCATGCTGACAAGGACTGTTTTCATGGGAGGCATCACATTTCACTAATTTCAAGATTCTGTCCCCTGTCCTGCCTCCCACTTGCTCTGCCCCTAGGTCAGTCCCTCCTCCCCACACCACCACTGCATTACAACAGCAATGCCAGAGGGCACAGACCCTCCTAGGCAGAATGTATAGGACAGGGAGAGCATACAACCCCACCGTAGGACACATTCTACAGAAAGGACACCAGCTCGGAGCACCTGTGGCTTAGGAATGTATATTTCAAGCTCCCTCTGCAGGTAAGAACAGGATGGCAAAAGCCAGTTCACGCTCAAGGGCTGCTCCTGGGAAGCCTGAGAATAGGCCAGTGCAGGGTAGAGTTGGCTGAGCCGGCAGACAGAGGAAGCAGCAGTAAGGATGTGGTTAGGTGTGGGGTGCTAGTGAGATACAGCAAGTGGGTGCTAACAGGAAGCTAACCATAACAGCAAACCCAGTGCTAACTGCTAACCCTAGCCCCAAACTTAATCTTAACCCCTAACTCTAACCCCAACCTTGATCCTAACCCCTAACTCTAACCCAACTCTAACCCTAACCCTAACCCTAAACCTAACCCCAACTCCAACCCTAACTCTAACTCCAACTTTAATCCTAACACCTGACCCTAATCCCAACCCTAATCCTAACACCTGGCCCCAATCCTAACCCTGATCCTAATCCTAGCTCCAATCCTAACCCTAACCATAATCCCAACTCTAACTCTAGCCCCAACCCCAATCCTAACCCTGATCGTACTCCAAGCCTCACCTTTAACCCCAACCCCAACCTGTTCCTGGAGGTGCTACAATAATAGTTGATCTTGTGCCGAGACCCCAGGGCGCAGCAGACCCATCTGGCCTGATGGAGAAGTGAGTCAGAAAAGCAGCAGGTGCCTGACTGGGCAGGACAGTCCCCACGTGTAGGCAACTAATGGGTCACACAGGGGGAAAAGGACCTGCCTGGTGGCACTGGGTGACATCACCCGCCTTCCAGGAGACGTGACTGTGCCACACCCTCGGACTGCTTCCAGCCCTCGGTTTCCACATAAGCGACGGTGTAAGGATGGCAGCAGCACCCCCACAGACGCAGCATCATCTCGGAATGAATCCCTACCTTACTCGGTGTGGTCCTGGTTGTGGGTTTCAGGGAGGTCCGTGTGCTCATCCATGGCTGTGGGACACACCCCTTCCTGCAGGGCGGAGCACTGCGCTGGGGAGGCTGGGGGCCCATGGCTTTCACCAGTGTCCAACACTCGCACAGAGGTCGGAGGGTGTGGGGACTCCTGACAGATGACACCTTCACAGTCTACATGAGCGAGGCCAATTCCTGCTCACGCTAGGTCTCGTCGAAGAGGCAGCCCCAGGAACTGGGGTTGGGGGAGCCCAGGTGTGGGCAGATGCCATCTGAGGCTGAGTGGGGGCAGGGCTCCCTGCTGCCTGATTCTCCTGCGTGGAGGAGCAGCTCTGTGACGCACAGGTGCAGGAGGGCCCGTTCCAAGGTGCAGCCTTCGACACTCAGGGTCTGTGCTCTGGCCCGGCCCTCCTCACGGCCCCTCTTCTCCTTCCCTCTCTTGCTTGGTTCCTTACATGGCTGATTGGCCAGGACAGATAGCCACTGACCCTCACGGATGCCTGTGTTGGCATGTGCAGGCTGCCCCTCCATGGACATGCCAAGGCCCAGGCCAGTGCTACCTCCTTCAGCCGTCTTCCTGAAGCTTTGCAACTGAATGACACTCCCTGCCCCCACCAGCACCCCATGTCCTGTCTGCTCTCACATCTCCCCCGACTGGTTGTCCCTGCCTCCATGCCTGGGCCTGTGTGAGCTCTGTTTGGAGAGCCCTCAGCTCGCTCCTCGTCAGAGCTGTGCCAGTCTACACTGACTAGTGCACCCTGCCTGGGAAGGCAGTGGCTCTGTGGACACTTGCCCAAGGTCTCAGGATGGGAGGGAAGGCCCTGGTGAGGTGGGCTGGGCAGGAAGATGGTGTGCAAAAACCTTCTTCCTTTTAATTTTAGGTCACTAGTGTGTGTGTGTGTGTGTGTGTGTGTGTGTGTGTGTGAGAGAGAGAGAGAGAGAGAGAGAAAGAGAGAGAGAGAGAAAGAGAGAAAGAAAGAGAGAAAGAGAGAAAGAGAGAGAGAGATCTTCCCTCCAATGGTTCACTTCCCAAATGGCTGCCTGTTGGGATGGGGTACTGAAGCTGCTCCCAGGATTAGGAAAGGCCGTCCCAAGATGGCGGCTGGCCCAGGGTCAGGAGGCGGGGTTGGTCTCACCAGCAGGTAAACAGGAAGTCACAAGGATAGGCCCTTGCTGTGATTATGTCATTGCTACTGGCCTATCAGCGCCAAGTGGACCCACGGGGAGAAGCGATTGGTGGAGAATGGTATAAAAGCAGCTGGTAAAAGCAGCAGAGGGGGGACGAGGAGGAGAAATACGGACGGAACGAGAAGAATGGTACAGCAGAGAGGGTTGGAAAAGCTAAAGGCGTACGGGATGAGGAGGAGAAAGACGGAGAAGAACGGGGCAGCAGAGAGGGTTGGAAAAGCTAAAGGCGTACGGGATGAGGAGGAGAAAGACGGAGAAGAACGGGGCAGCAGAGAGGGTTGGGAAAGCTAAAGGCGTACGGGATGAGGAGGAGAAAGACGGAGAAGAACGGGGCAGCAGAGAGGGTTGGAAAAGCTAAAGGCGTACGGGACGAGGAGGAGAAAGACGGAGAAGAACGGGGCAGCAGAGAGGGTTGGGAAAGCTAGAGGCGTACGGGATGAGGAGGAAGATAGGAAGAAAGACAGACGGAACGAGAAGAACGGGGCAGCAGATGAGGGTTAGAAAAACTAAGGTGTTAAGGGACGAGGAGGAGAAAGAAAAACAGGCAGCAGAGAGGGGGAAAAAAGCTAAGGCGTACGGGACGAGGAGGAAGACGGGGAGAAGGATGGAAAGAGAACAGGGCAGCAGAGAGGGTTAGAAAAACTAAAAGCAATAAGGCCTTTGGAGAGAGAAGTATGGGGAGGAAAGCAGAAAGAGGGATGTAAGACCTACGGGAAGCAAGTCAGGAAGGAGAAGTGGAGAAAGAACATAAAAGCAGCCGCTTTTGGCAATAAGGGTTCCAGCTTTTCCCAGACCCTTAAGAGTGCCTCTTTGTTAATGTCGCTGCTGGTTAGTGGCAGCTGCCAGAGTCGGGACTGGGCCAGAGGGCAGTCAGGAGCTTCTTGGTGCAGGGGTCCATGCACTTGAGCCATCTTCTGCTGTTTTCCCCAGGCCATTAGCAGGGAGTCTGGGGGGGATGCCAGTGTTGCAGCAAGCAGCTTGAACGGCTTTTCTGCAACTCTGGCTCATAGACTGCTCATGGTTGTCTTGGGTCCCTCTAGTTCCCCTTGGTGGTTACTTCGCTCTGAGCTCTGATGGGGTCCACACCATGGGTCAGAATGGCTGCTGTCCCTCTCTGTAGAGCCTCACCAATGCGGCTTGCTGCCCATTTTCTCAGCTGCAGCTTATCTGAGGATAAACTTGAAACATCTGAGTGGGCCGGGGAAGCAGCTGCTTCCCTCGCACCATGCTCAATGTTCCCCACCTGTCTTCCCTGGCTGGCAGCAAAGCTCCTTCCCCCATTGCCCATCAGTCCCGCATGCCCCACTGGCTGACGCGCCAAACAGGCAGACGGTGACTCTCCCTGGGCATTATCCTCTCTCACCAAGTCCTCTTAAAGACTTATTTTTATTGAAAAGGCAGATTTAGAGAGAATGAGAGGCAGAAAAAGATCTGTCCACTGGTTCACTCCCCAAGTGGCTGCAATGGCTGGAGTTGAGCGGTCTCCCATGTGGGGGCAGGCTGTCCTGTACAACCTTCCCAGGCCACAAGCAGGGAGCTAGATGTGCAGCAGTTGGGACATGAACCGGGGCCTGTATGGAATCGCAGTACTTGCAAGGCAAGGATTTAGCCACTGAGCCATCATGCTGCCTGCCTCCTCACCTCCCACCAATAATGGCTTTTAGCCCATGTGTCAATGCATGTTGTGCTGGTGTTGGCTTGAGACACAGGCTGTAGCCTCCCCTACTCCCACGCCCCAACACGTTGGGCAACACAGACGTCAGGTGGGTGACATGCAGCCTGTGCATTCCTGGAGCCGACAGAGAACCAAGCTCTGGGCAGGCGAGGGCACAAAATCCTGATTTGGAGCACAGAGGTAGTGAGTAAGTTTAGTCTGTCTTGGAAGCGGACAGCAGAGGACAGCATATCTAGAGGAAGTCCAACAGGTGCTGTGACCTGGGACAGGTGAGGGGGTCTGGACTACTGTGATGGTGACAGGGCTGCAAGGGCACAGAGCCTGGATGAAGCAGAGGTGGAATCAGCTGTGGGGGCGTGAGAGGAAGTACAGGCACGGCCTTGCCTTGGCTGGCTGCCGCAGCTGTGCTAAGAAGCCCAAGGAAAGTTCTGCTTAGGATGGGTTGAGTCTGAGCTGCCTGGGAGCCATCCAGGTAGAGGTGAGCAGGAGGCCCTGAGGTGTCCACCAGGAAGCCCATGGAAGAGGCGGGGAGGAAGTTGGTTGTGGCCTGGATTTGGCCCTGTGGGCATCAGAGTGCCACAAGCCTGCTAGGATTTGGCAGAGCGAAGCGGGGAGGGGTGGTGAAGGGTGAGTGGCAGGTAAGGGTGTGCAGGCACGCAGGTGGACGACTCTCTGGGGAGCCGGTGATGACAGCAGGGAGCTGGGGCGGGGTGGAGGCGGGCTAGGGGGGTGCCTGCCTGCTGCCCTTGGGTGCTTGGCCAGGAACAGGGCATGTAGCTAAATGAGGCACCTCATTAAAGCTGACACATAACTCCTGTAGCAACCTCACGATGTAGAACTCCCTAATCAAGAACAGCTTGTGGACCAGCCCTTCCAAGCACTTTGCCAGCTCATGAGTGCACGCATGCCACACAGTGGTCTGGTTTGTGTGGCTTCTCCCTTTGTGGCAAGTTCTAGGTGAGGGAGTGCACCATGAAGCTCCTGACAGCCTGCTGGCCCCTGATGCCATGATGTGGCTGCTGTCCCTGCACTGGTGCTGGCTGGGTGCTGTTTGTTCCAGCAGATTCAATATCCTGGGAGCAGAGATTGCAGCAGCTGGGTCATGAAGCATCAGGGAGACTAGGTGTAGGAGGGCTGGGTGGGAGCTGAGGCTGTGAGCAGGCGGTGCTGTGTTCTCCCTTCCCCCACCCCTTCCTAGGCTCCCCCGTCCTCACTCCATCACTTTCCAGTTAGAGCAACAGAAGCATCTGAGGTGAGAGGCGCAGGGCAGCCAGCATTAGGCCACCAAGACCATGATCAGGTAGCAGCCTGGTAAGTTGCCTGGATCACCAAGTCATTCCTGTCCTTTCCCTGTAGTCTGAGTTGAGGATTGCAACCAGGGAAATGCTGCTGGTAGCTTCCTGCTTGTGAGGCCGAGGCAGGGCCGGGCTGCTGGGTCCCAGGGAAGGGGGAGATGCCAGTGAGCAGGTGGGCATGGCTCCACCCTCCTGTGAGTTGAAGGGAGCCTTCAAGCTCCTTGCTGTTGTCTGGGTATGTAACTCATGGCAACTAATTACCATTGCACCTGCCTTGAGGACACACTTGAGAGATTCTGGCATTGCAAGTGAAAGATAGCTCCCCGTGCACTGGCCCAGGAACGTTGAATTCTTCACTGAGTGCCTGGTTCTGCTTCCAGTTGGGGAACTGTGGATCCAGGCCTCAGGTTTAGCAACTTGTGCTCTTTGGAAAGAAAAAATATTTGAAAGAGGGAGTAACAGATTTTCCATTCATTGGTTCACTCCCCAAATGGTCGCAGTGAATGAGGCTGGGCTAAAGGCAGGAGCCTCCTTCAGGTCTCCTATGTGGATTGAGGGGCTCAAGCACTCGGACCATCCTCCGCTGCTTTCCTAGGCCATAGCAGGGAGCTCGACTGCAAGCAGAGCAGCTGGTTCTTGTACTGGTGCCCATATGGGATGTTGGCAATGCAGGTGGCATTCTGTGTGAGCTACCCTGCAGTGCAGGGTGATGCCTAGGTGGTCGGAGGCAGCTCTACCTTCTCCGATGCATCTAGCTCAGCTGTAAGGTGTCCCAGATCGCCTCCCAGGTTGGAAGCTGCTCCTCTGGAGCCAGGAGCCTGGAGCCTCTGGGTCTGGTGGAGTCCAGTGTTCTTGAGGTCACATACTCTGGTTTTGCTCTGGAGGAAGTGGTAGAGGCATCTTCCTTCCCAGACAACTCTTTGCAAGATGAGGCTGCTGACCTGGGATGGGGACTTGGCCATCTCTCTGGCTGTTCCCACAGACCCACAAGCACTGTACTCACCTGGTCCTGCCAAGCATTTGTATCCTCCGGAGAAGTGGAGCTGGGCCTGTGTTTCTCAAAATGCACCCTGTGGATGTTCCTGGGCAGACAGGAAAAGGTGACTGAGTGTTGAACGGAGTGTTCGTGCCTCAGGACTATGCAGGGTCGTTAATGAGGGGCAAAGATGTGCTTGTCTTCCAAGGAAGAAGGAAGCAGGACACTTCCTTTAACTCTTGGGAGAACACCCCATGGAACCCCTACCCTCAGGCCTGACTCCAGGGAGGGATTGTCACTGTCCTGCAGTGATGGACTTGGTGCATGGAGCTGATAAACACGCATGGACTGACTGATCAATAGCTGAAGTTTTAGTGGCATTAGACTTTATACACTGAGGGTTGTGTAGGGTTAGGGTGGAGGTATTTAGCTCATCAGCAAACCCATCAACTGTTCTTTAATTTTTTTTTTTTACAGTCTTTACATAGTTAATTGGAGTAAAAAGGTTCAGGGGCTATAGGAAAGTGGGTAAGACTATTTCCATATTGTTTCCTTCATGTTTAAAGGGGGTAATAAGGGAGAAGGCCCACCCAATTTCCTACCCTCCCCAGGTCCCGCATGTGGGGTATGCTCCGAGGTTCTTGCTCAAGTGGTTTTGATAGTTCACCAGTTATAAATTGATGCCAATCTTGCCACTCCAAGCACTATGAGGTCCTTGAAGAATCCACTCATTGACATAGTCCATCAGAGTCTGTTTGCCCTGTATTTTGCTGCCAACATAGCTGAGATGGTTGATGGACCTGTTCTCTTTTCTTGGTTAGGGTTCTGAGTCCAGTATTTCGATTGGGGAAATCGCCAAAGAAACTTTGAGGTGTTCCCAGACCAGATTCTTGTATGTACTAGCAAGCACAGGGCCCGGCACAGTCCATTACCCTGATCAGCTGGTGGTTGTGATCGCTGGGTTGACTGTTTTCAGCCCTGACTTCCACTGGAACCAATGGGTGTTGCAGTCCAGCCTGGTGCTGCCCAGCACATACTCAGCCCTCACATAAACCAGTGGGAGCTGCAGCCTAGTCGGAGTGACCCACAATAACCACCACCAGGCCCACCCCCTACCCTGGTTTGCCAGTATGTGTAGAAGTAGTCCAGTCTGTCCCACACCCCATTCCATCCAGTCCCTGTCCTGGTTTTCATGCCCTCCCGTGGAAGTGGTAACCCAAGAGGGGTGAGCCCACTATTTCCCTCCGAGGCCTCTCCCACTCCTGGATTATGCACTCTCCAGGTAGTTCTGTGGTTTGACTTGACAGAACTAGCCCCCAGTGCCAACTTCTGCCAGTTGATGCTGTGGCTAAGCCCAAACAACCCTCACCCACTCTAATTTTGTTTGTGCCAGTAGGAATAATTGGCCCAGCCTGGCTTTTCCCTGATCTAGTCCACATGAGGCGTATAGGTATTGTAGCCCTGCTTAGTCTGGTCTGCCCCCATCCCAGCTCACACTCCCCAGTGGGAGTAGCTGTCCAGCAAAGGGGACCCTCCCTTATTCCCCCTGCCGGCTCTGCCTCCTCCATTCCTGGTTCTCACATGTGCTGGTTGGATGCTGCGGTCACTTCTGTCACAGGCAGCCTCACCTTGGCATTCTGTATTCACTAGTTTTGTTGCGACCGAACCCGGCTCAACACATACTGTTCTGGTGCTTGGATTTGCCAGTGGATGATGTGAACAGATTCGGCCTGGTCTTCCCCTGATCCATGCCAGATGTATGCCCATGGGTAACTTTCCATGGCCTGTTCTAGGCTGTTTCCTATCATGTTTGTTGCGCTTACCTGTTGGATCTGTGTCATACCAGAGGCGTTGCCCAGACTCCTCCATCAGAACCTCTCCCAATGCCAGGTTTCACGCATACCAGGGGGTCCATGAGCCAGCCCTAGTCGGTTCACCCCCTGTCTTAGCAGGAACAGTGGCTTTTCCTGACTGGCCTTCAACCCAACCTGGTCCTTGCTGTTGAATGTTTCAGCCCAGCCATGGCTCGTCCATACCCACGTACGGCTCACACATGGCTCAGTAGGGGTTGAGACCTTGCCTAGTCCGTCCCACATCTACCCTGGTCCTCCAGGACACCAGAGGATGTTGGAGTCTGGCCCGGCTTGGTGCATCCAATCCCAGTCCACATTTGTGCCAAGGGAGACTACAACCGTTTCTGGTTCAGAACGCAGCCCCCATTCCAGATCACACGCCCTTTGGTGGGAACCTCAACGCAGCTAGGGTTGTCCCCCTTAGCTCCCCAACTGGGTCTGTTCCTAGCCATAGATCACGCATATGCCAGTGGCTGCTCTCAGCTTGGCACAGCCCCTCCCTTGTCCCAACTTCTGCCTTAGACACTGTGGCTTAGTGTTCCTGGCTCACGCAGACCAGTAGATCCAAGAGCCTTGCTCAGCATGACCTGTGCTCCATCCTGGTCTCTAGTTTTGCTTGTGGGCTAAGGTTTGCTCAGTCCTGCCTGATCTACCCTGTTCCATTACCAATTAACACATTAGCCAGCTGTTGGAGCTACTTTGCCCAGCTTGTCCAACCTCCAGGTCTGGACCACATGTTCACCAGCGGGAGCTATGATTTGCCAAGGGAGTTTCCCAAGTTCCTCCACTAGATCCACTCCCAGACCCAGTTCTCATACATGCCATTGGGTTTAGGTCAGTGCCCGGCGCAGTCTGGCCTTCCATTTGGCCTTGTATGAGCTGGTGAGCGTTGCAGTCCGGCCCACCCCACACCCTAATAAGGATGCACATTTGGGTGTTGCTGCCCTGACCAGATTGTTGGGGGTTCCTTTACCTGTGATTGATGGCAGGCTCCTTGGTCACATCCAGCCCAGTCCATCCCCACCCCATCTCTTGAACTAACCAGTGGGACTAGAATTTCCACAGGGTTTGGCCCACACATCGCTCACAGAATCTGCTCCCGGTTATGGTTCTAGTGCTAGTTAATGTAGTGGTCCTGCTTAATGTGACCCTTCTCCTGATCCATCATCATGTCAGGTAACAGGATATGATTCTGCTGGACAAGCCCTGAGCCATAGCTTTTGCATGGACTGGTGTTTGGTGGTCAGCATTCAGTGATTACAAGTTTTTCAAAGGAAGAGTTACTGTCATTGGGAATCTTTACGATTGCTTCACGTCCTAGAAGCACAGTGAGTTCAACCTGGATCTACCTAAGCAGCGGCTCAAAGAACCAAAACCCTAGAGCTCCCCGGCTGGGCGGCCAGTAGGCAGAGCCTGGCACCAAATGACGCACTGGCCGCCCAGGGACAGCTCACCACGTGCACATGGTGGCTGGTGTGTTGGATCCAGGCATGAGAAGCCCCATCAACTGTTTCTATGCTTTTGTTTGGAAGTCCTTTTGTCTTGTATATTCCACCAAGTGTTCTCCT
This sequence comes from Ochotona curzoniae, assembly GCF_017591425.1. Classification (NCBI taxonomy): domain Eukaryota; kingdom Metazoa; phylum Chordata; class Mammalia; order Lagomorpha; family Ochotonidae; genus Ochotona; species Ochotona curzoniae. The sequence goes on along the minus strand of NW_024465405.1, from coordinate 3,324,187 downwards.
GCATATACTTTCCACTCAACTGTTCTTATACAAACGATATTCCATCAGGTATACAAAAGATAGTCATTCAGTTATCATGCTAAAGGATATCCAATCAGTTACTCACAAGGCACCCATTCCGTTGTTTATCACACAAATATTGTCCAACTGTAATCCTGTGCTCGCTGACCTTCTAGGGTCACAATGTCCTCCTACAAAGGATGGCAGTAAAGTATGAGCTAATGCGGTGAGCCACGTTTGAAATTGCATTTTCCAGCAGCTATGCTCAACAGTGAAAAGGGTGGGATGACTCTCCATGCCTGCCGAGACCATGGCACGCAAGATGAGGCTTGCCTATGGGAGATTGTGTCTACACTGGGGATACGCTGCACAGAGATGGTTCGTGTCTTGGCACAGCAGCAAGGCATGGAGCGCATCCTGCTACCTGCTGGGCGAGCAATTAAAAATGCGTATTTCTGGAATGTTCCATTTTGTATTTTCATGGGTGATGGGAATTTCAGGAAGTATAAACAGGCTTCAGGGTGCCCTGCAATGGCTTTGTTTCACAGGTTGACATTCAGGTGTCACTGAAACCGTGGTTCTCAGAACACTTCTGGGACCAGCAGGGTCCATGTCAGCTGAGCTGGACCAGGAAGGGAGCTAGAGAGACCCTGTGCCTGCACAGCCCTGTGAGGCGGTGGTAACCCCTGCAGCCATTGAGCGCTAACTAGACTCATCTTGATTTTGCAACTTGGTATATGAAAAGTAATTCATAAAACTCTATTAATGTTTTATACTGGGCCGGGTGTGGTAGGTTAGTGACTAAAGTCCTCACTTTACATTCGCCAGGATCCTATAGGGGCACCAGTTCTAATCCCGGCAGCCCCACTTCCCATCCAGCTCCCTGCCTGTGGCCTGGGAAAGCAGTTGAGGATGGTGCAAAGCCTTGGGACCTTGCACCCACATGGGAGTCCTGGAAGAGCCCTGGCTTCGGATTGGTGTAACACCGGCCACTGCAGCTGCTTAGAAGGTGAATCATCGGATGGAAGATCTTCCTGTCTGTCTCTCCTCTGTATATCTGACTTTCCAATAAAAATACATCTTTTAAAAAGTTTTATACTCATTGAAATAATATCTTAACTGTATTGGGTTAGCTAGAAAGTAGCCTTACAAGTCACCTGCTGCTTCTGTGTCTTGATGTGGTTGCTGTGACATTTAAAATTCCTGAGGGGGTCGCTGGGTGAGCCGAGTGCAGGCCTGGAGGCTGATGAGAGGTGATTGGGCACCTGCCACAGGCAGGCACAGCGAAAGGGCTTCTGTCACAATGAAGACTCAGTGTGGGTGGGGACTTTCCATTTTCTATCCATTCATGTCTGGTTTTCTCACTGTCCTCTTGTGGAGTAAAATAGAATGAGCCACATAAGCCAGTCTTAAAACTGCATCTTCAACTCTCCATTGCCCATCGTCCCCGCCCCCACTCTCTGCAACCTAGTTAGAAAGCAGATTTGAGGCCGAGGGAGCTTGCTGTGTTCAGTTGCACGGGGAAAGGAAGGACGAAATCTGGAGTCCTCGCTGCCGACGCAGGTGGCAGACGCGCCGTGAACTCCACAGCCCACATATAGCTCAACACAGGTGCACACGCCATGTTCTAGAACACACAGGCTTGGCTCCCACCTGCTGCCACAAAACAGCCTGTGGGTGGGTGGCCTGAGGCTGCCTTTCAGACAACCACATCGGAGCCATGCGTATGTGTGCCTGGCCCTATCAGACAGGCTCTGGCAGGGAGCAGGAGGGAAGAATGGGATGGGAACCTGCGGCATCTGGCTGACATTTCGGCTGAGTTTGTACCGGGGCATGCCTCTGGGAGGGCTCGGCAAAGCCAAGGGATGAGCTATCCCAGGGTGGCCGACTGTGCCTCTTGGTCTCTAGTTTAGCTTAGGTTTCCATGTATTGCATGAATCAGCTGCTCAGAAACCCAGCATTGACACGATGAAAATGTCCAACTTCTGCACCTGTGTGGATGCTTTGGTAAGCTGCACCGGGAAGCTCTTGTCACCTGATTCCTTTTAAACACCTGCCCATCCCCCACCTCCTGGTCCTTCTCCACCCTTTCCCGTTCCAGTTTCAGGCAGTCATGTCTGGTTCTGGCAGGAGTTGTGGTCAGATGGAGGTTGATGAGGCAGAAATTCTCTATAAAAACCGCCTGCAGTGTGCAGCTGGCTTGTGGTTGGCTGGTCGTGCATCCTCTCCCTGCCTCTGCCCTCTGCATACCCCACATCACACTGTCCAGGCAGGGGAGCCCCAGAACGTACAAGCAGTTGGCAGACCCCCGCTTGCAGGGGGCACCGTGGGAATGAGGAGGGGAGTGCAGTCACGTCCATCCATCGGCATGTGTCTGAATGTCCCCGGGAACTGAGCCTCCCTGAGCTACCCTGGGCTCGGGGCTGTCCTGTCCACTGTAGGCCGTTCAGTCGCGGCCCTGGTGGGCGTCTTCCCACTGGCTGCACTGCCCCCAGGTTGAGATTGTGAACTGCCTGGTGTGCTGCCGGCAGGGGTATGAGGCATCCCGCTTGGCACCATCAGCCCCATGTCTAGCAGACCCACCTGGACCCTGGCATCCTCCTGCCTCAGTTGGAGACTTCACTCCTCCAATGGTTCTGCTGACCCCTTCGTGTTCCTCCTCTTGTGCCTGCACCATCCCGATCATCAGGAAATCCCACCAGGGTTGAAACAACAAGTCTGTCCTGACCCTGAGCTCTCCTGGGTCCTGAGCTACCACCCTGCTTCATGTTAGGGCTCCTGCCCTGCACCTGTTATGCAACTGCCCCCAAGGGATGGGAGCCTTGTGTCTTCTCCATTGGTCCCCAGCTTCCCTGTAGTTCTGGAAGCATCTTCCCATTTGCTCCCCCAGCTCCTGTCTGCTGCCACAGCAAGTGCCGACGTCCAGTGGTTCGTTCTCGTGCAGGCTCCTTTCTGTGTCCTGCTTTCAGTGTGTCTCGGGGAAGAGAGAGTCTGGCAGCATTTGTTCTGCCCTCAGGAACTTTCTTTGTCCTTAGGTGGCACAGACTTGACCTTTCCATGGGAAGGGGCAGGGCTCCTAATGTGTTTAGGGATCACTTTCTTGGGTGTGGGTCGTGTTCGGAGCTAGTGGCTGAGGCAGGCTCTGTGCTCATGGCTCGGGGCGCCTTGGGAGGGTGGCGTGGTCACTCTCCCACTCAGTTTCTTAGCCTTTTTCGTTTAAGAAGGGACACAGCTTGGCAGAGAGGTGTAGCAGGTGTGGGGAAGCTAGCGGCTGGTGCTGGCAGGAGGGCTGGAGTCTTCCATGTCTCTCCCGTAGCAGTTGTCCCAACTCAGGTCAGCCAAGGGACTGGGCGCCACCCCACTCCCCCACTTTCCCTCCCTGGCCACAATGTGGCTTCAGGTACAGGCAAAGAACTGAATGAGTGTCCCCTACAATCCCACATTCAGGCCAACCACAGGCCATGGAAAGGCCCACATGTTTTAGGAGTGGGCTTGACTCACCATCTGTGTAGAGCAGTGTTAGTGTCTCTGGCCAGGCTATGAAGCAGCACGGCCTCTCGAGTGGACGGTGTGTGTTGATTTGTCGCTGTTCTACCTGGGATGTGGCTGGTGTTATCACTGAGAAGAAAACCTGTTCCCTTTGCTCCAGGAAAGATTGGCATGGGCACAGAAAACATGGGGAAGCTGGTTCAGCTTCCATCTTGCCCTCTCCCTCCGTGGCTTGGGTGGTGTCCCAGGTCCCTGCATCTGTCGCAGGTTGAGCTGCAGCCCCCTCCCCTGTTTGCCCCTGTGGCTCTCCCCATTCCTGGACTCCACATCTTTGTCCACATCTTGCTGCCTTTTGACTGTGCAGTCCCCATGGCTGGCAGCTGTCACTCTTTCATCTCAAGTGCTGATGTCTCCCTCCGCCACCTCCTATCTTGCCCCAGTGGCTCAGCTTGGCCTCCTCCAGCCACCCCCGCCTCCTCCCGCAGCCCAAGTCCTGCCCAGGCCTCCCGGGTGGCTCTCTCTATCCTTCCCATCCTCTGTGGGAGTTCAGACCCTTAGCAGCCTCTTAATACCTGACCCTGCTCTGGCTCCCCCAGCCCATGTTCGTGCTGCTGGATTTCCCTAAACTGCAGCCTGGATTGTGCCATTTCCCCATCTTTCCAGCTAAGCAAAAGTCATGCTGCTGGGCTTGGTGGGCATCCAGAGAAGCCCTACTCTCCACCATGTCCACTCAATGTCCCACTGCCCCTGCTGGCCCTGGGACCTCGGTCATTCGCATACAAGTCCCTTGCATATGGCTGTTGCTCAGCCAGCCTCCCATCAGGCTGGGGGCCCTGACCACTGAACCCCATGTGTCCCCGTCCCGTCTCCCCTATTCCTACTCCCCGCTCCTGGGCTGTGGCGGTCCTGAACTCCTGCTCAGCTTCTCAGGGTGCCCAGTTCTTTCCCAACAGCATGTTGGTGCCCCTGGGGCCAAGAAGTCAGACACAGGCTGACAGACATGAGGCTTTGTTGGGGAGCCAGGGGGTGGTGGCGGGACCCTGACCACACCTGCCATGACCTCCACTCCTGCAGCTGCTGGGCTGCCTCCACCTGCTCACGCCTGCAGCCGAGGCCAGCTCCAACACGCTCTCCTTCCTGCAGCTCCAGTGCCAGCTTTTCTTCCCAGGGGTGTCTCCTTCACGAGAAGAGAGAAGTGCTCCCTGAGGGCAGAGCATCACTTGACCAGTAAGTGCTGATCAATGACAGCAGGTGCTCATCTCAGTGACCAAGCCAGAAATGATGGCCCCTACATTTGCAGCTATTGTTATATAGGGAAGAGTGTGTGCTGAGTGAAGCCCAGTGACCGCCTACAACTGGCAGAAATGTGGTGAGCTGGGATCAACAGTCTCCTCCCCAAACCCCAATGCACGCCTCACATCCTGTCCCAAGAGGCCTCGTGAGGCTGTGCACATGTCCACGGATGCAACGTCTCCTGACTTAATCCTTGACACTCCAAGGCCCATTGGAGCAGAGTGGGAACATCTTGGGGTGCCCACCTGGGTGTGAATCATAGGGCAAGTCACTACCCCGAGAAAATGTGGACGAGTCTTCTATAGAAGATGGATGGGAGCGTGGTGATCTACCCTGTACCTTAGACAGGACTTGGTGACACTGTCCCTGCTGGAAGCCCGTGGGCTCTGGGCCCTAAGACATGGCCCTGGGGAAGTACCAAGTACAGGTGGGACCTTGAGGGGACTGGAATGAGGGGCTGGGTCAGCACAGCAGGGTTTGTGGGAGCTCTTTGCCTGGGGACGATCATGTGGGACTCTGTGCCTCCGGTAAAGCAGCCAAGTCCTGGAGCAGGTGGGTGTGTTAGAAGCCAGGGCAGAGCAGAAGGTTAGAGGGGTTGCTGGCACTGGGGAGGCACAGCCAGCCTGAGCGGCCATGGGCAAAGCTGTCCTGTAGGGCTCGCTTCCATGGCATGTTTTCCTGGAATCTTGGTGAAATGGGAAGTGTGGCGAGAAGAGATGGTGTTTGTCTAGTGGGAGGGGCTGGTGTGACATGGTGGCACACTCGGGTTGGGGTGGTTTGAGGGGAGGGTGGTGAGGCGGTGCTTGCAAAGGTGTGAAAAGGCTGGGGGCAGCATGAGGGACAGTGTGTCCCCTGGGGCTAGCGCCACCTGGGGTACGCTCAACTCTCTGTATTGGTGTCTGTCCCCAAATTTGTGTGTTTTAAAGATTTATTCATTTGGAAGGCAGAGTTAGGGAGGCAGAGACAGAGATTGCCCACCCGCTGCGTTTACGCCCCAGATTGCTGCAATGACCAAGGCTGGCGGGTACGAAGCCAGGAATCAAACTGCTTTCCCTCTGAGTGCAGGGGCCAAGCTTGGGAAAGATCAGAAGTGGAGCACTCCAATCGCACTCACCTGGGATGCCAGCAGCACAGGTGGCTTAACCCACTGAGCTACCACACTGGCTTCATACGCTCCCAAATTCTTCCTTGGAAATTCTACCCCCTAAGGTGAAGATATTGGAGTTGGGGATCTTGGAAGGTGGGAAGAGGTGGGCAGTCCTCATGGCTGGGATTGTGGCCTTGTCCCTTCCACCTTTTGGGGGTTTGAGAGGGAACCAGAACACAGACGTCAAATGTACTGAGGCTTTGCTCTTGCATCTCCAACTCCAGGACTGTGAGAAGGGAAGGCTCGTTGCTTCTAAACCCAGTGATCTGCGATATGTGGCCACTGCGGCCTGAGCTGAGGCACCTGCTGAGGTCTCCAGTCGTGGATGCTGGGGGCTGCAAGGGTTGGCAGGTGGTGGCCCGTCCAGCCATACTCGCATCCCTCAAGCCTCCTTGGCCTGCGCTGGCCATGGGCTGGTCACGCTGGAGTTCAGAAAGCAGCAGGCACCGGGGATGTAGTCCCTGTGCATCAGTATCCTGGGGCAGCAAGCCAAGGCACCACCGGGCTGTGGGGTGTGAACCAGGACTGAGGTGTCTGCTGGCTGTTCAGGGCCATCCATCCTCGCCTCCGCCCCCATTGTCCTCCTGGTGCTACTACATGGAGTCAGCCCTGCTTTCCATGCTCTCCTTTGGGAGGGGTCTTCCCTGCTGGCTGCTGCCCCTCACCACTGTACTGCGTAGGGGACATGCTGTCCCCTCTGCCTGCCCAGTGAAGTGCTCCATTTGCACTGGCCCTGGGCACATTCCTCTGCCTTCCCCACCTTCCCTTTGCAGAGGGATTGGAAAGTGGGGTCCCCAGAGTCGCACCTAATGGAAACCAGGGGGTGGGAGGAGCAGACGGCTTGGCATAGTCTGGCTTGTGGGTTTGTGGGAAGCGGTGCCCTCCTTGCTGCCCTCCCACCTGGTTCAGCTGTGACACTCCCTCCAGTACAGTCACTCTGACATTTCAAAATCTGACATACGCATAAAAATCGTTGGGTAGTTTTGAACTTTAATCTGCCCTTGACCTGCATTCACTGGTGTTGCTCAGAAGTCTATTGATTGGATAATTTCTGCTTCCAGAAAATTCACCTTGGACTGAAAGCCACACCAGGAAAATGATAGAAATAAAATTTTACAGAAGGAGAAAAGATGAAAAATACGGGTTAGGGAAAAATTCTAGAATATCCACATAGCCATATACCGTCATACAGTCACACAAACACGTATACAGCATGTGTGCATACAAAACTCGCACATACATGGTCAGATACAGATACAACCGCACACAGCATAACACACCCACAAACATACAAGCCCCTATGTGTAACCATACAACAGCACAATAAACAGCACACATACGACTGTGTGCACACACCTGGACACATGACAGATCATCTGTGATCAAGCGCACACAACCAGAGGAGGGCCACTCCCCTCCTGTGCGCACACACCACACCCCCACAGCTGCCTCACAGTCCTCCCTCACCTTCGCCCAGGAGCCAGACGGCCCCAGGCTTTGGGCATCCCATGGAGTTGTGCAGACCTGGAATTTTCTTCCCCAGGAGCCCAAAGGAGGTGATGCAGGGCAACCCGACCGTGAAGTTCAGCCGTCCCAGTGTAGCCCTCTCGGGTGGTCCAAGAAGCTTGGAGGAGGGCTATGTGTGCTCTAACACCCAGGGGTTTGTCCTCCACTTCTTCCTCAGGGTTCTGCAGCTGAGCTTGTGTGGTGTGGCCATGTGTGTGAGCGTGCTCGCGTGTGGGGTGGGGAGAGCGGAAGTCCTTTCCGAGGGAGTCGAGCCAAGCCAGCTTCGTGATTCGGTGACGCTGATCCCCACGATTGTATCATGGGCCTGTGGCAGTCCGGAGGGGTGGCATGACATCGCCTTGACATCGCATGACATCGTGACACCATCACACCCTTTCCATCCTGACTCAGTTTCTTGGCTCTGGACCAGGGGCTGTGGAGGTTGGCAGCTGCTCAGTGCCCTCCTCCCTTTAGCCAGGTGTTTTCTCAGGAAAGACACGGGGCTTCCTGCAGGACAGTCACTGTGGCTCCAGCGAGAGAGCAGAGGCAAGCCCGAATTTCAGCCTTCCTCCTTCACGCCTCTTCCCCTGCTGCTGGCCTGGCTTGGCGTGTTGGGCTGTAGGGGCTCGAAGGAGAGCACCCCCTGGCGCAGTGGTAGGTCTCGATTCCTGACCTGGGTGAGCCTGGGCCTCCTAAGCTTCTTTAAAGTCAAATAGCCTCCCACTCACCACCCTGTCCCCGGCTCTGCTCCAGATGAGCAGTCAGCCTCTGGGAGTGGTCTCGGTGTGGGTAGGTCCATACAGCTGTCCGAGGGACAGACGGACAGAAGATCAGTCTCTTCTGAGGTTTCCCTGCAGGTTAACTCTGCTCCCAGGGGCAGGACGTGCCCAGGAGCGTGGTGCTTGGGCTGGTCTGTGCCCATCAGGGATGTTTCCTCCTGCTTTCCTCTTTGAGCTCCATCCAGACCTCAGCTGATGCTGCCCCACCTTCTCCTGCCTCACAGCTGTGCTGCGTGTCCCTTCTGCTTGGTCCCGGAGCAGCTCGACATTTCCCTAGAACCATCCCTGATTCTTAATTATTACCTTATTCCTAGCTCTCGGCCGATGCTAGTAGGGCAAGGCTAGTGCAGGTGTCTCTTGGTAAGTACAGGGATCACATAACCCAAGGACGTCCCTTGTATAAAATAGTGCCCACCTGTCTTAAGTTCTCTTGTGATCCCTAACATGGTGCGAATGTGTAAGGAGTTAGAGTGTGCTGTTCAGGACTAACAAAAGATCTGTGTGTTCAACCCAGACTTTTTTAAGGACCATTGTTGGTTTCATTTGAAAGGCAGAGTTGGGGGGGGGGGGAAAGGAAAATAGAGATTTTCCATTCACTGGTTCTCTCCTCAGATGGCTACAATGACCAGGGCTGCGTCAGATGAAGCCAGGAGCCTCTTCCAGGTCTCCCAGATGGGTGCAGGGGCCCAAGTACACAAAATGCTGGACCCCTGAAAAGTTTCCCTTACTTGCAGGTTTGGACTCAGAAAGAATAACATCAGTGTGGTGTGTATCAGACAACGGTGTCCACAATCATGCTGTAAATCCATCTCTCCCAGAACACAGCGACTGAAGGTGACAGCCTTGTGCCCTTGCACCTGCTGGGACATGGCACCTGCTGGGGGACACCTGCTGGGGGCCACGGCACCTGCTGGGTCAGGTTGGACTTCAGGCTTCACACCATCCACTCATCTCAGGACTGCTCCCTTCTCCTTCTGGTCCTGCTGGCTTTGTGGCTGCAGGGATCAAAACCTCCAGAGGCCAGCCCAAATGATGAAATTCTCCTCCCTGACCATTCCTCTCCATGAAGACAGTCGCACGGCCAGGCTGAATTGCAAGGGACAAGGGGGCACACAATCTTCCCTTATTTATGAGTTTCATGCTGAGACAACCAGTGAGGGCCGAAGACTGCATGTTACTCTAGATACACAACGCCGTTTTCTGGACACACATGCACACACCTGTGAGAAGGCTTCTTATAAAATAGGCATGGCAAGTAAGAGTAACTTGAATCGTAAAGGGATAACAGCTGTCACCATGTCCTGTAATAAAAATTCTACAAAGGTTGTGAGGTTGGCATGCGGTTGCAGATGCCTGAGCTAGAAGGCTTTGGACCCAGGCACCTCCCTGCCTCTCTTCCACGGCGGCCGTGGTTGGGTGATGTTCAAATTGTTGCTTGTGCTTTAGCCTTGGTGTATGAGATGGGAAAGGAGAGGTCCTGAGGTGGAGACCAGTGTTGCTTGGTGACTGGATGTCTTAGCCATTTGGGGCTGGCTTGACGGAGAGCCTGAGGCTGGGCAATGCATGAGGACAGGGAGTCTTCAGGCTCATGATTGTGGGGTGTGCACTGTGGCACAGTGAGGGGCCTTTGGGCATCACAGCTTGCGGATGGGAGGAAGCAACAGGTAAACTGAGGAAGCTGGGCTCGTTCAAACAGCCTGTTCTCACGGGCGTCGGTCCAGACCCCACGAGACCCTCGACCCTCTGGCTTACAGCCTTCCTTCGCTTTTGCCAAGTGCTCGGCCAGCTTGTCTTCAAATGTTTCCTTTGTTCTTTAATGTTTTACTCTTTGATTGCAGCTTGTGTGTTAAGCCGGTTGCTAATTTTCCAGTTTGGGTGACTTCTATGTCTCTTGGAAGAAAATGACCCCACTTTTTTCTAATGTCTCAAAATTTTTGCCTCAATGCTGGACATCGTGAGTAGTACAGTAGAGATTGGGGTACATGGTGCTGTGCCAGGAGGGGCAGACACTCTGTGCTGTTGGGGTGCTATGTGACTCAGGTCAGGAGCTGAGCTGCATGAGGGGTTCCTTGTTGCCATGGTTACGCTCGTCTCTGTGGACTGGTTGGGATGCTCAGCGTCTCTTTTCCACATGCAGTTCTACATTCCCTGCATGTGTCTCTGCCACAGAAGGGTCTCCCGTGCTCCTGCCCCTGTCCCAGAAGAGATTTACCCCCTTTTCCCAGTGCTTGGATTTGATGAATCTTTTGTTTTAGAACTATTTCTGTAAAAAGAATATTAATCCTCCCCCTCCCATCCCAAGTTTGATCTTCAATCCAGGGAAAGTCAGGTTTGGTTGCAAGCTTGGGGCTGCTGGCTACAGTGGAGCAGTTTCAGCTTTGCAAGCCCTCTGTGTGTCTAGCCTGAAGAGAGTCTCCTATGATTGGGTTTAAAGCTATTGAATCAGCAGCACACTGAACTTTGAAATAAGGGGTCCTAGGATCATCTTAAGGCTTTTAAAACACTATTTATTGTCCTTATCTAGTCTATGACCTCATTGTGATCTGATTAACAAGTACCTGAAATGGTTTTCTTGCACACCACTCCTGTTAACAAACAAAATAGAACCTTCTTTATTTTCTGACCCTTTGGAGCTGTTAGATGGATGCTCTGGGGGGATCTAGACCAAGATGAACTACCCAGCAATCACACTCCGATGAGGCCTCCTGGGCGAGGCTTGCGAGCGTCAAGAGCAAGTTGTGGTTTTCCTGTGCGATGCGTTTGACAGCTGGTTACTTCCTGGTATACCCGTCCAAGCGGGCAGCATTGGGCGTGGGGTTGTGCCACTGTCGCGTGCTCACAGCAATCTAAGATCCTCTACCTCCCTCGTAAAGCACACCCTCCAATGAGCCTCGCCAGAGTCTCAGATTAATGGCCACTGGAGCCATTTCCCAAACTATTAGGTTGGCAATTAATTTACGGTTAATTAACTGCAGAGCTAGCCATTGAAGCTGTGGGTTGGCAATGATGCCTGAAGCTTCAAGAAGGAAGGGAGGGGAGGGAAGCGAGGAACAGCAGGAAGGGGAGAAGGGAGGAGTGTGAAGGGAAAGGCCAGAGACCCAGCTGGAGGAAACTCGAGGAAAAGCTGGCCTGTGGGTGCAGGAGGTTTGGCACGTGTACATCACTGCTTCATCCTCTGTACATGGATGCTGCCAGAGCAAAGCGGAAGGCGAGCTGCTTCCGACTGCCTTTAGTTAAGTGTCGTTGAGAGCAGTCGCGGGACTCCTTCAGGACACCAGTCATAGTGCCAAGGTTTCCTCCGGGAAGCGGTAGATCATGCAGCTGGCACCTGCTCGTCCAAGTAACTCATGAGGACTCCCAATGACAGGCTAGTGCCAGCCAGGGAGGTGCCCAGGCAGAGCGTAGAGGGAGGGTGGACCTCTGTCCCAGCTGCTGGAAAGAGCAGAGGGAAGTGGGCCAGCCCAAGGACGAGCTGATGAGGTGACCATGGCCGAAGCCCGCCACAGCTGTGAGGTCCTGAGAGGTTTAGCTGTGTGGTCACCCCTTCGCCTGAGAGTCAATGAGCATTTTCTGGATGGGGGTTGGAAGATGGCACCTGGCCTACTGTCTGCTTTTATAAATAAGGGTTTCCTGGAGCCCAGCAGTTTGCTTGCTGCTGGTTGCTTTTGGCGGCTTTGCGGCTGTCATGGCAGAGCCGAGTGGTTGTGCCAGAGGTCATGACACTAAAAGTGTCATTGGGGGGTCTTCTGGCCCCCATTCTAGCAACACTATAACCATCTGAGGTGGAAGTCTCACCTTGCACTGTGCTCTGTAAGGTGGAGTCGCATGGATAGTGTGACTCCCAATAAAGATGGCAGCCGGTGGCCGTTCGCTGTGGGACAGCCATCTCCATTTCTGGGGGTCCTGAGGACATCATGGGGCATCACATACAAGCCCTTGTGGGAATCCAGCACTCCTTTCTTTGCTTGTTTCATGTCTTCTTTCTCCTTGTCTGGCTATCAACACTGGGTCTTGGCATCAGACCTGAGACACCTGCCGGCACAGGTCCTAACGTAATGCCGGTGACCACAGCACTTAGGAGGAAAGGCCTGCAGAGCCAGGACCCTAGCATTGATGTGGACAGAGCCAGGAGGAGGCTGGAACTTCAGGAGCCATGAGGACTTCCTGCAGGGATCCTGACACGGGGCCCTGGCCAGGAGCAACATCTCTGTTCCAGAGTCCACCTCACTGGCACCTGGAGATGGAGAGAAGCAAGACAGGCAGTGTTGAGCACGTGCTGTGATTCCAACTGTGCTACGAGCTTGCCATGTAAAGCAGGAGGCACAGATGCCCGGACCCCTGCTATACCTGATCCGTGTAGCAAGTAGGCTCTCATGCTAGACGAGCCACACACCGTCGGAGAGGACTCATCTGGATCTGGTTGTCAGCACAGCTCTGTGATCCCTGTGCTATGGCCCTTGCCTCCCTTCCTTCTGGCCCATCTGGTTAAAAAAAACACACATTTAGTCTGTTGGCTCACTCCCCAAATGGCTACAATAACCAGAATTGGGCCGGTCCAAACCCAGGAGCTCCTTTCCAGTCTCCCATGTAAATGCAGGGGCCCAAGGATCTGGGCCATCCTCTGCTATTGTCCCAGGCGATCAGCTGGCAGCTGGATTGGGGGTGGAGCAGCTGGGACTCAAGTGAGCACCCATATGGGATGTTGGCACCAGAGGTAGAGGCTTAACCCACTACGCCACGGTGCCTGCCCCAGGGTCATGTGATTTCTAACTTGTTCACTCCATCTGCTTTTGAGAACGAAGCTGGCAAAGCCTCTGGGTTGGAATAGGGCTGCTGTGACCTTGGGTTCCAGGTGCCACTACTCAGGATCTCTCCCAGCCAGTGCCGGGAAATTGTGAGTGTCTCAGCTTGTTCTGCAGTGTCCAGAGCCAATCCTCAACTTTGCTTCTTCAGAAGCCTGATGACTAATAAACTGATGGTCCTGCACCTTCCTGTCTGCGCATGGAGCCAAAGTCCTGGGGCTGCAGGCCTGTGTGGCTGTGCACACTGGCGTGTGTGTGCAGGTTCATGCTCCTTGTGCACGATCAAGTGTCTGGAGAAACATGGTGAACATGAGGTCAGAGACCCCCCCCTGCACGCGTGCCTCTTCAGCGGTGCCAGGGAGCCAGAGCCAGCTGGCCTGCCTCAGAGCGGTGGCCTGCACTGTGGACCCTAGCCGGAGGTGGTCTCTTCAGGCACGTTGGCGGGGTTTGGGTTACTCTGCCAGGATCTAGTGGCAGAGCACCACTGCCAGGAGCTCCGGCAGCAGAAATGCACTCCCAGCGATGGCAGGTTGGCTCCCCAGGGCTGCTCTCCTTGGCTTGTCCTGTCTGACTTCACACTGCCGTCCCCCATGCTTGTCTGTGTCTAGGCCATCCCTTTTCCTAAGAGCCCAGCCGAGCTGGCTTACAGCTCACCCTGATGGATTGCAGTTTTACTGGAAGGTACTAGGGTTTGGGTTTAGTGCATGAGCTTGTGGGGCCACAGTCCAGCCCTTACCACAGTGAGCCCTGGGACGCCGTGGCCTTTGCCCTGACAACTGTTGCTCTAAGTCCCTGAGGGCTTTTCCTCCCACATGGGTGCAGGGTCCCAAGGCTTTGGGCTGTCTTCCACTGCCTTTCCAGGCCACAAGCAGGGAGGTGAATGGGAAATGGAACAGCTGGGACACTAACTGGCGACCCTATGGAATCCCGCGCTTAAAACATGAGGATCTTGCCATTGAGTCTTCATGCTAGGCTCACCCATGAGTTTTTGTTGGTTATCACTGCAGCCTTGCTGGCCCAATACACACAGCAGGTGCACATGCTGCAATGCAAATGGAAAGCGTTCTTCTTTTCCACACCAAGCACAAAGCTGTCTTCTGCAGGGTTGTCTTAGCAACCCCGACTCCCCCATCACTCATTAACGACCCCTCGGCTCGCTCCTGCATGTGGCAGATCACAATGGCTGCAGGGAGTCGGGCTGAACTCACAAGGGGCACAGCCAAGTGCTTTGGGGATGCCTTCTGTCCACCCTCTGACCCTCTCTGCAAACTGCCCCCAGATATGATTCTATTTCTTGTAAGAGTTTAAAGAATTAATGGATAAGGGTCCTGGGAATGTCAGAGGGAAAAATCTGAAGAAAGTGTCTGCTTTCATGGGTGACACAGTTGGGAAAAAGTCCCCACGCATCCTGACTACGTGGGGCAGTGAGCTGTCCCAGGAGGAAGCCTGCTGGGCATGATTGGACTGTCTAGTACTCGCGTTAAGACAACCCAGCTGTGAGACAGAGGCAGGGGATGTGGCAGGGAAATGGCCTGGGTGACAGCGATTTTGCCATGACTCACCGTGTGTCAGATTCCCCAGGGCCTAGGACAAGCTTAGTCCCCATAAGGATGAGGTTTGGTTTATGGTGAGGGAGGAAACGGACGGATCCAATTCCAGTTGGGCTCATAATTCAGATGTGGGCATCATGCTTCAAAGGGATGAAGGGGAAGGAGACCATGGCTCTGTGGGGAAGGTCCGTGGGGCAAAGGCATCAGAGCACAGACGGGGCCGGACCAGGCACCGTGCATACACGACATCTTCCTGGTGTTACGTGGGTGAGCCTGCAGTGCAGAGCCCATTCGGTGGGAGATAGGAGATTGGCTGTCTAACTGCGGGCTCAGTCCCTGCACACAAGAGATGTTGAAGCAGAGATGAGATATGGAGAGAAACCTGCGAAGTGGTAGGGGAGATTGAGTTGTTGTAGCGGCAGAGAAACATTGTTGAACATCCCTAGTCTTAAAAACCTGACTTGATTTGAAACTCATTGAATATGACGTCGGCATTCAGAAAGTTTCTGGTTTTTGGAACATTCTAGAGTTCAGATTTCCAAGCAGGACTCTTCAGCCAGATATTCCCGCTCTGATTCCATTTTTAACCCAGCCCAGACATCTTTCTGAGGGAGCTTCATGCCTAACCTATGCGCGCAACTTCTGGCAGGTGTAATTGTTGGCATCCATGATGTACCAATTTTTGTTTTACAGAAGAGATGTAATCCTTTTTATTTGAAGGGTAGATACAAAGATAGAGATAGAAAGAGGGAGATCTTCCACCTATTGGTTCAGTCCCTAAGTGGCCACAGGGGCTGGCACTGGGCTGATCTGAAACCAGGAACCTGGAACTTCTTCCAGGTTGTGCATGTGGGTGCAGGGGCCCAAGGACTTGAGTCATCTTCTGCCTCCCGAGGCCATAAGCAAGAAGCTAGATCCGAAGTGGAGTAGCCAGACTAGAACTGACGCCCGTGTGGGATGCCAGTCCTGCTGGCTGAGGCTTCATTTGCCATGCCACGGTGCTGACCCCACGGTGTTGTCCCACACAGGATGTGGGTCTGGCATGTGGTCTGTGACCTTCTCCCAGTGCCCAGCTTCCCGGATGGGAGCTGCAACGCCCACATGGGAGGCAGCCGGCGTGCTCAGTCAACCCACAGGAGGTTGCACACAAGGCTGAGGTCTGCCATGAGAACTACCACCTCCTCCTTTCTCGCTTCCCACACTCAACACTTTCTTCCGGAGCCGCCTCTCAGGAATCTGATGCCAAGCCCTGCGCTAGGCTGTGCAGTACCTGCCTCAGGAACTGTGGCACCTCAGAGATGCAGCGGGCATTCTGCCAAGGCTGACACCTGCCTGTCCCCTGAGCTGCTGGCATTAGCATTCATGACCCTCAAACTTTGTCTTTCCAAAAGCAATAATGAGATGGAATAAGCGATGGTGGGTTTTCCCATGCTTTGCGTCTGGCTAATTTAGTGATGTTTGACACTAAGGAAATTGTTAATGAACTCTTTGCTATCTCACTTCCTTTTCCAAGGCTGTGGGAGCAGCTCCCTGAGGCACAGCTTTTTGGAAGGAACTTGAGGGTCTGTAGGGGGTTGAAGCCTTCTAGTCAAGCTGCTACAGAGGACAGCTGCTCTGGGAACTTGACCTACAATTTTGTCATCATAGAGCATCACCTTGAAGCCCTCCTGGTCTCTAGTGCCACTCTCACTTGTACGTCCTGCTTCTCTCTGCCCAGGGTCAGCCCTGGCACTGCTGGAGGCTGGCAGGGGCAGAGCACACAGCACAGGACAAGCCTGCCTCCACCTCCACTGCAGCTGGGGTAACAGGCACATGGTGAACTTTTTAAAAATTGAATTTATTTTTATTGAAAATATAGATTTACAGAGAAGGAAATACAAAGAGAAAGATCTTCGATCCTTTGGTTTTTCTCTCCAAATGGTCACAGTGGCTGGAGTGGAGCTGATCCGGAGCCAGGAGCCAGGAGCTTCTTCTGGGTGTCCCACAGGTACAGGGCCCCAAGGCTTTGGGCTGTCCTTGACTGCTTTCCCAGGCCTCAAGCAGGGAGATGGATGGGAAGTGGAGCAGCTGGGACTTGAACCGACGGTCATATCGGATCCTGGCACTTGGAAGTGGAGGATTAGCCAATGGAGCCATTGCACAGGGCCTCATACTGCACAATGAAGCATTTTTTCCCATATTTTTGAAAATGAGTTTGGCTGTTTCCCCCTGGCCTCTCCAGCCAGGCATGGTGGGCAGCTGACAGAGGCAGGCGAGGTCATTGGTGCTGTCTCAGTGTCCCGGGGCCCTGGCAACCAAGGACAATACCTAGGGCAGCTTGAGCGTGATGGTAATCTACTCTTGTAGCTTCAGAGACCAGAGGTCCCAAGGCGTTGAGTTCGCTTCTTTCTGGAGGCGTTGTGTGCTCATGGGGCCTCCTTCCCTGTGGGTGTATGAGTCCTCTCCCTTGCAGATGCCAGCCACTGCTCTTGATCCCTCTCTAACCCAGCATGACCTTGGAATCCATTGGAATCCAGCTCCCCGCCTGTGGCCTGGGAAAGCAGTCGAGGACGGCCCAAAGCCTTGGGACCCTGCACCTGAGTGGGAGACCTGGAGGAGGCTCCTTGCTCCTGGCTTTGGGTCAGTTTGGCTCTGGCCATTGCAGCCACTTGGGGACTGAATCAGTGGATGGAAGACCTTCCTCTCTGTCTCCTCCTCTGTAAATCTGCCTTTCCAATAAGTTTTTTTTTTTAAAAAAAGATTGACATATGTATTTATTAAAAGCCAGAGCGAGAGGGAGAGACAGACCTTCCATCAGTTGGTTCTCTCTCCCAGCCGAGTCTGGACCGCATTGAAGCCAGGATTCAGACAGGAGCTTCTTCCGCGTCTCCAGCCTGGGTGCAGGAGCCCAAACATCTTCAGGAACATGAGCAGGGAGCTGGATTAAAAGTGGAGCAGCCTGAATAGGAATTCGCACCCATATAGGATGTCGGCGTTGAGGGTGGTGGCTTAGCTTGCTGTGCCTTGACTAGCCCCGTGTCGGCTCCCATGACCACTTGGGCCCACACCTGCTCCTAGCCTTTTTCTTTGTCGCCACAGACATGCTGCACTGCAAGGCTCTGGGCCTGACACTTGGATGGGATTCCTAGGAGTGGCATTTTGGAGTCCAGCCAGAGCTTGAAGCGGTAGAGTGAACACGCTGGTGCAGTCGGCACCGTGGCACCCCTCAGGGCAACCGCCTTCACTCTCAGCCCAACAGAGCTGCCCTGGGATGCTCGGTGCTCCCAGCTCATGTCTCTGGGAGGTCGCCTGGAGATGGGTGAGGCAGGGACTTAGAACCAGGGGTCACACGCAAACTGGGGGCTCGCTTCATCTCCAACCGCACACGCCAGGGTGGCTACTTTCAGATCACAGGCATTCCGTCCTGCATTTCCATTGCCACCCGGGCCCCCTGGGCGCTTCTGGGCTCTGCAGCACCCCAACTCCTCAGCGAGTCTCTTTCCTCCAGGTTTCTCCAGGCCCCCACCTTCCTCCCAGCCCTGTGCTCAGGCGTCCTCTGCCTGGTGTCGCTGAGCACTGGCTTGCTTCCGGCTTGCCTGCATGAGTTTGGAGTGCCTCCTTTCCTAGACTGACCATTCTCCTGCCCTCAGCTCCTCCTCTTTGGCCACTTAGCACCGCAGGTACAGCCCATTGATTGACTAACCAGCAGACAGTGTTGTGCTGTTAGTCTGGTTTTCTGTTGAGCACCTTTGGCATTTCCAGGGGGAGATGTGGATTCAACCTCCGTCTACAGGAGAGCATTCTCCATCACCACCTCCCTCCCTCCCACTGCTGTTTCCTAGTTCACACCACTGCCTTCTAAGGTCCTGCTCACCGAAGGAGGAGCCCCTGCCAAGCCTTCCACCTGCTGGGGCCTCTGGCTGTACCCCGAGGCCCTCTTCCCTCCGCATTCACTCATTATCTCTCTGGTCTGCCTGGAACCCCACCCCTCTGCTCTTCTGTGCCTGGCTCCTCTTCACCCTTCCATGGTCAGCCAGCCCTCTGGGAGCGCCTCCCCTACTGCCCACTGGAGCAGTCCCCAAGAGGCTACTGTGTTTTAGAGGTTACATGGGAGCCGTCTTGCTTTGGGACGATGGAGAGGTGGAAGGCCTATGACGGAGGTGGCCTGCCGGGCCCAGCTGTGCCCTGTGCGTCAGCGTTTACGAGCGCTTGCGTGTGCGGAGCTGGCGGCTGTGCAGCGTGGGGATTAGAGGACCACCTGTGTTGCCTGCTGCTGTTGTCATAGTGATAGGAAATTTACCTAAACATTACATGTGCCTCGTGCAGGGCTGTGTCGCACCTGGAGGCTGCGGAGGAGAGCCTGAGGCTGTGTCCCTGACCTGCCTGGCTGCGTGCCTTCCTTAGCTCAGGGACCGTGAGCATGGAGGGCTCCCACTGTCACCTGCCAGTGTCACCCAGCTAGGTGGGGGTACAGTGATGTCAGCACCCTTTAGCATCCCCGTGGGCCTCTGTCTCTATGAGCCTCCTGTGGTGCTGTGTCTCCCCTGGGAGCCAGGTGCACTTGGCCCTGGAGGGCTGTGCGGCCGTGGCTGGGCTGCCCGGCGGTTTGCGGAATGTGTGGATACCAGGGGCCTGGAGCTGTCTCCAGAAAGGCTGGGCCTGATACAATGCCAGTTCTCCATTCCTTGCTAGCTAGCTCCATCTCTCTGTGTGTGAGAATCAAAGATGGCCACAGCCCTGGGTGGCTTTTTCCATCACACCTGACAGATGGGCTTCATTCCCTCCAGGCGATCAGAGACACAACAAGAAAAGCAGTAGAGAAGTTGAGCTTGTTCCCGGGAGAAGTGCAGCAAGAAGAGGAAGTGGCTGTGTCTGTCCCTGGCAGAGGGAGCAGCCAAGGAGCAGGCAGAGGTGGCCGTGTCTGTCCCTGGCAGAGGGAGCCGGCTGAGGACTGGGCATGTCTTTTTTTTATCTGCACTGACCATCAGATTTGCACAGCACACCAAAGGTGCTTACACCTCAAGGTGCTTTGCTCCTTTCCAGACACATGATCCAACGTGTGAGCTCCTAGTGGCCGGTGGTTTCCTCCCCTGGGTTAACCAAGGGATGTGCTGTGTAGTGTAGTGTCTGTTCAGTAAATGCTAGTGGAGTAAGTATTGGGGGTGAAGTTTCTCAGGCACTCTCGGATGACCTGTCAATTATCAACTCCTATTAACCCTGGGTGGCCCCTCGGAAGGGACGATTTGCCCCAGAAGGAAGTGATTGGAACGCCAGGAAACAGTTCTGTAGAGAAGTCCCCACCAGCGGGTTAACTCAACTGCGATGTGTTTACATCAATTCCAACGCACAGAATTCCTCTTCAGGGCGTAACTACACCGGTATCCAGTTGGTTACGATGCTACATCAATGAACCAACTCCTTGTCCTACAGAGTAAGCCTCACTCCCTGCACAGGGCTGGTGCGTAACGAATAGTTCATTAAATTTGGTGTGATGGTTATTTCATGCAAGTGGTTGTCATTCTTGCACTCCCTTCCCAGTCTCCAGCCCCGGCACAGGTCTGCCCATGGAAACAGACTTTCATGACACACTCAGGTGGCCACTCAGACTTGTCCTGGTTGGTTCAGAAATGAAGCCGCAGCAGCCGGAGCCAGTCTGCCTTTCAACTTGGGTGTGTAGTTTGGATTTTCGGTAACAATGTTGTGTAATTCCTGCAGCTTCATCGCACTCCATTGCAGTGTCGTTCTTGTCCTGGGATTCCGAGTCCTCTGGCTGTTTATTGTTCTGGGTTTGATGTGGCAGATTGAAATGTGTGCCTCTGCTGGCTTTCCCAAGAGGCAGAACGCTTTATTTACTTTGGATTCCAAATTCATTTTCAGCGTTTTTGTTTCCCCTTGTTAGATCCATAAGGTTTTATTTCTACCCCCCTCTAGCTTGATTGAGGTGTTGTTGATAAAACTGGATAAATTGAAGCTGCATGGCATGATGACCGGTACATGTACACACCATGAGATGACCACAATGCATCCGGTGCTCACAGCTCCCCGTGCACGTGTGAGTGTATGTGTGTGAGTATGTGTGGTGAGAATATTTCCTGCCCATCCTTTGAGCCCATTTTCAGCACAGGATCGATCGCAGTGGCCGGGTGCACACAGCACTGTCATCCACGCCCTTTGACCTCAGGCAGGTCGCCTCCCTTCCCCTCAACCCCTGGCAGACACGAGGGTTTTCTGTGCCTCAGGTACATCATGGACCCTGTGCCAAGTTATTTCCATTTTGTGTCTTACTCATTTCCCTGCTGTGAATTCGCAGTGTGGAGATTCCTCTAGTCCTGGAGCTGGAGTCCAGACCAGCAGGAGACCAGGTGTTTTCGGTTTTTTAAAATATTTCAGTTTATATTTATTTTTATTGCAAAGGCAGATATACAGAGAGAAGAGAGAAAGATGATCTGCCTGCTGATTCACACCCCAAGTGGCTGCAACAGCCAGAGCTGAGCCGACCCATACCCAGGAGCCAGGAGCCTCTTCTGGGTCTCCCACGTAGGTGCAGGGTCCCAAGGCTTTGGGCCCTTCTCACTGCTTCTCCAGGCAACAGCAGTGAGCTGGATGGGAAGTGGGGCCACAGGGATGTGAACAGGTGCCCAAATGAGGTCCTGGTGCATGCAAAGCGAGGACTGTGGCCGATAAGCTACCATGTTTGAGGAAGGGCCACATCTGCATGCACTCAGATTCTTACACACATCACACGCCACACGCTCCTGGCCGCCTTGTGTGTGTGTGTATGGGGGGGCAAGGGCTGCTTCTGTCACTCTGAGTTGGGAGGGTTCAGGCAACAGGAGTTACAGGGGCAGAGGCCCCAAAGCACTCCCTCCTTGGGGCTGGCTTTTGGGATGATCCTGCGAGGCTCCTGCCAGTGCTGCACTCAGAAGGACCAGGCCACCTGTCAGTCTAGAGACGCTGCGGGAAGTGGGGAGGCAGTTTTGAAAGGCAGTGCATGCGGCTGAGTGCTGCTCCCGTTCCTGGCTCTGGGACACCCCCCCACCCTTGCTGCAAAGGCCCGGCCAGCTGCTGCAAATAGAGCTCCCCTTGGGGCTCCTGCTTGAGCACGATTGTTTGTCAATGCACAAGTGAGCGGAACCCTATGTCCACCGACACCTGCCCACAGTCCAAGCATGGATCTCGGCCCCCGTCTTACCTCCTGCACGGACCCGCCAAGGCGTGTGGCACATGTCTGTACCTGTCTTCATCCCCACACCCACCTCCCACCAACCCAGGGCTGCACAACCTTAACCCACACTCCTGCCGCTCTTAGTGTGGGCTCGGGGAGGCGATATATCCTACCTTTCTGGTGGCTCATGGATTGTCAGACACCTTGCAAGAAGTGAGTGCTCTAAAGCTAGAAGCCTTCTCCACCCCTTCCCCGCCCCTGCCTGGGCCAGGATTCCACGGAAGGCGGGTTTGGCTGATTCTTGCTCTTGGTGTGGTGGAGTCTTCCTCTTTCCTCCTAGCTCATTCCAAGGCAGTGGTTCTTGGTTGGGAGGCTTTGCCTCCTAGGGGACAGCTTTGGTACCAAGACTGTGGGGCAGAGGCTGCTCTTGGGATGCTGGCAGATGCCCTGCGATGCCCAGGAAAGCTCTTCCTCCTCCCACTGATAACCACCTGGCCGTAGATCCCGCAGTGCCATGGTGGGGAAGCATCGTCCCCCAGGCAGGTCACTTTATCACATGGGGATAGCACTGTGAGGCTCTTCTCTGCCTCCTCAACCCTCCGCTGTCCCTCCAGCCTCTGCTGTGCTTTGCAGGCCTGAAGGTTTGCTCCTCCTGTCTGCTACGCTTGTCTGCCCTGAGGGTGGCTCTGCTTGGCATCGGCACCGGAGGTGCAGGGGCAGAAGTCAAGAATAGAGCAGGGAAAGGCCTGGGTGCACACCTGTCCCCGCTTGGGGCTGCCCTGCTTTGGTTTTGGCTTTGGGTCCCCTGGCCTGTGCTTCTAGGCTTGCCAGGTTCTCAACGAGCCTCTGGCACACCTGGATCATCTTGTCCTATCTGGTTGGGCCCTGGGGTGCGTGTGTCTGCTCTGACCAGAGCTTCCTAGTTTTTGTGCTTAAACCATCGGCGCTGGACGCTGTGCTCTGCCGGGATTCTGATGGCTGTGGTCACTATGGTTTCAGGAACAGTGGGTCACCATGACCTCTGAAGGCACCAGGCTATTTTTCATCTCCTGTGTCTGCGCTGCAGGGGGTTCACGTAAGACATTGCCCAGGCAGGATGCCTCTGCAGCCCTGTGTAGCCAGGGGCCTTGACCCAAACATCTGAGTGAAGATCCAGTGAGACTGAGGGTGGGATGACGTGGCTGCTGCTGGTTGGCTGCCACACGCTGCGCTGGGCAGGGTGGCCTTCAGGTCTGCCTTTGGTTTTAGATGGGCACTTCCATGCATGTGTTTTCCTTTCTCTTCCTGTCACCATTTCTCCCCTTCCCTTGAGCAGCGTGTTGCCATGCCAAGGCCATGGCTCACCTCCTACCAGAGCCCTGAGTGTGCCCTCCTGGGGACTGGGCGCTAAGCGCAGGGGGCAGCTCATTTGTTTCAGTGTCCATCCCTTTGACGTGGGGCTTGCTGGACCCACAGGGTCTGGGGCTCTGGCTTCCAGGGGAGCTTGAGACCACCTGTACACTGAGCAGCCCGGCCTTGTGTGGATGAGCCCCGGGCCAGCAGCCTTGCACACCTGCCCGAGATGTGGAGCCATTCTCTCCAAGGGTGACCTTGGAGACTTGCGCGGGTTCCACCACCTCCTCGGGGGGGCCCGCTGCTCCCGCTGACGCTGCAAGAGGAAATCGCAAGAGGGGCCTTGACAGGCACTGTTTGGTGCTGATGGGCAGCCCCCAGTGCAAACAAATGCGATTGGAATGGGATGAGCCTGGAGCTCATTTGCTCGGGACATGTGGACTGTTTAGGTTCTCCTGGAGTGAACTTGCCTCGTCCTCTCTCGCACCACGAGAACTGACCACACGCTGCTGGCTCAGGCCCTCCAGCTCTTCTCTGTCCCACGTGGCCTTGACCTGTGTCTCCCCGGGGCCAGAGTTAGGTGTGGTCATTTCCGGGACGTTGCATCCGAGGGTGACTAAGGCCTTGCAGAAGTTTGCCATCAGGGCAGGCAGTGTGCAAGGCCTGCTGGGTGACTCAATGCCACCAGAACTGGAGGGTCCTCCCCAAGGCTGAACTACCCCGGGTACAGACAACACACGTGGTGACTCCTAACTCTGGGGACCGCATGGCTCCTGGCTGCCCACCCCAGAGCACAGGCTTCTGGGCTGGGAACGGGAGCCTGGAAGCCCAGGAGGGCCCAGGACGAATGCTGAATTTCAGAGGCTGTAGGCTCAGCAGGTTCCTGCTCACCAGGACATAATTCTGCAATGGCAGACAAATGGACTGGCCATCTCCCCTCCCTTCCTGGGCATCACGGATGCCAATGATATGAGCCTTGAATCCAACACTGAATAAATAATAATAATACTAATGATAATAATTTGGTACCTATTCAACTAAATTTTGGGTTAAATTTTAGAGTTCCTATTCCTCCCTTTAAAATTGTTTTTGTTACAAATTGTTACTGATGTAATGTCGGGGCTTTTAATTGATTGGGATGATACTCTGCCGGCTCTACCTTCAGACCAGAGATGGTCTCCCCAAGAAACCGTTGAACTTATCTGGACAATAAGATGCTGGACTTTATGCTTGGTAGATGCTTGCAATGAAAGAATCTCAAATGAATTTGAACTGTGGTAATGCAACAAAGTGGAGCAATCCACCATGGGGGAGGTTGGGGAGGGGTGGGGGGAATCTCAGTGCCTATAAAACTGTCACATAATGCATTGTAATCAATTAAAAAAATAACACCAAAAAATAAAATGATTCTGTTTTTAAATTTGCTTTCTAAAGATTTATTTTGTTTTTATTTGACTGGCAGAGTTAGAGGAGAGAGATCTTCCATGTACTGGCTCACTCTCCAAATGGCTGCAGGAGCCAGGAGCGTCTTCCCGGTCTCCCATGTGGGTGCAGGAGCCCAAGCACTTGGCCATCCTGTTTTCCGGATGCAGCAGCAGGGAGCTTGGTAGGAAGCGGAGCAGTTGGGACTGGAATCAGGACCCACATGGATGCCAGCACCACTGGCAGAAGCTTAGTCCTACTATACCACAGCACTGGTCCACCTTTAAAAAAATCTTAATCATTTCTTCTGTTTCGTTCCATCATTTTTTTCTCAATTTCTGTATCTCCTCAATTCACAATATCCTCCGTGTACTCATTCCTTAATTCGTTAGTGCATTTTTGTTTGGTTCTGTGATGAAAAAAAGCAATCACTTCTCTCTTGGCTAAAATGTTTAGATTCTACTTTACCATCCTTTCATCACTGATTTGTGCAACTCATTTTTATACTTGTTTTTATATGCTTTTTTCTCAAAGCGGCTGTTGTAGAATATCCCTAGAAAGTGCCTCTTGCACGTGGCTCTGCTCCGACCTTAGACGAGCTCTGTCCTCGGGGCTGCAGACCTGGGCAGAGGGACGAGAGCCCTTGTGCCACTCCTCTGCCGCTGCAGCATGACCACTTAGCTGCCTACAGCCGCCCGCCAGCTCCGAGGCCTGTGTCCAGGAGGCTTCTGGAAACTTCTAGGCTGTGCCTTGTGGCTGTGGGACTGGTCCCTGCATATTGACAGCCCCTTCCTTCTCATGTGCTCCTGTGGATCTCCAAAGGCAGCAACAGATGCTTATACGCTCTCATCCCAGAAACAGCCCACGTGTGGAAAATAGCCTCGCTGAGGCCAGTGCCATGGCATACCGGGTGAAGCCTCTGCCCACAGTGCTGGCATCCCTTATGGATGCTTGTTGGAGCCCTGGCTGTTCCATTTTCTTTTTTTAAAAAATTCTTTTAAAATTTTTGATGATATTTACATAGTTAACCAGGGTTGGAAGGGCCAAGGACTAGAGGAGTGTAGGTGAGACCATTGTTTCTAAATCTTCACCCTTCCTCCTGTGTCTGGGAGAAGGGGGAAGTTGGAGAAGCCACACCTAGCCTCCCTGCCACCCCGTACCTGGCTGCTGGGGAACAGCCACCCAATGTCATCCCAGAGTCTGAGTGGGGCCTGATCTGCGGGTTCCAGAAGCTTGAGTGATTTCAATAGTTCTAAAATGCTGTCAGTCTCACCCCGGAAGGATGAGGAAATCCTTCCAAGTTCCATTGGCTGACACAGTCCACCCAGAGCCTCCATTCACATAGGTACTTGCTGTCAATGATTGGTGGGAGAGCTGTCCAATTTGTTCTGCTCTCCTTCCTCTGCTAAAGTATGTCCTCTGCAGGCCGCAGTGGACTGCCGTGTCCTCCATGTGCATCTGGGTGTGCCATCCACTGTTCCAGTCTAGCCATTTAGGAAGCCCAGTTCTGACACATGCACTTCACAGTCAGACAATAGATCTTACAATTCTCCCCAGGGTTGGAGTTTTGAGTCCAGTAGTTCAGTTGAGTTGATCCCAAAAGAAACCTTGTCCGGAGTGATCCCGGACCTGACTCCTGTGTGTGCTTGCCAGTAAGGAGTCCAGCTCAACCTGTCACCCACATCAGCCTGCACACACACTGGTGGTTGCAATTGCTGGGTTGGTTCTGTCTCTAGCTCTCTTATGTAAACCAATGGATGCTGTGGCCCAGCCCAACCCTGGCCACCACACATTCGGCCTTCATGTGCACTAGCCAGAACGATAGCCTTGTTGGGACAATCTAATAATCCTCACCAGGCCCGCTCCCAGCCCTGGTTCCTATGCTTGCCAGAATGTACATCAGACTGGCCCAGACTGTTCCACCTCCTACTCATCTCTCACATACATGAATGGGTGTTGAAACCCGGGTCAACTGAACTGATCCCAATATCCAGCCCACACTCAATGCCAGCAGGTGCTGCTGCCTCTCTGGCCAGGCCCACCCCTGGACCTGATTCTTGTGCTCAGCAGCGGGAGTTGCAGCCCATCAGAGGTAACCGTGGGTACCTGAGCCAGGCCCACTCCCAGCCCTGGCTCTTGCATTTGTCAGGTGGTTCTGCAGTTTAGCTTGATAGGACTTTCCTTGGTCCCAGCGCTTACCAGTTAATGCTGCAGCCAAGCCCAACCAACCTGTACTTACTCTGGCTCATGCATACACCAGAGGGTACAGTCTGTTAGCTCAGTCTTGCTCTCTCCCAACCCAGTTCACATGCATGCCAACAGGTGTTGTGGCCCTGCCTGGCCTGTCTGCCTCTAGTCCCAGCTCTCATGCTCACCAGCATGAGCAGTGGCCCAGCAGTGGGGGGAGACCCTCACAGCCTCCCGACTAGGCTCGCACTGCTCTGACCCCACCCCCTGGTCTCATGTAAGCTGATGGGTGCTGTGGCCTGGCCCAGCCAGGCCTGTCCCCAGTTTCAGCTCTTACTGGTGGGTGCTGCCACCCAGCACATCCCAGCCAGCTCCCAGTCCTAGCCCTAACGTGGGCTGGCTGGTGTTGCAGCCTGACTCGGCCTACCCTACACCATGACTCAGTTTTCAGACCTGCCAGTGGGTGTAATGAAGCAGTTCAGCCTGGCCTGCCCCCAAACTTGCCCCACGTGTATGCTGGTGGGCACTGTAACCTGGCCTGGTCTGGGCTGCTCCCAGCTTTAGTTCTTACACTCACCTGCAGGGACTGAGTCCTGATCAAAGGGTTCCCCAACTCCTCTATCAGGCCTCCTCCCAGTGGCAGATCTCGCACACACTGGTGAGTTCTTGGGCCAGACTGACTTAGTTCACCTCTCATCCTGGCAAGAATAGCAGCCTTGTCCAACTGGCCCATACACATTCTGGTTCTTACTGTTGATGTTACAGCCCAGCTCTCATATGGTTCAGTGGAACTGAGGCCTAGCCCAGCCCATCCTACACCTACCCTGGCTCTCACAAGCACAGTGAGTTCTGGGGTCTCGCCCAGTCTGGTGCACCCCAGACCCAAGCCATATCCATGCTGAGGGGTACTGAAGTCAAGTCCAGCCCAGAACACCACTCCCATTTCAGCACCTGTGCTCACCATTGGGAACCCCAATCCAGGCCCTTGGCTCTCCAACTAGGTCTGTACCCAGCCACAGATTTTGCACGTGTCAGCAGTTGCTCTGACCCAGCTCTGCATAGCCCATCCCGCATCTTGGCCTTTGCCATCAGATGCTGCAGGCTGACCTGTCTCAACCTGCCCCCAGTCTCAACTCTCCTTGCACCTTTGTTGGGGGAGGGCCTGCCATTGTCCTGCAAGAAGCCCTTTGGCTAATAGGTGCAACTGTTGGGGATAGAGGTATGCTGGAGGCCAGCTCCAGCCAAATTCTCAGAACTCGCGAAGGGTGCGCGGAGAAGGCGTAAGAGAAAATAAATGGACCACTACGATTCCAAGATCATAATGGACAATGCGAGAAAGCTGTCCCCTTTATTTATACAGAAGCTCTGGCAGACTTTTTACATCATGGTCAAGTGGGTGTTTCCAAAGATAATTCTGCCGTTTTTCTCCTTAAAGCAGGATGTTATCCATCCTGACCCTGTGGTCAGGAAGTTCTCAGTAGACGGTGCATATCAATCAGTAACACATTCCTACTACAATCCTCATTCTACAACTTAATCTTGAATCGGTTAAGGGCGGAAATGCATCACAGAAGGAGGGACCTGATGGTCAATGGGGGCAGCAGAGAGAGAGACAGCATGAATTGTAAAAGGCCCTTTTGCTAAGACGTTATCAGCAACATCAACTTCCAAGCTCACATTAATAGTAAAGACCCATTCCGCAGTGGCAGACAATGCCTAAGCAGATTACAGAATTCTCAGCGGGGTTGTCCGTGTTCTGCAAAGGGAGGTGGAACTGCTTTTCAGGTGGTCGTGGAGACATCCCCTGGGCACTGCCATGCAGCGGGAAATTCCTTGCGGCCTTGCCAGCAATGGGACAGTTCTCTTCACACACCTTCGTGTCCTCCGCACCCACTGCATGGACCCCAGCAGAGGTAGATGGGCATTCTTCACAGGGGCAAAGCCCAGGGCCTGGTGGAGGTGAGGGTGCAGGAGTAGAGCGACAGCGTGCACCACGTGCTATGTCCAGCACACCTCCTGCCAGCGCCCTTACCCCATCGTCTGCTGCTAACCTCAAATGTCACCAACGTCTCACTTGGACATTCCCGTTTTCCCCAGAAATGGACTGTAGGATGGCACTATCGGTCACTCCAACTTCCCTTCTTTCAGGGTCATTCTACAGAGAAGCAATACTGGCCCAGACTGCACTGCCGCACTCAGCTCCGTGGAGAGCAGCAGAGGCGACTCCCGTTGCCCAGCACTGAATGGAGTGATGAGTCTGCTGCAGCTCTGACCTCAGCCATGCTGCCTCCTGGAAGTCAGGCTCTCTGGGCTCTCCGGCTGCCTGCAATTCAGCTGAGAGGTGATCCAGCCCTAGCAGTAGGCTGCTGAGTGCTCTGCATGTCAGAAGGAAAAAGCACAGACCACTCAAAGCTCTAATTTAGCATTTGCTGGTTTGGCTGCTGTGCATGGTCCCATGTTGGCTGCCTTCAGGCTAAACCACTGGCTTGCGGAGTTCCTGAAGCTGCTCTCCTTGGCACCCGTAAGCGGTTCCAGGCTGACTCCGGTACTCTCTCTTCTGCTCGACCCTGTGGTTCAGAGCTCAGCCTTTGCAAAAGCTGCCAGTAGCCATGACAGTGTGAGCAGTGGCAGGTCTGAGGGGACCTTGGGGCAGCAGCGTGGGCCCACAGCTTCTTCCACAGACACCTGGGCCTCACAGTGCCCTGCCCAGACTGTACCCAGTCCCTGGCCACCTCCGTCAAACAAGACAGCGCGGGAGAAGACCGTTGGAAAGACGGTGCTAGAAGTAGAACATGTGTAGTTTTACAGCTCTTAGTTGGCTTTGTGATTCTAGAATCGGGCAGCAGTCCAGACCCACAGCAGTTCAGAATGGTGTGTTCCACCAGACAGGCCGTTTGTAGCTAGAGAAAAGGAAGTGACATAGAAGAAGTGAGGGACAGAGGCCGCCTGATTGGTTAGCACTCAGGGCTTTCTCATTTGCATACAGATTGTACATGTGACTGCCTGTGATTGGCTGGGCCTCATCCACCTGTAACAGAGCAGGTTATAGCTGTACATCAATGAGCCAGTTAGGCTACAGGGGGCTGCTGCAGAGAAAGCTTTGGCCAAAGTATCAATTAGACACAGAGGCAGGCAGGCACAGTCCGGGCTAAGCTCTGTCACTGATCAACCAAGGCAAGAACTTGGAGGTTCCCAGCCAGGCACGTGCTGAAGGTGTAGGGGCAGAGGGCGATGGGTAAGGGGGATGGGGTACAGAGTCCCAAGCCTCTGTCTCCTATTAGCCCAACCTCCTTTAGCTGGCACTGGGACGCTGGCGTTGGATAACCCTACAGTCATGCTTCATGAATCCCTTTTCTTTCTTAGGAGCCTAGAAGCCTAACTGATTTTTTGAGTTTGGGACAGTAAGTTTTGGGTACGGGCCAACTGGGATGATGGCGTAAGGGCGTGGGTGAAGAGAAGTGCACGTTTACACAGGACCTATGTGGCCCAGACAACAAGGAAGTCAAGTTCTAGAAAACTTCATGTCCAATTAGTTGAAGGATGAATAAGGGGATCAATTCATTGAAATGAGCTGCCTGTTTTCCTATAATAGTGTTTCACAGGAATTTCCAGAAAATGTGGAGGCAGCGAGGTGAGGGGGCGGAATTGAGGGGGGCATATAAAACATGCAAGCCAATTTCATGTAATTTGAGAAATTACTATTGGAGAGTGGCTAGAAACACTTCAAATTACAGAGCTTGGCTCTTTAAGCTACAACCAATTTTTGGTTGTAACTATTTTTTTTTTCTTTGTAACTAATATACTTGCAGTATGAGACAATATTAACCCACTGTGCCATAATGACAGATCGGAGGCTACTGGGTTTCCTTTGAAGGCTAAAAGGGGCCCCTGCCAGATGTGGATTCTTCCGAGGCTACATCGTTCCTGGCCGAGGAAAGGGGCTCTGGCTAACACAGCCTTGTTCTCCACCATGGAGTAGGGTGCGTGCCATCTTATTAGCTGGTTTTCTCACTAGGAACGAGCAAAATGGCTCTTTCATGTTTGATCTAGGCAGCAATATCTCGGTGCTCAGACACTGGAACAAATGATGTACAATGAAAAGGGAATGTTCTTCACTTACGCCCTAGAATTCCCGGAGATGACATCAGATGACGCACAGATAAAGGACGCGGTGCGTGTGTGTAGCCTGCGGGATCTTCCTCACGTCAAACTATTTAAAAATCAAGTTTAAACGCATCACACATCTTTGGAAATCGCTGACCCTCCTGCGTGTGTTCTGCCTGATGTCTGTTGGAGGATTGCTAACCAACGAAACCTGAAGTCGGGGCTTCATCATTGAGAGATGAGAGAGGCAGAAGAGTGGAGAGATCGACAGCCACTGACCGGGTGGGAAGGAACAGTGCTTACTGGCCATGAGGTGGGGGCAGCTGAAGGTGCTGGTTCGCTTGGTGAGCGCAAGAGCCCCTGTGGGACCTGTGTGGGAGCAGTGGTGTTGTCCACTAGCAGTGGCGCTCAGGCTGTGGGGTAACGAGTGCCCCAGAGGAGCTTGTTCAGGACTCAGCAACTGCACTGAGTTGATGGCAACACAAGGCCTTAGCTGGTGTACAGAAGTGGGTGGAATGGAGGCAGGTGTGACCACCAGAGAAAACGGCATCCTCACACCAGGCAAAGGGTGTGCAGGGTATGCCCAGCACCTGCCATGCCCAGCCATTCCCCTGGCAGCACTGTGTGCTTGCTGCCCCCCACCATGCCCAGCCATTCCCCTGGCAGCACTGTGCGCTTGCTGCCCCCCACCATGCCCAGCCATTCCCCTGGCAGCACTGTGCGCTTGCTGCCCCCCACCATGCCCAGCCATTCCCCTGGCAGCACTGTGCGCTTGCTGCCCCCCACCATGCCCAGCCATTCCCCTGGCAGCATTGTGCGCTTGCTGCCCCCCACCATGCCCAGCCATTCCCCTGGCAGCACTGTGCGCTTGCTGCCCCCCACCATGCCCAGCCATTCCCCTGGCAGCACTGTGCGCTTGCTGCCCCCCACCATGCCCAGCCATTCCCCTGGCAGCACTGTGCGCTTGCTGCCCCCCACCATGCCCAGCCATTCCCCTGGCAGCATTGTGCACTTGCTGCCCCCCACCATGCCCCCTGCCATAACCAGCCATTCCCCTGGCAGCACTGTGCGCTTGCTGCCCCCCACCATGCCCAGCCATTCCCCTGGCAGCATTGTGCACTTGCTGCCCCCCACCATGCCCCCTGCCATAACCAGCCATTCCCCTGGCAGCACTGTGCGCTTGCTGCCCCCCACCATGCCCAGCCATTCCCCTGGCAGCACTGTGTGCCTGCTGCTCCCCACCATGCCCAGCCATTTTCCTGGCAGCACTGTGCGCTTGCTGCCCCCCACCATGCCCAGCCATTCCCCTGGCAGCACTGTGCGCTTGCTGCCCCCCACCATGCCCAGCCATTCCCCTGGCAGCACTGTGCGCTTGCTGCCCCCCACCATGCCCAGCCATTCCCCTGGCAGCATTGTGCACTTGCTGCCCCCCACCATGCCCCCTGCCATGCCCAGCCATTCCCCTGGCAGCACTGTGCGCTTGCTGCCCCCCACCATGCCCAGCCATTCCCCTGGCAGCATTGTGCACTTGCTGCCCCCCACCATGCCCCCTGCCATGCCCAGCCATTCCCCTGGCAGCACTGTGCGCTTGCTGCCCCCCACCATGCCCAGCCATTCCCCTGGCAGCACTGTGTGCCTGCTGCTCCCCACCATGCCCAGCCATTCCCCTGGCAGCACTGCGTGCTTGCTGCTGCCCTCTCTCGATGTGCCCTCACCAGGATGAGACCAGGAACCAGAAGAGATGTGAGAAGGGTAGGCTGCGCTATCGGGGGACCCAGCTGCCTGGCACATCTTCACCTCTTCACTCTGTTCGCCTGCCAGGGAGGCACCTTTGTCTTGGAGTGACCGAAGCTCAGACCCGGGACAGACCTACAAGGCCGCGGGGTTCGGGGGTTTTCCTGTTCCATCAGCTGCCTGTCTATCACATTGTTTCTTGGGAGAAAGCAGGTGTCTTGGATCAGATAGTCCTAGGACTTGTGACGTTAATGTGGTTGAAATTCACTCTCCAGCACCCCCACGAGGGAGAAGAGATGGCAGGCCATCCAGAAGATGGTTTGGGGAAGGGTCTGTGGGGTGAAGTGATGTTGATGACCTCAGAGTCTGGATGAGCCCCTGATTGCCCGTTCTTCATCTGCACCTGTTTGAAAGAACCCTCTGGAAGACTCTCAAGGGGAGTGAATTTACACAGAAATGTGGCAGTTACAAACCTTATTTTTGCTAAGTTGGAATTAACAAGCAAGTAAGAGTTCTCCAGCCTGCAGAATGGAGGGGGACTTAAAGAATGTTGGTGAGTCATGTTTTCAAATATAAAGTTCTGTGTCAATATTACCCCATTAATCTTCATTCTACAAGACAAAAGGTTTTTTTTTTTTTTACATGAGAATTACACTTCTCATTCCACTAGACTTAGGACATCTTAGGACTTAAAGCTCACCAAACTAAAACACTGTGCCTAGAAAGAAGTCAAATAGGTGTGCTGGGAGGAGTCGGGCTTGGAACCGTCCTTTGCACCTGGGTGCTGTGTTCAAAGGGGAAACATGAGTTTTCACTTTCCATTCAGGTGCCCAAGACTGGTTAGTGTGAGGTCTGTGCTGCCATGGAGGAAAGCCAGGAGCTTCCCTAACATGTGTGCTCAAGGAAATAACTGGTTGCATCTGTTTTGGCCCACAGACCGAGAGTGGTCCCTTTCCCGGGGACTGCAGGGTGAAGAGACACACCTGAGGCAGCAGACTTTGTAAAAAGAAAAGGTTCATTAAGCTTACAGCTTTGAGAGTTCAAGTCCAGCACTGGGCAGCTTCGTCGGGGACAGGTTACCCCATTGTTCTGAACCTGGGCCAGGTTTTAGGCAACTGCTGGTTGCTTAGATCCTTAGATTCCTGGAGGATGGACTGCCAGCAAGTCCACAACTCTCCAATTCCTGAAGTCTTCCCAGACGGATTTCCAGCCATTAACTCCAGTGCTCGCTCACGGGGGGAGACGAAGTGTCATATCACACACTATGGAGAGAGGAGTGACATTAGTGTCCTCATTAAAGATCTGAGTGATACCCGGGTGGTGGCCCAAGCATAATCCATTTTCTCTACTAGCCTGGCTCCTGCAGTAGCCATATGGACCTTGAGAATAGAGTCCTGTGATTTCAGCTCAGCGTCTGCTGCCCTTGACCTGCGGCTGTGAGTGAATAGACCAACTCAGCCACGAGGACGGGCTAGAGCTGTCGAGTAGTAGGGTAGGACCTGCATGGAGTTCAGGTGACTCACTTGGATGGTGCCGTGTTTCCATTCTCTCCCCCCAAGTAACTTCTACGGGAATGAAAGAGCTAAAGTGAAGAGTAAAAATAAAACAAAAAGGAGCAAAACAAGGACCAGAGATGAGAAATGCAGGTAAATGAACTGCTACAGACGACTGTTAACAGTGGCTTTCTGTGGATTAAGTGAACGCCTGTGATGCTGAGTCCCGAATGAGTGGTGGCTCAAGTTCCAGTTGCTACACCACCTGCTAATACACATGGGAAGGCATCGAAGAGGCCCCTGCCTCCCGCATGAGGTCCCAGGTGGGGTTCCTGGTTGCTGGCTCCAGCCTTGCCCACCTCTGCCTGTTATGACCATTTGTGGAGTTAACCAGCTGATCAAAAATTTCTTTGTGTGTAATTCTGCCTTACAAATAAATAAATCTTTAAAAAGTGATATCTAAGTCAATAACTGACAAGTTAGATCAAATACAAACATCAAAAGTCAAAACACAGACCAGCAAGAGCACTTTAAGCAACACTCAATGTGCCTTTGCTGATGTTGGGCTGTGGGTGACATTTCCCAGCGTTCTCTCCAACATTGTTGGGGAATTTGTCTAGGAAGACAATGTATTTATTCTAAAAAGAGTGAAAAAAGCAGCAAATTTTTGGGCAATAGGCAAATAGACACAAATATTGAAACAAAGGACTTCGGATCAACAAATTAAAATAATCTATTTGGACACTTCCTGTAAACCCCACTCACACGGAATTAAGGCGGGCATCTTGGCTCGTTCCTTTACACAGCTCTGTTGGCACACAGATTGGCTATGGTGTTCCTTGTTTTCTTAAAGACAGGTGAAAACAGACACTTTTAGCAGACACATAAACATTCCAAAAAGCGAACCATGGAATTAGATTGCTCATAGCCGTCTAGCTAAACAGATGGCCACCAGCGAATAGCCAAGACAGCGGAAATTCTTCGTTGACAAATGAACCAAAACAAAGCCCCCATCCTCCCTTGCAAGAACCCACCCTGCTGCTCAGAGACAAAGGACTGAGTGGAAACCCACAATTTCCATTTCTGCCTGCTGCAAGTCTGTTTTCCTGCAGTAACAGGCGCCTAAGTGATTTCGCCAGGCTGGCTCATTAATTGAATTCCCCACCAGGCTGACTTCAGGCTCTGGGATGCCCAGAGCTGGATTAGCAGCAGGAGTACTTGGGGTTGATGCGATTAAAATGATTTAGCCAGGCCTGGGAAAACGTCATTATTCCTCTTAGTAGCACTCAGGAGGGCTGCCAGGGGCAGGGAAGCTGACTGGCTTGAGCTGCCTCATTTGTGCATCTGGCATTATGAGGACACAGTGAGTGCCGGGAGACACTGTGCACGTGGGGGCTCCGTGCTTGACACCAGCACAGAGGGGGTGAGGCCATTGTTGGTGCAAAGAAATTCCGAAGTGCTGTTTCTAAGTTGGAGAATTTGCTAGGTGCCTGCTTCCCCATCACAAGCCCCTGGCTTGCAGGGTGCTGACTTAACTCTGAGCCAGTGGGCACCCGGGGCCGTCCTTGGTTGGCAGAGCAGTTCCACTCACCTGCCTGTGGCTTCATACATGGATTGAGGTTGCCTGTTGGAGTGGCCTGCAGGAATGGGGCTGAGTTGGCCTTCCGCACTCAGCCACTGGCCTGAGACATTTCCCAGTGTGGGTTTTCCCAGCAGAAGCAGCTTGTCAGTCTGGTATCTTTCTGTGAGTCATCCTCTCCCCTGGGGTTGGGCAGTGCTGCGCTGCCCCCAGCACATAGGTGACTGGCTAAGGGGCACTGATGTTTGCTATGATGGTTGCCCAGTGGTGGCTTTTACATTTTCTTTGACTTTAATTGGCCGATGTTGATGGTAGGTGGATTTTCTCTTGGGTTTGATGTTGGTGTTTATTTCCTCTTTTGATGCTCCACGTGTCCTTGGTTCAGCTGGTAGGAGCACCTTCGCATTGGCCCAGGTCCTGCCAGTTCGACCATGTTCCTACCTTCAGCTGCAACAAGAGGTGTCATGCTTAGCTGTGGTTTCTCATGTTCAGACTCCCAAGCA
This sequence comes from Ochotona curzoniae, assembly GCF_017591425.1. Taxonomy (NCBI): domain Eukaryota; kingdom Metazoa; phylum Chordata; class Mammalia; order Lagomorpha; family Ochotonidae; genus Ochotona; species Ochotona curzoniae. The sequence goes on along the minus strand of NW_024465405.1, from coordinate 3,288,123 downwards.
GCCGTGTCTCTAAGTACCCCCGGTTCTTGTGGTTTAGTAAACACAGACTGGGCAGTGGATTTGCTCAGTTGTTGATTCTGAGTCTTCTCAGCAGACAGAGCAAAAGCAAGGTTTAAAGCAATGTCTAGTTGCTTGTCATTTATTAGTATCAGCCATCCGTCGTCTATCGCATCTCTAATCTGTGGCTGGCAGCTAGCACCCATATGAATCATCAGTTATCTGCCATCTAGCACCTGTCTTGAGCAATGGACCAGCTCTCTACCACCTACTGTCTGTCGTTTACCTGTCATCCACCGACCTCTACCAGTCTCACCCAGTTACTTACCATGGATCTGCCACCTGTCTCTCTCCATCCCTCCATCAGTCATCACCTGACTATCCATCCATCTTAAAAATCATGTTACTTGACACCTCTTCAACAGTACTTCAGGGTCCATGGTAACGTTTCCTCTCTTCACATTTATAACTTGCTGGATTACAGAGGGTAGTTTCAGACCAACCTACACCCTGGTGGGAACACACCTTCTTGCTGGAGTTGAGCGTTTTCAGCTGTGTCTAACCCCGGGAGGGCTGGTCCAGATGCGGTATTGGAATGTTCTACTTTATTCTTCCTCTTCACTGCAGAAAAGCACAAATAGAGTTACCTGTGAAACATTGTGGTTTTAAAAGGCAGAATTAAACCCCAAAGGCATTGTCTCTTTCTGCACCCTGAACCTGATGCCTGGAAGTGACCAGTGCCAGGGGTTTCTGGCTTATCTTTTCTGAATGCTTTTGCACAAATGAGCTGATTACACATAGTCTCTTATTATCTTTGTCCATTTTGTACTTTACATTTTTCAGAAAATGATTAATAGTAATTTTTTCTGGAAAATGAAAACTTCTCGTGCTTATCATCTTCATGAGTTGCTCATGTCTTTTGCCCAGTTTGCTATCAAGTCTTTGGTCATTTTCCTGGCTATTTTAAAAAGTAGCTCTTATTTCAGAGCTACTTCCCTTTGTCTCTGACCTATGTGTGGATGCTTTGCTCATTGTCCTGTATCTTTCAGCTTCCTGAGTTGGGTGTGGCGTTTCGTTATTTAGATTTTAGGTCACCACTCACTGTCACTGCTTCAGCGAGGAGTGTCCACTCAGAAATCCTCTCCCTGCACTAGGCTGGAGCAGCCCACCATGCTCAGGAGTCGCGGGACACGGCGTCCAGTTTTGCACCAGCTCTGACCCCTCTGGACTTGGTTCTTCTGCTATGAGAGCTAAGGACCTCATCCTGTCCCTTCCCATTGCTGACCTACTCGCCTTGGCCCTGGAGATCTGAGTCTGCTTCAAACACCACATGTCCATGTGCACTTTAGCTTGTTCATGCCTTTTCCTCATTACAGCTGTCTGCCTGACCATCTCTTCAAGTCTCAGTCTCGCACCACTACTTACTAGTAGAGGTCTCACTAGGTATTTTCATATCTAGAAAAGTAAGACCCCCTTCCACACTTTTTCTGTTTCCTCTGTGCTTTCCTAGCTATTTTTTTTTTTAAAGATTTATTTTTATTATTTTTTCATTGGAAAGGCGGATATACAGAGAGAGGAGAGAGAGAGGAAGATCTTCCGTCCGATGATTCACTCCCCAAGTGAGCGCAACGGGCCGATACTATGCCGATCCGAAGCCAGGAGCCTCTTCCGGGTCTCCCACGCGGGTGCAGGTTCCCAAAGCTTTGGGCCGTCCTCCACTGCTTTCCCAGGCCACAAGCAGGGAGCTGGAAGGGAAGCGGGGCTGCCGGGATTAGAACCGGCGCCCATATGGGATCCCGGGGTTGCAAGGCGAGGACTTAACCACTTGCGCCACCGCGCCGGGCCCTTTCCTAGCTATTTTTGCATGCTTAGTTTTTCCTGTAAATTGTAGTGCCGACTTTTCTTGCATCAAAGGACTTTTTGGTGGCTTTATTAAATTTGCTACTTAGGAAGAAAATGGAGATGTTTTTGATCTGGAGCGATCCTATCCCCCGATCCTTTGAAAGGAAAGCTAGAATTGGGAATGAAAAACTTTTTTGTTGGGGGAGCTTAGCTTGTGACAGTGACTGAGGTCAGTCTGTGACTGTTGGATGGAGTGGGGTGGTGATGAGGTGATGGGCTACCTTCAACCAGAAAGCCACAGCAAAGAAATTAAAAAATAAGAACTGAGCTGTAAATGCGTAGTGTTTGATATTTGAATTATTTTGTTGGACAAAGAGGTAGAGCAAGCAAACGAGTGAGCAAATGCTGTCACCCTCTCCGTCATTTCCTAAATGCCTCACAAAGGGAAGAGAACACGGACTGGGAGGCAGGAAGCTAATCCTGGTGGTCCATGCAGCGGATCAGAGCTTAGTCATGGGCTGCACTGTGACCTCTCCGAGCTTGCATAGCCAGGTTGTTCCAGTACGGTGCTGGAGCCCCCCAAATTGACCTAGATATTTCAAGCAGTGATTTGAACTGCTATGATAGACACCTGTTCCTAATGCATAGCCTGTAGATAATGCTTGGGGTGGTTGGGGGGAGGGGAGGGCTTGTGAAAATCGAAAGTTAAACGGTGGTACCTCTGGAGGAAGCAACAAAGGAAGGATGGAGCAGGGCACTGTCTGCTATCATTGCTGCTCTTCCAGAACCCGTTGCTTTGTTTAAACCTGTGTGCGTGTTCTGTTTTTCCCAAACAAGCCAGCTGAGGACATGCACTTCTAGGCAGATGAATGATAGACACAAGTAACACCCTAACAGATTACCCGAAGGCCTGCTGGCCGTCACGTGTGACGACAGAACACCACATGGACGGAGTGTGGACGGGATGGAAATGGTTAACATGGGAGCTGGGTTGAATGCCAAGAATAAAATGTATTCCGGGCATTAGTATCCAGAGTGAGAGGGGGATTTGCCAGCCCATATCAGTGGCTTCTTAATTATACCCTTGCCTATCCAAAGCCCATGGAGATGCCAATCACCCTCATCCGCAAAGTCATGCTCAGCACACACACACACACAATCCATTATTTTACTCGCATCATTTATTGGCTCAGGCTGTGTCTAGGTTGTCAGTACACAAAATAACCAGTTAAAAGGTAAGGATAGAGTCCCCCAGGGTTGCTCAAACAGCTGCTTTGTTTATAACTGTTGTGCTCATTGTTTTAAAAGCTGACGGGTTATTTTGATGGCAGGTAGCTATGGTCTCTGAATGCCTAAGTGATGTGAAGTCACACAGCATCAGCGGAGGGTGGCAGCTGCAGCTGGTGCCGTGGGAGCCAGAAGCTCCCAGCAGGGTGGCAGCCGTCAAGGAAGACGAGATGCAGCCCCAAGAGTGTGTCATGGGCATGAGGGCTGTCTTAAGCACTGCCTTCTTCCCAGCAGTGTCAGTCTTCTGACAGTTGGCTCCAGGAGGAACCGATTCATGGCGGTTACAGACAGGGTCACAGCCCCAGAGGTGCCCACAGTCTGGTCTGCCACAACGTGTGTCTGCAACAGCTGATGTGATGAGAGGGATCTTGCAGATGTGAGCAAGGATAGGGACCTTGAGATGGGGAGGTTATCCCAGTGGCCCAGATACCTCACCCTGAGTTCTTAATAGCGCGAGGTGGCAGACGAGGCCAGCGAAAAGACTGAAACTTGCAGCTGCAATGGAAGGGGTCCCACAAGGACCCACAAGGCACTGGTTCCTGAATTCTGCCCAGGCCAGGACAAGCTGGGAGATGTCCCCAGTCCTACAGAGTGGAAAACATTGCCAATGCCTGAACTGTAAGCCAGTTGGCAAAACTGTGACTGCAGATCCACAGAACTTCAAGATACTAAGGCAGTCAACTGTTTAAGCAATTAAGTCATGGAAATTTCTTATTGTAGAAATACCAAACAAACACTTTTTTTCACAGCCACATTTAGGTAAGCTTATGAGAGGTTATATAAAGGGCTTGGGGTACTGCTAAACCATGATGTAAGGATTGCTTGAACACCAACAACATGATACTCGACAACGGATTTGATAACTAAGGCAGCATCTGATGACTTATGGAAGGGGAGTGAAAACGGCAAGGAAACATGAGACAAAGAGACTCCTATCCTGGGGTGATGGACAAGGACAGAGACATCACACTGCTCAGAAAGGCATGCTGTGTAACCCTCAGCCATTGTTCACTTCTGGAGTGTTCCACTTCATATGGAAGAACCACAGTTGCCTGTGAGTAGCTGAAACTGAAACACCATGATTCCAGCTGCAGTGGGATGTGACAGCTCTTCAAGCACTGGGAGCTGGAGGAACGAATGGGATGGATGTGGTTGGTTCGGGAGAGAAAGAACTCATGCATAGAATCTTCCACGAAAGCGTTCACCCCACAGACTTTCTTAACTGAGCCCAGGCAGCTGAGCAGGTGCACTGGGTCTTAATCACCCAGGTGCCCGGGGACACCCATACGATGAGTACACTGCACTGCCTCATTCAGGGCCTTCTGATCTGTCCCTTCATCTCACCACACCCTTGAGGGTCCCACGTGTGGGACCTGCAGACACCTGTCTATGGGATAAGATAAGACAGTAGTTTGACCTATGAAGTGAATGTTGGTGGGCTGTAGCAATAACTTTGAAGTCCCCAAGATGAAGAAAATGATGAAGACTCATGGTCCAGGCTTCCCGGTCCTGGAAGCGTTGAAGAAAGTGACTCTGCCACAAATAGAAGAAATGGAAAGAGTACTAGGGTGAGAGCTGTCCATCCACAACTCAATGATTTAGAAGTTTAAGCAGAGAATTTGCTTCAAAACAAAAAAAGTGAAAAGGACAGCAATTGTTCTAAGAAAAGATTAAACAATATAGAAGAGACCCGAGACCCAGGAGAGCGAAAAATGTCTCAAATGATAATGTACAAAGAAACCGCCCGTTTGGGCATAGCTTGGTAAATGTCTGATCTTTCTTCACAGAGGGACAATTCTTGATTTCAATTGGGAGGAAGGAGATGGCTTAAAATGAGAACCTTCCAGTTTTGTGAAGCACCTCAATGGCAACCCAGTATGAAAAGGCACGATTTTTCTAGGGTTCAGAGGTGACCTTGGGGTTTTATTCCCAATCCAGTGATTGTTCTCATGGAAGTCCCAATTATTTTGAAATATTTAAGCACTCAGAAAATACGCCACAATTGTTTGAGAGTCTGTCATTCGGGAGTAGAGATGCATACTCAGTGTATGTTCACTTCCCAGTATGCTAGTCTCTAGGTGAATGTATGTACATGTTTACTTGCATGTATTTGAGCTTGTATTTTGCATAAAGGTTACATAACATCCGAGAGAACATATGCTACTTGTTCTGGTTTTATGAGTAATTTAATGTCACGTTTCCTTGGAGATGCAGACACTCCAGAAGGAAGGACAGTTGCTTGCAGGTTCTGACTCAGTGTGTGGGGTGCACCTGCCTGACCCTTCCCATGCAAAAGCTGGCTGCATTTAGGAAAGATGATGGAGGTGACCAGGCAGATGGCAGGGGATAAGGCAGCAGGTGGATTGAAGCTTCGTGCCCCTGCTATCTCATTGTCGCCTTGGACAGCAGCTTCCTGCCAGTGCAGCATGCTGCTACTGGCTGCTCCCAGGGCTCACTCGGAGCCACTTCTGTGGGAAGGGAGTTAGCGATGCCTCGCCACAGTCTGAAATCTGCAAGAAAATTGGCTGGGAGGGTGGGGAGGATAGTCAGCCGGAAATAAGAATATGAGCGTGATAGATTCCTCCAATGGCATGCTGTGTTCTGAAGCCTCTGCGGCCAATTGAGAAAGATTTCTAGGGAATATCAAGGTAATTAGCAAGAGTTTCCCACATATAACTCTAGTTTTACAATCTAGTCCGCACTGAATTCTCATTCCTGGGTTTCCTGGAATCTGATGTTTTTCTTTTTCTCCCACTGTATCGCCAATGCCTAGAATAGAACCTGGTATTACCAGAAAAGCTGGTGGGTTCTTTCCTTGGCTTATTATAGAATTAAAAAGCCGGGAATCTGTTGTAGGTAGAAAAGTTTATTTACAAAGGGACCAGGTGAACAGGGAAGGGAGAAGGAAGGGGAAGCACCCCCTGAGAGAAAGCCAGGAGGTGTGGGGGGCCTCTGGAAAGGGGAGAGACACCAAAGGGGTCTTGGGAAGGGTCTTGGGGTTTTAAGCATTCCCTGACCCCTCTTTGTTGGGCCGGAACCTACAGATAAGATGTTCCCCAATGGTGGTCTCTTAATTGGTTAGGAAATGGGTGGGCAATGCTGGTGCCGCCCACCTGGAGGTGTGGCCAAGACCTCAGCAGGCCTGGATGGTCTCGCTGGCCCACCGTGAGTGCCAGCCAACATCTGTTGAATGAGTGTACTCAGAATGCTTGCTCAGAATTCATAAGGGAACTTCCATTTACTATCAAACTGAAACTGAAAAAAAAAATACAAACAAGCAAACAGGCCTGTGTCTTAAAAGTAATGATTTGTGGGCAGGTGTTACGGTGTGGGGGCTTAGGTCAGCCCCTATGATGCTGGCATCCTACACACACACCAGTTCGTGTTCTGGCTGCTTCACTTCCTATCCAGCTCCCTGGTAAAGCACCTGGGAAAGCAGAGGAGGACGGCCTGAGTGCTTGTCAGCCATGTGGGAGACCAGAGGAAGGGCCTGGCTCCTGGCTCCTGGCTCCTGGCCTGGCCACAGCCATGGGGCGTTTGGGGGACGGAATCAGAGGATGGAACATCTCTCCGCTCTGTTTTTCCTCTCTCTCTCTGTCTCTCCCTCTCCTTTTTTAGTCTGGCTTCCAAATAAATAAGTAAATCTTTTCTAAAAATTGAAAATTAAGGAAAAAAGTCCTCTTTTACTTGAGAGACAGAGAAAAAGAGAGACAGACTCCTGAAGCCAAGAACCAGGAATACAACCCAGGTTTCCTGTGTGGGTGGAAGAACTGAATTTACTGCAGCATCACCTCTGCCTCCCGGGTGAGGTGGGGTTGGGGTAGTGGAAGGTGGAGCCAGGAGCCCTAGCCAGGTATCCAAGCGGGTGCTGTGTGGAGGGACACTTGCATCCCGGTGAGCATCTTGGCGACTAAGCCAAATGCTGGCCCTGTGCATGGCTTTACACTACTAAACGCATGGTCATTTAGTCACAGCAATGCATAGCTAACAGAAGGGCTTGGTTAGCTGTGGTCAATAGCATGTAAGTCCTGGGACCCTGACCATGTTGAGGGGAGCCGGCCGGACTCCTCCCTCTTTAAGAGCACAGGGTCTGGCTTTGAGTCTGTCAACACAGATCAACCACTGGCCATATGAATAAACATGCCAAGCAAGGGTCCTTGTTATTGTACCGGAGTCCTAGGAGAGAATGGAAGACACTGTCTGGAGTCAACCCTGTTGAGGTTAATCAGGCACGCGTGGTGTGCGCCCCACTGAAGAAAGAAGCCAGGTTCCTGGCGGTCTTCAAGCCAGAGACACTCAGGTGTGTGGGCAAGTCCTTGCTGCGGTCTCACACCGAGCGTATCTTTGCCAGGATCAAGGCGAATATTTTTTCTGAGAATTAGACATTTGGTCATTTAGAGATGAAAACATCTTCATGGAATAGCGTAGGTTTTTTTTTGTTGGTTTTTTTTTTTTTTTTTTTTACAAAAATTCTGTAACCTAGATGGTATACATCACTTATTTTCACATCAGGGCTGTTATCAGAGTCTTGCTTTCTTAGCAGGAGTTAAAGACAGGAAGCAGTGGGCTTGGAACATAAGATCTTGGTGTCAAAGGTGTCCATAGATAAGTAGGTAGGTAGTAAAACCTCTGGAGGAATGAGTCCTGAGTACTGTACTCACTGCGGCACTTCGAGGTGTTGGATGGAAAATGCAATTAAAAGCTAAATTTATTTTGGTGCAAACATTTTTGAAATTATGCATAATTTTTTTAAAATATGCACTTTCCATGACCTCGTTAAAGACTTGCTTACACACACAGATTTCAAATTTTTCACTAATATTAGCTTATCTTTTAAAATTAATTGTGTTGATGTTTGAAAGCTAGCATTTTCTTTTCCTTTTTTTTTTCCTTAAAATATGTGTTTTACTTATTGGAAAGGCAGATCCACTGAGAGAATGAGAGACATTGAGAAAAATCTTCCATCTGCCGGTTCACTCCCCATATGGACACAATGGCAGGAACTGAGTCAATCTGAAACCGAAAGCTGGGAGCCAGGAGCTTCTTCCCGGTCTCCCACGCAGTGCAGGGTCCCAAGGCTTTGGGCCGTCCTCGACTGCTTTCTCAGGCCACAGCAGGGAGCTAAATGAAAAGTGGAGAAGCCAGCCCGTGAACTGGCACCCATATGGGATCCCAGCACATGCAAGGCAAGGATTTAGCCACTTAGCTTGTTTTTTAAGCGTCCTGTTCCATGAGCTTGTTGAAGTTCATGGGCGCAGCATCCCTGCTGGTGTTTCCTTCTGTAGGCATCCACAGATCAGTGCAATTCTCTTTACTCAAGAATGACGTGCATCCTGAGCTGGCACTCTCACCGACACCAAAAGGCCATGACAACCAGGGATGACTCCCCGTGCTTCCCCAGAGAGCTCCTGCCCATGTGGCTTTCCTGGTGGCTGTCACTGTGGCATGGTCTATAAGGAGCTTGTTCTCCTGGGTGCCAGTTCAGGAACTGCTCAGAGGCACATGGGAGGTGTTAAGAATCCGAAGGAGGACGTAGACTGGACAGAGCACAGGCACATGCGCTCTGCAATGGATTTCTTAGCGTGTTCTCCTGTGTGAGCTTCAGGCTCTGTGGATCTCAGGGTAGGAATAGGCTTGTCCTTGGTTAACGTTGTCTAGGCTGGCTCTTGGGGACCCTCTGGCTTGTCACGGTGTCCTTAAGACCTCAGGACACGTACCTCATTCACCTGTCTAGGTTTGGGTGTGCCCTTCCTCTTTGCATCCACCTCCCTTCCCCACTCTGCCCCTCTCTCCTTCCTGCCCTCTTTCCCTTCCTATGGACTCTTACTGATTTATTGTGCAGCTCTTCCTAGAGCGAGAACATGCTGATGTTTATGAGTCGTTCTGTTGTTCAGTTGATCGATAACTTGACATTATGGCCACACAGACTATTTTGGATACGATTAATTTTAAAAGCTTTTCTGAATTGGTAGATTTGAGTTTTTAGAACAACTTCAGATGTTAAAAAAACCGAGCAGGTAGTTGAGGGAATCCCCACACATTCCTCGGTCCTTCACCCAGGCTGCCCTGCTGGGCATTATGCATCAGTGTTGGCTCATTTGCTGTCTTTAATGAGTCAGCATTATGGCTTATTAGTCATTAATGCTATTCAATGGTTCTCATTATTAATTAATGGTTTGCATTAAGGTCCACTGTTGGTGCTGCGGCATTTCCTGGGTATTGACAAAAGTACAGTCCTTATCAACTCGGTGTCATGCAAGTAGTTCTGCCTCCCCAAGAGCCCACAGCCCGCCCCCCTGCCTCCAACCCCCAACAGCCACTGCTCCTGCTCACCCTGTAGGGAGGCCTTTTCTAGGAAGTCACTGAATTGGAATCCCACGGCTGGAGCTTCGGTTCCACATTCCTAGGTGCTTGAGGTCCCTCCGTCTTCCTGGGAATTATCAGGATGTCCTGTTGACCAGGTCCAGTTCTGGGAGACTGAGCAAAGCTACAATCCACACCTGCAGGATTTATGTGGACCTCACGTTTCAGCTTGTTCTGGCTTGGGAGCATGATGGTTGGGTATGACAGGAGAAGCTTCGGCGAAGAACTGCCAGTCTTTCTTCCAAAGCAGCGATACCATTGGACATCCCAGCAGCAAAGACTGCGAGCTCCCGTTGCCCCGTTGCCCCCCATCCCCACATTTGGTGCTGTTAGTGGTTGGGATTTTAGCTATTCTCATGTATGTACTTGTCCTCTGCTCATAAACTTTCAATTCGTCAATCCCACTCATTGGAAGCATGCTTTGCCATGTCTCTACATATTTTTGTGAGGTGACTGGTTAGATCCTGTGCCCGTCTTTAGGATTTTTTTCCCTTACTATTGAGTTTTAAGAGTTCTTTTTGTGCTTTTGATTTGAGTCCTTCATCAGCTTTGTGTTCTGCGAAGGTTCTTTCTGAATCATGCACGTGGTCCCGTGTCTAAAGCTCACTGCAAGAGCCAGGATTACCTCAAGTTCTAGCTTATCAGTTACAAGTTATATGGCTTTGTGATGTCACCCTGAGGTCTCGGAGTCATTTTTTTTTTAAAGATTTATTTTTCTTATTATTTTTTTTATTGGAAAGGCAGATATACAGAGAGGAGAGACAGAGAGGAAGATCTTCCGTCCGATGATTCACTCCCCAAGTGAGCGCAACGGCCAATCTAAAGCCAGGAGCCTCTTCCGGGTCTCCCACACAGGTGCAGGGTCCCAAAGCTTCGGGCCGTCCTCGACTGCTTTCCTGGGTCACAGGCAGGGAGCTGGAAGGGAAGCGGGGCTGCCGGTAGAACTGGCGCCCATATGGGATCCCGGGGTTGCAAGGCAAGGACCTTAACCACTTGCGCCACCGCGCCGGGCCCTCGGAGTCATTTTTGAAGGGGTTTCTGTGGCAGGTGCGAGAGCTGTGTTTAAGTTCATTGTTTGGCCCATGTTTCTAACTGTTCCAGCACCACTAGCTGGAAAGACAAGCTTCTGTCCTGCACGGCCTTTGCTCTTGTTGAAGAGCAGTGGGCTACGTCCACGTGGGCCCGCTGGGCCTTCATTCTGCTCCATGGGTCTGCTGGCCTGTTCCTTCACCAGGACCACACTGTCTCAATGACTCCCACTAAGCCTGGAAAGTCTACAGTCACATGGAAATTTGGGGTTCCAAGTTCCCTGTGGCTTTAAGCAACCAGAGTCTCCAACACGCTTCGCACCCCTGCTGGGGACACTGAGGTCACGGCGGCACTGTGGCTCCCAGTGTTTCAGGTTTCATCATTTCTTGGGCCCTCCAGGTTACCCATAGAAGCCCACCATCGCTGGGCACTCGGTCTTCTTTCCATTGCCCAGAGTTTAAAGCATGAAGCAAGGATTTCGGCAAGACTCAGGAGGGTGTTTTCCTAATGAGTACCCAGCTATACTACCATTAGGAAGGAAGAGGTATCTTCAGTAGCCCTGGAAATGCCGGTGTCTGAAGCTTCATGTTGGCTCCTTTAGTTAAATCCATCCCTAATCTCCTGGTAGGTCCCCTCTTGTGCCAGTCCCTTACTCAGGGCAGTAGTGAGCAGACATGGCTGGAACAAGAGTGTCTGTCCCAGCTCGCACACTCAGTAAGCTCAGATCTGCACTCCCATTAACCGACGCAGGGAATGGTCCTGCAGAACAGAAAAGGAAACCCGGCAGTGAGGCAGAGGGGCCCTGCCATCACCGAGGGACCTCAGCTTGCTTGTCACCTAAACTCTGAGTCAGCCCATGTCTCTCAAGGAGGAAGGAGACAGGGTCCCTCGTGTTCTGCAGGATGGAGGCACATAGCCACACGCGTGGGAAGATGTGTCTCGTTCTGCTGTACTATTTGTCACTCACTCGTTTCTCTGTTTAGTCTGTGGTGGACATCACAGCTGCAGTCCCAGTCCTGGACACACGTGCAGAGGCCACCGTGTTGGATGCTGTGAAGGTGCACTCTTGTGCCCAGTTGTGGAGAGGAACTGTCTGTCCTGGTGCTCCAGCCGCCATGTCCCACTGTGGCAGAGAGAGGCCATCACTTGGCAGGTGCATCCTCTGAGCAGTGACCAGCATTGGACTCACACGTGCCAGCATGCAGCGTCTCCTGCACTTCCATCTGGGGCACTTAGAAAGAAGTGGGTCAAACTAACCAAATTAGAATCAAATACAGGCAGAACAGAAACAAGATTAAATGCATTGAGTTCAGAGGCCTGAGATGCAAACAGACCTCACTTCTAGTTCTATCGCTGGCTGAGAGTGGAGTGCACTCTCCAAAAGCTCGTGGAAAATGAATGTGAACGGCAAGTTCTAGCTTGGTGCAAAGCACGGAAATCCATGCGCAGAGGGAGAAGTTCACAGAAAATGTGTGTGTTTATGAAAAGCCACGATTTGACTGTTTTCACCCAAATAAATTCCTTTCATTCCACTTCTACCACAGACTTTTAAAAGTGTCTTATCTGTGATGTGGTTTTTAGAGCTCTCAGATTCCCCTGAGAGGGACCCGGTCCATTTGAAGAAAACAGCAGGAGAATTGGTGAAAATGAAGAAAATTTGGTTATGGTCGAAATGGAATTTTAGTCAGTTGGTGCAAACTCTCATTTCTCAGTTTCTAGAAGAAGAAAGGGAATGGACATAAGTAAGGAAGACAAATATAAATCTGCCAAGTGACAATATGTTAATTGTGGATATAAATTTAGCTGAGAGACGCAGGAAACAACTTTAACAGTAGTGGCTGAGACATGGAAAAACAGAAACAACAGCCAAGCGCTCTGGCACTTTGGTGGCTTCCAAGGAGGCAGGCAGTGGGGGACAATGGGAAGAACCCCAGTGACCTAGCACTGTCCGTCCAGGTCACAGGCTGGCATCCCCTGATGGGGGGATGAGGGAGGGCCAAGGGTGGACTGGGCAGGTACCTTGTCCACACTCCCTCATTCAGCATCCCCTTCCCCGCCTTGTGGGATGCCTGCTGGACCCTACATTTGGAAGATGGGGCTGTTGGGGTCATCAGCTTTGCCCAGCGATGCACAGTAAGACATGGTGCGGGCAGGCATTCACATCCTGATAGGGATGCCCCTTACCAGTGCCAGGACATGTCGGAGCTCCCGACGTCCACCTTGAACCCTGCGGCTCCTCAGCTTCAGATGCGGCCTTTGCTTGGTAATGAGGTCACAGAGGGGGCCCAGTCCAGTCTGGAAGGTGTACCCAGCAGAAGAGAGGCGCCTGGACCCTGTGTCTTGCTGCTGCTTCTGGTAGTGAGGACTTGAGTCTGAGGGCAGGTGAGAGTTCCCTGACCATGCTTCACATCCCCTCTGTACCGCGGGTCTGGACCTTGTCATAAAGCCTTGTGCCCCAGTTGAAGAACAGGACCAAGCTCGTAGTCCATCAACCTGCTATTCTGAGATCTGTTTCTCTCTGAACTCGCCTGTGCCTGTCTGACAACAGCTCTAGTGATCTCACTCAGACACAGGACTGACTGACGTGGGAGGCATGTGGTCAGCCCCACGCCTCCCTCCCCTCTGTGTGCACCCCTGCTGGGAGAGGAGCAGCCAAGGGAGTCAACCCAGGGTGCAGACCTAACAACCGGGGGATCTCCTGGGCCACCTAAAGGCACCCTTTGCTCGTTGAGACCAGGAATGCAAGGCCCTGCGTCCAAGGCTGGGGCTTCAGCAAGAAGTGACCAGGCTGAGAGAGGTGGCCACATGGGAGGTGAAGAGACACCTGTTCCTGAGAGTGACAAATGCATTAGCCTGGCAAGATGCCGAATTCCTTGTTGGAGGCACACAACCCTTCGTTTAAGCCAAGAAGCCAAGGGAGAGCCAGGTGAGGTTCCTGTGCTCACCCTGAGAATTCTGACAAAAAAGGGTGAAAGTAGCCAGGAAGTGTGAGGCCAGGGCTCACTGGCTGGGGCAACCCCAGGCTGGGTGGAGCCAGGTGGGAGTGGGGAAGCAGAGATCTCCCCAGGACAGTAGGTTGTGCACCTGGGAATTGTCTCTACTTCTCGGGGAGCAGGATAGTGTCCCAAGGGGCTCTGGGGCCTGGCTTCTGACCCCCAGTGGGTCCTTAGAAGAGGAGGCCATCAGAATGGCTCCCTCTGAAAGCTGCAGAGTGCAGCTGCAATAATGGGCATGAACAGACTCCTGCCTGGTAAAGCCGCTGCCTGGCGCTGGAGGCAGGCCCTGGTGGAGGGCTGCAGAATTTTAGAGGTGGCCAGGTGAGACCCCAGCGGGAGCTGTCTGGTGGACCGTGTGGTCATGTGCCTGTGGCTCTGTCTACACATCGGACAGTGTACCTTGATGGGACCCTGCGGGGTGGGTTGGATTTGGGCCATTTTGGACATCAAGGTGCTATCTGGGCTCTAGAAGGCTGGGGAACTTCAATCAGAGGTGCACAGCAGTCAGGCTCTGTCCTGCTCTGATGGGGACAGCTGGGGGCCAGGGACCCCTGTCCTGGACTGGGTGGAGAAGGCAGTGTCAGAGGGGACCAGGGGGCTCAGGGGCACTGCCAGGGAGCAAGAGTGGGGAAAGGCACGGTGGAGAGAGGAAAGGGCAGTTGCAGCAGAGGTCGGGAGTGGACAGGAAGTTTGGGCACAGAGAATCTGGGAGGAGGGGGTCACACGTGGGCCGGGGGTTACAGCCAGAAGTTGAAGGTGATCCCACTCCTGCTGTCGTTTTTCTCTGTGGAATGGAGGTTACCAGATGGTGATGAAAGATGAGGTCAGGTGGTGAGAGGCCCAGGGGAGCCAGAGGCTCCCAACAGGCCATTCCAGGCGGGGCAGCTGGAGGTGGGCCTGCAGGGGTCCTGTGTTTGTGGTTGGGGTGGAGCGGTGAGCAGATATCAACACCTGCCTCAAAGCCGCGCGCTGAGGAGTTTTATAGCTCCCATTAGTTCCAGAGTTAGCCATGCATTTCTTTCGATCTCGCTGCAGATCCTTCATCACGGTCTCAGGAGTGTTGTAAATTTGTGGACTTGGTAACGGTCTCCTCTGCTTTTCCTGCTGTCCTTTATCTCCTCGGGACCCTCCCAGCTCAGAAGGCGGTGCTGCTGGCTCACCTCAGTGCATGGGAAGGCCCGAACGGGAGCCACAGAGACCGTGTGAGACTTGGAAAGTCACATGAGATGTGTGGAAAGGTTTTAATGTGTCCAACTTCCTGTCATTGCAGTATAGAATCCACATAGGGCAATGATGGATGACATGGTGAGCCGCGCACTGAGTGAAGGTGTTTCGGAACTGGGTGGAAATGGAGTTTGGAGCTACATTTGAGTACATTAAAAAAAAAAAAATCCACGTCTAATGTTTTCATAATGTGTGCTTCCTGTGAGCTCTTGGGGGACCACTCATGTGCATGATTTTAAGATTTTTGCAGTAAAAGCCACTCAACTCTTGGTTGCATATTTCATGAATGTTTTGACACATACCCATATGTATACATGTATATGGAGTCATTGAGGTCTGGTATCTACATGGCCAGGACAGCACAGGCCTCACTGCCAGCACACAGCAGGCCCTGTGGCCAATGTTGGCTGCTCAGAGCAGTGCAGGTGCACAGCTCCCTGGTCCTCTCCTTGCTCCATCTCTGCCTGACCTGCCCACCAAGCAGGATTCCTTGATAAGAAATACCCATTCCATCAGTGTCTACTCCACAAGAAGCACGGAACTGTGGAGTGAACACTTAAGCCAGCAGTTAAGATACAAGTTCAAACAGCCCTCTCACACAGGGCAGTGCCTGCATCCCAGGAGAGGAGATTGAGCTCATATCAGACCCCGAATGGGTCTTTGGAGGATCTCCGTGGTTACACCTTTCCCATGGATGCACCTGTCCCACAGGTCTGAAGCATGATGGGAGCTGCACTCTGCAGGTGAGAACAGGTCCTTGGAGCCTTTGGAGTCACAAATCTCCTGACAGCTTTTGGGGAGCAAGTGGAAATTGTGGCTACCAACTCTGTGTGCTAGATCCAGTGGCTTCTGCATTCAGAAGATACAGGCCAGAGGCCACCATGTGTGAATTGTGAGAAGTTTCCACACACTTGAGCCAGAGGTCAGTTAGGGTACACAATCAATTGCCCATTCATGCACATGCAGATGCCAGGTCCTGTTCTCTGATGTGACTCTTGGTCACTTCCCCAAGCCTCAAAAAGCCATGAAGTGGGTTTTATTTTGAAAACCAGGGTGCTGGAGGAGAAAGAACACACACACACCCACCCAGTTCCCGGGTTGAAGTCCGTGCCCACTGCTAGCTGGTGGTGTATGTAGCAACAACCTGTGACTGGGGGAAGCCATTGATCTGGGAAAGGAGGGGCTGCCAGGAGCTTTGAGGACCCCCACCCCTCACCCCTGGTGTCTTGCCAACATACCAACACCTCACCCCGTGGCCTGCTCCCTCTCTAATGTGTCATGTATGTATGTGACTGAGCCCAGAGAGGCAGGTCATGTTGGTGTGCTCACTGGCCCACTCAGGTGATTTGTAACCCAAAAGCAATATGTCTGGCACTTTCATGGGTGCTGCAGACATGCCCAGAGTGGGCAATCGAGTCACCTGCCTTGCAAGCTTCCCACTGCAGTGGTTCAGGTGAGGCTCTGCCTTCTTGTCAGGGTGCTCTGCATCCAGTGTGTCTCACGTCGTGTGCTTGTTGATCTTGGCGTTTAAAATGGCCACCACTGGTGTCCCTGTAGAGCTGACTGATGGTCCTGGCACTGGGAAAAACGTACACTGGGTAATGCTCCTTCAGGTGTGAGCGACAGTGCAGTTGGCTGTGAGTTCTGTGTGAGTTAAGCAAGAATGGTGATTGAATCAGGTGTCGAAACTCAGGCTTGACAAGATCGCGATCGCGTAGTTGACTGGAGTGTCTGGAAGCTGCCCTGTGCTTTCCTTAGAAGTGGTGGATGTAGAGTGTGACTACCAGGAATAATTAGAGCCAACTCCACGTCCCTCGGAGTCCTCGAGAATTGCTGAGCCGGAACGCTCACACTTGGGAGTCCACTGGTGTTGCATCCGCCAAACACGATGTTGGGCAGAAAAGGAGACAGTGACTCAAGACAGGAGTGACCAAGGAGCAAGGAGAGGGAAACAGAAGCCAGTCAAGGTCTAGATGTGAATGTCTCGGCAGCTCTCAGCTGTGCCAGCCTTGCTCACGCTAGGGGCTTCCAATGGCCAGGGCAGATGGGGTAAGAATCTTACCAATCTAAAATCTTAGCCTAAAAACTGTGCAAATCCAGTCTGCAAGTTTCGACAGAATCCAAGGGCAAGGACAGGCACCTTGCCCGGCAGTCAAGACGCCTTCCCTCCCGTCTGGGTGCTTGGGTTCAATCCCTGAGTCTGGCTTCTGTTTCGGGAGGCAGTGGTGACGGCTGAAGCAGGGAAATTTCTGCTCCTCGCAGCAGTGCCTCAACCAAACTCCCAGCTCCAATCTGGGGCCCGTGAGCAGTGAGCCAGTGGAGGGGCATTCTCCTCGCCCCTCTTTCCACCTCTGTAACATTAACAGAACTCTGAGATGTTCCTCCTGGTACCGGTCAGGACCCCTGGGTTAACAGCTCCTGGTATAGAAAATCAGGGAGGGGAGAGGAGGAGTATCCTAATATTTCTAGATACACCGTTCTCTTGTTTGGCATCTAGAAGGATCTTAGTGTGTTTTACAAAAGGGGAGGAAGTTTCCAGTAGCATTTGGGGCTTGCATTTTCCTGGTCAGAGGCTATCAGCCCGTACTGGGCATGGTGGGAACCGTGTGTGTTTGCGGTGTTCAATGGGACAAACTGTTACGTGCACGTGGGGGGTGGGTGCATACTGACTGCGCTGCGGCCCGGTTACACCACCTGCACAGTTTGTCACATTTCACCTGGAGAGACCTTGCACGGGCACCACACAGCCACAGGCACCACACAGCCACAGGTACCACACAGCCGCGCACTGAAGGAGCACGGCTCCTGTTTGGGAAAAGCAATTCTGCTGGGTAAGCGAGCGACACTACCAGGTTAACACTGGGGTCTACCGTTGCATTGCCTGTGTGGGATTTGACCCTCTGCTTTTGAAAGCTGAGATTCCAATGTTTGAATCTCGGTATCTTGGAAATTTTCTTTAGCTCAAGAAAATTGTCATCTATTCTTTTAAAGCTTCAAATTTTTTTAAAAAATTTGTTTTATAAAATATGTATTTGCTGTGTTTTGAGAGGCAGGGATAGGAAAGAAAGGGGTGGGGAGAGAGAGACAGAGACAGATATATATACACACAGAGAGATTTCCCATCCACTGGCTCATGTCTTGTAAAGCTGGGCTGGGCTGGGCTGAAGCTGGGGTCTGGACCTTCAGTCCATGTCTCTCCCACAGGGATGGCAGAGACCCAACCACTTGGGCTGTTGTCTGGGTGTAACACTTCCAGGGTGTGTATTAGACTCGAGAGCAGAGCCAGGGTTCAAACTCGGGCATTTTAGTAAGACAGGCAGCACAAGTGCAGATCAGCCACTGAACACACACCTGCCCCCAATTTTATTTTGTAACTTAAATATTTATTTTGCTTTGTTAATATGTCCTGGACTATTGGAGTGCGAATGGATGTACAGGGTTTTGCGTTATCTAGTGGATGTGCCTGCAGCTCCTGTTAGCAGCCATAGTTGATCACAGGGCCTGCCTCCAGGATGTCAGCTCTGATTCAGATGAGCCTGAGAGCTGCGGCTGCACTCAGCACCGTGCTCAATTCATCAACCTCTTTTCCCAAGCCAGTCTCAGTTTTTCTCATGGGTCTAGTTCTGTGTGTTGACATGGAGTGCAGAACAGCCTGCCCTGTCAGTGGCAGGGACTTTTCAGATTTTTATAAATTTGCTGCTGTTCATTCAAACGCAGGAGGCAGACATACTTCTCTCTCTCTTCACAAAAACTCTGCAGGGTCAGTGGTCTCTGTTTTGGCCCAGCGACCCAGCAAGACTGACTCTGCTGTTATTTTCGTCACCACTAAGTTTAGCATTTTCTGACCGGGACAGTGAGATGTCTTTTGGCTCCTGGATTATATAGACATTCCTCATTTTATAAGCTTTTTAAAGTCACATTGCTTTCTCACGGGGGACAGAAAATATACTGTCTGACTAAATTCATTTGAAAACCTGAGTCTTACTTAGGGCCCAGCTTTATTGTCAATTTTAAAGAATATCCCATAAGAATGTGGGAAAAATATATATTCTGCCTCTGCTGGAAGAGATGAAGTGTGTTTATCACTCGCGCTGCCAACCTCCGTCTCGGCTGTGACGGGGAGAAGGGACTGTCCTGTCGTCTGCCTTGTGTGGGCTCCAGCTGGGGCTCCATGCTCACATCTCCTGTTGGTTGTTAATTGTCGCTTTTGGATTTGGAATCTGCGCCATGGGTACTCTAAGGTTTGGAATTTCTTGCCATCCCTCATCACACACTATTCCACCTCCCCAGGAGGGCTTCCTGTGTCCTGGCTCCTGGTGTCCAGCGCTGGGTGGCTCCGCCGACCGACTGTTAGTTGGTGTGTGTGTTCTCTGCCATCCTTTGCATTTTAATCCTCTCCTATGCAATTAGGACTTTTTATCTGGACTGACTTGACCGCTCCATCTTTTAAAATTAATAGGTTTTTCAGGAGAGATAGCTTTAGGTTTTTGGAAAAAATTAGTGACAGCACAAGGAGTTCCTGTGCTGTACCCTCTCAGCCTTCTCCCTACCCCATTGCGTCTTATTCCTACCATCTGACATTAGTGGGGTATCTGCGTTGGGCTTGACGAGCCCATGTTATTCTGTTGCTGTTCACACTGGGATCCACACTTTGTGTTGTGCATTCCACGTGCAGTTACTAACATGCAAGCATGCAGTGGTGCTGTAAGGTGAGACAATGCTTGGAATATCCACACCCTGTGCCAGAGTGCTGGTCTGAGTTCCTGCTGCTCTGCTTCTGGTCCCGTTTTCTGCTAATAAGCCTAGGAAAGCAGTGGAGCATGGCCCAAAGGCTTGGGTCCCTGCCGCTCATGTAGGAGACCCCAAGAGTTCCTGGCTCTGGCCTGACCCGGGCCTAGTTGTTGTGGCCATTTGGGGAGTTAACATGCAGACGGAAGATCTCTTCTTTCTGTCTTTGCGTGTGTATGGGTGGGTGTGTGTCTCCCCTTTTTCTCGATCACTCTGCTGCTTGAATAAGCACACACACCTTTAAAATTCTGTGTGATGACACGTATTGTGCAGAAGGGTCATTGCCCCCAAAGTTGTTTGAGCTCTAGCAACTCGCTCCCCTCTTTTTTTTTATTATTTGAGATGCAGAGCTTGTACATATAGAAACACACACACACACACACACACACACACACACACACACACACACACACACACACAGCAATCTTCAATTGTCTGCATGGGCCAAGGCCTGGCCAGGCTGAAGCTGAGAAGTAGAAACTCCATCCAGATTTCTCAGCTTGGCTGGCCCAGCCACCCACTCTCCCTCTGTGTCACCTTTGGCTTTCAATTGTAATATTTAATTTGCTTGCATACAACAAAACTACTATAATAGTTTATTTCAGATCATCCTCTAGTGATCAAATTTCTATTTTCTCAAGTCACTTCAGAAATATTTTTTCCTCCATTTGTTTAAGCATTTGAATTTCTTTCTCTTCGCTTATTGTCTCATCCACTTCTGTGCTCAGAATTCACTCTAGAGATCACAACACATTTCCTTATTTTTAACATTTTTTAGAGATGTATTTGCTTATTTGAAAGGCAAAATTGCAGGGAGAGAGAGAGGAGAGATCATTGACCCCTGGTTCATTCCCCAACAGCTGCAGTTGTTGGGACTGGGCCATGTTGAGGCCAGGAGCAGGGACATTCATCCGTGTCTCCTCGGGGCGAGCAGGGCCCCAGCACTTGCGCCATCCTTTGCTGCTTGCCCAGGTGACCTAGCAGGAAACTAGATTGTAAGTGAGCAGCCAGGACTTAAACTGACTCTCCTACAGGAAAGCTGACACTAAAGGCAAAGGTTTAACCCACTACTCTTCAACGCAGGTCCCTATTCTGTTTTGTTTTGTTTATGATTTTTTTTTTTTACTTTCATTGAACTGTGTCCAAATGGGATGTTGGCACTGCATGCAGAGGCTTTACTCACACACTACGATGCCAGTTCTTTACAAGTCTTCCTTTTTCCCCAAGGTGGAAGCATTACACTGACTCTGAAGAAGTTCTTCACCCTGCATAACAATGTGCCACAACCTCCTGACTAGTGTCATTTCACAGAGAGCGTTGCCCATGCATTTGAGGACATTTTTGCAGTTTTACTTATGGCTGGTCTCGAGAGGGGTACAAGATGAAGGCTGAGCGAGCTGTGGTCAGGGCAGGTGCCCAGCACATTGTCCACTAAGCTCCGTCCGCTTTGCTCAGCCTGCGCTTCCTGGAATCACTGTGTGTTTCTGGCTGATCAGATGCATTTTATGACTTGCTTCTCAAAATCCCATGCAGGTTTCCTTGGGCTTAGTGGCGGTCCCGAGCTCTCGGAAAGCCGGACGCTGGTGCCACTGTGCCATAGGGATGGTCATGTAAGAGTCTTCTGTTATAGCAGCCACGATCACAGCTGGGCGACCCCAGCTGCTGCCAAAGCCAGCCCTGTGGGAGCTGGAGGTACGTTTACTGCTCTGAGGCAGATTTAAAGCCACGCAAGGAAAGTACAAACCCTTTGTGTCATTGTCAGTCCGCAGATGTCACTTCTCATCACTGGTGCATAGTGAGTGGCTCTTGGGTGATATTAGAGTTTCCAAAACCCTCGTGTTTAATCACCCTTTGTTGCAAAGCCTCGTAAGTCTGGGGTGTGCCCTCTCGTGCACTGAAGGCCGTGGGGCCGCCCGCTGTCCCGTGGAAGATGAGTGTTTTGTGGCTGTAACGCAGCACGTGTGGGTGCCCTGGGGCCTGGGCTCAGCCACCTCCCTGCCGTTCTGCTGCGCTCTCTGCGGTTTTCCGAGAGCAGAAGTCAGCCTTTCTTCGGCCTCCTCCTAGGGGACTCACTGGGGTCTCTCCTGGAGCAGCAGGTTGTGAACTTCCCCCTGGTGACCTCTGTAAAGTTGCCGTCTGCAGGGTCCTGTTGCACACATCGGCTTCTCCAGTGGGACCGCAGGGCCCTGCATCGCAGTGACGGTGTTCCCCTGTGATGGAGCAGAGACCGGCTCGGCACTGCTGGCCTCTTTAAGAGTTGTTTTATTGATTTATTTTCTGTAAAAGGCAGAGTTAGAAAGAGAGAGGAAGACAGGGTGATCCTCCATTGGCTGGTTCATCCCAGGAGGGAGGGGCGTGCGTCTAGACCGCAGCTGGGAGGAGACCCTGGTAGGAAGCGGTTCGTCCTTTCACTTAGGAAAGGCAGGCTAAACACAGACACTGAGCAATCCTCCTGCTTAAAATATCACTGCATGAGAAGGGAAGGGTTTAGGGTGTTTTCTTTTTTTTATGGCAAGCAAAAATCCAAAAGGACAAAAAAAAGGGGGGGGGGCGGTATTGAACAGTAACATGGGCAAATGGCTGACCCTCCGCAGCGATGACGGGGAAGCCGCCCGCCCTGCATCGCAGGCCCCATGGGCCCACACACAGGCCTCCTTGTCAGTGCCCAGGCTCCAAGCTCAGTCCCCAGCTGGCCCTGACACCTCCCTGGGAAGCGAACCTCCTTGTATCAGCCAGAGGATGCCCATCTTGGCACACTGAGAGCCATCACCTACAGGGAAGCCACAACTGCAGTGCCCACCCCATGTAGGAACTGGGGACTTGCAGTAAGCTTCTCCGGGTCTGGCTCTAAGGTGGGCATTGCCAAGGATGACCCGAAGGGCACCTGGGAGCTGTGAGCGGAGGGAGCACCTGGCACTGCTCCAGGAGCACTCTGGCCTGACATTCCAGGTGCAGCAGTGCCTGGACAATGGATTTGCCTTTTTATGTTCTGGTGTTATTGTGTAGTGGTTTTTTGATTCTGCAAATGGTATGCAAGTGAGACAGAGACCAGCTGGGGGAGTCGCAACACCTGGGACCATGTCCGTGTCCTATTAATTAGGCAGACATCAATGACAGGTCTGAATCCATAGGTACAGAGCTGGAGACAGACAGATGGAGGAGGCAGACATAGACACAGATCTAGATGCTCGAAACAGAACTTAGAAATAAGCACAGATATAGATAGGTACAGCTACGGGCTTAGATCCAGATGGTTGGAACAGACTCAGCCCCAGAGCCCATGATCCAGCGAGAAATATGGACCCAGACAGACCCAGATGTAGCTACAGACCCAGATCCTGAGCCAGAGATAAACACAGGGTAAAAAACCAGAGCCTCGCTCCCTGCCCCAGCACTCGGGTGGGTGGTCCCATGTGCACTGGGACTCCCAAATGAGGCTGATGGGGCTGGCCCCAGGACCCCACTCTGGGAAGCACTGCATGTGTTGGTGGTTCAGCTGAGCCGTCGGCAGTAGAGGCAGACCCAGGACCCCCAAGTTCAAGCTCTGATGCTTCTGTTCAGGGTGTCTACTGTTGGCAGGGCGTTGAGGTGGGATGGGAAGCTGTGATGCCCCAGGTGAGCTGGGCATGGCAAACTGGATAAGTGGAAGGATCCCAGAGAACAAGGCCTTGGAGATCATTCTCCTGCTTGGAAAGCAAAGTGCTGGGTATATGGGCATGTGGCACTCACTGGTGCCACCAGGAACCTAGGACCCTCAGAGTGCAACTTCCTTCCTGTCTGGATGTTTTCCTGGGTGCCAATCAGCAAGTCCTGTGGATGATTAGCTATGCAAGCTGAGCAAACTGAATTGAGCTGCACTACGTGCAGTGACCCACACCCAGGTCAAATGGGCTAAACCAAAAGCTAACTCTTCCCACTGGTTTAGATTGAAATTTGGTGCTCAGAGGAACGTGGCAAGTATGCAAATACTGTTGTTATAATAGAACTCTTGGAATCAAAGGTTCCGAGGGAATGATCTACCATGTCAGTGTTGGCAGGCAGGGGCTGCCTTGTCACTTAGCACCCTGTTCACGATGCTCTGATGCTTGGCTTGTCATGCAGAATTCTGGGTTAGGAGTTAGAACACGCTGGGAGGGAAAGTGAGTGTCTTCCAGGAAAGCTGCGGCAATTTATAACTGTCCATAGTGCTGGCCGGCTGTGTCCTCCATAGCTCGCTCCCACCCCCCTGTCGCAGGCCAAGCTCCGGGCAGGACCTAACAGCACACAGAGGAGATGCGGCACCTGCCCCCCTTCAGAGGGGTCTGCAGGAAAAGCACAGAAGCAAGGTGCTCTAGACCCAGAGGACACCCCGAGCCAGGGGTGTGCGGGGGGCCAGGGAGAACACCCAGAGGGAGTGCCATGAGGTGTGGACAGCCTCAAGGGGTACTGCACCCCAGCAAGCCCAGGGAGCAGCAGAGGGTGCTGCCTTGGTGAACACGGCCCGACCCTCTTCTGCCCGACCCTCCTCTGCCCCTGCTGGATGCAATCTGCATGCAGAATGTGGCCTCAACACTTGTTCTGTGTGCACACACGTATCCACATCAGTGCAAAGCGTGTGTGCAAGCTACGTTCTTGGCACTCACCACCCTTGTCCTGATCACAAGCTACCAACGTGAAGAGCAGGTGCAGCTTGGTGTCTGCGTTCCTGCACTGGTGGTTGTTTCTAGCGTTTTAAGCATGGTCCGCTTCGCCGCCTCTGTGTGGTGAGGGCATGCTGCCTGTTTCCTTGATCTGGGTTGCGTAACGCAGTGAGGCAGAGGGAAGGTTGGTTACAGTGCTTGCTGCTGTGAGACGGCGATTCATTTCCCGTCTGTCGAGTGGGGCCATAACACACGGCCTCACCGGGCAGATGAGAAGGCGAGAGAAGGCAGCTCCTCAGGGCGGTGGTCCAGCGGGAGAGAAACACGTGTGCCTTTGCATCCTCCAGCTTCGAATCACACTGTCAAAACCAGTCATTCACTCACCGTTGAGTCTCTAGCTGTCTTTCCTAACCACGGTCTGTGAGCTCCTCGTGGACTCTAGGTCGTTTCCCAATGATTTCTTTTCAGCTCGTCTTCATTTATAGCTTTTAAATAGCTTTGTTATTAAATCTTTTGCATATCTCTTTTGTAATTTCTTGAGAGACAGAAATCTGGTGTCCATCAGTAAGGGCTGAGGCCAGAGCCCAGTCTGAGTGCCTCACGTGGGTGGTAGGGAGCCAGGTCTTTGAGTCATCGCCTACTCTGTCCCAGAGCATGCTTCAGCAGGAAGCTGCGATCAGAGTGGACGTGGACTCAAAGCCGGGCCCTGTGATAGCAGCAGCACGCGTCCCAGCCAGCCTCTTAGCTCGTACACTGAGTCCCTTTTATGAGTCGGCAGTTTCATCCACGCTCATATGTTAGCATTGCATTCAAACTGTAACATTCAATCTTCCTTCTTCAACATGATTTATTAGATTTTTATCTCAAGATGTGGCATTTTCTTTTCCACTTGTTTTTCAAATCGATGACTTATTTCATTTGCAGTGTTTGTGTTATTGAAGCAAGCTCTTATACACCCCTGCAAGAATGGACGACTACCTGTCAGGATAAGTGATGAACCTTGGGACGGATTGGGGCTGTAAAGATGGATGGAAATATTTCTAACTGAAAGTTTATAGAAAGTTCCTTTAATCATTTCCCATAAATACTGTATTGCGTCTTGAAAGTCAGCCCTCCTGTTCCTGCCTTGCGATTTACAAAGCCCTTTTATGGGTCTTGGGATCCCTGAAGAACAATTTGAGTGAGTGCTGATGTCTGAGCAGGGACGGCCATGTGTGAGTCATGGCTCCTGTAACATGGGCCTTTCCATCTCCCTCCCATGAGTGATACACTCCTCAACATAGCTGGCTCCGTGCTGGCCAGCACACGAAAGGAAGACACCCACTGAGCAGTCACTGAAGCCAGGACACGGGTCACACAGCTCCCCAGCCCCAAGAGATGGCCAGTGGTGTTCCTGCTACTAGGAATGGGGGCAGGGTTGTGACCCCAACATCCTGGGGCTAGCTGCAAGTGAGTGTCACAGCCCGCACACCTGACCCTCCCTGACCACGGGCTCTGCCGCCGCGCTGCCCACACACAGGTCTGGGGAGATCACTAGTACAGTTATGTAGAATTATAAGATGTTTCACGGCACAGCTCCTCACAAGATGACAGCTCCGTCTTCTCTGTCGGGTGTTAATACGCCATGGCTGCCTCTCTCATTCTTTACCAACACCTCTGGTCGTTTTGCTGGGAGAGCTCTTTTGGGATTTTCCCTCCCTCCCTCTCTCCTTCTCTCCTTCCGCTCTTTCTCCCTTCCCTTTTCCTCCCTCCCTCCTTCTTCCTTGTCTCTCATCCTTCTTTCCGCCCTGTGTCCCTTTTTCTTTCTCCTTCCTCTTTTTCTCTTTCTTCCTCCCTCTCTTCTCCTTCCTTCTTATTTCCTCCCTTCCTTCTTCCTTTTTATCTTCACCTGAGTCTGATCAGAACATTTCCATTTTCGTTATTGGATCCAGGCTCCTGAGGCCCATTGCTGTTGTGTTTATTTTTATGACATGAGTGTGAGCATTGGGGAACTTTGTAGATTCTTTATAAGAACCCCTTTGTAGAGAAGCTGGAAAACACTGGTACGAAGTGTCCGTGCCCAGCGTGGAGGGACTGGGTGTGTCCGTGCCCAGCGTGGAGGGACTGGGTGTGTCCGTGCCCAGCGTGGAGGGACTGGGTGTGCCCATGCCCAGCGTGGAGGGACTGGGTGTGTCCGTGCCCAGCGTGGAGGGACTGGGTGTGTCCGTGCCCAGCGTGGAGGGACTGGGTGTGTCCGTGCCCAGCATGGAGGGACTGGGTGTGTCCGTCCCCTTTCCCATCACATGTCCCCAGGCAGTTTCTCACATTTTTGGGATCAGGGATTGGAAAGCGGCATAAAGGGTTGTATTATCATTGTTGAGTCATCCCTGCCCTATAAGTTACAAACAGCCTTAAAGTGAATTCTTTGGCTGTGGTGCTGGGTGAGTCTCATAAAAGTTGTGAATCACCTCTCTCACGTTCTGTCCTTCCTTCTCGTGTAGGGATTGGCATTGTGATATGAGGGGTTAAGCTGATCCATCTGCAATACCAGCATCCCATGTGGGAGTCAGTTCAACTCCACTTTCCATCCAGCTCCCTCCTTGCATCTGGGAAGGCAGCGGAGGATGGCCCTGGCGCTTGGGCCATTGTGCCACTTGGGAGTGCAGGGTGAAGATCCTGCTCTTGGCTTAGACCTGGTCTAGCCTTGGCTGTTGATGCCATTTGGAGAGTGAGCCAGGGGATGGAAGCTTTTTCTCTCTCTCTCTCTCTCTCTTTTCCTCTCTGGGTCACTCTTTCAAATATGAATAAATATCATTTATTTTAGCAGACTGTTTAGTAAATAACTTGCATCACAACCCAACAAGTCCAAAGTGCAGTATTTTCTCAGGTAGTTTTCTGTGATCCAAATGGTTTTCTGTGATCCAAATGATTGTATCTCCATCTGGAGCTGGGATGCATCTTTGTAGGGAACTCCACCAAAATGCCCTGGGGCCCACCCTAGGAACCGCAGAGAGTTCTGGAACATTCCACAGACAGGGGGCCCTTTGTGTGCTGTGTACTGGGTGAGAAGCGCCCCATGAGACTCTCTCCCTTTTCTAGAAGTTCAGAGAGCATCGTCCCCTGAGGCTCAGGGACCCCAGAGGCTCAGGGACCCTAGAGGCTCAGGGACCCCAGAGGCTCAGGGACCCCAGAGGCTCAGGGACCCCAGAGGCTCAGGGACGTGAGGGAGGCTCAGGGACGGGAGGGAGGCTCAGGGACCCCAGAGGCTCAGGGACGTGAGGGAGGCTCAGGGACCCCAGAGGCTCAGGGACGTGAGGGAGGCTCAGGGACGTGAGGGAGGCTCAGGGACGTGAGGGAGGCTCAGGGACGTGAGGGAGGCTCAGGGACGTGAGGGAGGCTCAGGGACGGGAGGGAGGCTCAGGGACGGGAGGGAGGCTCAGGGACGTGAGGGAGGCTCAGGGACGTGAGGGAGGCTCAGGGGCGTGAGGGAGGCTCAGGGACGTGAGGGAGGCTCAGGGACGTGAGGGAGGCTCAGGGGCGTGAGGGAGGCTCAGGGACGTGAGGGAGGCTCAGGGACGTGAGGGAGGCTCAGGGACCCCAGAGGCTCAGGGACCCCAGAGGCTCAGGGACCCCAGAGGCTCAGGGACCCCAGAGGCTCAGGGACGTGAGGGAGGCTCAGGGGCGTGAGGGAGGCTCAGGGACGTGAGGGAGGCTCAGGGACCCCAGAGGCTCAGGGACGTGAGGGAGGCTTGCCCAGGACTGCAGACACTGAGTAGCACCAAGGTGGGCACTGGGGGCAGCGCTACTGCCTCGTCTTCATGAGATGGATGAGTTCCACTGAGTGGAGAAGTAAGACAACCTCCCCTTCCTGCTGTCACTGTTACCATGGCAATGGCCCCATTGGTCCTGTGGTGGCAAGATGCTGACTGGGGGAGGGGATCGTTCATGCCAGGGCTGCCAGTCCCTGCCCCACGCCCCCTCCCAGGATTAGGCTGCCTTTAGCAGAGTAGAAGTTCACGGAGAGAGAATGGGTCACCAAGGGGGACCAGGCAGCATCTACCGCAGCCACCACCTGCATACAATGCAGGCGAGGACCCCGCAGTGCTGTCCTCCTGGCTGGCAGTGAGCACACACTGCCACAGCTGCAGCCCAGGGCCAGTTTCTGGGTTCCATGTGCCGCCAGCTCAGAATGAGCTGCACTTCTGATGGTTGGAGCCTGGTCAGGAGCTCGCACTCAAACTGCAAGGGAAACTGGTAGAGACCCTGGCATTTGGGGGTGCTAGAATGCAAATGAGGCTGTAGCTCTCCAGCTGAATTAAGGATAACTTCCGGTCTGTTTGCCCTTACAAGTCACAAGACGGGGTGATCTGAAGGTACATGGGGGTACACAGTCTCCCCGTACTCTCATGGGATCCCGAGATGGAACAGGGGAGACCGAATGAGAGAGAAGGTTGTGAGAGCAAATTATGACTGTTGAATGCCGTGTAGATGGTTTGAGAATGGCCGTGGTGGTAAGCTGGGATAAGGGAGCCAGATTAGGGCCACCTGTTGGAAGCCACGTTCCTGCCCCTGCATGATCCCATCGTCAATAACCGCTCTGCTAGCACAGGTCTCCCCTCACCTGGGGCCTGCAGTGGTATCGGACACCACCCCCCTCCAAGCTCAGCGCAGGAGACAGCATGCCGATGTACCTCCCTCCACTTCCTTCTCCCTTCCCAGCCCACTCCATTCCTGGGCAACGTGCGTGTGTGTGTGTGTGTGTTTCCTCACCTTTTAAAGCAACGTTAACCCTGTGTGTGTTGTTTCTGGAATACATGTTTAGACCCGCCTCATCCTCAACAGTGGGAATGTTTACACCGCAGACACTGGGAGACACAGATCTTTCTCCAGTATCCTGGGAGGGTCCCTTACCAGCTTAACATAACCCAGGAAGGTCAAGTTTGCCTACTCAGCCATCCCCGGTTGCTTTGTTCCTGTCCTCGCAGTCCCTGAATGAGTTTATCTTGGTTTTGCTTTCAAATCCAGAAATAACTCACTTCTCTCTCCACAAAAGAATACAGACCTGGCCATGGTAGTATATCAAGCTAATTCTTCGCCTTTGTCGCTGGCGTCCTATCTGGGCACCAGTTCTAGTACTGTCTGTTCCACTTCTAATCAGCTCCTTGCCAAAATGCCTTGGGAAAGCAGTGGAAGATGGCCCAAGTGCTTGAGCCTTGCACCCACACGGGAGACCCAGGAAGAAGCTCCAGGCTCCTGGTTTCAGATTGGCTCAGCTCTGGCCACCACAGCCATTTGAGGAATGAACTCAGTGAATGGGAGACCTCTTTCTCGGTCTCCCATTCTCTCTCTGTAAATCTGCCTTTCAAATAAAAATAACACATCTTTAACAGAAGACTATAGATCAGGGGCCGGCATTTGGTCTTGCCCCCTGTGACACACATCGGCGTGCTTGTTGCTGTAGCAGGCAGCAGCTGATGGTCCAAGTGGCTGAGTGCCCATCACCCACCTAGGAGTTTTTCTCTGTCTCAAAAATAGGATAGAACAGAAGAATAACATAAATACAGACCAGTTAGGATGAAAGGATTATTTAATGGGATTAAGAGCTCATTTTATCTAGCAGCAAAAAAATCACAAAAAAACTGGGAACAGTATTTTTGCAAGACACATTTCTACGAGATGTTTGAAGACCCGGGAGGCTGGAGCGATGGCTCTCACCACTGGGACTTGCTGGAAAGCGGGAGCGCTTCCTGCTTTTTCAGAGCAGTTGTTGCACTGCCTGGCTGCCGGGAACAGCCCCGGGAGCCTCAGAATGCTCACGGACACAGAGAGCTGACGCTTTGGAAAATAGTTTCTGGCAAAAGCGGTCTGTGGTTGGTGGTGTTTCCAGCACCTAGTGTACAGAGGAGCGGGGAGGCAGGGGCCCGCAGTGCCACGGCCAGAGAAGCCCCCAAGGGGCCTTGGGCTCCAGGCGTGGCCGTGCTGCTTGTGGTTTCTTGTCTGAATCACTTCACATTTAGAGCAGGAAAAGGGGGGGCCTGGCCTGGACCCCAACCTCTTTTCTGCAGGCTTCCTCAGCTCCTAGGCACGCCGATTGCATCATGGGGCACATTTTCCTAACATTGTCTCCAGAACATTCTGTCAGTAGCCTTCGGCTAGTTTTTAGACAAGGGCTACTTCTTCAGGATGTTTGAGAATCCAAGCGCCCTTGCGTGCGGCTCCCCCGCCCAAGTTTGTAGCTGCCTGAATGGCGCTGGAAGATTGGTGCCACCTGCACTGTGACCTTCTGGGTAGCTCCCACTCGCTCTCTACTCCCATCGGACATGAAATCACTACACAATTAAGATGTAAGCATACTACCGCTGAAGAACTCTGCAGTTGCTCTAGCATCATGATTTGCACAACTGCAAGTGAATTTTTGAAGGAATCTTCTAAGTTCTATGCAGCCATAATTGGTGCCTCTCCGGGTCCTTCTCCGAGAGTGTCCTGGCTGTCTCCATTTTAAGGTCAACCATACAAATATTAGCTCACCGTTTCCTCGGGGCTTCTGGAACATGCTATCTGCTGTCTGCTGCAATCTGAAGGTTGCTTTGTTTGGAAATCAGAAGACGAAGCTTTGGTGCTTTGGAAACACGGCACATTCCATCCGAAATCCTGAGGCTAAAGGGCCGGGCAAACACAGCGGCAACGGAGACCAGCTTCCCTGCTGTCGGCAGCCGGGAGAGGAAGTTGGGACAGAAGCAACCTCGGCAGTGTCCCTCCTGGCCAGCCCAGGCCTGGGCCCTTCGGTGAGCCCCAAGTGGCGGCACCGAGATGATGCAATCAGCTGTGTTGGAGCAGGGAGGGTGAGCTGCACAGAGACCGCAGCCAGAGACATGGAGATCTACACAAACTGCCCTGCAGCAGAGAGAGAGAGAGAGAGAGAGAGAGAGAGAGAGAGAGAAAGTGTTCTGATGTGCTGGTTTGTATCTCATGCCTGTGATGGTAGAGCAGTTTCTGCCAGCAGTCAGGATCTCAGCTCTGGTTGCCCACATGGTGGCAGGCCAGCCACCCGAGCCCTCACTGATGCCCTCCAGGGTCTGTACTGGCAAGAAGCTGGCATTGGAAGCCAGAGCTTAGTGCCCTGACATGGGACACAGGAATAATTGCTAGGCTAGGGACCTGCTCTTCGAACCCAATGTTTTTTTTAAAAATTTATCTGAAAGGCTGAATTACACAAAGAGAGGGACAAAGGGAAAGATCTTCCATCTTCTGGTTCAGTCCCCCAGAAGCCTCAATAACCAGGACTGGGTCAGGTTAAAGCCAGGAGCCTGGAGCTCTTTCAGGGTCTCCCACATGGGTGCAAGGGGCCACAAACACTTGGGGCCATCCTCTGATGCTTTTCCAGGCACATTAGCAGGGAGCTGGATTGGAAGTGGAGCAGCCAGATCTTAAACCAGCATCCATATGGCGTGTTGGAGTAGCTGGCAGTACCTCCGCCTTCTATTCCACAGCATCAATGCAAAACCAAATTCTTCAGTCACTCCTGGACCGAGCAACTCCATCTGTTTTGCAGCGGTGGAAGCTCCTGGGGAGCTCGTGTAAACTCAGGACAGTAGGAGGAGCAGCTGCACACTTACACTAGGGCATCACTGCAGGACTCATTGCAGCAGGCCCCACTTAGAGCAGGAGCCAGGCCAGCCGGCCTCTTCGCAGTGTGTGCTTTCCAAGGTGCTGTCTGCAATCCACCTTCCATGCAATTCCTAAGGCAGAGGAGAAAAATGTCAAAAACGAACACACTGACCTTGGACAGCAGGCCTTGCTTACAACCAGGTGAGAGCCTGAAATAGCCCTGAGGTTCTGGGTCTGCAGGAAGAATGCCCACGAAGGCAGCAGAGGGCAGCAGCATGGCGCAGGACAGAGTGGCACAGGTCGTAGCTGAGAAGTCCCTCCCAGCATGCTCTGCACCAACACAGAGGGGCAGCCAGGAGACAGGAAACCAGAGTCTCCCCAGCGATGGCTGCCGGGAAACCGGGGTCTCCCCAGCAGTGGCTGCCAGGCTTGCTGCGTACTACTCGGGACCACCAGGCCGACTCCAGAGAGTACATGCAGGTGCCTGCTTTGGTCCAGTGAGTTCATCAGGCCTGGGGCTAAGTCTACAGAACCTGGCATTGCTGGCAGGGGAGCTGTCATTCACCAGGAATGGCATTGGTGGCACAAGGCTCAGGATTTGATCCACAGAGCCTGCGTGCCAGAGCCTCTGCGTGAACCCAGAGGATCTGGTTGGGAAAGCTGTGGGGACAGCTCAATGCCTGGGGGTCCCTGGAGGATATTGTCCAGGAGATCCTGGGCACTCCAACTCCTTCCCTGCTGGGGTCCATGCAGTGGGTGTGGAAAACAGGAAGGTGTGTGGAGAACTGTTCCTTTGCACGCAAGGCTGCAAGGCATTTCCCACTGTATGGCAGGGCCCAGCAGATGTCTCTACAACCACCTGAAGGCAGTTCCACCTCCCTTTGCATAGACACCGGACAACCCTGCTGAGAATTCTGTAATCTATTTAGGCATTGTCTGCCGCTGCGGAGTTGGTCTTCACTGTCAATGTGAGTTCACTATCAACATCAAAGTTGATGTTGCTGATGTTGTCTTGCCAAAGGGCCTTTTGCAATTCATGCTGTCTCTGTCTCTGCTGCCCCCATTGACCACCCTTGATCTTTAGCACCCTCCTGTGATGCAGCTCCTCCCCTAACTGATTCATGAGGACTGTAGTAGGAATGTGTTACTGATTGATATGCACTGTCTATTGAGAACTTCCTGACCACAGGGTCAGGATGGATAACATCCTGCTTTAAGGTGAAACAAACAGCAGAATTACCCTTAGAAACACCCACTTGACCATGACATAAAAAGTCTGCCAGAGCTTGTGACTGCTTCTGTATAAATAAAGAGGACAGCTTTCTCGCATTGTCCATTATGATCCTGGAATCATAGTGGTCCGTTTCTCTTCTCTTTACGTGTATTCTGTGCACCCGTCTCGAGTTCCGAACTCGGCTGGAGCTGGTCTCCGGCACTTCCCATTCGCCTCATCTGGGCAGCTCATCTGGCTCCCCATTCTATCGGGGGTGCGAGCGAAATCACACCAGACATGTCTAAGGTTTATTAAGCAGTCTTTATTAACCAAGCTTGGTGATAATAGAACACAACAGCAAATCACAAGTCCATACGGCAATCCAACCAATCATAATCCAACCAAACTTAACCCCAAGAGGAACAAATGGTCATTACCCTGAAGTCCATCCGTTATGCTGAACACCTATGTCCCAGCTTCCCCAGCAATATAAGTTATCCCAAGAGACATGCAACGAGTAACCTGGACACACTTCCAAAGCTGCAGACATTCACCTTTCCCTGGCTTCTATGCCCACATTCCACTACTGCCAGGCCTCGCCTCTCCTGGAACTCGTGACAACACACAGATAGCATTGCTATATCCATTGTCCCATCTAAGCAGTACACAGGGACCATGCTCAGGGCATTACCTGTCCTGGGTCAGCCAAGAGTCGAGGTGCCAGAGTAACGGAAGCACCTGGCCAGAAAGAGAGCTAGAGTCCTCCCCCCGCCCCCACCCCTCCACCATTGCATGGGCCTTTAAAGGGGCTTGTGAGGGGAGTGTTTACACAACAATACAATACTGTTCCCGTGGGCAGGAGCAAATATTAGTTAGTGGAGGAAATGGCTGAGAATGGGATTAACATTCCATTGCTGTTAGGCCCCACCTTCAGGACAGAGGGTAGGGGACACTGCCACATTTCTTTGGCCCACTGTCAGTGGGTGCTGGCTGCACCCCATAACAATTCTTCCTGACACTTGGTCAAGCAGAAGTGCTCCCAGCAGCCCCAGCAAACCCACGGGACCTGCGGAGTGGGTGTGGGTCACAGGTGGAGGTGACAGCTGTACAGCTGAGCCTGCCAAAGCAGGGCTGTCGGTGGGAAAAACCACAACACAGTGCTGGGCACCAGAGGTGAAGGATGCTACACCGAGTGCAAGGGTGGAAGCCGTAGTTTCCCTCTAGATCTTTGCTGCATTCTCCCACTTCCCCTTCCTCCAGGCCTTCCTCACCTGGGCAATCCCAAGTCCTGTTCATCCTTTCCAGGCCTTACATCCCTTGGACCAGCTTCTGCCTCCTGCTTACGCTCCACTGGCACCATGTCCCTGCTGTTTTGACCTTAAGGTCTTGGAGGACATGTCTTATCACATCCCCAGGAAGAAGGCTAGCAGCCGGTGCAGAGTAAATAAAACCCAGCACAAGTGCATCGCCTCGTGCTAAGCCTGGGTAGCAGGAATGGAAGCTGGACTGGGAGCAGCTGTGGCACAGCCCACTGAGGAAAGGCACCTGCTCTGGAGGATATGGGATGCTGTAACTCAGGAGCAGCAGCCCACGGTGCCCACAGCGCCCCCGTGTGGCGATGGCAGCAGCATGCTTCCAAAGTCCTGCTGTCTTGATTCAAGTTGACTGGCATTGGGTTTTTCTACCAGTCTAGGCAGTGTGCCTCTTGTCCACAAATTGCTCACCAAAGAGACGTGGTGACTCTGGAAAAAAAAAAATACGCTG
This sequence comes from Ochotona curzoniae, assembly GCF_017591425.1. Lineage (NCBI taxonomy): Eukaryota > Metazoa > Chordata > Mammalia > Lagomorpha > Ochotonidae > Ochotona > Ochotona curzoniae. The sequence continues at coordinate 3,253,414 of NW_024465405.1, read as the reverse complement.
GCTTCGCCCAGCAGTGGTGAAGTGGGATGCCCTGTGTGCTTCAGCTGTTGCAGGCTCCTCAGCAAGGCAGGTCAGTCCCTGGCAGGCCCTGGAGGCAGGTCCACCTCACTCTGTGGAGGGAGATTTGCAGTGAGGCCTCTGTGATCTGCATGGGAGCTTGCCAATGCGCATGGCAGACAGCCGGCGGGAGGCAGGCTCGCCCTGGGCTCCCATCTCAGCCCACAGAACTGCCGCACAAAGCAGTGTCCAGAAGCCTGCATTCCCTTAAGAAGGGACACAGATATTCTTGGAAACTGGAACTGCACAATCTTGAGGAAGCAGGTTGGCTCATGGTTAGAATTTCAGGGAGCCAACGTTTCTGAAGCCAATGACAGCTCCTTGTGCCGGAGGAAGTTCTAGAAGCAGCAGAAACGACTTTCAGCAGCTCTGCAAACAATGTCTAACGTTGAGCCTTTGACATTGAGGGGCCAAAACTGGAGAAAATTTCACAACCCCAGTTTTGATGCCAGTTTATGCCCCTTTAAATCCCCTGTCTTGTCAGCCACAGAGTGGGGAGAATGTTCTCAACCAACTGTGCAGGATCCTTGCAGGTTGAACGGCTGGGAAGAGGGGTGTGGCTGATTCTGTGATGGAGACTTCAGAAGGTTTGTGGGAAGTGGGATGAGAGGACAATGATGAAAATACAAGCTGTTTCTCTATGTAAACTCCGTCAGGTTCAAGGGGCTGTGTAGGCGAGGACAGCAGCCATTTGGTCCACCCCCTGGGAACTGAGCTGTGTCCACGCAGCCGTTTCTTCATCAACAGAAGGGAAATGGGTGGGCGCCCTGGGACTGTGTCGAAGGAGCCAAGCCAGGACTGCTAGATGCCTGCTCCTGGTTTGCCGCCCAAGCCCTCAGCGAGTCGCCCCTGTTGGTGGGGGAGAGGGCTCCTGGGCTGCTCGCGTTTAGCCTCTCAGCAGACCTGATGTCTTCTGGCTGTCCAGAAAGTCAGCACCAAGCAGAGCCCCCCAAAGCTGTTGTTGCCACCTTTGCCCTTGGCTGGTGCCCTCGGCGCTGTGGCCATTGTGGTGACTACGCTGTGTGTCTGGCAGGCAAGGCCACAGTTCTTCCAAGAAAGCTTCAGGCTCGTGATCCCACTGGTTGGTGGAACACCTCCAGCAATACTCTGCGGCTTTCTGCGGCTGAGCTGGGAGCGGCCACAGAAAAGTTTGCTCCACTTTCATTTTTCCATCGGGGTTGTGTTGGCCACAGAGGTGTCTGTGTTGGCCACGGCTGCTGCATCGGGGCACAGAGCTGACTCGTTATTTTTTCCCTCTAAATATCCTAATATGAAAATGGCCAATGCATCAAGGCTGGTGCGGTAGTATATCAGGGTCGTTCTCTGCCTGTGGTGCCAGCGTCCCGTATGGGCATGGGTTCGTGTCCCAGCTGCTCCACTCACATGGGAGACCTGGAAGAAGTGCCTGTTTGTGGATCAGATCTGCTCCTGCTGCTGCAGCCACGTGGGGAGTGAACTAGTGGGTTCATAGTTCCCTTTCTGTCTCTCTTCTCTGTAACTTTGCCTTTTAAATACAAACAAATCTTTAAAAAATGGCCAATGCGTATGAGCAAGTAGTTGACAAGAAACACAGAGGGCTATGAAATGCAGACAGTGCTGACAAAGTTGCTAGCAATTGGATAAATGTGAATCAAAGGGAGGAAATAATTTTTTCTCCCAGCTTAGAAATGTTAAGAGATTGTGGATATCTCTCTGGCATTGGGGAGGTGGGGGCCAAAAACCCTTTTACACACTACGTAGGGTTTTGTGGTTTAAGATAAACTTTGGGGTGGGTGGTTAGCGGAGTGACCCAGTGGGTTAAGCCACTGCCTGCCATGCCAGCATCCTGCATTGTAATGACAGTGCGTTTCTGCTGCGTTGCTCTGACTCAGCGCTCCCCGTGCAGCTGGGAAAGTCAGCTACCTGAGCCCCGTCACCTGCAGAGGTGACCCGGGTGGAGCTCTGGTTCCTGGCTGTGGCCTTGGCCCAGCCATGGCCATTGTGCCCATTTGGGGTGGGGCGGAGGGGGTGAACCAGTGGATGGCAGATCTCTTTCTTTGTCACTCATCCTTTTAAATGATTTTTTTAAAAGCTTTTAAAATAAAATATCCTAATTATAGGATGAAAACCGATAGTTATGCAATAGTAGTTAGTGTAAGGGGATAGAGAAGGGAGAAGGATATTTCAAAAATATTTTTTGCCAGAGAAATGATGTCAAGCGGGAAAAGAGAGCCCTTTGCTTCTCCCCCCACATCTATGACATGTGACACCTTGCCCACGGATGCACATTTACCCACAACTGCAAAATGCGTTTAATTTCTCTCTTGCAATGGCTGAGGCTTTATTTAGCAGAATGTGAATTGCAGCTTTGCCTGACCTCAGTTTGACACCGTCCCAGCTGCGGCTGGGTTTTTCATCTTGAACAAGGTTTTCGGGTTAGGAGAAGATTACGTGCTGCCGGGAGGGGAAGCTCATGTCTGGGTACACACTGAGCCTCATTGAAGAAGTTGCAGCTGGCACCTCGGGAGTTACCAGGTGCCAGGGGACGGCCAGATCACAGCCGGGCCCAGGAGCTCCTGGCCGGGCTGTGGAGCGCACCTGGGCGTGAGCAAACAGCGGGACAGCCGTGCACTCTATGGGTGCGGTCCAGTTTAACTGTTAGAGGGAGGACTGGCACTGGAGGAGCCATGCCAGGGCTTGCTCTGGGAAGCGAAGACACCCTGAGCCTGTGTCTCCATGCTCCTTTAGCGCGGTCTGTACGTGTCGCATCCCCAGCCTGCTGCGGCCCAGACAGCACAGCACCGGAGTCTAGTGCTGGGGTCCGTGCCGTGGGTGTGGGGGACACGAAGGTGTGCGGAGAACTGCTCCATTGCACGCACGCAAGGCTGCAAGGAATTTCCCTGATGCGTGGCGGGGCCCGGTGGGTGTGTCTGCATCCACCTGAAGGCAGCTCCACCTCACTTCGCAGGGACACCGGGCAACCCCGCTGAGAATTCTGTAATGTATTTAGGCATCGTCTGCCTCAGCGGAGTGGGTCTTTACTATCAATGTGAGCTTGGAAGTTGATGTTGCTGATAACGTCTTAGCAAAAGGGCCTTTTACTCTTCATGCTGTCTCTGCTGCCCCCATTGACCATATGCTAATCAAGAGTGTTAAGTCCCCGGGTGTAGTGGGAATCTGTTCTTTCTCTCTTTCCTTGGTCTTTAGGTCCGTCCCTCTGTGATGCACTTCCTCCCTTAACTGATTCAAGACTAAGTTGTAGGGACTGTAGTAGGAATGTGTTACTGATTGACATATACCATCTACTGAGAACTTCCTGACCACGGGATTAGGACAGCTGATATCCTGCCTCAAGGTGAAACGATTGGCAGAACTATCCTTAGGAATGCCCGCTTGACCAGGTGTGAAAAGTCGGTGCCAGCTTTGTGACTGCTTCTGTATAAATAAAGGGGACAGCTTTCTCGCATTGTCCATTATGATCCTGAAATCATAGTGGTCCATTTCTTTTCTACGCCTACCCCATGCACCCTTCTCGGGTTCCGAACTCGGCTGGAGCTGGACTCTGGTAGTCTGGCCTGTACGCTGTTAGAACTGCCGGGAGAAACAGAACCCCCTGACCCGCCAGACACGTGAGCACGCAGGCAGAATCTTCCAGAGGGAGACCAGAAGGCAGGCTGAACGATGCAAGCAACATCTTCATTTTAAAAGACACATTTTGTAGTCTATGGATAGAGACTTCTTAACTCAAATAACCATGGAATAGATAGAAAATGTTTGCCTCTCTGTAGCCTAAGAGAAAACTTGATTAAATACCTCAAAGGAGAAATTACATGGGCCATGTCGTTTAACCGAAAGATACTAAACCTAGAAGTGGACTGTAAACAGTAATAAAATCCCTCGTGTGCTCAGACTGTTGGAAAGCGATCTTTCAGATGTTTTTGAGTCAAGGTACAATTCAAGGTCTTGAGAGCATTTAGAGCAACACTTCCACCAGGGGGAGCTCTGCCCCACATTCCTTGTTCTTACCCTTGAATCTTACAGTGCCTGGCACAGACGTGGCCCTCACCTCCACCTTCAAGGGCAGGTGGCCACCTGACAACCTCCGTTTGCTGATCCCCTCAGAGCCTGCCTTGGACGGTCAATCCCAGGTCACATTGTTCTCAGGAGGTCCCAGATAATGGCACAAGGAGGTTATGGGGTATGGCCATGTCTGCCCACTTGGACTTCCATCAACAGGCAGACCCCTGGGGGAACAGGGGAGTTTGTAGACCCCTCACCTCAGCCTGGAGCTGTCTTGCCACCCCAGGGCCCTCTCATCCCCTCCTGCGTCTCAACCACAGCAAACCTGGGATGCTCCAAATTCATTTCAGCTTCTGTTTCTAGAAGGACCCAAGCTTGTCCACGCTCTATGCAAGACTCATCACCCCCAGCTAACCAAGACCTAAGCCTTTGTGTTTGGCTGTGGCCTTAAAGTCATTCCTTGCTTTTTGTCCTGCAAGTCTTTCTCATCGTTGCTAAAGTCTTCCCTAAGACCCATGACCATTTCATGTCCCCCATTTCGCCCCCAGCTCCCTGCACCCCTCCCGGGTCTGACTGGATGGGTCCATGGACACCCAACTGAGGCCTTGGGTATAAACTACGATAATCTGATCATGTGCTTCGATGTCCTGCATTCTAAGAAAAGATTAAGGAATTGTTGGACTTTAGTTGGGAGCTTCCTGAGATGTTTCCCTCCCCCATCTTCTAATAGAATTACCCATTTAGTGGAATCACACATTCAAATGCCACAGTGCCTTTTCCCGTGTGATTCTAACGAACGGAGCCGCCCGGGCCTGCCAATGTCCCATTGTGTCACAGTCCGAAGAGGCGGCATTGTTTTCCCTTACACAGTATTTTTATTTTTGAAGAAAAAAAATCTGAAATGAATCAAAATTCCTTTGTGCGAACGCTGGTGACAGAGCCATCACTCATTGCTCTTGCGGGTATCGGGGGGGGGGGCGGGGAAGTGTGGGAATCCCACCCCAGTGCCAGTGCTGCCAACGAGAGCCAGATGCCCGGGGAACACTGGCACTGCTGATGTGACAGGTGGAGCACTCGGGGGCGTGGCTTGAGCCGAGGTCTGTGTCCCCTTCATGAAGTCCCACTGCATGCCCATCAGAGCTCAGAGGAGGAGCAGGAGGCTGGGAGGTGCAGTGGGGTCCCCACAGCCCCCTCCCACTGGGCTCCGTGGTCCTCCCTGAGTCCCCACACCCTCCCTCGGGACAGACCTCATCATCATCCTGTTAATGGGTTTTTGGAACAGTTTGTGAGACAATGGCACATTAAAAAGCAAGTGATAGAAGCATACAATGTGGGAATGGAATGATTCTCAACTACTGTGTGGTCCCAACTCCTGAGACGCAGGTGAGGGAGCCGCAGTCCAGTGGGAGGAACAGACTCCTTGGGCAGGTTCCAGACGAGAGTTACAACTCGGGTCTCCAACTTGGCCATCCTGAGCCGCCCGTCACCTCTGCCCACCGACAGGACTGCAGGGGCTAAGTGCTCGCAGGCGACATGGCGTGGCGTTATCCGTGCTTGACTGCTGATAGTGGTAGTGAATCCTGCCAACCAACCCAACAAAGCCAGCTCTGTTACCATGTGTGTATGAAGAGGAAACCTGGGTTTACAGATTCAGGACATTTGCCCAGGACTAAGCAGCTGCAGTGGCTGTGCATGGTGGCAGCCCGGAACTGGCAGCCAAGCCAATTCTATCCCCTTGATCCATCAGCCCTCCCTCTGGGAGAGGCAGGACCCAAGCCTTAGTGTGTGCGTGGTTTGGTTTTTTGAAAAGTATTTATTTTTACTTGAAAGACAAAGTTACAGTGAGAGAAGGAGAGAGAGAGAGAGAGATCTTCTATCTATAGGTTCACTCCCCAGATGGCTGCAGTGGTTGGAGCAGAACTGATCTGAAGCCAGGAGCCAGGAGCTCCTTACTGGTCTCCCACATGGGTACAGGGACCCAAGGACTTGAGACGTCCTGCTCTATTTCCCCAGGCCATGAGCAGACAGCTGGATTGGAAGTGGAGCGCCAGGACTCTAACTGGTGCCTCTATGGGGTGCTGGTGCTGCAGGTGGAAGATGAGCCTGCTGTGTCATGGAACCTGCCCCCAGGACACATACGCCTTTAAACAACACATTTTAAATACAACTGTTATTAGAGGTTTGTTTTTCAACTGTGTTTTTCTTTTCCATGGAGAGTTTTCCTAGATTTTGGTCCATGAAAAGAAACGGAACGCTCAAACGTGTATGATCTCACCAGGACGCTGACACGCACACGCGCCCTCTGTGTGTACACGCACACATTTCTTCCATCACTCCTCTCTCTTCTAAAAGCAACCGACTTATTCCTTCTTCAAAATATATATGATTGTGTTAAATGGCCAAAGGCAGAGCTACTGTTTGTGGCAGGGTGGTGGGAAGGTGGTTGCTGCAGCTACAGCCAAGCTCAGCAAGGCGCACGGTGTAACAACCCTGCACTTTGGCTCACCTGCCCCCATGCCCACACCTTCCCCACCTGCTGAGGACTGTTTAGGACTCCCTTACCCAAATGGACCTCCGAGAAAGGTTGGGTATTATCGTAGAACAGAGCAGAGAGCCAAAGGGGGGAATTGGAAGGTTGTCCTTTCTCTTCTTTTAGATTTATTTTTTATTTATTTGAAGGCAGCATTATGGGTTGGGGGATAAGCACGGGGGGGGGGCGTATAGTCATGCATCGGCTGGCTCACTCCCCAAGTGGCCAGGATAGCCAGGACTGGGCCAGACCAGAGCCAGGAAGCAGGGGCTTCTTCTGGTCTCCCGTATGGGTGCAGGCTCTAAGCACGTCGGATGTCTTCCAGTGCTTGGCCAGGCCATATGCAGGGAGCTGGCTCAGAAATGGAGCAGTGGGCACTCAAACTGGCACCCATAGGAATACCGGCATTGGAGGCAGCAACTGAACCCACCAAGCTACATGATCTGTAACCGCCCCCAAAGGTAGTGGTAGAGGAAGTTCCCGCTGAGCCATCACAGAGGCTCTTGGACAAGCCAGGGGTGGGGTCACTTTCTTAGCATCAACAACAACATCCACTGCAGAGGGAGTGGGTGGGAACGGTTGCTGTGGGGCTCAGCTTGCGAGCTCCGTGACGGGCTTGCTTCCAGTCTATTCTTTCCTTAATGACTTCAAGCGTGGACAGGACCACCAATAATTTCAGGCTTGGTAGCGTGAGCTGCCAGGACAATGCGAAAGCGGGCGTGTGACAATGACCTTCACGCTGGTAAACATGTCCCTCCCCCACTGGCCTCACTGCGAATGTTGGGAAACAGACACGGCTTGTTGAAAGGCAAACATTAAAAGGGAGCCTTGCTTGGATGTTGTACTAGCCGCAAGTGAGAATCAAAGACAAGGCCACTTTATAGTCCCTTTCATTCTGTGTTTACTAAATGAGCTGTGATAGACACATTTGGAGCCTACGTGCTTCTAATTCCGATTCTGTGTGTGTCTCAGGAAATTCCTGGGCAGTCGTGAAGTTCTTGCACTGTCCCCTCCTCAGAAGAGGAGGGGGTCCGGACTCCTGTGACCTGAGCCCTGCACTGCCCCGCGCCCTGGACATCCCTGAAAGGCAGGCACCCTGGACGCTCGCAGGGTTGAGGCTCAGCCGGTTAACCTTCAGGTGTCAGCAGTCCTCAGATGCCTTCGAGGGTGGATTTGACCCTGGATGGCCTCCAGGCTCTCTGCCCATCCTCCGACCCCTGGCTGCGCTGCCTTTACTCCGGCCACCCGGAGTGTGCAGGGGCCCCACGTCCAGCTGGCAGAGTAAATTGCACACACCTTCAGAGAACAGAAGAATCCGGGGGTCCTTCTGTATTCTTTGGCTGGTGAGATAGAATTTTAAGTTCCGGTTTCCTTATTTCTGATGCATTTTTTTCCCTAACCTGCTGCCCCAGTAGGAGTTTATTCATTTTTTATTTGAAAGAGACAAATCTTTCATGTGCTCACCTGCTGTTCACCTTCCCAAATGGCAGGTCTGGGCCAGGCCCGGTCCAAGATCTGAGAACTCCATCCACCCCCTGACATGGGCGGCAGGGATCCAGGCACTTGGGCCACGCTCTGCTGTCGTCCCAGGGGCTTTAGCAAGGAGCTGGATTGGAAACCGAGTAACCAAGGCTTGAACCAGCACTTCTGGAGTTGCATAGAGTTCTTAACCCACTGTGCCACAACACCAGCCAATATTGCCACCACCCTCCACCAATTTCTTAAACCTTATATAATACTCAGAGCGAAAATATTATAATCACTTGTAACTTCCAGACTTTTTGTACTTATCTTCGAGTTGCTCCCTGAAGGATTACTGTAGAGCAAGTCTGGGTCATGCACCCCCAGCCCCGGGAGGGTCTGTCGGTGAGTCGGTCCCTGGCATTCGGAGCCTGGGCCCCTTGGGCCACTCTGGAGCACGTGGCTTTATCATCTGTGACCCCCTGAACAGTGACTGGCCTGCTTGGCAGAGCAAAGGCCACGTTTCCGCATTTGCTTTCTCCCCAACCCAGCGGCGCCCTGTGGAGACAGAGAAGCTTCCATGTCCTTGAAGGGTGCGCCCGGGGTCTGGGTGCTGCCTCCACTGGCCGTGCAGCCCTGCCTACTGAGCCTGCGGCCTGCGGCCTGGGAGCCACATCCACAGGCCCCCGGGGGCTCTCCACCCCTTGGCTTTCCCACTGTGGACTCAACGACTCTGACGGGCTGAGGAAGGCTGCTGATGCTGTGCCTCCAGAGTCCTGCCTGAGGCTGGGCGCCTGGTCCTCCAGGCGATCTCTAACCCGGCATGGGGCTTGTTCCCTCCTGTGGCTTCTCCAACACAGCGCTGCATGTCTGCCATCTGCCTCTCCTCTGTCCTTGGCCCTCTGGCCCAGCTGTAGCTGGATGTGGTGTGGGTGCGGTCAGGGCTAATTGAGGGAGACAGAGAGGTCCCCCATCTGTGGCTCACTCCTCAAATGGCCACATTAGCCAGGAAAGGGCCAGGTTGAAGCTGGAACCAGTAGCCTTATCTGGGTGTCCCACATTGTGACGGCAACCTGACCACTTGGGCCGTTTTTGCTGTTTTCTTGAGTGCATTACAAGGAGCTGGATTGGAAGTAGAGGGCTTGTACCTGCATCCTTATGGGATGTTGGCATTGCAGGTGGTAGTGGCCTAACCCACTATGCCACAATGCTGACTCCACTTAAATTAAAAAAAAAAAAATCACAGCCTAATGGCTCTTCTGTGTACTCAGCTTGATGCTCTTCTTTGTCTCTCGATGGTGTGCTGGAGGCCCTGGGGACACCGAGGCTCTCCCAAGCCTGGAGTGGAGTACCCGGCCCAGGGAGGGTGATGGGGCTTCCAGATCTCATGCTTCACCTGTGGGGCCTGTTGGGCATCATGCTGGGCTGGGGAGTGGAGCAGTGCCATGCAGACGGGCCTCCCAGGAGACCTAAGGAGACCTCTGGTGACCTCAGGGGATGCAGCTGGGCACCATGCCTGTTGGGCTGGGGAGTGGAGCAGTGCCATGCAGACGGGCCTCCCAGGAGACCTAAGGAGACCTCTGGTGACCTCGGGGGACGTGGCTCTGAAGTCTGGTCTCAGGCAGGGCTTGGAGGGTCCCTTCCCCACATGCTGCAGGTAGATCCTAGGTTATCTGGGGCCTGTGCACCAGTCCATGCCAGCCTGGACAGTGGGGTGCAGACAGGACCTGTCCATGGGAGCATGAGTGTCCCTGCGACTTAGAGCACCAGCAGTGGCAGAGCCCCAGCTCCGGCTGCAGGTTGGCGTGGGGGTCTGTCTTTCCCAGATCCCTCAGGGGTGAGTGCAGGTGACTCTGTGGGCTGTTCTCCCGCCGTCCCAATCGCAGAGCTGCAGGGAGCAGTGGGTACCTCACCCTTGTCCTACCTGGCGATTGTAAGTTACACTGGGAATTACGCAGGAACAGGTGAGGTCTGCAGGAGAGGGTGCCCACAGGGACTTCCCCGGACTTCTCGGGGAGCTCCGGAGACCTGGGGCTTACAGGGCCCACGAGTCCCAGCTCAGTGCTGCAGCGTGCAGGCCCCCAGGCAGACCGCCCATTGGGCTAGGCGTCAGGACTCACAGCTGCTGGCCTGTGGCAGAGGAATGCAAACAGGATCTCTGCATGTCCCGCTGGTGAGCATGAGCCCCAAAGGCCACAATCCCAGGGCTGCAGGGCACGCCAGCGACTGCCCCCAGTTCCCATAGGGCAGGACGGCAGCCCCTGGGGAGGCCCCACCCTTGGCAGTGCCGACCTCCCAGGGCAGGCAGCCTTTCTCAGGGTGCCTCCAGGTGTCACCAGTGTCATCAGGTGTCACCAGGGTGCCTCTGTGTCACTATGGGAGAACAGCTGCCCACAGCTGTGTTATCTGCCTTTCCATGCGCTGAACTCACTTCTCAGGGAGACACTACCGGGTCTGGATTCTATGTGCCTAGGCCTGACCACCTGACAAAATGAAATTGTTTTCCAAGCTTCAGAAATTTCTAAGTGGAAGCACCATAAACTGTTAAAAAACAAAAAGGAAAGGCAGCCAGCATGTTGTGTGGTCATCCTGAGAGCGGGGCTTGTGCCAGCAGGCCCTTCCCTGGGGCTGAGGGGCGGGGGCTTGGAGAGGCACGGCTGCAGCTGCCAATGCAACGCTCATCCTACCAACCGTCCCTGTGCCCCGCGTGCTGCCCTGTCAGGGTCTGCGAGTCACCAGCACGAACGCGCATGGGCCGGCTGAATTGTCCGGAATCGGCTGTAGGGCCTGTCTCAGCATTTTGTTGCTTCCCCAGTCCTGGACCGACACAGCTCAGACCTCAAGTTCAAGCAGAGCACACAGCTGAGAGAGGGGGCGGAAATTTAGGAGAGAGTGAGAGAGAGAGCGCTTGATTTTCTCTGTGGGCTTACTTCCCAAATGGCCACAATAGCCAGGGCCAGGCCAGCCAGAGTCAGGAGCCAGCAAATCCACCTGAGCCTCCCGCGTGGGGGACACAAACCCACGTTCCTGGGCTGCAACTGCTGCATCCAGTGCGCGTTAGTGGGAAGCTGGATCAGCGGCTGAAAAACCATGACTCCAACCAGCACCCGGATAGGAGGTGTCAGCATGCCAAGTGGTTGCTTATCCCGCTGAGTCACAACGCCACACCTGAAAGGGGTCCTTTAGATAAACCGATTAAGTCACTTTTCAGCAATTAGAAACATTCAAATTACAAATTAGTATTGGGTTATATGAAGAAATTGTCATTCATTATGTTAGGCGTCAATATCAATGTAATTATGTAAGAAGTTTTTGTTCGTTTATCTTGGAGAGAGAACGTGCACTCCATTTGTGGATTCGCTCCTTCGATCCCCGCAATGACTGGTGAGGAAGCTCGGAGCCAGGAGCCCAGCCGGTGCCCCACAGGCTTGCCAGGGCCCTGACCATGTGAGCAATTCGTCAGGAGGCAGGGCTGGAATTCGAATCCAAACCCTCTTGTGTGGAATTCCAGCATCTTAACCACTAAACTGCATGCTGCTCCAGGTGCCATGGGATTCTTAAAGGAAACTGATCCCAGAGGGTAAGTGGGGAGGGAAGTGATGTCTAGAACTGGCCTTGGGTTATTAAACATGGAAGGAGGAAGGGAAAGAGCTAAGAGGATAAAGAAATCAATTATGGCAGTTTCCTGGTAATGTTTTATTCTGGGCTTCATGGTAGAGATGCTTTGTGACACTTCAATCTTTGTAATAAAAGCAAACAGGCCTCTGACATTGCTAAGCCGCAACAGCGGAAGCCTACGTTTCACAGTGCGGAACACAGAGCAGCCAGGAGCCACAGATGCCCAGCAAGAACATTCGAGCCACGAAAGGACTGATGCGGTCTTCCCAGTAAGAGCTTCGTCCTCAAAGAAACATGCTCCCTGGAGCGAAGGAAAATGCTGCAAGGGAGTGATTCTTCCGGCCACGATGAAAAATCGCAGCACATTTAAAATAGAAATTGAGGATAGGAGGGAAGAACAAGGCACACCGTAAACCAAGGAATAAACTAAACATGCAATGCGGCATCTAGGCCAGCTAAGCAGGAGCCGCTGGGCTGGGCTGGACTGGGCTGGGCAGGGTGTGGTGTGCTGGGCTGGGCTGGGCTGGGCAGGGTGTGCTGGGCTGGGCTAGACTGGACAGCTGGGCTGGACTGGGCTGGGCAGGGGGGCTGGGCTGGGCTGGGCTGTGCTGGTGGAGGCCCAGCCACAGCAGCCATCCGCAGTGTGCTCTGTGCTAAGGTTTAAATGCTGCCCAACAGCTCTCACCGTGTATCACAAATGGTGGGAGCAGTTTTGACATGTACAGGGTTGGGTACTTTGCGAGCGTTAGAACAAACAGGAGGGAATAAATTTAAGGTTGCAGACGAACTTCAGAGTGTCACTGACTCGTCCACGATGTGAGTGACTTCTTTACTGCAACACTGAGCTTTTATTTCCCTGGCCATTAGCAGGGAACTGGATCAAAAGTGGAACAGCTGGGACTTGAACTGGTGCCAATATGGGATGCCGACACCACAGGTGCAAGCTTAATCTACACCACCATGGTTTCAACCCAATAAATCGGTCTATAGTGGGCTGTGGGCATTAATTCATGAGCGGGCAGGACAGCCTTAATGACCAGAGCAGCCACAATGCCCAGGGACCTGGGATGGCCATGCCCGGGGGAGGGGTCAGCTCAGTCTGAGCAAAAGGACAATTGCAAAATCACAAGGCAGGCTGGGGAGAAACTCTTCCTAGGCATGCCATGTGAAAACTGGAAAGCCTGGTGCAATAGCCTAGTGGCTAAATCCTTGCTTTGTACGTTTGGATTCCCATATGATCACCAACTCGTATCCTGGCTGCTCCACTTCCCATCCAGCTCCTACTTGTGTCCTGGGAAAGCAGTCGAGGACAGCCCAAAGCTTTGGGACCCTGCACCCATGCGGAAGACCTGGAAGGAGCTCCTGGCTTTAGATCAGCACAGCCCTGCCATTGCGGCCACTTGGCGAGTGAACCAATGGATGGAAGATCTTTCTCTGTCTCTCCTTCTCTTTTCCTTCTAATCAAAATAAGTAACTCTTTTTTTTCACAAAGTAAGAAAACGGAGGTCCTACACAGCAAGGGAAAAGAAGAAACACAAACGGGAAGTGGAGGGCCCGACATGGTAGCCTAGTTTTGAACAGGTCAAGATCCTATATGGGTGCCAGTTCTAATCAATGCAGCCCCACTTCCCATCCAGCTCCCTGCTGTGGCCTGGGAAAGCAGTTGGGGACGGCCCAAAGCCTTGGGACCTTGTACCCACGTGGGAGACCCGGAAGAAGCTCCTGGCTCCTGGCTTTGAATCAGCGTAGCTCTGGTCATTGCAGTCACTTGGGGAGTGAACCAAAGGACAGAAGATCTTCCTCTCTCTTCTTTCTGTATATTTGGCTTTCCAATAAAAATAAATGTTTTTTTTTAAGTAGAAAGTGGAAAAAAGGAAAAATTATTTTCCCTCAAGCATATCTCAAAGGTCAGTGTCTGCCTGTGAGGTCACTCAATGTCATTAGGAAGAAAAGCACTAAACCACGAGGTCTGGCTTCAACACAGCCACCAGGACGGCTAACACAGAGTGGCCAGGCAAGACCAGAGTGGGTGGGGACTGGGGCACGGGCACTGTTCCACGCACTGGCGACGAGGCTGCTAATGGAATATGAGCATCTTGGAAACCGCACGCCCATTGTTCCACCCTGCCACCCAGCGAGCCCACTCCGAAGGCATCCAATGGGATCACTTATGGGGGGACAGTCACAGCAACAGAGTTCATTACAGCAAAAACAAAACAACAAAAATAAAAACCAGAAGAGCCAACCCAAGTGTCAGTAACAGAAGCGAAGATAAAAGCAGTGGGTCCCGTGTAGCTGCGACTCAGTTATGACCAGGGCCAGGGCCTGTGACGGTCGCAGCTCACACTGACAACTGGTGTGAAACATTAGCCTGTTGCTCAGGCCCCAGCCCAGTCCAGGTCTCCTGGCCTCCTTCAGGTCCAGCACCCCAGGGCTGTGAATGTTGTGGATGGCGAGTTGGGTACAGTAGTGCACACAGAAGAACTGGGCATCTGGGAGCCAACTGCTGTGAAGTGCAGACGAGCAGCACGGGAGTGGACAGGGCAGTTCTGGTGCTGTAGGCTGGTGACAAGGGGCAAGATACCCAGAGTTGGCAAGCTGGGGCTGCTGACGCACATCAACAACTCGTGGTGGACAAGATGATCCCGACACCAACAGGGTCTCTCATTCCCTGAGCCAGGAGACCAAAGTGAGGGTCGGCTCCAGTTCCCTGCTGTCCTAGCTCAGTTTGCAAAAGGCACCACCACCAACAAAAGCCCTTGTTGGAGAATCTCCATTTAACTTTGCCTCCACTGATGAAGTCCAAGTCATGCAATTAAAAGATCTGCAGGTTGATGGTCCACCAGGACTGATGGCTAGACCCTTGAGCACACAGGGCCCACTCGCCCAGGGTCGCCGAAGTCTCCCAGGGTGGTTTAAAGGAGTGCATGTTAGCTGCATTTTCCCCATACATATAGCGCCTCGGGCTGCTACTGATTCTGTTCTGGTAACCACCACCACACCTGCTGTCCAGCTGACAGCCCACGACAGCTCCTGGAAGCTTTGTGGTACCATCAGTGAGCATGCCATGGCTGCATCCAGACATGCCAAACATGCAACATCAGCGGTTTTTAAAGGGCATCTGGAAGGAGGCCCAGCTTGGAGGGAAGGTGACAGGTACACGGAGCTTGGCAGAAAGCTCTCCATGGTTAGGCTGTGGTAGGGAGAGGCTGTGACATTCTGATCCTGACCATAACCCACAGCCCTGCTGCTGCTGAGAAGGTGCAAGACAGGGCCAGGTGCAGCTCTCCCTGCTGTCCACAACAGCCGGGACACCCAGACCATTTCCAGCTACAGGAGAGTCCATCTCCAGTGGTCACAGGACCAGCTTTGCTGGCCAATGGGAAGTTAGCCAACAAGATACCATCAGAGGCCTGGCAAGTGCCTGCAGCTCCCTGTCCTGCCAGCAGAGCTGTGCTCCACATCCCCAGCAGCCATCATTCAAAGGACAAAGAGGGGATTTAGGGAGCAGCTTGAGGCCAAGCCAATCCCAGCTGCACTCAGCCCGAGCCACCATTGCACCCGGACCCAAGAGCAACAAAGATGGTGATTCTGGGCACGGTGGTCAAGCAGCACGACCATAGCAAGAAAGCTGACACAGACATTCCTCTAGCCAACTACCTGACACCTGCCTGTTCACGCAGTGCTTCAAGTTCCACCTGTCTTGGAACTGTGCGCACCTGGTGTCCAGCTGTGGCACCAAGGGCACACTGGCACCTGGGACCCTGCCTGCTGCCATGACAGCTCCCTCCAGTCTGTGCTGTCTGTACTGACCTTTCCTCTCTGTGGTGATGCTGTGGGCAACAAGCTTGCCTTCAGTACCTTCCCCGAATGGCTGCTGTGGGAGATGGTCTAGAGGGGACGGGGCTCTGCTCTAAGGCCCAGGGTCTCAGCGTCTGACTCCACACACCCGGGCCTGGAGTGGGCTCCCTCCACTATTCCTTTCCCCCAACCCTCCCCCCACGATCTCGCAGGGGCTGTGCCGTCCTCTTCCTTGCTGGGGTGCTGTGGGTCCAGGGTGTGGGTAGAGGCTGTCTCTGGTCTTATCCACCCGTGTCCTCTACTCCGTCTTTAGCGTGGGCCTTTTCGCAGCTCCACTTGGTCATGAGCCAAGTCCATCTTGTGGGCAAAGCTGTCATTTCCAAAGAGAACAGGGTGCAGCTGTGTGAGGACTCAGGAAGGTCAGCCAAGGTGCAGCAGACAATTCCTGCTATAAAACCAAAGGAGAAAAGCAAGCCACCTGCCTTCAACTGCCTGGGGTGCTGTGGCCACAGCGGGACTGGATAGAAGCCACAAAGGCACTCTTGCTGCTTTTCAAGCCTGCTGGAATTACTCGGGTCAAGGTCAGTCCTTTCCTGCTACAGGCCAATGGCAGCAGTGTCCCCTGGACTCCACTGAGACCAAAGACCTGAGTTCCTGGAACTGTCTCCAATGCCAAGCCAGTCCCAGGGTTCAGATGGAGGAGTGTGGCTTCCCTCTGTGAGCACTGGACTGTAGACTTGAGCTGGTGCCCAGGGCTATTGCCTGGCTCCCTGCCCCCATGGCTCCCATCAACTGGTGCCCAGGCTCACCACTTGACTCCCTGCCCCCGTGGCTCCCATCAGCTTGTTCCCAGGGCCATTGCCTGAATCCCTGGCCTCATGGTTCTCATCGGGAGCTTTGGCATGGTTTTACCAGGGAGAAATCAGGTCTTCTGGGCTACCAAAGCCTGCAGTGGGCAAGGTTGGCCAGGCCCACTGTGCTGAGCCCAGGGGAGCCACAGCAGAGAACTGGCTCCTCTTGCAGGTGCAAGCAGGAGCTGGGAGTCCTTCTCCTCCCTAACTCACCCTGGCAAGTCATATGTGATGCTGGAGCTGAGGGAATGGACAGTACAGTAGTGGATGTTGACCTCTGCCCGCTGGTGCACACACATTCCCTGCTGTGCTGGCCCGGATACAGGGCCCTTCTGCCCTGGATTCTTGCCTGGATTCTTGCCAGCAGAACCTGGATTCTCTGAAATTAGGTCACTGTAGGGTGCATTTTAAAAGAGTTATTTACTTTTATTGGAAAGGCAGATTTATAGAGAGGGAGTTGCAGAAAGATCATCCGTCTGCTGATTGGCTCCCTAAGTGGCCACATTGACCAGAGCTGAGCCAATCCGAAGCCAGGAGCCAAGAGTGTCTCCCAGGTCTCCCACGTGGGTGCAGGGTTCCAAGGTTCTGGGTCATCCTCCCATTGTTTTCCCAAGCTACCAGCTGGGATGAGAAGCTGGATGAGAAGTGGAGCAGCTGGAACATGAACCAGTACCCACATGGGATACCAGTGCTTGCAAGGTGAGGATCTAGCCACCAAGCCATTGCACTGGGTGCTTGGATGTGTTTGTTAAGGATGAGGCCAGACTGCATTGGGGACCAGTGTCCAGACTGGAGAGGAATGTCGGAGAATGCTGCATTGTAACAAAAGCAGAGAGGTGAATGGGGCAGCTGTGACCAAGGAGAGAGCCAGGCTCTGCCTGCTGCCTAGCTTCTGTTTTCTGAGAGAACCTAGCCCTATGGTTTTGCGTTGTTCAGGTCTGTGGCTTCACTGCAGCGGCCCTAGGACTAAGGCTCAATGGTCAGGCGCCTAAACCTACAGACTCAGATAGTAAAGATTGGAATATGGGGCTCACAAATACAGCTGGGGTGGGCTAGAGAGGAGTGTTTCCATCTAAGGCTGCCCCCCGACAGGAGGAGGCTTGTATCCCAACCCTGAAGACTCCTAGATCCTCACCAAGGACTATCAGTACAAGCTCCGAGGACTACATCCCAACCGCCAGGGAGACCACGGGGAATTGGAGTGCCTTCAGAGGCCGAGAACTCTGAGGTCACCCACCTTCCTTTGGATCTCCCACATGGGATGGAAGAAGCCCATACCCTGCCTTGCAGGATCTAAGGTCATCGGAACGACAACCAGGAGCACTCAGCGGTCAGCAGAAACAAAACAGTAAACTTCCTTCGGGACTAGGGGGCGAGCTTTCTCTGGTTCTTGCCTGGTGCCGACTTTGGGTCCCCACCCTCTCTCGTAATGACCATCAGGATCGCTCCAGAAACCCCCCAAAACAAACTAACAAACAAACAAACAAACAAACAAACAAAAAACTCTAGAATAGATTGAGAACAATAAGGAAAGCTTAGAAACAGGAAACGGGCAGTGAGGATGCACTTATAACTCACTGGGTGGGAGACAAAGATTAGTTACTCCTCACTGGGGTATTGAAGATTTCTCTGCACACCCCTCCTAAAACTGTTCACCTAAACTGTTGACATATGTCTTGTTAAAGTTACAGAGTTAGACTACCTGAAAAACAGCCAGGCTCTGCAAAATCATGTTTCAACACTATGAACTGCTAAATACTAAAATTAAAATAGACATGAGACAGCCGAATAGTAATCTATAGCCATTTTAAGGTGCATAGAACCCAGTTGTATATAAACTAATAATTGTAATGTCAATGTAGAAGTCATAGGATGTGGTTCAGAACTTGCACTCTTTTTTCTTTTCTCTCTCTTTTAACGTGCTGGTTACACAATACCATGTCAACTAATTCCATTACATTATAAATTATTGCTGATGTAATGTCGGGGTTTTTAATTGATTGGGATGATACTCTGTTGGCTCTACCTTCAGACCAGAGACGGTCTCCCCAAGGAACTGTTGAACTTATCTGGACAATAAGATGCTGAACTCTATGCTTTGTAGATGCATACAAGGAAAGACTCTCAACTGAATCTGAACTGTGGTAATGCAACAAGAATCCTCCATGGAGGGAGGGCAGGTTTTGGGGAGGGAAGGGGGAATCCCAGAGCCTATAAAACTGTGTCACATAATGCAATGTAATCATCTAAGGCTGCCCCCAAAGAACCTCGGGGTCTGGAGTGGGCCTGTGCTGCCCTGCTGGCCAAGCTGACACCTGCAGGACCCAGGAGAAAGGACTGGCGAGCTGACGGGCATGGATCAGGTGGGATGCACAGGCAAAGCTCTTGACCCGGGACCTGGCTTTCATGCCTTGTGGAGCTGGCAATCAGGCAGACTTGAACACACGTTTGTATCAGACAACCTTAGGCCAGCACGGGGCATCAGGTCCAAGCGGCCTGTTGAATCTGTAAAGAAAGGAAATACACTTCCAAATGTTGGAGGACTGAGCTCTAGCTGGAGGCCCTGTGTCCAGGGGCCAGTGTCGGCTACCTCCTGCAGTGCCGCCACCCCATACTGAAGCGTCGCTTCTAGTCCCAGCTTCCCCGCCCTGTTCTTCCGGCTCCCTTCAAATGCACCTGGAAAAGCAGCAGAAGACAGCCTAGGAACTAGGGTCCCTGCCATCCTCTTGGGACGCCCAGATGAAGTTCCAGGTTCAGTCTGGCCGAGTCCCAGCTGTTGTAGTCATCTGGGGACTGAGCCAGCAGGTGCAATCTCTCTCTCTCTCTCCCTCACTCTCTCTCAGCCTTGCAGATAAATAAATCTTTAAAAGTAAATCCTAGATTGCTTCACTAAATATAAATATAAAGCTAAATATAAAAATTTAAACCAAATAAACTTATCTGCTGACATTGCAACATGAAAAAAAGCAATAAGAATAAATTAATTTGACTGTATTAGACCACATTAGAATCTTCACACAAGCCGTAAAGAAAGCCATAAACAGAGAAAGGCATCTGGGAAGTGAACCAATGGATGCAAGATTCTCTCTGTAACTCTAAATTAAGTGAATTAATTAAAGTAAAAGAAACCCGAGGATGTAACATTGAGAAGTGACTATGGGTTTGACTCTTCTGAGAGCAGGTGTCAGCCTCCCCAGCATTCGAGCATCCTGTCCAAGATGAGGGAAACATGAAGCAAGGTTGGCTGGTTTGTGTTTCTTTAAACCAAGCACCCTATGCTCCCTGCCAAGCTGGGCTTTCTCAAGGAGCTAGACCAGCTCTCACATTGCTGGGTGAGGCCCAAGATGCTTCAGAGGTTATGGAAAAAAAATGATATTATGTACCAAGAATCTTAAAAATGATCATGCTTTTGATCCCAGAATTTCATTTTCAGGAAGATTTCCAAAGCAATAAACATCCTTGTAAACAGGCAAGAGGAATAGCCACATTCTTTCACAAAGAGGGGAATGGGTGAGATCGTAATCGGATGAGGACAGCGAAGGGGAATTGGCCGGGGGTGTGCCTAGTCCTTACACAGGCCCACGCCTCCTTGCCAAGAAGGACCTGCCCTTCAGCCCAGGGGTGGGGAGCAAGGTCAGGGTCAGGGCCGGCTCCTGCCCCAAGTCTGTCCCTACTGCCCTCAGGGTTGCCCATATCTGAATCGCAGCCACGCTGCCTACTGAGCCTGGCCAGCCTGCCATTGTGTGCTTAGCCACCCCTTCTTAGGTGTTAGCTCTGCCTCTGTCCTGTTTTCTGCCTTTTGATAGTCCGTGCGTGTGTTAGCCACTTGGACTGGGCAATGGGTGCTGGTCAGGGAGAGCCCCCTGCAGGCTGGGCCAGCCCTCTCTGCACTGCAGACCACCACCACCCACCCAGGTCACCCCCACTGCCTCCCGGGGTCTGCATGAGCAGGGAGCTGGCACGAGGAGCCAGGGGTAGGTCACCTGTGCCGCCCCCACTGCCTGCTGGGGTCTGCATGAGCAGGGAGCTGGCATGAGGAGCCAGAGCCAGGGGTGGAACCCAGGCACGCCTGTGTGGGATTGGGCATTGCCAGCTCACAGGCAGGGCTTTCTCTAATTAGCCCTCTTATCCTACTCCATCGCAGCACTGCCTCCTGGAGGACTCACCCAATGTGTTAGGTAAAAAGCGAGTGAGGGAAGAAATGAACGGATGTGTGACTGAAATCAGCAAGCCAAAGGCAGACCTCGGGTTGCCGGCAGTGGTGTCTGGCAAATTCTTTTCAAAACAACACAGTTGTCAAGCGTTCAGGGATGGGACACCCCGTAAACTTGAGAAGACAGTGCTAGTTGACATTTATTAAGCACCAACTGTATGTCAGGCATTTTACTGAGAACTCTGCGCGTATTCTCCTGTTGATTCTTTTATTTATTTATTTTGGTCCATACATAGCAGGTTGTATTATTTCCATTTTATAGCCTATACGGCAAGGGTTCAGCAAGCTTGAATCACTTTAATTCAGAACTGCAGAGCAGTAGGGATTTGGATTCAGGTGAATCTGATTTCTTTTATTGTTTTTATTCATTTTTATTTTGTTTGACAGGCAGAGAGACAGAGGAAGATCTCCCACCTGGGGTCTGGCACAGTAGCCTAGTGGCTAAGGTCCTTGCCTTGAATGCACTGGGAACCCATATGGGCGCCAGTTCTAATCTCAGTAGCCTCACTTCCCATCCAGCTCCCTCCTTGTGGCTTGGGAAACAGTCGAGGACAGCCCAAATCTTGCGACCTGGAAGGGGCTCCTGGCTCCTGGTTTCAGATCAACTCAGCTCCAGTCGTTGTGGCCACTTGGGGAGTGAATTATCAGATGGAAGGTCTTCCTCTCTGTCTCTCCTTCTCTCTGTAGATCTGTCTTTCCAAAATAAATAAATAAAATTTTTTTTAAAATCTCCCATCTACTGGTTCTCTCCCCCAAATGCCTACAACAGCCAGGGCTGGGTCAGGTCAAAGCCAGGAGCCTGGAACTTGACCCAGTTCTCCCAATTGGACCCATCACCTGCTGCCTCCCAGGGTGCACTTCAGCAGGAAGCTGGGGTCAGAAGAGGAGCTGGGACTTGAACACGGGGAGTCTGATAAGGGGGGAGGACTTCTTAAGTACACTTTGCCGCAGCAAACATTCACCCTACCTGACTTCTGAGCTGACTCCTTCACGCGCTGTGCCAGCCAGCGTGCGTTACACACGCCGCTGCCACCACCCTGGCCTTACACACACCGCTGCCACCACCCTGGCCTTACACACACCGCTGCCACCACCCTGGCCTTACACACGCCGCTGCCAGCACCCTGGCCTTACACACGCCGCTGCCACCGCCCTGGCCTTACACACGCCGCTGCCACCGCCCTGGCCGCACTGACACTGGGACTGTAGTCGAGGAGTCGATGAGCTTCCCCGTCACGGGCAAATAGTAAGAATGCTGGGTTAGCGCTCGCGCATGGCCTCTGCTTTTAGTCCTAGTCTTGCTTCTGCTGCAACAAGAGAATATCTGGGATGCGGTAATTGACAAGGGAAGATCCTCATCTACCCCACAGTGCTGGGGTCTGAGAGCGGGGAGCTGGCGTCTGCTCAGCTTCTGGTGGGCACCTTGTGCTGCTCCACGTGTGGCAGGGAGTGGAAGGGAAGCAGGGGCGTGTGAGGGGAGGGAGGGCACAAAGAAGCTGACTCACTCCTTAGAAAACCACTCGGGATGACCCGCTCACTCGGGGCAGCACACGCCTCTCCACGAGCTCCCACCACCTCAGCACCGCGGCACCTGCAGCCGATTCCAACATGAGCTTGGTGGGACAAGCACATCCAAACCTTAGCTTCTCTTCCACTTCTCTCTCTTTCTCCTCTTTTCCCCTTCTTCCTTTTCTTCTCATTCTTCTCCTTTGTCTTCCCCCTTCCCCCTCATTCTTTCTTTTCCTCATGTCCTTAAATCATTTTTTTCTTTAAATGCTTGGCTCACGGATGAGACCATACAAAACTAGGCTGGGG
Organism: Ochotona curzoniae; assembly: GCF_017591425.1. Taxonomy (NCBI): domain Eukaryota; kingdom Metazoa; phylum Chordata; class Mammalia; order Lagomorpha; family Ochotonidae; genus Ochotona; species Ochotona curzoniae. The sequence continues at coordinate 3,231,069 of NW_024465405.1, read as the reverse complement.
TCCAGCTGTGGCCCGAGCAATGGTTTATTTTTTCTATAAATAGACTTTGTGAGTGAACTGTTTATATGCTTGGCGAGTCAGCCGTATCCTAAGTGGTAATATCTTTAAAGCAAGCTTTTAGAATATGCATAACTAGACACAGGCCAGCTCAGCTGGAACCTTAGCTGTGTCCCTGCCACATTGCCTGCCCTGTCATGTAACGGGTGTGAGTGGCCCCCTGTGGACTGGTAAAGCCTTGCCTGGGAAACGCCTTTATCAGGCAAGGAGTGTCCTGTGATTGACACGTATCTTGCTAGGGAATCGAAGTGCTTCCCAGAGGCTAACAGTTGCCTGCCTGGCTGGTGAGCGGCTGTTCGGCCATAGGCAAAGTGAACGTCTAAACATTGATGAGTGGATGGCACCGCAAACCGTTCAGTTCTGTGACATTCTAAAGCCAGTATCATCAGGCAGCAGGCCTCCACCAGAGCTCACCGCCACCCAAGGGTTTGCTGAGTGCTGGGATGCAATGGTAAAGCAAGAGCTGTCGATGTGGTCTCCTGCAGGTAGCGCTGCCACCGCTGCTGGCCTGGCCAAGTGCTGGCCGTCGCAGCCATTCGCGGATTGAGCCAAAGATGGAAGATCTCTCTCTCTCCATCTCTTTCAAGAGGAGCATTGTGACTTCTCAGGAGTCCTTGGGCTTAGTCCAAAGGGGAATCCATCGTCCAGTGACCTCCTGGCCTGGTGGAAGGCCCTCCTTGCTGCTGTTCATCTGTCAAATGGGCCTCACTGTTTCAAGGTGTGTCATGAAGAATAGAAACTCGCCTGAGTGGATCTCCACGGTCAGCTCTTAGGGGGTCAAAAGCCATCTTGGGGATCACGGGAAGAACCTGGGAGCTGGCCAGGGTGTGTTCAAAGCTCCACATGGGTGCACGAGTATATGTCCTCAGGAGTGCACGAGGGTGTGTACATATGTCCTCAGGAGTGCACGAGGGTGTGTGTGTGTCCTCAGGAGTGCACGAGGGCGTGTGTGTGTCCTCAGGAGTGCACGAGGGCGTGTGTGTCCTCAGGAGTGCACGAGGGCGTGTGTGTGTCCTCAGGAGTGCACGAGGGCGTGTGTATGTCCTCTGGATTGTAGCATGGGAGACACACACATGCCTTCTTCCCTTCTTCCATGTGAGCTTGTCCACCCAATTCCTGGAGAACTCTGGGAGGTGAGGAAAGGTACCCATCAGGAGAAATCGCCAGCCACACGTGCCCAGAGTCCATGCTATGTGACTCGTGTGTTCCTTCCATCATCACTTCCTGTAGAGAAAAAGCCTGAGTAACACCTTGAAAGTGAGCAAGTTGCAGTGGAGTAGCAAGGCACTCATTAACACGATGATATCCACCTCATCCAACATGGCTTCCATTGATCAAAGTGCCTGGAGTGACTCTGAAAGGACAGAAGAGGCAGCAGGTACTCAGCTGCATCTGATCTGCCAGGCTGCTGGTTGAGACCTCGTGAGTTGCTGGCCGTGCAGCATCCATGGGGTGGTCGCAGGGTGGAACTTGCCTTTGGGTCCCTCCTGTGACAGTTCCCAGGGAGACAGGTGGCTGGCCGGGCAATCCCAGGTCCAGAGCATCTGTGATATGTTGCATCAGAGAGCTTGCTTGGCCAGTAGAGGTGGAACCAGGCCATCCTGACAGCAGAGGCAGGGTGCCTGCAGCTACTCTAGGGGCCAGGAGCCCTCCTCTTCCCTGCTATCCCTTTAAGAGGACAAGCTGGAGCAGCTGAGACATAGCCTGAGATGTCCCCCTCTGGATCTGAGTCCAGCTGCCTGCAAATAGGCTCCGTGGGAGGCAGCAGGGTCAAGTTGTTGGGTTCCCGCAGAGCCCAGGTGATGAGGGCTCCTGGAGCAGAGTAGGGACTCGTCGCGCGTGTGTTGAGATGTGTCATCACTGGGAGGTGGCAGCGAAGTTCTGGGGGGTGGGATCTTACAGCAAGGTTAATGAGGAAGGGGCTGCCACCAGCCACAGTCATGCCAGAGATGGGGAGACTGGGAGAGAGGCAAATGGAACAGGCAAATGGACAGTACCTTTTCCTGATGACTCTGACCCCATCCCAAGAGGAGGAGACCCTTGTCATAGGAAGACCTGGCTGTATCTTGTCTTCACCCAACATTCAGCCCATTTCTCTTCATTTAAAAAAATATATATTTTATATGAGATGTATATATAAGTATATACATAAAGTATAATTTTTTCCTCTCCTGCATTCTTTCTCACAATGCTTAGTAGTGTCCCCCTGCCAATCGTTCTGTTTTCCATGCTTTCAGCTTCCCCGCATCAGCATTGGAAAACAAGGAATGGGAAATCCCGGGAGGAAAAGATTTGTAAGTTTTAAACCATGCACTGTTCTGAGCAGCCTGCCGAGAGCTGAGCTGTGCCGCTATGTCCCATCCATGCGGTGTATGCTGCCTGCCTGTTAGCCTCTTAGCACCTCAGTCTCTGCTCAGCACCATCTGTGTTTTCTGGATTCCACCCAGGGTGTTGAGATATACACCCAAGGGTCATGGGGAGGAATGGAAAGTGGTGGAGGGCACTGCCACCCCCCAAAGGAACTGAGAAAGGGGCTCTCATTCCAGTTCCCAGCCATCAACCAGAAAGGAACCAGCCCAGCCTTCAGCTCCCATCGGCAAACTCCATGCTTCCTACAGATCTGGTGATTCAGCTGTGCTGGGAAGCAGGGTCCACCCTGGACAGCATGGCATGTGAATGCAGATGCAGCCAGGGCCGTGCCAGTGGCTGCCTGCCACCCAGGGTTAGTGGCAAACCCCAGAGTCAAATCCTGTGATTCTTGGTGACCATGCTCTCTCACGGTCTCCTGCATTTCCAACCTGGTGGTCTAAGACGGGAGCCTTTTCCCACTCACTTTCTAAGTCTCTCCACCCGCCTGGCGTTCCTAGAACTGTTTGGCCCAGCGGTACAAGGGTGTGTCTTTGGACACTCCGCAGGTTATTTTGGGCTCTGGATGTCACTTCACTTTGTCACCTGCCCAAGACTCCTGATTCCCATGGAGGGCTTAGCGACAGGTGCTGACCAGTGTAAACACGCAGCTGCCCCTCTGCCCACAGCTGCAGTCCCAAACGACTGCAGTCTCAAAACGACGTTTTGAGAAATCCTGTGCAAATGCCCTAGTGCAAAGGCCTGATGCCTCGGTGCCTTCACTGGCTGTTACACAAGCAAACCAGCCAGATGAGTATATTTGAGACTGCTTTTTCATGGTGAATTTTTCCTCACACAGAAAGTGTTTGTGCACTAGGAAGATGAACCCGCAGAGAAGGGCTAGGGGAAGGGAAATGCAGAGATCACATCTGGGTCCTCGTCCCTTGGGATTCAGAGTGCTGCCCACACTGAGGCCGAGGCCTGGGCCCTCTGCTTTGAACCAACCCTGCAAGAACGGGAGGAGGGCCTAGTCCTGGGCTACAGGGCAGCAGTCAGAGGACCCAAGGGGGAAGCGTCACAGTGCAGCACCCAGAAGTCCACGGTGGGGCTGGAAAAGCCCACGGCCAGATTGATGTCGCAGTAATGTGAAGTCCATTAATTCCTATGGGACTTCCCTCTTAACCCCAACAACTGCCCCAAAGGTGTTCTGTTCATCATTGCAATTCCACACTCTGCCCAGGTCCCTAGGGACCCTCCGTGTCACTACCAAGCCCATGGCAGCTCTCGATAGCCCCGCAGAGCCCAAGGCAGAAAGCCCATCCAAGGAGGAGATACAGGGTGGGGCACAGCATAGGATGGGCTGCTTGACACACCAGGGGGTCCCTGCCACCTCCTAGGGCAGTGGGCAGGATGGGAGCAGGTGGTTGTCATCAGAGCCTACTTTAGGAATGAGGACTGCTTTATGTACAAAAATGGGGGAGACTGACCCTCTAAGTGCCCACCAGAAGAACCAACCTGTGTTCTACACAGGCAGGGCCAGAGGGACCAGACAGGACTCAGAGAGGGCAGGAATATTCCCAAGAATAGCATGTACCTCAAAGAGCAAGTGCACCCCCAAAGCATAGACTGACCCCAAAGGGCACAGTTACCCAAAGCGCAGGTCAATACCGGGCTCAAGCTGCTCTAAGATAAAAGTGTTTTCAATGTGATGTAGCTGTGGGGCAATGGAGACACTCACTCTTTGCTGTGAGTGCAAACTGGCTCGGCCTTTGCAGGGCAGCTTGGCTGTTTCTTACAACACTGTATAAGAAAATCTAAACCCAGAGATAAGGCATGCACACCGAGCCTGGCACTAGGGTTTCCCACCATTGGGCACGGTCAGGAAGGTGGCGACTAGCAGCCCAGGCAAGCTGAGACTCAGGCCCTCTCCCGCCCAGTGCACACAGCCACTTCTTGGAGAATGGGACATAGGGACCTATCTCAACATGGAGAAGCACATCGCTTACACACAAGCTGCGTGCTGTTATTGCCGCTTCAAATCCAGGGGACCCACCGGCACTATTTTGTAGACCAGTGTAAGAGTTAAATAATCACAAATGTAAAGGCGTGCTGGTAGGTCTGTGGCACTCATTTTAGGGCCAGATCAGAGTCTACTTGATGACTACAGAAGCGGCAGTGTCTACAGCTGGGAGGGCCTTGCTCAAGATCTTAGTCTCCCCAGTGGTCACAGGAGGACATCATTCTGCTTAGCTAACGGCAGACCCTGAGGCTAGAGATGTTGCCACATCAGGCGGCACCTGACAGTAAAACTTGAAGTACCTCAGGCTGGTGTTCGGGCTTTTGAAGTATTTTTAAAATGTATTTGAGATGCAGACACATGTGAGCATATATCTGTGAGTATGTGCGCATATGCACCCCTCTGCCCCCGTTTCTCATCTTCTGGCTCGCTCTCCAAAAGCCTACCAAAGCTGGGACTGGGCTGGAGCCAGGAACTCAACCCAGGTCACCCAAGGACGGCGGGCAGGGGTCACCCAAGGACGGCGGGCAGGGGTCACCCAGGACGGCAGGCAGGGGTCCAGCTCTGAGTGAACCTTGGCTTCTGCCACTGGCACAGGTCCATTGCTGCCTGGGCAAAGAGCACAGAGCTCAGATCTGCTGGGTAACCAGCCTGATGGCACACAAGCACCTGTGTTGGGGGCATAATGAACCATGTCCATGAAGGCCATAGACCCTCAACTGTGGGAGACACGGTGGGGCAAAGGGCTCCACCTGGACCACTCAGCCTCTGCCCCTGAGTCGCCCCCCTTCTCTGAAGCGTCTGCTCCCCTTCCCCCATCCTGACCTTCTGAGCCACTTGCTGAGGGCCCGCCAGCACCCTGGGACAGCCGCAGCTGCAGTTCAGGGCAGCCCACTCACAGGGAACCTGCTTATTCCTTTGTAGCAATCTGAAGAAATGTGGGCAGGGGCAGCCCCCAGGGCTGAGCCCGTGGGTAAGGGTTCCAGGCCTGGGCACTGCCCAAACAGGCTTAACGGGGCCAGAGGCTCCTGTTTCTGCTGGGTCAGAGTCCTGAACCCTCCGGATCAGCCCTCCAGCTTTCCTGACCCTGTGTGGTTAAGGTCCATGGATACAGAGGATCTTTTCTGGATTATTCATTGCTGGCAGCTTTCCCTATGAGGCTTGGCGCAGGCCTGCGTGGTTTAACTTGAACACCACTCTGAGCTTGACTGCTGTGGCCGGGGTTCCAGCAGGGCGGGGAGCCCCATTTAGGTGAGGAGTTCTGTCTTCGCCTTGAGTGTCCTGCTGGCTTATAAGGCAGAGGTCAGCTGGGTGGAAGGGAATCCGTCCTCCTGTCCCCAGCAGCCGTCCCCAGCGGCCGTCCCCAGCAGCCGTCCCCAGCGGCCGTCCCCAGCGGCCGTCTCCAGCAGCCGTCCCCAGCAGCCATCCCTGCAGCCCATTGTTCCTGCCCTCGACTCACCTCGGACCACCAAGACTCTTGCCTCTCATTCTCCTCCCTGAATCGGAGCTGTTATTGGAAACAGATTGCATCAGAATAATCCGGAACTTTGCTTCTGTCTTAAGCCTTCAGCTACAAGCGATAACCTTGCCAAAAGGCTTGATGCCCTTGGGCAAACGAAGTTGCTGAGTCAGACCCTGAGGCCTGGGCAATGTGCCCTCCACAGGACTCTACAGATGCAGCCGCGGCATTTTCCTGGTCACACACACGTCTCCAATTTCCAGGGCAGGGATAAAGGGATCCGACCAAGCCAGTGCATGGCTCACTGCCTTTCCGTCCCCAAGAAGGAACAGTTTCCATTTCCATGGGTTAAACTGACTTGGCCCCCGGGAGCATGCCATGCACTGGCTGCCCACTGCTGCAAGGAGGAGTTTCAAGCGGGGCTGTTCAGCCTCACAGTCCCCGATGCCTGTGGTCAGCACAAAGGGGCCTGGGCTGAGTCCCAGCTCCGACTCCTGCTCCTCCGCCTTTCTGCTGCTGCAGATTCAAGTCATTGGGTGCACAGCCCTCCCAGGGGAAACTTGAGGCTCATCCGCCAAGGCAGAAGGTCCGTGCTGCTCCCCACCTCAGTGCCACTGTGGGAGGGCGTGCTGGAGGAGCTGCGTGCCTGGGCAGGGGTGTCTCCAGCCGCTTTTACTCCAGCTCTGGCCTCAGCAGGGACAGAGGCTTCAAAGCCGATGCACCGACAAGGGCCGAAGGAAAGTGGGATTTGTTGAAGGCGACAGTCCACACGCAGGCAGGGGTGCAGGCAACCGCTCTCTCTGAGGGGGCGTGTCCTCCCCCCATGCGGGTCCTCTGTGAGAGAGTGGGGGATGTCCTAATGGAATACACAGAGGAGGTGAGGCTAGGGTGGGGGTTCAGTCAAATGGCAATCCGCCCCTCCAGCCCCCAAGGTGTTATGGAGTACACAAGGCCTGGAAGAGGAGCTGGGTGTGTCGGCCAGCAACCATGCTGTACTGGCACAGAAAGGAGTGGGCTCATGGCTGGTGTAAGCAGGCTTTCAGCTCCCTGCCTGGCCCCGTCAGGCACCTCCGTCAGGCACCTGACGGTTGGAAAGACTCTAGCCATCGTGTTTCTTCCGAGCACACGGCAGAAACTGCAAGTGAAAGATGGGATGTATGTGAGCAAGTGTGCTCTGCTCCAGCGCTGGGTTTGGGCATGGTCAGAGTGTGTTCGCCATGTGCTGGAAGCTTGGTCCCCACATGGTGGCACTGGGGTGGTACAGCCCAAGTGTGAGGGGTGGGGTCGCTGCCCTAGGAGGGGTAAAGGCTCGTCTTGCCTAGTAAGTCAGTTACTGAGAGACGAAGTTGTTACAAAGGTGCAAGACCTCCCTGCTTCCTGCCTGTCTCACCTTGAGATCTCTGCCTGTCACAGATGCCCGGGCTAGGATGCCACCTGCCAGGAGCCACGGTCTGGAGCATCTGAAAGTGTGAGCTCCTTTATTCATTGCCTGGCCTGCAGTGTTGTGTAACAGCAACAGGGACTGGACGAATATGGAGAGTCGGGGATGGAACGGCTCTTTCCAAGTGGGCTGCCCAGTCCCCTGAGGCATCCAGGGCACTGCAGGAAAGCTGCCCAGCTGAGTGGTCTGGTAGCCGGGAAGTGGGCTGCACAGGTTTTCTGTGCCTTTGGCAAAGTCCCTTTTTTGAGTGATTCAGCCCAGTTTACGCCCCGGATGGTATGTTGAGTATGCAGCACAGTCCCCCGACTATAGAAACGTGTCCTGGGTGAAGACTGACGGCAAGCTGCTGCTGCCATGACGAGAGACCGCCAGCTGAGTTCAACGGCAAACATGTCCTGTCTCATCAAGGCAGTGTGGGCTGACAAGCACCTGTTGTCTGTGGTTGCCTTCTTCCTCGGCACCTTCTCCCTGTGTCTCTTCTCACCTCTCACCCTTGGGGTAAGGACAGCTGCCCTGGTGGGTTTGGCCTCTCCTGCTCCAATCTGGCTTTATCTGAACTAATGGCATCATCAATACGCTGTTTCCTGAGTGCTGGTGGGGCAGGACTCATCCTGTGGATTTTGGGGTGGTCCCATTCATCCAGAATCCCAACATAGCCTCTTGGGCTTCTCCAATACAGTGTCATGGGATAGGAGCCTGAACATCACACTCCTCCAGGCCACTGGGTGTCAGAGGGGGCTGGCACAGAACCACCATGCACCTGCCGGGCCTTGCAAACTGTCTGTGACTGGCCACATCTTGGCAAGGACACTGGTGCCAGGAACAGCTGTCTCTGCCAGGACATGGCAGAACTGCACCTGCCCAGGCCCCTTGTGGATGCCCAGGGGTGCCTGGCAAAGGAGAGAGAGTCCTGGGCAGAAAGCGGGCAGTGTCAGGGCTGTGGACACACAATGCCCTCCTCTTCCTGGATCGTGGGAGGATAAAGGAGGCAGTTTCCATCTTAATTCATCCTTGTGGTCCCAAGGATTAGCAGAGCATCGATGCCTAATGTCATTGTAGAGAACAAATGGGTGAATGGGAGAGACCAGGCATTTTGAGCCTCTTGAAAGAAAATCAATCCATCAATTTCCCATCCTGCTGGGCGCTGCCCTGTGCTGAGCCTTGTGGGTGGCATGGCCCATTAATCCCGTCACTGACTCCACACACAATTTATTGAGTGCATTTTCTCTGCCAAGGGTTCCCTTTACCGCTGGGAGCTACAAAGACAGACTGGCCCCGGCACTGGGATTTGCAATCCTGGAAATCAAAGAAGCTGGAAGAGAGAGTCTAGCCCGCTGTGGGAAGGACGGTGTGGAGGGCAAGTGTGCAATCAGAGCTAAGTGAAGGGCAAGTGGGGACAGACAAGAGAGACCAGCAAAGGCTTGAGAGAAGGAGTGATTTGTCTGTGCAGGAGAAAATGAGACAATGTGTGGATGTCACATGATGTGGGAGGGAGCGAGGGCCAAAGAGGGAGGTTCTGTTTTAAGGGACACGTGCCAGGAATCACAGGAAATAAGATGAGGATGAGTGTACTTTAAGAAATTCATGGCACCTGGTGCAATAGCCATGCACACCGGAATCCCACATGGGTGCCGGTTCTAATCCCAGCAGCTCCACTTCCCATCCAGCTCTGTGCTTGTGGCCTGGGAAAGCAGTCGAAGATGGCCCAAAGCTTTGGGACCCTGCACCCATGTGGGAGACCTGGAAGAAGCTCCTGGCTCCTGACTTCAGATTGGCTCAGCTCTGGCCATTGTGGACAGTTGGGGAATGAAGCACTGAATGGGAGATCTTTCTCTCCATCTCTGCTCTCTGTAAATCTGACTTTTTCAATAAAAATAAATATTCTTAAAGAAATTAATGAAAAAGTGGAATAAAAGATTTAGGGGCTAGCATTGTGGCAGGGAGGGTTAAATCTCTGTCTACAACACTGGCATCCAATTGGGCACGGTTCAAGTCCTGGCTGTTCCATTTCCCACCCAGCTCCCTGCTAACTCACCTGGGACGCTGCAGAGGACGGCCCAGGTGCTGGGAGGGACAGAGGGAGGTCCAGCCCCGTGGCTTCCGCCTGGCCCAGCCCTGGTAGCTGCAGCCACTGGACCGAAGATGTCTTTCCCTCTGTTACTCTTTCAGATTTTTTTTTTTTTTATTAAAAGATTGGTTTATTTTGGTGCAAGACATTTCTGAAGTCTGTGGATAGTTTTCCCTTAATACGCGTTTCCCACAGGCTTGAGGAAGACTCCCGGCTGAGGATTCGAGCCTAGGACAGGCTCAGTGGGATTCTCCAATGAGGACCGACCAGTTGGCAGAAGCATTTCTGCTCCCTGGACCGCACGTGGTCCCCATGGCAGCTCCTCAATGCAGTGGTGGCCACATTCCAATAAAGCTTTCGTGTGGAATTTTTGAATTTCCTGTCACTGCCATATGTCACAAGCTTGTCTTTTGATCCCTCCCACCCCCATTTAAACATGCGAACATTCCTAGTGTGCGGCCATTCTAACACAAGTGGTGTCGGGATTCAGTCCATCTGCTGTGGTTTGCTGGCCTGTGGTATGTGTGGTCTTTGCCAGGCTCTGGGTGTTAAGGTATGGGTTCTGAAGCAGGCCTAGGATTCCACATACGGGCCAGTGCCACTGGCCAGCCTGAACCATAGACCACACCTCGAGAGTCACGGATGCGATCTTGAACCTGGTAACAGTGTTTGTAGGAGGAGCGTTGGAATGTAGAGTTTCCCAGGGGGCGGGTCTGAGGGTGCAGCCTGACCAATGAGGCAGCGGAACAGACGCAGCAAGGCTCACTGCAGGTTGGCTCTGCAGTCTCCGATCCTGCCCGCCCACCACGGGGTCCCCACGAGGGGGACTTCCCACCACAGACTTGAACTTCCTGGTCATGGCATTGCCATAGGGCATTGCAGGTGCATCGGCCTTTGCCAGTCAGCAGAACAGGAGCTTGTCCCCAGATTCACCTGCATTGTTTTGGCACTAATGATAATTGGGCTAAATATCCCAACAGGCTTCCCCACTCGGCTGCATTTGCAGGTGAACACACATCACATGACATCTGGGGCTGTTGTCCCCCATCTGTGCAGGTGTGGAGAGCAGTGCATGGCGCCCACCGGGCACAGGTGGTGGTGGGCAAGGAGGGGTGCTGCTGTGGCCCGCAGGTGGCAGCCCCTGGTTTCTCTTCGCAGGGACCCCTGCACTGTGACAGGCCCTGGGCCATGGCCCGCTGGCCAGGCTGGAAGCCGCTCCTGTGCGCACGTTTGTACTCTCATCACACACACGCAGCCTGAATTGTTCTCTTCCCAGCTGCAGCCAATGTGTCTAATTTGAGTCAGTGTATCTCATATACATTTGCTAATTAAGACAAAAGTTGATAAAGCAAATATTTGAAATAGCAGAGAAACCAGAGTGTTGCTAGGAGCAAACATGCCCAATCAGTGCTTTTGTGTTTCTTAAATACTATGAATAATAAACATTTCTTGTGGGAAGAATACAAATACAGATAGGCATGGTGAGGAGTGGGGCCTCAGGTTGGTGCACGGTCCCAGGGCTTGCTGGGTTGTGGGAGAGCCATGACCACTGCCGACCCCACCTGAGTCAAGACTACATGGCTGAAGGCTCCTGTTTGGCTCTCCCATGCCCAACCCACAACACTCCAACACGGGCCTTGCATAGGCCTTGGCCACTAGAACACATATTTCTTTTCTTTGACAGATTCATTTATTCGATTAGGCCGAGCTGGAGAGAGCGAGAGTCAGAGAGCTGTCTTCCATCATCTGGTTCACTCTCCAACTGGCTGCAACTGTCAGAGCAGGCCTGAGGGCTCCTGCCAGGTCTCTCACCTGGGTGCAGAACCCCAAGCACTCAGACCATCTTCTGTTTCTTTCCCAGGCATATTAGGAGGGAGCTGAATCACAAGTAGGACAGCCAGGGCTCAAACCGGAGCCCGTGTGGGATGCCAGTGGTACAGGTGGTGACAACTCGCCACATTGCATGGTCAGGCCCTGGGACATACTTGTCTTGTTATGAGTAACTTGGCATCACCCCAGGGGTGCAGCTTCTTTGAGCCTCTCCCCCTGGGCTCTACCCAGGAAGCACCAGCCTCTCTTGGCTCCCATCACCCCACTTCACAGTCTGGGGGTCATGGTCAGCCTCCTGGTCTGACCCATCCTGATCCTGAGAGACTGGCTGGTGTCCAGTTGGCACACTGTCCTCCCACTCACTCACATTTCAGCACCTGGGGGCGCCCTTGGAAAGGCTGCATCCTGGAAGTAGGGCACTACCAGACTGTCCCTCGTGAGCTGCCCCCTCAGAGCAAGCTCCAACGGAGGCAGCAGGAAGGGCGCTGTGGATGGGGTACTTTGGAAACCAAGAGGGCAAGTCAAGGCCGCTGGTGCTGGGAGGTGGAAGAGGGAGGAGCCAGAACAGGAGGATGCAGAGGCAGTGGGGAGGACTCCAGAGGGCGGTGGCAGCTACATGTTCATGTCCAGGTCTGCCTCCCAGCTGGCTTGTGGTGAGTTAGTCATGCGAGGCACAAATGGATGTCCAGACTTACAATGCCAGGTACTCAGACTTCTGCACTCCCTCTCCTCTCTGTTTGGGGCCAACACTGTGGCATGGCCAGAAAAGCTGCCACAGGCGGTGCTGGCATCCCATGTGGACACTGATTCATGCCCCAGGTGCTCCACTTCTGATCCACCCAGCTCCTTGCTAACGCCCCGGGAAAGCCCAAGGGGCTCCAGGTAGGAGACCTGGAGGAAGCTCCTGGCTTCTGGTCTTGAACCTGCCCAGCTCTGGCTGTTATGGCCATCTGGGGAGTGAATCAGCAGATAGAAGATCTCTCTTTCACTGCCCTTCCTGCACTGCTTTCCCAGGCCATGAGCAGGGAACTGGGTTAAAAATGGAGGAGCGAGGAATCAAACTGGTGCCCATATGGGATTATGGGATGCCGGTATTGTGGACAGCAGTGTCACTCACGCCACCTCAAGGCTGGGCTCTCTCTCCCACAGAGAGGAGTGGACAGAATGAGTCCAGCTGTGGGGAGCAGCTGGGAGGCCGGGCCACGGGCCCCTTCCTCTCCTGTTGGCTGCGGCCGGCCTCTGAGCGGTTTCCTGCTCCCGGAGAGCCCCTGCCCGGGGTGACTGCAGACTCTGTTCTTGCTCGGTGCTCCTGCAGCTGTGTCTGGGTTTGTCCATGAGGACAGCCGAGGAGAGGTTTCTGAGCATCCACACCATCCCACCCCTCCCCAGGGTCCCCCAGTCCTCCCGTGTTGACCTTCTCCTCAGGGTGCCCGTGGACCACCCCCAGGGGCTGTCCGACCGCCCCCTCTCTTGCCCTGTATTACAGAAAGTTCTTTCACGTGTGCCTCATTGCCAAGGCAACCATTTCCTCTGGATTCAAAACATTCTCTCCCCCAGCGTTTGTTTGTGGCCAGGTTTTTTCCTGCAGTGACACCTAGTGACAAGCCACAGGGAATAAAAAGGCAAACACCTCGGTGATATATGCCTGGCTTTGCAGCCAGCCACAGGCAGGCAGGTGCACTGCCCCCAGGCTGCTGACCTCCAGGAAGCATGCCCAGCCCTCAGCCCACCCTCTTGGAGTCCCTGGCCGTGCCCCCGCCCCCGAGTCAGGCAGGTGGAGGCGTGTTCGGGCACTGTCCCAGGCTCTTGCTTCTCGCCCTCATTGCAGTCAGAAGACAATGCTGAGCTCGGCCTGCCGAGTGTTCACCGCGTGACCCCTTGAAGGTTCCTGACGCGTTTGTCTGACATCTTGTGGAGCTCCCCGGCCAGAAACTGCAGCTGAGGACCAGGGACAGCAGTCGCATCCCCACCTGTGGCTGAGCTGACTCCCTGGGACCTCGGGGCAGAGACAGTAGGGAAGAAGGTGGAGATGGGATCTTCCATGGCCTGTTGAGCTGGGAGGGGCAGCTCTGTCACTCCTGGAGGGAGGGAAACCTGGGTGGGCGCACGGCCAATCCCACACTGAACCAGGAGGGTCTCACGGGCTCTCACCCTGCTTGGGAAGATAAGGGGCTCGGGCACCCCCCAGAGTTCATGTTAGGGAAACTGGATCCTCAACCTTGCTGGTGTTTGGAGTTGGGACCTTTGGGAAGTGATTAGAGCTGTGGGCTGTCCGCATATGGTAACATCCTTGGCTTCATGGGAAGAGAGAGCGAACCAGCACCATGCTTTGCTTCACCACGTTAGGACGGAGCCAGGAGGTCCTCAACAGGAGCTGGTGCCTTGCTCTGGGCCGGCTCTACCTCCAGGACCACAAGACAAGTGAGCTCCTGCTGTTTTTGAGTTACACAGGCTCCGGTAGTTAGTCACAGCAGCTGAACCTCTGGACTGAGGCAAACTTGTCCAGCACATGGCCCTTTGCAAAGTTGCACCATGGCTCGATGGCCTTCAGAGCTGTGTGACACACAAGACACAGCGCTGGGCTGCTCACCCTGATAACTGGGAGGCAAGTGTCCAAGTTGGCATCAGGGACCAGGCCCACCAGGAGAAAGAGCTCCCAAGGTGCAGTGGGCCAAGGCAGGACAGCCGCTGCAAGGAATGAAGGGAGCAGATCTGGGCTTGTCACATACGCTGCGATGTTACACAGGGTGAGAAAAAGCGGAGGGACTGCATTGGGACCAGAGGCCCAGGGTCACTGACAGGGGCCAGGTGAGCTGGCCAAGCCGTGGAGCAGACAGGTGTCAGCAGAGAAGTGCCCAGAAATGGCCCAGGTCTGCTGTGGGGGCACAGCTGGGAACTGGAGGCAGAGCCCAGGGCTGCCACATGGAAGGGCAGAGTGGCAGGTGGCATGAGTACCAGCTGGAGGCCACTGAGGGTGAAGGCAGAGGCAGCACCTCTTGTTCAATGAGCTGCAGAGGCTCGTCTCTCGAGACGGGCAGCCTTGGCATGGAGGGCTTGCTGGGTTTGGGTGTGCAGGAGCAGTGCCCAGGGCCTACAGGGCCTACAGCAAGCGGAGATCACGGATCAGTGCGGCTGGTGTCCGAGCCCTCAGTCACAGGAACATGGCTGCTCGGAGCGGCATGGGGAGGGCTAGGACGCCCTCACGCGCCAGACACGCTTCAATCTGAGATCCTTGGAAGATATCCGTCCTGAAGATAAATATGATTGTCAATCCTTGAAGTGCAAAATTTTTATGTGGGAATCTAGATGTCGATGAAAGGCAGCAAGTGACACACACAGCCACAACAGATACAGCGCTATGTCCCTCTGATGCCTGTCATTATGTCACTGGCCTCTACTGTGTGTGTCCACACTCAGGTTCAACACCAACCAGCAGGCTGTGCCACCGATGAGCCCCTCCGACCCCAGCTCTGTGTGTGTATGAAGGTGCATATCAGAATCTGTGTGTGTATGTTCTGTGTGTGTGCCATGTGTGCCCATGGCGTGTGTATGAGCATTTTGATGTTGGTGGGATAACAGATTTTCTGCCTCCTTCATTTCCCTGATGGACAGCAGGGCGCAGCAGCATCAGAGGGAGCGGGCTGGAGCAGGTGTGGAGAGGAATCCACAAGAGCAAGCCGTTCATCCTGAAGTCAAGGGCAAAGACAGCCATGGAGGAGCTGAGTGCTTCACTGACCAACTGCAGAAGCCACGGGACACCTTCAGCACCTCCCGGGGGACACAGGACACCGTTGGCACCCCTGGGGGACAAGCGACACACTCAGCACTACGTGGGGCCTCAGGACACATTCAGTGCTACTGACAGTTCTGCCAGCTCCTGCTGATGCATTTTCCAACTTTGTAGGCCTGGATTGGTTGATTGGATTTAACTCCAATCTGGATTTGGATTCCTAAATTAGTAGAAAGAGACATCTGGTTCTTTAATTGTGAGTTTAAACGAAAAGAGTTTTACAAAATAACACCTTCCACATGTCCGTCTGGAATCTTTTCACCAATCACTGGCTGCAGATTTTTAAGTTTATTGAAAGGCAGAAAGAGAGAGAAAGAGAAAGAGAGAGAGGGAGAGAGAGATCTCTTCACCCCTCTGATTCACTCCTCCCTTGAACATAAGTCATGCCTGGACCAGGCAGAAGCCAGGGGCAAGGAGTCTCCAACAAGAGTATTGGGCCCTAAGTAATCGGGTCTTCACCAGCTGTGCTCCCAGGCACATCCGCAGGGAGCTGGCTCGGTAGAGGAGCACAGGACTCACACCAGCACTCTGCTATGGCATGTTGCTGCTGCCAACTTCCCCACTGGGCCCTAACAGCGGCTCCTCTCAGCTGCAACTTTGCATCCCTGCCTTGGCTTGTTTCTTCCAGGCTTCGGGGAAACTAGCATGGTCCTCACCTGTGCTATGGAAAAGCAGACACTGCTGGGATTTAAAAACAAACTCCATGCACAGAGCTGTGTGTGGGAATCAAGGCCTGACTTGAGCTTTGCAGGAGACACAGATCAAGGGATCCCCAGCATTAACCTACTGCGTGCACCTTAAAGGCTCCATCACTAATACAATACAATAAAATAACTCTGTGTCCACTGGAGACAGAAAAGAAAAAGATGTTTAGCACAAGTTTTGTAAAAAAAAAAAAAAATTATTTATTTGAAAAACAGGCACAGGAAGAAAGGGAGAGACATGAGGAGAGAAAGATCTTCCATCTGTTGCTTCATTCTCCAAATGGCTACAGTGGCTGGTGCTGAGCCAGTCTGAAGCCACGAGCCAGGAGCTTCTTCTGCGTCTCTCACATGGCGGCAGGGGTCCAAGCCCTGCCATCTTCTCTTGCTTTTCTAGATCCACTAGATGGTGGAGGAATAGGAAGCAGTGCAGCCAGGACTCCAACCAGTGCCCATATGGGATGCTGGCACAGCAGGTGGTTGCCTTACTGTGTATACCTCAGCACTGGCCCCGGCATAAGTTTTTAAGAAAATGCCTGCATCCCAGACCTCTGTTCTCTGCCAGCCAGTGAGCTGAGGGTCACACTTTCTGTGAGCTAATCGTGAAATACAACCATGATTAAAAACTAAAGTACATGAACCTAGTCATCAGTCATGTTGGAAATCAAGTCATACATAAGCAAACGTGTCGATTTCTGTCAATTTCACTGTAACCAATGCTGTTGGGGCTATTCCCATCTGTGGTGTCTGTGTGGGAGAAGCACATGCATCCTCTGTCATAAAAATACGTACTTCATGTAACCACGGAGTCCAGCCTGTGCTTCTCCTCAGACCTGCACGTATGGATTTGGGACCAGGAGCTTGCAGTTGGCTGTGCGGGGAGACATTACAGACAGGCACAGGCTGGCCAGAGCTTTTGGTTAACATTTACCAGGAAATCACTGCATGCTTGGCTGCATGGAGAGGACTGAGAACACGGGCAATGAAAGGACTCTCGCGGTCCAGGCAAGAGGAAAGAGCAGAGATGGACACAAGAGGAGCTTGTTCATGTGCACACACATGAACAGACAGGCACACATGCATGTTCATACAGTGTTAACTAGGCATGTGTGTGCACTCACGCAGCCGTGTGACGAGCCATGCATGTGCATGCTTGTGTACATGTGCGCAAGCAAGCATACACACTTAGATGCGTGAACAGATGCGCATACCCACATGCAGATATAGAACAGGCACACACACATGCAGAGACATGAACAGGCATGCATGCATGCGTGGGCACACATGCACAATCATGCTTGCATGGGTTTGCACATGCCTGCAGATGCATAAACACACATGTAGAGGTTTGAGCAAGCATGCACACAGCGGTGTGTACATATGCAGGGGGTGCACAACCATGCACACACTGCTGCCCCCGGCTGCTAGCAGCTCTTCAAACTGGCTGACTGGCACAAAGTTCCCTCCTGCTTCTTGCTTTACTCACACAGTCTGGGCAACCTCTCCGCCTGCCCTTTCCAGCTTCAAAGGCAGGGACTTACCCTCACAGGAATTTCTCCCTCTGGGAACCCCAACCCCTCTGCAGAGAGCTCCGTGTGGTAGCTGCCCAAACTGGCAGCACGGAGCTTGGGCAGTGGGACAGGAGCCCAGATGGTGACACGTGAGCTGCAGCAGTGTGCAGGTGTGGCCCGCCCACCTGTCCATCCTAGGGAAGGGATTTCCACGTGAGACCCAGTCGGGAGAGGAGCCTACATACTGGGATACTTGTAGCTCCCAATCCTGACATGAAAGGAATCCTACATCTGAGAAATCTGCCAGATGATTGGAGGGTGAAGCAAGTGCCTGCCAAGTGATTGGAGGATGGAGTCAGAGAGGGGGCACAGGTGCAGTCCGGAGGAGAGGGAGGGGCCATCAGGCAAATGCAAATGCCCATTGCCCTGGCAGCTCCTGTCTGTTCTACAGGTGCCCAACCTGCAAGCAAGGCTGAACAACAGTTCTACCCTGGCAACTCTCAACCAGAGCTTGGTTGCCCACACAGCAGAGGTGACAGTTACAGCTGTTGAGAGAAAGGCTGTGGCCCTGGAACTACCGTGGAAATTTCCCAGGCTACAGAAATAAAGGGTCCAGGGGGCAGTTTACACACACAGACATCTGCAGTAGAAACTGTCAGAGGGTTCCCAGGGCTGCCACTGGGATGTGAGACTGGAAAGAGACTTCCACGATGATTTGATTCAGTTCTCTAACTGGACACCTATCATCTACAGAGCTGAGGACCAGGAAGCGACAACTGGTGTTCACTCATTCCTTGAGGGGACTCTCAGTGGTGTGTGGTCCAGGGAGAGACGAGGGGATGGGAGCTGCTCTGGGTCTCTGAGCCCGAGATGCCCAGACTGGGGAAACCAGCAAACAAAGAATGCAGCTCTGCCCAGCCCAGCTTGCTCTCTTTCAAAGCCTGCTTTCTGTCCCTAGGAAGATTTTTTTTTCTATGTTTTTATTTGTGTTGGAAAGGAAGACTTACAGAGAGGAGGAGAGGCAAAGACCTTCTATCTGCTGGTTCACCCAAGTGGTCACAATGGCCAGAACCGAGCCGACCTGAAGCCAGGAGCCAGGAGCCAGCTTCCTCTCAGTGGCAAATTAGCACTTCCATATGGGATGCCAGCATTGCAGCTGGAAGCTTAACTCACTGATACAACACTAGCCACCTGGGGACCTTCTTACCCAGCCACAAAAAAGGCACAGTCTTGGCAATGCTGGCCTGAGTAGAAGGCCCTGGTCTGAGTCCTCTCACTGCCAGGCCCAACAGCCCTCCCTCTCTCTGCCCCCCGCCCTATCTCTTCCTTTGCCTCTCATTTCTCCCTCCCCCAGCAGCTCTTCCCTGAAGAGGCAATGGAGACCTCAGTGTGCAGGAACTCTGAGACTCTGCTGGAGTAAGTTAATCTGCATGACCGGCTGCTTCAAGCCCAAGATCAGACATGCACATACTTCCCCCTGGCTGATTCTGATGACCGCTTGTAAGAGAATGCATTGCTGTATTGCTGTGAACAACACCTCCTCCCCCTGCAAAGGGAGAGAAAGGAACCACAGAGTGGATGGGGCATAGCACTGGACTCCCACACTCTGAAAAGGAACTGTTTCCACACAGGAATGGCAAGAAAGCAGATAACGGAGTAGGTGGTGCTGCCCTGGGAATGGTGGGCCACTGGCCCCGTGGCTGGCTGCAGGGCTGCCCTCTGCTCACCGTAGCTGGGGAGCAGGGGCTGCTCTTTGTCCATCTCCACAGCATTTTTGAGTCCCATTGGCTGTTTTCTGGGCCAACTGATGACATCATGGAGGCATCTGCCTCTCCCCTTCTGGAAAGTGGCCTGACGGTTCACGCTGAGGCACAGGACCTGCCATTTCATCCTGGTGTGTTCAGGATGGCACTACAGTACCTCCTTCCACAGATTGTGCTGGAACAGGAAACAGCCTAGGTGAGGTGTGCCCCACTCCCTTCTTGGGAGAGACCTCATGCAGAACACTGAGTCAGGCCTATGGGCCATGCCCCTGGCTGGCCTGGCTGCAGCCTCTGCGTGTCGAGCTCCCATAAATCCTGCAGCACAGATGGAAAAGCTAACGTGCGACATGAGCCACTGTCAGAGAATGGGGTCCTCCTGACGGGGAGCACCACGGACGCTGGAAGTGGACACTCCAGCTGTGTCAATGCCATGTGACCTGCACAGGACCAGTCGGGCTCCCCGTGCAATTTTCATGGCTGCTGATGGGAGAGATTCAACCCAAATCTGCATCCCCACCTGCTCCTGATCCCATCTTCCAGCTAATGTGTGCCCTGAGGGGTAGGAGACGACAGCTCAGGTGGCCAGGTCCACATCCTGCGCAAGCACATCTGGATTGCACTCTGGGCCCCCAGCTTCCGCCTGGCCCAGCACTGGCTGCTGTGGGCATTTGAGGAGTAGACCAAGTGGTTGGCAGCTCTCTCCCTTTCTCTCTGTTTTCTTTTCAAATAAGAAGAAAAGAAATAATTTTTGAAAGCATGGAGAGCCCCACGTGCTATCCTATAACTTTGGCAGTTATGTAGCTCCTTTGAGAGTTTAAACTAAACTCACCCTGTGAGCTTAAACTCTCATGCCAGAGTCACAGGTGAGACACCCACAGTTACCTACAAGTTGCATGGGAAGCAGGTTGCCCATGCCCGGTGACTTTGCTCCTGCCTGGAAGCGTGTGCTTTCCTAAGCCCCCACCCTGCCCTGCGGCACAGGCTTCGGAGAGCAGAGCTGTTGAACCCACAGAAGGTGAGCACGGGACTCGCTGCTTGGAAGTTGAGGAAGGAAATGTGTGTGCCTGCCCCTGCTCCCACACTGAAAACACAGCGAAGGGTCTTAACATGCCATGTTGTTGGTTTGTCCTCTATTCCTGCACCTTCGAGAGCAAGCAGAACAGAAGGCTAGACAGGAGCAAAACAGAGCCCGGGAACCAAAGTGCACAAGTCCCAGTGGTCACCGAGCTGGCTGAGGACAGAGTGGGCATCCCTTGGGGCAGTGAGGAGTACCAGGGCACCCGCATCAGGCAGGGCGCTCAGGTGGGAGGTGGCAGCCAGGACTCTGGGAGAGGACTTGGAGGAGACACATAGCCGAGAGAGTTGAGAATCAATTAAAAATCCCTCCAGGAGGCCTGGGAGGGAAATAGTGGGCTCCTCCCTCTTGGGTTACCACTCCAACAGGAGGGCATGAAAACTAGGACAGGGGTGGCTAGGCACAGACACCCAACAGCATCTGTGTGGGCTGCATAGTGGAGCTGGTTAGATGGAACTAAGCTTTAATACCCATTGACATGTACGAGAGCCGAATGGGATGTGGGTCAGACTGGATTAGTCTGCTACACAGACTGGCAAACCAGGGTAGGTAGGGTGGGCCTGGTGGGGGGTTAGTGTGAGTTGCTCCAACTAGGCTGCAGCTCCCACTGGTTTATGCGAGGGCCAAGTATGTGCTGGGCAGAACCAGGATGGACTCCAACACCCATTGGTTCCAGTAGAAGTCGGGGCTGAAAACAGAACCAACCCAGCAATTGCAACTACCAGCTGATTGGGGCGACGCACTGTGCCAGACCCTGTACTTGCTAGTACATACAAGAATCTGGTCTGGGAACACCTCAGACAATGTTTCTTTGGGGATCTCCCCAATCAAACTGCCGGATTCAGAACCCTAACCAAGAAAAGACAGAACAAATCAATCAACCACCTCAGCTATATGTTGGCAGTGAAATACAGGCAAACGGAGACTCTATGATGGACTATGTCAATCAGTGGATTCTTCAAGGACCTCATAGTGCTTGGAGTGGCAAGATTGGCAGCAATTCATAACGGGTGAACTATCAAAACCACTTGAGCAGGACCCTCAGAGCATGCCCCACATGCGGGACCTGGGGTGGGTGGGAAACTGGGTGGGGCTTCTCCCTCAATATCCCCCTTTACCTCGGATACATGAAGGAAACAATATGGAAATAATAGTCTTACCCACTTTCCTACAGCCCTTGAACCTTTTTACTCCAATTAACTATGTAAAGACTGTAAAAAAAAAAAATCCCTCCAGAGGCCCCAGATCTCCTTGCCCCACCCCAGCAGAGGCCTCAGCAGGCTTGGGTCTCGGTGCCTGGCACAGACCCGAGTCATCAAGCAGAATCAGGTTCTGCCTCCTCATGGTCCCCCAGAGCCCTGAGCCTCCGGGAGTTATCCCGCTGCATCCAGGAATCTGAATCAATGCGAGAAAGTGATGCCCCAGACTCATAGCTCAGGCCACCATTGGCAGCGGGCAGCAGGTGCCCTTGACCAAGTCCCTTCCAATCAGTTCTTCAGAATGTGCAGGAAAAGAAGAGCCTAAATGATGACATGAAGCCATCCAAATCCCAGGCAGGACTGAAGAGTAATGCCTTTCACGAAACAGCGGAAGGGAAGAACAAGAAAGCTCTTGGAAGAACAGATAAGAGACTCAAAATTTCACACTTGATAGAACTCCCAGATCAAAGCAGAAGGCAATGGGATTGGCGCTATGGCACAAGAGGCTAACACTCCACCCCCAAGTGATGGTATTCCCATATGGGTGCCAGTTTGTTTCCCAGGTGCTCCACTTCCCATCCAGCTCCCTGTTTATGCCTGGGAAAGCAGTCAAGAATGGCCCTAAGCCTTGGGACCCTGCACTCATGTGGGACACCCAGAAGAGGCTCCTGACTCCTAGCTTTGGATCAGTTCAGCTTGCAGCCATTACAGCCATTTGGGAAGTGAATCAATAAATGCAAAATCTTTCTCTGTGTAACTCTGCCTTTCCAATAAAAAAATGTCCTTAACAAAAGCTGAAGGCAAACATGGAGACAGTTAAGGAACCATGCAACCCAGTCCCACAAGGCCAGTGTGTGAATCCTGAGAGCTTGCAGAAGGAGAGGAGAGAGGGGCCACTGTGGGGGTCCACCACACTGGGAATGGGGGGGGTGAGCCTGGCACCCCTGGAGAGAGCCAGCCAGAGTGCCAGATGCAGTGGGTGTAAACACAGCTTGAGGGTCAGCAGCCTTGAGACCAGAAGGCTTTGGCATATTGGAATCTTCACACACACACACACACACACACACACACACACACACACACACACACATCATCATCATCATCATCATCATCATCATCATCATCAAGAAACTCCCCGGGGTCAGGGTCCAAATCTAAATGCAAACTCCATTGTATGCACAGTCTAGAGGCCATGGTACGCAGTCTGTTTAATAATGGCTCATGGTGTGGTGTTCTCTACTGCTGCGCTTTCATCTTGACACTCAAAGCGTTTTAGATTTTAGAGGCTAATGTTGAAGAGCAGTGGATTAAAACATCGTCTGCAATGCCAACATCCCATATAGGGGCATCAGTTCAAATCCCACCTGCTTCACATCTCATTCAGCTTCTACCTCATGTGCCTGGGAAAGCAGTGGAGGAGAACCCAAGTGCTTGGGCCCTGCACCCACCTGGGAGACCTGGAGGAAGCTCCCGACTTTGATCTGGCCCAGCCTCAGCTATTGCAGCCATTCAGGGAGTGAGCCATTAGGTAGAACCTCTACAGGTCTCTGTCTCTCTCTGTCACAATGACTCTCAAGTAAGTAAAACCCATCTTCAAAAGGAAGTTTTGGATTTCAGAGCATTTAGGGGAGCTCAGCCTTTCTGACATCCTGCTGGCAGAAATGGCTCAGGTGCTGGGAGCGAGCTGACACCTTGCAGCTGACCTGCAGAAGCCCAGAGAGGAATACTCCTGGACCTTGTCAGGAACAAAGCCTGGGGGCTGGCAGACAGCAGATCAGGGATCTCCAAAGCTTACAGGAAATGGGATATCTGGTCCAGAGTGGAGAGGCCTGCAGAAGTGTGAGGCTGAGTAGAGGAGGTCCCCAGGAGGGCAGGTGGGCACTGCAGGCTAGGCACCTCCAGGAACACTTGCCTCAGCCCTTGGGTGGGCAGGAGGGCACTGCAGGATGGGCACCTCCAGGAGTACTTGCCTCAGCCCCCAGGAGGGGCACTGCAAGCCAGGTGCCTCCAGCAGCACTTGCCTCAGCTCCCTGGCAGGTGTGGCTGACACTGGTGTGCAAATAGCCCCGATCAGGCAGGCAGGAAGCTGGGGGGTGTTTGGAGACCAAGAGGTGTTACCTACATGGAAAGGTAAGCAGAAAGCAAGGCTGTCAGTAACCCTGAGCAAAACAGGGTGATGCAGAGAAGGCAAAGTCAGCTGTGCACTGGGGACTTGGCCCGGCTGTCAGTCAGGGCTCCCTGCGGCTGCAGCATGAACAGGATAAAGTATGCATGTGTGTGTGTGTGTCTAGAATGGCCTGTTTCAAGGCATTGTCTTATGGGGCTATGCAGTTCCCAAGTTCAAAGTCCCTGCCTACTGGCTTTTGATTGACCCAGCCTTTGGCAAGTGAGCTGGTGGATGAAGGATTCTGTGTATGTGTGCGTAACCACACAAATGCAACCCAGTAAACAAGCAGACTCAGTGTGCATGTTGCGCTCTGCCCACCAGCCATCAGAGGCCCCGAGAAAAGCAGGCCAAAGAAGAAAACATTTGCAGGGCACGCCCGAAGCACTCAGGTCTCCTGGACGGAGGGCTGCATCTCCGTGGTCATGGCTGCAAAGACAGGAAGCGAACATGGAGCTCCGTGGGGTCGTGAGAAAGCTCTGAGAGGGCTCAGGCCACAGGGTGGGATAAGCACTGGTGTGTGGACCCCCAAGTGGTCCAGGTCTCAGATGTAGTTAGAGCCCAAGGATCCACTGTGAGTGGGTCACTGCCTGCTCCCCCATGGTGGCAGACATGGTCACGTGGGGAGACAGGTGGGCACGAGTCCATGGAGGTGACGGGAGTTGAAGACCATGGGGCTTCCATGCCAGGAGCACCAGCAGTGGAGGAATGGGTGGGACTGTGGATAAGGCTGTGGGGAGGTTGGCCGTTGGCTACCTGAGGTTCAAGCTCAAGGACCTGGAATTTTTGTGCAATCAGAGGATGCAACTGTCCTCTGATTCCATTCTCAACTCCCACCTGAGTGGAGAGCAGAGAGGCTGCTGGTCCACTGGGGAGTTCATTCCAAGTGAGAAGGCCAGGACACCATGATGATGCAGGCTGGACTGGGCTCCAGGGGCCAGAGAGAGAAGCTGCTTGCTGGAGCAGCCTTAGAGATGAGGGGTGGAGGAACAGCCTGGATGACGGGGGTGGAAGATCTGGTGACCGGTACTGCACAAGATGGCCCTGAGGAGACCCCCTAGGTGAGCCTGGGGCTTGGCAGCTGCACACACAGATGCCACCTGAATGCTGCCAGGGCTGTTTCCAGAGTCCAGCATCATGCCCCAGCAAGGTAATCTGCCGCCTGTGACACAAGCACCCCCTGTGAGAGTGAAGGCTCAAGCCCCAGCTTCTCTGCTTTCAACCCAACTCCCTGCTCATGAACCTGGGAAAGCAGCAGATGGCGGTTCAGGTTCCTGGGCCCCTGTTGCCCACGCGGGAGTTCTGGGTGGATCTGGCTCCTGGTTTTGGCTTGGCTCAGTCCTGGCCATTTGGCCATTTGGAGCAGTGAACCAGCGGATGGATAATTATCTATCTATCTCTCCCTTTGGTTCTATCGCTCTGTCTTTCAAATAAATAAAACAAATATTCAAAATACCACCTCCTTTGCAACCACATGTGGGTACATCTGCTTCTCAGATAACAGGACAATGTGTCAAGTTCATCATTGAACCCCAAGGCCATGCCCTCGACGTGTGTCTGAGGGGCCTGGAAACTCCCCTTGTCTCTGTAATGGAGTCTTACTTGAATTTCAATTTAATTTGTTCTAAGTTTGTAACCAGGAACAAACCATTTTTAAGGGCCTATAATCAGCCTCGACAGCAATAATAAACTCACCACCAACGTTAAGCTCAGTCCCACATGGTAAAACACCCCAAAACCAGCGATTATTACTCACTCACTTATTAGACGTCTTGGGACTTAAGCTAAACATACATACACTGGGAGAAATTGCCCTAGTTTGGAAAACGGAGGAGTGGACAAGCCAACTCTAATTTTTGCATTATGTGTATGTTTCCACAATGGCAAGAGATGACAGGGCAGGCAGCAAAGCAGCACCCTGGAGGGTATACGCCCCAGTTCCTGCACCCAGTCCCTGAGCACCCTACGTGGCACTGTGCAGCTGCGCTGAGGACACCACAGTGCCCCAGACACCTGGGCACGTGCAGTCCCAGCACAGGGCTTTAGTCAGAGGTCAGAACTGGGTGGACGGGACCTCTGCAGGAGTGCTCCCTGTCCAGGGTGGAAGTGTGGCCACTGTTTGCAGTTTGAGCAGCTCTGGGAGACAGCTCACTTCTCCAGCCCGTGGAGCCCCTCCCAGCAGTTCGGCCCAGCCCTCCCTGACCTCCCCAAGGATGTCTGCCCTCTCACAGAGATAGGCAAGGAACAGAGGGATGGGGCCAGTCTAGGAGCCAGCGTGGGGGTGGGGGACTCCCAGCAGCGTTGGCCAGGCAGGCCATGCCGGGAAGTTGGGAGAAAGGAAGTCTTCCAGCTGTGGGTCAAGCTTGGTTTGATTTGGAGCTGGGACAAAATTCCAACTGTTGCATGTTAGACTGATAGAAGCGGTTAGCTGCACTGCAGCCAGCCCCAGCCCTGCGAGCAGCGACGAGGTAAGCAAACATGGAGCTCTAGCTAAAACCCTGAGGAACAAGACAGAGAAAGGTGACAGCCGGTGAGTCCGGCTCCTGGCTCTGGGCAGCAGGAACAGAGCCTGCTGGCGCTCCTGGCTCCAGGCGAGCATTGTGAACAGGGCCTGCTGGCACTCCCTGCACGTGCCCTTTCATCTCATCAAAATTCAGCAGGAACAAAGCCAGGCAGGCCACATCTCTTTCAGGGAAATTATCTCTGTAATCTGTGACATCATGTCCCCACAGACTATCAACCCATGCTTCTGGAATGTTCCAATGCAAGGGGGGCTCCTTGACAGACCTTCTCGGGGCAGTTGTGGTCTGGACAAAGAGCTTCTAGCTCACGTGGGAGCAGGCGCCCAGGAAGGCAGCTAGGCAGCTGTAAGAAACCACTCAGGGTTTGGTGTCAGATTTCCCAGGGGGAGGTCTCTGCCCTGATGGCAGCTCTAATCTAGGAAGCTAAGTCTTCCATCCTTGAGCAAACAACGTTATTACTGGTAGCCAATCAGCAGCCAGAACCTACTACCTCATACTCCAAGGAGGTAAACAAATGATGAATTAACAGCCCGGCTTGTGAGGAGTGACAGAGACCCCAAAACTGACCTCTGATTTCGCCATTAAGGACTCAGTTCCACCTAGAATGCCTTGAATTCCATTAGCCAGCCCTAAATCCCCCGGGGCCCCTGAAGGCCCACCCTGAGGCGTTATCCCTTGTGCCCGCCCGCTGCCAGTCCCTGACCTGCACTCTCCCTGCCCGCCTCGAGGCTGTAGGGAACTCTGCTCTTTGTTCCCTCTCTCCTCCCACTTTCTCCCTGCCCCAGGGCTGCCTCCTCCACCAAAATGAAGAACTCTCCTGTGGCTTGCTCATCCTGTCTGACATCTTGGGTTTTGGGATAAAAAAAGCTGACACCACCCATCTTTTGTTAAGGATCCTGCACATTTAAAAGAGTTTGCAAACGCAGTGGGATTAAGAACATGTTAAGCACCATCCTGGTGGTCAGTGCCCTGCAGACAGACGCCACAGCTCAGTCCGGGCTGGACTGCAACAGCGAGGAGAGACCCAGCGCGGAGCCCCTGCTGAGCCTCTAACCACAGAGGGCTGGGAAATAAGAAATCGCCCTCCGTCTCTCAGTTCCAAGGTGTTTCTCCGGGAGGCGAGAAGTCTCTCTGATGGATAAAACCCTTCTCCACAAGTGGACCTACACTGCAGCTTGGGAGAGCTTTAGCATCTACAAAACGCCAGTGGTCCGGCTCGTCTCCACTGACGCGTCCTCTCCTACTTCTGATGTGCTGCGATTCCTTTTCCTTTATTGTAAAATCATCCCTCTGATTAAATGAGTAATATACATTTACTGCGAAAGATTTCCCAGATAGGCCGCATCTGCCAGAATACATTACGATGTCTGTGCCCCCTTCCCAGAGCTGAAACGACTGATGCTTCAGACTGTTCACCATCCATCTTGTCTACAGGTGTGCAAAAACCTCACACGTGCAGTAGTGCCCTCTTACCTAAACCGTCAAGACGAATTGTCTTGTTTCATCAAAGAACTTCAAGTAGGAAATCAGATGTAATAAAAAAAATAGGCTTCATTTATATTAAAACAGGCACTGCTTCCATGGCAAGTCTTGTCTCTAACCAGAATTTTAAGTCATTTTTCTCCCCTAAGCCACACCCAAGTTGATGCTCATGAAAAACCAAACAGGTTCTGAACGATGCTCTGAAACAGCCAAGGGCAGTTCCAGAACAGGTCCTTCCAGAACCTTCCGGAACCTTCCAGAACATAGCACCAGGCTCTTAGCAGCTTACAGGCACAGCACTGGATCCCTCAGACATTTGCCAGCGAATCAAGGCTGTGTGTCTTCCAGAAGGACTCCTTTGGTTTCATACAAGCTCTGTTTCCATAGTCACATTGCAATTGTTGAATACATAAGTCGAATCATTATAGTAACAAGCCCAATAAACAAAGCCATTTGGGAGTAAATACAACGCATTAGCCAGATTAACCAGAAGATCTGAGCAACACAGTGATTAATCCTGAAATATTTCCCCCAACAAGAACAGCAACATTATTTTCAAGTGTCTGTAGAGCGTCTAACACGATGATGACCAAGGAAAGTGTAATTAATTTCATAACGGGGTACATTTTGAATTAAAAAAAAACAAAAGCACAAGAAGTCCCATTTGACTGCCCACTAGACAATGTTTTTCTTTTTTTAATAAAAGGTTTACTTGTTTATTTGAAAGAGTTGCAGGGTGGGGGTGGGTTCGTGAGAGATTCCGTTAGCTGGTTCATTCTCCAAATGGCAACAAAGGGCAGAGCTGGAACAATGCGAAACCAGGAGCCAAAGATTCTTCCTGGATCTGAAGTGGAGTAGCCGGGGTGTCAGCTGGCACCCACACGGGATGCTGGTGAATGGTTTCTGCACTGCACCTCAATGCCAACCCCAGCAGTATATTTCTGAATCAAAACGGAATTAGGCGGCACTAGCGCTGTGCAGGGAGCTGCTGCCTGTGACACCGGCGTCCCACGTGGTGCTGCTGCCAGTCTCGGCTGCTCCACCGTTCACACACCTGAGAAAGCTGCTTAGCAGCACATGGCCCACGGGCCTGGGCTCCTGCACTCCCATGAGACGAGCAGCTGCAAAATCACAGATTTTTGTTAAAAGCAGAATCCTATGACAACATAGTTCCGATAAATTTTAAACCTTACATAAGATAATTTCCCGGAAAAACATAAACTGTTACGAAGATGGTCACACCAAATGCATACAGAATACAAAGGAGGAAGGTTGAGGTGGAAACCGAAAACTGTCTCCTTCCCAGAAGGACCCGGGTTTCATTCCGACAGCTCCCACACCTTCAAGAAGCAGTAAGTCTCATCTCCTGTAGATTACTCCAAAAACAGAAGGCTGCCAAGTTTGCTTTATGATGCTTGCATAATTCTATCTCAGAATCAGGTTATAAGAAGAGAGAGTCATCCCATTGCCCTGCTGAGAGCTAGTATAAGCATTTCTAATAATACAGTAGTCAATCCAAAGAAGACCCTTGGAAATTACATTTTGATCCCGTGAAGCCTGCCTGCGCGCTGCACAGTGGCTGGGTGTGGAACGCACGGGGCAGAGGCGCCGTCGACAGGGCCTGCTGAGCCCAAGGGCTCGTGAGGCAGAAGAGACGGCACTGACCTACGATCACGTTCTATTCCAGTAGCGTCCCAGCAAGTCCAGACTACTTTACCGACACTGGAAAACAGGATCAGTGAATTGTGCGGGTGAAAGTGAGTCGGGAGGGAGGGAATTTTGGAGAGATGGGTGGGGTCATTGTCTTCACGGGGGTGGTGGCTTCTCGGTATATTTGGTATCTTAAAATGTATCAGGGCTAGGGCCCTGGCCACAGCCACGACTGCTACACGGTGAGCAAGTCCTGGGCTTGTATGGGCTCAAGAGGCTTCTGCCTTCCTGGTACGTCCATGAATGAGGCCACTGAGTGTGTTGGTGAGGCGTAGTCCTGAGGGACTCCCAATGACAGGGTCGCTTTACTTGAAGGCAAGCGAGGGTGCTGGGACCTGGTGGCTTGGAGGGGAGAGGCCAGATAATCTGTATGGGTCAGATTGATACACCAGCCTACATGTGAGTCCTGTTTAGGACTTGTTACCACCGAACAATGCTGACCACCACACGCCAGTCCATGCGAAAGCTAGGACTGGGGGCCTATCTAGCAGGACTACATCCCAGTACCTGACTGAATGTTGGAACAAGGGACAGGTCACATTAGGCAGGGCCATGACACTAACCAGCATGTGAGAGAAGCAGGTCCTGGGGTGGATTATGTAGGTGATGTGTGGGCCCAACCTATGATAATACAAATTCCACTGGTTTGCTCAAGAGCTGGGGTAGTGATGGGCTGAGCTAGGTGTGACCATGGATCCTGCCATCTCTCACAGGTACAGAGACTGAGAACAGTCTGGGCTGGTCCAGGCTGCAGCACCCACATGTGCATCCTAAAGCAGGGTGTGGGGTGGGCCAGGTCACAATGTTCACCAGCTCACACAAGGCCAAGATGGAAGGGCAGACTATGCCAGGCACTGGCCTAACACCGCTGGCATGTATGAGATCTGGGTCTGGGAGAGAGTCAAGTGGGGGAACTTGGGAAACTCCCCTAGTTCATAACTCTCACAGATGATCATGTGGTCCAGACCTGGGGTTGGGAAAGCTAGGCAAAGTAGCTCCAATGGTTGGCTAATGTGTGGGTTGGTTATAGAAGGGGGCAGACCAGGCAGGGCTGAGCAAACCTTAGCTTACCAGCAAGAACAGAAGTCAGGATGGAGCACAGGTCATGCTGAGCTAGGTTCTTATACCTACTGGTTTGCATGAGCAGGGATGCCAGGCTACAGCATCCAAGGCAAAGGCCAAAACAGATAATGGGCTATGCCAAGCTGGGACAGAGCAACTGCTAGCATGCACACCATGGGAACAGGCCTGGTTTGGGAGCCAAGGGGACACACTGGCTGGGTTGGGTTTCCCACTCGTGAGTGCGAGGGCCAGATTCGGGGATGCGTTCTGGTCTGGATATGGCTGCGGTATCTCTTGGCACAAATGTGGATTGGGGCTGGGTGCACTGAGCCAAGCTACTGGTGCTTCTGGAAGACCTGGGTAGGTGTAGGACAGGCTAGGCTAGGTCTCTGCCCCTACTGAGCCATGTGTGAGCTGTGTCTGGGTGTGGATCAGCCTTGGCTGGGCTGAAACATCCAACAGTAAGAACCGGAATGGGTTGAAGGTCAGCAAGGAAAGGCCACTGTTCTTGCCAGGACAGGAAATGGACCGAGTAGGGCTGGTCCATGAACCCACTGGTGTGCGTGAGATCTGGCATTGGGAGAGGTTCTGATGGAGGAGCTTGTGAAACTCCTGTGGTAGAACACAGTCCCTGCAAGTAAGCACAAGAACCACGATAGGGAGCAGCCCAGACCAGGCCAGGGAACGGTACCCACCGACATACATTTGGCACACGCCGGGGACAGACCAGGCTGAACCAGTTCACATCAGCAGCTGGCAAATCTGAGCACCAGAATAGAATGTGGGTCGGGCCAGGTTTGCTCGCAATACATACCAGTACACATTATTGCTGGGCAGGGCTACAACACTTGCGGTCCTCATTTGAACTAAATCAGGGAAAAATCAGATTGGGTTGACTGTTTGTACTAGTGCAAGCATAAATCAGAGTGGGTGAGGGTTGGCTGGGCTTTGCTGCAGCATCAGCCAGCAGATGCTGGCACTGGGGGCTAATTCTGTTAAGTTAAACTGCAGAACCACCTGGAGTGTGCATGATCCGGGAGTGGGCTCAGTAGGGAGACAGTGGGCACCTCCCTGCTGGGTTGCCATTCTGTCTGGAAAGCATGAAAACTAGGACTGTGGCAGGAATGGCTAGACAGAATGGCACCCACCAGCATGTGTGTGGGCTGGATAGTGGGGCAGGTTGGGTTGAACTAGGCTTCAATGCCCATTGACATGTATGAGAGCTGAATGGGATGTAAGACAGACTGGACCTGTCTGCTGTACATAACTGGCAAGCACATGGCTGGAATGGTAGGGGTTATAGCGGGTTGTTCTGACTAAGCTGCAGACCCCATTAGTTTGTGCGAGGGACAATGTGTGGTGGGCAGAATCAGGCTGGACTGCAACACCTATGGGTTCATGTGGAAGACAAGTCTGGAAACAGAACTGACCCAGCAATTACAACCATCAGCACTGGCATAAGCTGACTGGGGTGATGGACTCTGCTAGACCTTGTACTAGCATGCACACACAAGAATCAGGTCTGGGATCACCTCAGACGAAGTTTCCTTGGGGATTCCTCCAATTGAACTCTTGATTTCAGAATCCCAACCATGAAGAGAAGTGCAGGTTCTCTGGTCTGACCATGCATGTATCAAAGCTGAGCCTCCTCAGAGGCTCAGTTAGAGCAGTGGGCAGCATATCCAAGCGCACATGGAGGATATGTCAGTCCATTGGAACCTGCAAAGGACACCTGGTACCACAACGTGGATGGAGGACAGAACAATTCATTCAACCACCCTAGCCATGTGTTGGTAGTGAAAACCTGGGCAAATGGAAACTCTAAGGTGGACTATGTCAACTAGTGGATTATGAAAGGATTTTATTATGCTTGGAATGGTGAGATTGAGCAGTGTCTTTGGAGTATGCCCCATGTTGAGGACCCTGGGATGTTTGGGAGGCTGAGTGGGGCTTTTCCCTTTATCTCCTACCTTACCTCAGATAAAAAAATGTGGAAATAATGGTCTTACCCACTTTCCTGTAGCCCTTGGCCGTTTGTGCCTTAATCAACTATGTAAAGATTACCAAAATAATAACTTTTTTTTAAAGTATCAGATGATATGTTTAAAATTATGCATTTGGTGGCCAGCTCTCTGACCCAACAGTTAGAGCCACCACCTGCAACCCTGGCATCCCATATGGGCACAGGTTCTAGTCCTGGATGCTCTGCTTCCTGTCCAGCTCCCTGGGTTTGTAAATGGGAAAGCCCTAGGACATGCAAGATCCCAAAGATGTTCCTGGCTTCCGATCAGCCAAGCTCTAAAAACAAATAGATCTTTTTAAACATACACTTTGTTGTCCATTGATTATACCTCAATAAATCTGGGTGCAGGAGAGCAGGGAGCAGGAATCCTTTGACGCTAGACAGTATAACCCATTGTTACAGAAAGCCAAACGCAATCCAAATATGATGAGGAAATGATGATTTTATGACATCAAAATTTAAGATTTCTGTTCATAAAAATAGTAAATGATAACAACAGACAAGAGGTTGGCTAAGGATGCTGGCAGCATCTACGACATATAAGGAATCAAGTTTATGAAATCAGAATTTTGGGTTTTTTTTCTGTAAAAAAACAGAAACATAAGAAGCCCAGTAGAGAAAAAAAGCACACACGAGTAAACAATCCACAGAAGAGGAAATGTTGATATTCCCTTGAGACTATGACAAGATGCTACAGCTCGAATGACTCAGCGGCACCAAGATAAACATACTACGTTATCGCTTGAATGACATCACCACAGCAGAGTAGACCTGGAGCCCTGGTGGGTGTGCGCTGATGATGTCACCACTCTCAAGGACAGCTTGCCCATACTCAGCCAGTCACACACAAATATGCACCTGCTGCCTTGCAAACCCCCTCGACCATCGTATCCCACATGGGTTTGTGCTGGTGGTATTGTCGCAGACAGCCCAGGTGTGTAGTGCTGGGAGGACAGACGAGGAACAGAGTGAAGGCAGTCTGGAAACCATGCCCCACACAGCCACTCAGTAACACAGAGAGACTGTACAACATGTAAGCAAAGAAGGGGCCACATAACTACCAAAATCTGTGTCTTAGAACCAGAAAATCTCCACCCCTTAGGGAAGTTCCGTGTAAGGAGAAGGAAGAACAGAGAGGGGAACTCGTAAGTGACTGTGAGTGACAGCCCAGAGGGGGCTGCGTGCACGCCTTGGGGAGGGTGCGCCAGCCGCAGAGTGGGACAACACTCAGCTTCAAGGCTGGAGTCTAGAACCAAAGACAGGAAAGTGATACGTGTTCTTAGCTTATGAAATTCTTTAAATGAACAAGTCTTTTGTTTTTCTGAATTACAAAATTCCTAATCACAGAATTCTTAATACTGGACAGTTTTAAGCTCTTCCTGCATATATACTTGGACTTAAAGTCTCATCTGCTGCTGGAGGTGTTTTTTGTTTTGTTTTGTTTTGTTTTGTTTTTTCCTATATCTGCTTGGGAAAACCATCAGACTCTAGATGGTTACCATTCTGCAGTTCAACATTGATATGAAATTTCCAGACTGTTGGAATTGGGGTCACAGTGTTGAGTCTACACAATTTCCTTGAATTGAAGTTTTGTGTTCATGGCTACAATGTGAGAGACCATGAGCTGAGCATCGGCACCCAGTTGGAAGGATTAGGTCCAAGGTAGGTCTGTGAGTCACTCCCTTATGACTTGGTCACCGGCATCCAACACACATGCTCAAGAGCAGTCTGCCATCAGCTCGTAGCTCAATGAGTTATCACCAAGAGGATGCAGCAGGGCAGGAGTGAAACATTGCCAGCCCACCCAGTCTGTCCTCATCACCGCTCCTGCCCCTTGAACACAGTCACTACTGAACATGGTCAAATGCGGCAGATGCTTACGAAAGCGTAGCCGGCTTTCCGGCACTCCGAATGTTGGTGAGCACCAGACCTACCAGTGTGCTCGCTTCATTTCTGTGCCAGAGACCACTCTGGGACCACACCACAATGCCTACATATCCTGTTCTTAAAGAACATTTAACGAATTTTGCATCTTGGGGTTTCCTGTCCGATGTTACTATGAACCCGCTTATAATTCCGTCTACCTGTGCAGGACACAGTGGCTATGTAGAGCAGCCCACACAGGTTCCCCAGGTGCTCATCCTGAGGTACTCACATTTCCACTAACAGCTCTTACAAACTGGTGGCTGCACATCCTTGTTGACACCCGAGGCAGTGCATCTTCTCATCTCAGCTAACACAGGATGAAGAAAGGCATCGTGTTTCGATAACTAATGGACTTGAAGTTCTTCCTAGTTTCTTTGGGAAAGCCCGTAACAATATCTCACACATGTTCTTTTTGTTTGTTTGTTTCCAATTTACATTCACATTTTCTCGAATTATATTCTTCATAGTGTATCTCCTGCTCTCATGATCTCTCCCGACAGCAAGGTCATGAAGTCACCTATCCCGGCTCGACGTTCTCGGCTTCCACCGGCCTGAGAAGCGCTTACCTTGCCTTTCTCTCGGACGCATATGTTCAGCGGCTGCCACCCGGCCCTTGCCAGAGGTCACTCTTATGCCGACCCGCGCAGCTCACGTGCTGAGGCAGCTGCGAGCTTTTCTTGATTCTCTAAAACCATGCATTCCCCTCACACAAGCACCAAAATCACTCACTTTGAACAATCTTTTCTTTGCTTTTTCTTTCCTGGGAGCTGCTTAGATCAAATTGGCAGGTTGATTCCTTTTGTTATTTAAAACACAAGCTTAGCTGTTTTCTTCTTAGAGGGCGATCAGCTCCTAGCTCAATGCACTATCACCAAGAGAACGCAGCGGACCAAGTGAAGTGATCTTACAGCGGTGAACTGCTCCTGTTGCCTCAACAACACCACCTCCCCGGGCCTCCACGACCTTCCATTTCCATTCTGTCCTCCCCACTGCTTTCCTTGATTGGCCTCCACTTGGATGGATCTA
The DNA here is from genome assembly GCF_017591425.1 of Ochotona curzoniae. Classification (NCBI taxonomy): domain Eukaryota; kingdom Metazoa; phylum Chordata; class Mammalia; order Lagomorpha; family Ochotonidae; genus Ochotona; species Ochotona curzoniae. The sequence goes on along the minus strand of NW_024465405.1, from coordinate 3,195,897 downwards.
CTGCATCCAAAATACTGCAGGTTGTGTATTTTTTAGTGATGCTCTACCGTGCGAGCATGCTCTGTTTGCCCAGGGACAGAACAGTCCTCAGGACACGCGATGGTTCCTGCTGCGTTTCTCCACGGACTGTCACGCCTCTGCGCGTTTGTCCTGCTGTTTCAAGCAGCTTTGGCCTACAGAACTACCTGCAGCACCTGTACCAAGTCGTTGCGGTCCTAACAGCTCTTACCGGAAGCCATTGGGGCCAGATGGGAGATTCTGTGGAACCCAGCAGGGCCCCACCTCACTGCCTCCTTCAACCTCAGTAAAGGAGCCATAATGTTTGCCTGTTTGTCACCATGGCCTATCATCTTTTCCACATTTAACAGCCTGTGACTGCTATGTTCTCTTCACAGAAAATGAGAGCCTTTCTCTTTTAGCAAATGCCACTTACGAGTGTCAGGGTTTGTCCTAGCATCGTGAGACACACAGAACCGCCCAGATGCGCCGGTGTGCGCGTGCAGGACTCACACCCGGTTCGTCGGCCTCAGAGGGTCCCCTGGCCACCTCCAAGGGAGGCGCTCTGAGGGAATCCGCTGTTTTCCAGTCCCCGCGTTTGCATCACAGATGCGTCATGCAGCTGCCACTGTCATCCAAGACAGGTCTTTTGGGATCCTTTGTTTTGTCACCAATAAAGCAAATCAGGCAGACAAAACGATTCGGTCCCTAATGCAGAGAGAGAGAGAGAGAATTACACTGGGGATTCTGTCTTACTCTCTTTATGAAAGTGTTAACCCACAACAGGGCTCAAAGAGCAGGGCACAGCAGTATTGACATCATGCTGATCAATTAGTTTCTCTGGTGTCTATAATTAGTTCCCAGACAAAAGGATGGTTAACTAACAGATGAAATGTCAGGGGCTAAAATCACCCCCTCCCCCAATCCACGGCTTTATATTTTTATACTATTGCAAGGTTGGAGTTGCAACATTATGCACGCCATTCTAAGAAAAATGGAAAAACAAAGACAGGTTTCAGACAGGAGACTGAGGATTTGGAGCTTTTCTGGTTCACCCACCATCCGCTGCCAGAGAGGTGATGGCAGCTTGCTTCCACCAGGGGGAGTATGGCATTGCGAGTAGACGGTGCTGGTTTTGCGGGGAGCCAGGGAAGGGATGCTCAGACTCGGGGTGGTCACCTCGCGGATTCATCCCAGCGCTGCGCCAGGTCGCGCGGAGCAGAGAAGCGGCTCCAGGCGGAATTTATCCCGACTTTGCAGAGGAAAAAGACCTTCATATTTCTAAAAACAAAGGAACAAAAAACCGCTGAACTTCACCTTGTTCTAAGATACATTTTGTCTTAAACTGAAGCTAATTTAAAAACTGGAATCCAGACTAACTGACCTGGCGCGAGTTGAGGGTTGACTGTGACCCTGGAAGATTCACTTCTCCACGGGCGTCAGGGTTGGTTTATGCTGAGTCCCACGGAAGGGCCAGCAGCACAAAGCGAGGGCTGCGCGGGCACGGGCGATCAGGGGACAGGAACGGCAAAAGGCAAGCGGGCAGAGTCGGCGGGCTGTGGGTGGGAAGCAGAGGGTCCGCTGTGGGCCACAGGATGGCTCAGCATGAGGGAGGCAGGGCGGAGGACGGCGCAGTGTACAGGTACCAGCTCTGAGACAGGAGTAGAGAGAGCTTCCAACTCCGTAGCTCTTTCAACAACAAATGAACTTTTCTGAGAAGAGTTTTGCACGAATGTCAACATTTTTTGCACCAAACTGAACACGTTTTTCTCATCTTCTGTAAACCTTTTGAAACGCTCTCACGGATGTCAGCTTTCTTTGTGGCCTTTCCTCTGAATCCAGCATGAGCTGCTCCACAGCCAAGGAGAGCTTGGTCAGACTGCCTTCCTCCAGGGAGCCAGCAATGCTTTAGCTCTTGCAACCACAGTTCAGACTCTAACGTCCTGAACGTCAGGTTCTGAAGACCTCAACATGACCTTGTGTTTTTCAGCAATGTCCTTCTGGCTTCTCGTCTGTCCCCACTAGAATCACAGTTAAGCATGGACAGGTGCTTCCTGGGCCTCCTGAAGTACCCTCATCACCCCAATTACAGGGTCCAGGGAGGATCCGCCTGTATCCTTCTTGGCTCCGGCACCTGCTCCTTCTTGATGCCATAGGTGACATTCCCATGGGAGGCCACTGGCAGGAGAGTCAGATGCAAGAGCATGGCTGTGGGCTGCACGCGGCTGTTGGGAAGGATGGACAGGAGAGACCGCAGACGGTGGACACAGCCCCACTGGACGCCAGCGAGGTGAGACGGCTAGAATGTCCTCTGTCTAGGTGACAGCTGGGGGTTTTCCCTTCACTCTGGAGAGCGGAGCCTCCTTTGGGAAGGACTGAAGTTCTCTGTCTCATACCACATGGCTTCTGATTCATATACCTCAAACATGGAGGAGGACACTGCAAGGCAGGTGGAGGAAGGAAGTGAAGGGGTCCCAGTAAGGACCCCCAGCACCTGGGGAAGGGGGCAGAGCCCAGCAGGGAGCCCTTGGGAGGGCCTGTCGGTCCCTGCCAGCTGTATGGCAGGGTGCTGCTGGGATAAGGGGTGAGGGAGCTGCCGAGTCTGCAGCCTGCAGGAGGTTCCAGCCCGAAGCCATGCTGCAGGCCCAAGTCCCTCTCCAGACCGCAGTGTGCAGCTTCTTCTTGCAAGGCCCCGGCTGACTGGATGACCCCCCAAGTCAGCTGATTAGCATCCCACCCACATCTCAAGATTCCCCTCCTGGTGACCGCCGCACTGGGCCTGGGTTGGACTGGCTACTGCAGCCAAGCCAGGTTCACACGAGCAAGTCACTTCATAATGTCTGGCTGAATCATGGCAGTTCTCAGATGCTGGAGGAAAAGGGATTTGTGAAGCCAGCAGGGTAGATGTGCTTATGTGCTGCTGGCCCCAGGCCGGGAGCCCTCTCCTACCCACTCTGTGGATCTGTCCCGCCCCCCCCCCCCAAGGTGTAGATGGCCACTGGTGGCTTTCTCTGTGCTGGAGGCGTGGGCTGCAGTGCTGGTCCTGCCCAGCGAAGCCTTCTGTGGATGTCGCAGCATCATTTGAGCACTGTCCTTAGGGCTCTCTTGTCCAGCACACTCGGGGTCTACGGGTGGGCTCTGCTCTGTGTCTGGCTTGAGTGTGCCCCTGATGGTTGGTAGAACCCAGTTCCCCGGACAGGCCGCTGAGTGGTGCTCATATCCTCCACTTAGCAATGTATTAGCCGCAGGCGAAGAGGAGGGCTGGCGGGAAGAATGGGCAGTCAGTAGCCACACAGCATTGTAGGCCATGGCTCATTGTCATGGTCACAGGTCACAGAAAACCACAGCCGAGCATCCCCAGGGTAGAAGATCAGGAGCCCAGGGTTTCAGATGTCACCAGTCTGGGCAAATGTTTGGCCCAGTGATTGGGACCTGCCTCTCTTACGGAGTCCCTGACTGCCAGGCTGAGTCAGACCCTCACAGGCAGCAGGGACAGCTCAACTAGGTGAGCCCCTGCCACCACCATGGGAGATGTGTGTGAGTTCCCAGCTGCCAGGTTTGGCCCCACCCAGGCCAGGCTGGGTCACGCATCTGGGGAATGAACCAGCCAATGGGAGCTGGGTCAGTGTGTTGTTTGTGTATACAGCACGTGTGTGTTCCTGCCTGTCAAATATAAGGAAAGAACTTGTGAGAGCCTGGTGTATGGGCTTGTAGCGAGTCTGGGGATGGCACAGGCGGGGGCGTGTGGGCACCTGAAGGCTCATGTCCAGGATAGGTGGTCTGACTGTGGAGTGCGTGTGTCATTGCCTGGCCTTCTCAATGAAGACGATGGAGCAGTGGATGGCAGGCCCAGGTGCACAGGGAGGAGACGGCAGTCCACTGGGGCCTGCAGAGGGCATCTGGTGCCATGGCAGAGGAAGGAGGGCAGGACAGCTTGGACAACCATCCCAGCCAGATGATGACGGTAGGTACCTGGGGACTCTAAGTTCAACTAGGTCAGCTAGCGGACATTGGCAGGATTCCCTCATCAATGAGGTCGACAGCATTTCAGAGCGGAGCCCTGGGAGCATGCTCCGCATCAGGGACCCTGGGGTGACACTGAGGGGCCGTTCCCACCTCTGGGTGCTGAGGCAGTTGGGAAGCTGGGTGTGGCTTCCCCCCTTCTTCCCTTCTCCCCTTTTCCCCCAGACACAGGAAGAAGAGGAGGAAGATTTGGAAGCGATGGTCTCACCTACTTTCCCCTAACCCTCGATCCTTCCCACCCTGATCAGCTATGTAAACATCATCAATAATTCAAAAAAAAAAAGAAGAAGAAGAAAGAAAGAAAAAAGGAAGCTAGATCCTGAGTCCCTTGGGCTTGTGTGTGACCCACCACAGTGGACCAGTGTTCACTCGGCTGATGGCCAATTGCTGAGACAGCAGGAGCGAGCCCTCTGAAGCTGGCCCTACTCTTCCCTGCAAGGCACATGTCCAATAGGACCTCGCGGGTCCTCAGCACTCCATGCCCTTGGCCACACCTCTCTGTCCTGCTGAGCCTCCTCAGCTCCGTCTGAAGCCAGACAATTCCCGACACAGACAACGCCCCTTGGCCCACACTGCAATAAATTTGCACGCTAAGCTCGACATCTTTGTACACTTGACAGCCAGATGTCATGGCACAAAGGCACTCTTACACCGCTGAGTCAGGGGCAAGGTCCAAAGAGAGACCCATGTGTCTGACATTCCTAGAACACACACAGTGTGTTAACAGCACAAATCAACACAGCACACGAGGTGTTCTACTTTGGACAGCTTTGTACTTTGCTGCATCACACAGCAAAAACAAACAAAATCAACTGTGTCATTTAAAAGGCACTTTATCATTTAAACGATTTTCATTTCCCGTTAAGGCAACGCCAAGGTTTTAGAGAAATATAAAGGATTGGCATTAACTTTTTGCACAATCTATCTGGACTTACATGTTCACTAATGCAGAAATGATACAAATAGCTTAGAACTGAAAAAAAATCCCCAGACACCAGGCACAAGGGGTCTGGGTGTCGTCTCTACCACCAGTTGTTTCTAGGGTCACCGGCCAAACTCGGGGGCTTGGCCATGCTGGGACACGGTGCGTGGTGGTGAGGGAGTCTCGGCCTGTCTGCTTTCTTCCGGAAGGATCCGGCACGGGGACTGCGCCGTGCCTGTCCACAACGCAGCGCCACCTCTGAGAGCCGCAGGAGCACAGCCCACTCTCCCCCACAGCTCTGGGGGTAAAATTCCCTCTGGTCTCAAGGTCACGGTCCCTGGAAACTGCACGGGATTACTCACGGCAGCTGAAGTCAAAGTACAGAGTGCCTTTCCTGCCAGGCCCTGGTCGAGAGGAGACACGCATATTCTTGGATGTATTGGGGATGTATTTATCATAATTCTGCTCTTTCAAGTTCAGGCCTCTCACGGAAGGCAGAGGTGATGGGCCGCTTTGCACACAGTGCAACCTCCAGCTGCGGACACTGGGTCCCCAGCTCAGAAACCCATCCCAAAAGGCGGCCGCTGCGATCAGCAGGTGGCGCTCGCTCTCCGTGCAGAGGCTCCAGCTCGGCGCCTGCCGGCTGCTTCATTGTGTAGGGTCAGAGGTGAAGAGGCTGGTGCAGTGCCCTGTTCTGTGTGAGAGGGCAGAGACCAGATAAGCAACTTATTTTCATCTTGGCAGCTCCTCACTGCTCTGAGGCTGCCGAGCACGCTCCTGAAATTCGCTCCCTGAGTTTCAGGAGAGATTCCCCTGCCAGACCCATAGCTGGTGGGCTGCTATTGGGATGCCCAGAGACCAAACCCAGTGACAGAGACCCAGGGTGGTCCCCAAGTCCATGGCGGGAAAGAGGGACAAGGGACAGGGCTTTGGGAAAGCCTCCGCTTCCGTCACCCGGAAGTTGGGGTTGTCTACAAGGCAGAGGTGGACTGGCAGGCGAGGCTTGGAGGTCTGGACAATGGAGTATGTACCCTGCGGGCATGATATAAGAAGACCATGAACCCATGAGGGCCTCAGATCACGGGGCACAGTCCAAGCACAGAGCCCCGGGCACTGAGTGTGCCAGGAAGGACACTGCAGGGTGCACTGGCCGTGCCTGCCCTCCAGCTGCTCTGCCCTCACACAGCACCACAGCGTGTGCCCTGCTACAGTCCCCCAGGACCCCGCGTGGATGCCTGAAGCCCGGGCGGCACCAGTCTCTACACATGCTGGGTGGTTTTCCCCTTGGCAAGGCAAGTCCGTTCACCTCTGCTTCTCGGGAAACCATTGAAGGCTCCTCCTGGCTGTGCTGGCATCGCTGGCCTCACCACTCAGGCTGGGAGGCCACTGCCAAGTACAGCTGGGTCAAGCTGAGCACATATACAGCTGTGACTACTGACCTGGTACCCCAGATGGGGACTGAGGGGCTCAAGGGCAGGTGGCTGCTGCCACGTGGGTGCCTGGTCACAGGGCTGACACGGAGGGAGCAGGGCAGGTGGCCGCTGCCACGTGGGTGCCTGGTCACAGGGCTGACACGGAGGGAGCAGGGCAGGTGGCCGCTGCCACGTGGGTGCCTGGTCACGGGGCTGACACGGAGGGAGCAGGGCAGGTGGCCGCTGCCACGTGGGTGCCTGGTCACGGGGCTGACACAGAGGGAGCAGGGCAGGTGGCTGCTGCCACGTGGGTTCCTGTAACACCAGGGCCTTCAGAGGACACTGCTTGTTATCCTCCAACACCGCAGGTCAGAGGGCAGAGAGAGGGGCACACGGGCCAAGGCCGGGTGTCGGCCAGGCTCTGGGTAAATGGGGCCAGCTGGAGGAGGCACGGCCGTGCACACACCTGTGCGACAAGGGAGCCCCTCCCAGGCTGCTGGCTCAGCTGCGCTGCTGAAGGGGAATGCTCTGCCATCCGTTTCCACGTGGAATTCCTGCTGAATGAGCCCAATGCATATTCTACTGCTGTCTAACAAATCGACGCAAATTAGTGCCTTCAGACAGCTCTGTGAGTTGGGGGTTCCTAGGTGGTGAATGGGGGTCTCAGTGGGGGCAGGGCAACTTTGCAGGGGTCCTCGTCCCAGCCCACATGGCTGTCAGCGGAAGGCAGTGCCTGCCAGTGTATCACGGAAGTCCGCTTTCCTCACTGGCTTTTCTCACCCATGAGACTTCCTGCCTTGCCACGTGGCTCTCCTGGGACATGGCGGCTCGCACACTGCTGTTTGGCAGGGTCGGCCACCAGATCCCGGAAGACAATGGCAGAAGTGACCCACCTGGCTGCCTCATCACACAGCACAGTCTGCTCAGAGCAGGGCCTTTGTCCTCCGGTGCCCGGTCACACTCAAGGCAGAAGCGAGGATACTCGCTGGGGTCCTCCTGGGCCAGGCATCCCGGGCTGGCCTGGGAATTGCAACTGTCACATCGTCCCTTTGACGTTTCGCTGGCATTCTTCCGAGCTCCATCCGTGCTTGTTAGGTCTTGGGGAAGACCTTGCGCCCCAGGTTGACCCCGGGCATTTCACAGCCACTTGACGATGCCCCACTTGGACATCACACACATTCCTCTGGAATCCAGCTCCCCGGCTGTTTACCTTCCATCACAAGTGGAATGCTTGGAACGTGATTCCGTTTTATACTGTTCACAGCCCCGGCTGCCAAAACCCTGGCAGAGACATCTCCCCCACTGTCCATAGCACTTACTTAAAACAAAACCAAACCAGCCTGCCGCCTTGGCACTGCGCTGAACAGGAACCTGGATGCCCATCCTCTTTGCTTCTCAGCTGCCTGCCCCTCCTCCTCTTCTCCGGGGGCTGACCTTTAGCCTCCTTCCATGGTGGATGCCCCAAAGCCCAGAGAAAAATGGGTTAGAATCAAAAGGATTCTAGAAACTTCTTTGTCCCCTTTGATGTTCTGAAAATTCCGCGGGTTAAAAGAATACAAAGTGCTTTTGTTTCCAAGGCTTTTAATTAATGAGAAATCACCAGGGGGCAGGACTGTGGGATTAAATCAACAAATCCTGACTCTCAGGAGCAGATGCTCTAAAGGCTTATTTATTTATTCAGCATGTGCCCCATCTCCTCCCGGCCACCGCAGCGAGGCGGGGACTCGGAGAAGGGACGTCCTTCTCTGAGGGCTTTGTGCCCGGGAAGGTCGGTCAGCTTTCTGACTTTGATGCTGTAAGCACCGGCTCTGGGGCCCAGTTCTCTGCCCACTGCCCCGACATGTCTGTTCTCCAGTCCATGGTGGACCATGCGGTTGCTATAGCAAACTGGCTAGACAGGGATTTGGGTTGTTAGTGAGCCACAAGCTTGTCTCGAACAGGAAGCAGCACTTCTGTCTGTCAGAGGGAGCTGTGTTGGGCTAGGCAGTGATTCTGTCACCATCTAACTCCAGATAAACCGTTTTATTAGCACACTCACTGATGACCGAGAAGCTCGCAGGACCCTGGGGACTGCCCGTTATCAACTCCAAGGAATCTGGATGCAGATTTTCAGTAAAAGAAAGCTCTGAGTCTTGGAATGCTCCAGGGTTTGATGCTTCGCTGAACTTAATTTTCAGGTTATGTAAAAGCCAACTAAATGTTTGTTTCGCCCCTGTTGTTGGAACTCTTCCTACAAATGCAGCGGTTGGCAGAGACTGCCTCCTTGAGAAAGATGTGGCTGGTTCTGCAGCTCCTGTCAGCTCACTGCACTGAACAGCAAATGCATGGAGGACTTCCAGGAAAGATGCATTCAGGGACGTCGGTCAGACCCAGGCCACCTCCTCGGACTGTCCCACGCTGTAAACAGCCCTGTCCTCTGGCCAAAGTAGAGACAAGTGCCTGGGACCAGACAGTCAGGGAAGTGGGAACTTCTCCATGGGCATTCGCGACTGGGGAAATAGCAGGAGGGGCCTGCATGGTACAACCCATGGCCTTGCAACTGGGAGTATCCACTGCCCGTGTACCGTGTGGCCTAAGGAACAGGGCAGCCCAAGGGTTTAGGGCCAAGACTGACACAAAGCAGACGTCTGTCTCTTCCTCTCGAATCCCGTTCTGCCTTGCTTGTACAGTCTCCCTTCTGCGTGATGCGCACCTTGCCGTATCGTTCTCATTCATACCACTCCCTCGAGCAGTTTGATATTGGTGCTTAGAATTATTTTAAGATTTTAGGTTAATGCTTTACTTTTTGCCCCCTTAAGGTTTGTTTATTTATTTTGAAAGTCATAGTTACGGAGGGAGGGAGAGGCAGGTGGAGAGAGAGTTTCCACCCACTGGCTCACTTCCCACATGGCCACAACAACCAAAGCTGGGCCAGGCTAAAGCCAGGCGCTTCATCTGGGTCTTCCAGGTGGGTGGCGGGGTCCGAACACTTGGGTCCCACACCTCTGCTCTGCCCAGGCCATTAGCAGGGAGCTGAATTAGAAGTGAAGCAAGCTGGCACTTGACCTGTTGTCTGGGGGATGGCTTAACATGCATTGCTGCCAGGCCGGCCCCACATGTCAAAAGGTTATCTGGCATCTAATCCAGACTCCCCTTGTCGCCACTGACACAATGACATCTTTCACACTTATCTTTTTCAATCCAGGTTTTAGCCACAGATCATGTGTTGCTTCCTTGCCATGGTACCTGAAGCTGCTGGGTTCACAGTTGCCCATCCTCTGTGGCTGGAGCTCAGACCAAGCTCTTTGTGCTGAAGGCCCACCCCCCAGACTGGCTGGCGTGGGCCTCTTGCTGGCACCTGTGAGGCTTGCTGCTGTTGGCAGCTCTACACGCACAGTCCTGTGTGTGCCCTCTCCCCGGTGCGGGGCGTGCACAGCTGTCAGCCGAGCCGATCCGTGAGTTCACGGTTCCCCTTAGCGAGCAGTCTGTGCCGTGACACCCAGCTCTGTTCCTCCAGCCTTCCGCCCTGCAAGTGAAACATCCAAATCAATGATTGGACTGATGGCTGAAAATTGGCCCCTTCTCTGCGTGCTGTCATCATTCTTACAAGGAAGACCCCCGAAAGACCCGCGAGGCCAGAGCTGCAGGATGTGAAAAAAGCTGCTGCCCACAGCGATGGCGCCGCATGTGGGAGCTTGTTCTACTTCTGACCCTGCTGCCTGCGCACGTGCTGGGAAAGCAGAGGAGGGTAGTCCAAGTGTTGGACCCTTGAACCCACGGGGGAGACCCAGAAGAAGCTCCTGGCTCCTGGTAACAGCCTGGCCCATCTCTAGCGATTGTGGTCATGTGGGGAGTGGTCCAGTGGGAGGAGACTGTAAGTAACCCTGCCTTCCAAGGAAAATAGAACCGGCGCCCATATGGGATCCTGGGTGTGCAAGGCGAGGACACCAACCACTGCGTCACTGCGCCGGGCCCGACAACTTTTTAAAGACCTCCATCCCACCATCACTTTTTGTGTGAATATCTTTTTGCAATGTGGATACTTTTTAAGAAATGTAATATGTTGCAATTCTCTTCACTGGTGCAAATCAATCATCCCAGCTTGCCCAGCAGAAGGCACTGCAGCTCGGCCATTTCTGGTTACCCCCTCCGACTCTGAAGGACAAGTTCATACTGGCCAGTGCTTTCCCTGCCCTGTGTTCTTGCCTTCTCTTTGGTAGAGTGTGTGTGTGGTCCACAACCATGGCCAAGCTCTGGGCTCACAGCCACGAGACAGGATTGCTCTGCACACCTGTCAAAGCTGACATGGGAGACCTACATGTCATGAGCTCATAGGACGACGGCTTTGCCTCTGGCCCAGCCCCAGTAGGCTCCTCCTCACAGCACTGCACCTCAGATCCATGCTTCTCCCCAGAGATGCCCACGTGACGACTCATGTTCTCAATATCCACCTGTTGGCTCTTCTGCTCGATCTTATCAGACCCACAAAATAACTTGGTAATTATTCCCCAATATCATGACCGAAAGTCAATCTATTTGGTAAATTTCAACATCTCTTTGTAGGTCTTTCCTTAAAGACATTCCACTGGAAGAAGCATTCTAGCATTGCTTGAACTGTTCTTCGCCTGTGGTTACGAGGTCAACATGGTCTACAGATATAGTTAGCTTTGTCTGCGCTGTCAGCCAAGTGCTCTTGATTCTAGTAAAGAGAAGACGGCCACTTGACAAATGAGCACTTAGGAAACGCTGGCCAGGGACTGTGAGAGCGTCGATTATAGAGGAGGTGCTTGTTGGGTGACAAGGGTGATCTGAAAGAAACGAGGTTCTGATTTCTCTTCACAGCCTTCTGAGCAACCTTGAGGGAGCTGGGGAGCTGCCTTCAACCGCCGCATGGAAACAAAGACCCAGATAAGGGCTGTGGGCCAGCCGAGAACAGGGCACAGCTGTCTGTTGAAGGACCGTGAGACCGCCTGCTGCTTTCAGTAGATGAAGACCACGACAAGCGGCAGGTGTCTTGTGACTGGGAACTAGGGCGGGGATGCCGGGTGACGTGGACCCAAGCGCGAATGACCCCCTGAGAACCGTCCAGGCTCTGAGTCCTCCCCCGTGGACTGCTTTGTTCTTGGCCCTGCCTCCTGGGACAAGGATGTTGTCTGGCATAGAAACTCTTCTGATGGAAGTTTGGCAGGTTGGTACTACTTTAAATCTCAATTTTTCCCAAGTCTGAGGCACCACACCGAACTTTTGATTTTTGTGTATCTCCCGGGACTCTGGTGAAACTGACTCCCCCTGTAGGGGTGCTGTACGGAAGTCAGAACTGGCAACGACGTGAGAATGCCGGGGTGAGTGAAGTGGGCTTTTCTGCCTTAAGGACTAGCCGAGCACTCGCATTCCACACGTTCCAATACGGTTCCCTTGCTGCTTCTTGGATTTACCTAGCGAGCCCTCTATTCATCATCCCGTGTTTCCCAGGAAACCATTGATAAGATTTCAAAACACTTCACAACAATATCAGCACACTCTGGAGATGTTTGCTTGGTTGCCGAGGAAACCAGTCTCTCTCATTTTGGCTCCAGTGGAGAAAGGAGATTCCTGTGCCGGGAGCAAAACGGTGCCTGAAGGGCTCGTGGGACCTGATGCGCCCGTATAGGAGGTGTCTCTGCCTCTCCTCCCCCAGGATTTGCTCCTGCACCCTGGTACCCCACACTGTGCAAGGCCGCAGGGCCATGAGAGGACCCCTAAGGCTGCAGCCCCTCACCCTCAGCTCCCTTCAGCTCAACTTTGGACATGGACTCTCATAAGCTGTGGAGGTGATGCGGAGGGCAGTGACATGCGTCTTGCTATGCCTCTGATCCCATCTCCTCTGTTTCTTGCTGTTGTCAAGATGATGAGCGGAAGCCATGCGTGCAAGCCCAGCTCCCCCCACTGCAGTTCCTTCCCTGCTGCAGGACAGGGAGTGGGCTGGGTGGTGGGGAGTGACTCATGCCACAGGGAGGAAATGAAAGCCAGCCTGTGAGGGAAGCCTCTGGTTAGCACCTCTGCCAGCCCCTTCGGCCAGGGCTCAATTCCCTACCACTTCCCAGGGAAGCAGACATGAGAACAGTATCTGTCAGGGGGTGTCTGGTTGGAGGGTGCCATGGATAGCTCCTGCAGCAGGATAGGATGAGGCTGACAGCTTTGTGCATGGGAAGGGGCAAGTGGAGAGAGTGGGGTGCATACAGACACAGGGAGGTCCCTGGTGCAGAAAGGGGCAGTTCCTGTTGGTGGGGGCTCCACAAGGAGGCGGGGCAGAGACCATAATGAGTCCAGGAAGATTATCCTAGAAGATAGCGAGAGGTACCAGTTTCATTGCTACAGAGTAAGAAGTCTCGTCCCAAATGGGTGACCAGCGCTATTGCAGAGAAATGCCAACCTGCTCAGGAAAGCATTCCTGGGTGTAAACTGGGCTCACTCTGGCCCGGCCCCTCCTCTCAGAAGGAGGGGGGAATGAGCACGGAGATCATTATGGCCTGGGAAGGTGGAGGAAACCTTCGGGAGCTTGGCTGTAGCTGAGGGGCGGGGTGTGCCTGAGTCCCTGAGGAGCCATGGGGAATGGACCAGCTCAGAGCAGGTGGGGTGGGGCTGGCATCCCAGGAGGGTGAGGCCCGTCCAGCTGAGGCTTTGGATGAAGTCTGCAGAAGGCAACATCTGGATGGAGCCTGCAGTAAGACTTGTGTCTCATGCCTGTCTCTTCAGTAGGAAAGGCCCTGCAGGACAAGCCACCTAAAGAGAGTGAAGGCTGCAGGAAGCAGCAATACCAGGGCAGAGCAGGTGCAGGGATGGAACAGGGGGCGGAGCAGGAGCAGGGGTGGGGCAGGGGGCAGAGCAAGTACAGGGACAACTGCAGGGGGCAGAGCAGGAGCAGAGGTGGAGCGGGGGCACAGCAGGTGCAGGGGTGGCACAGTGGGCAGAGCAGGAGCAGGGGTGGGGCAGCTGCAGGAGCCTAGGACTCTGCTGGTCAGCAGAGGAGCTCTGATGATGGGAGGCACTTAATACCCCTTTAGAGAAAGTGGGATGCTCTTCTCTCAGGGGTACGTGCATAAAGCAGAGCTTTGAGAGAGCACAGCAGGTTGAGATTTCCCAAATGCCTGTCAACGAGAAGGTGCCTGCCACATGCACATGCGAGGGTTTGCTGAGCTGCACACGCTCAGGGTCACATCTTAATTCCAGCACCTGACACCCCACACTCCTGTCCCTTGAGCCGCTGCCATCCCAGGCTGTGCGAGGCACGGGCTCAGTGGCTTAGCAGATGCCTGCCTCTGTACCTGCGGAGGGAGGAATGGCTGTTCCAGACAGATAGATGGTGTGTGTGGTCCCAGGTCCCACAATGTCAGCCCTTCCTCCAACTCTCTGTCTTCCACCTCAGCAGTGCTCTTTCAGTGACCAGTTTGTTCCCATCAGCAAAAGAACCAAAAACAAGCCAACCCTCCAAAACTCACGCTGGGGACCTGTTCACTCCTCCAACTGCCACCTTCCCCTGCACAGCCCAGTTTCTTGGAACAGCCGTCACCACCATCTCTCTTCCCTGTCTGCTTGGCTGGGCCCCGTCTAGTCCAAGAGGTAATAGCCACAGTTTCTTAGGTATCTAGATGGTTCTCTTTCCTCCTCCCATTGGAGAGCAGGCCTTTCATTTGTTTGAAAGGCAGAGTTATACAGAGAAAGAGAGATCGAGATACTTAATCAGCTTGTTTACTCCTCAGATGGCTGCCAGAGCCAGGGCTGGGTTGGGCTGAAGCCAGGAGCCAGAAGCTTCTTCCAGGTCTTCCGTGTGGGTGCAGGTGCCCAGGCACTTGGGCCGTCCTCCGCTGCTTTCCCAGGTGCATTAGCAGGGAGCTGCATCGGAAGTGGGGCAGCTGGGAGCTGAATGGGCACCCACATGGGATGCTGGCACTGCACGTGGCAGCTCGGCATGCTGCACCACACCCGCTAGACGAGCACGCCTGTCCGTTGTACTCTGACTGGCGTGAGACTTGCCAGGTCTTGGCCAAGGCAACCGTCAAGTGGTGGATGTCCTTGATCACGTCTGCTGTTGCCGACAAGCAGTGGTCTCCTGCTTTCGTCTCCTTCTTTCACGACTTTATCCAGACCCGTTTTTCACACTTGTGTATCTAGCACACCACACCATGGCAGCCCCCTGGCTTTTCCTGATTGCTGTCCCTCTCCAGCGGCCACAGGGGCCAGGGACGTGGAGGCGATCCCTTCCCAGTTGTCTTCACCACTTCCAGACACAGGTCTGGGGCAGCTCCATGGCACACATTCCTCTGCATTGCACTCATTCTCCTGTCTTCCTGTGTCATCAGAGAAAATGGAAAGCAATCAGGTAGAAGGAAGTGACCCCCTCTGGTCCTCTCCCCTTTGGCATATTTGTTTCAACCCGCAAATGATGGCTCTGTTAGGAGTCAGGATTCCTCCAGACATAGCACGTGTCAGAGGAGAGAGGCCTAAAACAGAAAGGAAGAGAAGACAAAGTTTTCCTGTCCCCGACTCGAGTTTGGAAGCCATGTCACCCAGCAGGCCTTCAGTTACTTCCTGTGGAACAACACTTCCCCGGTTGGGAAACCATGGCCACTGGATTTTCTGGGACAGGTACTGGACAAAAGTTCTGGTGGGATGGTTTTGCTCTGTCCCACAAAGGGGAAGACTGGGATCTTCTAGAAGCTTCTTCACTCACATATCTAGTGCCTGGGCTATCTGTCCTGGAAGACTGACCTCTGCTGGGACACTGAAGCCCCTCCTTGTGGCCTCCGCACGGCCTCAGCATGTGATAGCCTCAGAGCTGGGACTTGAAGAGCAGATAAATGTTGCATTGAGTAAGGCAAGAATGATGACCTGCCTTCAGAAGACATGTGCATCTTTACGGGGTATGGGATGGTACCACAACACGTCCACACCGTGCATTCTGCTTGAAGCGGGGTGATATGCATTCCCACTCTTATTTCCTGATGGTTGGAGCTGTTAGGACAGTTTCTCAAATGCAAAAACAAACAGAAAACAAAACAAAAAACTGACACAGAAACCTCTAAAACGCCAATCTCGAAATAAAATGAAAAGGACGTATGAATAAGTAGAAAGAAAACATTATCTCCTTCATTTTGCTGGTTGTAGGTCTGAGTGCTTTTATCCTGGAGACCGCTGAGACAAAGTTGGACCTGCTGTGTTTTGTCTCACACTTATACTCAGCAAGGGCAGTGGCAAAGCTGTGTTGGCAGTGGATCTGGCTTGGTTCTGTCCCTGCTACTAACCAAGAGACACGAAGGAGACTCTGAGAATTCTCTTCCAATGAGTGGATGACAAACACCAGTTGAAGAATGCACCCCAGGGCTGGCATTGCAACACACTGGGTTAAGCATCGCAGCTGACAACTCTGCCGTCCTCAATCTGACTGCTGGCTCAAGTTCCAGCAGCTCCTCTTCCAATCCTCCTGCCTGCTAGTGTGCTTGGAAGGCAGCAGAGGATGGACCCCTGCCTCCCACAGGGTAGCCCTAGACAGTCCTGGCTCTGGCTTTGATTGGCCTAGTCCTGGATGTTGCACACATTTGGGGAGTGAACCAGAGTATGGAGTCTCTCTACCTTTCAAATAGTAGATAATCCTTCAAAAGATTTATTTATTTTCTTGAACGGCAGAGTGACAGTGACTCAGGGAGAGAGCCTGGAACAAAAGAAGAAAGCCTCAGACCAGCCACCCACCCAGCCCATGCAACAGTGCAACAGTCTGCAGGCCCCGCCACCTGGAGAACGATTAGATCGCTTCTAACCAGTAACTGATATGGAAAATCGGAGGTGGAGAAAGACTGCTACGATCACAGAATTGAGAGGTGGCGTTACCAGCTGCGAGCCACCAAAAGCCAAAGCTAGGGATAGACTGGTTATGGGATAATACTTGGTGTTCTTGGTGCGATCAGGTGTGTGTGTGCAGACTTCCATCACTTCAGAGACAAGTGCTGGGGTCTTTGTGAGGCGGCACTTGATGCCCTGGCACAAATGGACCAATAGCTTTGGGAGGCAACAAGGGGCAGGACAGGGGGTGCTCGGCACTGGGGTGTTCCTGGCAGAGGAGCGGTGGTACTGGGGCGTTCCTGGCAGAGGGGTGGTGGTACTGGGGCGTTCCCAGCAGAGGGGCGGTGGTACTGGGGTCCTCCCAGCAGAGGGGTGGTGGTACTGGGACGTTCCTGGCAGAGGGGTGGTGGTACTGGGGCGTTCACAGCAGAGAGGTGGTGGTACTGGGGTGTTCCTGGCAGAAGGGCGGTGGTACTGGGGCGTTCCTGGCAGAGGGGTGGTGGTACAGGGGTGCTCCCAGCAGAGGGGTGGTGGTACTGGGGTGTTCCTGGCAGAGGGGTGGTGGTATTGGGGTGCTCCCAGCAGAGGGGTGGTGGTACTGGGGCATTCCTGGCAGAGGGGTGGTGGTACTGAGGTGTTCCTGGCAGAAGGGCGGTGGTACTGGGGTGTTCCTGGCAGAGGGGTGGTGGTACAGGGGTGCTCTCAGCAGAGGGGTGGTGGTACTGGGGCGTTCCTGGCAGAGGGGTGGTGGTACTGGGGCATTCCTGGCAGAGGGGCGGTGGTACATGTGCATATGTATACACACATACTAACTGACTCACTGAACTAGTGGACATCAACTGATGCAAGCTGAGCCCAACAGTTTCTTTCCTGAGATATTTCAATCTAGTGACCCCACAATAAACCATCCCCTAGTGCTGAAGAGGAGTCTCCTGCTGAATTGGGGACAGCATCACCTGAGGATGGTCCCAGAGGGCTATGTACCCATGGGCAGGCAGGAAGTAGGGGCGTGGGCTGCAGTGAGAGTGGGTGGCAGAGGGCACTGACCTGAAGGCATGCAATGGGGGTGTGGCTTCCATGGCTCCTGCTGACAACCTAGGACTGTGTCCACACCTGTTGTGCCCTGATGCATTCCCCACCTTTAGGACGCCTCGATCTGTGTACACCATCAGCTTCTCTCGGTGAAGTAACTGAAGGGACTTCTTTCTCTGGAAATGGTGTCTGCTCCTGTTCCTGGACACCCCGCTCCTACTCTCTTTGGGATGAAGCGTCTTGTGTTGCTTGTGTCGTGGTGTTCGTGCCCTAAATCCTCTCACCAAATGCTTGATGATTGAGACTGAGGCTAATTGGACCCCATCTGCCCATAAGCCACAGGAAGGGCAAGCAGCAGATCACCCAGCGACTGCTGCTAGGACTTGCGATGTGTCCATGCACACACCCACGCATGGATGCTCATAGCAACCCTGGCATGGGACAGAAACACTCAGGCAGATACGTGCAACAGGAGTATTACTCATCAATTTAAAAAATTACTGCTTCATGCAACACTGTGGGCAGAACTCAAAACTATGCTAAGCAAAAATAGTGATTGCTTTCATAGGAGAACTGAGAATGGCGACAGGGTCTCTGCATAATAAGATGAGCAATTGACAATGAATTGGTTTACATGGCCTTCATGTTTGTCAAATCTCATCGAACTCTAACCCTAAGTAGACATATTGGATTAGATGTGGATTACGCTGCCACAAGGCTAGCAAGAATAAGAAGGGACAAGGTTATTAAGTGGACTTTCCAAGCAATTATGATATGGTTGTCCCAGGTTTGTATTTGCTAATGGGAGACAGACAAGCTACAATGTAAAGTTGGAAGCAAGAGACCAACATTATCTGTTTGGGGGAAAGAAATTTAACTAGTCTAAAAGCGTCTACCAAACAGACCAAAATTGACAACCAAGTCTTGACAAAAATACGATGGGTGGTATTGAGCCGGTCTGAGGCAAACGTGTCTAGTCCCCACACCACAGTGTCTTATTTCAGGAGTGACTATTGTAGGGAGAGAATGGGGTAGGAGCGGCAACCACAGGCCAAAGCAGGAGAGGGCACAAGTCCTCAAGGCCCCAGGGACATGCCAAGGAAGAAATAGAAGAAATAGCGAGAGAGTTTAGTCTGGAAAGCAACAGCGCCTCCCAGCGCAGCCCCCACAGCAGCAAGTCCTCCTCGTCACCAATGCAGCTCACCTCTGTGACACATGCCACAGTGCTCGATGCTCCAGGGCAGTGCCTGGGGCGACAGGGGTTGGCACAAGTCCGCTTTGTTTCAAGGTGCCAGTTCAGAGCCATGCACCTGCTGTGGGGCAGAAGGCTAATGAGATGCTCAGACACTTCCCCTTGTCCTCCCTCCTCGGCCCCTCGAGTCCAGCCCAAGCAGATGCACTCAGGTGCTGGGGGAGAGGCTGGCCAGCGGGGTCAGGTGTGACATCCCAGGCTGGAATCTGGAGTGGGTCTCCGTCTGCTCCAGTCCTGGGTGCAGCTGAGCTGTTTTACCTTCCACTCACAAACACAAGCCCTGGTTTACCCTGATGTGGGGTTCAGGCTGACTTTTCCAAGGTTTGATACTATTTTGTCTGACAACCTGGATGGTGAGGTTCAAGGCTCTAAGCTTTCCCAGTGTACTCAGAAGGCCTCGGCTGGTCCTGCTGGTCAGTCACAGCCTTTCGCTTTGATGGAGCTGAGTCACAGAGAGCCACAGGTAATGATGTGAGAGCCAGATGTCCATGGGCAGTTCTGGGAAGCTGTTGCATGTCCAGGTCTCTGGATGTGAAACAGCCTCAAAAGCCACGGTGGCGGTTTGTTCCTGTAAGCCACCATCGAGGATGCTCCAGGTGAGAACCAGTTAGAAGGCTGAGCAAGGGCTGGCTGAGGCCTCCACTCCGGTACTCAGGGTGCTGGCTGTTTACGTTGGGTTTTCATCAATCAGCAAAGTAAACAGTGCCGAACTCTGATTCGGAACTCCCGGCAGCTGTCAGAGCCAACGGCACTCACAGGAGAATTCAGTTGGCCCCACACTGCTGGATTGCTTCCAACCCTCCTCCCCTTTCCTGCCAGCACGTTTAACCTGCTAACCCTGACTGCTGCTCCGCTGGGGCAGGCCTGCTAACCCTGACCGCTGCTCCGGCTGAGAGAAGCACAGTGACGGAAAGGCCAAAGAGGAGCTGTGCAGGAGCAAGCCTGCAGGAAAGCATCACAGTGCAGGTGATGGAGCTAGGAAGTGGCGTCAGCTCTCTGGAAGCCAGGATCATGGGTCACTTGAGTTGGAGGGCAACCCTGAGCAGGTGTTGGAGCAGGAGTTACCAAAGAGGAGGTGCCCTGCACACACACACACACACACGCACACACACACACGCACACACACACACGCACACACACACACACAGCTCAGACACACACACACGCACACACACACAGCTCAGACACACACACACGCGCACACACACACAGCTCAGACACACACACACACAGCTCAGACACACACACACGCACACGCACACACACACACACAGCTCAGACACACACACACACAGCTCAGACACACACACACACACACGCACACACACACACACACACACACACACACGCACACACACAGCTCAGACATGTGACTCTTCCACACTCTGGTCCCTCCCCACCAGGAGGTCTCTCCCAAGGAGGGGGCGTCCAGGCTGATGTGGCTTAGCTTCCTGCTGAGTCTAAGCAGATAAGAGACTGCTGCTTATCAGAGCGGCGGGGGCCAGGCCAGACGCTCGGCCCGACTCGGTGTCGGCACTTATTGCCCCGTACATTTTTTATGGGTAGCTCTTTAATTTTTTATGCATCTCATCTCCTGCAGGGACATTTGATGGATTCACAAGCTGTTCAGAGGCTGCCTCGGCGCAGTCTGAAGGATTGGACTGCATGAAATACACCTTTGCCAAGATGCTTCGGAACTGCGATAAACAAAGAATATTTATATGACGAAAGCCTGGATTTCAATCTGTCCTCAGACCTTGACTGAAAGGACTAGTAATTCCCATAACTGCAGCCTTTGCAGTACCTTGCAGCTGCTCCTTCAGGTGTGTGAGAAACACAAATTGAGTTTAAAAGCGCGACTGTGTAAGCACGAAATAGCAGCTCCAACCCCCAGCCAGTCTCACGATTTCCAACAAAAGCTGAGCAGGTGCCCTTCCACTTTGAGGTTTTTTTTTTTTTTTTTTTTGAGAAACTAAGAACTCTTGTTCTTTTTCTTCGAACGTGGGTATTTCCGCTAACACACTCCTGACCACTTTGTCTCGCGTGTTAGAGCTGGGTCTTCCATCCCAGTTCAAGAATGCTGGCGTGCCGTCTTCTGCGAGCAGGCTGTGCAGACATGGCTTCCCCGTGGTCCTAGATTCAGTGTGAAGAACACAGCAGGGGCTCCTGTGAGAGCAGGCTTTCACGCGCTGTCCATGGCGTGTTCCTGCTGAAATGCTACCGTCTGCTGTATAACGCCACACACGCGTCTTTCCAAGGCTCCTTCGGCTGACGGGCTGCTGGGGTGGAGGATCTCGGCAGTGTGACTGGCATGTCAGGACCATGGACTGCTGCGATCTGATCAGAGTTCAAGACGGCACCACGGAAAGACACCTACCCGGGTGGTAGAGAGAGCAGGGTGAAGTGTGAACAGCACCAAGCTTGAGCACTGGTTACTGTTTGGAGCCCTGAGCAACAGCGGCTCTTCCATCGACTATTTTGCTTAACGGCAGGATCAGCCTTGCAATTATCAAGTGAAAATGTGTCATTGCAAAAACAAAAAGAAAAAATATGAAAGGAAATAAGAGGGAGGGGGAGGGGAAGAGGGAAGCTAATATGTCAAACATGCAGATGATAAAAAGCGAACACACAAGGTAGAGCAGTCTGGAGATGCCCGTCTCACGCCTGGAGGCTGAGCTCCGAGGGAATGCCTGTTCCAGCAGGGCCTGGATGAGCTCGGTGAGCGTGCTTCCAGACCCTGCCACGCGGGTGACTCCTCCATCACGGCCCCTGGCCGCTGGTCGGGCGCTCTCCCTGCCTGGAGACCTGCCGGACCGCATGGCCAGGAGCCCTCCACCCAGGGCAGGGGTGGGAGCAGGGGGTGTGCTCAGAGGTAAAGCGTCTTTGTGATTTCTCACAGTGAGGAGGACCAGCCTACGCCTCCCCCGCCCCTGGACTGGGCTCCTGAAGCCTCCGTGGGCGACAGTGTGGCATCAACAAGTCCACGCCTGCCTGGGCCTTCTGTTCATGCCCACGAGCGAGTCGCATGCAGCTGGCCACTTCCCTAATTCGTTCTTTACGCTTCACTGTCTGAAGATGAGTCTCCCTTCCTTCAGGAATTCCTGCATGACGTCCCAGATGCCATTTTGGGGATTAAAGCTGCAGAGCGAAAGCTCCTCACGCAATCACTGTATTTGTTTTGGACGCCGGGATGACTCGGGCCTGGCCACTGGCTTCCAACCTCCAGCTGCCCTTTCATAAGGAGCATTAGGCCAGCTTTCAGGCCCAATTGATCTGCTAATCCCAGCATGCCAGCTCATCAGGAAAACAAACGCAGGCTCGCACACACCCATGCATAGTGATTCCTCTGCAAGGTTCCTTCAGCCCCAACCCCAATTCCACCCTCTGGAAACACTACACAGGCAGCCCTGCCCACTCTCCAGGCTCCTTACCACCTAAGGGGTGGCCACGGGCCACCCTCCTGGCCAACGTAATGCAAGAGAATCCTACAGAATTTTTTACGGAAAGAGGCAGACAGGGGAAGGGCTGAGTTCTTCCCTTTGTCCTGCCTGCAAAGTGGAGCCATTGTTGGCAGTGCTACAGCTGTCTCAGCTGTGGGGCCAAGGCACAGCCAGGGTGGCTGAGCTGGGATAGACAGGAGGCTGGGTGACACGGTGATTCCAGGTCAGGCCTCTACTGCAACCAACCATGTGGAACCCCGTAGATCAGTGGCGTGACCGGAACTGCAGATCCATACACGTAGGTGCTTGATGCCTGTTTGCTAAGAATCTTTGGACAGGATGAGCTGTGGGTGCTGGCCACCAAGGCAGCCCGGGGGTCGGTCCCTGCAGGGCGGGCTGTGGGTGCAGGCCGCCAAGGCAGCCCAAGGGGTGGGCCCTGCTGGTGGGCAGTTTGCTCCTGACATTCCTGAGCTTTTTGCTAGCTGGGAACAGCAGGAGGGGATTCAGCAAGTCATGGGAAAATGGAATGAAAAGGTAACTTAATTTTGGTGCAGAAATATTTCTAAATCCATACATAGCTTTCTCTAAATGTGAATTTTTTTCTCAGAGGAACTTTTGAAGATCCCTCTGTGTGCATGGATTTCAACTATTTTGGGAGAGGGGCGGCAAGAACCTGCTAGACTCCATTTTCCAGGGCCTTTTGAGTGCTCCTAGATCCTCAGACGTCTTTCTCCTATGCTGCTGGCTGTTACGCTTTCCTGGACTGTGAACTAGCGTGACAGCCTGTCAGAGAATCGACCCTGAAGCTGGTACCCCTCCCGACACTGGCACCAAGAGATCACACTGCCTGGGTGAGGCAGCTCCCTGCCAGTGCACCTGGGAGCACGGCAGATGACAGCCCACGGGCTTGGGGCCCTGCCACCCATGTGGGAGACCCAGGCTACTGGCTTCGGTGTGGCTCAATCCTGGCTGTTGAAACCATTTGGGGAAGAACTCAGTGGAAGGAAGGTCTCTTTGTGTGGTCACCTTTCAGATAAATCTTGAAGATGCCCAGATCAACACTAGCATGCCCTTACCAACTATGACTTTCTGCCCAAATATGCCCACTGCGTTGATTAGCAATATGTATATTAGGTACTGGTTTGATTTTTTAATTTTGCAAATTGAGATATTTGTTTTATTCTGGAACTTGTTACTGCCAATTCAGAATTGCTCTCATTTCATAAATTATCTGCAACAAGAATAAAAAACACATGGTGTGCCATGAGACCTGCACTGGTGCCGGCCAAGGTTCCGGGATGGAGCCCCCACAGCCTCGTCTCCAGGCCTCAGCACACCAGCAGGCTCGTGGAGACTTCATCTAGAAAGGTTGTGTGTATGGGCCCTATTTTGTAAACAGCGGGAGATTTTTGCCTTCACTGGTTAGTGTTTGATAGCTGTAATCACAGCCTCATCTTTTCCTGGCTGTGATCGGAGCGTTCCAGTACGTGACCATGCCATGATGGCCAGCCCCACCATGTGTGGGTGAGGAATGTTCCCTGGAGTTCCCCTGGACGTTCCCTGGCACGTCGCTCCTGGTTCAGAGCCCTGTAAGCCTCAGGCCTTCCTCGACAGCATGCACAGTAGGGTCTGCTCAGCCAGAGGGGACGCCAAACTCCCCACATGGAACATCCACTCCAAGGGGAGTCCAAGCCGGGGACACCTGCTGTTGCGCGGTCTGAATGCCGAAGGGCTTCAGTTCCTGCTCTGGCAGAGGTTTCTGACTCACACAAAAGGCATCACCAGGGCACGCTGGGGAGCGCTGCGAGGACTAGCTCTCGGCCCCTGACTCTCGGTACTTCCTGTCTCCTTAGGGTAATGAGGACAGTAACTGTGGTGGCTGCACGAGGTGCTGCCAGCATCCAGTGTGTTAAAACTCGAAAGGTGCTCAGGCATGTGATGGCACAGAGGGAGGACTGGGCAGGGCCGGCTGACATTGCTCCCCGGCCTGGGTGCCCAGCCAAGGGGCAAGGACTGGGGCTGTCTCAGCATTTGCTATGCCCCTGGTGCATACTCCCCTCACCCCACTGTACCTGTTCCCGACACACACACCCTTACCCAGAAAGGCCAGCTGGGCCCACGTGGCTGTGCAGCAGGGACTAGGCCCAGCCCTGTCGGGGGACAGTGCTGGTTGACTGTAAGGACCACAGGTGCTCCCATGTAGGGCCTTCTACTGGGATACCAGTCCCAACTCCACAAACCCAGGGAAGCCACAGGCCTGGGTGGCTGTGAATTGTCCAGCAGGAGTTATGAATTATCCAGTTTGCCAGAAAGCCTGAGACCTACTGGCAGTGAGGTGGCCCTCTTGCTGCTCCTAGCAGGGACAGGCCAGCAAGCCCCGGTATCATGAAAGACTGCTTGGTTCTTAATTAAAGTCCAGCAGGTGTGACTGCAAGTGGGACAGTCCCGGGAGGTGGGAAGCACAGAGGAAGTGGGTCACCGCTGCCACTGTGCTTCTTAGCATAGCCCAGACCTGCCCTCTGTTCCCCCTCCGCTCCCCCTCCAGCCATGAGAATTCAAGACAACTGTACTTCCATCTGAGTGCTGCTGTGATCTGATTGGCTGTAAAACACTACACAAACTAAAATACAAACACGTGAGACTCCTGAGCAGAACGATTCTATTTTAGAGAAACAAATGATGCCAGCAAGGTGGTATGTGGCAAGTGAAGGAGAGCAGCAGGCAGAGCTGTTCATCTGGGAGGCAGAGTGCCTGGCGGCAGCAGAGGGAGCTGCGAATGCTTCGGGCGGAGTTTTGGAACAAGCTACAAGACACCACCAACAGCAAGCGGAGTTCCCTTCCCGCGGCTCTGGATTCTGGGTACAGAGCAGTTGCTGTGCCTAGCTGGAGTTGCCCTAGGCACCGTGTAAGGACACTCGCCACCACAACACCGCCATGTTTTTGTAGAAATCTAATATCTGAAACACAATAGCTCTCTCCCTGGTTTAGGGCAACCTGCTTAAACCTCTAAGGCCTGCGCGAGTTCTGCTTAACTAGGTCAAGTGCCCCGAGTCTCTCCAGCATCCACTGTCACCTTCTCCACCTGCTGTCTCAGCTCATCCGCCACATGGAAAATGTGATAATTAGGAATGTGCAGGGGTGTTGTGCAAAAGTCTTGGAGAGCTGGGGTCTCGTGTTCCTAAGAGGTTTTTGGTGCATGATTCCACCCCACGGATTCATGGCTGCACGTCGCCCACCACCCCGTCCACATGCACGACTGTGTAGTTCAGCGTTGCAGTCATTGTGCCAACTTATCTGCAGGGGGCGGGGGTGGATTTGCAATTCTTCATCTCCTTCATGTTGGCTCTAACCAGGCTCCGAGTCAAAACCGAAAGTGAGCCTGTCTTCCGGCTCTTCCCCTCCTGGAGAAGGCCTGTGAACACAGGGAGTTGCCTGGCAACCCCGACCCCCGTCCTCGCTCCCCCCACTCCATTCAGCTCAGGTGTCAGGCCCACCGCCCTCCCCGGAGGCCTCAGCTGCTCAGGGCCCCCCTCCCCTGCTTTTCTCACCCAGTGGGACGATCAGCACCTTGGCGGGGAGCTGGTTTTGCACTGTCACGGCAGCGGACTCCATGGGCGTGTGAAAAGCAAAGCAGACACTCGAGATGCCGGAGCGTGGGCCCCAGTGGAGCCAAACGTGTGTGATATTGCAGTGGGAGACCAGCAGACGAAGACCATGTGACTTCCCAGAATGCCCGCTGGCACAGAGCTCTCTGGGTGCCCCGCATCTGCCTCCAAGCCCCCAGGGACTCACTCATCCAAGAACTGAGTGTGTTTATACTTACTGAATGCATCGGCCAGTCCATTGCCAGGGACACAGCAGTGAACACACAGACTCAGCACAGAGGGCGTGGGTGACGCTGGAGACCAGCTGGACACCGGGGGAGACTGGCACAGGGGCCAGATTTTCTGAGTTGAACCCCAAGGACGTGAGCAGGTAAGGGCTTCCACACAGGGCACAGTGCATGAAAAATGCCTCTCACTCCATGGTACAGTATCCAAAAATGTCCAGAATGGATGGGGCATGGACTCACTGGGAGCCAGACCAAACCGGCAGGATCACACGTGCCCCTGAATGCCATGGCTGGGTCAGGAGTTCTGCCAAGACCCAGCTAATGCTTCAGCAGGCTGTCTCACCTCCTTGTGCGCATCCAGGCCTCCAAGTCTGAGACCCGTGTGTGTGTGTGTATGTGTGTGTGTGTGTGTGGTGTGGGGCTGGTCATGCAACGATTCAGCTACAAGGGAAGCTGTGAGTTTGCACCTTGTGCACCCCAAATACAGCAGGTGTGCTTCTGAGATGTGGGGGACAGTGGCACAATCGAGGCCTCTGTCACAGGGAGGGAAGCGCAGGCAGAAACTTGGAGCTAGGTGTTTTGCATCTGGTACCTGCCTTGCCAAGCCAAGTCACCAAAGACGCACGGACTGTTGTGACGGGCCAGCCATCGAAGGCAGCTGCCAGCACTACAAGCCACCGTCATTGTCAGCATCGAGAAGGAGCAGAGTGCTTCCTCGGGTGGTCAGGACCTGCTGTGGCTGCATAGACGTGGCTTGGTGAAGGTGCTCCACACGGGGCCCCGCTGTCTTTGCCTGTGCAGGTGAAACACTGTCAGGCCAATGTGCAAGCTGGCACTGGGGAGCCATGCTCATCTGCTCACAGATGGGGCTGGCATTGTGGTGTGATTGAACCACTGCCTGCAATGCCAGCATCCCAAATGGGTGCCAGTTCAAGTCCTGGCTGCTCTACTTCCTATCCAGCTCCCTGCTAAAGTGCCTGGGAGAGCGCTGAAAGATGATGCAAGTGTTTGGGCCCCTGCCATTCTTGTGGGAAACCTGATAATAAAATTCCTGCCTTCTGCCTTCAGCCTGGCCCACCCCTGGCAGCTGTGGCCAACTGGGGAATAAGCCAGAAGATGGGAGACCTCTTCTCTCTTTTTCTCTACTCTGTCCCCCCAATAAAGGGGTGGAGGACTTTGGGAGTGCTCCTGGAAGCCACGGTTAGGCAGGAGGGAACAGGAGCTTGTGTTCCAGGAAGAACGTTCTGGTGGAACATGAGTGGAGCGGAGGGGCAGGGCTGGAGTTGCTGAGGGGAGAGATGGTGGCAGCCAGCACTAAGCCAGCAGCTACAGGGGGAGGGGAAGAGACAAAAGGCAGTGAGTCGGGCTCCTGATTACCAGTGATTGGGGAGCAGATGTGCATGTGGGCCGACCAGCTTTCTATCGTCTTTCCCACCTGATTCCATCCAGACCTTCAGTTCTAAAGTCTACACTCCCATGACCCAGGGAAGCCGTCCATGGATGCCTGGAGCTGCCAGGACGGAGCCCCAGTCACACCAGAGGCTGCCACCTCACCGCCCGACTGGCCACCCTGCTCCTGCCAAATGAAACAGCACCCTGGGCTGGTCCTCCCCTCTGTCCTTCACATCCTGCCCTGCTCTCTCCCCGTTCCTGGGCCTCTTAGGTCAAGTCAGGCCCTCCTGTGAGATGCCCAAGGCCTCCCTTCCTCTGAGCGAACTCGAGGAACTCAAGGCCATGACCTAAATGTGGTCCTCAAGGCCGTGACCACTGACCGCGCTTCATGCCTGTCTAGGTTCGCTGTGCTGAGTTACTCAAGAGCAAGAGCTGCCATTGGTTTCCCATAGTTCTGCAGGCCCCGATAGGTTCTGTTTTCCATCAAGGGCCTGGTCTTCGCCTCCAGGATGGCGCCTTCTACTGTGTCCTCACTTGGGGCAGAAGTGAGCTGATCACTGCATGAGGCCTCTTTATTGAGATGGCTGCAACAGCTGGAGCTAAGCTGCTCTGATGCCAGGAGCCAGTGGACTTCTGGGTCTCCCACATGGGAGCAGGGGCCCAATCACCCGGGCCATCCTCTGTTGCTTTCCCAGGCCTCCAACAGAGAACTGGATCAGAAGTGGAGCAGCTGGGACTCGGACTGGTGTCAATGAAATGCTGGTATCACGTGCAGCGGATTAGCTTGCTATGCCATTGTCCCAGGCCCAGCACATGGACTTTCGAGGGGACACATTCAAATCATAGTGCACTTCACTCCACTCTCCCTTTAAAGAAAAGAGATCTAGCTGTTTATCTCAAAGAAACAGAGGGAGGGAGAGAGAGAGAGTCTTCTACCACTTCACTCCTCAAGTGCCCACAACTGCTGGGCTAGTCCGGGCTGAAGCTGGGGGCAAGAACTCCATCTGGGTCTTCCATGTGATGGGTAGGAGCCCAGGCACCTGGCCCTCCACCTGCCGCCTGCCAGGGCGTGTTAGTGGGAAGCTGGAGCAGAAGTGGAGCGCTTGGGTGTGCACATTCCTGGTCACACACACCCCTCCTCTGACCCGGTAGCACTTTCCCGGCCCTCCACCTTGGCGTCTACCTCGCAGCCTGAGACCCTGACCACAAGCAGCCCTTACTGTGCATCCCCATCACTGTCCTGCCCGTAGCTTCCTCGGGGCCTTGCAGAGCCACCCTGAGGACAGCCCTGCGGCCTCCTTTGCATCCTAGGGTCATGCTCTTGTGTCTGGAGCCCCCAGTTCTAGGCTCCTTTGAAGCTCCAGGCACTCAGGGTACAACCACCACTGGCATTAGCCAATGTGTATCCATGAACACCCACTGCCCTCCTGCCACCAAGGCCTGGGCTGCACCCTTGGCCCTGGTGGTCTCCTGTGGTCCCCTCGGGGTGGAAGTTATAATCTAAGACATGAGAATGCAGATTTTTTTTTAAAGTAAACTTGCTGAAATGGAAAATGAAGGAACTATTCCTTGGATATTTCAAACCTCACACAAAACCACCTATTTATTTCCTTTTGCCTTTACTAGGTAGAATATAAAATCAGAGGCAAAGCTTAAAAAAAAACTGGAGTAGAAAATATGAACACAAGTAATTTTTTAAAAAGTATAGAGTAGGGTTCGCTTTATGGCCTAGCAGGTGAAGCCACTGACTGCAGCATGGGCGTTCTGTGGGGGTGCCCGCTCCTGTCCAGGCCGCTCCTCTGATAATCCAGCACCTGGGACAGCAGCTGAGGATGGCCCAAGTGTTTGTGACCCTGCCACCCAAGTGGCAGACCCGGAAGAAGCCCCTGGTACCCGATTTCAATCTGGCCCAGTCCAGGACATTGAGGCCTTCTGGGGAGGGAACTAGAAGACAGAAAATTGTCTTTCTCTCTGACTTTCAAATGAATCAATAATCTAAAAAAAAAAAATCCATAGAGCAAATCTGAGGATTCCGCTTTCTTTAGGATATGCCTTTTGCTTTAATAAGGAGAAAATTACATCTTTTGCTTTATTAACCTCTAACTACTAATTAGCATTTCTTTCAAGAAGCTTCTGTGGTTTGCCAACAAAAGGCATCCTACTAATTTCACGTCTACTAGTGTTTGGGGCAGATGTCTACATGTGCGTCATTATTTAATATGCGACTCGCTGTTAGATTCTGTTATTTAATGCCTAAGGAAGCACACACGCATGCTACATCATCGTGTTAAATAAAAACTTCTTTGGTAACTAGGCATTTGCTTTCATTTGTCTTATTTTGTGCAATTCCACAATTCTGGGCAGTCCACCACCGTTGTCGAATTGTCTAAGGGATCCAGAACCCAGAAGGAGTTAATGGGTTCATTTTCACCTGTTACACATAAAGGCAGATTTTACTGAAGCTTAAATCATGGCTACACTGACAATGGCTCCCTCCTGCCAGACGGTGAGGTGTTAAGAGACGTTCTTGAACTTGGCACATCTGCTAGCTCTCCAGGCTCCTCTTTACCTTGTTTTTTTTTAAAATTTATTTTTTATTTTAAAGGTAGATTTACAGACAGAAGGACAGGGAGGGAGAGAAAGAGAGAGACCCTTAATGGCCTCATTGGCTGCAGCTGAGTCGGGAGCGCCTTCCAGGTGGGTGCAGGTTCACAAGGATTCAGTCATCCTCTGCTGCCTTCCCAGGCCACAAGCAGGGAGCTGGAAGGGAAGTGGAGTAGCTGGGATGCCTGTGCTCACAGGAGGATTGGCAAATGAGCCATCGCACCAGGCTCCTGCTCTCTGAAGCTTCCATGGCTGGGTAAGTGTCCCCGTCAGCCAGACACAGCAGGAAGTCTGCTCTCCTCTGTTGCCTCCTATTTGGAGGTGAAGACAGAATCCATGGCTTCTGCACCAGGTCTTGAGGCTTTGGCAGAGTCAAGTGAAGGAGCTCAGTATGTGGGGTCCCCACCCCACGACTCCCCCAAAGGTGAAGAAAGGAGTCCCCGCCCAGGATGCAGCTGAGAGTAAGGTGGAGTGTGGGAGCAGGAGAGGGGCTGAGTGTATCACACAGGAAGGTTCTGGGGAAGGAACGGGAAGGAAGAGGCAGGGGGATCAGAGGAGGCCAGGGCAGAGCTGAGTCTGTTGCCCTGTGGACACCAGGCACGACTGCCTGCCCGGCTCACTGGACTGGATGACAGTCGGGGAAGGCCAAGGCAGGGACTTAGCAGCAAGAACGCCAACCTTCCCTTGGGACTGCAGAGCATGGTTCTTCTCGGAACCTTTCCCCTTTAATACCCGATTCCGCAAAATGTCTACAAACGCCGTAACTTTGTGAGTCAATTACTGTTAGCAACAGCACTGAGGTCAAAGTCTGTGTGGGTAACAGACTGCAGCTTAGAAAGTGT
Organism: Ochotona curzoniae; assembly: GCF_017591425.1. Lineage (NCBI taxonomy): Eukaryota > Metazoa > Chordata > Mammalia > Lagomorpha > Ochotonidae > Ochotona > Ochotona curzoniae. The sequence goes on along the minus strand of NW_024465405.1, from coordinate 3,165,354 downwards.
CCTGGCATGTCGGGCAGGAGGACAGTTCATGTCCACATGGGAAGTGGCCTCTCCAGCGTATGTCAAGGTCGCCCGGATTTTTCTTTGTCTAAGTTGAGGATTGCCTGGAAGAGTCCTTCATTCTGAGCTGGAAGACAGCCCGTGTCACCCACATCTCACTGCAAGGGAGGCTGGGGTGGCAGACTTGTAGCCTGCCCAGGAGAGAAATGGCTCTGGTGGGACTCAGAAGACCCCAGCAGCAGGGGCTCCCAGCCTTGTGTTGGCAGAGGTAGACAGAGGGCATGGAGATGGCCCAGCTGGCTTCCTTCCCCACATGACAGTCCAACAAGCCACACCTGGAGGCCCAGGGAGGGGAGGCTGTGTGTTGAGTGAACTGTGGCCCTCACAGCGGCTTGCTGTGAACATGACCTGGCTGGCAAACAGGATCTATGTTGACATGGCCAAGTTAAGACAATGTCACACATCAGTGCAGGCCCCAAGTCCACAGACGGTGGTCTGAGGACAGAACGGGACATGGCCAGACACATGGGGCCCTGTGACATGACAGTTGTTCTAAGACCAAGCTCCCATCCCTTCCCCCAGGCATGTCTGTGGCCAGGAGCCTTTGGGGGGTGGGGAGTGGGTAAAATCCCTGCTTTTCCTATTAGCTGTTGTTTGAGGACCACACAGAGCCTGTTTCCAAATAGAAGACAGGTGCAGGCAGAGCTGTGGGTGTGGGCACGGCTGTAGGTACCTGGGACTGCTAGGTGCGGGCAGGGCTGTGGAGCTAGGGATGAGGACTGGGCTGGTGGCTGCGGGCAAAGTTGTGGGTGCAGGTGGGGTCAGCATGAACACGCAGAGGGTTGGCTGGCTTGAGCTCACACAGGGCCCTTGGCCGTGGATGAGCCCCTGGTGCGTGGATGAGCCCTTGGCCATGGATGAGCCCTTGGCGGTGGATGAGCCCCTGGTGCGTGGATGAGCCCTTGGCCATGGATGAGCCCCTTGGCCGTGAATGAGCCCCTTGGTGGTGGATGAGCCCCTGGCACTTGGGGCCGACTCCATGCTCACGCGTCCTGCGTGAATGCAGCAGCTGCGCCGTCCCCAGGCCTGTCATTTTGGTGAGGCTGCTTCCTCCTAAGACTGAAGCTGTTTCTCCACAGGTTTCCCCAAGCACCTGCTCCTGCCCACGCCCCTGGCTGGGCTTGCTCTGCACTGAGCGCATGGCAGCCCCTCCAGGAAGATTCTTGGCACCCAGCAGTAGCTTGGCCCTCCCCTGTGGGTGGAGGCTGTCAGTTCCAGGAGCAGGGAGTGAGGGAAGGTGCAGGCAGAGGCCCGCTTCCCCTAGGATGCCGTACAGCCGGTCTCCACGTCACAGGCAGGGATTGTACCAGTTCTGTGCCCACAGCCAGGACAAGGGGCATGTGCCGCTGGCCTCTGGGCAGCCACGGGCCCGGGAACCGTGGGGTCTGCACGCTAGGGTTCACTTTCACTGAAGTTTGGATGTCTACAGAACACACACACACACACGCTGAACAGGTTAAAATATCCACATAAAATTTACTGCAACTTTCGTAGAATTTGATTTGTGCTACAAGAAGAGTTGCATAGGAAACTATGTAAAGCCCCTGAGGAGAAACATTGGTGGTTTAAGGTGCGACTGGTTTTGCTTTTTCTTTGGGGACCAGGTGAGAGGGTGCGTCTTGGGAGCAGTGTGGCGGAGGGTGGGGAGTGTCATGTCTGGAATCTTCCGTGCCAGGGTGGGTGGTTCCGGGACAGTGTCTTAGCCCTGCACAGGGAATGCTTCCACTGGACCAGGAGATGCACGTATTTTGAGGCCGTATTTTAGCAAATGAGATTCAGGAACCCCAGTTGGGGTCACTGTGCCCTGGACAAGCACACGGCATTTCCAGGCATATCTCGGGTGTCTTCCTCCGTGCACCTGCCGGGCATCACTTCTGCCTCTTGCTCTTTCCACAGGCACCTCAAGCACAAGCAGGTGCAAGGTTCAGCCCAGCAGGCTCCAAGCTGACCTGCCCACCATGCAGCAGCCCTTCCCAGAGGCCCCTGCTTCTCCGTGGGGATGCACTCTCAGGGGATGCTCGCCCGGCTCAGGTGATGTTTACAGATGGTGGTACTTTCAGGGACACGTGAGGGGGGGAGCAGCTGAACTGGGATGACACCCGGGGTGGAGGGCGGCAAACATGGCTGGCACGTTGGTGCATCAGCATGCGATGACACCCGGGGTTAGCCAGGACACCTGTCGGGGCCTGCCATGAGTAGGAAGCCACCAGGGCTTGCACTAAGCCACCTCCATTGGGTGTGGGGGAAGTAGTGCCTGGCCCCCGAGGGGGAGAACAGTGCCCTGGCCTTCTGGCGCCACGTGGGTCCCAGGTCTCAGGCTGTTGCTTCCTGCGTGTTTGGCGGGGCCACCTTAGGTTGGCTGATCACTCACGCGGGAGCCGAGATCTCGCTGAAGTGGTCACTGAGCAGAGGGGGAGGCCCAGACCAGAGCGGGGGGCAGGGCCCGTGCTCTCAGAATAGAGGGACATGACTGCACCCCGAACCTCTTCTCAGGGGCTCATGGGGCGCAGTCCGTCCAGCACACCCACAGGTGTCGGCTTGTGCTAGGGGTGGGGCTGAAATGCAGAGTGTGGCCATGACCTGGACTGCCCAGTGGCCCTTAAATACCTATATACACCTGTCACATAATTTAAAAAGGCCTTTTGGACAACATAAAAATCAACAGCATCTGCCCCTGATTTTTTTTTAAAACCTTTATGATCTATTAAAAAAAAAAAACAAAAATGGACACCACCTTTCTTGTTTGTGTCCCCCTCCCCACAGTCATTAAAAAAAAAAAACAAAAAAAAATGAATTTCCATTTAAATTTACACCAAACAGATAGAAAGCTATTTGATTGGCAATGACCTGCAGTATAAAACCCCCTGGGGCCGTCCCAGGAGAGAGGCGGGGAGCAGGGCGGTCCTGGGTGTGTCTGAGTCTCCCCAAGACCCCCAGCTGCAGCTCCATGGTAACGACTGCTCAGGCTCCCAGGACCCCGGGGCGGGCAGGGCTGGCACAGGAGGGCACCGCTCAGATGACCAGGTCCTCGGGGTCTGTGGGGCTGAAGGCGGCCGCCCTGAGCACGTCCAGGGAGTTGACCAGGATGAGGGTGCCCGTGAGGTGCTTCCAGCGCTTGGTGATGGGGTTCCTCATCCTGTCCAGGCCCGTGTGCAGCTCCTGGATGACGTCGCGGTAGCTGTCCCCGACCTGCTGGCTCCAGGTGAGCAGGAAGTCATACGCGGGTTTCCACATGGCCTGGGTGGAGGGGGAACGAGTTAGGGCACGGAGCGCCTTACCTGCACTCTTCCTGGGGAAGCACGGACCCCAGAGAGGTCCTGCTAGGTCCTCGCTCCGGCTCCCGACCCCGGCTTTCTGCCAACGTGCACCCTCGGAGGCAGCTCAAGCAATCGCAGCAGCATTCCTTTTTATGAATTATTTATTTCAAAAGCAGAGAAAGAGTGGCCTACTCCCCAAATAACCGTATTGGAGGAGCTGGGTAGGTCCGAGCCAGGAGCCAGGAGCTTCTGGGCCACGTGGGTGCAGGGACCCAGCCATGTGTGCCATGCCCAGCTGCTTTCCATGCACGCCAGCAGCGAGCAGGACCGGAAGTGGAGCAGCATGTCTGTGACATGCTCACAGCACTCGGCAGTGGTATTGTTCTAGAAACCCGAGTGCACACTTCCTCAGCAAGGCCTCAGCCAGCCTGGCTGGGGAGGACACAGGGTCCTGGGGGCTCTGAGGATGCCACAGCCTCTCTTGCAGGAGACAGCTCAAGGTGGAATTACTGGGGACAGGTGACCTGCAATCCTGGCTAATGCAGGACCGGCCTTGTTATCTTTAGTACCCAGGCCCCCAACTCACAGCCCCGTCCCCTGACCATCACTTGTCACCTCACTTCACCCACTCAGGCATGCCATGGGGTGACCCTTCCCTGCTGCCCCCGGGTGGTTGGGCTGAGGGAGCCCCTCGAAGCCAGGCAGCACTGCTCACCTACCTCACTGTCCACCACCCCGTTCCTGTCCCGGTGGGGAGACTCGTACGCATCCATCTGCTGCCTGGAGACCTTGGCCAGCTTCTCGGCCAGTTCCCGCCAGCGCTGGGCCACCTCGACAGCCGTGGTCAGGAGCACAAAGTCCTGGATGAGCCGGACCACCAGCCCTTGGCAGTCCATCTTCAGTAAGGCCTGAGCGGAGGAAAAGGCATGGTGTGAGGCAGGGCAGGACCGTACTGGCCTCCTGGGATCCCCGCTGCCCCCGACCCCGAGAGCCCCAAGGCCTGGCAGCCAGGCCTGAGCTCCACCTGGTGCTGCACCTAGTGGGGAGGGAGGATGTGGAGGAATTCTGGGCCGGAGGGCAGCCGCGTCCCAAGTTCATGTCCCTCTGGAACCTTAGGGTCTTGTGAAAGCAACTGGTTAGGATGAAGATGTGCAGGACTGAGCGCAACAGGAAGAGGACATGGAGACGCTGAGGGCTGAGAGTGGACGCGCAGACTGGATGGGACGGGATGGCAAAGGGCAAGGCGGGCTGGCACCGGAGTGGGGGAGACACATGGAGGGGGCAGAGGGACAGGACCTGCAGCTGAGGGTCAGAGCAGCGGGCATCCAGAAGGTACAAGAAGCCCCGCCAGGCAGCCCAGTGATGACCACACGGCCGGAGAGGATCCCAGGGTCAGCCCTCCTGGGACAGGCCCCACCCTCAGTGGAACTGCACTTTTGGTAAAGCTGCAAGGACTGACATGGAGCCTCCGGGGCACAAGGACGGACCAGCAAGGGCAGGGATGCCTGGCTCCTGGAGGGAGGGCACACCAGCCCAGACTGCCCTGCAGGGAAGTGTTGGGTCCACAGTCCTCCCACCTGGAGGCAGAGGCTGAATCAGACTGGCATGAGCATGGCTCAGCTTTGGTGTGCAGCTCCATTTCTAGGTGAAAACTACGATTCTCTCCTGGCATGTGCGGGTGAAACCCTCCGGTGCCTGGGGGCACCAAGTTCAGAGCATAAAGACCTGAGGAACAGGCCCTGCCTGGACCCTACCCGGGGAGCCACGCGGGCCTGCCCAACCCTCCTGGGGCAGCCACACGGGCCTGCCCGATCCCTCCCGGGGAGCCACACGGGCCTGCCCGATCCCTCCCGGGGAGCCACGTGGCAGAGAATGAATAGAGGCTGAACGTCCGATGCCAGTGGCTCCCTCCCATGGGCCACACCCTCCACTGAGCTGAGCCGTGTGCTGCTTTCCTACAAAGCTGCCCGCAGTGCCCATGGTGGCAGTCCGTTGTTTTTCTACAGAGAGTAAATTGGGTACTCCCCGGTTTTTAGTGACAGGTTGAACTCCCGTTGGGAGCCCCAGGCTCTGGGGAGCTGCTCCCCGTAGCCTCCTGGGTGATTGCTAGGCACACCCAGACACATAGAGGTGCACTAGAAAGTGCCATGATGAGCCTGGCTGGGATGAGGTTCATCTGAGGGAACTTTGACAGGTTGGGGTGACCACACTGTGTGGACGAGGGAGAGGCCCCCAACTCTGGATGGGGGCTAACAGCAGCCACACACAACACGTAGAGACTGGGGGTTTGGCTGCATGTTTTACCAGCTTTCACTGTCACCACACTGGGACACTGGGAGGAGGGCGCACAGCTGGGGCAGGTGCCTGGCCAGCACCTGGACACCCAGGCCCCCAGGGCACTGCCTGGGTTTGATTATTTCTGGCTGCTGCTTCAGCTTCCTGCTGGGAGGCTCAGTACAGGAGCCAGTCACTATGTGGCACCTAGATGGCCTGACCCTCCGGCCACTGACTGCTGGCTCTGGATTGGAAGTGGGGGTGACAGCCAAGGGGCTGCTTGCACTGACTTGCCAGGTGTCCCCAGCCCAGTAGCACTGCCCAGGAGGAACAGCCTGCTAGCTTCCTGGGAAGGGGTGGGTGAGGGGTGAGAGTCAGTTCTGCTCTCCCACGGGCGGGGGTGGTGGTGCTGACTTGGCCTCTGAGTGGCTCATAGACTGCGGGAAGCGGACAAGGGGTGGGGCACACACATCAGGTCAACTTGGGCGCAAAGCCCACCCATCAAACCTTCCCTCCAACACTGAGCCCCCTCAGATCAGTCCTACACGAAACAGGAGCATCGGCCTGCAGGGCCTGCCAACCCTGGCCTCCTGCTGGGTCTTGGCCAGCTCCACACTCTAGCCCACTGCCCCGGTGATGCCAGCGACTGGCTGAGGCCCTGCCTGCGGCCACTGCTCCCGCCGGCATGCACTCACACACCTCCATTCATGCACCGGAGCCCCAGTGTTCATGTGTCAGGTCCACCGACAGCAGTAGTGAGACACACACACACACCATCTGTGAGGACGGTCACGTGGGGCGAGGTGCTGGACCAACAGGACACGCGGCTGCAGAGGTGGCAGCACTGGCAGGAGAGGAAGCCTTGTCCCAGCAGAGGGGGGCAGGGTGGGCTGGCTTAGAGGCGGCCAGCATGGTGGGGGAGTCAGGAGCTGTCCCAGGGCCTGAGGGGCAGGGAAGGAGTCACCCCTCTGAAGGCAGGAAAGACAGAAAATTCACTTGTTGGGGCTCCTTGTCCTTCCTGACCAACCCCCCCCGCATGCCTGCTGTTGGAACCCTCCCCTTTCCAGCTCATCTGAGCGGGGATTCCAAACCCGGGAGCCTGACAGGTGGCACGGGTGATCTGAAAGCTGGCATGTGGGTGTGCGGCAGGGGTGGGGGAAGGAAGGGTTGGACAGAGCGCAGTTTCCAGGACCCCAACTCCTCTGCTATGGTCTAGTGGCTGGAGATGTGGCAATTCCCAAACCACCTGCCCTGAGACGGTCAGGGGAGCAGTGACACGGTGTCACCAAGGACCACAAGCTGGCTTAGAAGCCTCCAGGTCCAGCTGCGACCCAGGTCAGTCCCACTTCCTCCTCTAGGGCCCCCATCCTTCCTGTGCACTGCAGGAGGGGGACAGAAAGGACTTCCCCCAGGAGTCCGCTCGCTGACACATGGGTGTGCAGAAGCCGCTGGCTCTGCTGCAGGTGAGGGCTCTCAGGTCCTGTCCTGTGCCCAGTCAGCTAGCACTCAGCTGCAGGCAGAGCCCAATCCACTCCAGCCAAGGCCCTGGAAAGCACAGGCTGTGGTGGCCCCGGGCCAGCAGCTCCGCCACGGGGAGCTCACACTCTGCCTCCCTGGACCATCACGCTTTGGGGAAGGAAGCAACAGGTGTTGTCCCTGGAGATGAGCCAACCGAGGGTCCAGGGACGGCCCTGAGGGCTGGCTCTCTACTGTGGCTGCTGCCACGCAGGTTCCTAGGGACCCCGGGTGGTGAGGCTGCCCTTCTAGACCACCACCTGTTCCACATCCCCATGCCTGCCCAGGGAGACCGCAGGCTGTTGTCTGCTCATGTTCCTGTCGGTCACCAGCCACACACACTCTGTGTACACAGTGGCACCGGGTGTGTGCAGGGTGCCAGCCTTGCCCACACACCTGGGTCGACTCCCAGGCAGCCCTGGCTCCTGTGGTCTGAGAGGCACTGGCATAGAAGGGCAGGTACTGGGTAGAGGGAGGGAGGGGATGAGAGTGTGGGCATGGAGTTGCTGCCTGGGGTCGGTGGGACAGGACGGGACAGTGTCTGAAATGCTGCGAGGGTTTCCCCAGGAAGCACTGGAACCAGTGGTGGCCCCAACCAGGAGCTTAGGAGCAGAATCTGCTGCCCTGGGAGACGGTGGACGGACAGCAGGTGTGCTGCAGGTTCCCGCAGGGATGCGAGGTCAGGCGCAGGACGGAGCTGCTCAGGGACACGCTACATTCAGAGCTCGAGCTGCCGGGAAGTGGGGAGTGTCTAGGACGGGCAGTGCGTAGCCTAGAGTGTGACGTGTCACCTCCTGCTTCTTAGAATTCTAACTCCCCGCTGTGTTGTCCTCATTCCCGGCTCAACACCCACAGCGTGGGAAGAGAATACGGCCATGAAGTTGCTGTTATTGGAGGCTCCGAGGAGAACGCATGACCAATAAAGCCGGGCCCTGGGGTGGGGTTTCTAAATGAAAACTTGTAGTCCCGGACCCTATTGAGAATGTGGTAAGGGGCAGATCTCACCCCAAGAGTGCTGTCCCTGGGTGTACCTGCTGCCGCCCCAGGTCCCTGCTGAGCTGGGAGCTCCCAAGGAGGGGAGAGAGGCGTGGACTGCCCCACAGGAGTTCCTGGAATCAAACACACACACTCCCACCCTACACAGGAGCCCACTCTGACCTTGCTTGTGGACGCTGGGGGGCTGAGCAGCAGCTACGGACCAGCCTAGGGCTAAATGCACCCAGGGGCAGCCTGGGCAGCAGCGGCAGCCCCGCCAGGCACTCGCCATCATGAGCTCCTTGTGGTCAGTGCAGCCCCGGGCAGCAGCCGCAGCCCCGCAGCCCCGCCAGGCACTCGCCATCATGAGCTCCTTGTGGTCAGTGCAGCCCCGGGCAGCAGCGGCAACCCCGCCGGGCACTCACCATCATGAGCTCCTTGTGGTCAGTGCAGCCCCGGGCAGCAGCCGCAGCCCCGCCAGGCACTCACCATCATGAGCTCCTTGTGGTCAGTGCAGCCCCGGGCAGCAGCCGCAGCCCCGCCGGGCACTCACCATCATGAGCTCCTTCTGGAAGGACTTGCGATCCTTGTTCTCGGAGTTGTTGCAGTCCTCCTTGAGCTTCTCCAGCACCGAGGCCACGCGCTCAGGCTCGCTGTCCAGCTCGGCCCGGCAGAAGCAGGTGAGCGGCAGGTCAGCGTAGCCCAGGGCGTCTGCAAAGGCGCGCCAGCTGCTGATGTTCTCCATGAGCAGGGTGCGCACCGAGGCGTAGATGTAGGTGAGGAACTTGCACGGCCGCAGGATCTGCTCCAGCAGCACCGCCGTGCTCAGCTCGGGCCCCGAGACCAGGCCCGGCTGGCCCTTGCCCAGCACCAGCACGTTCTTGGCATGCACCAGGCCCACCCGACCCTGGTAGTAGCCGATGTACCACTCCTTGGTCCACAGCTGGCCCTTGAGCCGCACGCGCTCCTCGCTGAGCAGGGCCACCACGTCGCCCTTCCGGTATTCCAGCAGGTAGTGGTTCTTGCTCTGTCGTACCACCGTCTTGAGCAGCTTGCCCAGCTTGAGGCTGGACACAGGGCGGTCCTGGAAGGTGGGGTACTTGGTGGTGGCGGCAGCCAACGGGGACAGGATGATCTTGCCCACCTCATTCTTCTTGAGAAAACGCCGGGGCCCCGACGGCTTGACGGCGCCCTTGGGTGGCGGGGGTGGCGTCTGCACGCAGAACTGCGTCAGGATGGCCTCCTGGTCATCCTTGAGCTGCACTCGCAGCGTGAAGTCTGACAGCTCGCCGGGGTTCTGCGAGGCAATGGGGAAGACAAGCCGGCTCACCCGGCCCAGCTTCATCTGGAAGCCCCGCACCACCTTGGCCTGCTCGCTGGCCTTGACCTCAAAGTTGGTCATGTTGGAGAACAGGCAGACGGTGAGGTCCTGAGGCCTGCACAGCGTGAACTGGTGCCTGCCCCACAGCTGCAGAGCCACGGGGGCGGGGCTGGGAGCCTGGCGGGTGACCTCGCTGACCAGGAGTGTCTTTGGGGCACAGTCGTGCCCGAAGACGGTCACCACCGTCTTGAAGGAGGGGTGGATGTGTTTGGGGCCGTAGAGGCCCACGGTGACCTTCTTGTGGATGAAGTCCCACACGGTGGCAGGGTAGAGGATGCTGGGGCCGTGGGCGACGATGGCCAGGTACATGCAGGGCTCCAGGCTGTCCAGCTGCACCTGGACTGTGTCCCCGTAGCTGTAGGCGAGGGGCAGGGCGGCGTAGGGGCCCTCCTTGGCATCGCTCCGCAGGCACTGCAGGCCCACGGTGCTCTTGCTGACGAGGTCGCTCTTCACCTCGGCCGAGACCTTCATCTCCAGCATGATGAAGGTCTTCACCTCCAGGTTGCTGAGCCGTACCTCCAGCACAGGGCTGATGCTGCTGCACCTGTCGCTGTTGAGCTCCAGGGGAGGGTCCAGCAGGGCCTTCATGGAGATCTGCTGTGTCTCCCCGGGCGCCACGTGGCCCTCCGGCACGTGGATGCTGATGCCGGTGTCGGGCAGCTGCACGGCGCCCCCGGAGCTATCCAGCCGGCACACGGTGCTCGTCTCCACGGCCTGCGTCTGGCCCCACCCCGGGCTCTGGCCGAGCAGATCCAGGTCGTGGCAAGAGCGGGCCAGCTTCCGGTGGTTCAGCCAGGCAGTTCGGAAGTCCTCCCGGCTCTGGAACTGCTCGGGGGCCGGGGACTTGAGGCCCGTGAAGAAGCCGGCGGAGGCGGGGGTGTCGGACTTGGCCTGTAGCACGGACAGTTCCGACAGGCTGTAGGAGCGCTTGCTGCGGAAGAAGGGGTTGTCCCGCCTGGCCGGCAGCTCTGCCTGCTGCCCGTTGGCGGCCGGGAGCTCGTCGAAGATGTTGCCAGTGCTGTTGGTGGTGGCAGAGCTGGATTCAGTGAAGGATGAGGCGCAGGGGTCAAAGAGCAGCAGATCCACCGCGCTCCTGGGGGTTGGCTCGTCCATGCCCGCTACGCTCCCGTCCAGGAACGGGTTTGTCTGGACTCCGTTCCAGAAGGGGTTGTTGCTGTGCGGCCTGCCCGGGCCTCTCTTGTCCTCAGCCCATGTGCCCAGCAGGTCCAGCTCCTGGGCCACCTCGTCAGGGCTGTCGGGCAGGTTGTCGATCATGCCACTGTCGCTCAGGGTAGAGCTGCGGTAGTTGAGAGGTTGAACGTAGGAGGCGGGGATGTAGCCCATCTCAGTGGTGTTGTGTGCGTACCACCACTCACCACCTGACGTGTCCAGCACGTACAGGTGGTCGCCCTTAGAAAACTTGAGCGTGGTGAAGTTGGTTGGGCAGTAGTCCCTGATGGCGACCACTTCCTTGGCATTTCCAAACGGCGTGGGGCTGTCGGCAAGCAAGGCACTGGGGGAAGGCACTGCACGGAACAGAGAGAAGCAGGTGAGGCAAGGCCTGGAGGAGCTGCTGGGCACTGCTGGCCAAAGCCCGGGTCGCGGCTCGCCTGCTCGAGGTGCCGCCCAGCCAGCGGTCTGCCGTGCCGTTGGCTCCCTTCCCGCCCAGACTGCCTTGGCCAGATGGAGGACCACGAAGAAGTGTCCAGCTGCGTGTCTACTCAACATGACTAGCACGTAACTCCACAGAACTGCTACCTGCTCTAGAGAGAGCCCGGCTCCGTCACATGTGTCCTGACTCAGCTGACAGTGCTGTGGGGGCTCAGAAGCTGTCCCCAAGGGCTCTGTCCCTCTGTTCATCATTGCTCTGCAATGTGCACATGGACCCTCCCTTGCTCCCCACTCCGACGCCCGGCCCCTTGGAGGGTCATGTTACTACTGAACAATTACTGACCACGTTAGCAAAATCCTAAGACCTCAGAAAGGGGGGAGTGGGTTAGTTTGGAGTTCTTGGCATTAAACTATTGATGGGACCAACACAACACTTGTAACGGCAACATGAAACCCCTCAGGGTCGGTGTTGTGGCACAGTGAGTTAAGCCACCTGCTCGCCATGTCCAAATCCCGTGAGTGGTAGCTCGAGCCCCAGCTGCTCCACTTTCGATCCAGCTCCCAGCCTGTGCACCTGCGAAAGCAGCATACGATGGCCTTAGTGGTTTGGGAAGGCCCAGGGTGTCCTGCGGATAGACCCTGTGAGCCTGCGATGATGGGTCAAGCAGCTGTGAGCCTGCCACCACGTGAGGCACCCAGTCTGCTCCATGTCTGCATCTAAATAAAAGGGACAAAAGTTCCCTGGCACCTGCTTTGGCCCTGGTTGCGTGGACCCAGCCGTGGGTACACCTTTTGCTGGGTGACTGCCCATCTTCCACAGCAGCCACCAGGGAGGAGCCACACTCACGCTGCCAGAGGCAGGGCTGGGACCCACCCTGGCTGTGCTGTTCTAGTGTCCAGTCACAAGCAAAACACATGATATGCAAGGCAAGGGATGGGAGTGAAAAACAAAGTAAAGAAAAAATGTTTTTAAGGCATGTATAGTTCAAAGTTTCCCTCCAGGGCTTCACTATTTGAGTCGGCTGACTGTGTGAGGGAGGAAGTTAGAAATGAGTCTGTGTGTGAGAGGGGCCTAAGCAGAACCGAGGCACAGCGGAAGCTTCTGGGAGACAGCCGGGTCGTTCACCCCACAAAGTCCTGCCCAGACCCCTGACCTTAGGAGGTCCAGCCTCCCCTCCTCGCCAGGAGAACCCTCTCAGTCCAGCATGACTTGGGGGACCCAGCCCAAGGAAGGCACCCCGGGCAGGGAAGCTCCTCTGCCCAGTGCCAGGCTAGTCACCCAGTCGGCTAGCACTCAACTCACACTCCCTCTGTCCTGGAGAAGAGGGTGGGGTGGGGGGAGGAGAACCGGGACCCACCCCCTTGGCAGCCCCTGTCTGAATACAGATGGTGCACTGAGCTCTCAGCTCTCCCCCTGAACCGCCAGCCTGGACTGCTGCGTGCAAGCTCTTCCCATTAAACAGTGTCACCTTGCTTTCTGCACCCCGAGCGGCCGGGCACCCGTGCTCAGGCTCTGACGGACGCCCTGCCATTACACCCTAACACCTTGCTGAACTCTCCCTGCCCCCCGTCTCATGTCCCAAGTCTTCCCTGCATGGAGACAAGAATGTGTCCTAGCACCTCCACTTAACAAAATGGGACAGCCCAAAAGGAGGAAAAGCTCAGGAATCTACGCAACCACAGCCTGAGTGATCCAGGAGCCACTACTGAGCACCCAAGGTGCAGGGTAGGATGCCGAGGGCCAGTGGGCACAGACAGGGGTGCTGAGAGCTGCCCACTGCTTCCAAAGGGTGCTCTGCAGCAAATCAGGCAAGAATTGGATCTGAGCTCCTTGGGGGTCTCTCCAGTACATGTCTTCCTCCTGGGCCAGTGCAGGGTCCAGGAAATGGGAGATGGGTTTCCTGCGGCCCGGCTGGCACAGTCAGCCAGAGGTTTGGTTTCTGTGATGACGCAGGGGGAGGATGTGGTGCGGGAGAGAGTCAGAGAGACTGGGCCTCAGGAGGGAGCGGTGGATGGGAGGAACAGGGGTGAGCCTTGGCCAAGTGCTCCCTCCCATTTCACTTTGTTTCCTTGCCACTTGTCTACTGGATGCCAAAACAAAGACCAAACAGAGACGCAATAAAGCTTGCTGGCCGCCCAAAAACCTTGTTAGAATCCCTCCAAAGTCACAGCCTAATTACACTGCCTGAATAATTCCTTTACAGTCATACTTTCAAAATTAAAAACCCAAAGCAATTAAGCTTTGCACGAGCTGGGAATGCAAATGAGCACTTGGCACTAGCAGACAGAGGGGTCCAAGCCCTCCTTTTGGAAGACAAGCAGGAAGACATTTCACTCCAAGGCCAGGCATGTCCAGCGGCCAACAGCCTCCTGCCCGTGGGGACCACTGGCAGGCGGGCAGTCCTGTGGCTCTGTCAGCCAGCAGGCACTCCAGCACATGGAGGCGCTCCTCATGCCATCAAATGCCAGGAAGTCCCCGTCCAGTTCCGTGGCCGTTCCGTCTCCCCCAGCCATCTCCCTCTCCCTGCCCACTGCTCCTCCCCCGGCTCACCTTTGACGTCACTGAGGCTGGTCTCAGGGAGGCCGTCGCTCAGGTCCATCAGGGTCCCCTCGGACTTGCACCGCGGGAGGCCGCTGGAGTTGGCCGCTCGAATCCGCTGGGCCGCCATCTCGGTCTCCTCTGGGGCCAGCTGCTAGGGGACCATGCCTCCTCTGCCTGGTACTCCAGCAGGGTTGAGATGTCTGTGTCAGGCACCTGCTCTGCACGGTGACGTCAGCCTGGCTGAGGGCTTGGCCCTGAGAGGGAGGGGAGAGAAGGGCAGGAGTGTTTATTGAGCAAAGGGAACCTGGCTTAGGCAGTCAAGTTGTGGGAAGGGTGAGCCTCTTCCAAGGCTTTCCAGAGATGCAAGCCCTGGACAGTGGAATGGTGGGCGCTGCTGGCACCTGGCCTGTCCATTCACCACAGAGGGACAGACCATGGGACGGTCCCAAGGTCTGCGGGGCTGCTTGGAAGACATGTTCCCACCCACATCCCCAGGAGGCCCCATGGTCAAAAACACCACAGTGTAACCCATGCACATGAACCAATGGCCGACCTCTCGACCCCCATGTTGCTTCCCAGCCTGAGAGGGTTCCCTGTAGAGCCTGTTGCAGAGCCACTGAACACATGACATCCACCACAAATGTGGCATGTCCTCTCTGCTGTGACCCACAGACAGGAAGTCCCGAGCTCAGGTTGGGGACTCAGCACTCCCAACGTGAGCACACAGTGAGGCCAGCAGGACAGGCCTCATTAGGAATCCCACCGACAAGTCCTCACTCCCCAGCCACTGCATCTCACTGTGTTCGGCCTGCGGAGCTTGGTTACGGAAGGACACAGGACAAGAAGTAGCTGTGGTAAAACCGCTGGCGGGGGAGGAGGCGTTTCCTCCCTTGGGCCTAGTGCGATGGCTCATGGCTAAACTTACACCTGCAAGACGGAATATGGTCCCAAATGGTCGCCAGTTTGTGCCCAGCTGCTCTACTTCCCATCTAGCTCCCTGCCTGCCTGTGGCCTGGGAAAGCAGTAGAGGATGGCCCAAAAGCTTGAGACCCTGCACCCAAGTGGGAGACCTGGACGAAGCTCCTGATCGGCTCAGTTCTGGCCGTAACAGCCACTTGGGGAGTGAACCAACAGATGGAAGATCTTTTTCTCTGTCTCTCCTTCTCTCCACAAATCTGCCTTTCCAATAAAAATAATGCTTAAAAAAAAAAAAGGTTACACCCTGAGACCCACACATGTAATCCTCCCCCTGGACTTGCACTCCAAGGTCTCCCTGGGGGCCGGGTGCACACCAGGGCTGACACTGCTGCCTCATGTGGGTCAGCACTTAGCCAGGTGACCACACTGCAGGGACAGGGGAGGTACTGGGGGAGGGGCTCTCCTGAGGTGGCAGCAGGGACTGCACCTCCTCCTCCAGCCCTCTCCCCACCCCTTGTTCCTGGTTCCAGCTGGGACACATTCATCAGAGGCCTTGTACTCCCCCTCCCCTACCTCTTCCAATCAGGCTGGGAGTGCAGGGGGAGTGTGCGGCTGAGCACCTGGGTCTGCAGGCCCACAGGCCCCAGGTCTTGGATGCAGCCATCGCTCCAGGGCACTGTGGCTAACTGCTCACTGCTGACCAAGTGGATAGAAACTGTGCGATCTTCAGGATCCTTTCCCGGAGAAAATCAACAGAGAGGGGATTCCAGCGAGTGGGCGGAAGTGGACAGGGTTAAGACAGTGCCAAGCCCATAGCCTGTCTGCCCAGTAGACATTTCCTGCCTGAGACCCCTGTGGTGGCCTGTGGGGAAGGGAAGCAGCAGACACCAGAGGGGGAGGTACAGTCAGGAGGTGCCAGCCAGCCCTGGGAGCTGGAGGGGCAGGGCTTCCCGCACCCCCTGCCCTCACCAGAGGAAGGATGGTGCAGGCTGCAGCTTTCTAGGAGTGCTGCTGCCAATCACCCAGAGTGTCCCACCCACCGATGGGAGAGCTGCCTCCTCCTGGGTGCCAATCACCCAGTGTCCCGCCCACGGGATGGGAGTTCTGCCTCTCAGCCTCCCTTTGGGAACCCTGATTCCTGCTCAGAGCCAACAGAAGTGACTTTGAGGCAGGTTGAAGACCCCCTGAATGTGCAAAAAACTGGCATCACCACAGAGCTTTAGGGTGGTTGCGCCCCCGTGGGGCTCTCAGCATGGCCTTGCCTATGCTGTACCTCCTGCGCCAAGGGCCTTACCCACCCACTGGACCCCAGCCCAGTTCCTTGTCCCAGAGGAGCCCAGGCAGCTCTGACTCAGACAAGGCAGGGGCTGCAGGTACCACCAGGCCTGGGCGCCGAAGAGCTCCGCTCAGGTTAGAGACTGTGGGAGGTGCTGGTGGCTCTGGCTAGAGATGGGCAATGCCATCTTTCTGGAACAGCATGGATACAGTTTAGGAGAGCAGCCGCCAAGGTAGGGGCAGGTGGAAGTAGGAACATCCGGGAACCATTCAGCTGACCGCAGCTTCCTTGGCAATGGCAGGGAGCAGCGGCATCTCCAGTTGGGTGGTGGGGGCTGGGAGGACAGGGGGAGTAGCCGGGCTGCCAGGGTCAATACTGAGGAGGAGACACGGCCACCACCTCAATCTGTTCCCTCTGCTAAACTCCTCTCAGGTCAGTTTAGGGGGCTCCCCTGGCTACCTGTGGCCACAACTTCCCAGTCTCTCTCCAATGGATCCCTGGCTTCCCCCACTGGGTCTCCTGCACCGGCTGTGCCAGGACCACTACAGAACCACCCCAGTGGACCCTGAGATGAGAGCAGGCACCATGACCTACAGGTTGAAGAGGGTCACACAGCCATGCTCCCCGCTGAGCCTGCCCCAGCCCCCCCAGGGCGTCCTTCCAGGAAGCCTTTGGGTTCCTGTCTCCGCCCAGCACGCATTACCCTGCAGCTCCGTAACTGTCTGCTGCTCGCTGCCCCGCAGAACGCCACGTCTAACTCAGCCAGCCCTGGCACACAACCCTCCCCGAGCCGGTTCTCACAGGGCCTCCAGGCTCCTGGCTCCTGGCCCTCCGCCCCAGCCAATCGCCGAGCTGTTAGCTGCACGGGCCGGGCACCTTCCGCATCTGCCCTTCTCATTCACCTCGGATCAGAACAGCGTAACCCTCACAGGGCTTCCAGGAAAAACCTCATCTCTGCCTGTCCTCTCTCCTGGCTCTGCCCATCTCCCCCTGGCATTGCGAAGTGCCAGAGTAACCTGTTGCTGGCCTCACATCTCCAAGTCACGGGGGGGCCTGGGTGCCACCCCTGGTTTGGGCCTCCCCATGTGTGGCCACATTTAAAGCACCTCTAACACCTGGAGTGGTGGCCGGGCCTGTGGCAGGGCCACATGGCACCTGCTCGCTCGGTTGCTGGGTACAGAGTGCTCGATGAGGGAGCCCCAGGGCCACATGGCAGGTAGAGCCCTGCAAAGCAGCAGACACGTGACTCAGGCCCCTTCCTGCCCACTGAGCCTGGCCCTGCAATGGCTCATGGGCACCTAGAACCTTCTGGCTCTAAACCCAGTCCCTCGGGCTGGTGCTTGTCTAGGTCCTCGGCTCTGCCGTACCGGGCCAGGCCCTCACGCCCCTGTGCGTTCTACGCTCTGGAATGTAACCTGCGGCTGACCTCGCCGCAGCACCTCCAGCCCTCAGCTCAATTACAGTCATGGGCACCTTGGCACCGGGTCGGCTTGCGTCCAAGGCCACCCCTCAATTAGCAGGCAGACGCTGTCCTGGACTCCAAACCCTCCCTGGCCATGCATGTGTGCTGAGCGCTGCTTACGGCATCTCTGCTGTCTAACTGCATTGCCTACAGCACTGCCAAGCCCCTCTGGGCCTCCTGGTGGGGACCTGGGCCCCAGGACCTCCTGACCACAAGGCCGTTGCACACACTCTCCCCAGCCTGCTCAGGCATTCACCAGACTAGAACCCTCCGCCCCAGCACCTGGGACAGGCCTCACTCTTGCTTCCTGCGCCATCTTTCTTACCCCACTCCCGCCCCTACTTATCTCCTGTGTCTGTCCTAGCCCTGGGACTTGCCTCAGCTCTCTCCCTCTGATATGAATGCAGGAATGACTCAGATCTGAACCAAGATGCACACCGTTTGGTGTCGACAGCCACACGCCCAGACAGGAGCCTGAGGGCTGACGGGACTCCAGTGTCCGTGCACGCTGGACCGGTCAGGGCTGCACTGTAGGCCGGACGTCGGTGGAACACAGCGCACTTAAGAAAGCCCAAGGAGAGGATCATCTCAGTGAGTGCAAAAACGCCTTAAAATCCAGGCACGCTTTTGCAGAATACACCGCTTTGGTGAATTACTGGAAGTGCCTTTGTGGATTTGGGAAATACCAGCTGGTTAGCTGGACACACCTGGACAGTCTGGCCAACCCCCGAGTCCACTCACCAGATCTCAGCAGCCACCTCTCCAGTGCAACCCTGCAGCTGGTTCCCCAAGTTGTGTGGTACCTGGAGCTGCAGGTAACAGCCCCAGGTCCTGCTGGGAGACGTGTGCAGTGGGGCAGGAACTGGCATGGGGGTGTCACGTGACTTACTCATAACCCCAAGTTTTTTTCCTCCCTTGTATAAAGGCAGATTCATGAGGCAAGAACAGATCCTGCTCCTGGCTCCTCCCAGGCCCTGGAGGGGGTGGCTGGCCTCCATCCGCACAGACCATGCTGCCGTGTGCAGGCAGCCAGTTCCCAGCGATGCCAGCTGCAAGCTTGGGAACCTGCACACCGGGCTCCAGGCCATGGTTGCCAACCTGCCTGTCCACCCTCTCCAGAATCTCAGGATATACTCGCACAGGCCTGTCCGCCAACAGACTGCCCTGAGGGATAATTCAACAGTAGCAAATCAAGTGAGAAACAAACAAACAAAAACCAGCATAAACGTGCCTGGTGCCTATCCGTGTGCACACCGACCTGGCGTGTTCTGGGGTGGCCATGACCAATGGGGTACACACGGCTGTAGGAGTGTGGCTTTGGGTCCCTCCCTCACCAGTTCCACTCATGCCTTCAGCTGACGCCTTCTTCACACTGATTATAATTGCGGAGTATCACGCGGGTGTTGTCAGAGCTCCTCCAGGCTAGAAAAAACAGTATGAGTTTCGGCCTGTGCCTTGTGCCCTGTCGCTAGCTTCCTGGGCCGGGTGCTAGCCCCATCCGCCTCTTCCACCTGCTCCCTTCAATGCCCAGACAGAAAGGTGCTCGACCCCAGAGTGCCCTCTCCCCAGCACACAGCTCTGGCTGTCCCCACGGAACATGGCCATGTGGGAGGTGACCTGGCTCTTCCAGAGGTGCTGAATAGACAACTGTGGGGTCCACACCCCAAACCCTCTCAAAGGCAAGCAACCACACCTGTGCATCTGGGCAACACCCCAAGTGCAGGGCAGCTGCACCCTCCTGCCCAGGCCAACTTCCAGAGCAGCTGGGAGACACCCACAATGGGGGGATGGAGAGGAGAGCCTGCACAGCAAAGCACCTGGGAAGGGAAGCTCGTCCCAGTGCCCACATGCAGGGTACTTCACTGGAGGGCAGGCTTCAGCTGGGGAGAGCCACCAGAGAGTCCACAGGGCGTAAGCTGGGTGACACAAGCAGGAAAGAAGAGCCACGTGCCCCAGGCCCAAGACAAGGGAAGTGGCACCTCAGCGAGTGTGCACTGACCTTGGGGAGGGAGGCTCTAGGCTTGGCACTGGGGACAGAAACACAGCACCAAGACAGCTGGGACAAAGAGGTGCCACGCGCCACGCCTGCCGGTAGCCAGCACTCACACTCCTGCCTGCTCTGTGTTCCTGGAGCTGACCTTTCACACCTTCCTACACACCGTGCACCCAGGCAAGCCCAGCTTGCACCTGTGCCTTGTTCTCCCCACGCCATCCTACGCTGGCCCCAAGGTGACCCGGCTGATAGGGACCTCTCTGGAGATCCACCCCGACCCTGAGCATCACAGCAGCAGCTCTGCTGCTTCTCCTAGCTCCTGCAGTAGTCTCAGTTCCTTGGCTGTGATACCCAGTAAGGCCCAGGCTGCCCTTGTGGCCAGCTGCAGGATGAGGGTGAGCTCCAGTCAGCACCAGGTGCAAAGCGGGGTACAGGGGGGGACCTTCCATCTCCTGTGTGAGCGTTAACTGGGGAAGCACATACCAGAAAAGGACCAGGCAGGACGGCAAGGGCCAGGCCCCGTGCTCTGTGGCCTCCTCCCGTCCTGTCCTCTGGCTGCTGCAACACAGAGTGAAACACGGCCCCATGTAGCCTCATGAATGCTCGGGGAGCAGAAGAGCTGGGAACGCATGTCATGATGGAGCTGTGCAGGCCTGCCTCTGCCCAACACACCAAGTCACATGTGCAGGCCAGCCCTGTGACCCAGCTGACGGCAGACGGACAGGACCATGTGACCAGTGCCAACCGCAAGTGCTCCAAGCTCTGGGCCCTGGGCCTCGGCTGGCAGTTATCTCTGAGGATGCTGGGCTGTGGCCAGTAGGCAAGGTTGTCCTTGGGACTCGAACACAAACCCAGGGCAGCTTGATGCCAGCACTGGGGGAGCCAACCCCAGGCATGACCGACCGTGAGACTGAAAGCACTGAGTCAGATGTAACCCTTCTTCTTAAACCAGCCCACTGCCATCAGCTTGACACTGCGTTGGAAGCTTTCTACCAGGAGTATGAGGGGTTGTAAGAACTCTGTGGGCTCTCAGAAGCCACTTCAGCACCTTTTCCCAGCTCACATCGGTTTGAAAGAATGGCTCTGTCGGTCTCCCTTGGATACCACTTGGCAGTGCAGCCCTGCCAAGCCCCGCTGACCTCACAGGTGGGGTACCTGAGGCTTGTTGGATGCTGGGTTTGCATGAGCCAGAAGGCACAAAGGTATATCTGGAGTTTAACCCTGCCTGAGTCACACCTGGCGTTCATGTCCAAGATGGGACTGGAACACCCTGGAGGGGCAGGAGCTGCCACGCTACGGTGGACACAGGTGGACAGCAGAGCCGAGCCACCCAACAGCCTGCATGAAAGCTGCTGGATGCACAGCTGGTCCGTGGTGTAGGGGGCAGCCAGTTCGGGGACAATGCCCATGTGGGGACACGGCACCCCAGACTATGGAAGAGGATGGCTTAGTTTCGCCCAGCGATAGACATGCACAAAAGAATCTTGACGCAGTCCCCAGGCTGCACGTGTGGGTTTCCACACTGAAGAGCAGTCATGTCCATGAATGACTCCTCAAGACAACGCAACAGGAGTCCAAGGCCAATCTGGACCTTGACATTCACCAGGGGAAAGAGGACTCTCGTCTCTCCTCTGTCCCTCCTCCCGGCAGGTGCACCTGCCCTTATGCCATCGCAGACATGAAGCCACCTAACAGAACAGGACAGTCACTCAACAAGGTACTGAGAAAAGTTAAAGCCACAAATTGTGCAATGAAACCGTGTTTCACTTTGTTGTTAACCATGCATGGCTGGGAGGCATCATTCGGTGCATGACTAAGGATGTCACTTGACATGCCTGTGTCCCACTGTGAGTCCCGGTCCCCCACTGTGTGCCAGTGCCTGGCTCGAGTCCTGGCTCCACTCCCGACTCCAGCTTCCTATCCAGAGACCGTTGGGATGACTCAGGTAGCTGAGCGCCCCTGCCACTCCCCTGTGGATCTTGGGTTGGGTTCTGACTTCTGGTTTCACCCTGACCCCTCCCAGCTATTAGGGCATTTGGAGAAAGAACCAGCGGCTGGGGTCTCTCTGTCTCACTACCTTTTAAATAAAACACACATCCATGGGCAGTGCTGTGGCATAGCATGTTAGACCTCTACCCTCAGCAATGGCATCCCATGTGGGTGCTGGTTCGAGTCCCAGCTATTCCACTTCTGAACCAGCAGGAGGATGATCCAAGTGCCTGGAGCCCAGCGCCCACATGGGCGACCCAGAGGAGGCTCCTGGCTCCCAGCTTCACATTTCCTCTGCGCTGGCTATTGCGGCCCTTCGTTGAGTGGACTAGAATATGGAAGACAGATTCAGCTCTGATTTTCTCTATATCTCTGCCTTTTAAATAAAAATATTTCATTTATTTAATCTGAGAGGCAGAGAAACAAGACAGAGAGAGGGAAAGACACAGAGCCTTTCTTCTGGTGGGGGCTGGGCCAGGCCCAAAGCAGCAACTTGCAATCTGTCTGGCCTTCCCTGTGGGCGGCAGGGTCCATCTTCCACTGTTCCCCGTGCGCATTAGCAGGGAGCTGGATCAGAAACAGGGCAGCCAGGACTCAAACCAGCTTACCCTGCTGCACTGTACAAATGAAAGCCTTTGAGTGTAGAATTCATAGTAAAAGAAGTGCATTTAAAACAGAACATGTATTTCACTGGGTGTCAGATGTACAAATATTTTCTATAAAACGGTCTTTTTCTCCCTACTTTCCACATTTTATAATTTAAAAAAGGTCCATTCTAGAGCATCCACACCCAACCCCGACATCGAGTCTCCATTCCTGCAGGTTCTGGTAACTCCACCAGGCACACGTCCAGGGGCTCCGAGTTCCCCTCCGCCAGTCAGGACTGCTCATCCTAACATGTAAAGGTGTCCTCGCTTCGCCTGCCTGGTGGCTCTACTACCTGGGAGCCAAGACTCGGAACACCTGACAAGAGGCAGAGGTGGGCCGGCAGCAGGCCTCCCATCCACTGAGTGCGGATGCCGCTGGCCATGCCTCGCTCAGCAGGTGTCCTCCCGCCCAGCGACAGGTGGTGTCACCACCGTTCTGTGGGCGCTCGCCCTGCACCCTGTGCTCATTCCGCCCACCCAGCAATGTCTCCGCGATACTGCCACATCCTTATAACTTCCCGCTCCCTCCCCACGTACGTGCTGCTGCTCAACTCCCTCACCGCATGTGCCCGTCTGCCGTGACGTCATCTTCACGGGATCCCACCGTGTGGAGCTGTGAGGGTCCCCGCCATCTGTCTGCCCACGCCCACAACAAGGACAGCCCTTAATTAACCGTGACAGCTTCGTCAGACTTGCCCATGTGGATGGTCTGGTGTCCACGCATCTTCTGACTTCACAGTCCCACCAGTTATTCTTATTTGTCTTCCTTCCAAATTAACTTGGAAAACAAGCCAAGAAGACATCTCACACCGCCTGACTCTCTGACAAGCACTTCTGCTGTGTTCTGCATGGTGCTGCTCCGCGAGTCTTCCTCCCAGCCCATCCTTCTTCCAGAAGACCCTACTGGATCTTCACTGGACTGGTGTTTGGCTTTGCTGCTTCCCAGAGGAGCACCCCAGTGGGGTTCGAGCCCCACTGTCCCACTTCTGGTTCCAGCTACCCGCAAAAGCACACCTTGAACAGCAGGTGGTGTCTCAGGACGTGGGTCCCCAACACCCACCTGGAAACCTGGAATGAGCTCTCAGCTCCTGGTTTCAGCCTGGCCCAGTCCCAGCTGCATGAGCACTGGGGTCGTGGACCAGTGGGTGGAAGAACTCTCATCCGCCTTTCACATAAACAAGCTTATTTAAACAAAACAAAAACAAGTCCCAGAGCAGTGCAGACCAGAGAACGATCAACTTCTCAAGCACTGAGGGAAAGTCAAGCTTTGCGAACTGTCACACACACACACACACACACACACACACACACACACACACACACCTCCGCCCTGGGTCCAACAGGCAACACAGAGCAAATGGGTGTGCTTGTGCTCTGGTGAAACTTTATTTATAAAAACATCAGCTGGGGGCCACAGTTTGTCTTTGTTGAAGCCACAGTTAGGAGCATGCGAAGCTCTGGCTGGCAGCTCAGAACCTGGCACCCCCCAGTCTCTGGCTGGGTCTCTCAGCACAAACATCTCACCACCTTGCAAACATCGCTTCCATGCAAAGTGGGAACAAGAAAGCACTTTTGATTTTGTTAAACAGTTTATGCATTTGAAAATCCGTGCGAGAGAAAGGATCTTTCAGTAAGGGTTCACTCCCCAAAGGGCCGTGACCTCCAGGGCTGAGCCAGGCTGAAGCCGGCAGCTTCTTCAGGATCTCCCATGTGGGCTCAAGCACTGGGACCATCCTCCACTACTTTCCTAGTCCCAGGCAGAGAGCTGGATGAGAAGCAGAGTAGCTGGGACCCAAAGTGGCACCCCTATGGTATGCTGGTGTGGCAGGCAGTGGCATTACTCATTATGCCCTAAAGCTGACCCCATAAAAACACTTTCTACAGTGCCTGGAGTATGACAGGTGCTGAGACTGGGGGGTGCTGGGGGCATGAGGATATCACACAGCTGTGGCACCAGGAGGGAGTGTCTTCTTCAAAATACCCCAGGAATACTGGGGGAAAAATCACTGATTTCTGTGTCAAGGCATTTCAAGTTCAGGCACTAGGATACAGTTTTACAGGAGTCAGATGGTGCAGGTGCGCTGAGGTGGCATTTGGTGGGCTCGCTGAGATGCCGCTTGGGATCCCATAACCCACATCAAGGTCCAACTCCACTCCTGGGGCTGCGAAGATCTGGGACCAGATCCGTCCCCTACTCACCACGTCCCCTGCTTGTGTGGCTGCCAAGGCTGCTTGGCACCCAGGCAGCGCCCTGTAAGAGGCAGCTCTGGGAAAAGGATGAGGCTCCTGAGCAGGATCTAGCCCTGTCCTGCTCACCATGAATTCCTCCAGCCTGAGTTGGAGGTTGGCAGGCACTTACAGCTGTGTACCCACAGCATGAGGTCACCTACCCTGCCCAGCTGCCTCTACGCTGCCCGCCCAACAGGCACCAGAGAGCCAGGGCTTCAGGACCATGTGACCAGCAACTCTGCCAAGAGCACTGTCCCACCCACAGGGAATGGCAGCAGAGGGCGAGGGTGGCTGAAGGCGAAACCAGCGGGCTGCTATCACTCTGGCTACTCCAAGAACTCTCCAAAGCATGGCCCCTTCCAGTGCGGCACACGCAGGTTGCACAGCACACCCCTTGCACTGGTCATGGAGCACAGCATCGAAGGCAAGCCCTGGACAGCAGTTCCCAGCCCCCCGTGGGGATAGAAGTCCAGCTGAGGGGACACAGAAGGTGCAGTGGACCAGAGGGAGAGATGGCTGTGCAGACAGGACAGGACCAGCAGGCAGCTAATGGACCAGGAGGCCTGTGGTTCCAGCTGACTCCCACCCTGGCATGACACTGTGAGCATCATATCTGGGGCTCCCGAATGCCTTCTGGTACAAACCCCATGTCACCCCCATCTGCGAGACTGGAGGGAAGGCCAGGGGATGCAGCAACGGTGTGGGGACTTGTAGCCTTGTGGTAATCAGATATGCATTGGTCCTGCAGCCAGTGAGATAAGCAGGCCCTGCGGTGGACAAGAGGCCCGCAGGCTGCACGTGTGACAGCGGCTCCGGCCCAAATCCCACACGGCCATCCTAGTAAAAGCTCAGAATTACATCTGGGTCTTCTTCCGTATCCGCAGGCCTGCCCCAGGGACTCAGCTGGGGAGGACCCAGTCAAGGAGTTAGGCTAACAGGCAGACGGGCCAGGTTCTTGATGCAATTTCTTTAAAAATGGACAAGATGCTGGCTTTTCCCCCAAGGCTGCAAGATCACAGTGTGAGTCCATTCCGAGTTCCCAAGTTCCTCATGAGACCAGCAGCCGACTGCTGGGCAGTTTCTCCAAGGTGAATCCTGCTTCTCTGAATTTCCACTTTCATCATAATAGCCAGGAAGTGTCTTTCAGAGAATGCCACCTGCTTATCTCCTCAAAGCCACCTTTGGCCAACGAGCCAACCTTCTCTCCTTGGAGCCTCCAATTTTATCACTGTGAGAACAGAAAGAGATCCCCATTGCACCATTCTGATGGCTTTGTTTCGAGCAAGCTAGACAAGATGATGGATTCTGCCATTCCCTAGCCCTGAAGAGTGTTGGCTCTCATTCTGCTCACCCAAACTGTGCTTAAAAGGCAGCACTTCCACCCTCCTCTCCTGCCTTTCCCTCTTGAAGTTGCCTCCTCCCTTGCTGACCACTGTGGCAGCAGGCTTCTGGCTTAGCACATCTCACTTTTCTCACTGAAACCATGAGCCAAGAACCAACGAGGTCTCCATGCTTTGCAACAAATCCTCCCTAGCATGTGTATGCATAAGACACGCCAGTGTTTGGAGTCAGGTGTGTGTGTGAGCTCTGGGAGAAAGCAGGTGGATCAGAGTAAGGGCCCCAGGCCAGCTAGCAGGGCAAACCCGCCTGTTTGGGCTCATGACCGGGGGTCATGACCGGGCTCATGACCGGGGGTGCCCACAGGGGCCAGGGCCTCTGCTTGGGCAACTCCATGTATCTTAGTTAACACACATGCCTATGGAGACACAAGAACAAGGGGACGGAAACAGCAGGCAATGCAGCAGTGTCTCTCAGCTCCCCCGGAAGAGCTTCAAGGAGTATGCCCTCAGCTGGTGTGACCTGGAAATGGGGCTGGCTCCTGGTCACACTCTGTGGCTTAATCACTGCCCAAGTGTGAGCAGGAAGGAGGCACCCTGGGGACCATGTGCAGAGGCCCTGGGTCTGCACTGTACCTGTTTCCTGCTTCTGGCCACCATCCCTCAGGATACCCCGAGCAGCATTCAGAAGCCATCAGAGTTCACGGACCATCTTCACACCCGCAGGCTGCCCTGTGAGTGGACATAAGGCCTGCACTCACCAGGCCCAGCCCCTAGGCTAGGAGTGATGGCTTTACTTAACAGCAGGGTCAGCTGTGTGACTGCAGCCAGACTGGGAGCTCCAGGACAGGATGCGGGCAGGATGGATCTGTCCTTGTGGCTGGCCAGTACCCCCTGCAGCCACACGGGGGGTCCTGGGCTGCTTCAGTGGCCTCAGGAACCTGCTGGTTTCTCGCAAGCACCGCTCATGTTCACGTTTTCATGTCTGCCCAGCACGGGTGCATGTTCTGGAACCCACAAGGGCAGCAGTGCATGGGGTCTCTCCGTAACTCAAATCAAGCAGCTGGCTCAGGGACACTCGGCAATCAGTACCACTGTTTTCAGCAGGTGCCTGGACGCTGAAGGAGAGGAGCAGCTGGGAGAGGAGCCAGGACCCAAAAAGTGTCAACAGCCATGGCATGGGTTGCCCTGTGAGTGGGGACTCCAGGTGCCTCAGCCCAGAAAGTGGAGGGGCATGCAGATGGGGAACCACAGAGGAGATACGGCCCTGGGGCAGGCACAGGATAGAAGTGGCTATGAGCATTTGAACTGGACTACCAGCCACCCCTAAAGCTGGCTGAGAATCCAGAGCAGTGCAGCCCCATTGACCCTTGAACTTCCAGACTATGAGGGGCTGCTGAGGGGCAGGGCATCTGCCTGCACTGCCTGCCTGGCCCTGGGGCAGCCCCGGCCAGAAGGCGGTCAGAGCCCCTGGGCTCAGATGGATGTGGGCAGGACCTGATATGGAGGAAGTAGGTAACAGAGGCAGCCTTCAGCTCAGGGTACTAGGAGGTTGCCTGTCTCCAGGTTTTGGAGGCACGCTGGGGTAGGAGCACCAAGGAGCAGGGTCTCCAACCTGCTAATCAGGGGTGGGGGTACCCCAGAAGATGAGGGAACCCCCAAAGCCAGCAGAACTTTGAGGAGACTCTGGCACTCACCCAACTGGCCAGGGCTCCGGTGGCAGGGCACATGGCAATCCCAGCAGCCACAGGCTCACCTGCAGAGAACACTCAGCCCTCAACTTCGGGGGACGTACTCTGTGCAAACTGCTGATACCCAGGAAACCCCAACAGGCACTGGGCTCTCCATGTGCCCTCCTGGGCAAGGCTCTGCCCAGCTAGACCAGAGCTGGGCTTCACGGTTGGGGGTGTGGAGGCCCGGCGACGAGTAACTCGTGACTTGGTTTTCCCGGCAGTTCTCCTGATTAACAGGCACTTGGAAAGGGACCCTGGAGCAAAGGGCACAGCCAGAAGCATCTCTCATCTGCCCCAGGAGCCTTTTCGGTGGTACAGAAACCCAGGAGGCGGGAGGGCACAGCCGAAGGTGCCCCTCCCTACAGCAGGTGTCTCCGTTCCCTGGCGCATTTTCCAGCAGTTCTCACCACCCGTCAGGCTGGCTCTTTCTGGCATGTTCTCTCTGGCCTCTAAGAAGCTATGTGGCCACTAAGGCACGGGACCTCCTTTCCCAGGAAAGCTGGGCCAGGGGTTGCAGCAGGGGGCTGCTTTCCTCAGCTCACAAACGCCCAGCTGCCCGCTGCCTGCCCAGTACACCGCCCCCTTCCTCCCTAGGTGTCCCCCCACTGTCCTGTGTCCCCAGCCTACCTTGTCTTGCTCTTCACACGGGGGCATCCTCCTGGGGGTGGCAGGGAGGAGAGGGGAAGGAGTTTGGCCACTTGGGGCTGCACTAAAGGCAGTCCAGCTGATGGCCAAAGCCAACATCTGGGTGGTGACAGTCCCATCCTGCCCAGAGAGAATGTGCCACGCAGGGTTGCCCCAGCACCCCTGGCTCCCCATGCCAACCTCACCCTCCCAGCAAACACCACCCCCAGAAGTCAGTGCAGCAGCCAGTCCCTCAGCAGTGGGAAGCATAGCCCAACCTCAGCCCCTCGGACCTCTTGGGGTGCACATTTATTGTTTTGCATCAGAACCTGGGGGTGGGGGACATCCTCCAGGCTCTCCACCCAGCAGGTGTCAGCAGCAACCAACCAGCCCTTGTGGTGACTAACAAAACTGGGCTGGGGCTGGGGCAGAGCTGTCCAGTGAGAGCCTCAGCTGCCCAGGGTCAGTGAACTTTCTAGATTTGGAGGGCCCTTTGCTCCCAGGGCAGCCACTCAATAATGCTGCCTTCACAGCACAGAAGCAGCCGGAGAGCTTGTGTGGGCGCAGCTGGGTGTCAATCAACTTCATTCACAAAAGCAGAAAACATGCTTGACCCCGGTCCCTGCCTGGCCCACCTCCGGGCAGCAGTTCCCCAGCCAGCCCTGCCTTGCCTTGGCCACTCCCCCAGCTCCCAGGCTTGGGTCCACCCCACCCTGGGGAAATGGCCACCCCTGAGATTCTCACAGGAGATGACACCCACAGCTAAGGCCAGCCACGTGCCAAATGCTTCCCAGGCGTGTTCAGCAACAACAGGGAGTGGTGGTGAGAGCCAGCGTGACCAAGGGTACCCAACATTCACCTGGCTATCTGTCCTTCCTGCCCTCTGCACCCACTGCAGAGCAGGAGCTCCCGGGGCAGCAACAGCAGCACCCTCCAACATTCCTGGTCAGGGCTGGGCCCAGCAGCAAAGCCAAGTGTGTGGGGTGGCATCTTCACCCCGAGAGCCATCACAGGTGTAAGCTCTCTGATCCACCCCCAGGCAGTAAGCACCCCACCCCTGGGAATTCTCAAACACAGCCACTCTACCCCAAAGGCAGAGGACAGCAAGCCAAGAAACCCAAGCATGGGCCTGGCTGGGACAGCGCGGGGAGAGGGGGCTGCCTGGCTGGCCCTGCCTCCCGCCTGTCTGTCCACTGGCTAAGGTCACAGCGGCTCCACTCTAAGGCCACTCCACTCCAGCCTGGCTGGGACTGTGGCGACAGCCCAGGCTTAGCGGCTGGAGCCAAAGGGCTGGGGCATGACAGCTGTAGGGGCCAGGCCTCTCCCCCCGCCCCCCCTGTGAGGCCCCAACCTCCTTGGGAACACAGCCAAGTGTGTGAGTGTGGTAGCCCACCATGTGGCGCTTCAGGATGCCCACTTCTGCCTCTCCTCCCGGTCCCTCTGCTCCTTGTTAGAAGGCGCCGTTTCCCACGGGGTCTGAACAAAGATGAGCCACCACAGGGTCAGGCCAGCAAGGCACTGAGAAAGTCAAGGCAGGTGGACACCAGCTGGGCAAGGCCGGGCGGGAGGCCCAGGCCGCCCCACCCTCCTGAGATAGGGAGCTGTGCTTGTCCTGCTGGCCTGGGTCTGGGTCAGCCCCGTGTTAGCACAGGTGAACCTGCAGGGGCACAGGCCCCTGTGTGACGGTCACTTGTGGTGGGTGGTTGTGGCCAAGGGTGAGCTCAACTCCAAGTGAAGCCCTAGCTCTTGGGGACAGGCGTGGTGGGGTTGGGGGAACAGAGTGGGGTCAAAGGCTGGGAAGGCTCTCAGAGAACTTAGAAATCAGGCTAGAACGCTGACTGCACGGGGGACCCAAGTGCCCACGAGTGTGCAACTGGCAGAGTGGGAGTGACGCAGCCCCCAAGGGGACAGACCCTTGACACCCAGCACGGCCTGTGTGACCCAGGATACTGTGCTGAGTAACAAGGTTCAGACACCTGCTACGGCAGAGATGCTAACACTGAAATCCACCCAGAGAAGGGAGAGGCTGTCGGCACGGAGCCTTGACCTCTTTCACACGGGAATCATGAGCCAAGACCCTCGAGGCCCCATGGACACGGAGCTGTGGCTGGGCACACACAGCCGTCCAGCTGCAGAGGACAAGCTGCCCTGCCACCCTGGAACACACAGGACAGTGAGGAAAAGAACCCCCTGCTCCACTGACCACAATGGACAGCCGCTCCTCCCACTGAGGTCACTCCCGCTGCCCCCGTGCAGCCTGGCCTCACCACCCATCCAGGAGGGCCACACTGACCACCGCATCCCCAGTGTCCTGGTTTCTGCACGTCTCATTCACACTGGGCACCCTGCCCTCCATGTCCATCTGGAGCCTCTGAGGGTCAGACCCTGGCTTCATCCCGGGTGCTGCTTCCCGGACTGCGCTTAAGGAAGGACCAAAACAGGATGGGCCCAGGGCTGACCACACCCCGCCCGTCTCGGTCGGCGGAAGTATGAAGTTCAAAGGGAGCTTGGAAAGCCCACGCATCTGAGGAATTTCTACAGAGACTTGGTGTTGGGCAAGAGCTTCTGGAGTAAGTGACATGCAGGCTGGCCTCCCCACCCTAGCAGATGGAGGCCAGGTTCAAGTTACACCAGGAGATCAAAGACAGACAGATGGGTGCTGTGCCAGCATTCCTGTCCAGATTCCACTACAGTGGAGCCGCTCTGGTCTCCTGCCCCCACTGACCCCAGCCTGGGCCCAGTTTGCTTGCTCTGGGGATTCTGTGTGCAGATGGATCATTCTTGCTCAGCTTCTGACACGAGTTCCTTGACTCACACACCTGCACACAGAGGCTGGTCCAGGCCCCACTCACCTGTCCTTGGGAAGGTAAGGCAAGACGAAGCTGCAGGAGCTTTGCAAAATGGTAAACCCTTTTGGCAACCTGGGCAACAAGCCCCCAGGAACCCTTCAAGTGATAGCATCTCTCGCTCCCCACCTTCCTTCCAGACAAATCCGACCACAGCCCTAGAACCATAGATGGGAAAGAAACGTGCCCAGTGTTGGGAGCCCATGCAACGGTCCCTTTCCAGAGGCCCAGGAAAACCTGCCCCCTAACACGGAGGAGCCCTAAGAGTCAGCAAGGACCACAATGACCCCAGGACTGCCAGGACTTGAACCCTGGGCTGCCACGGACCATGTAGACTGCACTTGTGGTTTCTAGATGTTAGTTCAAGTTCAACAGATCCTCAAAGACAAGTCAACAGTAATACCTTGACTTAACAAAAGCAAACAAAGTGAGAGATAAAAAAACCAGTCCTGCCCTGGTTTCGCCAGGCTGGCCGGGACCTGTGGGCCAGCTGCCCAGTGTGGGCTTCTACCCTGGTTCTTGCAGCTTGTCTCCAGGTTCCCCAAACTTTCCTTAGCACCATGTCCAGGCCCACTCTACATGCAACATCTGATCACAGCAAGGGAAGACCGCTGAGCTGGGTGGTGGCCAGCCCTGGATGGACACAAGTGTTCTGGGGCTAGTAACAGCTGTGCCCACCAGACCAGTGCACAGGCCAAGTCTGTGGGGCCCTGTGCAGGCCACCCTGCCAGCCCACAGCCTCTCACGATGAGCTGGTCCAATGACTGACAGCAGACACACAGTGCCACAAGAGCAGCGTCCAGGCAAGATGGCTAATGAGGGAGGCAGGGAGTAAGCTGTGTCCACGGAAAGCAGTCTGCATCTGGGAGGTGACGTGGAAGCTGCCAGGGTTCCACAAAGGCAGGACCAGGCAGCACCTGCACCAGGCGGACCTGGTGGGTCAGGCACAGTGAACACGGTCAAGCCTCAGTCACTGCCAAGCGCTCACCTTGGCTTCAGGTGAGAGCAGAAAGGAATCCCTGGGCACACATACAGGGCTTCAAGACCTGCCTCTACCCAAAGTGTGGCAAGCATGGCAGCCTGGCACCCAGACCAGGGAACCAGACCAAGGAGGCCCCTACTTGCCCTCTGGGGACAGGGGCTCTGCCCAGTCGCTGCCAACCCCTCCTGTGACCACTGGGACCCCAAGGGCAGCCTTCGGAAAGTGGTGGGACTGAGTGGTCAGGTGCCAGCCCAATACCATGTCTGTAAAGAGGCCACACAATGGCGGTCCTGAGCCCCAGGAAGCATGTGAGCAGATGAGACCTGGAAAAGCTAAATGGTTGGCTTGGGGTGCCAGGGTTGTGGCAAAGACAGGAAGAAGGAAGGAGAAGGACAAGGAAGGAAGGAGCATGCCAGCTACCCCTTGCACTCCTTGGCCCAGTCGCAGCCCCACTGCCCGCCCCCTCCCTGAAGGAGAAGCAACAGGTGCAGTGTAGGTGGCCAACCAAGCCTGGGAGCCTGAGCTGGCAGGGGCGAGGGGCGGGGGGAGAGCGAGCTGGCCTGTCTGATTCCTGAGTGGCAGCCCATGGCAGACCCTGCAGAGCCCTACCACGCGCTGACGAGCAGCCTTTCCTGGGTGAGCAGCAGGGCCTTGGTGACAGGGGACAGGGTCAGAGGCATGGAAGAGGGGCTGGGAGGGTTCCCAGGGCCCAAGCACCGCATCTTCCCAACTGTCTCGCACACCCTTGGGCCCTGCATCTTCCAACAGTCTCCAAAAACCTCCTCCCAATTTCCCTAGTGAGCTCATCCAAGCGCACACTGATTCCTTCTGGCCTCTAAGCTCCGGAGCTCCCACAGACAGGGAGCCAAGCCAGGAGACTCACCCGCCCGTGGAGAAGGCGGCCGAGCCCCGCTGGAGCAGGCTCAGCTGGACCCTGCAGACTCCTGACCCCACCCGAATGGGCTCCTGTCCTTATCTGTGATATGCAACAATGTATGCTGGGTTAGAGACCAAAGCCCCTGCCTGCAGGCAGCTCCCTGATCAGAGTCCCCAGGCCTGTGACCTCAGCCCCTGGGAGCGGTGAGGGAGAGGGGCCCCTCAGGCATTTCAACATCAAGATTCTGAGAGTCCTGGGCATAGCGCCACATTCTGCCCCAGCACAGCCTGGGGGTTCCTTCCAGGGACCCCCCCAAACACCCACTAAAAGCACCTGTAAGCACAGCCTGCAGGCCACCTGGCTGAGACAGCCCAAGCAGCGTGGTAGGTAGTGCTTGGCTCCAAGGTCACTGGAAAGTGACACACAGCTTCGAGACTCTACTAACCAGGGTGCGGGGAGTGGGAGCAGGGAAGCATGGAGGTGTGCCAGAGCGCGGGCTGTGCCCCAGCTGTCAGAACCAAGAGGTAGGGCACGCATTCACGGCCACTGACCTGCACACTCCGTAATGGCCAGGTGGACACCAGAGGATCGCATGTTGGGGCCAAGAGAGACTCAACGTACAATCAGGAGAGCCTGGGCCTGCATGCTGAGCCTGAAGTCAAAGCAGGACCTGTCAGTACCCGGGCAGGGGGCCCAGGCAGGTGGGGGCCTCCCAGCTGGACCAGCTGCCCCGTCCCTTGCCACCCAGGAGGGTGGGTCCAGTCCTCACAGCTCACAGCCCTCCCTTTACAGATCACCCTAACCTATTCCCTTAGCTGAATCCCGGACTTTCAAACAAGGGCACGATTAAAAACAAACAAGAAAGCCATCACTTCGACCTGTTTATTTTCACTTCTTTGTGGCTCATCTTTGCAGTCTGGGCGCGTCTCTACTATCCAGCAGGGAAGTTAGGCCCATGCCCCCTGCCCCCCACCAGGTGCCTGGGGGTAGCAGGGAGGCGTGGGGAGACAGGCTGATCAGACATCAGTCAGCTGCTGGTTAATATGCCTTGGAACTCAAATTTGGACTTGGTCCTTGTGTTTCGATCTGTGAAAGGGACAGGCACTCGTGGCCACCAGGGGATCATGGGCTTTCTCAAGCCTCGGATTCCTGGCTTGCAGCTTGACCCCAGACCTTGCTGGCAGGCACCTGGCTCTGTTCCACCGATGCCTTGGTTCTGTCACTCCTAAGAGATCCGAGTCAGGGGTCACTTCTGCCCCATCACTTGGTCTACTGATTGCAGTGGCAACACCTGAGGGTGTCAGAGGAGACCACTCCGAGGGTGACCACGGAGGGTCGGGAGCAGGCTGACGGAGCTAACTGCTGCTGCAGGAGCCACGTGTAAGTCACTCAGCAGTGGCACTCCGGGGCAGGACGCTCCTCCTCCACAGCCTCGAGTCCGGAGTCACCAGCACTGCGCTCATGTTTCAGGCGCCAAGCCACAAACACTACCAACACTGGTGACCACCCCCGGACCGTTTCAATACCATCAAGAACAACAGGTGTGCACCTGCTCCATTCAAGGCAAGCCAAGGTGGGGGGCCCTCCCTGCCCCAGATGGAGGTAACCAGGTACCCCCTTGGCTCACCTTCAAGGGGCACAGCCCCTTCCATCTCTGTCTCCTCTCCCCAGACACAGCTGGCCCAGCACCAGTAAAGGCAAACTTCATCAAAGCCAGCCAGGGGCCTGGAGGCTGGAGACAGACCGCATCCCCAAGCCATGCACATCTCCCTGCACCAGTCTGCTCAGGAGGGGTCTGCGCTGGCCATGCTGCACCCCAGAGCAGAGGGGCGAGAGCACATGGGTGGAGGCAGAAAGGAGGCAGAGGGTTGCCCAACCCACCAGTATCTGTGGGTTTATCTGGAAGGAACTAGGAGGCTGACTTCAGAAGCCCTGGAGGCTGCTGGCTGGAGATGCCAGGCCAGAGGAATGCGAGGAATGTGGGTGTCTCTGGGTGGATTTCATAGCAACCCAAACAGCCTCCTCCCCAGCAGAGGCTGCACTTATAAGGCAAAGCGCTGCTGGTGGCCACTTCCTGAGCCAAGAACTTGAAGCCAACGCAGGGCTGGTGGAGTTCCTCACCTCTGCATCCTGACCTTTCTGTCCATCTCAGTGCTCAGGCTGATGCTGGAAAACCCAGTAGAGGGGAGGTGGCTGGGATGCCGACCCAGGGACAGTCTAATTCCCTGCCCACCCCAAGGCGTACGGAAAACCCCTGAGGGACCCACCCCACAAAGGAAGCTGGCCTACCTCACACACAGCCCTCCCCACCTTCCGGGATGATCTATCCACCTGGGCTTGCTCTTCCTAAACAAAGCAGCCAGGAACCAGAGCAGCCACTTGCTGCCTGCCAGGGGAGCAGACCAACAGCCAAGACAACCTCACCCCACCCCACCCCGTGGATGCCAGCCCACGCCTCCTGGCATTCTCTGCCACTGTCCCCCTGCAGCCCAGCCTGGGGCCACCTGTGACCCAGGCCCTCCCTGGGCGGCACTGTCACATCAGAAGAAAACCCCTTTGTGCAGACACAAAGGGCAGTGAGCTGCCCATCCGGTTTCCCAGTGGAGCCAAAACGTTCTGTAGGTGGCCACAGACCGGGAATTTCACGACAATCCGCTGAAAGGAAGGGCTGCTCTAGGAACATCCCGGGCCAGCACCGAGCTGCCCCCGACAGATGGCCTTTCCAAGTTGGGGACACTGGGCTGAGGGTATGAGAAGGCCAAGGGGCTGCTTGCAGGGCTTCTGTAAGGTCAGAAGCTTCTGGAAACTTCTGGAAGCTAACTTCTCCCTCCTGTGGCTGATCTGTAATGTAAGAGGTTTCCACCACAAAGTAGTTCCAGGACCAGTGACTGGTTTGAAACACCACATCTGCATTCTCCATCTTGGAGAAGATGTCTCTCAGGGCCCCCTCTGCCTACCATGACAGCAAGGGGCTACCGTGAGAGACAGCGACTCCTTTAGCTGGGAAACCCTCCCAGGTTCCCTCTAGAGCCCCACTGGCGGTGCCGAGCATGACCTGGGAACGTGGTGACACACACCCGATGGCCTGGCAGAAACGAGGCTCACCCCTGTGCAGGGGTCAGGTTCCAAATACATGTGCAAGGCAGGTACAGCGGAGGACGCCGTCACCTGGCCATGGCCTGACCTTCACTGTGAGCCCTATCTGGGCTAGCCAAGGCAGTGGACACCAGCTAGCCGTCCTGCCACACCCAGCCACGCCCACCCCTTGCCAGGACAGCCACTAGGATGACACTCCAGCCTTCCGAGGGACTCCAAGGCCAAGCTGTGGTGGACAGGGCATACCTCACCTGCCACACCCCTCCTATGTCAAGGCCACTCTGTCCACAAGACTCTTACTCAAGACAGACACCAAGGGGTTGCTTACTGTAAGTGACATGCAATTAGTGAGTAATTAAAAGAAGCATGGCCGGTACCCAAGGGGACAAGGGTGATGCGGGGACAGCAGCCCCAGGTTCCCAAGGGGGCCGAGACTTCTAGATGGACAGGCGGGTGTTGAGGGGACACAAGGCGGGCACACAAGAGGGCTGCCACACGCTCACAGAGCGCACACTGAAAGCAACGCACAGGTTTGTGCACCAAAGCCAAGTTAGCACCTGATCCTATTTCCCCGTCACTCTTGTGCAGGGGCCGTGCTTAGCTCACCTCCAGAGAGGCGACCCTACAGAAGCTACCCAAGTCACAAAGGTCAACGAAAAGCTTCATAAAGTTGATGACCTCCGCCAGGGCCCAGCACCACAGCACCTAAGCTGCCTGTATCCCAGTTCAAGCGCTGCGAGCTCCGCTTCCAGTCCAGCTCTCTGCTCATGCTCCTGGGAAGGCAGTGGAGGGCAGGGGAAGTCCTGGGGCCCCTGCCGTTCACACGAGAGAGACTGAGCTGGCTTCAGCCTGGCTCAGTCCTGGCAGTTTTAGGAACGTGAGGCGTGAACCAGTGGATGGAAGATCTGTCTCCCTCCCTCTCTGTCACTTGGTCTTTCAAATAAACACAAAAGCGAAATCCTTTAAGAAACAGACACTACAAGAAAGGACACAGGAAATGACAAAGCACATTCATAAATGGGACGGAAGAGTCTGACCCCCAGAGAGGCGGCGAGGAGTGGGAGGGGCGTCCAGACCTGGAAGGGGAAGGCCACACACCAGGCTTACCACAGTGGCAACAAACGCCAACACAATGCAGTGGGGGACTCTGTCTGGGGGCAGGAGGGACCTGGGGGTGGCCACGGAGGGGTGGGTGTGGCAGAAACGTTTCGTCTTTCTTGCTGATCACATGTCTGCTTTCCATTCCCGAGTCTCAGGTCCTTCCTCAAAGTCACACGCCTGGCAGCCCTGAGAACCCAGAGCTCCCTAGCTCCCGATGCCTCCATCAGGGTCGGGGGTCCCCACCCTGGGCCTCCCCCCATGTCCAAGTCTATCACAAAGGGAGCACGAGGGAGGACCCCACAGTGCCACACCACCCTACCTATGGCTGCGGTTGCCCAAGGGACAAGGTGCAGAGAGGACGGCCACATTGTCCCCGTGCCCTAGCAGCTCTGAGGCTCCCAGACATCTCCAGGCTGCTGGTCTCGGCCTCCAGGGGAGTCAGAGCATGTGCCAGCCCCTGTCCACCAAAGACTGCCCATCGGAGTGGGAGGCAGGACCCAGACTGAAGCCTGCCACACTGCCAGGTCCCTGCCCGGACCCCACAGCTGTCTCTAGGACATTTATATTTTTGTTGTTGTTAAAGATGGATTGATTGATGTGCAAGGTGGAGTTCCAAAGGGAGCGGCAGAGAGCTGCAGTGGAAGTGAGCAGCCAGGACGCAAATCCGCCCGTACGGGATTTTGGTGCCGCAGGTGGTGGCCCTGTCTGCTGCACCACGATGCCTGCCAGGTGCTGTTTTCATATTTGTAAATAGCTGGGAATGGGGTGGAAGGGCAGAAGCTGTAGGACATTCAGGACGCAGCACCTGCTGAAGCAGTTCAGGACACCTTTGTGCTGCTCCAACACAGCTGCAAAGGCAGGGCCCTTATGGTCCACACACCCAGAAACATCTACTGACCATCCCCAGCCAAAGCGGTGGCCCCTGGCTCAAGGCAGAGGGAAGTGGGCATTCACTCACAGCATGCGTGGCTGGGCGCCAGGCGTGTTAGCCAAGAGTGGAGCTGGGACAGCAGGAGCAGGCGAGGGTGAAAACGGGGAGGTGTGGGCAGGAAGGGAGACGGCAATGCTCTCCTTCACCCTGGGCTGGCTCCATCCTCAGACGCGGGCTGCCGGGCAACTCCCAGCTCCTCCGTCCGCAGGCAGCTCGGGTGGGGGACGGCCTGACTGCACTGCACGCGAGGACCTGGCTGCAAACCCAGCAAGCCCAGGCTTTCGGCTGTCTGGAGGGGGGCGATCATTCCACTCTAGAACAGGCGACTGAGAAAACCGGCTGGTCAGCGGCGCCTTTACGGTCACCTCATTGACGCCGTTCAAGCTATCGACAGAACACCTGGGCAGGTGTGGGGCGAGGCGGCCAGGCAGCCCGTCTGCAGTCTCACTGCTCCTACACCTTCCCACGCTCAGCCAGGACTGGCACACTCACTTCTAGAATCACACAAGAACTCGGGGCTGGCACTGTGGCAAAGCCAGGTAACCTGCTGCCTGTGATCCCAGCATTCCATTCTGTAGGGTCCAAGTCCTGGCTGCTTCTGATCCAGCTTGCTGCTCACGCAGCTGGGCCCCTGCCACCAAAGTCGGAGATCTCCATGGAGTTCCTGGCTCCTGGCTTCAGCTTGGCCCAGCCCTAGCCACTATTTGGCCAGGCAGGGAGTGAACTAGGTGGTGGCCAATTTCTATTTCTGCAACTCTGCCTTTCAAGACAATATACCTCATATAAAAATTCAAATTTTATGGAGAACATGCTAAGTACCACCCTGTCCTGACTCACCCTGTGAGAAGCACTAAGCACACATGGGAGTACTAAGCACCAGCACCACACGTGCCACTAAGCTGCTGAGCTATGGCACAAATGGTGGGTACTGAGCACCAGCACCCACATGCTTCACTGAGCTGCTGAGCTGTGGACCTTCTCAGGGTCCTGGCAGAGGAACGAGGGTGGTCAAGTTAATACCACAGGGCTGCCTATCCCAAACAACCCCCAGGCAGAGCAGTGACAGAGGTGGAGGGTGGAGGCTCTGAGTCTGTCCCTTCTCCCTCTGCCACATACACACCTGTCCCACCCCCTCCGCTGTGCCCCAGCAGCCTTTCTCCTCCTCCTTGGGGTTTCTGCTTCAGCTAGTGGTGCTGGAAGCTCCTCATTTACATTAACAAAAGGCGAGAGTGGCAGGCACTGGT
The DNA here is from genome assembly GCF_017591425.1 of Ochotona curzoniae. Classification (NCBI taxonomy): domain Eukaryota; kingdom Metazoa; phylum Chordata; class Mammalia; order Lagomorpha; family Ochotonidae; genus Ochotona; species Ochotona curzoniae. The sequence continues at coordinate 3,126,454 of NW_024465405.1, read as the reverse complement.
CCCTTTGATGCCAACACTTTAAGATCACTCCCCTGCACTCCAACAGGCTTCTGCGGTTTACTGGACACACCCTGGGAACCATGGGCTCAGGACGGGCCGGGGAGGTGGCGTGATGGTGGGCAACAGGGCACACACTCGGTAGATGAGAACAGCAAAGCCTGGCCAGTAGGGGTTTCAGCTGTTCACCTGCCAGCTTGAAAGCTGGAAAATAAAAAAGGTTGTGCTCTGAGCGCAACACGCTGCAAGCCAGCCCCCATGACCTTGGTCGGCAGCCAAGCCCAAAGCAAACAACCCAAAGACAAAAAGGCTGCAAGGGGACAGGATGTCTCCAAGACCGGGCTCCTACGCTGCACTTCCTTCCTGCGCCACTGCGTCCAGCACAGACCATAAACCGGCCCAGTCGCTAGAAGCCAGGAGGAGCCCACGTCAGGTGCCCCTGCTTACTCCTAGGCGGGCCCTCCTGCGTGCTACCACCACAGACCACCTGGACCTGCCTGCTTTTGCCAGGATGGGGCAGGATGGGCAAGAGCCTCTTGTGTGTGTCACCAGGACGGCCAGTGCTGTGGTGCTGGGCACCTCTCCTTCAGAACTGCACTCAGCTGGGCGCATGCTTGGCTAGCTCCCACTGCACACAGAGCTGTCACTGACTGGGTGACACCGCTGGCAGGGCAGCCCAGGCACCTGACCCTGTGCAGTCCAATCTTCCCCCAGGTGTCCGCTCGCTGCCCTTAGCCACCACAGGAAGCCAGGGAGGGAAGAAGGCACTGCGGCCATCCAAGCTGGACTCCCTGGGAGCTCTGAGTCCTTTCCAGCCAAGAGCCGCCAAGGTGCAGCTGGGGGCTCAAACCCTGCTGCTGGGCTGCAGGAATGCCCACTGGGGTCGGGGCTGCGTGGCAAGGAGCAGAGTCTTAGCGCATAAAAGCACCAGGGGTTGCATGTCATGACCGTGAAGACACATCGGGCTGGAAACTTGAACAAAGCCCTAAGCAGACTGCTCTTGCTTCCCCAGAAGTCCTCGGTCTCCAAGCCCCTCACTGGGATGATCGTGTTACCCAGCAAGCCAGGCAGCCCCGAGCACCAGGAATATCTTATCTAGAAAAAAAGGCACTTGTGGGGCTGGCGCTGAGGTGTCACAGCTAAAGCTGCTCCCTGCAGTGCTGGCATCCCATACAGGCACTGGTTCAAGTCCCAGCTGCTCCACTTCCAAACCGGCTCCCTCCAATATGCCTGGGAGAGCAGTGGAGGATGGCCCAGAGCCCTGGGCCCTGCCCCCACATGGGAGTCCTAGATGAAGCTCCAAGCTCCTGCACCAGCTCCAGTCGTTGTGGCCTTTCTGGGAGAGAATCAGCATCCAGAAGATCTCTCTCTTCTCTCTCTGTGTCTCACCTTCCTCTCCTTAAGTTTGCCTTTCAAATAAACGAATCTCCAAAAAACTAAGGGGACACTTGCTGATCCTGTCATGACACAGGGTGGGGTGACAACAACCCCTCCGCCCCAGTCTCGGAGCTAGGCTGGCCAACCCCAGGCTGCTCCCTCGGCGAGCCCACCATCCCCTGGGTGCAGGGAAGAATGTGGCGGCCACGCCTCTTCCACCTCTGACCCTGTCTTACTCTTCCACCTGCTGCTCCCTTTGTGGGGGGAGGCTGAGTGAGGGTCTGTGGGACAATCTAGTGGCCGACCAGTCTCCGGTCCTTCAGGGCCAAGGGAGCACCAGCCATGAAGGTGCCTGCTCTTGTGTTACCCTCTCGTGCCTGAACGGCCTGCGAAGGAGCGGGCTGCCAGGGCCAGCCCCAGCGATTCCCCAGGTTCAGCCAGCCACGGTGGGAGCCAGGGGCTATTTGGCGTCTCACTAGCAGGAAGTGGTTAGATCACTAGTGGAGATGGTTGGGTCCCTAGTAAAGGTGGTTAGGACACTAGTGGAGGCGGTTAGGACGCCAGCAGGAAGTGGTTAGATCACTCACAGGAAGTGGTTAGATCACTCACAGGAAGTGGTTAGCTCACAGCACCACCATTGAATAGGTGGTCTAGTCTGAGAGACCCCTCTTGGCTTCCTCAAGAACGAAGCAAAGCTGCCCCCATGCTGCCCCTGTCAGGTGGGCCCACCATCTCAGGATCCCGAGTCCTTCACCGCTGTGAAGCCCCTCTATGCAGAAGACAGTGCTTCTGGGGCCTGGGGCCTGCCAGTGACCACACAGCTTTCCTGCCCCGTTCACTGTGGCACCCCAACTCTATTCGTCTTTTGGCACCAGAGCATGTGCCCCACAAAGGAGGCAAGGCCTTTGTGCCCCTCCCATCCACAGCCAGGCCCTCGGGGGCTCCTCCCTGCGGGAAGGTCCATGGTTATGCTTCTACGCCCTCCGGCTCCGCAGACCCAGGGCCCAAACCCCAATTGTGGCAAGTACGAGCCACACCTGCTGGGCTCCTGAGCACTCCACATCTACATAAAGGGCACAGCGCCAGATGACAAGTGCACGTTGCCCTCCAGCCTGAACCGGGGCAGGCCATGCCCACCCTGGGAGCCCGAGACCCAGCAGGGCAAAGCGGAGCCTAAGGGCTTAGGGTCTCCACACAAAATTGAAGGCACCGGCAGTGGGAATTTCAGAAATACACAAAACAATGTTTTAGTGTCCACGTGCCCCAACCTCCAGAGGTGCCAGGAGCCCGGTTCTTGCTGTGCCCGCCCCAGGGGCATTCCAAGAAGCCCAGCCAAGCCCAACCTTGGGAAAACCAACAGCAGGTGACCAGGCAGGAGGCGTCGACCCAGCTGCAGAGGTAAAATGGCAAGAAGACACGCTCTGTGCTTCCTGGAAAAAAAAGAGCTGCTTTCCAAAAAAAGTAAATAGAAATGCCACAAAAACCTTCTCCTCACTCTGCAAAGGGCTTGTTTGGGTAACACTTTCCATCCTGGGTCATCGGGTGAGGATTCCTAGGACACAGCAGTTGAGTCCCCAACAAAGGTTGTCATGGAAACAGCTCACCTCCATCCAGAAAACCATGACCTCATCGCACACTCCCCAGATACCCGGGACAGGACAGAGAATCCTTGTGCAAACAAGCCAGCTGTAACTCAGCGGCAGGCAGGAAATGCAACGGTGCTGGCTAACTTTAACTTTCTCCAGGAATGTGCGCCCCAGAGAAGCTCCTGGACCCAGCCCACTCCCACATTCCTTTGCAACGGAGCAGCCACCTCCAAGGAGGTGGCCCCTGGGCTCTCGGTCCCACGCTGACTCATGGCTGGATGGGCTCCAAAGTGACAGAGGGGCTGACGGTACCACTGCGTCAGGAAAGCACTTCTAGGCTGCAGCGTGCACCACAGGGGCCACTGGCCGGCTCCACTCAGGGAAGTGCCAGGCAGGCCTCCACCACAAACAGGAGCCCGTGTCCACAGCCCTGGGATGAGATGGGGGCTCCCGAGTCCAGAGCTGGGATGGCCTCAGAAACGGAATCCCACAAGCCACGCCTTGGGAAGGAAGGCCTCGGCACGTGCCACATCCGATGGAAGAACCTTCTGCGAGGCAAGGGTCACAGTATAAACAAAGGGCTAGGTTCCAGAAAACCCCAAGAACTCTGACAGGTCAGCAAGAAAGATACGGCAGAGCCAAGAGGAAGATCTTCACGCTGCACGGGACACAGAGCATCATCTCGCTCCTGTCCCACACCTGAAGCAGAAAAGGATGGGGGACAGCTCAGGTGACCCTGAACCCTGCAGAGGGATGTGAGGGCAGAGCTGGAGCCACCAGGACTGTGAGCCACCGGTGGTCCCTAAGAGCCATGGTGTGAATGAGCCAGACACGGAGCCACAGCCCAAGACTGTGGTCCCCAAGAGCCACGCTGTAAGTGAGCCAGAGCTGGAACCATGGCCCAGGACTGTGGTCCCCAAGAGCCACACTGTGAGTGAGCCAGACATGGAGCCACAGCCCAAGACTGTGGTCCCCAAGAGCCATGCTGTAAGTGAGCCAGAGCTGGAACCATGGCCCAGGACCGTGAGCCACCAGTCGTCCCCAAGAGCCACGCTGTGAGTGAGCCAGAGCTGGAACCACGACCCAGGACTGTGAGCTACCTACCAGTGGTCCCTGAGAGCCACACTATGACTGAGCCAGACCTGGAGCCACAGCCCAGGACTGTGAGCCACCGGTGGTCCCCAAGAGCCATGCCGTGAGTGAGCCAGGGCAGGGACATGCACAGGAAAGCCACGGGGTGGCAAGGTGGACCAACCATGGCCGCACAAGGTGTCTCTGAGAGGTTTGAGGAAAATGGAATGAAAACGTCAGTTGCTTTGGGTGAAAACACAAAATTGGGGCATGTACACTGTGTTGTCTTGTACCATGCAGGCTCCAGGAGCTTCCAGAAGCCCTTCACACACAGGCGCGGTGGAGGCACCTCTGGGACACAGGCAACCGAGACAGGCTTCGGGGAACACGTGTGGCTACTCAGTGTGGTGTCACACCTGACCACACGGTTTCTGGGGGTGGCTGAGCTGGGCAAGAAGAGGTCTCTTGTTCAGGGTTCCTCAGGGCAGCCATCAAGCTCTGGGACGCATCATGCAAGCTCTTTTGGCCACTATAGGAGACCCTGTCCCTCCCTACTGTGCCATACTCAGGCCTCGAGCTCCACCTGCAGAACGAGGCAGGTCCTTGGAGAGGACTGGCCAGCTCTTGGGGACAGACCCTACTCAGGGCTCCCTGATTGCCTGCCAACTCAGAGGCCACGAAGCACCCGTACGTCCGGGGGGTGATGGAAGGTGGCGATGGTCGACTGGGGGCAGCTGGGAGCTGCCCAAACCACATCCTGCTTGGACACAGCACCAGCTGCTTCTTGCCAATATCACTGAACAAAGCGACTTTCTCACCAGGCGCCAGGGCAGGAGCCCAGCTGGCGGAGGGCTCCCGGCCCCGCTCAGTGACCAGGAAGTGCTCAGTGCCTGACCAGCTTGAGCCCGGGCTGTGTGGGGCACAGCGCCAGGGTTTGTGCCCAGCTGTCTTACCTGCCCTGTGCATACCTGGCACAACCACAGTCAGGATGAATGAACAAATGAACAAAGGACTTCTCTAGCCAAGATGAGGAAACGAAAACTAGAATACAGGTCCTCCGAGTGAGGTGTAACCTGTGCAGGCAGCCGCCATGCCAACAGGCCCGTCAGCCTGACAGAGGAGCACAGGAGACACTCTCCTGGGGCCCCAGGCCTTGCACATCCACGGAGAAGCTCCTCCCCTCACGATCTCCACCGGCCCCTCTGGCCGAGCTGAGGGAGGGACTGGGCATCATGCTCCCCGACACTCACGGAGCTGAGGAGCCCCCACAGCAGCCCTCAGGGTTCCTGCACAGCCATAAAGGTGCCCCCATGCCCACCTTCATCCCGGATTAGAGTGAAGCCAGTTCCACGTGGGCAGGCTGCTACAGAGGCTACATACCCACGGGGCCTTACGGGTGCCATCTGAGTACCCCGAGTCACCGCTGATTGGGTGTCAGACCCAGGTTTGCACCCAGAACAGCCACCCCTGTCTCCTCCTCCTTGGGACGGGCCTGACCATCCTGAGGGCTGCCCAGGCGTTCCATGAAAAGATCCCTCGTCTGGGCACGACCTGGCATCACCTGTCCCCTGGAGGAAGAGCCCAGGCACAGGGCCCCTCTCTTCACATCACACAGTCACTGTCCACGGGGGCTGACCTTGGTGCCTGTACCTGTCCAGGTTCCTGGCTCCTCTCTGCCCCAGCACCCTCCAGCTCAGCCAGCCAAAAGGAGGACCAAGCTCAAAGGACAGAGCCCTGGCTGCACTGCGGGTAACCAGACATGAACAGTGCGTGAGATAAGGCCAGCATGCGAGAGGCCGTCCACCCCAGACACCTGCTCCAGCACCCAGGAAGGCTCTGTGGGCTACTCAGAACTATTACAACACGAGTTACGACAGGAGCCTGGCCTGTATGTAGGTAAAGGTGATTCCGGGAAGGGCGCTCATCCCGCCGCCCTGCTTGGGTCCTCTGGGCACAACCGCTGGATGCCCACAGGCATGGACAGTCTCTCCAGAGACGGACAGCGTATCTGATGGTGATCCCAGGGGGTGCAGATGTCCCCGGCAGGGGTGATGGCAAGAAAGCTGGGGTCCCTCCCTAGAGGATGGCAGCCCCATACAATGTCCTGGGATGTCCACCTCCATGGCGTCATCACTCACTTTCCAAGTAGCTGCTTCCCTGGACAGGAGGATGGCAGACAAGTGGAGGAGCAGCAGGGAAGCCACGGGCGGCGCCCACGGTAAGACTGGATGCTCTGGGTCAAATGGCTTCTCTTTAGATTTTTACCCTGAAAGTGTGGGCAGACTGCTGGGGTCTCCGTCTCCCAACACGGTAAGTAAGGGACCCAGAAAGTCTGCCTCACTGGGCAGGAGCTAGGACTGCCTGCGGGTCTCCTGGCCAGGGGCAGACACAAATGTGGCAGCACGGGGCCTCTGGCTGCAGCCGGATTCCTGACCGAACGCCCCCTGGGCCGGACCTCTGCTGCTCCAAGAGGCAGATGAGCCACGACTCTGGGCAGAGCTCCATGCACCTGCCACTGCTCAGAGGCAGAAAACCAGCTTCGTCACGGGATAAGGTCTCAGCCTGCGGTCCACGTGCTGCGTTCCCCCGCAGCACTGCACAGCCAACCGAGCCCCTCTCCACTTCCTGAAACGGCACTGCGAGACAGCTGCTGGACGGCTCCCGGACGCAGGACTGCGGCCTGTGCCAGGCGGCTGTCATGCTGCCCCAATCAGCATGTCTTTTTAAGATCCCCGGCACAAATTGCCCTGCCCTCCGGCAGGAGAAGCTGGGCCAGCAGTCATGAACTTTATACTCCCTGTCCCCAACAGTAGGGATTCAGAGAAGACTTGTTGAGGGGAGCACTTCATCCCAGCCATGTCACCCAACGGTGTCAGAGGACAGCAAAATGGGTCCAGTTCACGATCTTCAGAGATCTCTGAATGTCTGAATGACAGCTCTGCGAAGTGCTGAACTGCACCACTCCCCTCTACCCCAAAATGACCCCCCAGACCTGCAGAAGCACCTACAAGAGGCAGTGTTTGCTGTTACTGCGGAGCAGGGCCCACCGCATGGGACTCGCCCAGCAAGCAAGGGGCCACGACACAGCTGCCGGCCCAGACAGTGAGCCAGTCTAGCTTCCTTAAGGAGACTGCTGAGATTCCAGCCTTGGAGGGGAACTGCTAAAGCTGGAGTGCGCAGGGCAAGTGCGCGCATACGGTACCTCGCCACAGGAGAGCAGCCTGGCTGCCAAGCCCCACCTCCTGCCTTTGGCTGCAGGGATGGACGCCTGCAAGCACCCCGTGTGCGCCACTCCAAGACAGCTGCTGCCACCAGGCTGCAAATCTGGCCCTACAATAGGACAGGTCCCCTGGGGCCTGCTCTGCCTGAAGTGTTGGCATCCTTATGGGTACTAGGTCAAGTCCACTTCTGATCCAGCTCCTCGCTAATGTGCCTGGGAAGACAGCTGAGGACGGCCCAAAGCCGTGGGACCCTGCACCTGCACCACATGGGAGACTGGAAGAAGCTCCTGGCTCCTGGCTTCGGATCGGCTTAGCTCCAGCTGTTGTAGCCACTTGGAAAGTGAATCAGCAGACGGAAGATCTTTTTCTCTGTAAATCTGCCTTTCCAATAAAAATAAATAAATCTTAAAAAAGAAAAAACAAAACAACAACAACAAGGAGAAATGGTGCTCTATGATTTAGCTCAGACAGGCTCCAATTTCTTGGGCCTCCTTTGCTGCGTCGTCCACCATCAGCAGCCTCCAGGCCCCGGCCGTCCTTGGGCTTCAGCTGTGTGTCACTCAGCGTATCGGCCTTCCTAACTCCAGGGACTCTGCCCTGTCCAGGGTGAAGGTGTCCTCAGGGTGACACAGGGAGGAGGCCACCAGGTCTGTGCGGTCTGTTCTGAAATTAACTGTGGGCACACCAGGACGGCGAGGAAAAGCTGAACAACTACGTTAAAAAAAAAAAAAAAAAAACCTCAATTTGAGTTTTAGCTTGTAGCTAAGTGGTTTTTGCACCCACACCAAAAGGCTTTTAAGGAAAAGCTAAGTAAGTAAATGAGGCTTTGAGAAGGGAGGCCAGGGCTGGCACTGTGGCACAGCCAGTTAAACCACTGCTACTGATGCTGGCACCCCATATGAGCACATGTAGCCCACTCTACTTCCAGTTCAGCCCCATACTAATGGCCTGGGAAAGCAGCAGAGGGCGGTCCATGTGTTTGGGACTCTGCAGCTCATGGCTCCTGCCGCGGTTCAGCAGATGGCCTGCGCCGTCTGTCTCTACTCTAAAAAATGATTCAGGTGGGGTAGGTGGCACAGGCACAGCCCTGGCAGCCTATACTGGTTCTGGCTGATGTCCCGGCTGCTCGGCTTCTGATCCAGCTCCCTGCTAATGCTCCTGGGAGAGCAGTGGAGGATGCTACAGATACTTGGGCCACTGCACCCATGTGGGAGACCCAGAAGAAGCTCCTGGCTTTGTACTGGCACAGCCCTGGCCTCAGCAGCCATTTGGGGGGGTGAACCAGCAGGTGGAAGATATCTCTCCCCATCCCCTTTGTCTGTAACTCTGCGTTTCAAACAGATAAATAAAAAATTTTAAAACAAATACAAGGGAAAGGCTGCAAACATGACTAACTCGTCTGTTCCTGTCGGTCCGTCACTGCAGCTCGGGCAGACCCACAGGGAGGCAAGCCGGCTCTGGATCCAGAGCCAACAAACAAGACGCGCAGGACAAGACCCAGACCTCCAGGACACAGACGGGGCCCCAGAGGCAGCCAGCAGCAGGAGGGTCACACACCCCACTCACAGGGGCTGAGGGAGGCCCATTCAGGGAAGCCACGCTGGCCAGAAGTGACTCACTTCCCCTCGTCCCCTGTGGTGTCAGGAGTTGGAGCAAAGACAGAGTACCCCACCTCCCCGTGAGATGCACCAAGCCCACCCCAGGTTCCCAAGAACCATCTGCCAGGCCCCGGAATGACGCACTCAGGACACCGGCTGCTCTGGGCAGTGTCCCTGGGCATCGCATGGCCGAGACCTGAGCAAAACCTTCCACCCTCGTGGCTGCCCGTGATGAAGGGGCACCTGGGAGGGTCTGAGACAGGCACCTGGGAGTCTGAGACAGGCCTGGACACACCAGGATGCCCTCGGGGCCAGCGGCAGCACCTGCTCTGGGTTCTGACACACAGGCGGGTGGGGAATGCCTGGCCACTACAGGGGCAGGGCCTGGGTCACCTTCTGTCAAAGCCTGGGGAGGAGGGTCCCAGTGCCCAGGGGCAGGCGGGAGGCCAAGGACAGCGGGCCGGATGGCTCCTGTCCCAAAGCTCCGGCTCCTGACAAACCAAGAAGCCCCCAACTCCAGCAATGGCAGGTGGGGAGATGGCCCCAAGGAGTCACAGAAAAGGGCAAAGGTCACACTGGGCTGCAGCAGGCATACCCTGATGTCTGCTGGGCGAATCCACCAATGGCCAGGTGGACAGACAAAGGTTGGGGCCACGGAGCCCCAGAGCCATGGGCGGCTGGAACGTTCCTGACTGCCGAGCCCCACATGGCAAGCTCCTCTGACACCACAGGGCTCTCCCCAGACCCCAACACAGACGCAACATGAGGACATCAGAGCCACGGTCACTCCAGGCTGCGGAGATCCAACTGAGCAGGTCTCGTACGTGACACAGGACACTGAGCAGGACTGGCAGAGTGAACCCTACAACATTGGGACTCGTTGGTGATGCCCTCTCCCCCGCGGGCAGGAGGCTGAGGGAGGGCGGACATTTCTCTGCTCTGTGAAAGGTCCTGCAGAGTCAGCTGGGCGCACCAGAGCCGCGGGAGGTAACCCGACCTCCTGGTGTCGCAGGGCAAGGCGAGAGAGACAAGGTGTCCCCAGAGAGGACAGCAAGGACAGGGCACCCAGCAGAAAACACAGCCGGAGAGCCAGACCTAATCAAAACGACCCAGGGACCCTACAGAAAACATGGCCTCTGGGCGTGTGGCCCCAGAGCCCCCAGCACAGAACCCACTTCTGACTCTGACAACTCCTGCAGGCCCCTGCACAGGGATCTGCTTTGCAGCCCTTATCTCTGCACAATGAATATACATAAACTTTGACTCTGGCAGGAATTCAGCTTACAGCTTAGCTCCAAAAATGACTTTTTCATCGACAAAAGTCATTAAAAACAAATAAAAGGGCCCAGTGAGATAGCCTAGCGGCTAAAGTCCTCGCCTTGAATGCGGTGGAATCCCGTATGGGCACTGGTTCTAATCCCAGCAGCCCCGCTTCTCATCCAGCTCCCTGCTTGTGGCCCGGGAAAGCAGTCAAGGATGGCCCAAAGCCGTGGGACCCTGCACCCACGTGAGAGACCCGGAAGAGGCTCCAGGCTCCTGGCTTCAGTTTGGCTCAGCTCCAGCCGTTGTGGCCACTTGGGGAGTGAATCAACAGACTGAAGATCTTCTCTGTATACCTGACTTGGCAACTAAAAAAAAAAAAAAAAACAAACAAAACAAAAAACTATACAACGGTCACTTTATCAGGAGACAACTGCACAAAAGCCCACTACAGGACCCCATGAGGAACAGGGGCCACCTTGGCAGGTCCCAGGAGCTCGGGGCAGGTCGTGGTCAGGGCACCTCCCCAGTCCATTCCAAGTGACACGCTCAGCAGGCCTCTGGGCACCCTTGGGTAACAGTACCCACCGCCCGCATTCCTCCCAGGTGCTGCCACCTTGTGGGCACCAAACCATCCTCACCAGCTCTACCAACCGCAAACCCCCCAGGACACCCACTGACCCACGGCTTGCCCCCTCACGGGCCACCCACCGACCCCTGGCTTGCCCCCTCACGGGCCACTCACCCACCCCCGGCTTGCCCCCTCACGGGCCACCCACCGACCCCCGGCTTGCCCCCTCACGGGCCACCCACTGACCCCCGACTTGCCCCCCATGGGCCACCCACCGACTCCCGGCTTGCCCCCCATGGGCCACCCACCGACTCCTGGCTTGCCCCCCATGGGCCACCCACCGACCCCCGGCTTGCCCTGTCCCACTGAGCGGGACTCTCTTGGGAATGTGAACTGACCCCAGCACAACCTCGTGAACTCCGATTTCCACCCTCTCCTACTGCATGCCCAACCACCAGGGGCAACACGGCCTCCAGGCATCCCATGCCCTCTGCGTGGCCTGCAGGGGTGCCAGGGTGAGTGAAGGAAGACATGAACCCATGGACACGAGGGCTGCCATGAGATGCAGAGGGCCAGGACCGCCTGCAAGGAGCAGCCAGCGCCCTGCCCTCCCCCGCCCCCAGAGGGCCCCTCTGTGGTCCGGGGCGGATGACTCAAGGCACCACGAGGCCCAAGCGCACCCAGACACAGGCCAAGAGACAGTCTGCCCATCAATTAGTTTTGCTCTCAGGCCGGAAGGTGGAAGGTCAGTGACACCAGCCCGCAACCAGAAATCTCACTCGGGACAGGAGGCAGGCAGAGCTCCGCCCTCTTTGTGAACCCAGGAGTCCCAAACGTGAAACGCGCCATCGCTGGGGCGGGGCCAAACCGCTGCGCATTTAGCCACGGCTGGCCACATGCCACAGCCACAAACCCGACACTCGACAGCACTGGCAAGTAAGGCCAGCTCAAGTCTGTCTCCTGACCCTGACCCTAACTGCTGCTCAAGTCTCTGGGTGCGGGTGGGCACTTCCGTGGCAGCTGCTTGCTCACCAGGACGCGCTTGAACCCGAGCCTGGCCACGCTCACCCAAATCCCTAGAGAGAAGACGCACACCTGAAACCATGGCAACAACAATTCGAGACAAAAAGTTGTTCTTAAAAAGCAAAGGACAGAAGCCCAGCATCGTGCTGCAGCAAGCCAGGCCTCCCCTTGCAATGCCGGCATCCCACCCCGGCACCCCACTGGCTCAGATCCTAATGCCGCTGGGAAAAGCAGCGGAAGACTATCCAAGCGCTTGGGCCCCTGAATCCACACGGGATAGCAGGATGCAGACCTGGGCTCCTGGCTCCGGCCTGGCCCTGGCTGATGCAGTCACCTGGGAGGGTGAACCAATCCAGGAAAGACCTTGGTATCAATTCTGCCTTTCACATAAACAAATCAATCTTAAACAAACAAACAAAAGGCAAAGGGCTCATTCAGCCAGTAGACGCAGAGAAACGACCCTGGGCCAGGGCATGTGCGGTCCCCAGCTCTCCACAGAGAAATGACCCTGGGCCAGGGCATGTGCAGTCCCCAGCTCTCCACACTGCTCCATCCAGGGGTCAGGGCTGCCAATCCCTCAAAGCCCCAGATAAGGCAGGCAGTGAAGGGCCTTAGCAGGCCTCCTGTGCTTGCTGCTGGACCTTGCAGGGTTCCAGCCAGTGCCACCTGGGTCTCCGTTACACCCCTCCCATGTGTCCCCATCACCTCCCAGGGTTGGGTGGGGTCAGACTGAGCTCCAGAAAATAGCAAGTCCCAACTCGCCATTCCTAAAACCTTCCCACCTACTCAACACTTAGGAGCAAACTGGAGGGCCGGCCTCATGCCACAACAAGTTAAACAGCTTGTGATGCTGCCAGCCCATCTTGGAGTGCCAGTTTGAGCCTCAGCTGCTCAGCTTCTGGTCCAGCTCCCAGGAAGATGCCCCAGCTACTCATGTGCGAGAGACTCGGAAGAAGTTCTGGCTCTTGCCTGTGAAGCCATTCGGGAAGTGAACTGGCAGACAAACGTAATAAGCCCGTGCTCACACATACGAGACTCACCCTAAGCAACACAGAAGTCCAAGCTGTGACAGGTTGGAGACCCCCGAACCCACTCCGGTGGAAATGCTGTAGGCAAATCTACAGTGAGCCAAGTGGGGAGGCTTCCCCTAGCCTCTGGGGACCAAGAGCCTTCAAGACCCACTGCAGGTGACAGCAGGCGGCAAACGAAGGCTAAGGGTCACCCACAGACAGGTGTGTGGACTGACAAGCCCCCATTCTCCGTGCAGTTCCCCCACCCTCTGCCACCCTATACCACCCCCCATGGGCCACCAGAGACGCACCTGGAAGAGCGGCCAGCTCGTACCCCTCTCTGCCAGGACGTTTCCGTCACTGTTCCCCAGCACTGGCTGTGCCCACCCCCCCTGCATCACACCAGTTCCACGCATTGTATGAGTCCAGCATGCATGGGACCGGATCTGAACGCATGTAAACGTACAGACGTTGCTAGGGGGTTTGTTCACCTGCTGGTTTCCCAGGGCTGTCAGCAAATCAGCCACTTTTACAAACAGTGTCAGCAGGAAGGTCGGCCTGCCCGGACTCAGTACATCGGGGATGGCCACCACAGGCACATGTGTGCATACAGGCAGGAGTGACGGCAGTCAGGTGTCGTCACATTTAAAGAGAATACTGGTGCTGTGGCAATGTGGGCACAGGAAGCTGCCAGCCTCCATTCTCACTCAGCGACCTTCCTCACTCCAGGGACAGAAGAGGGTTCCCGGGGCATGCAGGATGCGAGGATACAGCTTGGCAGGGAGGAGAGAGGGCCGTGCTAAGTGCAGGACAGAGGCGGACTCTCCATGCAGCGGCTGGCCTTGGCCAGGCCCCATCCCTCTTCGGGATCCTGGACCAGCCCCAAAGCCCTCAGGTGCAGCAGAGGAACAACCTGCCCAGGTTTTTAGGGATGCCATCCTTTGGACACAGCCTGCCTCTCCTCGGCTGGCTGAGCTCAGGGGTGACCCAGAGGGGTCATGTGACCCCATGCCACGTGTGAGCCTTCCACACCTGTGGCTCTGACTCCAGGAAGCGAGAGCAGGCCTGCCCGCTCTCCACGGTCCTGCCGAAGCGGCAGACTCACCTGCAGCATCCGCCCCACGCTAGCTTCCTTGAAGTCAACACCCCAGGGTGTCACTTGTCCCTTCCCAGCCCCAGACATGCCAACCGAGGCTGGTTCTGAACCGCATCACACCCCCCTCCTCCCATACACCTGCTGCCGGCAAAGCAGAGCTGCTCTCATTTGAAATGTTTCCTACTTAGGACTGGGCAACGTCCTCAGCTTCCACAGTGACCACTCAGTGCGGGCCTCTCACCAAGGCCTGGCACTGGCCCTTGAGCTTCCCTTCGCCGCCCTCACCCTCTGCTCTTGGATCTGAGACCAGCTCACCACACCCAGCTGAGCTGCAGCTGGACCATCTTCCATGAGAATCCTTGTTCATGGATCAGCAGAAACAGGGTGCCAACTCCCCCCAGGGAAGCAAGACTGACAGCTGATACAGGGTCGTGGGGAGCCTCCACTGGCTTCTCCCAGAGCCCTCTGCGCGTTCTCCCTCTGAGCCTGAGACACAGGGTCAGCCATGACCAGTCCCTCACTGCCTCACCGGCTTCCCTCCAATGTCAGCCCGCACCTGCTCTCTTTGACACTGCAAGCACCACTCCTGGGCAGACAGGTGCAAATGGAGGGTGGCTACCACCCCCTCCACAGCCCAGAGAGGACTGGCAGCCTGGGCTGGGAACAGGGAAGGGAAAGGCGAAACGTGGGAGATGTTAAATATTTAGTGATGCTGCCAGTCCCAACTGGGATCTCTCAACCAGCGGTGGTGGGAGCCAGGCCCTTTGTCTCCACCCACATAGTAGCAGGGCGCTTGGCACAGCCCTGGTGCAGAAACCTCCGCACAGGCTGCCAGGCTGCACCAGGTGTCCACCACGCAGAGGAGGGGGACTGCCACTTCCTTAGGGAGGGGCGCCTGGGGGTGAGAAAGGAGACTGAGGAAGAATTCTGAATCACTCTGTCCTTACAAACAAAGGATTCCTTCCCTTGGCAGCAGGGCAGATAAGCCTAATCTCATTAGTGTGTCACTGGGGAAGGAAGGTGGGACTCATACATTCACTCAGCAGCCTGTGGGTCAGGGCTCTCCAGGGACCTCATCTGCCCAGCACAACCTCTCCACGGAGGACACACTTCACACCAGACCCCGAACCAGCCATCCCAGCCTCAACAGCACAGCCTCCAAGTAGCCCAGCAGAGCCCTGCAGACAGGAGGCTGGCGGGCCTCAACAGCACAGGCTCCCAAGTAGCCCAGCAGAGCCCTGCAGCCAGGGCCAGGCAGACAGGAGGCTGGCGGGCACCCAGGGGTTCCTCACTCTGCTCTTCACACGCCCCCAGGTGCAGACCTCGGGGCTCTACACCCTTCCTCCAGACAGGCACTGGCACAAAAGCAAGCAGAGCTGGGGACAGCACAAAACTCACCAAGCAATGCCTCGTCAAGCCTTTCAGACACCCCGGATCCCAGGCCCCAGAAGGCACCCCCGCCCCATCCCAGGCCCCAGAAGGCACCCCCGATCCCAGGCCCCAGAAGGCTGCCCTCCTGGCTGTGGGACTTCCTCCCTCTTTGCATCACGCCCTCCTTTTTCTTCTAAAGCTTCTGTGTGCCTTAACTCCAAAGGCTGATACCGTAACTGCTCCCCCCAAGAGCCGATCCCCAAGGCCTCAGGTGCCGAGCTACGTGGCACCAGGTGCGCAGGGTCCCCAGGGAAGTGGCAGATGTGGGCCTCGGGCAATGCACATGCTTGAGGAGCTGGTCAAGGGGCCAGAGGCCCAGCTTGGACCCCAGGAGGCTGGAAGCAAACGGGACACGCCTGGGGTGCCACTGCATTGTGGAAGCAGGTGGGTCAGCCCACTGGGTGAGGTCCAGCCATCTGCCAGGTGATCGGACAGCAGCCTTGGGACAACGAAGAGGCCTTGGGCCCATGTCCAGCTCTCACAAGTAAAGAGCCCACATCCTGGCCATTTCTAGTGTCAAAGAGGCACCCCCTTGCTCACAGCACAGCAGCTTCTTGGTCACAGCACAGCGGGCCCTCTAAGAGGAAGTCCAGAGCCCTAGAGCCACATGAGGTGAGGTGGGAGGAGAGCTGGCAGCCCCTCCCCAGGGAGAGGGAAAGCCCTGGAGCTCCAGGGACCTCAGACCCTGTTCATGGCACAACAGTATCCTCAGTCCCCACCGCGGGTTTCCTTATCACGCTGGAGCAGAAAGCCAGCAGCGAAGGGGGGCTGGGCTCCAGGCTTGGGCTCAGCCCACGGCCAAGACCCCAGCAAGAGCCCCCTCAGCCCTCCTTCCACCAAGAAACTAAACAGCTCAGACAAGGTGCCACCTGCTTTCCAGATCCTTCCAGACCCCACTGTGCTAGCCCTCATCCAAGCCAAAGGCTGTTGGAAAGCCCAGACAACAAGATTGTGACCTGCCTGGTCAAGCCCAACAGAGGCAGTGAGGGAGACACCCACCCTGCCCTGCGCTGGTCCCTAGTCGCTGTGCTGGAAGGACCTTGGTGTGCGGGGCCTGAATTAGGAACAGGAAAGCACACACATATGTACACACAAAGGCTCCTGGAGGCGGCTTGGCGGCAGCCAGGCCTGGCCTGGGAGCGGGTCATTGTTCATTCAGCCGACAACTGCGCCACAAAGCAGGTGCCCGGGAAGCCAGGTCGCTCGGGCACCGGTGCCCCGAGCCAGCTGCTCCTGCTCCCACTTGGGGGACACACGGTCCAGTCCCCGACTTTATGGGGGTTCTACCCACATGCAGAAAGGTGGAGATGGGGTCTGCAGAGGGCGCTGGCACATCCCAAGCTGGCCCCTGAGGACTTGGCCCAGCAGGGTCCCTCCTCCAGCCCGAGGGGGCAGGCTGGCCAGGAGGGAGGCGGCTTGTTTGACCAGCCCTGAACCAAGCACGGGGGTTGTCCTTCCCAGGGTGTCCACGCGCTCCACTAACCACCCATTAATTTTTACAGAGGCCTGGGAAGCGGATGGGGCATCTTAGCTTCGTTTTTACAAGACAAGCAACTAAAAACCACAAGGCAGGCCCCCAGGTCCGGCCTTCCCACTCCCTTCATCCTCACCCAGCAGACCTGGGAGACCCCAGCCCCTGGGGGTGGGAGACCCCCACTTAGAGTGGGTGGGGGGCAGACATGCATGCAGGGATGACGCTGGAGACCCAGAAAACTTCAGCTGTAACTTCATCATATGACCCCCAAGAGGGTGCACAGTGCCAGCCCGGGAGGGGCCCTGGGATCCGGACTAGTTTCTGTTCTGCCACTTCTCCGCGTTATCCGCTCCCAGCACCAGCAGCTTGTGCACAATCCGAACTACTAAAGTTTTGCGAAGTTGCTCCAGATGACCGATAAGGCATACGCACCATGCGCCGTACCAACGTGCAGGAGAACAGCACAAAACACCACGCTCCGAGCCCCCTCTCAGTCTGGTCTCTCTGACCCGCGAGGCTCCACGGAGGCCCTCTGCACAGCCGGCTCCCACCGCTCCTCCGGCGCGGCATCGCCCCGCACCGGCCGCCACCCAGGCTCCACGCACCGCCCGCCCCGGGCGAGCAGCGCCGCCCCCAAGGCCGGGACCCTCCGTCGCGCGCCTCCAGCCCAGAGGGTCTCCGACTGCCGAGCCAGAACCCGAGTTTTTCTTCCCAAGAAGTTCAAACCTGCGGGATCGCCAAGAAGTTCCGCCGGGGAGTGCGCGCCCTGCCCTCCTGCCGGGAGAGCGCCAGAGGGGTGGGGGGGCACCCGACCCTGCGCGCTCTCCCTGGGCGCCCAGCGCGCCCCCAGCCGCGCCCCTGGGCCGTGCCCGGTAGCCCGAGGGCCGCCGCCGTGCAGGGGCCGTCCGCCGGGCAGCAGCCAGGGCCACAGCGAGGGGCCCCCAAGCCGCCCGCGCCAGCCGCGCCCCGGTCCTCAAACGGAGCCGCCAGCCCAGGCAGCGGCGTGGACGGCGCACAGCCCTCGCTGCGAGGCCCGACCGCCAGGGCCCCGCTGCCCGGGGCGCCCTGAGGCCGCCCGCCTGCCTACCTGGCTCGCATGGCGTCCCCGCGGGCTGCTCCGACTCGCCGGGCGGCTCTCCCGGCCGGGGACGCGCGCGGCTCCGGACTCCCCGCGCGGCGGCCGAGACTCGGGCGCGGACCGGGCGCGCCGACACTGCCCGGAGCGCGCGGCCCCCGCCTCCGCCGCCCGGGGGTGGGTGGTCCCTGCCGGGGGCGGGCCCGGGCCGGAGGGGCGGACCGCGCGGCCGGGGCGGGGCCTCGGGCCGGCGGAAGCGCGGGCTGGGGGCGGTGCCGGGGCTCCGGGCTGCGCGGGGTACCCGGCCCTGCGCCCGCGCTGCTCCCCGGGCCGCCAGCTAGGGCCCCCTCGCCGCCCGAGTCCCTCCCGGGACAGCGGTGGGAGGCCGTGCGGTAGGGGCCGAAGTTGAGCGCGAACGCAGGGCGAGGCCTCCGCGCTGGGTTTGCCGACCGAGTGGAATGGGCTCCGGAGCCTGGGGCGCTGCGGGATGGGCCCTGTGTGTGGCGGGCGCTCGGCGGCCTCTTGGCCAAGGGCGGCGGTGTTGCCGTCCGCTGTGGGATGAACACGTGGCGTCCCAGGGAGCCCCACGAAGGGGGTGCTTAGGGGTCCGCAGGTCTCCGGCCTGGGCAGCTCTCAGGGTGTGGTCGCCACGGCGGGAGATGGGTGGGAGCAAAGTTTACACTGAGCCCAGATCCACAGCCTGGCCTCTTGCCATAGCGCCTGCGGCAGGAACCGGGAGCCCGGGGCGAGCAGAGGGCTTGGAGGGTGGGAGAAGCCGACACTGGTTCCAAGGCTGGAGTGGCCTCTATCCGTGGGGGGCTACCTTCAGTGTCTGTGCCCACAGCTCTGCGGGGGAGGTCTCCCTGTCACATCTGTTTTCCTGTTAGCCCCCAGCAGGGGTGCAGGCCCTGGACCCCTGCAGGTCATTTGTTCTCACCCTGCTGAGGCAACTCACAAGGACAGGAAATGGAAATTCACCCCTGGACGGATGATAGGAATACCCACATGGCCCTTGGCACAATACAATGTTGCCCACCCTCCAGTCGGCAGGGCACAATTGTACCACTTGTATAGCTCTCAGAGCGTGCTGTGTGTGGAGAACAACCGGGAGGTTGAAGGATGAGAGGTGGGTTCCGTGCAGAAACCCTGCCCTGTTAGGAGGGGCGCCCATTGCCCTGGCCCAAGTGCACATGTGTCACCAAGGCCCTATGAGGTGTGTTCATGTGTGTCACCGTGGTTCCATGTCTGAATTCAATTTCAGCTTCTTCAGACTCCCAAGCCCTTGCCGCCCGCTGCTTCCTTGCGCGGCGTCCTGCCCGTCAGTGTGAGACCTGCGTGTAGATGGTGGAGCTCCGGGGCATGGGGGCACCTGACATGACCGCTGCAGATTTGCCAAGGAGGCTGTCCCCTGAAAGACCGGCAGGCCTCGGAGCAGAGCAGCTCTTTGGGGTACTGGAGCTGCAAGTGGGGCACCTAGCTGATGTGTGTGCGAATCCCTGGCAGGTTATTTTGTATCTCTGTGACTCGATTTACTAAATGAGTATGAAAATTAAGTGCAGTCAAGCATAGAAAGGTATTACAGCTCTCCCAAACGACCATCTGCACAATGCTAAAAAAAGAAAAAAATCCTATAAAGCATTGTAAAAGACAAGCCAGTTGAACAAGATCAAAAGGTATAAAAAGACAATTGCCGAAGCATCACTGATGGCCCAAAGCAAAGAGGCTTCTTAGCCACGCTAATGAAGGAGTTGAGACCGAACACCCAGACGGAGCCCCAGCCCCATTCATGCCCAGCCCGGCATGCTGCACTGTCAGAGTGGGGCACAGATGCGGAAAAACACACCAGAGCACAGAGGATATGCAGGACCCTTGTGGGCAGGGCTGTGTTCTTGGCTGGGGGCGGGCCGGGGTGGGCGGACACCTGCCTGCTGGTGTCCACAGAGATGGGACTGCACCTGGTACCCGCCTGTCGTGAGCATCCCCAGAGAGGAGAAGGAGGTCAGGATGCTGAAAGCAAGAAGGCAACAGCCCAAGATCACGTCATCTTACATTGAATCTCAGTTTTTGCCTTGGGTGTGAGCTGGGAAGCTGGGACGTCTGGGGTTATGATTGTTCTTTTGTCTGTCAGATGCTTTATCCTGTGTACCCCAGAGGGAAGGAGGTCTCTAGGTGTTACCACTTGCTGTATTTGTGCGTTCTTGTCCTGCCGGTTTTTGTCACTTGCCCTTCTAAAAGGTCTCCAAGACAAAAGAAAAAAAAAAGTGAGCCTTTCATAGCATTTAACTATTCAGTCAGCATCTCCCGAGGGAACATGGCATGAACAAAATCAATCTCTTGTTTTTAAGTGCAAAATACTACATGGTTGATGGGCAGGCTTGAAATGACTAGAGAAACACATGCATGACCAATGTAAGCTGTTCCTCTCATTTCATACCCTCTCTCAAAGGGTGATGGTTTATGGCAGGTCACGTGACCAGGAGCTCTGGCACTTGTGTTAGTATGTAAGCGTGAACATGTGTGAATGAGCGTGTAAGTGTGCATGTGGTGTGAATTCATGCGTGCGTGCTACATATGTGCACACTCACAGATAGAGTGCACTGGAGCGTAAGTCCAGGCTGTATGGAGTCAAACTGCAGCTCCATCCCTTAACTGCCGGGTACAGAAAGCAGGGCTGCAGTGCCCAGCAAGGATTAATTAACATAATGTGTGGAGATGGCTTGGCGAAGCGCTGGGCACTCAAGACATCATTTCTAAATGTAAGCTGCTATTATTTATACGCGTATGTACTTACCAGTTGTTCTTTGGTTCTCATAAACCCGAGAGAGTGAGCCAGATGAAAGCATTTTCTTTTTCACGAGGCTGTCCACATGACTTTCAGGAGAAAGGATTGACAGCACAACCCCGACAGTGATGCTCAGACCTTCTGGAAGGAATCCACTTGCCGTAGGCCCTCTACATTGAGGTGTGCTTAGGGTGTAATTACAATGTTTCAGAGCAGTAGCAGGTAGTCTGGCAGTTAAGATGCCGCTTGTTACGCTCTGCACCTCTCCTGACTCTAGCTTCTTACCAGTGCAGACCCGGGGAGACACTTGTGGTGGCCCAAGTCACTGGGTTCACACCACCCAACTGGGAGACGTGGGTTGAGTTGCCGGCTCTTAGCTCTGGGCCCAGGTGCAGACCCGCCTTTTGGCAAGTTAACCAGTGAGTGGGAGTTGTGTGTGAGACTCCAGATAGATGAAGAGCCTATGACCTGTGTCATTTGCGCAGTCTTTCATTTCTAGGAGAGCAAGATGGATGAAGAAGACAGAGGGAAGGAGTGTGGCATTTTGGGGCTGTCGCTGTGCCTGACTGCTATTAAAACCAGCAGCATTCAGTCCACCCCAACCACTGCCAGCCAGGGCTCCTTCAGAAGGCTTCTCAGGACAGACACAGCACTCCCAGAAAAGGCAGCTCAGTGGAGAATGACCCCCAGGTGGTGTCTATGAGGTCACCTTGGGAGCTTCGTGGAACAGTGACATGAAAAGATTTTTAGGCTTGTTTTGCACACACACAAAAGTAAGGCTCAGGCTTGCTCTTTCCTCATCTCAATTTTCCAAGACTTTTAGCAAAAAGGCCACAAGAATTTCAAAACTTTTCACCCCCAAATAAACTTTGGTATCACCTTTCCACACGTTTCTTTAAGTACACTTGTCCTACCCTGAACTCTGCAGAACTTTGTTCACATGGCATTCCAGCCACGTGAAGAACTGGCCACTCTGAGGTTGCATGAGAGCCGAGGGCACTGGCTCCAGGACACTCCCTCTCCTCCCACGTCAGATGCCCTAGCCTGCAGTGTCCAAGTCGCTTATACAAAATGCAGTAGCATTTGCATATAACCTACACACGTCCTTCCATGTACTTTAAATCATCTCTAGTTACCTGCTGCGGTGCAAATGCTTTGGAGATGGTGTTACACTGCATCACTGAGGGGAATGACAAGAAGGAATCTACATGTGCAGTACAGATGCAATCTTTAAGAAATGCTTTCCCTTGCATGGTTGGTTGAGTCTGCAAATACAGAATCTGCAGATAGCAGAAGGCTGAACACATCTCTTCATGTATAAGGACATGCTCCTCAGGGAGACCAGAAGAATGCTCCTTTGATGAGGTGAAATCAGAAATGACTGGAAGGCTCACGGCAAAAGGAGCATAGGACCCAAAGGTAGGAGCCACGACAAAGGCTGCAGAGAAGAACTTAAGCTGAAAGCTGTTTTCCTACTGGAACTTGTAACGATAGAAATTGAGTTGTGGATGTGGGAGAGTGCAACCTCAGTCGGTTGTCTCTGACTCCGAGCCTGGAGACACAGCCTCCTGGATGCTAAGTGAGCAGGGACAATTTTTGCAACCCGGTTTTGTGACTCATAAGCAGCAGGAGCAGCAGAAAGTTCTTCTGAGAGGGCTGAGATTCACCCCGGCTCGCTCTGTGGTTTGCCCATGGCTTTACCCCTTGGCTTAGGTCAGGATGCTCTGTTTGTATTTTGAAAGGATCCGCTGCTGCTAAGTTATGTCAGCATAGGCTTAAACTGGGTTTTAATGCAGGTTTCATCTTGGTGTTTCCTACGTGCCTTGGAAAAGAATAAAAATCTCCAGCCACTCAGTGTTACACCTCGAGGAAATAGAAGAAGATGGAATTAGAGAATAAACTGAGCCCAATATTAGAAGGAAAGAAATAAGAGTGGTAAGAGCACAAATAAATGAAATAATCACCAGAAAAAAACAAGTGAAAGACCAATAAAACTAAGAGATAAATTTTTGAAACTATAAAATCAATGAACTTTTGGTTAGAATAGGAAAACAGCAGTGATAACCCAAGTAAATACAGAGACGAAGGAGGAAATATTACAACTAATCCCACGGTAACAATAACAGTCATGAACACTGATATGACAACAGACTGAATAACTTAAAAAGAAACAGATAAATCCCTAAACAAATGCAATATACCAAGACTGGAGCACAAAGAAATGGAAAATCAGACCAATAACAAATAGGAGGATGGAACTGGTGATTAGGAAAATCCCCCATCAAAGAAAACCCCAGGACCTGGTGGCGTCACTGCTGAATTCTACCAAATATTTGAAAATCTAACACCAATCCATCACAAACTCAATGGGAAGCTTTCCAACTCATTCGATGAGGCCAAAGCCAGGGGTAATACAAGAAAGTCACCAGCCAGTATCCTTGATGAACTTGAATGCAAAAAATTTCCACAGAATGCTAGAAGACAGAGCTCAAGAGAATGGTGAAAGAATCATTCACTAAGTCGCTTCTCGGCCTTTCGACTGAGATCAAGCGTAGAGTCATTCACGGTGAGCAGGTGGGACCTGTCCTTGGGCTGCCAGAATAGGCCAATGTGTGCAAATCAATACATGTGAGTTGTCCCTTTCACAACGTGAAGGATGAACGCCAAAGGATCATCACACAGCAACAACCGGGATGTCAACGATACACAGCGGAAAGAACGCAGACTCGTCAAAAAGTAATACACACGAGCAGAAAGATGAAATTAGACTCCTACTCACTTCTTACATGAACATCAACCGCAAATGGATCAAGTAACTTAAATGTAAGAATTGAAACTGTGAAACCACTACAAGAAAACTAAGAGACAAACAACATGGCATTAATCTGGGCACTGATTTTTTTTTTATCTGACTTCAAAAGATAAACAGCAGAAGCAGAATAGGCGAGGAAATTGCCTCAAAATTAAAGATTTCTGTATGGTAAAAGAAAAGTACAGAGTGAAGGGATACCCTGTGGACCAAGAGAACTATTTGCATCTGATAAGGGATTAATATTCAAGACACATAACGCACTTAAGCCAGTCCACAGGAAGAAAACAAACAATCCTAAATTAAAAATGGGTAAGGGAACTACATAACATTGCATAAAAGAAAACATAGAAAGGCCAACAGATAGGTGAAAACTGTTCAGGAGCACCACTCGTGGGAGACGCCGCCTTCCAGGGAGGCCACTGTGGGAGACCCCGCCTTCAAGGGAGGCCACTGTGGGGAGACCCCGCCTTCAAGGGAGGCCACTGTGGGGAGACCCCGCCTTCAAGGGAGGCCACTGGGGGAGACGCACCTTCCAGGGAGGCCACTGTGGGGAGACGCCGCCTTCCAGGGAGGCCACTGTGGGAGACGCCACCTTCCAGGGAGGCCACTCGTGGGGAGACGCCACCTTCAAGGGGGTACCAGGCTCGCGGGCACCTGTCATAAGAGCTGTCCTCACAGAGGTAACAGGAACAGGTGCTGGTGGGGATGCAGAGTAAGGGAATTTTCAGGCTGCTGAGGGGCTGGGGCTGGGGGAGTTGGTATGGACAAGGCAGAGGGCTTCCTCGAACAATGGAACAGAAGGCCTGCATGGACACAACGTTCCCACCACTGGGCATGGCAGAGCTGGTGTCCATAGCCAAGACGTGAGATCAGACTGACTGTCGGTAGACAAGTGAGATCAGACTGACTGTCGGTAGATAAGTGCTTAAAGAAAGTGTGCTATAGGTATGTGATGGAATACGATGCAGCCTTCAAGAAGCCAATGTCACCTTGGTTTTGACAACATGGCTGGGCTTAGAGAAATAACTCCTCAGGAAACAAGTCAGGCACGGAAGGCCAAATACCTCGCATTTTCACTTACATGTGGAGTCTTAGACAACCAAAGCATAGCAGCGAAGGACAGACGGTGGCCCTGGGGGCTGAGAAGCGCTGGGCAGTGACGGGGAGGTGATGGACCGAGATCTGAAAACTCACAGTGCTAGCAGGGGGAGCTGGGTTGGTTGAGAGCTGTGTGCTCAGTGCGGTCTCTGATCCTGGGTTGGTTGAGAGCTGTGTGCGGCATGCTCAGTGCGGTCTCTGATCCTGGGTTGGTTGAGGGCTGTGTGCGGCATGCTCAGTGCGGTCTCTGATCCTGGGTTGGCTGAGGGCTGTGTGCGGCATGCTCAGTGCGGTCTCTGATCCTGGATTGTGCATTTCAGAATCACTGAGAGTACATCTGAGACGTTCCAAGCACAAGTGAAAAGTACCAGAGGCAAGGAGACGGAGTGGGCGTGATTTCACTCTCACGCGTGTTATTTATCAGCTGCAATTTTATCTGGTACCTGATGAATACATCCTGCTAGCATTTGCCAATTTTAATAATAAAAGTGCTGATTGGCTATGATTGGGAAAAACGAAATTGGTGTTTTCAAGTGCTTTAAGACCTTCAGGTTTTTTCTAGCCTAGCTGGTAAGTTTTCTCTTGTCTTGCTGTTGCATCTACTGCAGAGATGACCTTTTCTGTAAGATGTTCAGGAAGTGCTTCTCTCTCTCTCTCTCTCTCTCTCTTTCTCTCTTTCTCCCTCCCTCCCTCTATTATTCCTTCCCCTCTTGTCCATTCCTATGCCCCTGCTTCCTTTCTTTGCATGTCATCAGAAACTCTCGTTACCTCTTAGCCACCCTAGCCACATCCCTGTTTTTGTTGCCCGTCTAGCTTGTGGATCTGCTCTTGGCTAAGTGAGCAGAGCTCCTTGGCATCGTGCCTCACCTTCCAGGAAGACCCTTCCTTCAGTGGTTGTCTCAGATCTCATCTCCTGTGTGCTTCCCAAGGGGCAGGCAGCTTCTGACTCCAGACTCAGCCAATCAGAGCCGCTCAACCTTCAGGATGGCCACAGGATCCAAGCCAGGCTACGGATAGGGACGTGGATCTGGGACTTTGACTGGGAGAGACACTAGTGTGGGTAACCTTATTTTTCATTGATTAATTTGAGACTAGCACACAACACTTGCACATCTGTGGGTGAAATGCAACATGTCAACACACACGTGTGTATATGACATAGAATGATCATGACAGGCAATTAAAAATTGCATTTCTTTATCTCTTCTTTATGTTTGGAATCTTTCCTGGGGCATGGGGCATCCTCCCAAGACCTACAGAGGGCAAGAAATGCTGGCGAGCCCAATGTGGTGATCTTGCACGTGCTAGGATCGCATATAGGAGCTGGTCATGTCCCAGCCACTCCATTTCCCATCTAACTCCCTGCTTGTGACCTGATAAGCAGTCAAGGATGGCCCAAAGCTCTGGGATGCTGCGCCCGCGTGGGAGACCCGGAAGAAGCTCCTGGCTCCTGGCTACTGGCTTCAGATCAGCTCAGCTCTGGCTGTCATGGCCACTTGGGGAATAAATCAGCAGACATAAGATCTTTCTCTCTGTTTCTACTTCTCTCTGTAAATCTGCGTTTCCAATAAAAATGAATAAGTTTTTCAAAAAAAAAAAGAAAAAGAAAGAAAAGCTGGGAAGGAAGGAGGCACATTCTGGGATCCCGGGTTGAGGCCTGGGCTGTAGCAGTGTCAGCTAATGAAGGTAACAGTAGTTGCCACTGTTTATCAGCCCTGCAGGGACTTCACACCAGCGTGCACAGTGGGTGACAGGAACCCTGTGCAGCTGGCGTATCATCGGCATCTCCACCTTGAAGACCTGGACTCCATGGATCACAGAACCTGAATGCCCAGCTCTGTCCCAGCCAGAGCTCCCAGGACATGCCTCCCTCTGAAACCTGAGCTCCATCCCCTGGTCCCACAAAGCAGGCCGGACACTATGTCCCTTTTGTTTGCTTCTGAAGTCTCAGTTACCAAAGGAAGCACACAGATGGCTGAGGAGGAGGAGCCTGGCTTGCTCATCCACGCTTACCTGGGCACCAGGTGTATTTGAAACAGGAAGAAAAACAGCAGCAAGAGCCCAGCGGAGGCACACCTGTTTCTCTAGCTCACTTAAGCTTGTCTGCGCTTTGAGATCAAACTGCTCTCGATGGCATTGTCCATTTCCCTCGTTAGCTGATGTCAGCCCTGGGCTCAGCTGTGGGGCCAGGCTCTTCTAGACCAGTTGGTGGTGGGAGGGTAGGGATGGGTGACCTCTGCCCTAGCTAATATGTGAAAAGTTCTTTAATGGCAATGACGTGGAGCCCAAGCCATGGGGAGCTGGCTTCTGGCAGCTTCTCTGTCCGCTGAGACCCTGTGTTATTTTGTCTACACAGGGCCAGCCAGGACAGAGGATGGGCATCCTGCAGGTACACGCAGATGTCACGGTCTGCAGGTCTCAGGCGAAGAGGCCCGGACGGGGTAACGTCCCTCTGCTGTCCTCAAGTCCTGAATCTTCATCAGGTGTTTCCTGATCAAGGTGGATTATCAACCAGAGCCTGGGAACTTTCCATCTCCTGTGGCTTGTGGGTTTCGAGGGCTGGAGACATCTGGGAAAGCAGGAGGAAGCAAAGGAAAGCTTCTCCTCCAGGTTGGTTCATCCTTCTCCAGGAGGATTTGGATGGTTTGTGATGGATGACATGTGGGCCACCAAATCATCAGATGCTGCAGAGCCCTGTGAAAGGGCCCAAATGTGCAAGGAGATCCCATCGCCAGGAAACCTGGCTGAGGAGAGGCCTTCACCTGAGCCCAGGGTGGGATGCTGAGCTCCCTGGTAGCCAAAGAAAAGTAACAGCAGGATAAGACAAGAGCACACGTGTTTGCTACTAAATCTCCTTTTCGTCTTCTGAGTATCTGCTGATGGCTTGTGCTTCAGCTGCTGCGTTTGTAAGATTTGCTTTGTTTCATGCAAGTGCTTGCTTCCCATGCACATTCTTCCATGCCTTGCTTCTGCATGAACAGAAAGTCATAGAGATGGTTCTGCAGCAGTGCAGAGTGCTGTCCCCCCACCTGTAAGGGGGTACAGGGATGCACTGGAGGGATGTGGCAGCACGGACAAAGCAAGCCAGGGCTGCAGCTGCAGGAGGACAGCACAGACTGCTTCAAGAGGTCCCAGGCACCATGGACAGGGACAAGGAAGTGGGAGAACAAGGTGTGTTTCTAGGGCTACACGTGCAGAGCTCAGGGCCCAGGTGCCAGAATATAGTGTGGTGTGTGCTTGCATGTGGATGTTGACGAAGAAGGTAGACTGGAAGAGAAACGAAGGTCAGGTCCCCTTCCCAAGTGGTTCTGTGCCTAGATTTGAGACTCACGGTGGAAGAGGCAGATGGAACCTTATGTCGGGAAGGTGAATCAAAGGGCAGAGGCTGCTGCCTGACTGGACAGGGAAAATGCTCACCACAGCGCTTGGGGCAGGGAGTGAGAGGGTTGGGATGAGGGCTATGGCTGTGAGAGCGGATCAGGGACGTGGGAGATGCACAGGTTGTCAGCCCACGGGGACTTCCCAACCTGGTGTGCTTGTGGCAGGAAGAAGCAAGACGTCCAGTATGGCTGGTGGTATCTCTCCTTGCAGGATGGGGCTTCCGGGGAGGGGGAATTCTTTGGAGAGTGCCAAGGTCAGGTGTGGACATGCTGATGGAATCTGAACCAAGGAATCCTGGAATCCTGACCAAGGAGATGTGATTCTTTATTCAGGGGACCCAGGCTGAGCTGTGGATGGGGACTTCCTGGGCGGGACACGGGTAGGAGTTGTCACTTACCCAGGACACCTCGGCTTTCACTCTCCCACTGCTCTCCCCTCCTGCTGTCTTGACCACGTCCAGCAGATATTCTGAACACCCCTGACGTTCTCCATGTCAGGTGCAGGCTCCCATGCGGTCACCTTCCCAGGCATTGCCTCTCCGGTTAACTGTTTCTTCTCTGACCCCCATAAGCAGTTACTCATTCGTCTATTGCTCCTTCTGTGGTGCCCCCTCCCCCCGCTCTCCCTGCACTAGAGGGACTGGGGTGGGTGCCGTGCCTGCAAGGTTGCTCCAGGCTCCAGCACAGACATTGGTGCTTCAGAGAGCTTTGTGGCGTGAAATACACAGTGAAGAGAAGGCTAAGCAGGGACAGGTGGAGAAACTGACAGGCACCCTAGGTGGCCCGGGACTTGGGGTGCAGGTAGTACGCTCAGTGGGAGAGAAGGGTCCACCATGACAGGTGTTGGGGAGATAACCACTGAGTGGAAGCAGGGCACCTCGATGTGACTGGGGTAGAAAAGTTTTTGGGCACAGAGAGGTGGCTGTAGCAGGGGCAGCCAGCAGTAGGATGGGACAGACTGCAGTAGGTGGGCAAGGAGTGGGGGTGAGCGTGGACTACCAGGATTCTGTTCTTTTATTTGAGAAACTGGCTTTGAGTGGTGACAAGAGGGCAGTAGCTGGAAGGCAAGGGGCATGATGTTTCCTCCTGAATCCTTCCTGGCTTAGGGGCAAAGCAGCCAGAGAAATGAGAGGGTGATGTCTGAGGGTTGTATCCTGAGGTGCCAACCTCAGGGCTGGCAACTAGGGCATGGTGTGGCCATGGAGATGGGGACAAACAATTACCCTTGAGGGAGGTCAGGACCTATGGGCAGCACCAGGTGCCGGGGACACTGTGCGGTTCCTGGGGTTCAAGTTCATTGTATGTTAGGTACAGGATGAGATGGACAAGAGTAACTCATAGGGAAAGAGAACAATCGTAACTGTACTGCAATAGAAGTTGCTTTAGAATTTACGAATTGTTTGTTTCTGGAACTCTCTGGTTGGTATTTTTAGGCTGTGGTTGACTATGCAGGACTGACACCAAGGAGCCCGCTGAAAAGGGAAATTGTAGTGTCCAGCCGCGGCCCATCTGAGCAGGGTCCGAGGGGGGAACTGTCATGTCCAGTCATGACCCATCTGAGTGGATCCGAGGGGTATGAATTAGTCACACATGCACATGTAAACACATGAAGAAGGCACACACAGAATTGAAGATACAGACACATAAAGACACATATATGAACATACACATTAAGACACACAAGACATACAAGCACACATGAAGACAAACACGTATGAAGACACACAGAAGCAAAGACATCCACGTAGACACGTGCTTGCATGAAGACACACATGCACATATTAGGACGCACATGCCCCACCCACCCTTTCTGCAGCTCCTGGGTTGTGTAAGTGCGATCCTGACAAAACTGGTCTCTGAATGTCTTTTGTGCATTACCTGCTGCAATTGTTGACTTAACCGAGTCTGAGCTCAAAGTGGAAGAATCTCGTCATGATTTTGCCTGACCCGAAGATGCCCCACAGGCCAGCTGGCCAGGCTTGTGCCCTTCCCTCTAGCTGCATCCTCACCCACCTGCCACAGCTCCCAGAAAGGAGAAGCCCCAGCTTTTCCCTGCTCCCCCAAACCCGTTCTTCATGCAACTTGGTCAGTCATATTATATGATTTTTAAAACACTTAAAAATACATGTGTTATTGTTGAAAGGGAAAAAATTCCTGCAGGATAAGATAACAGCAATGGTGTTCGTAGGGCCAGATGTGTTCGTCATAGAGGGGGCGGTGGGGGTGAGCGGGCAAGGAAGCATCCCTCCCCGGCCTTCCTCACAGGACCAGACCGCCCAGACCGCAAGCCTCATTTCCTTGTGAACTTTGATGGTGGTTTCTTTGAGGAATGCATTTTCAGATCTTTCACAGAACAGTGAGAATGAAAAGAATGTTTGCCTTAAGAATCACAGCCGAAACCAGTATACAGCGAAAGAAAAAAGAGAAAAGTTCACTCAACTCAAACAAAGTAGACACAGCCAGAGAACAGAGGAAAGAACCTCAGACGGAATCAGGCCCAATCCTAAAGGGCACAGTGAAAACTCTGTAGTGTAAGGGAGGAAAACGGTCCCCAAACCGGCAATCCAGCAGTAGGCTGCTTTCAAGGCAGAGGGGAGAGGGAGAGATGATGAGAAACAAACAGGAACCCAAGAGGGAGGGGTGTGCCAGGGTCAGAGTGAGAACACCCCTGGGGTGCGCTGGGGGATGGTACAGTGCAGGAGGCAAGCACTCTGTCTCCAGGTGTTCTCATCCACCCCCAAGGCTCCTTACCATCTCTATGCTAAGGAGCCCATTTCCGAGTCTGGCTCCATCAACCGGCCACCTTCCTCGCCCACTTGCAGTCCTCTGTTAGCCACCCCTGGCTGAGGTGACTCAGCTCCCACTGAACCGCAGTTTCCAGGGCATGGGATTCCCAGACTTAACAAACGGCCTTGCAATGAAGAGGACGGCCAGCCCATGTCTCCCATTCTCTCTGTTTCTTCTTTTGCCACTCTGCCTTTCAAATTAATGAATAAATATTTTTTTTTAAAGAAAGCATATGCCAAGGAACTTCCAAATAACTTTCTCATTTAAACACATTTAGAGAAAATCTGGCTGCGTGTGTGCATATGGGCATGTGTCTACATGCGACTGTGTGTATGTGTGTATGTGTGAACTGCGTGTTTTGTGTGCGTGTGTGTTGTTCGTGTTGATGATCGTCTCCACAGGGACCTCTCAACAATGCCTCCAGTTCCCCGGCACCATCCATGGACTCCCTGTTACTTGCACTCACTGGTTAGCTCTGGCTGTATACTCCAGTTTCCTGAGATCTGCAATCTTTTCGGCTTTGTTGAGCTTGTTTATTAAGACAGCAGGATAGATATTAGTCAATGTGTGTAAGAGGGGCTGAAGAAAATGAGAAGCAAATAAACGTACGTGCGATGGAATGAGCAAGCACGCCCCCACGCTGCCTGCTTGTCCTAGTCCAGAGTGTCCCTGCTGTGCCTTCACACAAGGAATTCGCTGAATGGGGAGGCCAATCCAGTTGGTCCAGCAAGGTCACCATCCCTGGGCTGAAGGAGTCATTTACTTGTCTAATATATACAAACCTGGATGGCCAGTATGGCAGGGAGAGTTGTCCAGAACAATTCCACCTGCCAGACTCCCTCTTCCAGGCTTTCCCAGAAGAGGAAGGAGGGGAGAAGAAATGAGGGGTGCCTCATGGTGTCCATAAACACCCCAACCTCAGACTTGGCACTCTAGTTCCTTACTGAGATGCCGTCCTGATCTAACAGGTGCAGGAACTTCTGTCTAGGCACTTTTTCCAACAGACACTGCTACGTTCACCTTCTTATTTGCTCCTGCATTGCTCACCACTCTTTGTTGCTGATGGGACAAGTTCCTGGGGTTCACGTCAGAGATAATAGGGTTTCAATTCCCAAGATAACACATTAAAATCAATTCATACTTCTTCCTAACTCAAGGGGGTTTTCCCTTCATACAAGAAACGCTCGTCTTGATACCACTTACAGAAACACTTTCCCTCCCGTAAATATTTATTATTGAAATATTTTTATCACCAAACATGCCTTCTAAATATTTACTTCTTAGGGAATCCTCTTGCAAGTTCTGTCTGTTAGGCTGCCAAGAGACAGTGAGAGCTATGTGGCCGGCAAAGACCTGGAGCCTGTGGTCTGATGTAGTTCAACCTTGCTGTGCAATCGCCCCTGTCAGGTCTGTGAAATTCTACTGCTTAAAACATTTACTCAACAGCAGAGGACCATGGCTGGCCTGCAGAAGGGGATCTGCCTGGAATATTCCTCAACAGGATAGACACCAAGAACTGGGAGTCAGGGAGTTCCTTCTGTTGATTGACAGCAAGTGAAGGATGATGCGCAAAGCCCAACCCTACCCTTGGCAGGTGCTGGACGCATGCACGCACCCTTGCAGGTGCCAATCCCACCTAAGCCAGTGCTTCCCCCACTCCTGGCTGCTCACCTGCAGCCCCATTTGACTGACAGGAGTGCCTTTGTGTCACAAGCACACTTGCTACACCTCTCGAAGGTCACAGACTCGTCAATATTTAGACTTCGACATTTAGGCAGGCTTTCTGACTGTGGGTAGCCTATTTTCCCCAGGTTTTTCTGCAGGGGGCTCTTTCGATGTTGGTTAAACGTGAAGCATAATTTTACACACCTAGGAGTTTCAACTTAGATTCTTAGGAGTTTAGGCTTTTAAGTATGTGCTTAGCATGTAAAATAAATTCCACCTCTTTTTCCCTCTATTTTTGAAGGCACAAGTGTGTTAACGTGGTAGGGATTCTTTCCTAATGCTCTCTATGTTGGCTCTCCTCAGCTGGGGTGTGGAAAGGCAGGGGTGTTCTCCGTGTGGTCAGTGTGTTATGCAGACTATCCTGTAACGAGCAAGATGGAAAGTACTGAAGTTGGAGAATGATTTATTTAAAAGCAAATCAGAGCTGTCACATCCACCGTGGCATCTTATTCACTCACTTCTTTTTTTTCTTGGACAGGGAAGATAGGTTGGAGAGACAGCCAGCCCGTGGGGACTCGCTCCCAGACCCAGGCTGACCTCTGGGGACTGTGTCACACCTGGGCACCTGAGCACTCCTGCATGACATCATCGCTTGTTTTCCAAGAGCAAGTCCAGCTCTTTGCTTTCTCTTGGTGGAAACCTCGAAGCAGAACTAAAGGAAACAGCTCATTAGGCGCTCTGAGCTTACGTAATAGTTTCGCTGCACTGCATGAAGCTGAATTATTTGTGCGAATGGAGGAGGTAATGAGAAGATAATGCCAAGCGGGCGCCGGACCTAACGGCCGTTATTTTTGGAGCGGCTCTCTGGATGTCTGCTGCCACTGGTCCTGTCCAGTGTTTCCTTCGGGTAATATGTCACTGCGCATGCCCCGCCTTCTCTGTGCGCAGCGAATATGCCCTGGGCGGAGCAGTTGGCTCCCAAGTGGCTGGAGAGGAAAACTGGCGCTTAATATCTGCTGTCAAAAATGCACAAATGGGAAATTTATGCGCCTTTGTTGAATGTCAGCTGCACGCAAGTAAACATCCTCCAAGCAGACAGAAATGCAGTGGCCACACCTCACGGTCATTGCCAGGGAGACAGACCTCTACGGAGCTAGCCCAAATGACTCAGCAGGCAGAGGTTGCAAGATGTCTGTAGGAACATGTGGCAAATCCTGTGCTCATCAGACGTGTGTGACCACTGTTCTCGATCTATCCTGTGGTGCCCACCCAACTGTTCCCCGAGTGAGAACTATCCAACTCCCAGAAAGGCATGTCTTTCTGACTCTGGCTTTAGGAATGGTGCCCTTTTCAGGGCCCAAACCCCTGTGGATGCAGAGTCGTGTCCTAGTGCATTTGCCATCAGCTCATGACTCCTCACTCAGAGAGAGACCAGGAGGTGCAGAGTTCTCCAGGGTCCTGTGGCCAACACTCCCTGATGCTGTGCTTCTTTCCCCACTCCCAGTGTCCACTCCCACCCTTGCACACATTCCAGTTTCTTCCATTGCCTCTCACCTTCCACTGGGATCTTTAAGAAGCTGTTGCCATGAGCAACAGGATTCAGAGCCCCTATATGTCCTGCACTGGGGCTGGGCCATCAGACATGCATTGCCCGCTCCGTGCTGTGGAGCCTTGCCCGCCAGTCTGCTCCTTGGCTGCAGCTGGCTGAAGGCCGTCTGAGGCTGAGTTCTGTGGGACCACCTGGCGATGGACTTGCCCTTTTCTGTTTGAGGGGTGCCCCATCATCTAAACTCACTGTTGACAGAATAAGCCCACCTCCCATCACAAGAACTGAGCCTCCTAATCTCACCTGGACATCCTCATGCCCTTGGGTGGAGGCAGAGTGGAGCCAGCCTGGTCTTAGAGCGAAGGGAGGTGGAGGGAACCAGCCTCTTCTCCCAAGGGTGAGGATGACACTCAGGGAGTGCTCAGAGTCTTGAGTTCAGTGGCAGCAACAGGCCCAGCCACTGAGGGGATTCAGGCTGCTGGCCCCAACTCTGAGCCCACTAGCCCTGCCTCTTCAGCCCTCCCAGTGTCTCCATGCACCATCTACTGCTTGTTGATAAAGGACTTTTCCACTGCTCCCAGCCCAAGTCTCTTTCTGTTGCTGGAAACCACGAAGCATACCTGGATTATAGGGGTTTTTGGCATGCAGTTCAGTTTAGCGAGTTCCCACCCCCTGGCTCTCCACCTGCCTGGCCACAAGCATCAGCTTTCCAATCAGTGGGGGTAAATAACAGTAATCCTACCTTGATTGGATCTCCAAATTAAACAATTACACAAATTTACTAAATAATTGGGTGTTGCAAACATCAGACTGGGTGGTCTCCACAGCAGAAACTTGCTTTGTCAGTTCAAGGTGTCCATGGCCTTGGTGTTGGCACTGTGCAGGGTGGCCCGGTGGATCTGTGTGGCCGTCCAGCTCTGTCTGCATCCTTTTTCCCTCTTCTTTCCAGTTTGAATCAGGGCACGCCATAAGGCAGTTTGACCTGCAGGTCACTTGATTTCCTCTTTGAAGCATCCAAATGTAATTGCATCTTGAAGGAATCAGGGATTTAGAGAGAAAACGCTTCTGCCACAGCAAACATCGCCATAGCCCATGTATGAAGCCTGGTGCAGCGTCCACCTTCCTGGAGCCTTCTGCCAGCACAGCCACTGCCAGCACCCGGCATGTGGAGCAAGCTCAGGCTCTGGAAGGCACTTGTCCTTTCTGAGAGCCGCCTGCAAGACTGGGTTAGAGAGAAATCTGCCATTGCTGCTGCAACTGCTTTTTTTAAAAAAGACTATTTATTTCTTGGAAAGGTGGATTATTTACACACAGAAGGAGAGAGAGAAAGATCTTCCATCTGCTGGTTCACTCCCTAAGTGGCCGCAATGGCTGGAGCTGAGCCAATCCGAAGCTAGGAGCCTCTTCTGGGTCTCCCACGCAGGTGCAGGATCCCAAGGCTTTGGGCCGTCCTTGACTGCTTTCCCAGGCCACATGCAAGGAGCTGGATAGAAAGTGGAGCAGCCGGACACAAACCGCTACCCATATGGGATGCCAGCACTTGCCAGGGGAGGATTTTAGCCTAATGACCTTGGCTTGAATCATTTCACAGACAGACTCTGCTAAACTTAGAGGCACAGGTGGCTGGAAGCTAACAAACAGGAGGGTGAATGCCATCACGCTGGCCCCTTCACAGCTTGTCGCTCTGTCTGTGAGTGGGGAAACTTGGAGTTCACCTTCAAGTGCATGGCTGCCATGAGGGCTCATCTCTCAGTGGTACATCTAGAACCTGCTGTGAGCAGGACAAGTAACAAGCGGCGGGCAGCTGTACGTGCTGATGGAGGGGCCAGTGTTTGCTGAGTGGGTCCTTGCAGGGCTCCACTCTGCATTCTGTTGGAGTCCTGCTGAGCACAGGGTGGCATTGGGCACGGCCTCTGTGACCTCTCACGTCTGTCATGGGATTCTTGCCTGCATCTCTAGGCTTGTCCAGCTTGGCCCTGGAATGCCTTCTGACATCGGGGCTTCCTCCTTCTGCTTTTTAATCCCTTGCTGAAAGAAGGCATCAGGATGAGCACATTTGCTAGAGCTACAGAAAGCAATTTGGGAACAAATTGCAAAATGCTTGGTTCCTCCTGTTTTGCTTCCTTAAATAGGGTAAGAACTCATGTCTGTCGGAGGTTTGCCGTTCCAGCAGCAGGATTTTGTGATGCTGAGATCATGTTTAGCATCAAGTTTTAAAATACGAGTCCCTCTGTTATTTCCAGGAATCTGTCCTCTAAAATCAGCCTGGAGAGGGCCTTTCCACCGGGTTCTGAACTTTTAACAGCCCACAGATGTGTTTGATGTACTCTCTGACATGCAGCCCTTCTGGTTTCCTCGTAAAATGTGTCATCAGAATGATGGGATCTCAGAAGAAGTGTGGCTGCAGGCAGGACAGCGCTACAGAAACTGGACATGTTAGATGCATATCCCGGGGCGTAGTTAGGCTCCTTGTCCTGGAATCCTGAAAATGCAGTGCACGAAAAAAATCTCTCTTTTTAGAGACAGGTGTGACGGCTTACATAATCTTTTGGTATCAGCATCCCATTTGAGTTCCAGCCCTTGTCCTGGCTGCTCCACTTCTTATCTAGCTCTCTGCTTGTGGCCTGGGAAAGCAGCGGTGGCTCAAGTCCTTGGACCCCTGTGCCCTCATGGGAGACCTGGCAGAAGCTTCTGGCTCCTGGCTCAGTGGCGGCCATTGCAGCCATGTGGGGAGTAAGCCAGTAGTTGGAAGATCTCTTTCTCGGACTCTCCTTCTCTCTCTGTACAATCAGCTTTTCAAATAAAAAGTTTAAAGAAATGCCTTCTATTTTAGAAGTTATTTATTTACTTATTTGAAAAGCAGACATAGAGATTGTTAGAGGTAGACGTGGCAGAAGGTGCAGGCAGAGATATAGTGGTTCACTCTCCAAGCGGCTGCAATGTCCAGCACCGGGCTGGGTGGAACCTGGGAGCAGGGAATCCACCCCGGTCGCTCATACAAGGTGGCTGGGACCCAAGTACCTGAACCACACTACTGCCCCTCAGAGTTCACTAGAGCAGGGAACTGGACTCAGGAGCCAGAGCGAGGGGCCAACCCCGGTACCAAGACGTGGAGACAGGCACCTTTGCTACTAGTCCACTCTCTCTCCGACTTATGTTCTGTTTCTATACAAGAAGATGTGCATTTAAGGAAAGCTATGTGATGGAAGTCTCAAACTCTGAGGTCACTGGAAGATAAAAGAAAGGGCAAAAGAGGAGGCTGGGTGAGAGGGGAGAGGATGGGCAAGGACCACAGAGCAGTGACGCTAGAATCAGGGTTGTGGAAGCAGACGAAGGACTTCGGAAAGCTGGAAAATTGTCATCCTAGGACTAGAAACTATTTTTAAATTGTGAAAAAAAAAAGTGTGCAGAAAATAGCATACCAGTGAAAGCACACTTTAGCCGGTAATCCAAAGTGGGGGGTGAGAATGCTCCATGCCCCTCAGCAGCCCAGATGCATCCTTTGCAAGTCACAATGGCTGTGCTCTTTCCAACGAGCCCTGTCTGTAATGTGTGATACGCCACGCTCCTTGTTTTGGCTTTTTGCATCTGCCAAAATACAGCTTACAATCTTCTGGAAAATTCTCTCTGAAATGCAATGCCCAAGTGTTCAGTCTGATGAGTGTCGAAAATGCAAGATTAGGGCTGGTGTTGAGGTGTGATGGGGGAAGCTGATGTTTGCCACACTGGCATGCCATGTAGGAGTGTTGGAGGCTGTTCCGACCAGCTCATTGCCAACGCTCTTGGGAAAGCTGCCCAAGATGTCCCACATGCCTTGAGCCCCATGCCACCCCTGTGGGAAACCTAACTAAACCCTGTAACATTTTATTTACTTATTTATTTGGAAGTCTGAAAGAGAGAGAGAGAGAGAGAGGAGGTTCAATCCTCAAATATGTACAATGTTAGGGACTGGGCTGGGCTGAAGCCAGGAGCCACAACTCTCCTGAGAGCTCCCTTCCTGTGAACTGCAATGAGGAGGGGTCACGACGCAGGGACCCAGGCGCCGTGCCGTCAGTGGGCATCAGCAGGGAGCTAGCTCAGAAGCAGGGCCAGGACTTGACCCCTGCGGATGCCCACGCTGCTGACCGTGCAGGAAGCTGACAGTTGGCCCTGTCATCTGTCGCCTCTACAAGGGCTGTGCTCTGCCCCCTCTCCCATATACACTTGGTATTGTGTCTTTTTTCCTTCTTTTTTAAAAAGATTTATTTTTAAAATTTTTATTGGAAAGTCAGATATACAGAGAGGAGGAGAGACAGAGAGGAAAAGCTTCTGCCTGTTGATTCATTCCCCAAGCAGTCGCAATGGTTGGAGCTGAGTCAATCCGAAGCCAGGAGCCAGGAGCCTCTTCCAGTGTCCCATGTGGGTGCAGGGTCCCAAGGCTTTGCTCCGTCCTTCACTGCTTTCCCAGGCCACAAGCAGGGAGCTGGATGGGGAGTGGGGCTGCCAGGATTAGAACCAGTCAGTGCCCATATGGGATCCTGGCACGTGCAAGGTGAGGACGTTAGCCACTAGGCTACTGTGTTGGACTCTTTATTGTGTCTTTTCAATCTCCAATATTCCAGTAGAGGGTGAATCATGGTCTGATGGTGGTTTTTTAAAACTTTATTATTATTATTATTATTACTATTATTATCATTTTATGATACAGTTTCATAGGCCCTGGGATTTCCCTTTCCCGCTCCCCAAGTCCCTCCCCCATCAATGAGTCCCCTATATCATTACTAAAGTATAGTTCTTCATACTCAGTCAAATGTCCATCATTGCGGGCATGGACAATGCAGAGAGTCCAGCATCCTATTATCAAGATACAGTAAACAGTTTTATTGTGAGTCAAGACTTTGATCTGGAAGTAGAGATGCATACTGCATGGTACCCTCACATCTGGATATGATAGTCTCCATTACATAGATATTATACATCCCCTTAAATGAAAAGTCACAATACAAAATCAACAGCAAGAAAAATAGAAATTTGCAAAGCCATGGAGTTAAATAACATGCGACCGATTATGATAGTCCCCACTACACAGTAATGACCATATTTGGGTGACAAGCGACTCTGAGAGCTCCTCGCGGAGTCTTTGTCCTCCATTTATATATCTCTTTTTGTCAAGCGTCTATTGAAACATTTTCCCTCCAAAATGGGTGCTTTGTTGTGTTTTTGATATATCAAAATTCTGTTTTTTAACATTTACTTTTTTTTTATTGGAAAGGTAGATCAGATTTAAGGAGAAAAGGAAGGATAGAGAGAAAGATCTGTGTGCTGGTTCACTCCCCAAGTGGCCGCAACGGCCAGAGCTCAGCCCATCTGAAGCCAGGAGCCAGGAGCTTCTCTGGGTCATCCACCTGGGCGCGGGGTCCCAAGGCTCTGGGCCGTCCTCAGCTGCTTTTCCGGGCCACAGGCAGGGAGCTGGATGGGAAGCGGAGCAGCCGGGACACACACTGGCATCCCGACGCTTGCGAGTGTT
Source organism: Ochotona curzoniae (assembly GCF_017591425.1). Lineage (NCBI taxonomy): Eukaryota > Metazoa > Chordata > Mammalia > Lagomorpha > Ochotonidae > Ochotona > Ochotona curzoniae. Next base: position 3,087,088 of record NW_024465405.1, on the reverse strand, counting down.
GAGCTGTGGCGCCTCCACATTGGGCCCCAGAAGTTTTTGTTTGTTTCTGGAACAAATACTTTTGCAGAGGAATTTATGGAGATTCCACTCTACGCATCGCCTTCGCGTCTTCTTCACGGTGCCTCTCTCGCTAGGGCAGCACATTTGCATGTTGATGAAGCCGGTCCTATTGTGTTTTATGGCTTACACATTTATGATTTATACGTCTTGTAGCCCAAAGTCATGTGGCTGAACTCAAAGTTCATTTTCCCTCCTCAGGATATCCAGTTTTTCAACTATCCGACTCCCATCGCATGAGCCCAATGTCTGCTGCAAATGTCCTGACTGAGTGTGTTTGTGTCTGGACTCTGTTCCTCTGCATTAGTCCACGCGTCCACGCCTCCATCAGCTTCAGGCTCCTGGTCCACGCGTCCACGCCTCCATCAGCTTCAGGCTCCTGGTCCACGCGTCCACGCCTCCATCAGCTTCAGGCTCCTGGTGGTCCAGCGATGAGCGAGGCCAGAGCTGACGTCCAGTTGATTGCTCTTTTAAAAACACTGTTTAGGCTATTTTAGACTCTTGCATTGTTCAAATAAATTACAGAATCAGCTTGCAAATTTTTGTAGGAGTACTCGCTAGGATTTCGACTAAAATCCTTTGACTCTGTAGATCAATTTGGGGAAACCGGATGACTTCACTCTGTCAAATGGTCTAACCCATTTCTATATATTTTTTGCTCCTTAAACTCCCATCATTTTATTCTGTAGTATTGAGTGTAAAAGTCGGACATACACTGGCCAAACGCATTTCTCAGTGTTTCATGCTTTTGAGGCCACATGCAGTACGGTTTTTATGTCCGTTTCTTGCTAACATTGTAGCCAATGCAGTAATGCACTGTAATCAATGTTGAGAGCTATTCCAGATTCTTAGAGATTTCAGATTTACTCCATGATGGCTAGAGGCCATATCCTACACAGTCCCCTCTTTGTTGTGACTGACTGGTGGTACGTATCTTGTCTTGGTGCGTGATCTCTGTGTGTCTGCTCAGAACACGTGAATGGCAATCATGGCATCTCACTTAACAGGGTCGTTCTGGGCTCTGACACCTCCCTGATTGTTCTGTCTGTTCTATCCTTGACACAGAGTCATTATCTCCACCTTCCTAACAAACCCCTTTTCTGTAGGCTTGGGGGGACCAAACCGATGGCAAACTTTGAATCTAAATGGAATTGGGAGGGGAACAGCCCAAACTAGCATGAAACCAATGTACCAAAGCAGAGTTGTGCTAGCAATTCCAGCTGGTAAAAGAACTTAGCATGAAAAATCTGGGCCTCTCTAGATACTTAAAGATTGGGAGGTAAGTGGAGCATTTTGTAATACAGAAAGTGTAATTTAGGGCCCAGTGCAGTAGCCTAGTGGCTAAAGTCCTCACCTCACATATGCCAGGATCCCATATGGGCACCAGTTCATATCCCAGCAACCGTGCTTCCCATCCAGCTTCCTGCTTGTGGCCTGGGACAGCAGTTGAGGACGGCCCAAACCCTTGGGACCCTGCAACTGCATGGAGACCTGAAAAAGGCTCCTGGCTCCTGGCTTCGGATCAGTGCAGCTCCAGCTATTGCAGGAGTTGGGGAATGAACCAGTGGGTAGAAGATCTTTCTCTCTGTCTCTCCTCCTCTTTGTATATCTGCCTTCTCAATAAAAATAAAGAAGTCTTTAAAAAAATTTTTAAAAATATGTAATTTAAACCAACCTTCTCTAGAATTGAAGCAACAGAGTGATGCCCATTTTCTGTATATTAACAAATAGTTGTAAATGCCTGATTGGGTTTTGAAGCAATTTCAGAATCATAACTCATATTTTTAAATTGTGCATTTACTGTGTTGTAAACCTTGAGTCGTCACAGCTAAGTAGTTCATCCCCGAGGCTGTGATTTATGAGAGAGAGAGAAGAATGATCTGGAAACCGAAGGAAGCCAATTGCGTGTGGCTGCTGCCCAGGCCTGAAGACCTGAGTGTGAGGCTGCCCATCTCGGAGGGCAGAGGATGAGCGTCTCAGACCAGGCACGGACAGAGCGAGTGGGAGAACGGATTTGCCTTTTCCTTCTTTTGGTTCTATCTGGGCCCTCAGCGGACTGGCTGAAGCCCGAGTCAGGTGGGGCGTCACTTAGCCTACCCATCCATAAACGTCCTTACAGCACACACTCAGTTTAACCAACTCCCTGGCATCTTCAGCCGATCAAGTTGATACATAAAACTGGCTATTGGAGTCTTGTTTTTTCTATGATTATCTTTTAATGGAGAAGAAATACACGAAGCAAAAACAAAAACAAAAGCATACAGCTGCCCAAGGCAGTGAAGGCCAATGAAGACAGCGAAGGAGGGGAGGTGCGCTTGTGGGCGTGGTGACTGCAAGCTCTCCCTGAGGAGGTGATACCTCGCAGAAACCTGAATAAAGGGCATCAGTGAAACGTGCAAGGACTTAATGGGGAAGAAGTGGTTTCAAACAGCAGCAGGTGCAGAGTCTGAACACGTGCTTGCTCAGGTGGAGGAAGCCAGAGGCCAGCCTGCTTGGCCGACGTCTGCTGATGGCTGGACAGGGATCTCCTGGTCCCGCTGAGCTGTTTGGAGATGGGCAGGAGGGACACAGCTCATTTTGGCTGTCTCCGACATGCTTTCCCGCCAAGGGGAGTTACCTATCAGTATGCTTTTGCAATACTGCCAGAAAGCTTCAGGCTGCTCTCAGAGGTTGCAGGAAGGAACCTTAGAGTCCTCGTGGAGGTAAGACATCCAAGTTGACTCGGAGAGGAAAGTTTCTCTTTGGAATACTTTGATGACTGGAGGATAGGTCTGAAAGGCTTTGTGCCATGAGCCCACGAGTGAAGGACACACGGAGGGCAGGTGATGTGTCTGGCTTTTCTGTTTGGTTCCCGGCTAAAGTCTGTTTTGGGGTACATCCCAGCCACAGGTGTAGATCCAGCGGGGCTCCACCTTGCTCTTGGGAGGCACGGCTCTCCCCTGGGAGTCCCAGGTCTGCAGATCACTAGCTGCGGCTCAGTCCACCAAACCTGAGGATTCATAGATCGCTGTGGAGTTCTTTTTATGTCTACAAGGAGCAAGCATTCTGTTTGTGTGGCGGTCAGTGGAAGGTGCTCAGGTGGCTCGTGGACTGTCCCACAAGGGAGTCACTCACTCCTCTGGTGAGCCTAAGAGCTAACGTCGAGGCGGGGGTGGGTACGGGGGGCTGGGTGCGGGGGGGTGGGTGCAGGCAGTGTGGGTGCTTCTGAGAACGTGTGGACCTGCGGCCAGCATAGTCCACTGCCCCGCCCTGCATGGACAACAGGAATCCTTGGACAAGGAAAGAGCACAATATTGCCAAGTTGCAGTGGGTAGGGGAGACTCGGAGCTTCAGTTTGAACTTGAGCCCTGTTCTCCCACAGGGCTGAGTGGGAGGAAGGACCAGTCATTGACACAACAACACAACATTGGCCGAAGCAAAACAGAGCACTTTTCTGAGAAGACCTTCACTGGGGTCACAGCTTAACTTCCTGAGTGGTTTTATCTGGATATTCAACTTATATCATTCTTCAAAATTAACTAAGTGCTTTTCCTTTAAAATTATTTTTTGTACACATGGTTATTATAGTCAAGCAAAGTAAGCTATCCGCCACCTCTTAGGGTTACTACATGTGTGTGTGGCCAGAGCACCTTGGGGCTGTCTTAGTAAATGTCCACTGTTGTAACTGCAGGCTTCATGAGTAAGCCTGGATTTGTAGACAAATTCATCGAACAATGCACCTCCCTACCTCCCTTCCCCCACGCTGCTTTATTCCCGTTATTTTCAATCCTTTTTAAGCTCCACATGCAAGTGAGATCACGCCACAGTTTTGTTTCTCTGGTGCAAGTTGCTAAGCGTGGTGTCCGCCCACCGTGTCATATGACCACGAATAGCAAATCTCTTTGGAAGGTTGCGAAGCCCCACTGAGCTGATCAAGATTTGTCCACCCACTGATGGCAACGCCGACCGCCTGCAGTTCCGGCTGCTGTGAGTAATCTTCTGATGCACGCGGGGGTGTAGCGTGGCTGTTCTCTGTGGTTCCGTGTTGTTTTCCCTTTAGCTCCCAGGCCCAGCAGAGACAGTGCCGAGTGCGAAGGCCTTCCCGTTGGTCACACAAACAGTGAACACGTGCCAGAAAGTTCATGTGCACTCCTCGACAACATCTCCCGATCCATGAAGAGTGCTGTAATTACGATGCCCCAAATTAGGGGCCCAGAACAAGCAGCACACAGAGCAGAAAAAAAAAATGTGGCTGAAGGGGAATAACACCCAAGTCAAAACCAGACATCTCTCAAGCGCGGCTGCAGATTCTTGTCAAATGCATCTTGGCAATGGACTCAGAAAGCTGTGCCGACCCCGGTGCCAGTCTGCTCCGCCAGACACAAGGCAGCGTGGCCCATCTGCTGCTTGGCACTCCTCTGGTTAATGGCCCTGCTTGACACAAGACGTAGCGCCTGCTAGCAAGAGGCGGCTCCATAAAATACACGCAGGTTCCAGGACCAGGGTCTTAATGACTCCTGGGACAATTTAAACTTCTGACAGCAAACTTTTCTAGATAAAAGATACTGAAAATGCAACTTTCCCTTCAGAAATGTGCTTCGTGGTGATTCCTGAAGCAAAGGGAAAGGAACATGAAGATTTAGGCATTGTACTGGAACCAGGAATATGCAAGTGGTTGGAACAAAAAGAAAAGCCAGACAATGAAGCCAAATGGAGCTATACGTGAAGGTCTCAGAACTGAACTGGTTATGTGTCGCCTCTGCTCTCGTTCTGACCCAAGTGGCCCTTGCAGCCCTGGGGGCTGAGCCCTTGTCACCTTAGAGACCCTCCCAAGGGGGGTGGGGTGCCAGACCTTCTCCCAGCTGCAGGGTCGGACCTGACAGCCCCTTGCCTCTCACCCGTGCCACATGTCTCTGGTCTCTGGCCCCTGGGCGCTCCTGCACTCCTGGGGGGACTGGGGACTGTGTGAGCCCCAGCAAGGCAGGCGTGCCTGGACCTCAAGTGCTGGGGCAACGGGGAGTTCATCACCTGAGGTTCTAAGCTTGCTTCAAAAATATGAGGAATCAGATGCAATTAGAACATGTTTTGGTGAAAAGATTTTTGGAATCCATACATTGAGAGATCTTTGAAAACCTCATGGACGAGTCACATCTTGAAATAGCTATGTTTGAGTCTCAATATTCTTTGCTGTGAAATACACTCTTATAACTCATTTGTCCTTCTGTTTCTCCCACTCTGGAATGGTGACTTTCAAATGAATAGACAGACAGGCGTTTGATTACAAGCAGAAAGAAAGAAACCAAGGGGCCGGTGTTGCGGTGCGATGGAATCCTCTGCCGTCGGTGACGCCAGCATCAGCTGTGACCTGCTGCCCTCGTACCCGCTGACATGGCCTGTTGACTGCTAAACGCTGGTCTTTCTGGCAGCCGTCAGCTGCAGTAGGAGCTCTTTCTCGAGGAGTGCCCGAGGTGGGGACCAGCCGGCTGAGCGCCTGCACCCACGTGAAGAGTTGGATTGCTGGATGTGCGTCCTGCTTCGCCAGCACAGCGTGTTTGGACTTTGTGGTCTAAGGCACAGGTTCACAAGACACATCCGTGTGGATGCTCGAAGCTGGCCCTGCTATCCTTCAGCTTCACTTCTCCAGAGGACGAAACCAAGCTTCAGCAAGGGGCACGGACCTGCCCTCGGCAGCACGGACAGTGCTAGCGCTGGGCAGTCCCGCCTTCCGATGACCACGCCACGCTTGCTGCCTCTTTTGGCGATCCCCGGTGTGCATAAATACAATGCTGGTCTTTGCAGGTGCCCTGGTATTCTAAGCACTTTCTGCAAAAGAGTATTTTTTTTTTTTTTAAATGAGTGTAGTCATCACTCTTTCTGAAAAAGAAAGAAAGAAAGAAAGAAAATAGAGATTTAAAGCAAAAGTATGAGAGAGAGAGAGAGAGAATGTTTCAATTGCTCCCCAAATGCCCACAGTACCTGAGCCGGACAACGAGAAGCCTTTAGTCAGGAAACCCACCCCGTCTGCCATGTGGACAGCAGGACTCCAGCACGGGAGCCATCGCTGCTGCCTTCCGGAATCACCGTTAGCAAGGAGCTAGCATGAACGTGAGAGCCAGGCCTCGGAACTGGGCACTCCAACTCGGCATGCAGGTGCTGAAAGGGGTGTTAATAACCAACAGCTCTGCCAAATGCCCGCCTCCTAATCTTTATTCCTATACTGATAGGAAGCAAACCCACATCAAAGATCTGATTTAACTCATTAAGGACTGAGAGGAATAGTAATTGTTACAACTTGTTGAAAAGACGAGGAAGCCTTGCTCACACAAAGGCAGACAAGGAGCCACAGAAATGATAGTACAAATAGATGCAAAGTGGCCCACTAATCAATTGCCTTCCGCCAGACACGGCTCATTTGCATTCCTATGGGCAGAACTACTCTGCATTATTACCGTTTTCTGCATGCAGATCTGCTTCCTGGAAAGGAGCTCCAGTCCTCCTCTTCATCCCCCTCCCCACTTCAGAGTCTTCCATGATTTTCCCTAACTAGCAGAAACTGACAGCTGTGATCAAAAAATGTCCAGTCCAAAGTCACAGGTTTTAAGATGTTTTTCCTTGTGCTATCTTCTCTCAGTAGCTGCACCTCCTCTGCCAGAGGTCTGATTTTAAAAGCCGCCATATTTGGGGAGAAATCTGCTTCCTGTCTTCCTTTTGTCCCTTTTTGGACAAAGGGGATTTGATGCTGATGACGAAGGGAATGCCTTTCTTCCCATCGCCGTGGTTTGCACCTCTTCCCACCCTCTCCAGCTGCGTCTGGGAGCCTCCCTTCCCCCTTTAAGGGGACCACAGGGACGCCCCTCCTTCCTCCTTCCTCCTTCTTGCATAGAGGTTGAACCAGAGCAGGAGTGAGGGGCCCACTGAAATTTCCTGTTCCAGCCAAGTCCTCAATGGGTCCATGCCGCCGCATTCACGGCTAGGGTAGGTGTCTCACCTCAGAGATCTGGATCTAGCAAACCCCTATGCTTCTGCCCCATTGTATTTTCTCAGCTTAGATCAGCAGTAACTTCCTCCCTGGTGTTTGACCACTTTTATCCCTGGCCAAATCTGGGTGTCGTTGCATCCCCCGAACACGCTTCTGAGCATTTCACCCACAGGAATGAAGCTCTCTGTTGAGTGTCCCCAGCATCTGTACAGCTGCTGTTCAGGGGTCAGGGGTCAAAGTCAAGAGTGTCTTCCCTGTGGGGAGTCTGGTGGGGTCTGGGTCCTTGAGCCCACTTGTGTGGTGGGTGCTGGTTCATGAGCCCTGGGGACAGGAGCTCCTGTGCTGTCCAGGTCACCTGGTTTTGGTCCTTGGATCTGCCTGCATGGTGGGCATTGGATCCGTGAGCCCCTGGGGTGGGGGATCGGGCAAGGTCTGGGTCACCTGGCTTTGGTCCTTGGGCCCACCTGTGTGGGGGCACCAGGTCTATCAGGGGCCTCCAATGGGGTCTTGGTCACATGGTCCAGGTCCTTGGGCCTGCCTGTGTGGTGGGTGCCAGGTCCTTGAGCTCCTGGAGTGGAAGGTCTGGAAGGGTCCATGTTGCCAGGCTTGGGTCCTTGAGCTAGCCACTGGTCCTCCTCAGTGGAAAAGACAGAGTAGCCGATGGCTAGCCCAGATGCACATAGAGGATATGGCAGCCCATTGGAGCCTTAGAAGACATCTGTTACCATAGCAGAGGAAGGAAGACAGAACACAAGGACAACTACCCCAGCCCAAAGATGACAGCAAATATCTGGGTGAATAGAAACTCTATTCTACTGGGTAAACTACGTCACCCAATTGACACTGAAAGTGTTCCCTCATCTTTGGTTTGGCAAGATGGACTTTTCAAAACTGTTTAAGCCATCTGGGCAGAGCCCTCGGAGTGCTGGGGTGGGTGGGAAGCTGGGTGTGGCTTCTCCTCTGGTCTTCCCCCTCCCCCCCGCAGGTACAAGAAAAAGAAATGGAAAACTTGGAAAAAATATCACACCCACTTTTCCCTGACCCTCGACCCTTCCCACTCTGACACCCTGATCAATTTTGTAAGCATCTCTCAGTCATGGCGGTCAGAAGCCTGTGGCTAGGGCGACCCCTGACCCCATGTAGTCAGTCAGCAGTTCCAGCTTGCATCAACGTACTCAGTAACGGCTGTGAAAGCCATGGGGCCTTGGTGGACGCTGCAATGACACCTGTCCCGGAGAAGAGAGGACGGTTGGGTCAGTCAAGCAAGGCCTGTGTGACATCAGCAGTGGGACCTGACGTGGGCAGTAGCTCAGCATTCTTTAGAAAATAATTTTAGTGAAGATTATGGTGTAAAAACTATCTATCTGTCCACATCTATTTGTTCTGACTATGCATACTGGACCGCCTCTCCGTGGAGAATTTTTTGCTCCCTCTATGTGAGTAGCAAAACAGCAAAGTCACGGCAGTAATAGTGTTAGTGATAGAGCTTGGAGACGGGCCATCAGACAAAAGCAATCGAGAGATGAAGGCTGGTTTCTTAGGGCTGTGGAGCCAAAAGTTGCAGAACGGCCGGAGGGACCTGATGCACTGTCCAGCGGCTCTCAGGAGGGGGAGGAGAGGGCCCTGGCCAGAGCTAGGTGCTCCAGAGGGCCTTTGATGCCCTCCAGGCGCACCTTGGCACTTCTGAGGTGTGAATGCTGAAGACTTCTGGAAAGTTCCTGCAGGAAGTGGGAGGTGACCAGGGGGTGAAGCCGAGAGACTGGATTCGCCCACTGGCCAGTGGGGAATTTGTTTCTGCATTAAAAAAAAAAAAAGAAAGAAAGAAAACTGAAACCGTGCTAGGTAATTATTTCACTGTAGTTAACTCTGGGATAAAATTAGTGCCACTTATTTTAGGACACGATTCCGGTGAGAGCGTGGCTGTGTAAGGGCTGACTTATGAAAGCAGAGGCAATGCTATCCGTGCTTCTGGGCGTCGTCAGTGCTGCCAGCCCTGAGCCCGGGGCTTGGGGGCCTCCACGCCTGCAGTCATCCGACCTGGGACCCCGGGGCTTGGGGGTCTCCACGCCTGCAGTCATCCGACCTGGGACCCCGGGGTTTGGGGGCCTCCACGCCTGCAGTCATCTGACCTGGGACCCCGGGGCTTGGGGGTCTCCACGCCTGCAGTCATCCGACCTGGGACCCGGGGGATTGGGGGTCTCCACGCCTGCAGTCATCCGACCTGGGACCCCGGGGTTTGGGGGCCTCCACACCTGCAGTCATCTGACCTGGGACCCCGGGGCTTGGGGGTCTCCACGCCTGCAGTCATCCGACCTGGGACCCAGGGAAACGCTGCATCCACAGCACCTGCCCACCTCTTCCTCGTTAATACATAGCAGTCGTTATTTACACGCCTTGCCATGGCATTCACAGCAGGAGGCTGATGGTGAGTTCTGTGCCAGTGCCACGCCGTGTTATCTAAGGGAGTTGAGGATCCACGGGGTCGGCATGAGCCAGAAGCCAGTGTCCTGCAGCCGCTGGGGCATCTTTCATGTTGGCCAAGAGGATGGTTTCAAAGCTTGGCTCTTAGGATACTTTCTTTTAATAGTCACGTATAAAGGCTTTTGCTATTGAAAGATATTTGCACAGTTAACAATAAATAAAAACAAGCCATTTTTTTAAGCTCACAGGTTATTTGTCCCCAAAACTATTATTCTAGTTCTAGTGCCAGTTTAAGTTAAATAACGATAGCAGCAAACATTTGGCTCTGTGTTTGATATAAATAAGTGAAGTTTTGGCTCTAGTGTCCAATATATCTAAGCAGAAGCTGGCATTTTTGTGCTAGTCGTGATTACAATAGCTTGGAGCTCCCAGTTATCAAGCCTGCAATCTGGCACAGCCGTCATTGTACTGAGTCGGCTCTTACAGAGGTCACTGCAAACAAGCTGTCAGCGGCCCAGACGGTGTACCTGCTCACCCCCTGGTGAGTGCCTCACCCCCTGGCTGACACTTGGTGAGCCTTCGGGGTGTGGTAGTCGTAGCCAGTCCTTGTCAGCACCAATATAAGAGGGCATCCGAAAGGTCATGGAAAACAAATTACAGGACGTTTAATATCCATGCTTAGGTGTTTTTTGGTGGGGGAGTGGGAGGAGAGGGGTTTATTTTCAAAATATACATGGGTTAGTCAACTTTTTATTATTTTACTAAAGTGCCAGAGAAAAACAACTCATGACGGCAGGTTTAATTTATTTCTTGCTTTGGGAGATTCTCCATCCAAGATCAGGTGTCCTCATCAGTTTGGTGTCGGATAAAGGATGTGGACTGTGGGTCAAGTACAGAGGAATGGCCACGGAGTGAGCCAGGAATGGACACGGAGAACAGCTGGGCCAAGCATGGCTTCTGTAATCAACCCTCCCATGTTCTAAGGGGCCTGTCATGGGGCCCCTGACCCCAACTCCGTAACTGGGAAAAACTCCCACTCTAATCCAGCCATTGGTTAACATTAAACCATTAACCACCGATGGGAGACTGTCAAGCTTAGATGTCTGCATGAGTTGAGGACCAAATCATCTTCAGACTGTAGCAAGGCGTCTGTCACAAGCTTCCTGAAGAATTGTGTGAGTGAATTTCACAGTCACTGCTCTTGAATGTCTGCCGTGGGAAGCATCGGGCTGTGGGAGAACTACCAATGGGCTGGTTATCTGGTCAAAACCTACTCGAGTGTGAATTTCATACCTTCCTTCTTACTGAAGTTCAATTTCTTGGTTGGGCTGAGTGTTCACTTTCTCACTTCTTGAATTGGAGATCTTTCCAGATGGGTGTGACATTCTCATTGCACATAGCAGCCAACATGTTGCGATGCTGAATTATTCATGGTTTTCCTCGCTCTCCATATGCATAAGGACACTGCAAACAGTTCGTGGAAAAGCAGAACTACAGAAGCTGTTTATCCCTGCAAGAGCTCTCACATTGATTTGCATACACACACTATACTCTCTATAAAGATTAAAATTATTTATATATATATATAAGGAGAGAGAGAGTATATGGTGTTTTAACACACTAGTCTATAATGAATAAAATATTTCTGAATATAGGATATCTTTATATATTTATCTGTACGTCATTCTCTATAAAGATTAATATACATGTACAGAATTTAATACACACAAATAATTTGAATATAATGGGTATAAAGCATGATTCCACTTCTTAATATTGGCAACAAGGATTGCAAATGCTACATTTGAAAATAGCATCATTTATCAAAACATTCTGTAAGATGTAATGAACAAACTAAATTTAGAATTTTGCCTTTGCAGAAATAATTTTAAAATCCTGAGAGTCTTGAATATGTTGTCTTAATTCTGATAGATAATTATGAATAGCTTGCAGGTTAGTTTATGTTTTAAATGGATGAATTTTGTGTACCTGTTTCAAAGAGTGAAAGTGAGGGAGAGAGAAATAGAAGGGGGAGGGAGAGAGAGATTGAGAGAGAGAGAGACGATAGGAGTCCACCATTTGCCCTTCACCTGCTGCTTGTCAGGACCCACATTAGCAGGAAGCGGAACTCAGGTGCTGGAGCCAGGATCAGCTCAGCTGCAGCGTCACAGGGCGTGAGCATCTCCGCTGGTCTTTTAACCACTGTGCAAAGTGCTGGCCCCGCTGGATGTGTTAGAAGAACATTAAAAAGAAGAGCCATGAAAATAATTCTAGATTTCTAAAATTGCATTCAATGTATTCAATTTTTGAAGGAAAGAATTCAAACTTTGTGTACTTGGAAGGCAATTAAGTCTTTGAATCCTTCAGATTGCTAGTGTTAAAGCATGCAGAATGAGTTTTAGCAGAGCAGTACCGGTATTTTTGCTCAAGTGAAGGTAAGAAGATAATTTTTGGCGTAAAGGTAGCATTTATTAATTATGTATATCTTTGTTTAGATATTGTCTCCATGAGAGCACACTCAGATGCTGTTAGGTTAATCCTCTGATAGCTTGCTGGTTTCCGGTTTCAGGATTCTATGTGCTTTTCTTGCTTTGGTTTTGCTGCCTCCCAACGAGCAGGCTTCAGCGTGAAGTTCGTCTGCCAGCTGGGTCTTTGCCTCGTTTACCCTGTGCGTCCTGGTCGTGTCAGAATGTTCAAGTCGCTGTGTGCACACCTGTCTTCGGTCCCTCAACATCTGGACGTTTTGTAAATATTCCACCAGGGTTTCCGTCTTTTAATAGCTTTATTTTATGTATTGGAATCATGAATCCTTTATGGAATCCACTTTCATCCAAGATTCTCGTTCCTGAATTAGACAATTGTACCAGCACAGTTTGCTGAGACACTTTTGTTCCCTCAGGGATTTGTAATTATGTCTGATGTGACATGGATTTCTTGAGCACGTTGCTGCATTTCCTGTTTTGATGGCTGCTTCCAGGCCATCACTGTTGTGATTTAGGAGTTGGGGGGCATTGCTGTTTCATGTTGTTCTTCACGCTCTGTCTCACCTATCTTTATTTTACAAAAATGTCATCAGCCATTCTTTTTTTTTTTAAAGATTTATTTTTATTATTTTTTCATTGGAAAGGCGGATATACAGAGAGGAGAGACAGAGAGGAAGATCTTCCGTCCGATGATTCACTCCCCAAGTGAGCGCAACAGCCAATCCGAAGCCAGGAGCCTCTTCCGGGTCTCCCACGCGGGTACAGGGTCCCAAAGCTTTGGGCCGTCCTTGACTGCTTTCCCAGGCCACAGGCAGGGAGCTGGAAGGGAAGCGGGGCTGCCGGGATTAGAACCGGCGCCCATATGGGATCCCGGGCGTGCAAGGCGAGGACCTTTAACCACTTGCGCCACCGCGCCGGGCCCCATCAGCCATTCTTAATCACAGATTTCCCCAAAGTACTTCAGAAGGCTTGGCAAGGTAAACACAGCTTTCTTCTTGGCTAAGACAGACACAGAAAACTTGTGACATTTTAAAGAAAATAGAAAGTCATGAAACACCTCGCCCACCTATTACAGCATTATTTCGAAAAAAAAAAAAAAAAGAAAGCAATCTGCTTTCAGGGTTCGGTGACTGTGCAAATACTGCTCTGATGCTGCTGAGATGTGTTCTCTTTTGCTCATAAGAGGAGAGCTGGCCCAGGCTTACAGAGGGTCCAATATCAGAGGTTGACCCCTACATATGGGGTTTAGGGGCTCTAGTTGGACTGGAGGAGCTTGGATATTTGGCTGGGATTTCCAGCAATGCAGGCAAGAGGTGTTGTGGGGAAGGCACCCTGAGAACCCTGCCTGAACTTGGAGACGTAAGAAAGTGAAGCTCTGAGTCAGGCGCTTGTGACCTCCCTGGGTCCGAGACACGAGAGGAGCTGCTTGGGCAGGGAGGTTTGGCTTGTGGTTCGAAAGTCCCAAGGCAAGATTGATGTCTTCCTGGGTCCAGGATTCTGGTGAGGCTGCAGGATGATGCAGAGATGGTCACAGTGGGGAGCCAGGAATCGGGGAGACCCTCCTTGACCCTTGCTGTGGCCTCTCCTAGGGCTCTACCCTAGCGTCCCAATCCAACCTGATTCCTTCCCAAGGGCTCTGTGTCAAGACACCACCCCCAAGTCAAGCTTCCACCCACATCCACCTCCTAATGACATGAGTCCATCATAACCTGAGACTTGGGGTTTAAACATCTGCACGAACCTGGGGAGTTCAACTTAATTTTAACCACACTTGTGGGGGAGGCCTTCTTTCTAAGCCTGGGTCCTGCTGGGGCAAGAGTAGGGGAGGGAGTGGGGAAGTGGTAGTTCAACTCGCAGGTCAAGATGGGCCTCAATTCCAGGTGGGATTTAGCGTAAGGAAGGAAGTCGGAGGGGATGGGGGTGTTGGTGATTGAGGTCATGGTGGGGTCTACGGGCAGGGCTGTGGGGCAGAGTTGCTGCAGGATAGGGTACACAGGGAACTCAGGGTTGCAGCAGGTGTTGGGGTTCTCAGTCCACAGGCTTACTGGATAGATTTTCCCGAGTCCCCAGTGACAGCTAAAATATCATCCAGTGGCTAAATGCTTACTATAGAGTTCTTTCCCCCAATCTTCTCTTGTAGGCATTGAAACTATAAAAATGCATTTCTGCGTGTCAGTGAGTTTCAGCCCTATAATTCTAGGGCAGGATGCTTACAAACACTTTCAAGAGCTGGACCATGAGCTTCAACTGGGCTTGCTTCCATGAAAAGCGAGCGGGGAATTCAGCAAAGCATTTCCCAGCTTGGCACCAATTAGAGCGAGCCGTATCATCTGTATCCAGTGCAGAAACCGTGAAGTTGGAGACAACTAGAGCAGAGCATTAACCCTAACCTTGGTCAGCTGACCCGCCCCCAAAGTCATCTGAAGGTGAACGACAGGTGCCACGTGTTACATTTCCATCATCAAATGCACAGAGGCCGGTTGTCCCCGGGGGATTGTTCCACCGGGAGTCTGCAGATACACGCAAGCGCTAGCCCTGAGGAAGAGAGCAGATCCGGGGAGGGGAAGGGGCGAGCAGACAGAAGTGGGGAAGCAGCCTCACCCTGGGTGCCTGCAGGGTGAGTCATGATGGCTACCTCCCCCGTATGCCATCACAAAGCCTACCCAGAGAAGTGACGATGAGGATGACATTGGCCAGAGACACAAGGCAACATGAATAAGGGGAGTAAACAAAACAACAGCAGAGATCACAAAAGATTCAAATGTTCAGATAGATAAAATCAGACACTCAGAAACAGAAAGTGAAAAATGACAAGACTAAACACAGGGGTAAAATCGAGTCATATGCACTGCAACAGGAAATATTTGTAAGTGGTGGTATTAGTTTGGGTGGGTTGCCATGGCAAAGCATCACAGGCTGGGTGCAACTCTGGGCCCAGATCTCCCTTTTCCCATGGACATATTGAACTGTGAACCCACCTCAATGCAGTCCAAGTTCATCTGGATGACCTATGTTGGCGATGACCCTGAGGAACGGGGAGTAAGGGAGAGGTAACAGAAGATGGTACAAAGACAATCTGAGGGAAAAGCACAGAAAAAATATTTAATAAGCAGAGATGTCCACAACAGGCCGACACAAGGATTTTTAATAAAAGCTTCTCATGGATCTCTTGTGGCAACAAAGCAACAAACAAAAAACGAGCCTGTCTGGAGAATGAAGTCACAGCAAAACAAAGCATGGAATGAAGCCGTGGATGCTGCTACCCTGCAGCCCCTCGCCTGGGATCCCTGGAGATCATCACAGGCCAGAGGCGAGAGGTGTGGGTTGATCATAACTCCTGATGGCCAGAGGCAGAATTTTCAGTAAAAAGAGAAAAGGTGCATTCCTTGGCGCTTGCCCTAAAGTCCCGTCTTGCTGCCGGATCCTGGGACTCTCTCCTTGGTCTTAGATTGTGTGCCAGGGACAAGAGGATCCACAGCTGTACGTAGTGCACAGTTGTCTTCTGCCATCTTGCACGGGGACTCTCTTATGAAAAATATCAGCTGGCTACTCTGTGCATGTGTGTGCACACGTGTGCAAATGTGCTCACAGTCCAGGGCACAGAGTTGATTCAATTTACCTTGAATCTGTCTGCCTCACTGGCAAAGAATTTATGAATCCTAATGGAAACAGAGAGGGAAGGAGGAGCCAGCAGCCCCACTGGCTGGGTTTCAGAGCATGCGTGTTTGGAGGGGAGAATGACATTGTAGGGCACGGCTGTCAGATGAAGCGAAATAAGAAGAATGAGAAAAGGGAGGAAGAAGTTATGAAACCGGTCTGCCCCTCCTGTTTTCCCACTTTCCCTGTGGCACTTAAGGCTCTGAAATAAAAGTCGCCTTGCTCCCTGTGACTCCATGCATTCTGTGTGCAGTGATTCCAACGGGCTCGGCGTGGCGCAGCTCACGTGCAGCCAGCTGTGCCACCTTTGTCTGGGGGGGATTTTCAGCTGCTGAGCTCACAGCCTGTGATCATGACTGAGAGGTGAGGAGGCCACATTCCGGCACCTGCTCCTTGACCCCTGAACCGGTCTTCTTCACTTCGGCCCCCGAGTGTGCCTATGTGGGTTTCTCTACAGCAGCCAGTTCTCTGACCTCTGCCAGCTGCCGTACGGTTCAGCTGTGGCTCTATGGAGCCCTCCACAAGTCCAGGGTCTTCTCCCACAAGGCTGCCTCTCCTTCAGCACTGGCAGTCCTGGGACTCCCAGTTACAAGGCAAGGGCTTCCAAGACCCTTCCTTCGGTTCAATAGTTTGGGCAGGTGGCGCACTTGCTATTGATGTATTTTAAAGGACTCAACTCCAGAAGGACAAAATGGAAGGGGTTCACAGTGTGAGCTCTGGGGAGGCCTTCTGTGCCTTCTCCAGGGGTGCCGCCGAACGTGTTCACCCACCTGGAAACACTCCAAGCCCCATGGCTCAGGGCTTCTGTGGGATTGTGGTTCTTGGGGGGCACAAATGACTCCATCCACGGCCACTAGTGATGAACCCAGCCTCATGCTGCTGTGTTTCTTGAGGCTGGGTGTGGAACAGACAGATCCAATGTTCTCATCACATGGTTGGACACGGACAGACATTGCTGTAGCCTGGGAGCCACCAAGGTTCAATGTGTGACTGTCAATTCAGATAATCATGGCCAGAGACTCCTCTCGGGAGTCTCCAGGGTACTGGGCGCTTTGTGGCAGGAACTGCAGGGACTCCTGGGCAGTTTCTTGGGGTAGACTTCTAGGGGGGCACTTCAGGAGGGCCTTGGGAAGGAGGGGCCATTCCAGCTGCCTCCTGGGATGCCTGCATCCGGGATGCAGGACCTGCAGGTGAGTCCCAGCTTCATTTCCCATTCCAGCTTCCTGTTAATGCGTCCCCTAGGGGGCAGAGGTGATGGCTCAGGCATTTGGGTCTTTCCAGCCATGAGGGACATGCAGTCTGAGCTCGTAGCTTTGGCCTGGCCCAAGCCTGGCTGTTGTGGATACCTGGGGAGTGAACCAGCAGATGGGAGAGCTGTTTGTCTTTCAGTCTGTGTCATGCAAATAAATAGAAACAAAGCAAGTTTAAAAAGACCCCTGAAACTGAACTCATAGGAAAACAGAATCAGAAGTTGATTGCATTTACTCTAATGTATATTATGAAAAACTGATGCATGGAATTCAATTTTTTTTATATACCAAAACAAATTTATCTTTCGATTCCATTTCTAACAACCTTTGGGAGTTCTCTTGTATTTCTTATTAGATCATAACATCTCATACCTATGTGACTTCCACCAAGCCCCCAAACTGTGTCTTTTTTTTCCCCCTCATTTATCACATGGAGACATTAAGATTATAGCAGCATTTACTCAATTAATTAATTGAATTAATTAATAATCCACAGCTCTCTACTAGGCTTTGCATCAGCACGCTGGGACCCGGTCTGTTCTCTGCAGTCACGGAAGGGGAGATGTCAGGGCACACCTTACCCATAGTGCTTTGCACTGGCAACATCTAGAATCCTGGTGTGTAAATGAGGTCAGCTGGAACAAATGCCGCCCCTTCCCCTTCGCGAAAGTGCTGTCTCCGTGACCTGTGACGGCTCCACCTGAGTGGGTCCAGCTGGGGGAATTCCAGGCACTGGTGTTGGTTCATTATCATTCACCTCACAATCTCGAGGTTCCAAACACGATGATGATGGACCATGTGTGGTCCAAGGACAAGTCTGGGGCAGGAAGCGGAGAAGGGGATATCTGGGTTAGCAGAGCCTCTGCTGATGGCCGAGGACCCAGTGTCATGATGAAACATCGCATCACCGATCGGACCCCACTCTGTGCGGAAGACAGAAGGAGCGTCTTTGTTAGCTTAAACACAAGGCGAGAAGCGAAGGAGAGCGACGCTTTGGAGAGGACAGAAAGGGTAGTGAGGGTAGTGTGGGAGAAAGAATTTTTGACACTGCTAGATCTAAGGAGCTGGGGACATTCCTGGTCTTCCTGGGTTTGGTTTCCCGGCTTCTGTCTCCCATTCCAGGCATTCACTGGTCTTTTCAGAAGTTAGTAACACTCCAGGAGGCACAATGAGGCAACAGAGAGTGGCCAGAAATGAACGATCTGACAAAGGGATAGAATGTAATGGAATGACTAATGAGGAAACCAACCATTTTTGTCTCACTAGATATTTGCAGTTCAAGATAAATGATGTTTCTGCGAGGTGGCAGGATCTGTTAACGGGTGTGCCTGACCTTACAATGGAATCCCCGACCCGTAACCCCATGGCATTTTGGAAATGGCATAGTGGACACGTAGAGTTATCATTGCACTCACACTCAGCAGCCCCACGCTCTGCTGAGCGACAGTGGATTCCCCTCGCGCCCTTGGGGTGACCACGGGGCCAGCTGCGAGCGGTGCCAGCCACGGCAGAGGGGATCAAGTTTACATGTCACCAGCTTAGGAAAATATCCCAATTCAGAGTGGATTTTCTGCTGCACACATGTCTGTGATATCATAGTAAAGCTGCAAATCATAAATCAAACCGTTGTCCCAAAAAGGGACTTCAGAAATAACCATGGAAAATGGAATTGAAAGATAAATTTGGTGCAAAATTTCTGAAAACCATGCATAGGAAGGCTTTTCAAAAAGGTCATGAAAAATATGAACTTTAAGAAAAATCATGCCTGCATTTCAAAAATTTTTTGCTCCAAAAATAAAAATTACGTTTTAATTTCAATTTCCATGAAATTTTTGAAGTATGTTCCTATGCTGGTTGCTCACACCATCTGAAAAGGTATCAAGAGAGACGTGATAGACATAGTTTTGGACGAGCCTGGAGCACACCCCCTCCATTCCACACCCTTCCTCATAGTGGGGAGGCGTCTTGACTGGGCTGAGTTCTTCTCTCAAGCATACACATCTGCTCTGTGGCGGCCACATCTGGGCTTGGCCAGAGTCCTGGGGAATAACAGCACCCAAAATAACAGCACAATGAACTCCACAGGGGATGGAAGCTGGAGGTAGGTTGCTTGCGTATTTGTATATTTGTTAAGCAACAAGAATTCTTCTTTCCATCTCAAATGTAAGCCTGTTGCTGTTGGCGTGGTGCTGACATGGTGACGACTTCCTGTGGTAACCACCGATGCCATTTCCTTTGCAGCGTACAGGTAATTACTGCCCTGCGCGTGCACTCATCCCTTTTCCTGCGATGTCCACATGTTTCCGATTCAGAGATGGTTTGTACAGACACTTGGTAACTCCCATCCTACCTCTCTCAGGAAATGAACGGAGCTAAGAAATCTGTTTGGCACAGCACTTCCTTAGCAGGAGTTTGCTGGCTGTCTTCATGTCCACTTCTAAAGTGAACATACACTTGGAATGAAAGAACACCAAAACATTATACTAAATCACTCTTATGATTAGGCTAATATTCAGAGCATCAATAATTTTGCTTTTACTTTAAAGCTTTACTGATTTTTTTATTTGAAAGGCAGAGTTAGAAAAGAGAGGGACACACACTCACACGTATCTTCCTTCTGTTGGTTCACGCCCATCAGCTGGAGCTGGGCTGGTTTCAAGGCAGAAGGTTCCTGTGCGAGTCCCACATGGGGTGGGGAACACTAGGACCATGCTTCCAGGCACAAGCATTACCCACGACAACACTACAATGCTCTCAGTTTCTGTGTTTTTAAAACAACTTCTTCAGATAATTAATCTCTTTGGAATAGAGGTATTTCCATCATCTGTGGAAAAAAACACTTCAAAATCTCCAGTGGCTGCTTGAAACCTCAGGTAGGCCTGACACCACAATTCCTTCCTAAACATAGGCAACTATGGCGAAGCTTTCCAAATTAGGCACAGTAAGGCAGCAAAAGCTGTAAGATATTGTAAGGCAGAAGAATGACAACACTACTGTGCAATGTTATGTGAACAGTTAATTAACCAAGACAAACGTAGCATTTTGGATTGGAGGTAACTACAACCTTGGAAGTGACACCTGCAGAATTGAGGAGGGGTGGGCAGTGCTGTGTGCCTCTCTTCCCAAGTGGTCCTGTGATTATCCAGGATGTGACAGCCCAGACAACAGAAAATGGGACAGTGAGGCTAGGTCTTCTGAAGCATTTCTGGGACATGACCATAACCTGACCTTTGTCATAACCTTGGGTTCTTGGAAAGTTTCGAAAGGGGAATGACCGTGCTTTATCACAAGATGGTATCTCATTCCAGGATGAAATTTTACTTTTACTTTACAGCTCAGGCATAAGCTGATTGTACCAAATTGTTTTCTGAAAATGGGTTTGGGAGAACCTATTTGCCTGGTTCTGTCATTTCTACTAAGCAGGATGTATTGAAGTGCACGATGTTTAAGTTGGGTATCTGTGTTACACTCCACTCCAGTTGATTGGATGATTTGTGTTGTGCACTGATGTGAGCTTGGTTGATTGAATGGTTCGCATCATGTGCCCGTGCTCTCTTAGCCGACTGGATGATCATTGCTTAAGAACCCCTGAACAAGGCTGATCGCAGTTGCTCCCCTTTTCCACGTGTGGTAGAATGGGGCAGTCCACCAGTTGGCATGGGCTGGTGAATAAAGACTCTTCAGCTTTGAAGAGTGTGCCCTCTACCCTTTTCTGGGATAGAATTGGTCATTTTGCAACATGTAATATGTGGAGAACACTTAGGGATGGATGACACTGACTTAACTGCTTCATTTGTGATGTTGGCCAATGACCACGTACAACTCCACTCTGAGACTTTGTGTTTGCCCCTAGTTATTGCGGCACAGACACGGGTCTTGGAGCTGGGCTTCTGGGATACTCTAGAAGCCCTTAGGACTTGTTGCCTGCACCACGAGGTATAGCCCACATTAGCACGCATCCTAGACTACCTAATCTGCTGACCACATGTGTGAATGTGGTCAGCAGTTCATGTTTTCTTCTTCCCATGCCACCTTTGGCTCCACTAGCTCTTCCCTCCTTTTCTGTCTGGTTGTTGGAGCTGCCTGTAGAGCCTGCTTGGATTCTGTCTGTGAAGAGACCCAGAGAGCAGCCAATAGTCTAGACACAGGGATGAGAAACAATGGGGAAATGTTGATACAACAACACCGGCTTGATATGGAATTTCCCTAAGAGCTTTGACAATAGTTGGAGTAACCCAGGGGGAGAAGCAGTACCGTGTAGAGGTCAATGTCACAGGCTGTGCACTAGATCAGAGCCTGGTCAGCTTGCTCAGCTGAGTGACCCTCAGCAGGTCCCACCAATATGCCAGAAGTATCTATCAGAGAGCACAGAGGGAGGTAGGGCAAAGTGTGGCCAAGAAAGACACTGGTGACCCTCTCTCTATATAGAACAAACCTTGGCAGTTACCCACATACCAAAACAGCTTCTCCCGAGATAAGCAAGCCATGTGAGGACCCACAGGGCTTGATTATTAGTTTGAAGATAGGTGCACTGAGGAAAACAGGAAGAGAAGGATTGCTTAAGTCACCTCTCCCCAGCTCTGAAGAATACAGCATGGATAGTTTTTACGTGGGGGCAGGGATAGCACATTAAATCCAGACTTTAGGCTTGATGCGCCAGGCCCACCACTGCACAATCAGTGCCCATGGGGAGTGCCAGGCCACTACTGTACAATCCAGAGCCTATGGGGAGTGCCAGGCCCACCACTGCACAACCCAGTGCCCATGGGGAGTGCCAGGCCCACCACTGCACAACCCAGTGCCCATGGGGAGTGCCAGGCCCACCACTGCACAACCCAGTGCCCATGGGGAGTGCCAGGCCCACCACTGCACAACCCAGTGCCCATGGGGAGTGCCAGGCCCACCACTGTACAACCCAGTGCCCATGGGGAGTGCCAGGCCCACCACTGTACAACCCAGTGCCCATGGGGAGTGCCAGGCCTCCACCTCCAGGCTAGTACTGTTGATGAACGTCACTCCAAACTGGTGGAGGCGTTGCTGTAGAACTCCCAAACTGAGTTCATCTGCCTGACATGCAGAAATCCAATTACTGACATTGGGTGGTGGAGGAAAGCAGGTGTTTATTGCAAAGTGTGGAGCAAGGAGCCAGGCAGCTAATGCTTAATTCTTTGGTTCCCTGAGGAGTTAGAGGTGAAGGTTCTTGCAAATTGAAATTGGGGCTGAGAGGTGCTTGGGCAGCTTGTGTCCAAATTCCTGGTTGGTCAGTGGAGCGTGTGACCTTTCTCTGGTGGCTCAGTGACGTGTTCTTTAAGGAATTTATGACGGCCTGAGGGGTGGGAGGGACTCCAGGTGGCCTGGAGGTGACATTCTGTCAGACCTGGAAATCCCCTATACAAATTACTTCGGACAAAACTGGCCATCAAAGTTCTTATGTATTGGAGAAGCAAATGACTCCTTGGGTTTGGTGATAAAAACTTGTAAGGCCAGCTGTGTTGTGGGCTAAGGAGTTGATTAGCATTTGTTAAGCTTGGCTCCTGCAGGAAATGGGCTTGGAGGCTAGTGGTACCTGGTCTGTCAGACTCACTAGCATCCGATTGTTCTGCTAGAGGCTTGGGGGAAAAATATATATGGCTGAATAAAGGGAGGCCAGAGAGAGACCTCTTCCACCACTACTGGTCTCCTGTCGGTGTCTGATTCCCTGACCCTCGCCGTGTCCATGCTCCCGGCTCCGCAGGACGGGACACAGCTGGATCACTGCCTCACTGGAATTCCTTCTGATAAAGGGCAGGCAAGGACACTGTGGGTTGAAGGAGATAGGCAGGAGACTGCGACCTGCTTTTGCGTCATGGGGTGCAGTTTCAGTACCAGCCGACTGCCTTTGAGCCCTGCTTAGCCACCAGTGGTCCACTCCACCAACCCTCCTCAAACCCCTGGCAGGTAGCCTGACTCCAGCTGCTGAGGAGCAGAGCGGGAAATGCGAGTGAGGCCCTCGCAGAGTAAAGTCCACAGTGTGAGACTCCATAAAGCTCCAAGGTCTTTTCCTGAGGCCTTCAGGTGGAGCCTCCAGACATGCCCTGCTCATGCACCTGCTTCCTGGCATGTCACTAGAAGACTTAGGTGAGTTTGGGAGGCATGCCCCAAGACTGTACAGGGCCCAGTGACAATGGAACCCAGGGGTGACTCAGATTAGTGTGGTTGGGTGGCCATAGGGCTGCCTCATAAGACACTAGGAAACGGTGTCTTAGGATTCAGTGCTGGGCAGATGAAACCCAACACTGGCAGATTCTTTTTTTCCTCAATGAATTTGTTAACTTCAAAATTTACTATGAAAGAGAGACAAAGACACAGAGACACTGAGCTTTCCATCTATTGGTTCACTTTCCAAATGCCTGCATAATTGGGGCTGTGAGTCAAAATCTGCAGCCCAAAATTCCATCTGGGTCTCCCACGTGGATGTCAGGGACCCAAGGACTCCGAACCATCATCTATTTCCTGCTGGGATATGCATTAATGGGAGGCTCAGAAGCAGTGGTGGGACAGGGATGCAAATGCTTTGAGATGCAAGCATCCCAACAAGGGTTTAAAGTGCTGCAGCAACACGGGGAGCAAGAGTCCAGTGTGCCCCCGCCCCACGACCAGGCCTGTAGACACTCCGGACTTCAAGTGGTGAGACTTAAATCCCAGTCAGCATTATGTGTGGCTGCCGTGCTGTTGGCCTGTGTGTCCAGCCCAGTCGCAGCAAGTTCAGACCAACAAGATGCTGTGGTCTTGGTGGATTGCAGACTCTAAATGTGGATCTGGCATGTGAAATTGGTAGCTGTGGGGCTTGCCATCTGGCTCTACTTCAGCCAGATCTCCCACGTGGCTTCAGGAACCCACTTTCTGCTGCTTCCTTAAGCACATTAGCAGGAGCTGGTTTGAAAATGGAGCAGCTGGGATTTCAGCTAGTACCCATGTTGGGATGCTATCACTGCAGATGGTGGTCTTAACCCACTGCACCACAACACCAGCCCAAAGACAGAAGATTTTCAAAGCTGAAAAGGAATGAACAATGACATACAAACTGTTGCCAATTCAACTGACAGTGAGTTTCTGGACAGAACGCCTATTATGACTATTATACCCAGCAAAGTGATGTTTTACATATGAAACACACATAAAGACATTCCCAGATAC
Organism: Ochotona curzoniae; assembly: GCF_017591425.1. NCBI lineage: Eukaryota > Metazoa > Chordata > Mammalia > Lagomorpha > Ochotonidae > Ochotona > Ochotona curzoniae. The sequence goes on along the minus strand of NW_024465405.1, from coordinate 3,063,086 downwards.
ACAAAAACTGAGGAAATTTATTGACAACAGATCTTTCAAAAAATGCTAGGAGATACTTCAAACTGAAAAAAAGAGATGGTAATGAGTAAGAATAAAATATCAGGAGACCAAAATGTAGGCCATTCTGCTCAGTGAAGTAAGTCAATCCCAAAAGGACAAATATATACTCTTTCTGATATAAGACAACTTTCTTTCAAAATAGAAAACAAAAAGATATAAAGGTAAGTAAGTATATACTTGTCATCTCACAAATGAAGGATGTACCAGAGTACCAGGAACCAAAGGTGACCACACGTAGCTCTGCTGCTAAAATACAGCTTGACAGCAAGATTCTAGGGCCTTCTATGTAGCTGCAGTGTCATGATGCTGGAGTCGAGGCTGCAGCCAAAGGACTCTGTTACTGTAAAACGGAGGGGGTAATCGGAGCGAGGAAGCCCATCGTCTGCGGACCTGTCAAATGGAAAATAAGAATTTTTTTAAAAAGTAGGAGTAGCTGTACAGATGATTTCAGAATGATGCACTACTATAAAAATATGTCATCCACACAATTTTCATTGTGTATATAGTAACCTCCACAAATAGCAGAAAATGTAATATCTGTCTTTTTTGTGTTTGGCTTATTTCACTTAGCAATCTCTGATTTCATCCATTTTGTTGTAAATGTCAGGATTTCATTCCTTCTTTACAGCTGAATAATATTCCACAGTTTGTATATACCACATTTTTATCCAATCATAAGTTAATGGACATCTACATTGCTTCTCTGCTATTGTGAGTTGAGCTGTTATAAACATATATCTTTTTTATATGTTGATTTCCTTTCCATTGGATGTATTCCCAGGAGTGGGATAAGTGAGTCATACGGTAGATCTATTTTTAGTTTTCTGAAGAGTGTACATATTGTTTTTCATAATTGATGCACCAATTTACATCCCCCAAATAGTGAATTAGAGCACCTTTGTTCTTCACAGCCTCACTTTGACTAATGGGCATTTAGCGCCAGCTGAGGTGACGTGGTGTGTCATGTCCCCTGATGGTTGTTGGGCCTGCTCTAGCTGAGGTGACGTGGTGTGTCATGTCCCCTGATGGCTGGTGGGCCTGTTCCAGCTGAGGTGACATGGTGTGTCATGTCCCTGATGGCTGGTGGGTCTGCTCCAGCTGAGGTGACGTGGTGTGTCATGTCCCTTGATTGTCCCTTGATGGCTGGTGGGTCTGCTCCAGCTGAGGTGACGTGGTGTGTCATGTCCCCTGATGGCTGGTGGGTCTGCTCCAGCTGAGGTGACGTGGTGTGTCATGTCCCCTGATGGCTGGTGGGTCTGCTCCAGCTGAGGTGACGTGGTGTGTCATGTCCCCTGATGGCTGGTGGGTCTGCTCCAGCTGAGGTGACGTGGTGTGTCATGTCCCCTGAGGTGAAGTGATGTGTCATGTCCCCTGAGGTGACATGGTGTGTCATGTCCCTGATGGCTGGTGGGCCTGCACATTTCTTGGCTCCCTCTATTTTGTTCTCGTCCACTTCTCAATTGGATTGTTTATTTTGTTGTTGAACTTTCTGAGCTCCTTCTATGCTTTAATAGTCATTTTTTTTTTTTTTGGATGCATGGTTTCAAATAATTTCTTGTAGTCTGTTGAACGCCTCCTCACTTTGTGAACTGTTTCCTTTGCTGTGTAGAGGCTCCTTAGCTTGGTGTAATTCCATGTGCCTCTTTCATTGCTTGTGCTTCTGTGGTCTTACCTAAGACGCCTTTGCAGAATGTCTCCTGTGTTTTCATGTAGTAATTCGATGACTTGGGGTCTTGGGTTTAGATCCTTGATTTGCTGTGAGTTAATTTTTGTGTAAGGTGTAAAGTAGCGGGAATGTTTCAGTCTTGTGCATGTGGAAATCCAAATTTTCCCCACATTGTTTGTTGAATACACTGTCCTTTCTCCAGGGAATGAGTTCAGCTTCTTTGTCAAACATCAGTTGGGTGTAGACATGTGAGTCGGGTGTGGACATGATTTCTGGGGTTTCTATTCTGTTCCGTCGCTCTGGATATCTAGTTCTGCGCTGGTCCTCGGCTGTTCTGAGTGTAACAGCCCTCTAGTAAATCCTGAGATGTCTCTGGCTTTGTTTTCATTGTTCAAGATTTCCTCTGCTACTTGGGGCCTTTCATGTTCCCACATGAATTATAGGATTTTTTCCCCTCGAATTCTGTGAAGGATTTCCTTGGGATTCTGATTGGGATGGCACTGAATCAGTGACTTGCTCTGGCAGTACGGGCATCTTACTAACATTGATTCTTCCCACCCATGGATTTGGAAGATTTGTCCTTTTTTGCTTTGGGTGTCTTCTTTTTCATTTCATTAAAACTTTGTAATTTTCATTGTGGAGACTTTTCATATCCTTATTTGCATTCAACCCATGGCATTTACTTTTTTTTTTTTTGGTAACTATTACAGATGGGACCCAGCCAGAGCATTGTCGGTATGTCAGAATGTTACTGATGTTTGCGCAGTGATTTTATATCCTGCAGCTTTACTGAGTTCTTTTCTAAGTTGTAATAATTTCTTCACGACATCAATAAAATCAATTTAAAAATCAAAAGCAATAAAGTGAGATGAAGAAGCTCATTATATAATGCTAAACATTTGAAAAGGAGCCACGATTGTAAAGAAATATATACATTCAATATTGGAGTGCCCAAATATATAAAGAATATATTGATAGAGTTAAAGGGAGAGGTAGACTACAATAAAATGACTTAACATTCTACTTTCAGTAATGAACAAGTCGTCCAGATCTACTCACGTTATCGATACAACCTTCCACCCGACAGCTGAGGAGCGCACGTCCTGAGCCCTCACGGAGGAGGTGTTACGGTGGGGCGCGGAGCACAGCTCCAGACATCTGGAAAAAATGAACATTATGCTGAGTGTCTGCTGACAACCGTGCAATAAAACTAGGAACTCTGTAAACACATGGAAGTTAAAGGTCTTACTCTGGAACAAACAGTGGATCAAGAGAATGAAATTTAAAATTTTTCTGGAAATGATTGAGAAAAAAACTTCAATATACCAGTATCTGTAAAATTCAGCAGAAGCAGTATTAAGAGAAAATGTCAATAACAATCAGCGCCTACATCAAAAACACAGAAAGATCTCAAATATGAGACTTATTGCTATGCCCCAAGGAGCTATAAAAATAAAGTCAAAGAAACAATAAATAATAAAACTCAGAGCATAACAAATAAAGCAGGAGAAACACAAAAAATGATGAAATTAAGAGCTTATTTTTGAAAAGATAAACAAAATGAACAAGCCCTTAGACAGAATAAGAAAATAAGAAAGAAGAGTGAAATTATTAAAGTTAGAAATGACATGACTGACACCACAGATACAAAGGATAATTAGCATAATTATGGACAATTATATGTTAACAGATTTGATAATCTAGCCGAAATGGACAAATTCTTGGGTACATGCGCCCTACCGAGATAAAGTCAGGAAGAGCTAGGATAACTTAACAGACCAATAACGAACAGTGAGATAAAATCAGTAATGATAATGAAAAAAAGTCTCCCATCCAAGACAAGCTCAGCAGCAGACGCCATCACTGCTGAATCCCACCCAACATTTGCAGAAAAGCTAAAGGCAAATCTCAAACTATGCCAGAAAAAAAAAAAAAGAAGGTATTGGTTTAAATTCGGTAAGTGAGGTCAGTAGTACTCGGATAGTGACCCCAGACAAAGACATGCCGAAAGAAAAAGCAAACAAACAAAACTGCAGGCCAATATCCTGGACAAACACAAATGCAAAATCCTGAGTGAAATACCAGCAACCTGAGTCCACAAGCCCATGCGCAAGACGCTTTGTTGAGATCCGATGGGACTCCTCCCACAGATGGAAGCTTGGCTCAACACGCACGCAGCAAAGCACGTGACAGTGGAATGCTGAACCAAAATCACTTGGTCATGTGACACCCTGGGCAACTGCTTCCCGCACAGCTTGATCCTTGTTTCCTGCTTGGGCTTGGCCAGGGCCACGCCAACTGCCTCTGCAGTTACCCCTCATGGACAACACACTCCTTGGTCATGGCAGGTGTCCAGCAGTTTCCACCAACCTACCCCATACCCCTCTGTGGGTCTCAGTCCTCCAAGGCCTGTGCCTCTGGCTCTTCCTGGCAGAGTAACAGTGGCAGCTAGAAGTGGGCCAGGCTTACTTGAGCACAAAGGGGAACGCGGCCTGGCTAATAATTTATGTGGAGTTTCTACTGCTCAGATGGGAACGCATGATTCAGCTGTGAACCGGAATAAAATATGCAAATTCAGCACTTGGTCACGCACACAGGGCATGTGCTGTGCTTCCGAGGCAACAGAACCCGGGTCCACTGAAGTTCTACAACGGGAAGACAGGGAGAGGTTGGTCATTTCTTCTGCCTGCAAGTCCACGGAGACTGTTAGGAGCCTCAACTGTGTTTTATCCTTGGTCCTGGCCATGGGCGACATCCCTTCGGGCTGACAGCAGCAGAGGAGACAAGGCTGGCACTTGGGGAGAGCTGGCCCAGCCTGTGGTCTGCGCCCTTTCTGCTCCCATCCGTCCATCACTGGTGCTGTCCGGATATCAACACAGCCCCTTGTGTGACTTCCTGTTGTGTCCGGTCTGTGGAGCTTTCACTCTGTGGAGTTGTCACTGAGAAGTGGCCGGTGCTCACCCGTGCACCCCCAGTCTCCAGTTAAGGACCCATCTGGACCCGTCCTGGCTTCCCAAGGTGCCCCAGCCCGGACTCCCCTGCGGCTTGCTGCTCCCTTTGTCTCTCATGCCACATGGAGCTGGTGTGGTTGCACCTGCAGGCTGGGCAGTTCCCATCTCATGTATATAGCAGCTGCTCTTTCACAAAGAAGTCTGTGAAATTGAGAAGTAGGGGCCAGCAGGTGCCCCTTCTATCAGGGAGGGCCGCTGTGATGGAGCCGTCTCCTTCCTGGAGCCTTCAGCGTCCCGGGGAGCAGTGAGCTCAGACCTGCCTGACAGGACGATGGATAGGAAAGTCCGGGACAAGGGGTGCTGTTCATACTTACATCACAAGAGCTGTGTCCGGCCATGGGCACCAGGACACGGGCTGCTCGTTAAGATACTCAAGTGCTTCTGCTCCACATCCTGAATCGCCTCCTTCCCTGCCCTCAGCTCTCCCTGTCGTTCTTGCTCAGCCCTGCTCCTCCTCCCTCCATCCTGTGACAAAAGGATTCATGCCTGGGAACATTTTGGAGACTCACAATTTTCCACTTTTGCTCCAAATCAGACACGTTTTTTCTTCAGCATTAACCTCAATGATAAAAATTAGAAAATGCAGAAATTGAAAGCAGCCACTTTAGGCAATTTCTCCTCCCATCCCTCTGTGAGTGTGGATGATGGGTTTTTACCTTCTGGGTGAGCTGAGCTGAATATAACAGCCCTGATGCTGTTTGTGCAGACAGAACATTTCACGTGGTGGAAGGCAGCTAAATTATGTGTTATGAAATTTCCCGAAGCTGCAATCAAAAGAACGTGTAATTAAGCCCTGGCATTATCGGAGGACAGAAAATATTTTTCTTCCAACTCTCCTATGGCTTAAAAGCTGTTCAGGTAACATGTAAACATTTCGGAAATGATGGTCAAATGGTGAATGCAGACTGAAGAGCGTGGTCACACAGCTGTGGGTGAGAACCTGTTCGACAGCTCTTCTCTGGACCGCAGACGCTCCCTTCCCTGAGGTCCCCCGAACTTGGGGACAGGTGCAGAAGCCCCCACCCAGCTCACTGCCTGGAATGAAGGCGCTTTGGCCTTGAGGTCCCGCCTAGTGGAGTGTAATTGGTGGTGAAGTCCTGGAGTTGCTGGCTCAGGGAGTGTCTACCTCCCTGAAGTCTGTGGGATGACCTTAACAGAACAACAACACACAAGCAATAAATGAGAACCCTTCTACTGAGTGAGGGGTGACCCATCCATCAAACATCTGGAGGCTTCAAAACAGCAGTATCTTAAAAAGGAGGGGCTTACGCTGGTTCCCACAGTGGGCTAAACTACCATGTGATGCAGCCATCCCCTGTTGGAATGCTGGGTCGAGTCCTGGCTGCTCTGCTTGCTACTCAGCTTCCTGGTGATGCAGGAGGGGGGGTGGCCGATGATGATGATGGGCCTAGTGCTTGGGCCCCTGTCACCCTGTGGGGAGCCCAGGATGGAGTTCTTGTCTCTTGGCTGCAGTCTGGATCCGGCTCAGCTGTTGTGGACATCTGGGGAGTGAAGCAGTGGATGGACGACCTCTTTCTCCCTCTGCCTCTCAGCTGCTCTATCTTTCAAATAGATACAGGGTGCTGCTTGCTCTGAAGACCCGGGAGCCGGGCACTGCAGGCACTGCTTGGCCTGGGGCCGCTTCGCTCCACTGCGTCTTTGCCTCGTGCCCTCTTCCCAGAGCTGCCTTCTTCCCGCGTCTTCCCTCTCTGCCTTTCTCTTCTCCCTTGGGACACTGCCCATGGACTTGGGGCTCTATCCCTGCAAGATATGCAACTCAGGTACTTGGGCCATCTTTTTTAAATCTTATTTTTGATGATGAATGCACAGTTGAGAGGGATGCATGCCCATGTGGACCACTGCTTAGGGTGGGAGGGGTCGAGGAAAAGAGGACGGCAGATGAGACCATTGGTCCCAATTATTTCTTCACTTTCTGCAGTTTTCAGTTTTCCCAGGCACATAAGCAGGAAGCTGGACCTGAAGTGGAGCAGCCAGGGCTCGTAAGGGTGCCCAGAAGGGATGCTAGTATCACAGCTGGTGGCTTTAACCCACTATGACACTACACTAGCTGTGTCACATGGGCATTTATAACTGGTCAATTACACTCTTCCAATAAAGGGAAGGTGAAAGTTTTAATAAGTGGCCTTCATTTTTATAAACCACAAACTAAAGTAGTAAATAAGTAAGTAAATAAATAAATAATAATAAAATGAAATCTTATTGGCAGGACATGTGTTTTAAGACGCAGCCTGTTGTTCAGGGGGCCAGTGTGTTCTGTGTGTGATGGAGTGGCCAGGGCGGCATGCGGCTCTGGCCGGCCGGCCTTCCCTCTGCAGCACCTGGCTGACATCCCAGCCTGTCGCTTCCATGTCCTTCCCTGCACTAGCCAGCTGCTTCGGCCGGACATGAGGAGCACTTGAAGGAACCACCAAGGAGGAAGACGTCTCACTCTCAGGCCTTCCTCACCCAGGAGCAGCTTGTGAAGGAGTGAAATACAGCCAGCCGAGCTCATTCGTGTTTTTCAGCGTTTCTGATGTGCTGGCAAGACCCAAATGAATATGTGCTTACAAGCTACAGATGCAAACTGTCATTTGGGAACTTCTGCATGGCAGTGAAATGTATTTATATTTATGTGTTTAAAAGGAGCTGCACAATATGAAGAGGAATAGTAAAATGCATAGTAATCATGCCAAGTTTTATATTTGCTTTACTTAAAATCACACCATGGCAAGTCGAAAAACTGCGGAAGACAGTTTATTGCATTTATTACTGCCCTTCCCCACCCCTCTCCACCTCCAAGGAGACTCACAAGGCAGGTAGTGTCCCCTGCTGGGAGCTGCGTCCCAGGCTCTGATGAGTCAGCGAGGGGCGTGTCCCCCCACCCAGTCAGCTTGTGAGAGCCTTGTAGCATGCACAGGGCGGCTTCTGCAGAGCCTGGGCAGTGCCCGCAGCCGTGAGGTGGTAAGGTCTTGGCAATCTCCTCGCCTCTCTTCGTCCGTGAGTACCTGTTCCTTGGCTGTGGTTATGCAGCATCAGCCAAGTTCCTGGCGTGATGTTTTAGCCCACCTGTCAACACTGAGTGTGGTATTTTTAAGCTATGTGTGAGAAACTGACCATTAAACAGGTATTGCCTCCCTTTTTGCTGCCTTCAACTGTATGCTAACTGGATTTGTCAGAAGTAATCAGTTGAGTAGAAGCAATAAAACAATAAAATAAAGTAGCTTGAAGGCATTGAAACACTTCAGGGGAAGCTCAGTGTCTTGACTTCTTTTATATATATATATTTTTTTAATTACATTGTATTATGTGACACAGTTCTATATAGGCACTGGGATTCCCCCTACCCCCCCAACCCTCCCCCTATGGTGGGCTCCCTCCCCACCCCCCCCGTTGCATAACCACAGTTCAGGTTTAGTTGAGATTCCTTCATTGCAAGCATACACCAAGCATAGAGTCCAGCATCTCATTGTCCAGTCAAGTTCAGTGGCTTTTTGGGGAGACCCTCCCCGGTCCGAAGGCAGAGCCAACAGAGTAGAATCCTGGTCAATTAAAAGCCCCAACATAACATCAGCAACAATATATAACGTTAAGGGATAAATTGACAAAGTATTGAGCAGCCAATTTGTCAAAATTGGATGCATGGTCTTAACAACTTTCTGTGACTATTTCAATGACATTTCAACAATTAAGGTGTGAAACAGTTTTAGGAAGGGTGTGCAGAGAAATCTTCCATACCTTGGTGAGGAGTACTTAATCCCCGTGTCCTACCTAGTAAGGTGTGTGTGAGTCCATGCTGACCAAGCCTTCCTGTTGTTCTCTGCCTATCCTTTCCAATTTGTGAGTGTGTGTGTGTGTGTTGGGGCGGTGGGCTCTGGAGCGTCCCTCATGGTCATTGCAGAGAGGGTGGGGACCCGAAGTTGGAGCCAAGTAAGAACCAGAGACAGATCCTCTTCCTAGTCCTGAAGGGAGTTTTCTGTTCTTCTGTTTCTGAAGACTGCTCAGTTTTCCTGGTTGTTGTTCAGATGGCCTTGGATCCTATGATGAAGGATTCAGTTTCTTCCATCCCGTGTGGTAGGTCCAAAGCGGGGGGTGGGGTGGGGTGGGGTGGATGTCTTCTGAGTTCTCGGCCTCTGAAGGCATTCCAGTCCCCTGTGGTCTCTGGCAGTTGGGATGTGGTCCATGGCGCCCGTACTGATAGCCCTTGGTGGGGATCCGGGAGACTCCAGGTTTGGGATACAAGCCTCCTCCTGTCCACCTGCTCCACTCTGTGGTCCCCCACTGCTCTGTGCACATGACCTCCTGTTAGTAGGTTGTCAGGGTCGCTCTTGATTCCCCTTGTATGTCTTTGCAGTTTTACTGTTGTCTAATGTTGTCTTGAATCTATTGTCTACAAGTTACCTGTTATGTGCCTGAGAGGTTACACTACACGGCTTCCTCACACGTTCGCAGGAGATGGAAGGTTTCTTTGCTCTCCCACCGAATTTCTGAGTAGTAAAAGGTTTTGAAAATATATTTGGTTATACAATTTTAAAAACACATGGGTTGAGACCATATTAGGTAGAGGTCCATCGGGGGAGATTTACATCATTGGGAATCTTTAGGGTTGATTCATGTACCCAAAGCCCTGAGGGTTCATGGTGGAGCTTTCTAAGCAGCAATCACAGAAACCAAATCCCAGAGCTTCCTGGCCGGGCGGCCAGCAGGCAGAGCCTCCTGCCCAATGGCGCTCTGGCAAGCCCAATACCAGCTCTGGACGCGCGACTTCTTTCAATAATGGGATTGCCACATGGTAGTCTCGTGAAAGAGCTAAGGGCTTTTGGGGACACCAGATTTTCCCAGCTTCCCCTTTGCTGTTTAGGTGTATAGGAAGTTGTCTGCCGTAGGCAGTGGGTTGTGCCTCTGGTACAAGCACTGGGCACACAGAGCCCCCTTGTCCCTCACTGTCACTGGCGGCCTGCCTGGTACTGCCAGTCACAGACAAATGGGCCTTACCACCTCATGGATCTGCGTCCAGGCTGCCTCCTCCCCCAGGTGCCTGCCGACACCTCACTTTTGGCCATGAGAATCGCAGTCAGTGGCCACCCAAGGCTGGCCATGCAACGGAGCCCATGTTTGAAGAGTGTTTTAGACCTCTGCTCCCACAACAACTCCTGGGAGCCAGAAGATTCTGGAAGTTTCTGCAAGATTTGTTGCTCTGGAAGCTTCACAGCTCCTCTTCACCCATCTTTCAGGGGTGACGTGAGAGCCTGGGGACCTGGGCTCCCCCGACCAGGGCTCTCTGTGGCACTGACACTGGTGACCCTGCCAGGGCAGGATGAGCTCAGGTGCCCCCAGGGAGCCTGCATGGTCTGCTTCCTGGTCTCACTCCTGGTTCTGGGCTCTGCACCACATCCACGCGCCTCCTCCAGGAGGTCACACTTGCCCACCTGGGACAGCTGTGGAGACCTGATTTCACAGTATGGAATGCCGCACACCTGGGGACCACACAGGCTCTTCTAAGATGCACATGACCTCAGCTCTGACTCAGTCTTGGCTTTTGGCCAGAATCTGACAGCGTGAACCCAAACTGTCAGCTGCAAGAGGATGCTTGACTGGGAAGAACAGCACACATCTTCGGTTCTCCTTCAGTCTTGGGGTTCCTGGCAGACATTCCAAACGTGCTGTATGACTTACAACGCAGCAGCATGGAGGAGGAGCAGGGGGACTAAATGCCGGACTTGGGTCACTAACAGGCCATGCCAAGCAGCTCGTGAAATGGCTGAGACAAGCTCTGATCCAGCTTGTCTTATCCTGGGCAAAACAGCTCACACTCTCTGAGCAGGAGTCTCCTTATCCAGGAAATCAGAACCAGGCCTACTACCAAGGAACGTGGTTGGGGTGAAGCTCTCCCTCAGGGGCTGGCTGTTCGCTCCGGGGAATGCAGCTGCTGTGGTCAAAGCAGGCTTCTCCTCACCCTCCCAGCATCCTCTCTGTCTGCACAGCCAGGTGCATCTGCATATGTCAGTCATGTGACCACAGGACTTGGCTCATGCACACAGATCTAGAGGCGAACAAAATGGCCGTGACCTCCGTGGAAGTCAGGGGAGGCTTTGGGAGACAAGGGGATTAGGAGATGAGAATCAGATGTGTTGTCCCAGCCCACCCCAGCACTTCCAGTGACAGAACCTTTCACAGTCTGGAGTCGTCCACTGTCGGGGGAAGGGCAGCTGTGTTTGCTGGCCTCTTTCTTCACCTGCTGGCAATGACTGCTGGCAGATCTGAAACCTTTCAAGTCGCCCTGGGCCATGAGAGCCTTACACCTCTGCCAGCAGGCCATGGGACATAGCTGGCCAGCTTCTGGAGACTTCTGAGATGTGGCAGGGAGGAAAATGCCATCTCTGCAGAAATGTTGCAGGCTTGTTTCTAGGCTGGGATGACAGTTAGGCAAGAGCTGCGTTTAGTTGTCAGCATTGCTAGTAAGGAAAAAGGACAGAGATATGCTAACTTCTCTCTGTTCTCCCGTCTCAGGGTCCGCACTGCTACCAGCAGTGGCCTGAAATGTTTATTTACACGAATAAGCAACATGTTTGTGCAAGGCCTTGTTGGTGTTTCAGGGAACACATAGGTCATCAGAAATCCCCAAGCCAGCCCTGAGCAAGAAGACAAGTGAGCAGTCACCCACCACTGCCTCAGGTCCTCTGTGGGGGGCTGTGACAGGTGTCCTTGCCAAGGAGTGACCTGTTCTGGAATCCATGGGAGTCTAAGGTTCGCTGTCTATGCAATGGAGTGGGAAAAGGTTGTGATATAGTGCATAGTGTCCCCCCTTCGTGGTGTAGTCATGTAGTATAGTATAGTGATTGACTTACAGAGCTGTCACCATGTGATTCAGCAGTCCCACAACCAACCTCTCTCACAGCAAGGACTTTGAGGAGGTGCCTGCACGCCTGTGCCCACTGCTGGTTTGTTCACCAGAGCTGAGACATGGCATCAGCTTGTGTCCATCATTGGACAAAGGCATAAAGAAGATGGAGCTCCACGGAATGTTATTCAACTGTAAGAAAGCACAAAGTTATGCCATTTGCAACAACCTGACCAACAGGTGATATTTTATAAAGTGAAATGAGTCAAACCCAGGAAGACCAACACCACATGAACTCATCCACGTTCAAATCTATGTAAAAACAATTAGTATCACGAAGGAGAGAATAGTGCAGTGGTTGGAGGAGGTTGCTGAGGGGGTGTTGACCGAAGGAGACAGGATTTCAGCAAGGAGGAGCGACTCCGAGAGATCGGCCTGACGCGTGGAGCTGAGCTGATCCGGACTGCCAACCTTGAAAATGCTGAGTGTGGAATGTTCTTACCACCAACATGGTAACTGCTGGATAAGGCACATTTCAGTAGCTAAGTTGAGCCATACTTCAAAACATACTAGGATATATAGCAAATAAGTACACTTTTATGTATGGATTGGTTTTTAATCAATTCACTTTCCCAAGCCTGCAGCAGCAGCAGGCTGGCCCAGGCTGAGGCCGACAGCTGGAACTCAACCTGGGTCTTCTGGGCACTCGGCCATCCCGGCTGCCTCCCAGGGTGTGTGCCTGCAGGAACATAGAGAGGAAACGGAGCAAGAATGCAAACCAGGCAATCTGATTTGGGCTCTGGTTCCCCCAAAAGAATCCTCACCTCCTGAGCCAAATAACCCCTCCCATTTGTCAAGTGAAAAAAGTAAAACAAACAAACAAAAAGGATATTATTGGGTGATTGAAAATATTTTGTATGTTAAGCTGCAGTCTCGTTGTGGTTGTCAGAAAGACATGAATCACGTGCTGCTCCCGCCGGCTCGGGCTCCGTCCTCCGTCTCCACAGGGATCTGTGAGCCTGGTTCAATCAACAGAATCTCTGCAGGTGTCATCTAATTCAGTCAATCCAGAGATTCTGGGAGTGTCCAAATATAGCTGACAGAATCCACCTTGATTTGCAGTCAAGGATTGTCATTTCTAAGAGTTAACAAAGACAGAAAAATTAATTAGCATCTTTATAAAACAATACTATTGAGAAAACTCCTAACCAATGCACTAAAAGAATTCTGAAGAAACTAGAGCAGAAATCCTCTAGTAAAATAGTTATGCAAAGAATAGGAAAACGGGCTGTGAGCTTGCTCCTGTGTGTCCTTAAAACCTTGGGAAGATCTCGCACCTGTGAGCGGTAAGCAGGTAGATCAGGCAAAAAATGCGGTGGTGGGAAACCCAGCAGTGGGGCTGAAAGCCGCCAGGGAAAGCGGCAACAGGCAACAGAGCTAAGGTTGCAGCAAATCTGCTCTTCAAGAAATTGACCTTGGAACAAAAGATGAAAGTCCAGGATACAGAAAAGATGAGGAACTGAAAGCAACGGAAGGAATGGAACAAAGTGGATGTGGACTACAGGCTGGGGGAACCTCAGGTTCATATCAGGAAGGTTAGTACTCATGCAGAAGAAGCTGGGACTGGAAAGAAAGGGGCTGAACAAAGAGTTGGACTTGGGGTTTGAAGCGATTCATTAAAACAAGACCAAATTGATGAAAAGAACGCATTGCCTACACTTAGGGTTGTGACAATTCCATATTTCAGGCTGAAGAAGAGCCTCATTTCAGGCAGAAAAAAAAACCAAAACAATGACGAGGTAAACATGAAGATGAGCCAGGCAACCAAAAAACCAAAAGCAGCCTGGCTTCCCACTTGTCCTGGGATCAAAACCCAGCAGATGGGAACTCATGTCCTCGGGGTTTTGGTTCCTTTTTTTTTAGTTGAAAGGCAGAGGGACAGGTGAAAAGAAGGAGAGCTTTCTTCTGTAGTCTTACTCCTGGAGTGTCTCCTTCAGCGAGGGCTTCAGCCTGTCCCAGCCCTCACTAAGAAGCCATGGGTCAGGAACTCCATCCGGGTCTCCCATGTGGGTGGCAGAGACCAGATACTTGGGCCAACTCCCCAGTGCATCAGCAGGGAGCTGGAGCAGAAGCAGAGCAGCTGGGACTGGAACCAGTGCTCTGACAGAGGATACGAGCATCCCAGCAAGTGTTTCAACATGCTGCACCACAGTGTTCACACCCTTAGACATTTAAAAATTTAGAAAATAATTAATATGACACATACAGATGGGAGGGGAGAGAGACTGAAAGAGACTGTTCTCTGGCTCACTCTCAAATGCAGCTGGGGCTGCAGCAGGTTGAAACGCCTGGGAGCTTGGAGCTCAATCTAGATCTCCCACGACGGTGGGTGGAACCGGCTATGTGGACCCTCCCTGTTTCTTGCCTTCTGTCTTAGCAGGAGGCCAGAGTCAGAACTGTCAGTGGAATGCAGGTGTTCTGACATGGAACTCGGGAGTCTCAACCACTATGCCACATGTCCACAATGTCCTCAGAATGTTGAGAGAAAATGAGTGTGAGACAAAAGAAAAACTAAGGAGAACAGAGCATTTGGAAGAGTAAGGCAGGAATTGGGCCATAGAGGAAGCACGAGAAAAATACTCTCTCATTCCTCCCATGTATGCAAATTGCAAGGCACCTCTTAGACAAAATGCATTAATGAAACTGAGGCACGGGCCGTGGGACATGGCGGGTTAAGCCATCGCTTGGGATGCCTGTACGCTGAGTGTGTTGGTTCAAGTACAAGCTCTGTGTTGATGCTGGCTTCCCGCTACTGCAAACCCTGGGAGGCAACTGGTGATGGCTCAAGTTCTTGGATTGCTGACACCCTCGTAGAAGACTCCCAGATGGTCTCCTGGCTTCTGGGTTTGGCATGGCCCAGCCCTGGCTGTTGTGGGCATTCAGGGAGTGAACCAACTGATGGAAAATCTCTCTAGGTCCTCTTGTCTGTCACTTTACCTTTCAAATAAATAAAAATGAATCAATAAAAATTAAAACAAGATAAACATGAAGAAAGAGAAAAACACAGCTAGAGAGAAAGACATGCTTCTATGGCAAAGAGTAGGGAGAGACGGTAAGAGAATTTTCCTCTCTGACATCTCAAGGATGACCCCTCTCCTCCCAGGCATCCCCAAACAGGCTTGGTTAGGACGGGTGTGGATCTGCTGGGCTTTGCATCCTGTCTACGCCTCCGTCCAGCAGCTCACAAGGCCCCCAAGCACGTGGGTGCTGCTGGGACAGCTTCTGCACTTTAGCTCAAGAGCTCCTGAATCAGCAGGTGCAAGGCTTGATTGCGGAGCTGCTGTCTTCCTGTGGGAGGGCGGTCGCAGACTCCCTCTTGGTGCACCTTGTTCTGAGTGTGCTCTAAGATGGCTGGAGTTATGCAGCAGCGTCTGGCCTGAGAGCGGTGTGTAACGCCCCAGATAATCCCTTCTGAGCCCAGGCTGCTTGGCTAACCTGTACCTCCCACCCCTTTTCTGTGGGTGCTGCTTGTCCCTGAAAAGTGTTTTAGCTGAAGGTGACCCAAATAGCCATTGTCTCCCAACCTTTTGCCTCTTTGTTTCAATTCTACACCCAGAATCCACTTTACCCTTTCAGTCAGATGCATAGCAATGTCACCACAGTAAGAAATGCTGCTAGGGCCACCCTGATCTCCTTCCTCGGCAAGAGACACAACCTGCCCTGGGACCCCTCCAGGTGAAAGGGACTGAAGCTTGCTTCCTGGCCCACTGTTGTGGTTTCTCGTTCTTTCTGGGTTGTCCACCTGATTGATAGGTGCGTTTGAGCTGGTTTGAAGCCTTCCCTGTTGCTGGGCCCTGTCTCCTCTAAGCTGTTTGTGCAGCTGGCTGCCATGGACCAGGAGTGTCAGAGGGCACTTTGTTCAGCTAATCCTGCCTGGGTGCCCCATGCAGGGAGGTCACGCACTGGCACCCGCCCACGCCTGCCACCATCCTCACCTCTTGCACTGGCTGCCTTTGGGCCTTTGCTGTGGTTTGTTGAAGACCTGGGGCTCGGCCTCTGCTTAGTCCCTGTGGCTTCCTTCTTTCTCTCTTCCCAGGGGCACCGGGAGCTGGATCATGACATTGTGGCCTCACCACAAGTCAGCGCAAGACAAGGCAAGGCTCTTCCTTTAGTGTGGATGGTGCACGGCTCAGTTTCTTCTCTGACCCTGGTGTGTCTTCACACCCAATGCCTTCTGGAGGGTTGTCCTCAGGGGTGCTGCCTGTCCTTTGAGAGCAAGGTTGGGGTCTTTCTGTAGACAAGCTGTGACTGTGTGTCTGTTTCTTTCTCCCTGGCTCAGTTATTAGCCCAATTTCTAAGCCACCTTCAGGATTATCCAGTAGGAGGTTGGGTTACCAGGCAGGGTGTTTAGATCTGCCCTGCTCTGGGCACTGTCCTGATGGTGCAGATTGGAATGACCATGAGTGGAGTCTGGACCTCCCTAGGCCTCAGCATCCTCATCTGCAGGAGCATCTATGTCCAGGACTGTTCTGGGAATTGAAGAGTCCAAGGTAACATTGTAGGAGAGTCAGCTGGGGTCACCTCCCCTTCTTTCTGTGTTTGGTTATGGGAGTCGGCATCTGGCTGTTCAAGCCAGCACGAGCCAGGAATATCAGCCTTGATTTTTAAACATGTTCCAGGTGTCTCTGATGTGAAACTATTGCATATTTGTAAAAAAGAAAGAAAGAAAGAATCCTTACTTATAAAGCATTAGAAATTACATTCATGGCAGATGCTATGACTTTTTTTTTTTAATTTCTGTGACACATTGTTAGTATTGTGCTGGGACGCCAAGGCAGAATGTTAGGCGGTGGAGGATTTTGTAGAAGCAGTAGGAGAAGAGCCGTTCTGGCTGTTTCCAAGGGGACCTGGTGAGGGTTTTCAGGCGATGAATTGGAAAATGTTCTGTAGTCAAAACAGGCAGGGCAAGTGAGCTTGGCGTCTCCCTGGCTGTGGAGGCAGACGGTGGAGGAGTTAAGCAGCAAGTCGAAGGAACCGTCTCAGTCCCCAAATGGCTGCAATGGTTCTGGCTGGGCCAGGCTGAAGCCTGGAGCCGGCACTCCATCTGGGTCCCCCTTCATGGGTTCAGGACTAAGGCCTCCTCTGGGGCTTTCTCAGGCTCATTAGCAAGGAGCTGGATTGGTGGTGGAGCAGCCAAGACTCAAACTTAATGTTGCAGGGAGTGTTTTACTCTGCGACACTGTGTCGTGTCCCTCAGCATTAGTGCCCTAATGTCTTCCAACCAGCGCCCTGCTGGCTGCAGACGTCATGTTCTCAGGATGGAATCAGGTCCTGGGTAGACACGAAGCGTCAAGCCCTGCCCTGATTCTATTCCTGGGAAAAGTGGGGCTTTCTTTCATGTTTTCAAAGACTAAGTTCCTGGAGTGAAATGGGAACAGGCAGAGCGCTGCAGATCTCTAGTCCCTGCTGTCATGACTGGGAGATGGAGGCAAATGTCACAGAGCAGCCAGCATACTGGGACGCTTCTGTGAGTGGAAGAACAAGCAGGGAGAGCTGAGCGTGGTCCGAGGGACCAAAGGCCACGGCGACATCGTTAGAACGACAAGCAGCTGCTCGCTCTGCTGGATGCGTGCTTCCTAAGACACTGAAGCATGCCGTGAGAGTCAAGGTGGAGGAACCAGCCAAGTCTCCATCCCAAGAAGACAGAAGTGCCGTCTCTGTGCGTGGAAACTGGAGGACGTGGAGGCCTGCCTGCAACAGGTGAGTTTGTCTAAGTTTGCATGAATATTTTGCTTATTTATGAGATCCACTGAGACAGCCAGCTCCCATTTGCTGGTTTACACCCCAAATGCCCACCGTAGCTGGGGCTGACTTGGGACGACAGCCAGGAACTGGGAGCCAGGAATTCTATCCAGGTATCATCCCACATGGATGGCAGGGACCCAAGTACTTGAACTGTCACCTGCGGTTTTCGGAATCTTCATTAACAGGAGGGGAGAGTTAGGACGGGTGCCAGGAACTGAACATGAGTTAAATGCCTGCTCCGATGTGTGCTTTTTAATGAACTGTGGTAATTGTACAAAGTGTAGGGTGTCAGAATCTAGGAGCCCTGAGCCAGGATTAATAAGCCAAGGTAAATGCTAGGCAGGCTGTCTGGGGTATCCAAAGCCAGAACAAGAAGGCCCACAAACCGTCTTCACTGGCTACCTCGGTCCTCCCACACACAAGGCCGTGAAAAGCTCAGAGCAAGTTAGAGTCTCACAGAGTCCTGGATGATTCCTTGGCAAGTCTGTCCTGACTTTGCCTATGGGAAATGTCCAGTGTTGTCTCTGTTGAATACTCTCCATCCAAGCAGATACGAGACAGGCAAGAGTACGCTGAGCAGAGGTAAAGTGGGTTCTAACGTGTCAGTAGCACAGCGACATGCTGTGGGCCGCTGTAGATGATCTCTCCAGTGGCTGCCCTCAACCACTGTTCCCGAGGAAAGAGCAAAGCACAGCCTCCAGCAGAGAACTTGAGGGGACTCGCGACTTCCCTGGCCAGCCCCCCAGCCACTGGCTGGAGACATCAAGCAAAACTGTGACCCTAGGAGCAGTCCTGCTTTACAGACGGCACACCGCATTTGGCTATGAGCACGTAGGACAGTGAAGGGGCTGACAACCGTTACTTTTGTATATAGGAGGGGACTTTCAGAGGCTTAGAGAAAATGTGCATCATCAAACAACTGCACAGGACTCAAATTTCTTGCACTGTAAAAAGGATTAGCTGTTAATTCCACTTTCCAGGAACTTTGTGAGGTTCCTGACACGAGGCCAGCTGGACAGATGTGCTCTCAGCAGTTGGTGGGAGAGCTGAGTCTCAGAGAATGAGGAGGGAGTGTCCCACTGGGACAGGGAAGTTTCCAAAGCTGCTCTCCTGGATGGCCTCTAGCTCAAGAAGGAATGGTTCTGAAAAAGCAAAACTGAATTCCAGATTAGCAAGAGATCAAGTGCAATGCATTCAAATATACCGTGACCAGAGAGAATTCCGGAAGGCTCCACCACGCCCAGCGAGGCCATCGTTTGTCTTTGTGGATGTTGAACTTCAGTGCAGTGATCTCCTAAGATGGTTGGCAGAGATTTGAGAATCAATTAGAGCCTTCTCCAAATGCCTTTTAGAAGAGTTCGTCTTATGCACATTGGAAGCAATTTGTAACACAGGAAAGATCCAACCCACTATAACCAATCCAGCCCCATCAATGCCTGGCCTGCACCTACATTACAGAAATTGCCCAGTTTTGATGTCTTCATTCACCTTGTGGTCCTGGCTTAGCTTGTTGGCTCAGCATAATTAACAGTGTCCTGTTTTACCGTGAAAAACATCCTGGTCCATGGATGAGAGATGGTTTGGGCCTTTTAATAATACAGTGAAAGAGAGAAAGACTGCTTCTAATTGGGTGGAATGTGGACTTGCTAAGAACTCACTTTGTATGCTTGCTAATCATTTCTTAAGGGACCAATACAGAACAGCAGCATCTGAGAACTGCTACATGCACTGTGTGTTTGACCCAGTTATGACACTATGGTATTTTTTTATTCATATACTTTATGTTCCAAATATAGCAGGTGTAGGAAGGTTTTTGAGAAAAGGTCTATTTTGTAGAGAATGGTGATCCATTTTTGGGAAAATTCTTTCTTCCAACTCAACCATAGGATTTATCCTTTGCTGTTTTAATAACGAAGACAGAATGACATGGTTTATTTAGTTATAGACATACCTGTAACACACACACACACACACACACACACACACACACACATCTAGGAAGATAATCAGGAGAAATGTGGCAGAGAGTTTGATGACCATGTCGCTGCTCTACAAGCAGTGTGATCATCCCCGGCTGATGCAGACCCACAGCCGTTCTCCAACCAGTGCCAGACACGGTTGATTTGAGCACTCGAGATGCTGAATTTGCAAGCTTATTGCTCCCTAGAACTTTCTTGTAACCCTAACATCTGGACCTCCTGCATTTGGGCTGTTCATGGCCCTGTGCAGAGGGGTGGATGGGGATCTCCTGCACCTTCTTCAGGGAGAGGCTGAACAGGGTGCTATGCACAGTACCACCTGCAAGGTCTTTGGGCAGTGTTGATAGTGTCATGGTTTCGGCATTTCTGAGAGCCATGCTGTGATTTTGTTGTAACAAACGGGCCTGTATGCAGTCCGGAAAAGCAGCTTGGTGTTCCTAAGCACAAGATGAAGGAGAGACAGCTCAAGCCTCCTCGGATAAGCCTCCTTCAGACATGAGTGGTCTTGCTGTTGGCCATGGATTTAATGCTAGAGAAGCAGCGACACTATGCGTCAGGGAAAGGAACAGGAAGTGTCCCTGACGGCTGGGGAAATCTTTCTGGAAAGTGCTTGCAGTAGCGTCTGCAGTGAGTGATGAAGATGGACCTAGGGCTGAAGGGTAGGTGCCTGAAGTGAGGGCTGATGGCAGAGCACAGGGGCCATGCTGCTGTGAGGCAGAGTCAAAGCTATCTGTGTCAGATTGTCGGGGGTTGGCGTGGGGATCCTTTCTGAGCTGCTGTTTGCTCGTAAAGAGAATACTGCACCTAACCATGTATTTTTAAAAAAGATCCATTTTATTTTTTTAATGGAAAGTCAGATATACAGAGAGCCAAGTGGCCACAACGGTCAGAGCTGAACTGATCCAAAACTCGGAGCCAGGAGGCTCTTCCAGGCTCTTCCAGGGTGCAGGGTCCCAAGGCTTTGGGCTGTCCTTGACTGCTTTCCCAGGCCACAGACAGGGAGCTGGATAGGAAGCAAGGCTGCTGGGATTAGAACTGGCACTCATACGGGATCCCCACATGTGCAAGATGAGGACTTTAGTTGTTAGGTTACCATGCTCAGCCCCTATTCATGTACTTTAAGAAATTTATTTAAAAGAGAGCTACGGTGGCGGTGGCACTGGGGGACGAATCCGTGAGAGCACTAAAAGTCCCTGTGAGCACAGGGGCCATGCAGAGAATACCTTGAAACTGCTCAGCAGGAAAGAATGCAGGGATGGTTCAACATTCGTAAATCCATAAACATAATATACCACATCCAAAAGCTGAAGAACAAAAATCATATAATAATATCAACAGATGCAGAAAAAGCTTTAGACAAAATCCAACACCACTTCATGCTAAAAACACTAAACAAGGTAGGCATAGAAGGAACAATCCACAACATAATCAAAGCAATAAATGAAAAACCCAATGCCAGCATCATACTGAATGGAGAAAAACTGGAACCCTTCCATTGAGATATGGAACAAGACAAGGATGTCTGCTATCCCCGCTGCTATTCAACATAGTCCTAGAGGTACTCGCAGAGGCCATAAGACAAGACAAAGAAATCAAAGGAATTCAAATGGGAAATGAAGAAGTCAAGCTCTCACTATTCGCAGATGACATGATCCTTTACATAGAAGAACCAAGAGACTCAATACAGAGACTGCTAGAACTTATATGAGAGTTTGGTAGAGTGACAGGGTACAACATCAATGAACAAAAACCAATAGCCATAGTGTATGCAAACAGTCCCAAAATGGAAAAAGATCTAGCCAGCAGGGTACCATTCAAAATAACAGAAAAGAAAATGAAGTATCTAGGAATAAATCTAACTAAAAATGTAGGTGATCTCTTTGAAGAAAACTACAAAAAAGTAAAAAAAAAAAAGAAACTGAGGAAGACCTCAAAAGATGGAGAAACATCCCATGCTCCTGCTTAGGTAAAATTAATATCATTAAAATATCTATACTACCAAAAGCAATATATTCATTCAATGCAATCCCAATCATATTACCCAAAACGTTCTTCATAGAACTCGAAAAAATGATACAAAGGTTCATCTGGAAACACAAAAATCCACGAATAGCTAGAACCATCCTGAAGAATAGGAAGTTAACAGGGGGGAATCACAATTCCAGACCTCTGGACATACTACAGGGCAGTGGTTATCAAAACAGTCTGGTACTGGCACAAAGATAGAGAGGAGGATCAATGGAGCAGAATAGAAACACCAGAAGGGAACCCACACAGATACAACCAAATAATCTTTGACAAAAAAACAGAAGACAATCCAGGCAAATGGGAAGGTCTCTTCAACAAATGATGTTGGGACAACTGGTTAATAGCCTGCAGAAACAAGAAGTTAGACCCACATCTTTCACCATAAACTAAGATCAAATCTAAATGGATAAAAGATCTAAACCTATATCCAGAAACCTCCAAACTTTTGGAAGAAAATGTTGGAAACACATTACAAGATTTAGGTGTAGACCCTGACTTCCTAAACAAAAACACCAAAAGCAATAGCAATCAAGCCCAAAATAAACAAATGGGACTATACCAAACTAAAAAGCTTCTGCACAGCAAGGGGAACTATCAACAAAGTAAAAAAACAACCCACAGAATGGGAGATCTTTGCACACTACATAGGTGATAGGGGGCTAATCTCCAGAATATACAAAGATCTCCAGAACAACCAAAATACCAAAACAAACAAACCACTCAAGAAATGGGCATGGGAAATGGGCAGACAGTTCACAAAGGAACAAACCCAAATGGCAAACAAACATATGAAAAAATGCTCAAGTTCCCTGGCTATAAGGGAAATCCAAATTAAGACATCAGTGAGGTACCACCTAACGCCAGAAAGAATGGTTCATATACAAAAAACCACCAACAACACTTGCTGGTGAGGTTGTGGGGAAAAGGGAACCCTTCTCCATTGCTGGTGGGGCTGCAGGTTGGTATAGCCTCTGTGGAATCAGTATGGAGAACACTCAAACAACTGAAAATCTGTATATCATATGATCCAGCAATAGCATGTCTAGGAATATATCCAAAACACCTGCTACCCCAGAAACCAATATGCACCCCTATGTTCATAGCAGCACAATCAATAATTGCAAAAACTTGGAAGCAACCAAAATGCCCATCAACGGAAGACTGGATAAGAAAGCTATGGTTCATTTACTCCATGGAATACTACTCAACTATTAAAAAAAACGAAATGCTGTTCTTTATGGCCAAATGGGCCCAACTGGAAACCATTATGCTAAAGGAAATGAGTCAATCCTAAAAGGTTAGATGCCACAGGTTTGCCTTAATTTAAGATAAAATGATGTCAATCCAAAAAAAGTACCTGTAAATTGTAATATTATTTCAACCTCAAACAGCCTGTATCTCATGCAATAAGATATTGTGATGTAACCAATGAACCAACAATCAATGTGAGTCAGATTGCTTATGATCTACATCAAAGAAGTGTAAAACCTAATATACTTTCAATACCCTATGTTATTCTGTAATTGGTTGGGAGACCAGAAAAATCTTCCACCTTCTTAGAATGTGTGAGGAAAACGTTAACTATAACCTATCAAGAATGCAAGAGGTAACTTATAGACAACAGACTCGAATCAGCATTAGACATTAGCAAAACTATGAAGACATACAGGGGAAATCAAGAGTGATCCTGACAACCTCTTAACAGGAGGTCATATGCACAGAGCAGGAGGGGACCCCAGAGTGGAGCAGGAGGACAGGGGGAGGCTTGTATCCCAACCCTGGAGACTCCCGGATCCTCACCTAAGACTGTCAGTACGGCCGCCAAGGGCTATATCCCAACTGTCAAGCAGACCACTGGGAATTGGACTGCCCTTGTAGGCCAAGAACTCTCAGGTCATTCACCTCCATTTCAGATCTCCCACATGGAATGGAAGATGCCCAGATCCTTCCTCACAGGATCTAATGTCATCAGAACAATAGCTGGGAGCCCTGAGTGGTCCTCAGGAAGAGAAGAACAGTAAACTTCCTTTGTGACTCGGGAGGGGAGCTTTCTCTGGTCCTTACTTAGTTCCAACTTTGGATCCCCACCCTCTCTTGCAATGGCCATCAGGGTACTCTGGTGCCCTCCACAAAAAATTAAAATTAGATTAGATAGACGGAGACCAATAAAGCAAGCTTAGAACCAGACAGGAAACAGTCAACTTGGACTCACACATATCTTACTAGGTAGGACACAAAGATTAGTCACTCCTCGCTAAAGTATTGAAGATTTCTCTGCACACCTCTCCTAAAACTGCTTTGCACCTCAATTGTTAACATATGCCTAGTTAGAGTTATTAAACTGTTTGGGACTATCCTAAAATCCGCCAAGTTCACTATAAGGTGTATAGCAGCTGGATGTGTATAAACTAAAATTGCAATGTCAATGAAGTAGTCACAGGATGTGATTAAGAACTTGCATTTTCTAACATACTGGTCACTCAATACCATTGTCAATTTACTCCATAATGTTATAAATTGTTATTGATGTCTTTTCATTGTATCTTGTGGCTTTTCGT
Source organism: Ochotona curzoniae (assembly GCF_017591425.1). Lineage (NCBI taxonomy): Eukaryota > Metazoa > Chordata > Mammalia > Lagomorpha > Ochotonidae > Ochotona > Ochotona curzoniae. The sequence goes on along the minus strand of NW_024465405.1, from coordinate 3,039,141 downwards.
TGGATGGGATGATAGTCCACCAGCTCTACTTTCAGATCAAAGATGGTCTCCCCAAGAAACTGTTGAATTTATCTGGATAATAAGATGCCGGATTCTATGCATGGTACATGCTTGCAATGTAGGAACCATGACTGAATTTGAACTGTACTAATGCAACAATGTGGAGGAATCCATCTTGGGGGCAGGGCATGGGGAGAGGTTGGGGGAATCCCAGAGCCTATGAAATGGTGTCATAAAACGAAATTAAAAACTAAAAAAAGACAGAGAGCTAGAGAGAAGGAGATGTGCTATTCATTGGCACACTCCCGAAATGCCTGCAGCGTCGAGGGCTGGCCAAGCCAAAGCCAGGAGCCAGAGCTCCATCCAGATCTCCCACATGGGTGGCTGGAGTAGAGAACTGACCGCACCCCACCACATTGTCCAGAACTCTCCAAGCTAGTCTGCCACAGCTGGGAAATCCCCCAAGCCACACCAGCCAGCTGATGTGCATCAACTGGTGTAGCTATGGTAACAGGGAATACTACTCAGTGTACCCATGTCTCCAGAGTCCCAGTTAGCATTTCCTAGCAGCCCTGCGGTGATAGCATTGAGTGATGTGTTGCATAACTTTAGCAGAAGGGTCCACTGGAAACCTAGTGTTCCCCTCAGCCAGAAGTTTTGGCATTGAGTGACCATTAGCTTAGCAGAAGCTCTGGGGTTCATGGTTCACAGACACTGTGAGTAAAATCCCAGAGAGGCTGAGACCAGCTCACAGCCACATGGGGGCTTTCTGGGCCACCACTGGGGCTGGGCACACCCTGGCATGCAGCGGTTTCCTGGCAACAAGGATGAGTGAGCTACCCTAGATGGCTTAAGACTCAGATTTCCCAAGGGGTCATCCATGGTTGTGTGGTTTCATGTATCTGAGAATTTCCTCAAGGATGGTCCGACTGTCATCAGTGGCTGTGACTGGAGTGGAAGGGGACAGGGGTTCTATTTGTTAATGCTGGTTCTGGGTGGAGGAAGGCAGGCAGGAGTTGCTGCTGTCCCGAGGTTGCTGTGCTGGGAGGCCAAGTTGAGTAGTGGCTTTCCTGGGATGTCCAGGTCCTACAGGCCAAGGCAGGATGGCATGTGTCTTCCAGCTTCCTGGGGCCTGTGTGCCCAGCATGTCCAGCTTCTGGGGAATGTCCCAGTCCTGGCATCTGGACTGAACAGCCTGTCCTCACAACCACAACCCCATGGCAACACCAGGAGATGGGTGTTGTGCCGACAGAACAGTGCCACACGCTGGGCAAATCCCTGGAATTGTGAATATTTGTGTGCCCGTTTTTCTTTCTTTTTTGTTTAAATTTTATTTTGGGGCTGGATTAAGCCATTGTCTGTAGCACCAGCGTTTCATATAGGCACCAGTTCGAGTCCTGGTTGCTCCACTTCTGATCTAGCTCCCCATCTGACCTTGACCTGACGAAGCAGCAAAGGATGGTGCAAGTGTTTGAATTTCTGCATCCACATGGGAGACCTGGATGAAACTCCTGGCTCCTGGCTTCAGGCACTGGGGACTTGGGGACAGCTGGGTGCTTGAAGGACGAAGTTCTGACTCCTGTGGGACTGAGTTGGTTATTGGGAAGTGGGCAGTGACAACGCAAAGCTGGCCGCTCTGCAGTCTCCCACATGGCTGTTTTAGGCACGCAACAGCTTTTGTGTCCTGCATTGCTGCAGTGTAAGACCCTCACCAGAAACCAACAAGATGCCAGGAGCCCATTCCTGCACCTATGAAACAGCAAAAGAAACGTCTTTCCCCATTCCCCAACACATTGCTCAGTCCATGGTGTTGAGTTAAAGCAACAGACAACAGACCAAGACACAGCAGGGAATTCAGGTTGCAGGCAAAGGTTGCTTTGCAGCTGACCTTGAAGTCCTAGCCACGCTGGCTCGGAAGATGAAGCTGGAGGCTAGGAGCTGGGGGGAGCAGGTGGCCTCTCGCAGCAGGTCAGGAAACAGGTTCTCCTGGGAGCCTCCAAGGAACCCGTTGCATTTCCATCTGACCGTGACAGGTGTGAGTTGAAGCATCTGGTTGTCTATCACAGCCATGGCCGTTTGCTATGGTAGCGACAGGGTCATCCTCAACCACCCATGCTTTAGAGAGTTCAAACCCAGGAAGTCGCCCAAATCAGCAACTGCCACAGGCAGAACCACAAAGCCACATCTTGGCCCGAGTCTGTAAGGCTGAGCACTGGCCCTCCCTTAGGCGCTGGCAGCAGCCTACGTTCCATCCTGGATTAGGGTAGGCGAAGTTTAGAGACACATCCCTGATGGGGTTGGAAGGGGCTGCCTCAGCCACCAGGGCTGCATCTTGGCAGGGACACTGTGTCATTGCCACTAGACATAGCCAGGAATAACTCAATAGACATGCAAACGCTGAGTTTCCAGGGGGAAAGATAAAGAATAATAGAATTATACTTAACATTTTAGAAAAGTGCAGCGGCTGCATCTCCGTTCAGCCCGGGCCTCGTCCCAGGCAGAGCTTAGATCTCTGTGCTCAGAAACTGCTGAGCCAGTGGCCATGAATATGCACGGGTCGTCAGCTGCCGGGGAGCGCCACGCTCAGAGCCTGGTGGCTCTGCCCTTGCCCGGAATTCATGGGCGCCTGCCTGACTTGTGCTTCTTAGTCATCCTGGGCTGAGCCGGTGCTCGGCTTCCCCAAGGGCTGCCTCTCCTCTCTATGAGTTTATAACCAGGGCCACTGTAGCAAGCTCGAGTGGAGTTGATGTAAATATTGATGGGGGTGGGTGCAAAGTTGTTGTGGATTGGTGGCTCCGAGTGTAGCTGTGGGTGACATCTTGTGCTGGCCCTCTGCAGGTCTCCAGAGGGGGAAGTTAGAAAAGGGACAACCAAGGATGCCTGTCCTCAAAAGAGCTGGCCCTCTGAGCCAAGTGAAACGCGACTTCTGATCACATCATCCTCGGGGGAACGCCTGGGTGCCCCTGTAGCCAGTGCTCACCCAAGGCCCAATGAAAAAGGGTGAGAACTTTCCTTAGTTGGAGCATGGATGTGTTTGCCCGCCCCTCCCTGTCACATGCTGGTGGCAGGCTGCTCCCCACCCAGTGGCTATGAACCTGTTGCTGCATGCTCAGACCCCAGCCCCCCACTGCTCTGCTGACTCCTGTAGCCCCTTCCACTGGGGCAGGCAGCTTGGGGGAACACAGCTGAGAGAGCTCGGGGGCAGCCATGCCCTCTCCTGGCGCCCCGGGGCTGCCATCCTGGCTGTAAGTTTCTCTCCCTAGGCCATTGGGCCGACCCCAGAGGCTGGTCAGGTTCATGTGAGTCTCTGCTGCCCTCTGATAGCTCAAGCCTGACCTTGCCTGCTTGGCTGCTTGGGGAAAATTGTCTCCCTGGGGGCTCATCTGCCGTTCCTTTCTCAGGCTCCCGCCCCGTGCTCCCCCAGCTTGCCGGCCACCCTGTCCTGCTCCTCTGTTCTTGGTGCCCCTCTTCTGGCAGGCTTCCCACTCCTTCTAGTCCTTAAGCTGACCAGGAGCAGCCTGACCCTGGAAGAAACTCGGGCTGGCTCTCCAGGGAACCGTTACTCCCCTGCACTTGACCCTAACACTCCCAAATGACTTTGTCATGTGTGCGCTGGTCACCATTGAGAGCCACAGCCAAGTGTCGGTGGCCTAGCAATCTTGTCGTCAGAGTCCCTGGGCCTGAGGATGCTGGCGGGAGAAGGGGCACTTCCTGTCTACTGCTTGGTGGAGCTGAAAGAATTTCTGCAGTGTGAGCAGACTCCTCCTCCAGCACAAAGTGGCAATCGAAAGCAATTCAACACTACCAAAAGACCTCTGGGAGAGCAGTTAAGGGGCAGCACCCCCACGCTTGGCCGGTGTTGCAGCGCAGCATGGGCTCCCAGCAGAGCACCTGGTGGAAGCCTCCACTACAGCGTGTTTCCCATGCAGCCTCTGCTTACGCCTGCCCTAGCAGGCAGCAGCAGATGTTGGCCAGGGCACTTGGGTCCCTGCCATTCGCATGCATGACCCGGTGGGAGGTCCTGGCTCTAAGCTTTGGCCTGGCCTGGACCTGGCTGCCATTTAGGGAGTGAGCCAGTCATGGACAGACTATTTCTATTGCCCTCCCTTTCAAATAAATAAATAAAAATGAACAAAATAACTGCTTTTCCTGCCAGTTCATGTCCCAGCTGCCCCATTTCCCATCTAGCTCCCTGTTTGTGGCCTGGGAAAGCAATAGAGGATGGCCCAAAGCCTTGGGATCCAGCACCCGCGTGGGAGACCTGGAAGAGGCTCCTGGCTCCTACCTTTGGATCAGCTCAGCTCTGTCCATTGCAGCCACTTAGGAAGTGAACCAGTGGATGGATCTTTCTGTCTTTCCTTCTCTCGATAAATCTGCTTTCCAAAGAAAATAAATAAATCTTTAAAACAGAACAAAGCAAAACCTGCCCTTGCCCTCTTGCCCTTTGCTCTACAGCAGGCATAGCCAACCTTGAGTTGGACTGCAGGGTTGGAGAGGGTGGGAGGTGAGACAGACTGAGACCACCCAAGCCCACTAAAATCTTGGCCCCACCTTCAAGTGGGTGGCACAAGAATTGCCCAGCCATTTCCTAACTGCCTGAGAGCCCAGCGATGGGCAATATCTTCCCTGCAGGCTCCCACCCAGACAAGGATGGGTGAGGGAATTTGAAATCCCACTACCTTCTGCAAACCTCGGTGTGTCTCCCTGTCTCCTTTCAAGAGGCAGCCCATCTCCTGGGAGGTGCTTTCTCCTTCCCTCTTCTTTCCATGTTCACCTGGTCACTTCAGAGGTCAAATGTCTCTGTCTTCAACCGATTCCTGGCTTTTTATTTCTATACTAAGCCAAGGAAAGAACCCACTGGGCTTTATTAGGAACACAGACTGCTTCCTTCCTGTTCTTGGGCCACCCAGCTCTCTTCCGCCCCTGCTGCCTGCTTGCCCCTGCAGGCACCATCTCTGTCTCTGTGGCTACCAAGCTGGAACACACAGAGGACAAGACCACAGGGCAGAGCAGGTGTCTTCCAGCTGCCCGCCAGTTTCTAGGCCCCTTCTGCGGTCACTCCCACTCTCAGGGCCAGGATGGCCTAGCCGGAACAGAGGTTGTTGGCACCTTGTTCTTGTGACATCTTTTTATGATAGTATTTCAAGCATAGCTTTCCCATAAAACCCATGAATTCTGGCTTGTCTGGAGCAGCCGGCCCACTGGGGGAGCAGCCAGCTCGGCAGGCTCCTCGCACAGATCCTTCCTCCAGGTCACAGCCTGCCCTGCCCCTCCCACTCAGCCCAGTGCTGCCAGCCCCCACAGGCCCGCCGCAGCAGCCTGAGCTATTTATAGGATTCCCATTTATTTCCAGGCCACACACATCATGACCTGAGCAAGATCTGTGAACCCAGAGGATGAGAAGGAAGGGAGAGACTATTTACTGATTAGTTAGGTGAAGAAGGCAGGGTGTAAGGTCACCAATTGCCTGCCCTTACTTCCTGATTCCTCACTGCCATGGGTAAGAAATCGGTTCAGCGTGTAGGTCCACCCGGCCAAGATCTGAGAGCTGGGGGCCTCAGGTTGTGCCATGACAGGGAGGAAGGCAGAAGGGTCAGGAAGCGGGTGGAGGTGGAAAATGGGAACTATGGGAGGTGGCTGTGCTCTCCAAGGACCGCCCTCCTCAGTCACCTCCTAGCCTCCCTCCCACCAATGATCAGCTTTGGAGATGAGTCTTGGAGGGCACAAGACACTAGTGTGCTGCTCCTGAGCCGTCCTGGCTGCGCTGGCCATCGTTTGTTCCTGCCTACTTGGCATGGGTCATGTGGCTCTCAAACACCCCCCTACCACGTCCACCCAACTGGACGTGGCTTTCTCAGGATGCTCTGTTCTTGTCCTTGGGTCCTAGGCTGGGCAAGGTAGCTCTCCAGCCGGCCCTGCCCCAGGATGAGCCTGGGTGGGGAAGGGGGAAGCAGGAGGCTGAGCCCCTATGGGTGGCTTGGTAAGGAAAGGCTGCCTCCTTGTAACACAGATGCTCTTTGATCTTTAGGGAAGCACACAGGGTGGAATTCACACTTCTGTGTTGAGGCCACATGAGCAGAAATGCTTCTCTTTAATTAAGCAGTGGAAGCTTGACAGGCCCCTGCCTATACTGTAAACACATTTACTTGCAAAGGACTATAGATTTATAGGAAGTGGCAAAAGAAGCAAAGGTGCCTCTAGCCCTCACCTGAGCATTTGGGCCTTTGCTGTTGCTGTCCAGGCACAGGAACACGCAGCAGGTTGGGAAGTGGGGACACTGGGAGTCTCCCAAGTGCTCTGGTAAGGGTGCTGGGTGGTACACAACTGCTGGCCCCAAGCAAGCTGGTCTGATAATTGTTATAAATCTCCTTTTGCGTCTCTGCTGGTGTCCCAAGTCGCACCTGCAGGCTGGTTCCTGAGGAGTGGGACCAAGATGGCAGGATGTGACAGACCTAGTCTTTTTGAATATATGGCTGAAACTCCTTTCTGGAAAGATCCTGTGTTTCACACTCTTACTACTTGAGGAAAGGAGGCGTGTCTACTCCTTTGAGTCTAGAGTACTTCTGGGACCAGCACATGGCTAAATAGGCTAATTCTCCTGCAAGCTCTGGGATCCTATATGGGCGCTGGCTTGTGCCCTGGCTGCTTCACTTCCCATCCAGCGTTCTGCTTATGAACTGGGAAAGCAGGAGAGGATGACCCAGGTCCTTGGGCCCCTGAACCCTCATGGGAGATCCAGAAGAGGCTCTTGACTTCTGGCTTCAGATTGGCTTAGCTCCTGTTATAGCCATTTGGGGAGTGAACCAGCAGATGGAAGATCTTTCTGTCTCTCTCTCTGTGTATCTGCCCTTCCAATAGCAAGAAAGGACCATGAGTACTTTTGCATCATTTCTTCCTTGTGTTGCTTTCTAGAAGGTACTGGAAGCAATAGGGGTGGAAGTAGCACTCTGGACCACTGGCTCCTGTTTGGGAAGGTATGGGGGCAGGGGGAAGGACGATGGGCTGGAGGAGGGCACCAATGAGGAAGGGAGAGGATGGGCTTATGAGGATGATGGGGGAGGGAACACCTGAGAGTGAGAGTGGGGGTCCCGGTGACACTTGTGCCTATGATGACAAGCAGGGGGGCTGTGGTGGCTTTCCCACTCTTGTTGCCTATGGTGAGTTACCTGCGCTTCCGGAGCCTGTGTCCTCCCGGCAGTCCCTGGTTCTGTCCCAGAATAACTGGCTCCTTGCCCTCTGACCTTCAGGATGCAGCACTTGACCTTGAGCCAGGGCTTACACTGAATGGTGTGAAGGCAGCCCCAAGTGCTCTCCCCGACAGGAGAAGAGACAGAACACTCAGCAGGGCTGGAAAGCCAGCAAGGGCCAGAGAGCCTGCAGGCTGCACAGAGGGTACGTGAGTTCTCTCCCTGGGGAGCCGCTCCCTCCCAGCCTAGCAGCCACAGCACCAGCCCCCTTCTCCCCTGGGATTCTGAGCATCTGGGAGCAGCTGAGCTCAGGACTTCCTAGGCCTGGGTGGAGATCTCAGCCTGAGGCTCCACTGGGGCTGAAGGGTGTATCGCTGAGCTCCTGCCCATGGGGACTGCCGAGCCTCAGGCATGCTTGGGCACCTAGCCTGAGATTCAGCTCCGGGGTGTGTTCTTGGCACACGTGCACCAGTCCTGGGTCTGTCTGTCTATCCTCTTTGTCTAGTCTGTTTATCAATACAGTCTTTGCTATAAGAGAGCAGTCCGCTGGAGGATGGAGGGGCACTCGGGGCGCCCAGCACAGCCACAGAGACTCATCAGGCCCCAGCTGCCCAATCAGCTGAGCACGGAGACTTGCACAAGGAGGACACAGTGCCACTGCTCAGCCACTGCAGAGATGTGCACACAGCAGCTCAGTTGTTCCCTGCGGGCGTGTGGGGAGCTTTGGTGCAGAGCGACACTGACCAAGAAAGCTTACCTGCTCCGTCAGTCACGAATTCTCCAGATGAATCGCCAGCAAAACGAGCGAGAGACCTGTTAGACTCCCAAGGTAGCTGTGTCCTTATTACTTTAAAAAACCTGTCTTTAACGGTCGGAGTTCTTTACAGGGCTCGCTATCATTCTCCCCAGCAACACATTCTATTTCAATAACAGAACCTCCTGGAGTCACACGGCCAGATGCAACAATTGATGAGCATTTAAAACTCTGCCAGCTCTGTTTCCCATAGCTGACCTGATCTGTGGCTCCTCTGCACAGGTATCCTGCAGGGAGTATAAATCAGCTGCGTGCTCGTGCGGAGCTTCCGAGAACGCGCTCCACCAGCACGAAACGTGGGCTGCCCCCGCGTCTGGCAGAACCAGCCTCAGAACTGCTGCCTCAACACCCAGGGGTGCTGGGGTGGCTGCCCCTCAGGTGGCTTTAGAACAATGGTGCCAGGAAGCAGGTGGCGGGAGGGGGGACCTCGGCCACACCTCTGGGAGGCTCAGCTGCGAGCAGGGCGTCAGCGTTTTGCTGCTAGCACGCTGACGTTAAGTTTCCCAGTTATCAGCAGAAGCAAGAGATGTATTTCACCCTGGAGTCATCGAATTTTATGTCACTCTAAAGTCCAGTTCCTCTGGTAAAGAAACAGGCTAATATTTGTGACAAAACATATCAACACGATGCATTGGATTTTGGGGGGCAGAGGTCACAGGGTTAGGATGCTAAAGTGATTGCTATCAGCTTTCTTTATTATCTTTCTAATATGGTTCTGTTGATCTGCAATTGAGCTTTATTTTCTTTCCTTTCTTTTCTTCTTGGTTTTCATTATTTGACAGGTACAGTGTATGACAGAAAGGGAGAGAGAAGAGAGACAGAACAAGACCTCCCATCCATTGAATCACTCCCAGATGGCTGTAACATCCAGGTGTGGTCCAGGCGGAAATCAGGAACCCAGAACTTCATGTGGGTAACAGGTGCACAGGACGTGGGCCTTCTTCCCTTGCCTTCCCAGACACATGAGCAGGTAGCTGAATCAGAGACTGAGCAGCCGTGACTTGAACCAGCACCCATGTGGGATGCCGACATCGTAAGCAATGGTGTTACCACCTGCACCACCATGCCAGCCCCTGAGCCAAGTACCCAGAGATGAAAAGGAAGGTGATAATCCACTGATTTCTAATGGTGAGCTTGAGAGCCTGGTACTCACTGCCCCTGGATATGTTGGAGCTGTTAAGGTCTGACGGGGAGGGGTTAGCGTATGCCTGCGAGGCAGCTAGGCCTGGGGGAGCAGACACTGCCCACCAGGGACGCTGATGCGCTTGATGTCGAGGTCCACTCTGATGACAAGGGTAGAGTTAGAATCCCAGCGGTCATAGGGCTGCGGCTACCGCTGCACTTCCTCCATCGTGTGGAATCTTGAATCTCATTTTGCATCTGGGTCTCTGCAGAGAAAAGAAGCAATGGTCTGGTTCAAAAGCCACCCACCAGGATGAAGAAGAGCCGTGCTTGATTTGGAAAGCGGAGTGAAGCTAAGAAGTCCAAGTGGCGCCCGGCGAGACCTGAGGTTTCCATAGAATGCGGATCGCGTTTCCTGATGCCGGGGATGTATCTGTCTTTCCGCCTGACCTGGGGGAGTGGTCTGGGTGGGGTGAGGCTGCATTCTAAAACACTTCCTTTCCAGAACATTCTGAGCAAAGGATAAAAGGAGCAGGGAGGGGCCCAGGACACAGAAGCTGAGTGAAGCAAGGACAGTGAACTACACTTTCTGCTTTTGGGGGCAGCCAGGGCTGGAGCCCCCTGGGACGTCAACAGCTGGCAGCTGACAGCCTGGAGCAGGAGCCGGAGCAGGTGGGGCTGGGACTGCAGACTTGGTGTTTCCACAGGGCCCTGTTCAGTATCTTGGCCGGAGACTTTACCCAGTGACAAGCTGCGTGAGGCTCGAGTTCAGGCTTCCTATGTGTCCTGCAAGCACACGGACGGAAAGTGCTCAACCTGCGTGAGGCTGGCCCGAGGAGCGGGGGTGTGTCCTCAGTGAGTGATGAGGACTCCATCTCAGGAGCAAGCATCAGAGTGCTGGGCTCCTGACCCCAGGCCCCTGCCAGTGTAGACCCTGGCAGGCAGCAGTGATGGCCCAGTCTGGCACGTGGTAGACCTGGTTTCAGTTCCTGGCTCCTAGTGTGGTCCCAGTCCAGTGCCGGCTGTTTCAGGCATTTGGGGGAATGAGCTAGAGGTGGGGGCACTGCCTGTCTCTTTCCATTCCTCTACCTCTCAAATACAAGAACAGAAAAAGAAAAGGATTCGGCTGTACTGGGGAGGCAGGAGTTAAGCCACACAACCCGTTTGGGAAGTGGTGTGGAAAGACCTGCCGGAATCGATCACATGCTTCTAAGAGCAGTACCTCCTCCAGGAACTCACCCACACACCTAGGAACTGAAATGACTCACGGCATTGGATACTCATTCCAACACTGTTTGCATCAGAAGATGGAAATAACCTAAATATCCTTCCGTGAACGACACACAGATTAGAGTTGGGCAGGTGAAATGACAGCCATGAAGGCTTTTGACATTTCACATGGAGTGTCCAAGTCGAGGGTAACTGACTGGAAAACCCTGGTGGTGCAGAGCGGAGGGGCGTTCAGATTGTCATTGGCTTGGGCTCTCTGGAAGGTGAAACAAGAGACAGTGGCAGCGGCTGCCCTGGGCGGAGGATCCTGGTTTTCAGGGTCTGGGGTCTATGTAAGTGGGGCCAGGCATTGGTCTCCAGTTTTAAATATCTTTTGCATCTTACACATTGTCTGTATGCTGTCTGTTTAAGTTCTTCAAAGAAAGCATAGTAGCAAAGTCTTGGTCTGAGAATTTCAGCCGGCTGTGCCCAACACACCATGTGGTTTCGGGAGAGTGGGAGTCGATGGCCGCTTGCCAGGGCTGAGATGGGAGCCCAGAGGCCTCCCGAGGCAGGTGAGCAGGATTCGGTCCCAGGGAGCCGGCACCAGATGCACCTAAGCTAAGGCTGAGCCACTGAGTCCCAGGTGGGTCCTGACCTTGGTGTCCTGGGATTTGAAACTTTGCCGCATGCCCCGACTCTGATCTTCAGCCTCAAGGCTTCCACCTGTGGCGGGAACGATGCCTATTTCGTGTCAGCCGGGAGCAGGTGCCAAAAAGGTGCTTGCAGTCAATTCCCGCCATGCCTGGCACATCACAGGCACCCCGTGCGTGGTGATTAATGGACCGTGGGTGACTCACAGTGCTGGCTGCTTCAGGAGCAGCTGCCCGCCTGGTGTTCTGGCCCTCCCTGAGCACCCATGGGTTAACAAGGGTGCTCCCTATTTGCTTAGCTGCATATATTGTTTGCTTTCAAATGTTCAGCTACAAATGCACAAGAGTAGATTGCATGCATTTTCTAAATAATCTGTTTAAAAATGATTTGTTTTATTTACACAAAAAGCAGGGTGACAGAGAAAGAGATCATCTGCTCTCTAGTGGGCTCCCCAAAATGACCACAACAGCTAAGGCTAAGCTAGCCCGGAGCCAGGAGCCAGGAGCTCCATCTGGGTCTCCTACATGGGTAGCAGGGGTCCAGGCTTTGGGCCGTCTCCCTCTTCCTTCCTGGGTCCAATAGGAGAGAGCTGATTGGAAGTGGGGCACTTGGGACTTGAACTGGTGCCCATAGGCTGCAGGAGGTGCAGCTTATTCCTTAACCTGCTGATTTCAGGGGTGCAGGCACCCAGCCCTGACAGTGGGGGTGTGGACCAAATGCTGTGGTCACCCTGATATTCCAAGGAAAGGGAAGTCTGCAAGGAAAGGTCGGGAGAGGCAAGTGTGAAGACGAATGATTGTGGAGCAGGCAAAAACCATGGGCTGCCTGGGGCATCAATCCCCATGCCCTCTGGGAGCTTTATGGGGTCCTTCAGTGAAAAGCGAGAATAGCGAAGTGGTTGGTGACATTTCCAAAGGGTGAGAGTCCTCGCGGCAACACGGCTCATTTGGGCCCCAGTGAAAAGTGCTTCACCCCTGGGGACAGAAGGGTGGGTGGCTCCATCCCTCAGCCGGGGGCTTTGCCAGCAGGAACCCCAGCGTGGGGCGAGGCAGCAGCATAGACCAGTGTCAGCCCTGTGTCAGCCCCCGCCATTTGCTTGGACCCCACCTGTGTCAGCTTCCTGGGTTTACTCTGACTGCTCCACAACCTGGTGACTGCAGTTAGGTTCTCTCAACCAGTCCCTTTCCAAAGCCCAGTGCTCTGAGACTAATGGGGAACCTGGCATGCACCCCCAGTAAGTGCCTGGAGTTGGAATTCCAGCTCCTCGCCGGGCATCCCTCCTGCCCTCCTCGCTGGGGCGTCCCTGCTGCCCTCCTCGCTGGGGCATCCCTCCTGCCCTCCTCGCTGGGGCATCCCTCCTGTTGCAGAGACCAGCTGCTGTGCAGATCCTGCATCTAAGCCATGGTCCTTCTGCCTGCGTTGGGATTCCCTCTTGCCAGGGGACAAGCTCCCAGACAAGTGGGGGGTGTGGTGTAGAAGGGGGTTCTTCTGTCACTGTTCCAACAGCTGGCTGATGGTAGTGGCAGTCACCCAGTCCCCACCATGTACAGGGCCTGGGTAAGGTTTCACTTTTGTTTTTGATTTAATTATTTATTTGAAAGTCAGAGTTACACACACGTGCACACGCACACACACACATGCATACACGAGTGCAGGTGGCTGGGCTGAGGCCAAGAGCCTAGAACTCCATCTGGGTTTCTCAGGGGCTGCAGAGACCCAGGAACTCGGACCACCATCATCTACTTCTTTCCAGGTGCTTTAGCATGGAGCAAGATCAAGAGTGGGGCAAGTGTGATTTTAACCGGAGCTCCAATATGGGAAGCCAGCAACCCAGTGAGTGGCTGAACCCATCATGGGCCCTTTACACATGCCTTCTTCAGGAAGTTCCCATCCTGACCTCATGCCGACCCACTGAGGAGGAGCTGTTTAAGATTTAAGTGAGTGGGCCCGGAGTGGTAGCGTAGTGGTTAGAGTCCTCACCTTGAACGCGCCAGGATTCTAATCCTGGTGACTCCACTTCCCATCCAGCTCCCTGCTTGTGGCCTGGGAAAGCAGTCAGGGATGGCCCAAAGCCTTGGGACCCTGCACCTACATGGGAGACCTGGAAAAAGCTCCTGGCTTTATATTGGTTCAGCTCCAGCCATTGCGGCCACTTGGGCAGTGAACCATGGGACGGAAGATCTTCCTCTCTGTCTCTCCTCCTCTCTGTACATCTGCCTTTCCAATAAAAATAAATAAATCTTTAAAAAAAAGTTAAGCAAGTAGCACCAATTCCCTTAGGGCTGTTTCTTGCTCACATTCCCCTTCCCCCCACCCAGCTTTCAGTCTCCCACAGAGCAGAGGACGCCCACACATCTGCCCAGGAGCCTGCCCCCCTCCCGGGCCCCAGGGGAGGGCACAAAGCAAGGAGCGTCCCCTCCCCTGCTGCTTGGCTGGTCTTCAAGCACAGCCAGGAATTCCTGGAGTGTGAGTCACTGCCTTGACCCTGGGCAGTGCCGGCCCGGACCTCCCAGGGAGGAAGACATCAAGGGCTCAGGGAAGGCTCCCCCTGCCTGCCACCTCCTCCAGACCTTGTCCCTCCCACCCCGCCCCTGTTCTTGACATAAGCCAAGCAGTGTGAGAGTTTGGGATGGTGACTCCTGGAGGTTTCAATCCCTCTTCCTCTTCCCACCCAGGTCCCTCGGCTGAGCTCCACGGCTGAGAATGGGGCGAGGCCCAGAGGTCTCGGAGCTTGAACTTTGCTGAAAAAAACTTCCTGTCCGCTTCCCTGTCCTCCTCTACAGCATTACCAGGCCAGCTACAGACTGCAGAAAACCACTTCCCAGAGACAACGTGCAAACTCTGGCCCCAGATTGGTAGACAAAAATATTCGCTATCGATCAAGGGATAAATCTTTCTCCTTTCTCTTTCCCCGTCTCTGTGGCTGCCAGAGAGTGCTTCTGGCTGTTTGGTGCACAGCATACTTGTGATAGAAGAAGCGAGCCAGGGATTGCTGGCCTTATCGGCTACCCAGGGATTGCTGGCCTTATCGACTACCCAGGGATTGCTGGCCATGCGGTGAGCCTCTTGATGCAAGCTTGCACAGGACTTCAAGTCCATCAGCTCCTGCAGGGAAGCCTGCAGAGGCAGAGCCAGGGCCCAGCGAGGCGAATGAGGAAGAGTGGACAGGTGTCCATTCGCTGTCCCTGCTGTCCACCTCGGATAGCTTTGCTGACAAGCCAAGTTCTGCCAGCTCAGGGTCCCTGTTGCTTGGGTGTGTGCATGTCTGTGTGGGTCATTGCAAACTGCTTTGTGAGTGTCCTAGAGAGAGCCACGACACACCATCTGGAATCCTATTGGACAGTGTGTCTTATGGGGCTGCACCTGCTCCCAGTGGCCCCATTCTGGAGACCAGGAATAGCTTCTGCAGTCCACTCTGTAATGAGCAGGTGTTTCACTCAGGAAATGCCTCTCTGGGAAGTGTGCAGATTTGTTTTAATGCAAATGATCAGAAGGGGGAATAATCTGCCTCTACTCTGGGCTCCTGAAGACACCATCTGGACTGGCCTGGTCATCCCTGCCTGAGAGGGACCTGTGCACCTGCTGTTCTCATTCATCACCTGGGCTCTGGCCCCATCGGAGGAATTGATCAGGAGCTAACAACAGGGACCCTCTTTGTGCCAGGGTTGGTGTCATATCCACCGCACATCACCCACCACCAGGACCCGGCTCCTACTGGTCTTTCAGGATCCTAGCTGTTGCACTGAACAGGGACTCCGGCAGAGTCTGGGCTGAGCCACAGAGGTATCCGCGGGGTCTCAGGGATGGCTCCATGGGGTGTGTCCAGCACACGCTGCTCTATGCATAGGAGAGTTGCCAGCAGTGGATACCTCTGTGGCTCAGCCCAGACTCGCCTCAGTGTGGAGAGACGGGCTGGCTGCTTGCTCCCACCACCGTCCTTGCTCAGCCCGAGCAGTGACAGCCTCGTGAACTTTGCTTCCCTGTGGCTCTCAGGGTGATGGTAGCAACCCTGTGTGCTGTCTGCACTGAAACCACCATTTGGTTGGGATGATGAACGTAACATTGGGAATGGCCCTCCCCCGGCTCACCTCTGGGAAGGATGTCTTGAGGAGGGGATTGCAAAGCACAGGGCCCACCTTGCAGCCTCTACGGCCACAACCCGTTAGCATCTGTGACAGGGTCTCTGAGAGCACCAGAAAGTCAGACACAGAGACACTTAAAACGATTGATTCAGTTTCCTTTGTGTCACCCATTGTTTACTGGCAGCAATCTCAGCCCTTCCGTTAACGATGAGAGTGAGTTGGTGTGCACTTGTGCTGTGGCATAGCTGGTTAAGTGTTGTCTGACACTGGGCTGAGGGTTAGGCTGCTGAGTCTCCAGAGAGAAACACACTTTCAGAGTTTAAACATAGTTATTTGGCTTGAAAGTGATAACACCCGAGGTCTCTTGGCTGACCATTCGGGATTCTCTTTTGTCCTGCAGTGAGAAGCCTCTTAATGTAAACATTCGTGTTCAAGTCACTGTGACCGCTACAGCCTCGAGGCTGCTGATGCTGGGGAATACTTCAAGACCTTTGGAAACGTGGAGAATTAATTAACATCTCTGAAACTGTCAGCTGTGAAGCCAGGGTAATCATGGGATTCTCTGCAAAGGGCTGTCATGAGGATCATTGATTTAGTAAACACACAGCTGCTGAGGGGTTGGAAAGACCTTGATGCTCCTGCTGCCCGGGTGAGCAGCACATCCCAGGTGCGCTGTGCGCCAGGCAAGGATCCCGCACCTGTGTGTGTGTTGGGGTGGGAGGAGACCCTTTCTTGCCCTTTGGGTGTGAATCAAGAGCCCTGGTTGTCACTGGTAGGCATTTTATGAGGCTATCATGAGGAAGGCCACCTTGTATCCTGAGGGCAGCCATTGTAATGGGGGTCCCATCATTAATGGCATGTACAGCTGGTCAGGTTGCTTTACAGTGGACACCCTGTCCTATCTACATCACCAGCAGCCATTCAAGTTAACTGAAGGTGTGGGAAGTGTCCCCTGTCCCTCCTGCCTTCTGCACAATTCACAACAACAGACAGTGCAGGAATGACTGCGGAGGCTCCGAACACCTGACACCTCCTGCCTGCTACTGTATTAGATTAGGTGAACTATAGGAAAACTTTGGGCTCTACCTAAAACATTGTTTGTACTACATGGTGAGAGCTTAAAACCCCTGAGTTTGGCAGCATGGCACAGTAGCCCATGGAGTGCAGCGGGAGCTGCTGTCAGTAAGGTTGGAAAATAAAGACTCCTCCTAACATCCTACACTTGGGTCTAGTGTGCTCTGTGTAGACTCTACAACAACATTTTGTATCCTGAGGGCAGCAAACTTGTGAGGGAGGCCATCATGTATTCTGAGGACAGCATCTTGTATCTCAAGGGAGCTCATCTTGTATCCTGAGGGTAGCCATCTTGTATCCCGAAGGAGGCCATCTTGTCTCCGAGGGTGGCCATCTTGTATCCCGAGTGTTGCCATATTGTATCCTGAGGGTGGTCATTTTTTATCATGAGGACAGCCATCTTGTATCCCATGGAGGCCATCTTGTATTCTTCAGGTGGTCATCTTCAGTCCTGACGGTGGCCATCTGTATCCTGAGGGAAGCCACCTTGAGTCTCGTGTGAGGCCATCTTGTAATCTGATGGCGTCCATCTTGGAGGCCATCTTGTATCCTGAGGGTGGTCATCTTATATCCTGAGTTAAGCCATATTGAAGGTCATCTTGTATCCCGAGGGAAGCCATCTTATATCCCTAGGGTGGCCATCTTGTATGTCAAGGGTGGCCATCTTTTATACTGAGAGTGGCCATTTTGCATCCTGAGAACTGCCATCTTGAATCCCGAAGGAGGCCATCTTGTATCCTGAGGGTGGCCTTCTTGTATCACAAGGGTGACCAGCTTGTATCCCAAGGAACCTCATCCAGGGGAGGCCATCTTGCATCTTGTGGGCAGCCATCTTGTATCCCATTGGAGGCCATCTTGTATCCTGAGGGTGACCATTTTGTATCCTGAGTGCTGCCATCTTTAATCCTGAAGGTGGCCGTCTTGTAGCATGAGGGGTCATCTTGCATCCCAAGGGACCCCATCCAGGGGAGGCCATCTTGTATCTCATGGGATGTCATCTTGTATTGCGAGGGTGGCCTTCTTGAATCCCTAGGGAGGTCATCTTATATCCCTAGGGTAGCCATCTTGTAGCCCTAAGGTGGCCATCTTGTATCTTGTGGGCAGCCGTCCTGTAACTTGAAGGATGTCATCTTTCATCCAAGGGAGGTCATCTTGTGTCATTATGATGGTCATCTGGAATCCTGCGGGCAGCCATCTTGCATCCTGAGGACATCTTATATCCTGAGGGAGCTTATCTTGTGTCCTGATGGGAAGCATCTTGTCTTCTATGGGAAACTGGCTCATAATGTGCAGTCAGTCTAAGGATGAACCAGCAACTGGAGAAAAGGGAAAGGGGTGACTGAGAGCAGAACAGGAACCCAAATGCCAATTAACCTAGTATTCATTATTTATTTACATCAATTCTTCATGTCATGTTGGCTGTAATAGATCCCTGTGCTTGGAGTTTAATAAATCCTGGAAGACAGATATGGCGCAAAGGAAGGTATTCGGGAGTCCCACTCCTGAGGTCTAGCGGACTGGCTTGTGGTCACATTCCCTGGCTGTCCCAGCACCAGGCCTGATTCCAGACTCACCCAGAGATGTCCTGCCTGCATCTATACTGAGCCTGCCTGCCTTCTTCCTCACAAGTGGTTTCTCCCAAGTTTTCTTATTGGACCTCTGCTGAATGGTAAGCTTTGAAAGAACCAACTTGCTCCTCATACCTCTCCCAGTGCAGGGTGGCATTGATGCTGTCCTAACGAGAATACCAGGGGCTGTGAATGCTGTAAATGTTAACCTGCTAGCAGGTGAACTCAGCACTCTCTCTGAGTTCCCAGTAGCTAGTATTCTACCTCTCTTTTGCCCTCCACTCAGTCATGAGGTCTTGCCAATATTTCTCTCTGTGTTGTTTCTCGCATCCATTCCTTTCTTTGTGGCAATGATGACTCTAATTCTTGTCTATTGTCAATGGGGTCATTGTGATTTCCTGTTTAGTTTTTTGCAGATGACATGTCTATCGTAATAACTTACATAATACTCTTCTATGGCCTCCATCAATCTTACCCAGGTCTCCCAGGACTCAGGTGGTTTCTACTGACTGAGTCCATATGTTTATTTATTTGACAGAGAGAGTGAAAGAGGGGGAGAAATATAGAGGGAGAGAATCTTCCATCTGCTTGTTCACTCCACAAGCAGCATCAACAGCCAAGGATGGGCCAGCTGGAACCAGGAGCCAGGCTCCTTTATGTGTGGCAGGAGCTCAAGTACTTGGACCACTCAGCATCTGTTGCTCTCTCAGGTGCACTTGCATGGAGCTGAATCAGAAGCAGAGCCACTGGGATGCTTGTATTTTAAGAGATGGTTTTGGTGTGAGACTAATGAGACTAAGCTGTGCTTGTGTGGAACCTTTGTAAAGTTCTGGAGGAAGACTTGGCTTTACGTTCATGTGGTTGGATATATTTTCAAAATTGTTGAACCAATGCTCTTTTTTTCAAGATCTATTTACTTTTATTGGAAAGGCAGATCAGATTATCAGAGAGGACAGTTAGAGAAAGATCTTCCATCTGCTGGTTCACTTCCCAGTGGCTGGAGCTGAGCTGATCTGAAGCCAGGAGCCAGGAGCCTCTTCAAGGTCTCCCATGTGGGTTCCAAGGTTCTGGGCTACTCTCTGCTGCTTTCCCAGGCCATAAACATGGAATTGGATGGGAAGCGGAACAGCCAAGACACAAATTGGTGCTTACATGGGATCCTGGCTCTTGCAAGGTGAGGATTTAGCCCTTGAGTTATCGTTCCAGGCCCAGCCAAGACATCCTAATGGCAATAGTTAGGACCACCATCTCTCTCCGTACTTAGGGTTCTCCTGTGTATACTCCCCTCACATTAGCTGCTGCTGGAGGGTCTGTAAGTGTTTTAGGAATCCCCCAAATAGAAGTCCAGTTGGGATTAATTTACAGGCATATATACATATGCTGCTGGCAGTCAGTTCTATGTACAGGCAAATGGTACTTAGGGCAGTCCACAAGCTTACTAACTGTGGTTAGGACTCTTAGTCTGGTTAGCCTGATTTTAACGATGACTTCAATGTTTGCTTTCATGTGGTGGAGTTCAAAAATAGTACCTAACTTACAGGATGGAAGTTTGTCTCACCCGCATGCCAGCATTGAACTCCATTTCTCAGATCCTTTGTTTATTCCAATAATTCCTTAGTTCTGTCTTCCAATGTTCAACTCCCATTGTTATGCTTTGATGACATTTTACCAAACTAGAGACCCTGTTATACCAAACTCTGTCTTGGCAAACAGTGTGTTCTTCTGGCTCTTCTCTTGGTCTGAAATGGCCTTGACAAGTTACAGTTCTATGGGGGCCTTATGACTGTCTCTCTCATTTAATACAAACTTCTGACATTACTGAAGATACATGAAGTCGTAGTCCATCATGACAATAAGGACATTGGTGACAAGCTGGATAAAAATTTCATCAATTCAAAGAATATTTAGTATAAATTAATACACTAGGAACCGTGAAATGGCTTAAAATTTTCCTTCTAATTCATATATAAAGTACACTTTATAGAAAATCCTCCCACTTTAATAACGTTTCTGGAGACTTCTGTGACATTGCCAATAAAATATGGAAATTTCCATAAACTGTTGATACTGAAAAAGCATTTCCTCCAGGCACATTAGAACAGAGACTAAATTATCTTGGTTCTTTGTATAGCAAATGGTATTATAGCATATACAGCCAAACGCTTGAAAAAAAGGAAATCAGACAATGGTGTCTAAGTGGTTCATCAATAAAATATTGTCATTGTAGATTGTGTTGTTTGTTGGTTATTTAGCAATTATAATTTACTATAGCTGCTTTTCCCTTTCAAAATAAGTGTTTGCTTTCCTATCTGACTACATTGTTGTGTTTTTGTTTGTTTGTTTGTTTTAAGTAGAGGCTCTTACTGCTGAAGTCAGTGCCCTGTGGACCAGGAGTCCCTGTTGTGTGGCCCCTGCATCCCCAGTGCCACAGCTGATGGCAGGAGGCAGCCCTCGCCTTTGCAAAGCATCACAGTGCAGCCTTTGGGGTTCTGTGCAGCCCTTGGGGTTCTGTGCAGCCTTTGCGGTTCTGTGCAGCCCTTGGTTCTAGGGGTTGATGCGGAGAACAGAGACCTCACTGCCCCGCAGTCAGATTTCCTTTTCTATGGCTGCTACAGACTGGGCTTGATCAGCCAAACTCAGGAGCCTAGAACTCCATTCTGATCTTCCACAAGGGTCCAGGGGCCCAATGACTTGGGCCTTTATTAGCTGCTTTCCCAGGCTTGTTAGCAAAGAGCTGGATCAAAAATGCAGAAGCCAGGGCTCAAACTGGCTAACACCATCATCACTTGACATCACTTAAGGCCGCTTAACTTGCTGTGTAATGGAGCTGGCCCCTACTACCCTGGCTTTTCAAACAGTCATTGTAACCACTGAGCATTTATTTCCATTTTCTCAATAGTGTATTTATACATCTTAACCTTGCATCTGTTGAAGTAAGAAACTGTACATGTTAACCTACTGAAAATTCATGAATGAAAAGATAAAAAATAATGATAGGAAATCAGGGCGTATGCTTTGTTTCTGTTTATATCTATAAAGAATCAGCGTGATTTGAACAGCCATCAGCCGAGGGAAACCTACATCCTGGCCATCACTGTAGAGTGACAACCTCAAGAGCTTTGGGCTTGTATGGTCTTTGAGTGATGCTCTTTTCTCTGAAAGAGGGAGCAAGCAGAGATTGGACTCACCAGAGCAAGCGAATGGGCTGGTGTCTATACGGCAACACCCTGAATTCAGACCCTTGTGAGGTGGGTGTCATCATCCCCATGCATTAGCCACTGGCAGCATGGACTCCTTGTCATCCTCCCTTGTCACAGTCAGTTCCTCCCCTGCAGGCATGTTTTTCCCATCCAGATTTGCTGGAGCCCTGCCCTGACACAGCATCCCTGGGACAAATCTGAAGGGGACTGGTTAGAAGAGGAGGAGGAAAGCAAGAATTATGACTGATCATTAAGTGGCCATGTGGGAATTTGGTTGGGAAAAACCAGCTGGCTGAGGACTGGGTCCCTCTCTGCTTCACAGATGCAGGCAGAGACCTCACAGTCTGGCCAAGTGTGAGTCACATGCTCTTGGTGACTTCTTTGTTTAAGCTCAGTGCTTGATTATGGGGCAAAAAGTGACTTTTGCCAAAGTCCAGATTGAATTCAATGTGGCTAATTCTAATTTTAGGCCTGAATTTAGACCCTTCTTCTAGTCATTGTTGCAAAGTACTGCTCTGGGGCGAGGGAAAGGGGCGGAGAGGGATAAAAGAAGGGGCTTTCTTCCTGGCCAGCTGTCTTCTTGTGAAACCCAACAGCAGCTGAGTCTGGCAGAGCTGCACCATCCTGTGAATTGCGCAGTAGTGTTCACACTTGGGCCCAAGAGGAGAGTAGATAGCGATGCCTTCCAACATGGGAACACATGAAGCCAGATGTTGGTTGAACTAAGTGCTAACTTATCGGACAGGAAAATTGCCCTGGAATGACAGTGTCTGTCTAGCACCTCTTCAGGCAGAATTTGAACTCTGACACTGTCCATCTCTGTGCCTCTGAGTTCAGTAGACACAGAGGCTCCCAAGGCCACTTGCTCATCTGTAGCCAGAAGCCATCTCCTGGACATCTTCCTTATGAGCAAGGCACTCCACTCCATCATGGCAACCTGCTGGCTCTTGCACCCACCATGGCAACACCAGCACTACAACTATCACCCTCATCAATGTCACCAACATGGCTGTCTTCCCATCACCACCCACCTTGCTGAGACCAACATCAGCACCCTTGTCCTCACCAACACTACCAACACCATCTCCATTCCAACACTGTCACCATCAACACCATCTCCATTCCAACACTGTCACCATCACATATCCCAGCCCCCATTATCATCACCATCTGACACCATCACTATCATCAGAACTGCCATTGAATGCTATTGTCACCAACACCATCTGTTACCAACACCGGCACCATCACCATTGCCCTCGCCAACACCACCACCATCTATCAACACACACCGGTTACCAACATCACCATCTGACACTACTGCGCTCATTAACACTCTCATGTTCATTAACACTGACACTGTCCCAGACTCTGTCAGCCTCACCGTGGCTCTCTTTCACCATTCTTCTCAGGAGCTCCAGGTTTTGTTTTTACATTAATTCAGTTTATGCTCACCCCAGCCCTGTAAGGCAAATGTTGTAGCTGTCACGGAAGTAGAGGCCCGGGTGGTGACATCACCTTTCTGAGGCTCACGCTCAGTGAATTCCATCAATTCTCAGTTTTCCCAGATTCCCAGCTTGCTGTGGGACGCACTGGAAGACCACGCTCAGCAGCCACGTGGGGAAAGACCAACTTGGCAAGCACCTTGCTGTTTATTGCATCGTTTAAGCTTCTTGTAACCCTTGTAGTCTAACAAGAGTGTGTGATTATGTCCAAATTAAGAAAAAAAAAATATGCTGCTAAATAGCTCAATTCCAAAGCAAATTTGTAGCAAATTAAGTGTCTGATAGCAAATTTACAGAATTAATCATTCGAACATGGTATGGACACAAAAGATACTCTTTCACAAAAAGTGTATAATTGTGAAAATAGAGTGAAAGGCGCTAAATGGCTAACAGACTAAAGGAAAGAAACAGCGTGGGGATCTTTTCCCATAAACGGCCATCCCTGAGAAACCTCACTGAACTGGTTCAAGCGGGCATTGGTTACCACGTTCAGGCCAGGGACAAGGCGGACACACAGGTGACAGAAGCCGAATATGCAGACCACACCAGCCCTGAGAGCTTAAACTCAGCAGGGGAGGCAGACATGCAGTAAGAAACATTCAGCCTCGTGACAGCCACGCCCTGAGAACCCTAGGGGCAACAGGGGGTGATTCCACCATACACAGAAGCCAGGGAAAATGACAGAAGCAGGACAAGCCCCAGTGTGGGGGCCAGCAGGTCTCAGTAAGCATGAGGAAGAAGAGTGGAGAGGTAGTGTGGGGTATGAGAGTGAGTCCAGTGATGGGGCATTGGATGTGAGCTCACTGGTTTGGGGAAGCACTGCAGGTGTGTGAGCCTGTTCAGTAGCCTTGGCCTTGGCATGCTGTGTTGTCAGTGTCCCATCACCATGGACAGCATGGGAGAGCTGCATCAGCAACTCCCAGGGGTGCCTGTTGCTCCTGCGTGTCGCTTCCAATTCGCTAGAAACTGGAAAGACACCAAGTTACAGCTTAACAGCATTTCTTAACAACGTTTCAGATGCTTGGGACAGGCGTGCAACACTTGGCTTTGGGTAGGACTGGCCACTTTCTGGGTTGGATGAAATAATCACTAACACTGAAATATAATCCTTAATATTATTTCCTGAGGATCTTCCTTCAGGTCATTACTCCTTGGATCTGTTTCCTTTGTAAAACTCAGATGGACAGTGTGGAAAGGAACTTCACCACTGGGTATAGCGGGCTCCTGGAGCTAGGGCTCAGAGGGATTCTAGGGGTGAGTGGGGACAGACTTCACAGTAAGGCAGCACGTTCAGGTGTATAGCCTACAGGGCTTCCGGGGACTGAACCATTCCCAGAGACTGAGGGCGGACATCCGGGGAAGGAAAGGGCAGGGTCAGGAGTGTCACATGGGTCTGGGGTGGGCAAAGGGCAGGGTCAGGTGTGTCACATGGCAGGAGGTGAAACAGATGCATTTGGGGCTACAATATTGTAGGAGAGAAGAAGCTGGGCAGGTGAAGGCCATGGGAGGGGGCACCTGGGCAGGTGAAGGCCATGGGAGGGGGGCACCTGGGCAGTGTGGGCTCGGGAGTGAGGGCAGTGTTTGCTGTCACTGCTGCTTTTGTGGGAGGAGAGTTGAGGAGGGGACATGTGTGTTATCTTGTTGACCCAGGTGTGTAGGAAGCAGCTCCTTTCCGGCTGATGGGCTAACAAGGAGGTCTAGCTTGTGGGGGCTAAGGGTCTTGAACTCCCAGGACCCCAGGTTCCTGAGGATGGCCTGCTGCCTGAGTCTTCTCTATAGGCATGATGCCGCCCCTCCTTTCCATCCCCAGACTCCCAACTGTTCCTTTTTCTGCCATCAACACGGAAGATCGACAGGCCTAGGCTGCCAGGCACAGTCCCTTCATGCAGACCATGAGTCACTTCATGCAGACCAAGAGTCATGAAGTGACTCTTGGGTGTAGGAGACATGCTGGAAGGATCCTGGGGGAGCCCACGCAAAGCTGAGCCTCAAGTTGACACTGCTAGAACATTCTCCTGTTGTTTCTGCGGCTCTTGCCAACCTTAACACATCAGTCACTTGGAGACCGCTGTTCTGCGTGGAGGGGAGTGAGGTTGCTGAGAGCTCCTGGTGGTGGTGTCTTCCTGCTGACCACGGCACAAGACAGGCCCTGCCAAGTGTCTCCCTCTGTCCCAGGACTCAGCAGTTCTAGGAAAGAGCTGTATGAGCTGGGATCTGCTTTGGAGCTATATGCTATGGTGGAGGGGCGGGTCCACGACACGGTATTCCCACCTGAACCGCCTGCTGCAGGTGTGAGACAGCGTCTCCCGGAAGGAGATGGGCATGTCAGGCTGGGTCTCGGGGGTCTGTCTAAATAGAGCTGCAGATGCCGAGATGTGGCTGCATGGGGAGCTGGGCAGTACAGGTGAGGCTGACAGCCAAGGCTGGGACAATTTGATGAGAAAGCCATGCTTTGTTGCACTGGAGTATAGGAACTGAGGGGCAAGGGAGACATGGGCTCACATTGTCTGGTGGCAAGGAAAGTCGAGTTCAAGGGCATGAGATCAGAGTCAGCAGCAGGGGTGGACATGGGGGTGCTTGATTGACAGGCCGCTGGATTCAGCTCTGCCATTCTCGGCGTACACTGGTAGGGCGGTGTACCTGCTTGCACGCCATCTCCATTGTGCTGCCTCGTACATTGTTTCTCAGATCAACACATTCCCCCTGCTTGGACCCGCCTCTGCCTTCCCACACTGCAAACCTGTGCCTGGGCTATTTTTTCTTCTCTCTGTCAAAATGCATCTTGCTCCTCCACTTCGCAAGCTGCCTCTCAGTCAGGCAGGCTCTCTTCTGATCTCTTGCTTGTGCGATTTCAACCTGTCCCAGGACTTTCATACGCGTTGTTCTTGCTCTGTGGGAAGCTCTGTCCCCAATGCCCCACTGGGGTCTCAGGCTTGCACTGCTCCAAGAGGGGGTTCTCCCCACCCCTGCCCCTGGCCAGCCCCCAGTGGCTGCCATGCCTGCCCTTCCTCTCCAGCGGAGACGTCATTCCTGCCATCCCGTTCAGCTCTCTTCCACATCTCCCCTCTACCTATGTGCCTGAAGCCTCCCTCTCCTTTTCCTTAAGGACCCTGGTATTGGCTGGTGAGTTCACGTAACCCCAGCTGAACCCAGCTGGAGGCCCCGACTTGATTGCATCTGTAAGGCCTTGCTGGCAAGCGAGGTCATGCCCATAGATCCCAGGCATGTCTCTGAGGAGGCATAGTTCGAGGGCTGTGGGTTCTAAGACTCCTATTCAGCGGTGTGGCCCAGGCTGTGAGAAGGCACAGACTCACCAAGCTGTGTTGGCACCACCTGTGATGCAGCCAGGTGTCAAGTCACTGCTTGGGGCACCTGCATTCCGCACCAGTGGCCTGGGCTCCCTGGATTTGTAGCTGCAGCTCCTGACCCAGCTTCCTGCGTGCTGCACCCGAGGAGGCAATGGAGACGGCTCTGTGTACTTCATGCTGCTGTGTGAGCAACCTGGATTGAGCTCCTGGACAGTCCTGGCTGTGGCAGGCATTGGAGGAGAAGACGAGTGAATGCCAGCTCTTTCTCTGATTTTAAAATAAAAATAAAAATAAAAATAAGTGAAAGAAACAGTGTGTTGTCACAGTTTTTCAAACTTTCACCTGCTTACCTTTTAAAGTTTTATAAACATGTAGGAATTCTTCACAGTTGGTATAAAAATTGAATTGGAAGATAATTTTGTTTGGTGCAACAATTATTTTAAAAGACTTATTGTAAATTTGGAAGGCAAAATTGCAGAGAAAGGAGAGAAAGATTGTTCATCCACTGGTTTTCTCCAAATTGCTGCATAGCTGGAGCTGGGGGAGTCTGAAGCCAGCAACAAGGCATTTCTTCCGGGCCGCCCACGCGGGTCCAGGAAGCCTTCTCTGTTGCTCTCCCAGGCTGTTATTAGGGAGCTGCATCAGGAAGTGGAGTTGTTGGGACTTGAACTGGCAGCCATGTGGTATGTCAGCACCAACAGGTAGATGCTAATGTGCTACACCATGGCACTGGTGTAGCAACGTTTTCTTTGAAATCATCGATGTTTTTCCCCTAGCTTTCTTTTTCTGTGAGCTTGCCGATGACCCCTTGCATGTATGGTGTGGTGGGTTGAACAGGACTGGCACCAGATCCTGGGGCCTCCCAATTCTGAACCATAACTTCCAAACCATACACTGCCCCAACCGCCTTCTTGTCCCCAAGAAGACACTCTTGGATATTTTGTTGAAGCAGTGAAACACAGACTCAATACACACGGATTTGAAGAATCTTTTGCAGCTGGAAGATCTTATCTAGTAATACTTCCCACCAACATTTTGAAGTACTCTCATCGCGTGTTTTTTATTCTCCTGTTTGATTACTCTGTGGTTCTGAGACGTGGTCATCTGTCCGAACGGTGTTTTGCTGTGACTATTAGGTGGGGGTGACTTCTCAACATGAGCTTTATGCATATGGCTAGCAAGGCCACCTGTCACCCAGGGCACAGAGTGGCATATGGTATCAGCTGGCTCCGCCTGAGGCTTTTGAACTTGGAGTGCTTGGTGAAGTAGACACAGGCCTCTCTTCCTGACTTGGCCTTCGTTTTCCCTGATGTTGGACCAGCCTGAAGAAAAGAACTTGGGGGCTGGTCCTGCGTCATGAAACTGTCAGAGGGGATTTCTCTGGAAATCACGAAGAGTGAGAGAAAAGTAAACGAATCATGCCCTGCATTATACATTCGTTCCTCCTCTGCACAGACCCCAGAGGGTCATTCGACTCTCACCCAGGCTGTGCTGGAGACACTGGCAGGCGATTCTTGCTCCCTAAAGATGCAAAACTTAAAGAAAATCTGGTGCCTTTGGTGAACCTGGCTCAGGCTAAGCAGTGCTGCTGTGGGCAGTGCTGCTGTGGGCAGGCCCCGCTGGGCTGGGGGCCACTCACTGGGGTGGGGTCTGCTCTGCCTCTTGGGAACATGGCTGATGGTGGCTGACAGACTCTGCTTCATAGCTGAGGGTTAGCCCAACATCTGACAACAGGGATGTTGCTGAGGCCGGAGGACAGAATGCCAGTCAGGGAACAGGTGCATCCTTAGGTGTGGTACTCAGGAAAGGTTTCAGGTCTGGGGAAGGATTGATGTCTGAGAGACAGTGCACCTGTGGAAAGAGGTCTCAGCAGATACAAAGGCCCCGCGGCGAGTGCATGGAGCTGTAGATCTGGAACCGTGGTCGGGGCTCTTGCAGCATGGCAGGGCAGGGCAAGGGGGAGGGCATGCACTCAGCTAGGCTCTGCCAATGACAAGGGCTGAAGAGTGTGATTAGGTGGAGTCACGGAGGCTTGAAGCAGCTCAGCATCACAACTGGACTCCCAGGCAGTGGCTGCCCACAGAGAGAAGACTGGAAGGACGGGGGCATCCCAAGTGATGCAGGCAAGAGCTGAAGGGAACACATCCGGGATGCCCACAGGGAGCAGGTGGCAGAAATGGGCGAGTTCTGGCTGTATGCTGAAGGCTGGGTTTGCAGCATCTGCTGAGAGATTGCTTAAGGGAAAGCAGAAAGAAGAGTGGTGAGAGAGAGGTTATAGATACACCACCCTGAAGAAGCAAGGGGTTGAACGTGTTTAGTACTTGGCTGGGGACCAGGAGGAGAAAGGGAAGTGGGGGCAGGTAGAGAAGACTCCAAGACCATTGGCCTACAGTCTGGCAGAGCCTGGGCACTTGCCAAGGGGGCAGGCTGATGGTAAGGAGGGGTCAGGGTGTGCTTGGGTCATGTTGTGTGGGACACGGCCATCAGAAATCCTTGTGGCATCCACAGATTCAGAGTGAAAGAACCTGTCCCAGCCCTGGTCCGAAGGCTCTGTAAACATGTGGCCCTTGGCAGTGCCAGTCACCTGCCCCAAGTGTGCAGCCTGGCCACCTTTCTCCACCCACTCACTTGCAAACTGGGATTTACCTGTGTCCTCTGCCCTGCTACCCTCTCAGCCTCCAGCGAGTACCATCCCCGCTGCTGCTCCCCTGTGGCTGTGAGGGACGCGCCACTGGCCCTCAGGAAGGGCCATGACAACAGCTGGAATGATGCCATGTCCCAAGGGCCCCTGTGTGCTCGGCTCTGCGCCCAGGGCTTTCTGTGTTGGCCTCGCCTGACCCTCACGCCAACCCCACGCAGTCCTTCGGGATACCACGCCCACGTCCCCGTTCAGGAAATGGATGCAGGGAGGACTGGGAAGAAAATATTGCTCACGGCTGCCCTGCTCTCCAGGTTGCACAGACTCTGATGCTCTACCTTGGCACCAGGGATTTCAGATGGCAGCATTCACACCAGCTGGCACTTGGCAGAAATACAGGTACTTTGGATAATCGACCTCTGTCCTAGGAACTCAACAATGTCAGCAAGTGACCCCTGGCTGGTTCTTCTCAGGCCAGAGCATCTGTCCTCCTGGCAGGATCTGGGTGAGCTCTGGTAGATGCAGTGCACCTGTTCTTCATGCAATGCCCCCTTCTGCTTTCGAGGGCATCCAGCGGCCAGCAGGCTTCCAAGACCACACATCTGTCTACACCGTGGAATCCTGGATTTGCCCACCTCTTTCTTTGCTGTCTCTTCTCGTTTGCCCTCACTGGCAGCCAGCTCTCATCTATCGGGTTTTCCTGAGACAGGTGGCTTGTTGCATGACTGCACAGCCTCAGGTAAGGTTGAGGGTTTGGGAGGGACAAGTGAGGCAGTAGTAGAGGCCGTGGCTGCTGGAGATGGGGGAAGGGTGAAGATGTGGCGGACCCCATCTCTGGGCGTGGGGCCAGGCCAGGCTAGAGGAGTGCTCTTTTGACTTGGACAGCCCGTGGCTGAGGCTCTAATTGTGGAGGCCCAAACCTCGCTTGCCAGCTCTCCCCAGGAAGCTGCCTGAGTAGACCCAGCAGCTGCAGGGTACTTGGTCAGGCTGCCACATGCAGGCCAGTGAGCAGAGGCAGCAGAGACTAGCCTGGCAGGTGCCGAAGCAGGTGCTGTCTGTTTCTGCTTCCACTTGGGGTTCCCACAGTTCTGTGCAGGCTGCAGCTTCCCACTGCTACCACCTGCCCCAATCTGTGCCACCTGCAGACAAACGGGACACGCCTGGAACATTCCTCCCATCATGGAAGCCTTGGCCAGGACATTCAGTGGCTGCAAACTCAGGCCTTGGAGGCTTTGTGGACAAAGCCGTGGTGGGACACTCACTGGCTGCCAGTCCCTTAACCAGCATAAAGCTGCCGTTATTAAATAGGGAACTGGTCTGACTTCAGCACCTTCTGACCTCCTGACATCCCTACTTGCCCTTGAACGTTTCTCTCTGTGTCCGTGGAACCCACCTGGCTGTGCCTGGTGCAGCTTCACATGCGCTAAATCGAAGTTGTGCAGCTCCAAGTCCCCCAGGGGAGCAAGGTGAAGACCTCGCTGCTTTGCCATGGCTGAAC
This sequence comes from Ochotona curzoniae, assembly GCF_017591425.1. Classification (NCBI taxonomy): domain Eukaryota; kingdom Metazoa; phylum Chordata; class Mammalia; order Lagomorpha; family Ochotonidae; genus Ochotona; species Ochotona curzoniae. The sequence continues at coordinate 3,009,282 of NW_024465405.1, read as the reverse complement.
TCTGCCGGAGGCCAGCTCCAGCTGGGTTCGGAGCTGGAGAAGGGTGTGTGGACTAGGTGTAAAAAGAGAAGAAACGGACCACTATGATTTCATGATCATAATGGACAATGCAAGAAAGCTGTCCCCTTTATTTATACAGAAGCAGTCACAAGCTCTGGCAGACTTTTTACGTCACGGTCAAGTGGGTGTTTCCAAGGATAATTCTGCCGTTTTTCTCCTTAAAGCAGGATGTTATCCATCCTGACCCTGTGGTCAGGAAGTTCTCAATAGACAGTGCATACCAATCAGTAACACATTCCTACTACAGTCCTCATGAATCAGTTAGGGGAGGAACTGCATCACAGGAGGGTCCTAAAGATCAAGGGTGGTCAATGGGGGCAGCAGAGACAGAGACAGCATGAATTGCAAAAGGCCCTTTGGCAAGACAACATCAGCAACATCAACTTCCAAGCTCACATTGATAGTAAAGACCCACTCCGCAGTGGCGAACAATGCCTAAACAGATTACAGAATTCTCAGCGGGGTTGTCCGGTGTCCTGCAAAGGAAGGTGGAACTGCCTTCAGGTGGTCGTGGAGACATCTGCTGGGCCCTGCCATGCAGCGGAAAAATTCCTTGTGGCCTTGCCTGCAATGAAACAGTTCTCTTCACACCTTTGTGTCCTCCACACCCACTGCGCGGACCCCAGCAGGACTCTTATGCCTCGTCCTTGCTATGTGCTGGGGACACTACGGAGGCCAGCGTCCTTTGGCCACTCTGTATGCAAATACTACTGGATGCAGATCCTCCAGCCCCAGTCAAGACCTCGCTTCATGGGTGAACTGGGCAGCCAAGCCAATTCCCTGCCTTCAGCCTTCAGACACTGTGATATGGTGAGTATTTATTGCTGCTTTAAGCCTCCCACTTTGCAGTCGTATTTGTTTGATGCCAGTGGGTAGCCCACAGACCTCGAGAAATACAGACAGGATGAGGTGATTGTCCTGGAGGCGGGGGATGCGCCTGCGTGAGGGTTGGAGCTGCCACACCCCAGCAGAGCCAGAGTTCATTTTTAATAGGATCTTTTTACTTTTAATGAATTTCTTTTTATTTACTTGTAAAGCAGAGAGAGAGAGAGAATTGGTTTACTCTCCAAAAGGCTGCTACAGTCAGGACTAGGCTGGGGCCAAAACCAGGCACAAAGAGCCACGCCCAGATCTCACATGTGGGCGGCAGGCCCCAGGGGTCATGAGCAGGAAGCCAACCTGGAAAGGAGACCACGTGCTCAGATATGGATGTGGATATCATGTGCCGTGTCTTAACTGCTGTACCAAATGCCAGCCAGGACAGGACACCATCGTCCTGTCGCGTAAGACCCCTTGTGTGCAGGGAGCCAAGGGCCAGGTGTTCTGGCCAGAACAGAAGACTGTGTGGCTCGAGCAGGGCGCTGAGCGTCCAGTCAGCCATGGCTGAGCAGGGACCGTCACGTGTAACAGCTGGGAAGTCAGATGCTGGGCTGGGAGAAACGGAGATCACCCCTGCCCTGTTGGCATCAGGAAGCAGTAGAATGCTGAGCCATCTGGTCTCCCAATCTACAGTGGTTTTTCTCTGTGCTTCCTCTTGTTCTTAGCCAGAAAGCTGGAGAAGAACACAGCACTTCTTAAAAGCAGCTGTTTGGGAGGAGTGCTTCTCCTGGGTGATGTGATGGCTGTAAGCTCACTCTCAGTGGAAATCGATAGCTTTCAGGAGAAGCCCTGCCTGCTTCCAGTCTGCCTGCAGAAGAGCTGGCTGTCCGCCCAAGTGGGTTTCCCCAGTGATTTCTCTGTTGCGTCGGACAAGCATTTCTGGGGAGCCTGGGTTTCCGGATCCGTGTGCTCCTGTGCTGGGCGACAGAGGCTTGGTGGATCGGACCTCTCCACTACAGGCCCCACCTGAAAACCCATTCCTCTTTGACCTGCACTGTGACACATCCGCAGTAATGGCAGCAAACACCACGACTGGGCCCCGCCTGGTGGGCCGCCCCAGTCTCTATCCTGGCCTTCTCCTGTGAAAGGGCTTGACAGAAAGTTGTTGAATGAAAGTCTGATGTTCAAGCACTTCTGCCCAAGGCTGTGTAGGCATCAGCGTTTTGTCCAAACCTTGCACTCAATGCAACAAAGCAAGTGTGTCTTGCAAGTAGCATTTGCATGCTCAGCATGTACTTTTCAAAAATACTGGTTTTATTTAGTTGAAAGAGTTACAGAGAAAGAGAGAGACATCTTCTATCTGTTGGTTCACTCCCCAAATAGCTGCAATGGCTGGGGCTGGACCAGGCTGAAACCAGGGTGCAGGAGCTTCTTCTGGATCTCCCATGTGGGCATAGGGACCCAAACACTTGGTCCATTTTCCACTACTTTCCAAGGCACATTAGCAAGGAAGTGGCTCAGAAGTGGAAGAGCCAGGACTCAAACCAGCACCCATAAGGGAATCTGGAGTGGCCCCTCAGTGCAGACTTAACGAATCCCTGGGCTAGAGCAGGTGCTGGGTGTGAGGCTCCCTGCCTGCCTGTTTCCTGACCTTCCAGCCACCGAACCAGGAGCTACCTCCTGGAGACCACACGCACAGTCAGAGGGCCTATCGCTCATGGCCCTGCACATCCAGGTGGCCATTCACACAGCTTTCTCACTGGTTGAGCTGTCTGGCTGAGCCCAGCCACACAGGCCCTGCTGGTACCAGGACTCTGAGCAGGAGGCAGTCTTGTCTCCAGTGACTGAGAGGAAAGAAATGGAGGAACCAGGTACACACATTATTGGTAAGAAGCTGTTTTAAAACTTTTGGAAAAACTGACTATGGAAATGACATGCGCACGAAAGCCCTCTTCTTAAGAAGTCACGGAGCACTTCAAGGTGACAACAGCTCCGCAGATAGCTGTGGGCTTCTGATCATGGGACCCCATGAGCCTGTGCAGACCACACAGCAGGAAGCTGGCCCTGGCCCCGAGTGTCAGCCAAGACGCACACCTCCGGGCAGGAGCAGAGATCCCATGATGCCCTGGTGGTGCTCATCCGAGGGAGCTTGGCAGCAGCTGTGTTGGGATCTGAGGGTTCCAGACCTGGAGTTTTAGGTGTTAGCATGGGGCGGGTAAACCCATCCTTCTCAATTCTGCTCTGTGCAAGCATTTGTTTTTAAAAGAGATTTATTTATTGTCATTTGAAAGGCAGATTTACAGAGAGAAGGAGAGACAGAGAGGGAGATATTTTAACTGCTGGTTCACTCCCTAAATGACTGCAAAGACTGGAGTTGAGCCAATCCAGAGCCAAGAATTTCTTCTGGGTCTCCCACTTGGGTGCAAGAACCCAAGAACATGGGCCCTCCTCTGCTGCTTTTCCAGGCCATTAGCAGGGAACAGCCCCAGAAGTGGGGCAGCTCCGGAAGTGGAGCAGCCAGGACTGGTGTCCATATGGGATGTTGGCACTACAGGCCATGGTAAGTGAGGTGTGTGGCTTCTCTTCTTGCAGTCCCCTGACTTGCAGTGGCTCACAGTGCATCCCCCACCTGCCTGCAGCTGCGTTCCCAGGGCATGTGCACTTTTGGATCCCAGCAGTCCTACACTGAATGCTGTGCAGAAATACCAGAGGGGCCTGCCATGGCCAACCCTGCCGCTTCTTCTCCACTCAGTCTGGTAGAGCAAGGGAGAATGAGGCCCTGCCTGCGGTCTGGGTGGCAGACTGCAGGGCTGGGCCCCCGTGGGAGACCTGGGATACTCATTCCTTTATTTCACACATCCCTCTTGGGCACCTACCAAGAGCCAGGCACTGTCTGCAGCATTGAGGAATCAGCAGAGAGAGGGACAGACCAAAGTCCTGGTCCTGCTGGAGCCTAACAAACAATCACTGCAATAGGGAGTAGTTGGGGGTGACAGCGCCCCGCTTCTCCAGCAGAGCTGGGCCGGTCTTCAAGCAGGCAGCTCATGGGCTGCTAGGCGGCAGCAAGACTGAAACGCAAATAAAGCAGAGGGGGTGGATGGCATTAGTGGAGGAGGTGGAATGCTAATTCAAGCTGGCAGGGAAGGGCCCCCTGGGGTGATGGCTGAGTAGATCAGAAGGAATTCCAGGTGGGCAGGTGCTTGGCGCCTGGCCTTGGGACCTGTGCACACGGGGGTGGGTACTTGGAGCCCACACTGCAGGTGACTCAGAAGTGCTGTCCTGTAGTATGGTAGTCCTAGATAGTCCTGGTCTCCCCGACCCAGCCCAGCCCGACCCTTTGCTCTTTGGCATCTGTGGTCCTGTGCTGGCTGAATTTTTGGGCCAGGTGCACCATTCTGCCCCATTGCTGGTCCTGGGGAAGCACACAGCCCTTGGTTGCTGGGACATCTCATTAAGGGAAACAGCCCACGTCAGGGCTCAGGTGGATAGCTGGTGTCCTGGTACTGTTCCCTTCTCCTCTGCAGCCCAGTTTGCAGACTTCAGGAAGGCTGAGATCCATGGCAGAACTTACAGTGGTGCTGCAGAGCATACAGAGCATGGCTGTGACTTCCAGCTGGGCTGGCAACAGGGAGGGAGACTCGCACTGGATCACACGGAGACTAATAGAGGCTGCAGCCTGGTGACTGCCTGCCACGTTGGGGGGCTGGAGGGACCGCATTGGGGGGCCAGAGGGACCGTAGCCTGGTGACTGCCTGCCACACAGAGGGCCGAAGAGACCCTTAGAACAGGTGCCTTCCAGTCAGGTGCCTCCAGAGGCACCTGGGCTGCTGGTGGCCCATTAACTAACTGCCACTTAGCTGGTTCTCTCCCCAAGGAGGGGTTAAATGTGGCATTCACTGAAATCTCTCCCTTACACACAAACGTTCTGCTACGGTTGTTTCAACTCCTTGTGAGGGAACACCCAGGACACCAGGATACACTTTATCTAGTTTGCTCCTATTGATAAAAGGAAAATAAATGAGACTGCAGAAGCAACCTTCCCGAAGGATGGCTCTGTCTGGAAGGAGATGACTCACATGGGGAAGCATGCGGGGGGCAGCACGCAGTTTCAGCAAGGCCAACTTTAGCGCCTGGATTGGACTCCACAGTGACACAGCAGAGAGCCATGCCAACAGCAGGCTAGAGAACAGACAGACTGCGGACACTGGAGACCCTCGGACAGAATCCGATGCCACTAGGCACCATGATCACACACACACACACACACACACACACACACACACACACAAGCAAGACACACATGTACACACACACACACATATATATATATACAAGCTCTTTGTGGGAAAATGGAATTCCAAATATGAGCTGAATTTGGTGCCAACATTTTTTGAAACCCATGCACGGCTTTTTCCCCCATAATACGCATCTTGTCTGCATTACAAAAAAATTCCTTTGTATACCTCGTGTTTTCCACAATTCATGGGTTATATTTTGGCACTCCCCATGAGCTCTCCGAAGCCCCCTCCTCACCTGCTGCTTAAAGCTTGCTCAGGCTGTAGTTGCTGTAGAGGAGGGTGGAGCATACCTGCTCGAGAGACAGGGCAGGAAGTTGGCATGTGGTCTCACACACACAGGCACATGCACTTATGGTCACACACACACACACACACACACGGGGAGATGCTGTCTGGGCTTCCAGAGCCCCACCCAGCCTACGGGAAGCCGGGCAGAGGTGGAGTGGGTGACAGTCAGCACCTCAGGGAGTGACACACTGTAGAGAAGACAGGATCGTACGTTGCACAGACGTGTGTGTTTGGGACCAGCCAGAGCTGTGCTTGACCGAGAGAGAGGGGGAGTGGGGGAAAGGGGCAAGGGAAGCCGGGGGAAGACAGGGAACGAAGACACAGGCGGTTAGGGAAGGGAGACTGCACAAAGCAGAGGGCAGAGAGTTCTCCAGCTGAACAAAGTGCTGTCCACCTGCTGCGGCCAGCATCACACTGAGGTGACATCACCAGCGTCCAACCTTCATGCCAGACCTGCCCTTCCTGCCATCTTGGCAAAGAATGGGGCTCAGAGTGCCCCCTTGGGAGCCTGAGTCCACAGCAATCCCCACCTTTTATTGAGTACTTGCCAAGCACCATTGGGCTAAGCACACAGCATCTCCGTGAATTCCCACAGCGGCTGTGAAATTAGGCCCTGCCAACTCTAGTTTAGCTGAGACAATGGAAGTGTGGGGGAGGCAGGTACCCTGGGGTGAGGGAGTGAGAGAGCTGGGCTTTGAACCTAGGTCTTACTATCGTAAGAGTGGGGCTCTAAGCCACAGAGTCCACCTGGTAAGTAAACCCTGAGAGTCCCATCCAGAGCGGAGCCTCGGGAAGTGCTTCCCGCTTGGGTTTTCCGCACACTGCACCAAGGGCAGTGTGCACGGGCTTGTTCTGAAGTCTGGATTGTGCTTCTTCCACACAGTGAGGTGGAGGGTGCCGTTCCCATCTATTCGTTTCTATCACCATGCTTTTCTGAAATTTAATTTATTTGAAAAGTAAAGTGACACAGAGAGAGGACACACACACACACACACACACACACACACACACACACACACACACACACACTATGGTTTACTTCCCAAATGACCACAATAACCAGGACAGGGTCAGGTCAAAGTCAGGAGACAGGATTTCCTGTGGTGTCCTACATGAGTGTCAGGGGTCCAGGCACTTGGGCCATCTTCCACTATCTTCCCATGAACATTAGCAGGAGGCTGCATCAGAAATGCAGCAGCTGGGACTTGAACCAGCACCCTTATGAGAGCCGGGCATTGCAGGCAGCTGTTTAACTTGCTGTGCCACGACACCTGTCTCACTGACGCATTCATTACCCAGTGATTCCACATTAAACACGAGGACTAGGTCTTAAAGGTTATTACAAGTGAGCTACCACCCGTATACATGAGTCTGGTCATTTTATGAAATGTTTTGGCATATACATCCAAAAAATGAAATAAAACAAACACAAAAAACAGGACCTTAAATGGTCAAAGCCAACCAGTTTTTTTTTTCCTTTTAAAAAAAGATTTATTTAACTTTATTAGAAAGTCAGATATACAGAGAACAGGTGCCCTGTGCCACGACACGCAGTCAACTCCCAAGTGTCCAGGGTCTGGACAGCTCTGGCAGGTGTTGTCCCATCAACTGAGTTGCTTCTCAAGAATGCAAGGATTGAGAAGAACACTTAGGCCCCTGAGGCTGGGCACCCCAAACCTGCGCTCAGATTTAAGACTCCTAGGAATTGGGAACTTAGGAACCACATGGGTGAACTGTAGGTCTGGGCTGGGAGTGTAGAAGAAAGACAGGGTTCCTAGGAGTAAGAGTTTGGACAAAAGCGGAGCTTTGCTGGGAAATCATGGGATCCCAGCTGAGTAGGTGTGGAGGGTGGAGAATGCTCACGGACAAGGAGGAAATGCAAAGCTTAGTTCAGGTTTCAGTTCTGGGAGCTTGTGGGACAAACACCGGTGGAGGATAAACGCTTCCGTGGCGGTCAGCTCATGGCAGGAGTGCTTTAAAACCGATTGCAGGCATGGGGCGGAGGCTTCAGGAACAAGATGTGTCTTTCAGGGCAGTGGCTCCTGCATCTGCCTTCTTTCATCATCCAGGAGAGAGACCTCTTGCTGACAATCAGATGGGTCTGTTGTTGTGTGTACAGTGGGTGAAAATTTAATCCAAAGCAAGCCACGGAGCATTTCTCAGAGCCACCTACAGAGACCTGGCAGCTTGCTCTGTGAAGGCAGAAGTTTTATCCTGCAGGAGTTTGGGCTGCAGGACCCTGGGGTGCAGATTTGTGGTGGGAGGAAAAGACAGGAGGCAGGACTAAGAATAGGGCGGAGTGGCCAGGAACCCCGATGGATGGTTCCCCCTCCTTGCTCATCCTCTCTCCCTCTTCCTCTCCCTCCCTCTCTGTCCTCCCATCCTTCCTCTCTCTTCTCTCTCTCTTCTCTCTTCCCCTCTTTCTCTCTTTGCTCTCCCTGTAGAGGCAGCAGTGTGGCCCATGGTTGGAATCTTGCTGAGATGGTGTGTGGTTCACCGTCCCTCTCTCCTTCTTGGCAAAGCCTAAGCAGCCGCAGTGTCTATTTTGCCATTTGTCTCAGTTGGCATTTGTAAGTATCTTGAACTGTATCTGGCACATACACGCCCATCAAATACAGTGACAGTTTCAACGCGCAGAGAAGTCCACTAGACATATTGGCATGTGCATGGGAAGAAGCTTGGCGTTGGGTCAGGTGTATGCGTTATCTATGTAAGCATCGAGCTATCCCTAGAAGAGAGCTGGCTCAGGGCTTCATTGGACACACAGGGGGCACAGCTTGCCCTGCTGTCGGGTTGGAGCCTCAGCCAAGGTGGGCGTTTGGGCTGGCAGTTAGACACCAGCTGCCTGAGATCAAGTCCTGGCACTGCTTCCAGTTCCCACATCCTGGGATGCAGCAGGTACTTGGGTTCCTGCCATCCACAAGGAAGACCTGCCTTTAATGTCTAGCCTTGGCTGCTGCGAACCTAAGCGGGAGTGAACCCGAGACTTCACAACCTAGAAGCCAATAACCATGGCATTTCTCTCTTGCTGCCTGCATTTTGCCATTCTTCTTTGGAGGAACTCCACTGTTCCTTCACCATGTCCACCCCACCATCACTAGCCATCTGATTACTGCGGTGGCCCTCCCATGGGGCATCTCTGCTCCCGCTCTGGAGGGGGCTTGCTACAAGGGGCTTGCTACAAGGGGCTTGCTACAAGGGGGCTTGCTACAAGGGGCTTGCTACAAGGGGCTTACTACAAGGGGGCTTGCTACAAGGGGCTTGCTACAAGGGGCTTACTACAAGGGGGCTTGCTACAAGGGGCTTGCTACAAGGGGCTTGCTACAAGGGGGCTTGCTACAAGGGGCTTGCTACAAGGGGGCTTGCTACAAGGGGCTTGCTATGCACGGGGCTGGCAGGGGGTTCAACAGAGGAACCCACTGGTTCTGCTCTGGAGGCTGGAGACTTGGAGGCCAGGGCTGGTTCCTTTTGAGGCTGGATTAGAGCCTCCGCTAGCCCCTGGTGATCTTTGGAACTCTGTTTACTGCCACCATCTTCACTGCATGAGTGTGTGCCCATCTCTATCCAAACTTTCTACTTTTCATACAGGTTAGCGCCCTCCTGGAGGCCCTGCTTGAACTGGGTCACCCCCGCTGGGCTGCTGGTGGTGTCCTTGAGTTACAAGGATCCTTGGCTCCCATCTGCAGCCACTCAGCCTTGTAGCACTGACCATGCTTTACAGACATCTGAGTCCTGTCCCTCTCTTGTGCATCCCTCCTCCTCTTCCTCCTTCCTACATTGGCTTCTGTGCATCACGGTCACTCCCAGGGGCCACCTTGGCCACCAGATCCTGTCAGTCCACTCACTGCTCACCCTCCCACACCACTCTGTGCATTGGCCCCAGGTGGCCCTGGGCAGGGTCTGTCATTCTTGTTCTTTTTTCCTTTTACTTCCACCTTCTAGCCCAGCCCTCTTTAGAGAACCAGCTTCAGCTGGACAGGGACTGGCATTTCTGCTTCAGTGTTCAACCCCTGGCAGTCAGGAGAGCACAGGACACAGAGCTGGTGCTCCGTAGGCGCTGGCCAAATGAGCACATGAATCATCAGTGACTGCATTGTTGAGCCGTGCTTGTGGCTAAGGATATCATGGAGACTAGGTTCTGAACCTCAGAGTGGGGTGTCAGGATACTCTGGCTCTGCGTACAGGCTGGCCTACACACTGTGGGGCATGCTGGCCAGCATCCCTGACCCTGCCCCCTTCCATTCACGTGGCACCCCTTCTGCAGCTTATGACAACTCCAAATGTCCGCAGTCCCTTCCCGTCCAGCCCATCATGTCCTGAACAGCTCTGTGTGGTTCACTACACTGTTCTCTAAAGGGGGCTCACTGGGCCAAGAGCACAGTGACCTCCCGCAAGTGATCCTAGGACAGTGGGCAGCCTGTATCCAGGGGAGCAGAGGCCTGGCCTGGGTCCAGTTCCTGGAACAGCTGGGCCACGTGATTGCTTAGCTCCTAAGGCTAGATTTCTTTCTGCTCAGAGCGAAGGGTGTGTGTCCTCCTGGGGCTGCCCAGAGGAGGGTGGGCTACAGATGTGGTGCCTGGTGGGGATTGAAGGGGGTAGGGGCAGGACAATCACATTCCTGGGAGACCCTTGGGCATATCCAGTGAGGACCCTACCCATCCCTGGTCTCTAACTCACTCGTTTTCTGGTTTGCACAAAGCCTGACTGTGCTGTGAGCAGCTGCAGCTGGTCTGGGCCCCAGGGAATCTGGGGGTAGGGGAAGGCTGGAGTGGGAGTGGGAGGCTTAGCCACAGCTGCTGAGGTCCCCGCAGGCCCTGCCCTTTATCAGTGCTCAGGACTCATTCCTAGCCCCTGGGATCCTCCACACAGGCCATCCTCTCTTCCTCCTGCTTCTCAGCTCCTTGGTGGCTCTCCTGTCCTCCCTGGAATCTGCTGGCGGGGAGCCAAGGCCAAGGCATGCCTGTGGAGGAAAACAGCGGGAAGCCAGTTAGAGTGAATTGATTTTAAATTGACTCCAAATGTCCGAGTGCACCTTATTTGTCGCACTTGTGTCCTAGGAGATGGTGTCCACCTCCAGACCGACATCTGGGATCTCCTCGCTAAGGCAAAGTTCAAGGGCATGACAGGAGTTGCAACAGAATACACAAAACAGGCTGTGTGTCTCAGGGATGAGGCTGGGCTCTTGGATTTGGCTGGCGAGTCTGGGCACCCCAGCCCCAATGCCTGTGAGCCCATGGACCTGCTCACTGCAGGACAGTCTCTCTCCAGGGTGAAGACCGTGAGACTGCCCATCTTCTCAACCTCCTGGCCAGCACCCACAGGACACAGTTGTTGTCCCTCCCAGGCTACACAAGCTGATCCTAGGCAAGACGTGATGGACATACCTGGGGTCCCTGGCCGAGCCCTGGGACTGACCGTTGTCGCTGCCCTATGGCTACTAGGGCTGGCTTGCACACGCTACAAACCCAGACAGATTGGAGCTCTTAATGGAAGGGGAGTAGGAGGCAGCTCAGTGTGTGGCTGGCCTCACCTGCATGACCTAATCCCCCTCTGGGACTGGCACAAGGCATAGCTCGGGCAAGCTAATCCATACAGCAACCCATCACCATCCTCACTGCCAGTGTGTCTGCAAGATATCGTGTGACTGGCAAAAAATATTTCCTTGTTCTGGATAATGGGAGTCTCCAAACTCATCACTTGTTGAATCAGGTGGGAGGGCAGGAGGCAACAAACACATGAGCAGGGGCTCTGCAGTCCGTGCTAACAGCAAGGCATGCGGTGACACCACTCGCGGCACGTACATCGGGCACAGCTGACCTCATTGGAGTTCTAATGCCTGTGATTTCCCTTCCATGCCACACAGATAAGCATGGTACTGTGACTTCGTGGGTTACCACCAGCTGAGCTGGGTGCTCTCCTCCTGTGAATGTGGTCTTATTTGAAATGACTGAGCCAGATGTCATGAGCTACACTCTAATCTGACCAGCGTCCTTTCAAAGAGGAAGAAATTAGGGACACACAGAAGGCAGAGAGGGTGAGAAGACCTGTGCTGCTGGGAGAGTGGCTGGGCTGGGTCACCTCTTCATGTCCTCAGGAGGAACTGACCACTTGATCTCAGCTTCCAAAGCCCTGATAGAAACCCGGTCAGCAGTGCCACTTAGGACAGTCTGGAAAGGAGTCGGTGAGTTACTGCTAAGCCCCTCTTCAAATGCAATCCCCTCACGTCCATGCTACAACTGTACTGGCTAATGCCCTGGGACTGTTGCTTTGTGGATGAGCAGCAAAGTGGGGCACTGGAGGAGTTCATGGTCAGGGCTTGGAGACACTGGGGTGGGGTGGAGGGAAGCTGCACTGAAGCCACACTGTGCTCCAGCCCTGCAGGCGCTCACATGGTCCCAGGAATGCAGTGTCCTTTTGAATTTGTTAAAAACAGTTATTCTGTTTACTTGAAAGGCTGATTTATAAAGAGAGGAGAAAAAGGAGAGACAGAGAGAGATCTTCCACTTGAGGCTGACTCATCAAATGACCATAATGGTCAGGACTGGGCCAGGCTGAAACCAGAAGTCAGGAACTTCATCTGGGTCTCTGTCATGAGTGGCAGGGACCCAAGCACTTGGGCCATCTTCTGCTGCCTTCCCAGATGCAGGGAGGTGGAACAGAAGTAGAGCAGCCAGGACTCAAATGTGCCTACCTGGGATGGCAGCTCAACCCATCCTACCTCAACAATAGCCCTGGAGCCCAGCATCGTGGGCACTCCCTGCATGAGAAGGCTGCTAACCAGCACCAGCCCTGGAGCCCGGTGTCATGGATGCTCCCTGCACAGGAGGGCTGCTAACCAGCACCAGCCCTGGAGCCCGGTGTCATGGATGCTCCCTGCACAGGAGGGCTGCTAACCAGCACCAGCCCTGGAGCCCGGTGTCATGGATGCTCCCTGCAAGAGAAGGCTGCTAACCATCTCCTCCACTGGCATCACTGCATGTGTGTCCAAAGGCAGGCAGTTAATTCCTAGGGTGCCACCAGCCCGACATCCTAGGACTCAGAGGCCAGGGCTGAGGATAAGCATGCAAACCACACTGCTTGGACAGTTGGTTGTGGCTGACGTAAGTAGGGCCAGCTTCACTGTGAGCCAAGCCTGCTTGGATCTGCAGAAGGAGCTGCCGTGCAGAGGTGTGGTGCTCTCAGGAGGGCCCCATCTGCTGTAGGCTATTTCTGGAATCTGAGGGCTCTCTGCTCATTTACTTAATCATTAACTTGGTATTAAAAAAAAAAAAACTACCATGACTGCTTCTCTTTCTAATAATAAAACTGCTATTCTCTCAGCCTTCCTAAATTATTTTCAAGACCAATTAGCATAATTTATTTAATATGAATCTGGATGGCAATGGAATAAATCAAATCTGCAGGCATGCTGTGTTTGGAATAAACTGTGCTTCGGCATAGAATAATGGGAAGCAGCACTTGCCACCTCCAGCACAGTCCTTTACCTGAGGAGTGATGGTCACACACCAGGCAGTGGTTGCCTTTGCTTGGCACAAGGTTAGGCTGAGGGTTTCCACCAGAACACCAAACTGAGCAGCAAGTTGCAATGGCTGCAGAGAAAGTGTTGAAACAAACAAACAAACAACAATGAGTGTTTTTGGGTGAATACAAAGGAAACGTTGGGTAGAGATGGGAATGGCCAGCAGAGGAAGCTGTGTCCTCCTGGCCAGGCGTGGGGTGCTGCAGCGAGGGGAGGCTGGGACTGAAGGCTCAAGCTCAAGGTTGCAAATTCTTGTTTTGTGACTCTCAAGTTGTTCAACCAGTGAGGACTGGAGGGAGGGATCCCTGCACAATCTGCACTGAAGGGCTGAATTTCGGAGGGCAGTGCCACTTGCACTGGCTTGTTGCTACTCTCCAGGCCTCACTTTGTCCTTCCTTCATGATTCGGAGTCCATCCTGTGGTGAGCAGGTGGTCTTGAGCGGACTTGTTTCCTAAAGAAAATAAGAGTGAGGTTAAACAAGAAAGTGTCTGATCACCTTAGTCTAATACCCCTTGGGGTAGACAGCACTGACTTGAGTTCCTGTAATCAAGCGTGAGCAACTGACAAGGGCGTGGCATGGCGTGGACGCCTGGATTTGCACCACGTAAGCTGTGGTCTGTCAGTCACCACACTGGACTGAGCTGGGTGCTATTGGAGCTGCAGGGTTCCTACCTCCTGCCCCTAGGGGTAGAGGCTGGTCAGAAGCTGCCCTTGAACTCACACCCCCAGCTTGGATCGGACTGTGGGGTTGGACTGAGGCTGAACTGCCGAGATGGTGTGAAGAGAGCTTGGGAGGGGTGGGGAGAGCCTGGGAGGTGTGTGGCTTGGATAGGAAGAGCTTAACCTGGGCCCTTAGGATAGTGGGGAGAGCTCAGGCTGATGGTTGGACTCTTGAGACAGCAGTGTGTCCAATAGCTGTGGCCACGAAGGGCTGAACCAGCTGAATGGGGCAGTGGCTGTTGGCCATGGCTGTTGAGACACAGGGCAGCCATGAAACAAGGCTATTTTCCATTCTCCTAGCTTGGGGTGCCACAGCCAATGCTCTGGGATTCTTCTGTGTACAATATAGCAGATGAGTAATCATGAAATCAGCTGGTTCCATCCTCCCGTAGGCTTTGAGGATGTGGCTTCTTGGCGTGGAAGCAGGGGAACTCGGGTTTATGCAAAGAAGACTGAGTAACACTGCTTTAGTCTAGAACGGCTTTTTGGTTGGCCTTGAATCTTTACCTACTTGGGAGACAGAAAGAGATAGACTCCCACCTGGTAATTCACACTCCAAATGTCCAGGCCAAACCAGCACCGGTGCAAAGGCTGAGGCTGGCATGACCACAACAAGTGAGCATGGCGGTGGGGGCAGAAGGTGGCAAGACCAAAAGGAACGCAAGAGGCCATCAGAAAAAATACAGACTCCAAACGGGCCTGCATGATGTGTAATGGCTAAAACTACCCTTGCAAACATTGGGATCCCATATGGGCACTGGTTCCCGTCCAGCTCCCTGCTTATGGCCTGGGAAAGCAGTGGAACATGACCCAAAGCCTTGGGAACTTGCACCCACATGGGATACCTGGAAGAAGCTCCTGACTCCTGGCTTCGGATCAGCTAAACTCTGGCTGTCGTGGCCATTTGGGTATGAACCAGCAGATGGAAGATCTTACTCTTTCTCCATCTCTCCTTCTCTTTGTAATTCTGACTTTCCAATAAAAGTAAACAAATATTTAAACAATAATCCAAAGCCTGGTGTGGTAGCCTAGCAGCTAAACTCCTCACCTTGCATGCCCGGGATCCCATATGGGTGCTGGTTCATGTCCCAGCAGCCCTGCTTCCCATCCAACTTCCCACTTGTGACCTGGAAAAACAGTCAAGGATGGCCCAGAGCCTTGGAACGTTGCACCCTCGTGGGAGACCTGGAAGAGGCTCCTGGCTCCTGGCTTTGGATCATCTCAGCTCCGGCCATCGCACCACTTGGGAAGTGAATCAGTGGGCAGAAGATCTTCGTCTTTGTCTCTCCTCCTCTCTGGTTATCTCACTTTCCAGTAAAATATAATAATTCGGACTCAACTGCTGCTTACTAAAGCAGGGTGATCCACGGAGTGTGCATTGTGGAAGAAGAGCAGAGGTTGGAAATCTTGGAGGGGGCTGTGCTGAGAGCAGCACGGGGGGGTGGATAGAAGCAAGGGGGCAGGTAATGAGGCTACAGGCTCTAAGTAAGGGGAGAGGCAGCAGTTCAGGTGGGCCAGGGCTAGATGGACCTCCCCTGTGTACCTTGGGCACAGATACAGGCCTGTGGGGCTGGCTAGTGGCAGGCATTGATGGCCAACCTCCTTCCTCCAACGTGGGTTCAAGGCGAGTGCTCCTCCAATGCGTGTTGGAGTCTTCCTAGTGGGTCATGCCTAAGCGTCAGTGTGGGAACTCAGCATCCCAGAAGTCCTCTCAGCAAGAGGAACTTTCTACATGGGGCAGGCCCCCTGAAGCATCTCTCTGCACCGTAAAAATGCTTTGTTCTGCTCTGCCTTTTTATTCCCTTTTTAAAAATTATTTATTTGAAAGGCAGAGTTAAAGAGAGAGAGAGAGAGACAGTGAGAGAGATCTTCCATCCACTGGCTCACTCACCAGATGGCCACAGTTGCCAGAGCTGGGTGGGTTTGAAGCCAGGAGCTGCTTCTGGGTCTCCCATGTGGGTACCAGGACCCAAACACTTAGGTCATCTTCTTATGCTTCCCCAGGGCATCAACAGGGAGCCGGATCAAGAAGTGGGGCCTCTGGGATGTCAGCTGGAGCCAATTGAAAGTGCAGGCAAACCTCCTACACAGCAGTGCAGGTGCGGCCCTGCTCTCTGTCTCATCTTTCTAGTGTCTTACTTTGTCTCCTTTGTATTTCTCTCCTGTTATAAAAACATCAATGATGCTTCCCTTTAAAAAAAAAAATTGAAAGGGAGAGGAAGAGAAAGAAAAGGAGAGAGACCTCCCATTCTTCCGTCGGCAGTAAGGACTGGTTCAGGGCTGCAGCCGGAAGCCAGGAGGTCAATCCAGATGTCCCACGGGGGTGACAGGGACCCAAGCACTCGAGCCACTAGCTGCACCCTTCCAGGCTTTGCATGAGCAGGGAGCTCATGCCAGTGTGGAACCGCGATGTCTCCCCTGCTAGCCCGGACACCTGCTGCACCAACCAGTGTGCTGCTGAGGCCCTCCTTCCGGGGGGTTGGTTAGTGGACTCCAGACACCAGGCACACAGGCTGGCACAAGTGGGCATGAGCACACACGAATCCATCTCTAATTGCTACAAGCCTCGGCAAGGTGGTTAGCTAATTAGAGCTGATCTTAATTGTAGGCACATATGTTGTTATTTTACAGTAATCCTTCCCCAGCTATGAATTACCCCAGTGTATGAGTCTGATATTTATGGATTCAGTTCAGATTTTTGCATCCAGCGCATCCACATCCCGAGCCAGCAGCTCACTTGGCTGCCACGTTGTCTGGCTCCCTCCGTCTGGCCGTGGGCTCCTTCCTCACCCCTCCCCTGGCCTGCTGTTCCTCGCATACCTTCCCCTGCTCTCCTGAAGTCACAGAACACACCATCAGCTTTCGGTTTTGAGTAAACAACAACCCTGGGTACTCCAGTTACTTATTTCTCTTTGCTAACTTGGTAATGCAAAATTTCTAAAATTGCACATGCAGTCAAGTTTAGATCACATTTATTTTTAACCAATATTTTATTTATTTGAAAGGCAGCATTTCAGAGAGAGAGAGAGGATTGTGAGAAAGAGAAAGGGGGAGAGAGAGAGATTGAGAGAGAAAGAGAGGTGGGAGCGGGGGGGGGGGGGAGACAGAAACAGATCAAGAGATCTTGATTGGTTTACTCCTCAAATGACCAGTGATAAGGGCTGGGCAAAGCCAGGAACCAGGAGCTTCTTTTGGGTCTCCCACGTCGGTGCAGGGACCCAAGCACTTGGGATCTTTGTGTTGCTTCCCTAGGTATATCAGCAAGGAGCGGAGTCAGAAGTGCCGCAGCTGGGACTTGAACCAGCACCCATACAGGATGGTGAGGCTGCAGGTGATGGTTTGGTCTGCTGGGCCTGAAATCTGACCTTGAAATGTGCTTCAAATCAAGGGTGACAAGGTGTTCTTAGGGATTGAGGACTAGAATTTTGTTAGATGAAAAGCATACATAAAGGGGCTTTAGTTATTTTTGTAAGAAGCATTGAGACTTATGTGGGACAAAACTCCTGAGTTGTCCAAGAACGTGGATGAGAGGAAGTCTCCCTCCGAACTGCTCCGGGCCACCTGGCTTCTCCTCTCAGAGGTGCCACTATGACTCGCTTTTCCTTGCTTTCTAGAAATATTGTGTATGTACAAGCATGTTGCACAATGCGACGGTTCAGACGGACCACGCATGGGCAATCAGGTGTATAATGGGACCATGCTTGGTGGCTCTGCTCATATCCATCCACAGTGGTGTTGCTGTTTATTTGCTGTCGAAGGCACGCATCATAAAACAAAGGTGGGGGTAGGAGGGAAGCAAAGAAGATACAAAGGCAGTGTGTGAGCAGCATGAGAAAACTGCGTTGATGCTCATTTTATTCACAACTTTGCTTTTCAAATATTTTATCTGGTGATAAAATTATGTAACAGACAAAGTTAAAAAAGACTTAGCACCTTATCTATTTTCCATACCCCAATGACTTGGGAATAATAAAAATGGGCCCAAGTGTCACTCTGACTACAGCAGCTGATTGGCTGAGCAGTCACGGTTTGCGGCTGCAGGAGGACTCTATAACTCCTGGCTGAGACCTGGCAGGCTCACTTTGTTCTGGACATGAGAAGCCAACCTTGGCGGGAAGACCCCACCTGGCCCCAAACTCCCAGTTAAGGAGTGGGGCTTCTGGTCTTAGAACACAGGCCAGCTGACTCTTGCTTCTTCTTTCCGCCGGAGTCCGCTGTCCAGGAGCAGGAAGAAGCCACAAACGTAACCTTGAATCTCATTGCATGACTTGCTGAGCCTCAGGCCTGTGGCAGAGGGCAGAGGATTGATGTGAGTGAACAGAATTGCATTGGCTTCTGGGGGTCAGAAGTAGCACTCTGCCACATCTATCTTCCCTTCAGAAAGCGGTCTTCCATGTCAAGCCCTTCCCTTGAATGCTAAGTTCAAATGTCAGAGAAAGAGAAGGCTAGCTAAGACCTTCATGCACTCCCTGTAGACACATCACTTGGTGTGTGGCTGTGTTACTGCATGGTGGGAGATGGTGGTGGGGACGGGGATAGACTGATTCTGCCTTCCTGACCCTCGTTGGAATCATCACCGTCCTTTTCCAATTGGCCACTACTTCTCAGACAACCAGCATGGTAAGACTTACTCAGGATTCTGAAAGCAAGAGCTTGATGGCAGTGAGGCTGATGGCAAGCGCAGTGACTCCGTAGCGTGGAGTGCAGGCAAAGGGAACATCTTGAAAGATGGAAGAGGCTACTGAGAAAGGAAGATGTGGAGCTTGTGGTGCAAGAAGACGAGAGACAGAACTGAAGGATGAGATGCATAGACAAGCTGTCTTCCCACAATTCATTTCACCTTGTACTCCAAGGCCATGGTGGAAGCTCAGAAATCCAAACAAGCAGGTCATCTCCTGGCTGAGAGTAGGTCAGCAGACAGCAAGAGAAAAACCAGTGGGGATCTTGTCAACCATGGACCTACGTCCTTCCCTGTGCAGGAGGCTCTGGGCAGGCCAAGCTCTACACGCTGGTTCTAGACCCATCAGAAAGGCCTGAGCACGCACATTCTGCCCAGCTGGTCACATTCAAGAAAGAGTAGCTACAGTCACATCCTTCCAGTGGTGGTGCTGTAGGTATTGCAGGAGTTCTGGAACATTCTGACACTGGACCAACCTTTTCTGTTTTCAGGTCTATATCAAGTAGAAGATTCATTCACATCCTTAAGAAAGAAAACCCTACCTCAAGCCAACACCTTTGTGGGGAAGGCTGCCTGTCTGGCTCTCTTGAACAAGCCGTGAGAAGAACTCGCAGGGTGTCCACCAGGATGAAGGTGCTCCCAGAGACTGACATATGGGTAGTAACGCAAAGTCTGCAGCCGTGGAGCCAAGCCACAGGGACATGGTGCCTAATCCCCACTGAGAGAGGCTGTCTTGTGAGAAGGAATTCATCTAGTCGATCCTTCTGAAGGGAACATTGAGCAAGTTAATGGCTAACGTCTTGTTGAAGTTTAACAGAAAATTCAGAAATGTTATGATGGAGGCGGTTTTTAAAGGAATCCCATGGAAAATACAAGGGAAAGTCAGACCCGAGGAAGGTCATTTCTTTCATTCAAGTCCCCAGACATGCTTTGAGAAACTGTGAGAGAGCAGTTCAGGACTAAGACACAGCAATGAATTATTTCATGCATGTATATGTATATATTCTTGACTTATGCAAAGTTTTCAGATTCATACAAGAATATCTCTGGATTTACGTAAAAGGATCAAAACAGATCAGTAACAATTATTATAATCTGCCAGAGAGAAAGCAAGCTAGACACGGTAAAAAATGACTTCTTTGTTGTATTTCTGTTGATTTTAACTTTGTGATTTGTTTTTGATTTTTATAAGATGGAACATTTTTTAAAAAGTGTTGATGCTTATTCTCTTATGGTCTTTCACCTTTATGAAATCAGGCATGTACTAAGCTGTGGTTTGAATGTGGCCCACGAACTTCACAAGTTGGAGCCTTAATTTTCAGATATACTAGTTAACTCTGGAGTTGGAGTCTGGCAGCAGAGAGGGATCATACGGGTGGGACCCCATGATAAGAACAAGGGGAGAGAGATCCAGGCTAGGGCACACTTGCTGTGTGTCGCCACAGGCGGCCTCTGTTGGGTTGTGATGCAGGGCGAAGGCCTTCAGTAGCAGGTGCTTCACTCTCAGATGCCCCTTGCCTCCAACACTGTAAGAAATGTTTTCTTTCCTTGCAAATGACCTTGTCCCAGACATGGAGACACTTTGCTGTAGCAACAGAAAATAGCCCAAGACATGCAGTTACTTACTGATTCAAAGCTTTTGGCATTATCCAGTGGCTGAGGTCCACAGAGGAAAAGCATCCTTTAGGTTTCTTCACACAAACAGCCTCCCACTCCCTGGCATCACACCTTTTCTACATGGTTGATGCTCACCATTTATTCAGATCCCCATTCTGCATTTGTGTTATCTTTGGATATATTTTGGCAACATTTGCATGACTCACAGCTGAAACACAGCTGTGTCCTCCTAGGCGCTCCTTCCCTTTCTTAGGCAGCTCTTTGTTTTTCCTGGAGTTAATAGCAACTTTGTTCCTTCTGGTTTCTTTGTATCTGTCAGTCTTTTATCCTCACACTATTTCTAGGGGGATTTGAGGATAATCCACCAGGGCCCCATTTTTCTTTGGGGACTCCTTTCAGCTTCTTTCCTCCGCATTGATTTTGTGTTGGGATTGTCCCTCACTGCTGCTCCACAAATATCTCCTGCTCTCCTAAGTTGGAGCCCTGTTCCTTCCTGGGTTACTTCTTCGTTCTGATGCACCTGCATCCCAGGTGCCTGGATGGAGTCCTGACTTTGCTTCTAATTCCAGTTTCCCACTATTGTGCACCCTGGTAGGCAGCAGAGGATGGCTGGAGTAATTGGGTCCCCATCTGGGACACCCTGTCAGCAGTTGACTCCCAGCTTCACCCTGGTTCAAATCTATTGCTACAGACAAGGAGAGCTCTCTGTCTCTGTCACAAGAAAATGAAAAAAGGTATTTTTGTTTATTTATTTATTTATTTTTAAGTAGAAAAAGATGCCATTCTCCACACAGACCACAGGAAAGAGAATTCCCATGGAGAGGAAAAATCCATTCCCATTGCTTCCCATTCATCAGAAATGCACTGGCCGCAAAGTGCCCTGAGTCAGGGGACAAGGAGTCAGGGGACACGGAGCCTGGGGACACCGAGCCAGGGGACACGGAGCCTGGGGACACCGAGTCAGGGGACACTGAGCCAGGGGACACCGAGCCTGGGGACACCGAGCCTGGGGACACTGAGCCAGGGGACACGAAGCCTGGGGACACTGAGCCTGGGGACACTGAGCCAGGGGACAAGGAGTCAGGGGACACGGAGCCTGGGGACACGGAGCCTGGGGACACTGAGCCTGGGGACACTGAGCCTGGGGACACTGAGCCTAGGGACACTGAGCCTGGGGACACGAAGCCTGGGGACACTGAGCCTGGGGACACCGAGCCAGGGGACACTGAGCCAGGGGACACTGAGCCTAGGGACACTGAGCCAGGGGACACCGAGTCAGGGGACACTGAGCCTGGGGACACTGAGCCTGGGGACACCGAGCCAGGGGACACTGAGCCTGGGGACACCGAGCCAGGGGACACCGAGCCTGGGGACACCGAGCCAGGGGACACTGAGCCTGGGGACACGAAGCCTGGGGACACCGAGCCAGGGGACACAGAGTCAGGGGACACCGAGCCAGGGGACACGAAGCCTGGGGACACGGAGCCTGGGGACACTGAGCCAGGGGACACCGAGCCTGGGGACACCGAGCCTGGGGACACGAAGCCTGGGGACACGGAGCCTGGGGACACCGAGCCTGGGGACACCGAGCCAGGGGACACGGAGCCAGGGGACACTGAGCCAGGG
The DNA here is from genome assembly GCF_017591425.1 of Ochotona curzoniae. Classification (NCBI taxonomy): domain Eukaryota; kingdom Metazoa; phylum Chordata; class Mammalia; order Lagomorpha; family Ochotonidae; genus Ochotona; species Ochotona curzoniae. The sequence continues at coordinate 2,987,656 of NW_024465405.1, read as the reverse complement.
GACACTGAGCCAGGGGACACCGAGCCAGGGGACACGAAGCCTGGGGACACCGAGCCAGGGGACACAGAGTCAGGGGACACCGAGCCTGGGGACACGGAGCCTGGGGACACCGAGCCAGGGGACACGAAGCCTGGGGACACGGAGCCTGGGGACACCGAGCCTGGGGACACCGAGCCAGGGGACACCGAGCCAGGGGACACGAAGCCTGGGGACAAGGAGTCAGGGGACACAGAGTCAGGGGACACCGAGTCAGGGGACACGGAGCCTGGGGACACGGAGCCAGGGGACACCGAGCCAGGGGACACCGAGCCTGGGGACACCGAGCCTGGGGACACCGAGCCTGGGGTTGACAGGAAGTGCTGTCTGCCATAGGAAGAAAATGTTTGCTCCTTCATTCCCTCATAAGGAAAAATAAAAATAGACTTATATTTCAGGTTCTTTGGAACATTCCCCTTCTCCCCCTCCAAATAAAAATGACCCCTGCCTCACACTTTTTCCTGAAAACAGATTTGTCATACGCACAGGGTGATGCATCTGTTGTAGCAGTAGTGCAGGCTGATAAACAAGGAGGACAGCACACCACTGGAACGTAGGACAAGCCACATAGTAACTCCAGCCACCAGGAGCTGCCCCGTGTCACCCCTGGCTCCAGTACCCCGTGTCTCCCCTGGCTCCAGTGCCCGGGAGCCACCCTGTGTCATCCTTAGTTACTGTGCTCTGCCCACCACAACAGACCATGCTTGCCCATTCTGAACTCTAAGTGGACCCATGTGGCTCGTGTCCTCTGTGTCTGCCTGGTGAACATCATCCATATAGTGGCATATTTGGAGATTGTATTGACTATTGCATTGAGCTACATTTTGTGAACACTGCATGATTTATAGATTCACTTTGCTCTTGATGGAGATATAAATCTGATGTGCAGCTGTTTTGTAGAATATTGCTATTAATATATTTTTATTACCATTTGGTTGATATTTGTATGAAATTAATTGATTGTAAACCAAAAAAAGAAAAAGACAGCAATTATTGGAACACAGTGTGTGCATAAGTTCTATTTTTTTTTAAAGATCTATTTATTTGAAAGTCAGAGTTACAGAGAGAGAGCTTTTACTGCTGGTTCACTGCCCAGTTGGTTGCAATGTTTGGGGTTGGACAGGTTCAAAGCCAGAAGCTTCTTTGGGATCTTCCACGCGGATTCAGGCATTCAAGGACTTGGACCATCTACCACTGCTTTCCCAGGCACATCAGCAGGGAGCTGGATTGGAAGTGGGCAACTGGGCCTTGAACTGGCGCCTGCATTGGATTGGCATCTTGTGGGCTGCTTTACCCATTGTATCACAGGGCCAGTATGTTCCATCTTAACAGATATTTCCACAGAGGAGATGCCAATGCATGCTCCACCCATACTTACGGAGAGTGCTAGCACCTCATGGTGTTGCTAACTAAACTATTACTCCTGCCTTGGCCTTAATTCTTATCCTTAGAGAGAGCATTGCTATTGAATCACTTCAGTTTGCATTTTTTTTTTTTTTTGATGACGATGATGAAGGTGGTTGAGCCCCTTTTAGTGTGTTCTTTGGGCATTTTCTTCGGCAGAGCTAAATTCAGTCCTTTCCCCAGTTTTCTATTCAGTTGTTGGCTTTTTGCTCCTATTCATGGTTTTTGAAGACTCGGCTATTGTCTCGCGTTTGTGCTGCTATAGCAAAACACCTGAGTCAGATGACTAAAGAATCAGATGGATTTACTTTCTTCTTTCTGGAGGCTGAGAAGCACAAAAGCAAAGTGTTGGCGTGTTGTGTGTCTGGTAGAAGCTGCACCTCCGGCTGTGTCCTGGCAAGATACTGTGATGAGAGGACTGGCTGACTTGGCACTCTTACAGGATGACTAATGCCACTCGTGAGAATGGCAACTCCCGCGTTACAAGCCTTCCCAAAGCCCCACCTCTGAATTCACGCACCTCTGGGGTTTAAGTTGCAGCCTTCACACCACTGAACTTTTAAACTGATTGTAGATGCGTGCATTGCAATGTTTCCCCATTCTGTGGCTTGACTTTTCACTTTTGTTATATAAATTTTTTAACCAAAGTTAACTCTTCATCTTACTGTAGTTTACTGTCTCTTTCTCTTCCGTTCAATACTTACTGTGTCCACTGCAGAAATTTTTGCTGCTTTTGAGTGTGAGGATATGTGCCTAAATGACCTTCTAGAAACTTATTTTTGAAGTTTTACATGTAATCTGTAACTCAAATGGAACTGATATTTGCATAAGATAGAAGATAGAAGTCAAGATCCGTTTCATAAAACATGGATACCCAAGTGATGCCCGTTAAAAAGAACACCCTTTTGATTGCTTTGAAAGGTAAGCTTTCTTATAAATAAAATGGCTCATGATGCCGTAGAGTGTGGAAATTTTTTGTTGTTGTTATTCACCTAGTTTGTTATCTTTGTGTCTTAGCTTCTGTTACTTTACAATATGTCCTTTTTTTTTTGTAATGGTGTTGGTGGTTTATTTATTTATTTTTATTGCATTTAATTTTATAACAATGTTTCCTAGGCTCTGATGTTCCCCCTTCCCCTCCCCTTGCCCTTCCCCCATGGTGGATTGCTCCACCTTATTGCAGTATTACAGTTCAAATCTAGTCTGTTTCTTTCAATGCAAGCATGTGCCTTGCATAGTGTCCAGTATCTTATTGCCCAGCTGAATCCAACAGTTTGAGGCCTGCTTGCCTGTGCCTCCACCCTGGTCAGCAGACTCCGTTGAGCTGGGTTGGAAAGCTCTGCGGGGCAGGCCCTAGTGCAAGGCTACTCTTCCTGTTACACTCTCTCAAAGGCACTGCCCCACTGTGAGACACACTGTCATCTTCCTGCTAGCCCACACCTCTGTCCGGGTCAGTTGACTCTGTTGAGTGGTGCCCCACCTCTGGGGTAGGAGCTGAGCACAGCAGGGGGTTCCACCTGAGCTTCCAGCCACCTGCCGTTCAGAATCTGCAGCCCCTAGCTGGGTTAGGAAAGCTCGGTGTGTGTGTGTGTGTGTGTGTGTGTGTGTGTGTGTGTGTGTGCGTGCCTAGTTAGGCTCCTCTCCCTGTTGCACTCTCTCAAAGATGCTCCCCCATTGGAAGGTGCCCAGCTGTGTCCCTGCTAGCCTGCACCTCTGTCTGGGTTGGCAGACTCTGCGGTGTGGTGCCCCACCTCTGGGGCTCAGGCCGAGCACAGCAGGAAATTCCGCGGCTAATCCACAGTTTGGAGCTGAGTTTCTGTGACCCAGCCCCAGAGCGAGGCTCCAGCCCCCCTCTGCACTTTCTCAATGGTGCTGACCTGTTGGAAGGCGTGCTGCTGGGACCCCCTCCCCTGCTTGTCTTCAACCTCTGCAGGGGTTGATGGCCCCTATGTTCAATCCTGCAGCCACCTCTAGGGTTTCCAGGACTCCAGTGGTCTGTGGCTCCCACTGGTGTGGGAGCTTGTTTTTGTAGCTGCCTTTGTCTTCCCTGGATCGGCTGAGACTGTGCCAGCCTTCCCTCTACCTGGGACCACAACTCACCAAGTTTTGCGTGGTGTGCTGCCTTTCCTTTCTTTTCCTGGCTGTCCCTCCAAGCTGTGTTGATCTTACTTCAGTGAAGTCCAGTGACCTTCCCACTCCTCTCCCTGCAATTCTGTGTCTCCTGGTTTGTTCCTATGCTGGATCAGTCCTCCTCTCTCTGTGCTCCACCTTATACCAACTCTTTGAGGTCGGCCATCTTCCCGATATGTCTTGACATTTAGTAATTTAAGGCTTTTCCAACTTTCTTCTCGGAGATTATCCTGGTTGTATTTGGGTCTTGATGTCTCATAAAATCTGTAGAACTGTTTTTTACAACAGAAAAACTTTGTGCAACTTCTTGTTACAATTGTAACTGAACCTACAGGTAAGTTTGGTAGGAATGAGCATCTTTCAGTTCCAAGCCTTGCAATCCCTGGACAAGGCACATTCTTTGATTTTCCCCAGATGGTTTTATAGTTTCTACACCAAAGGCTTTCACTCTTCAACCTGTTGGATTCATTCTTGGGTACATGAATGTCATTGTTATGTACAATTTACAGCTTTAATTTATTCCCACTGTCCTGGGTACTGGCCCATCATTTTGATCCTCTTTCCTCTTTACGTGTCAGTGTTGGAAGTTTTTGTTTGCAAATATTCAAGCTCACTGATTCGTTCCTTGGGCACATCCAGTCTTCAGACAAGCTCACCAAAGGCGTTCTCCATCTGATACAGGGATTTTAGTGCCAAGCCTTTCCCATGAGTGTTATTTCGGAATCTCCATTTCTCTCCTTAAAATAGCCATTGCTCTTACTTGTTGGTCACCCTTACCCCACACTAACTCCTCATGATTTAAAATTCCCAACCCTGTGCTTTAATCTCAGTTTGGTTCTGGTGTTTGCGTTGTCTCTTTGGATTGTGGTTTTCGGCTTCTAGAATTCTGTGCCCTTGCTTGTCGAAGGTCTAACACAATGCACTGGGGACTAGGGCCTGAGGTACACAGGCCTTGGGTGTGAAGTTTATGTTAGCCTGACTGGGCAGTTCACTGCTGGCTGTAGTGGACACTATGGGTCTTGTCTGCTCTGTTCTCTTGGGATGTCCCTAAGGCTGTACTGAGTGGCATCTAAGGCTTGTGGTTCTTTTTCTTGTAATCTGGCTTTTTTATGCAGGAATCTAAGGCATATGGATGCATTTATGGTCCTGTGATGCTGAGATCCCTTAGTGAACATGGGTTGTGTATTTTCTTTCTCCCAGCTCCTTGTAAAACCCAAGTGAGGTCCTGGGTGAGGATTTCTGGCAAGCACAGCCAGGAGAGTGGAATTCTCTGGACCTGTACCGTGAAGGGTGGTGCTTCCCCACACAGTGTGAACCTGGTGGGGCTTCTGGAGCTGAGTCCCCAGGCTGGGTGGGACCCTCCTTGGGTCATCCACGAGCCCACGTGTCCTGCTGAGGCTCCTGCATCCTGGTGCCCTGAGCCTCTCAGGTCTCCTGTCCTTCCATTTGTCAAGGTGGCCCCGTGGCTGCAGCACACTGAGGGAGGTAAGGAGTGCTGGGCTTGGCCTTGCTCCAGCGTGTGAGACCCCCTAGCGTGGCCTTGCTCCAGCGTGTGAGACCCCCTAGCGTGGCCTTGCTCCAGCGTGTGAGACCCCCTAGCGTGGCCTTGCTCCAGCGCGTGAGACCCCCTAGCGTGGCCTTGCTCCAGCGTGTGAGACCCCCTAGCATGGCCTTGCTCCAGTGTGTGAGACCCCCTAGCTCTTGGCCTGTTGGGCTGTGAATTTGCAGTCTCCCTAATGTCATCTGGGTGTACATTCCTTTGATTTTGTTGATGGCAAACCCATCTTGCATTGCTAAGATGCACTTGATTTGTTCGTGATGTATGACCCAGTTTATACGTAGTGGAATTCAATTTGCCAGTATTTTGTTGAGGAGTTTTAATTTACATTCATAGGAGAAATTGGTAATTTTTCTTGCTTGTTCGGTTCTTGTCAGGTTTCTATATCAATGTTATGCTGCCTCATATCAAGAATTGAAAAGATATTTATAGTTTACAAGACATTTGAAGATTTGAGGATTAGTGCTATTTTCCCTGAAAACATTTGAGATTGGAGTTTATCTTACAGGCGCATTCTGACTTAAAGACTCTATTTCTTTAATAGGTATAGAACTGCTCCTGTGTCCTGTCTTTTTATTATGGGTTTTAGTAATCTGTAATTTCTTAAAATTTACCCATAATTTTGTCATATCATTTTATAATTTACTAATGACATACATAATTCTTGATATTAGTAACTTATGCCTTCTTGATTTTATTTGAAGGTTGTGTTAAGAGTTGATTGATTTTTCTGAGGGATCTTAAAAATGCTGATGGAAAAATATACACTGTGAAAAACTATGCCCGGGGTTTTGGAATTTTATTTGCACCAAAATAAGCCTAACTTTTAAAGGATTCCGATTTTCCCAAATTCTTCTCAAAGAATCACCTTTTGATTTATGTTACGGTCTTTCTTGAATATTTGTGCTTTGTCAGATTCTCTTTGGATTTATGCTGCTTTTGTTTCTCACACTTTTTACAATTTTATTTATTGTTATTAGAAAGTCAGAATTATAGAGAGAGAGAGAGAAGGAGACAGAGATAAAGATCTTCCACCTGCTGGTTCATTCCCTAGCCAGCTGCAGCAGCCAGAGCTGAACTGATCCGAAGATAGTAGCCACTCTGGGTCTCCCATGTGGGTGCAGCGTCCCAAGCCTTTGGGCCATCCTCGACTGCTTTCCCAGGCCACCTCCAGGGAGCTGGATGGAAAATGGAGCAGCCAGGATATGAAATGGTGCCCACATGGATCCCAGGCATGCAAGATTAGGATTTTAGGGCCTGGCGGCGTGGCCTAGTGGCTAAAGTCCTCACCTTGAATGCACTGGGGATCCTTGGGACCCTGCACCCATGTGAGAGACTCGGAAGAGGTTCCTGGATCCTGGCTTTGGATCGGCATAGCATCGGCCGTTGTGCTCACTTGGGGAGTGAATCATCGGACGGAAGATCTTCCTCTCTGTCTCTCCTCTCTGTATATCTGACTTTGTAATAAAAATAAAATAAATCTTAAAAAAAAGATGAGGGGATGTACAGTAGCTGTGAAATGGAGAATAACATCCAGATGTGAGGATACAATGTAGTATGCATTTCTACTTCCAGACAAAGATGAACTTACAACGAAACTGTTCACTATATCTTGACAATAGGATGCTGGACTCTGCCATTGTCCATGCCCGCAATGGTGGACATATGACTGTGTATGAAGAACTGTATCTTAGTAATGATATAGAGGAACTAGGTGGGGGAGAGGGAATTGGGGAGGGGATAAGGGAAATTCCAGGAGACTATGGAATTGTATCGTAAAATGATAATAATAATAGTAAAATAATTTAGTTAAAAAAAAAAAGATGAGGACTTTAGCCATTAGGCTACCACACCAGGCCCACATTTCTTGTAAAGAGCCATTTAGATCACTTTTTTTCTAACATAAACATTTAGTGTTATGAGTTTTTAAGTACATCTTTTACTTAGATACATGACTCTTGATGCTTTTTTTAAAAAACTAGAACTGACCTCAAAATATTTTCTCACTTCCACTGGTACTCCTTACCTCATAGGTGACTTAGAAGTGAATAAGTACATAAATTCATTCCTAAATATTGAGGGCTTCTTACTTGTTCTTGTAAAACTTGATTTACAAGAGCCTGTCCTGAATTATTGCAAGACTACCTTGTGGTCTAGCGTACAGTCCCTGTGAGGAGTGTTCTAGATCAAGGGTTGTCTAATTTTTTGGTTTCAGGATCTCTTTATGATCCTTGCAGTGCGCCAGACCCTTCAAAGAGCTCCTGTTAGGTTAGATAATGTATATTGATATTTACTGCACGAAAAATAAAAGTTTCACAACTGCTTATCCATGAACTTAAAACAATGATTATGAACCCGTTTCATACTGGCCTAAATAACATATTTTACTGAAAACTAGAGGACATCTGAAAGTGTGTGGGGAAAAAGTGGAATTCAAAGGCAAATGATGTTAGTGCGAAAGCGCTCTGAAGTTCACACCTGGTATCCTCTAAACTCACCTTCTCACCAACTCCATGAAGACCCCTCATCTCTCTCTCTGTTGAAAACAAGACTATTTAGTGCAAAAAAAAGGCATTTCTTTACCTTTCTTTTTTTCAAGTATCTTTGATCCTGGCTTAATAAAAGACAGTTGAATCCTTTTGTGGCTTGTGCATTCCGTCTGTTTTGATGTGTTGTTGTGATTGAAGCGTACGGGGAAAGTCCAGCTCCATGCAAACGCGTCAGCGAAGAAGGAGGAAAGGGAGGCGTTCTCGGACAGAACCTACAGCCTGATGTGCTTATCATCCTGCAGCTGGACTGCACGAGGACAGTGTCTTGTAGATTAGTCACAATGTGGAGTCTGAAAGCACAGCAAGGATTTTATTCCAGCCAGTGCTCATCAGGAAAATACTGAACGTGGGAATCTTACAGACGGTCACCATTTATGATCTAGCACACAAGAACCATGTCCGTATCAGCACCAACGAGACCGCCGAAGTCATCCAAGCCCCAGGAAGCCACGAGGTGACAACCTGATGGTGACAGATTCAAGCCTTCCAAAATCCCAATTTTCACATAAACTCAAATTTTATCCTTGACAATGCGTAGTTTCGGTGTTTCCCCTTGAAAAGGCAGGCTTGCTTTGTGCATTTGGTGAACGTCTGCCAATTCCAGTCTGATGAACCGTAATTTGTCTGTCAATGGCAATGTCATTCCTTGACAAAGGAGCTGAAATTGGCCTGCAACTCAAAAACAAAAACAAAAACAAAAAAAACCAACTCAATCCTGCTTTGTGGTGGGCCACCTACAATGGCTCCCACATCATGAGGGTGGGGCTGAAAGACAAGTGTCACCCTGGGAAAGAACAGGACTGTTATGGAGAGTCCTCTTGAAGCCCTGCGAGGCCGTGAGGAACCCCCAGGGATCCCTGGCTGGCCCTTTGGGAAGTACAGTAGTAAAATCAGGCCCCTCAGGATTCCCAACCAAGTGCCCGATGGGGGGCAGCTTTTCTGGCTCAGACATGGCAGTGTCCCCAGGCCTGGGAGGGCAGGGGAGTGTGTGGGACTCAGGGGCTGCTACCTGCTGACCGTGCCTCTGCTCCCGGCCTCTTGCGGGCAGGAGGCTGAGGGCTGGATGGGAATGTGATGACAGCAACCAGGATGACCGGACCTGCTGCTCCCAGCCTCACGCTTCTTGGCTGACTTGATGACTGAGCTGTAGCTTTTGCATCCTCACGTTTCTTCAGAAGATTCTGCTCAGCTGCCTCTCTCTCTCTCTGTCTCTCCCGGTGATTCTCTAGCTCAGCTTCTGCACTGAGACATCCCTGGACACCCTGACAGAAGGCACCAGAGGGTGCCATGCTGACTTGGTGAAGGTCTCTGGCTCTGGGGTCCTGGCTACGTGCCCACAATCCCGTTGCACTGACCTGTGGCTCTGAGTCCTCCTTGATTGTGTCACCCTGACCGTGTCATGTTGCCATTCACTTTGCCCTCGTGTGGGATGTCATTCCTTGAGGCTGGACAGTGCCGTGCTTGCCTTGTACACTTTGATGACCCTAAAAAGCATGTGCAGGCCTTCTCTACCTGCTTCCTGGATGCACAAAGGAGCTCATGAGGCGTGCCCATGTGTGACCTGTTTTGGGGTAAAGTTGTTCAGTTGCAAGGTAAGGGAGGACTGAGCACCCACTTGCCACAGGGCCTTTTCAGGACGTTGCCAAGGCTGAGCGGGGACTTGCTGCAGCCACCTTGTCCTGCCTGGGGCTGGTGGGAGCTTTGAAGGTGACGATGAAACACAGCAATGACAGCTGAGGCTCTCAGTGTGCGGCCAGGTCTCAGCACCCCCACCCCCACGCTGCTCTGCTCCTTAGGGCAGCAGGATCTTTTTTCTTGGCTACAATCTGGAGGTGTGAGATAAAGACCAAAAAAGAACTGGCCCCTGCCCGTCCACCACCATTGCCACAGTCACGCATTTTGATCTGTTACCGGATTTCACACGACCTGCACAGGGTTGCCATAACAAAGTACCACCAAAGGGTGGCTTCAGCAATAGATTTCATCTTGGCTTGCTCCATGTGAGGCAGCCCTCCTTCCAAACAAGGCTCCATTCTGAGACGCTAGGAGTTATGACTTCCACACACAGCTCTGAGAAGGCACAGTTCAACCAGTGACACCCTTGCCACTTTCCTACAGGTCCTGACGACTTATCTCCCACCTGCCCCTGCTCCATGTTTGTGCGTGTGTGTGTGTATGCGCGCACACACCTGTATACAGCAATCTTTCTCCTGCATAGTGGGCTCACGGAATTGGGGAGACATCCATCTCTAACAGGGCCAAGGGAAGGAAGGTAGCACCCTGCTAACCAGGACCAAGGACTTGGTTTAGAATCTGTATCTCCTACAGGACTCAGGTGTGAGCCTCTGGCTGGAGGAGATTGGTATGCATTAATTCTGATGAGCTGATCTGGGAAGGGCCCTGAGCAGTCCAGGACCAGAGGGGCGAGTGTCCCAGGCCGTCGGTGTGCCTCCGTCCAGGCTCCTAGACGTGAGCAGCTCTGTTCTGCGAGGAGTGATGAGGCTGAGCAGGCAGAGGAGCTGTGAGAGGGAAGGGGAGCCGTAGGCAGTGGGTCATGGTCAGATCCTATGGGATCTTCGCGGTGACGACTTTGGCCTTGGATTTTCAGCTGAGTGTGTGAGTCCGGCAGCGGTTTGAGCAGGGCAACCATGACTTGCACTGGGAGATCTCGCCTGTGTCCTCAGATGCCTTCTTAAACAACTGAGACAGAGCTGACGGGCAGGAGGGTTGGAGGGCTTCTTTTAGGTCATAAGCTTTTAGGGGCAGGACTCAACTAAAAAAATAAATGTTTCTGATGCTTCCTTCTGTTGCCGGCCTGGCACAGGCCTGCCAACCTCCTCTCCTGGGCCTCCCAGGGAGGGAAACATGCAAACGCCAGGTTGCACTGCCTAAACCTGTCCCCCATCTAAAGCCTTGCACAGGACACAATGCATTTCCCATCTTGGCCTTTCCTTCTCTTTGTTCTCCTAAAATTGGATTCCTGCAAAAAGAAATAGGTCAGTGTAGAAAATGGGCTAGCCCCAAACATGCAGGTGCTCCCATTCCGTAGCCTGCTGATTTAGCAATAGGAGGAGCTGCTCCCATTGGCGGAGGTCTTGGCGTTGAAAGGAGGCAATTTGACCTTGCTAGAGGTCCACCCATGTTAGAGGATAACATGAAAGCCTGCTAGCTGCTGTAGATGTATGTGGGTTTGAGCCAAAAGATTTATGTCTGTGTGAAATAGCACCGAGCACTCACACAGTGCCTGTGAGAAGGAAGGGTGATTCCATCCATTCCTTCCTTCCGCCCAGCACTTCTGGAGATGCTTGCTCCGAGTGGGTAAGGCGAGGCCAGAGGCCTTTATGATTGCAGGTTATAGCCACCGGCAACCCACACAGAATACAGGTGAGGTGTACAGTGTTCTGATTGCCACATTAAGCAGAAGGAAATGGGGAATGAGTTGCATTTTATATTACTTGGTGTCTCCACAGAACTGTCATCTCGTCTCGTTGTAGATGTGTGCCACTGTGAAGGAATAATTACATCTTTAGAGTGTTTCTCCCAAGTTCAGCGTGCACGTCACATGGCACCACGTCTTCACACATGAACTTGAGGGGCTCAGGAGTTCTGCACAGCTGTTGGCTGCCACGCCTGACAGTCCAGTGCTGGGGGAACTGATGGCCATGGCTGCCTCGGCCTGTTGTGTCTGCACTTTCAGGAGAAAGCTAGATGGAAATTTTACCCGTGTGGTGCAGATACGTTTTGTCTTGGGCCCAATAGCCTAGTGACTAAATCCTAGCCTTGCATCCACCAGGATCCCATATGGGCACCGACTTCCATCCTGGCTGCTCAACTTCCCTTTCAGCGCCCTGCCCGTGGCCTGGGTAAGCAGTAGAGGATGGCCCAAAGCCTTGGGACCCTACATCTGCTTGGGAGACCCAGAAGAGGCTCCCGACTCCTGTCTTTGGATCAACTCAGCTCTGGCGGTTGTGGCCACTTGGGGAGTGAACCAGCAGATGGAAGATTTTTCTTTCTGTATTTCCTTCTCTCTGTAGATTGTCTTTCCAATAAAAAAGGAAATAAATCTTAAAAATGCTTCATCTTCTTAGACGATTGCACCCCATCTGTAAAGGAGGTTCTCTCTGTGATTCTGGTGTGGCAATCTATGAGGGCAGCTCTGTGTGCCTGGCTGCAGGGATGGGTGCAGCTCTGGCCTTCTCTCCAATCACCCAACGAGAATCATTCCTGCGACTTTAAAAGCTGGAGGGAAGTCTGTGCCAGGAGACTGGCCAGGAGGTAGGAAGGGGCAGAATGGAGTCCTCCATGGTGTATGATAGAGTGCAAGGCCAGCTGGCTAGAGAGGTGAGGCTAAGCCAGAGAGAGAGAGAGAGAGAGAGAGAGAGAGAGAGAATATGAGCTCACAAATACTGGGGAGAGAGAGGCACCAGGGAGAGCTGGATGCAGTGCAGCTTCCGCTCGCTTGGCTCTGTCCTCCAGGCTCAGAGCTGCCGGTTTCCCTCCCCATGCCTCCTGAAGTCATTCCCCGTGGGTTTTGGTTCTTTGCAAGATCTTGGCCTGGCTACACTCTGAGTTCAGCAAAGTGAGCCTGGCTGGGTGTCAGCCAGCACACCAAGGTCTGTGTTTTGAGGAGCTCAGTGGAGTCCTGCAGCATCTCCATCTTCTTGGTGCAGCTGTGAGGCCCGAGGACAGGAGGGCCGTGGCAGCCATTGACAGGAATTCCGTGCTAGCATTGTTTCACATCCAGGGAACGTGTGCATTACAAGGGAGACTCGCCCGCTTCAGAGTAACACGTGTGAATGGGGGCCCCCTCTGCTGCCCACCCACACACCCTCTGGGTGGGGAAGCTGCATTTTTCACTCTGACACCACATCTTCCTGAAACCTTCGCTCGCTTGATGAACCAGACCCTCCCTATCTCAGCTGTCCTATGCTTGAACAGCTTCCAGCTCCTCGCTTTTCCTGAAACCAGAAATGAACGTGTCACTTTGAGGACAGCAGTAGAAGCCATAATAGCCCATTATGTCACCCACGGCTTCCTTCTCGGAGACTGTTAACTCAGTCCTCCAGCCGGCCTGTGCTGATGTCTCAAGCTGTGAGCCAGTAAATTTTAAGTCAATATTCTTTTTACATGTCTTGAAGCAATGCTTAGTGGCACAAACCCATTTTTCCCCAGTCATTGTCTCCAAGGATCCAGAAAATTATCTGTGGCAGTGTTCTAACCATCCTTCCTCCCCCGGCTCTTCAGCATTTCCAGGTCCTATTTAGCTGCTCAGCCCTTCCTTGCTTTGGCTCATTGGAGAGCCGGTTTATCTCTGAAACTCCATACTTGGGAGCATTTTATGGGACTCAGCAGTTATATAACCCAGCAATGCAGCATAGGGTAGATGTTGAGACCAGGCAATGCAAGGCCAAGGTCGTTAGCAATGCAATTAAAGGGTCAATTCAATTAAAAAAATATATATTGGAAAAGCATATTTACAAAGAGAAGGTGAGACAGATGGAAAGATATTCCATCCACAGGTTCCCTCCCGCAAATGGCCACAAGCTGGAACTGAGTCGATATGAAGCAGGGTCCCAAGGTTTTGGACCTGCTTTCCCAAGTCACAAGCAGGGAACTGGATGGGAAGTGGAGCATCCAAGACATGCACCTGCTATCCTTATGGGACACTGGTGCATGTAGGCAGAGGATTAGTTCGTTGAGCTACTCTGCCAGCCCCATCACTGCAATAAAAAAAAACTTATTTATTTGAGAATTATGAAGAATGACAGACAGCCATGCAAACAGCTCCCATAAGTAGTCCATTAGTGCACATGATGGCCAGGACCGGGCCAGGCTGAAGCCAAGAGCCCAGTGTTGCATCCAGGCCTCCCAGGTGCAAGGGACTCAAGCACTGCTACCTCTGCTGATCTGCCTTCATAGGAAGCTGAAGTTAGGAGCTGACTGTGAACTCAGGCAGAAGAGGAGGAGTGGTCAGTTACCACTGCTGTCTTGGAGCCCCTTTCTTGGTGCTCTTGGGTGCTGCATTCTAACACCCTCCCCTCCTATCGCACAGGTGCTTAGCACTGGTGTCCAGGGCCATGTGAGGACCCCAAGGGTCACCCTGCACAGGGGAGCATCCTGTGTTAACTCTGTTCTAGAACACCAAGTCTGTGGTTCAGGTTGAGCAGGTGCTCTAGGATCTCCATTAGGGCCTTTGTCCCTAGTTTGTCCAGGAGTGGCCGCTGTTCATGGCAGCAATGCCCTCCAAGCTGTGTGGTCAACATTTCTCCAAGAGTTGCCTCCAGTGGTCGAGGAACTTCCTTTCCAGTGGGGCTCTCAGTGCCAACACACTGGGGTCATCAGGGCATCTGAATCAGGGTTCTGGGAAAACACCTCATTGCATCCCAGCATGGACTCTGCGCTCCAGGTCTTCCTTGAGCTCTGGGTATCAAGCTGTGGCCTCCTCCACCTTCTCAGGCACCCAGGAGAATGTGGAGTTTGTCCTACCCATGGAAAGCCACTTTCCTGCCCCATCTTCTCCAACACCAGCAGAAACCCCCGGTCTGAGCTGTGTTGTTTCTCTCCAACACTTGCATTCATGCTGTGGAGCTGACTGCTGCCCCCACCTCCCCAGCTCGCTTCCCCGGCCCGCCTCTCCCACCCTGGCCATCTGTTTTTAATCCTAAGACCTCCCAGTCTTTGGCTCAATCCACACCTGCTATATTGCTGTTCTTGCTCCTCTCTTGGTAACACCCGGATAAGCTGCTGGAACTCCAAGGGTCATCTGTGCAGTGGGGAAGGCAGGCACCTGTGTGGCTAGCAGAACTCTGGCCTCAGGCAGCCAGGGTCAGGCCCTCCTCCCTGGGACCACCATGCCAGTGTCATCAAGAATCCAGTTGTCACTAAAGCCTGCCCTTTAATCCCCTGTGTCTTCTATGCTCTGGAGCTGACGTTGGCAAATCTCAGGATGTGAACTCTGCCCTCCCGAGCTGCTACCTGCCCCTTGTGCAGACAGGCTGACTCACCCACCTCTTCATCAGCGGGGGCTCTCTGCGGCTTGGGTACCAGGGCCTGCCATCCTGTGTGCTCACTGGCTTTCTTCTCTGCCCTTGTGCCCTCCTGCCCTCCTGCCTTACAACTGCTTCCTGTGCTTGAGGGTCACACCCCAGCACCCTCTAACTGTGTCTGGGCCTCTCTCTGCAGACCGAAGTACCCTCAGCACCTCCTGCTGAGCAACGGGGTCTCTGTTGGTTGCAGGAGTGGGTTCTTGCCCGCTCCCTGTGGCTGTCAGGAAGGGGTGGGGTGGAGAGACTTAACCTCACGGCTGTGTGGGTTATGTTCTTTGCTCTCCACCCTACAAGCAGGCAGAAAGGGCCACAGGCTAATGTCTTATCAACCAGCTGGTCCTCAACGGTATCAAGCTTGGAAGTCCTGCCTGTATCTCCATTCTCCAGGCAGGTCTCTGGGAGGGTTCAGGGAGCCTCACTGGCCTCCAGCTTACCAGGACAAGTTAGGATGGAGCCGTCGCTGCTTCACGGCATGGGTTTTCTCCCAGAAGCATCTTTCACCCAAGACCAGGAACCACGTCTAAGTACACTGAAATCTACAGTCTTTACTGGGGCTTCGGGAATATTCTGTCAGGAGAATTAAATCCCCTCTGTGATTTGAAACCATTCTCGGTCAGACCAGTGATCCATTTGGGACCCCATAGAAGCTGTTTCCAAATAAATGAGCTCCGTAGGCCCCTCCATCTTCACTCATTAATTCAGGTAATATTTACTAGGCACCTGCTGTGTACCAGGAAGTTGGATGTGTCCCAGGACACAGCAGGGAGCGTAGGTGAGCTTTTCCATCCCCGAGTTTACAGCCTGGTGGGGAATACAGACACCTGAGCAATTAGGACAAGTGTAATGAGCCGCACAGCAGGGAAGGGGCAGGCACGGTGAGCAGGGCCCCCTCTAAGGAGCGAGCGACGGCTTCCGTCTGCACGTGAAGTTCACTACATCCACCCAGGACATCCACACCCCTCGTGAGACTCGCTCCTGCGTGTTTCACAGTAATGGTTATAGCTCTGTGCGTGCAAGAGCACGTGAGTGCAATTAGCTTCCCACCACATTTTCTGCCAGGTTGTTCTCGCTGTAAAACAAAGCTACGGATTTTTATAGATTTATTGTGTAACTAGACATGTTATTAGACTCTTTCATTATGTTTTAAGATCTGGTAATCGCTGTTCCACTGGAGTGCATTCTGGCCGACCTCGAGATGCTGTGCTCCTCACGCCAGAGACAGCTCTCTTCTTGTGCCCGCCGGGGCCAGCCTGCTGCGAGGGCACAGTTGTCCAAGTCGCCAGAATCATGCCTTTTCTCTGAATGTCCGTCTGGTGGCGTTTCCTTTACACCCTCACCCAGGGAGGCAGGTGCTTCCTGCGCTTGGGGAAATTTCTTTGACATATTGTCTGAAGCTGGAAGCTATTGTCTCAAAAGAGAATGTCTAAGCTATACAACGGGGCCAGAGTCAAGAAACCAGAAAGGAAGGGCTACGAGACCATGGAAGGTGGAAGCAGTCTGCAGACACGCAGGGTCGAAGGTGTCTGGAAGGTGAGTGAGACAAACACAATCTTTAATAGGATTTAACAAAATCCACATGGCTCTTGATGTGCGTGGATCTCCCACAAAAACTTCAAGGAGGTAGAATTGTACTTGTTGGTATCCTTAAGGCCACTGGGGCATAGGAGAGAGTGGGGTGGTGGGACTCATCCTGGGGACTCAGCTGCAGGTAGTGGAACAGCAGCTTGGGTCGAGTTCGACCAAGCACCCCAGGGATGGAAGGTCCAGGAATACGTAGTTGACTTCCTAAGCAGTCTATGTCTACACACCTTCCTGCTGCTTTTGTTCTCACGCATTCTAGAAGTCTTTTTCGGGGTCCTATTGACCAGCAGGCCTGAGAAATGAGCCCAGGGCTCTGTACCTACACCTGTTCCAGGATGTTGGCCTTTTTCAGTCTCCTGGGCACCAAGTAGTCGTCTACATCTTACCATCTACATGCAGAACCGTGCTACTCCTGAGCCAGGGCTGGGGTCCCCCAAGGGTCTAACAGAAAAACTACCCAACGTTTCTTTTCTTAAATTCATTTCATTTTTAAAAATCTTATAGATAACATTTTACATTTACATTATAATCTCTGTCTTAATGCCTTGCTAGATGAAGAGTTCAACAAGCAAAAACCAAAAAGGTCGTAAATGATGGTTTACAACTTGGTTCCTGATTAGCTTGTGTCTGTAGGAAAAATAGATGAATGCACATGGCATTGCCACAGCCAGGCACTGACACATTGAGAAGCATCACAGTGGCAGATGCAATGCGTGATGGGCGTGTAAAGGGAGACTTAGTCCTGGGGCAAGCTGGAAGACGTGGGTGCATGGCACGTCCTGGGAGAAGAGGTAAGTGGCCCAGCAGAAAGAACATGAGGTGGGGTAGCTGGGCAAGGCCGAGCTGAAAGTGAGAGACCAGATGTGTTCTCTGCACCGCGCATGCAGGATCTGATGATGGAGATTGACAGTGCTGGTCTCCACGCTCAGGACCGAGGCGTGCTGCATGAAGTACCCGAGTCCACAGCAGCCAGGCCAGAGCAGCTCTTTTTCATCTGTATCCCTTGGGTCTGACACGGGCTTTCTCACAGACTGGGTGTTGCATGAATATTTATGGACCAAAACAAAGGAGCCCTTTAGTAGTCTGGTTTCCTGTATTCAGCAAGTCTAGCACTGTGAGCTGAGGCATTTATTTCTTGATACAACTGGGTAGTCTTGAACAGGATATAGGAAAGAATTCCACTGGAGCTCTGATGCAAAGGACAAGGAAGGCCTCCAAGTTCAGAGCTCACATGATGAGTTCCCTTCCTAATGGAGACACAGATGTGTGAAGGAACACCAGGGACTTGCATTGCACTTTGTATCTTTTGTACATAGAGGCACTTTCTCAATTTCTGGGAGGGTTGTGGTTGTGGGCGATGGCAGGACATGCATCTTTTAGCTCACAAGCTGTGGCAACCAGAGCCGGGACATTTGTGGCAATTGGATGCACTCTGCGCCTGAATCCTGTGTTTCAGTGGGTGATCAGCTTGCGGTCAGCTGTGTGCTGCTGCAAAGCTGGCACTCCCCAGCTGGCCCTGCAGCTTCCTCTAGGGGTGAGCTCGTGACCGGTGGAAGTGGGATGTGTTTCCACTAAACACAGTTCCCAGTATAGAATGCGTTCCTAGCACTCGGGAGAGAAACCCCTGGGAAGCGGGGAGTGTGCCGCCAGCTAAAGCTGCTACTGCTGTTTCTAACAAAAACATTTCTAGGACACACACACACACACACACACACACACGCACACACACACACACACACACACACACACAGATAAGGGTGCTGCCAAAAGGCATGCAAAATCAATACCATGCAAGAATTTTTGATGAATTTCAAAAAATTCTTGCACCAAAATAAGCTTCCTTTTTTTTTTTTCAAATGTCATGAACTTTTGGTGCAAATTCATGAATAAGTGGCTAACCCCTCACCCACTGTGACTCTAGAACTTCCCCTTAGGTTTCAGCGGGTGATGTGCCGGCTTGGCTGGGCGAGTCCCTGTTGTATCTAAACCATTTATTCTGCATGCAGAGTTGTGCTGCATAAGTACATTCTCTCTGACCCAGTAATTTCACTTCAAGGCAAATAACGCAAATCGATCTGGAAGGACATTGCTGCCAGGGCTATTTCGAATGGGAGAATCTGCTCAGGACGTAAACGGTCAACAAGGAGAACTATCGTGGCGTATCGACGCACGAGCATTAGCGTACGGGCTACAAGCTGTACCCCAATTTCACATGTGGACATATTCACTAACACACAGCAGCCAATAACACACAGTTGGAGTTTCCACCAAGGGACAACTGGATTATCTGTGCCAACATGTGCTATTTAGCCTGAAGAAAAGAAATCCTTTAATTTGGGACTACACAGGGGAACCCGAAGGCTGTGATCCGGATGAAACAGGTCAGGCACAAAGGGACAAATATCACAGGATGTCACTCCAGTGTGAAATCTGTGAACAGTGGGACATGTGCAGTAAGAGCATAGGCTGGGCACGGCGCATGGCAATGCTGGTCCGAGGCTGCAGATTCTGTGAGTTAGAAGTACTGAGTTTTTGAGATCCTCTGTCCAGCCTGGTAATTGTGGATCATTGCAGTGCGAGGTGCCCATCCAACTTGCCTGGACAGGGGTTTTAAAGTGTAGGAGATGGCAGAGTCCATCAGCCTGATGGAATCACCCATAATGCACACGCATCGCAAAGCCTCACATCGGAGCCTATAAAAACACTCAACCATTATTTTGTAGATAAAAAAATGAAATGATTAACAAAGAGAAAAAATTGGGCCTGGAACAATGGCTCAGTGGCTAAATCTTTGCTTTGCATGTGATGGGATCCCATACAGGTGCTGGTTTATGTCCCGGTTGTTCCACTTCCCATCCAGCTCCCTGCTTGTGGCTTGGGAAAGCAGGGGAGCAGGGTCCCAAGGCCTTGGATCCTCGCACTTGCATGGGAGACCCAGAAGAAGCTCCTGGCTCCTGGCTTCGGATCAGCTCAGCTCTGGCCATTGCAGCCACATGGGGAGTGAGCCAGATCTTTCTTTCTTTCTGTAAATATGCCTTTCCAATAAAATAAATAAATGTGAAGAAGAGGAAGAACAAGGAGGAGGAGAGGAAGAGGAAGGAAAGCTTGGCTGCAGGGCTTCTGACATCCCTGCCCTCCCTCTTCCTCCGAAAGCCCGCTCGGTGTTCACGTGCCTAAGTAACTGGCAAGGCGTGAGAGGAGGAAATGTGGGGTGCAGGGGTGAAGACTAAACTCTCTGGGGACCATTTTTATTTTTATTCAAATAGAATGACAAAGATAGGTAAAGAAACTGGTGGGGGATGCTACGACTTGGCACAAAACAGGGTCGAGGGTGACTACCTACACACCACACACGGGCACCCCATCCTCGGGGCATGGGCTCCTGTAGTGGTCCCTTCCTTGGTGAGGGAGGGACATGCTGTCCTGCCCCACGGTGGTGACCACAGGGCTGAGGAATGTCCCCCGTGCTCTTGACCTCACAAGGTGGCCAGACAGAGGGAGCTAAGCCTTCTAGCCTCTGGGGAAGCTAGAAACCCACTAAGGAGAAGGAGGAGATGGGGGTAAGCAGCCAGGACTTGGGGTGCAAAGGTTACTGTGACCTCAGCCGTGCCTCGTAGGGAAGCCCTGCATAGGAGAGACCTCCGACCCATTTAGATGGAAGTGTAGAAGCAGATGGCTTGGCGTGGAAAGCACAGTCATCTCTCACTGATGCGGCAGAGAGGCTGGGAGCAGCTTTGTGTGGGATTTGGGGCGTGCTCCCCGAACGTCCGTTGGATTGGACTGGACGAGAGATTTCCAAGATTTCAGGCAAGCTGCAGTTCAGCTGTTGTCCCAGCTCTTCCCAGTGCCCCTTCCCCTTGCATTGCTTTGCCGTGTTGCTGTGACAAATCACAGCAGTTTTAGTGGCAAAGAACAGTGTGTGCTAGCTTTCTTATGGCTCTGTAGGTGAGCTTTTGGAATGCACTGGCAGGAACTCCAGTTCCTTTCCCTGACTTTTGTGGCTCCCCAGGCCTCCCGCATTGCTCGGCTCATCACTTCATCCTTTGTGGCCAAGGCAATTGGGGTGACATCTTCAAATCTCTCACTCCTTCTTTTCCCTGCCCTTCTCCTCTTGTGAGGATTTTGCGATTCCGCCAGGCCCCGCAAATAATGCAGGGTAATAGCCTTATTTCATTTCCACAGTCTCTTTAGCCGTATGAGGTGATCCTGGCTCTGCGGGCTGGGACTGGAACATTATTGCGGGACCCATCAATCACTCTGCCTGCAACCTCCCCAAGCTGATCACAGCTCGCTGCTCCAAGGGGAGAATCCGAAACATGCCGGTGGCTGGGTTTGTGTGGCCAGAGAGCGATGATGACCCTCAAAGAAGGTCGATGTGCACGCGCCTGAGGAAGGAGATTTATTGGCCAAGTGAGAAAATCTGCTTGTCACGTGCACCATCACCAAAACAACTGTTTCCACTAGGAGGCCTCAAAAGGGCTTGAGAATCCGATGGTACTCGTGATGAGACAAAGCAGCTAGAGACCAAGTGTCCCCCACCACTCCCATGTGGGAACATCTCGTCACCTAGACGGCAACGGGAGGTGGGCCCTTCTGGACTGACGCTGTTCCTGGTGGGAGTTGCTGACAGTGAGTTCAACATAAACTTGGGTCCAGGGGCCAGAGCTGTGACATGGTGGAGTAAACTGCTTGCCTGTGAGACACACTTCAGACGGGAGCTGGAGCTCCAGCTGCTCTGCTTTCCAACCACCTTCTTGCTTATGTGTCCAGGAAAGCTCAGGATGATGGCCCAACAGCTTCTGCCCCTGCCAGCAGCTGGCGTTCCGGGCTGCTGTCTTCGGCCTGGCCCAGCTTTGGCTGTTGTGGTCATTGGGGATTAACCAGTTGGCGAAAGGTCTCTGTTTCTTCTTTTTCTCTCTTCCTTTGTGTGTGTGTGTCTCTCTCTGTCATTTTGCCTTTCAAATAAACAAACAATAGATCTTAAAAAACAAATGATTTTGGTTCCTCCTGCTCCGTCCGGCCACACAGTGCCTTGAACCATGTTGTGAAGTTACGTGAGGCCCAGCCAGTTGCAGCCCTACAAGCTAGCACTCCCCAGCATCCAGACCTGTGAGCCAAACACAGATCTCTCTAACGTATGTTATCACCGGGGCTGTGGTGTTACGTCATAGCAGCAGAAAACAGAAGAAGGCAGTGACTCCACGGAAAGAGAACTGTTCCAAGTTGCAGGGTGAAAGTCTTCATGCGCTGAAACCGTTTGCTCTGTGTCACTCACTGCACGGGGAGTTGAGTCTGCATCTTCTCGAAGCCTGTTTCAGCAGGTGTTTGGTGCCAGAATCATTCCTTAGGTCTTGGTAGAAACCACAAGTGGAGAGGCTCATCCTGCTGGGTGCTCTGTTGAGAACAGGCAGGCAGCTAGGCTCTGGGTGAGCTGGAACTCTTGCCAACCCTGCAATGTAACATTACCTGTTACTTTGATGCCCACCTGTGTTTCACCTCAGACAAGGAAAGAGCAAACACCACAGTGATCATATGGAAATTAAATTCTATGGGGAAGCGCCACAAACATCGCAGAAGATTTCATCCATGGTAAAAACCAACCTTGTACTTTCTTTTTTGAATTAAAGTATCTTTAACCGCCCCTATTTCTGACACACAACTTTATAGAGAGGGAGGTAATGGGATAGAGGGCTCTTGCTGCCCCGACCATGCTTGGGGATACTGCTCAGGCAGGCACCTCCCCGCCCTCCCCTCGTAGGCAACCCTCTGACAGGTGTTTCTCTGTGGGGCCCACAGCCCCAAGTGAATGTGCGTTCACACTCTGGCTTTTGCGGAAATCCTGTCATCGCTGTACACTTTGTGCATGCTTCCGTGAGAATCTGATCTACAAGTTGAGGATTCAAAGTCACATAACACCTTGAAGCCCCAGTGCAAATGCACAGATCCCGAAACCCAGAATGGGCTGCAGCTGCCGTCTTTTGGAAGTTCTGTCCGCCCCAAGCTGAGGCCACAAGGCCGTTCCTCAGAGGAGGGCTTTCTGGAAAGGACTTGGGTCCCTGGTGCAGAGACAGGAGAGGTCTGGTATGAGTCTCCCCTGCTGCCCCAACCTCTCCTCCTCTCCTTCCCTACCCCCAAGGCAGCCCTCCAGAGCCCACACAGAGAGGCCCACACAGCTCGACCCTTCCCTTGGGGCTTCGCATGCCAGGTCTTACGACAAGGCCCTTGCAAGCTGCCCTGCACCCACACTCCTGTCTGCCAATAGTCCTCCCCACACCCCCTTGCAGCTGTCTTCACTCTTCCTCCCATCTGGCTGTGTCTACTCACTCCCTCATTTGCTCATTGGTTCACTGAACAATGTGAACAGCAAGGTCCTGTGTTGAGCAATGAGCGTGGGCAGGTGGCTGCACCTGTGCTGCCTTCTCTGGCTCAGAGGGGAACACTGGAGAATTGCCTCATGCCTGCTAGACTGCAGCAAGGACTGCTCCTGGACCAGGGCTTGGAGCAGAGCCTAGTGGTCCTCGGAGGACTTCAGCCAGGGCACAATGACCTCCTTGTGGGGAGGTCTGTGAATGCGTCCTTCAGGACAACATGCTGGTGGCCCAGATGGGAGAGAGGAGGCTTCCGTGAGCAAGCGGGGAAGGGGCTTGTGAGAGCATAAGGGCTGTAGATACAGGAGCCATTACCGTGAAAGTGTGAGTTTGTGAGCCTACATGCATAGGGGTGGGGGTGAGATCAGCAGTGTGTGTGTGAGTGCCTTGTGGGTACTTACTATGGGCATGGTGTGCACATTTGAGGGTGTGTGCATGAGTGCTCAGGTACACAAAGTTCTGACTGGGCATCAGTGAGTGCAACTGTGGTATACTTGGGGTTCTAAGCATGTGAGGAAGGGCCCAGGCATGAGCTAGTGCTGAGTGCAAAGTGAGCACAGGTATGTGAGTGGGTGTACCTGTGTGCAGTCCTGGGTATGTGCCTGTGAGTGTGTGAGTATAGGTGTGTGTAGGCCTGTGTGTGTGTGAGTGTGGGTATGTGCAGTCCTGGGTGTGTGCCTGTGAGTGTGTGAGTGTAGGTGAGTGCAGTCCTGAGTGTGCCTGTGAGTGTGTGAGTGTAGGTGAGTGCAGTCCTGGGTGTGTGCCTGTGAGTATGTGAGTGTAGGTGAGTGCAGTCCTGAGTGTGCCTGTGAGTGTGTGAGTGTAGGTGAGTGCAGTCCTGTGTGTGTGCCTGTGAGTGTGTGAGTGTGTGAGTGTGCAGTCCTGTGTGTGTGCCTGTGAGTATGTGAGTGTAGGTGTGTGCAGTCCTGTGTGTGTGCCTGTGAGTGTGTGGGTGTAGGTGTGTGTAGTCCTGTGTGTGTGCCTGTGAGTGTGTGGGTGTAGGTGTGTGTAGTCCTGTGTGTGCCTGTGAGTGTGTGAGTGTAGGTGTGTGTAGGCCTATGTGTGTGCAAGTGTAGGTGTGTGCAGTCCTGTGTGTGTGCCTGTGAGTGTGTGAGTGTAGGTGTGTGCAGTCCTGTGTGTGTGCCTATGAGTGTGTGAGTGTAGGTGTGTGTGTGCCTGTGAGTGTGTGATTGTAGGTGTGTGTAGGCCTATGAGTGTATGAGTGTAGGTGTGTGTGTGCCTGTGAGTGTGTGATTGTAGGTGTGTAGTCCTGAGTGTGTGCCTGTGTGTGATAATGGAGACTTTGCCAGGCCCCCCAAGACAAGGATGGCATCAGATGACTGTGCCAGGTGAGAGGATCAGCCGTGTGCCCTGGTGTCCTGGGTGCTAGTTGACACCCTAGGGGCAGGCTCCAGCCTAGACCTCCTAGAGCTCCCTCTCACTGCCCCTTCCATTTCCTGCCACAGCATACATGCAGACACAGGGACTTGGTTTCTGGAAACTTCCAAACCTGATTTACGTCAGGTGATGCAGTCACCTCCAGTGAGTTTGGATTTGATTTCTTTGGCTTCAGTTTCTCAGGCCTGGGCAGCAGGGAAAGTGCTGAGAGGTTCTGGGGCCTTTAAGAGTTGGGTTCTGGGTTGGGGGCGCTCCTTAGACTTTGGGGGCTGTCTTAAGGAGGGGTTCACACATCTCTTCTGGGCCCCTGCACCCTCTCAGGGGTGACTCCTGAATTGTCCTCCAATGCCTTCTCTGGGGGGGGGGTTCTTTTCCTGCCGCAAAGCCACATTGATGCCGGTGATCAGTGCCAACCTAGAAACCGCCAGAAATGTGATCTGAAGGACTCTCTTCTCTAAGGTGAGCGGCCTTGAGCATGTTGTCACAGCAACATGAATGGTGCACCTGCCGAGCACGTGTTCAGCACATGGAAAGCGGCAGGTGCTGCTCTGTTCCAAGCATGAGCAGTCAGGTTGACGGAGTTCATCATCAACAGGTGCCCATCTTGACCTCATCACATTAGGCAGGCAGGAAATCAAAGCAAAGCACTCGCTCCCTCGCTTCCCGCTCTCATGGTGTCCTACAATGTCCTCTCTGGCCTGCAGGTGAGAGCTGAGGCTGAGCATATGGATGGGAAGCAGAGAAACCATGGAGTGGGGCCTGGGAGCACTGCACATAGGGCGTCTGTTACCCATGGTAACTGCTTTGAACCACCTAGAGCAATGTGAGGTGTGTGCCCAGGTAAGTGCTGCAGCTGCAAGGAGGCAGCCAGCAGCGCTGGCCAGACACGTCCGAGATGCTGTGCTGTGTCCTCTGAGAATCACACATGGCTCCTCTGGTCTCTGCTCAGACACTCCTCGGTGTGGGCAGCTGGCCACCCAGGCCTCTGGTGGGATCTGGCTAGGGGCTTGTGCTGTAGGGAAGTGATGGGGGTATGGGTGCTGTGGGCCTGGGGATGTCCTCTGCCTTCAGCTTATCCTGGCTTCCTGGAATGTGCCAGTACCACTAAATCTCTCCACCTTCTAACCCCTCACAGAGCTCCGTCTGCGTGGGCTGTGTGGCCCCTCTCCTGGTGGATCTCCTCTCTGCCTCCTTGGCTCCCCTACTTTAGTTCCTCACTGAGGGTCCTCACCGGTGGAGGACATGGCTCTCCCCACAGTCATCCGATCACTGCATCTCCTGGTCCTCAGATCCTACATCACGTCCCTGTGATCGCATGGCCAGTTGTGCACCTGTCTTGGTGCAGTCCTTGAAGGCAAGGGGTCCTTCTCTATTCTGGCTACTGAACAAAACAGCACACCTGGTGGCTGGCTGATAACCCGCAGAAGTGTATTTGGTTCAGCTCTGGGGATAGAGAGTTCAAGATCAGAGCAAGGGTAGACACGGTGAGGGTTTCTTTTTGGCTCACAGGCGGTAAATAGAAGGTGAGGACTCCATCCTATGACCTAGCCACAAGAACCCCCACCTCCTAACACTTTGGGGCTTTCAGTCCAAGAATTGGGCTGGATGGCAGAGATACCAACATTGAAATCGTAACAGCAAGCGCTTGACTAGCCTGTACCCCAAGTTCCAGAAGGTGGCAGTGACCCATAAAACCTGCTGTAGGGGTGGGCACTGACGAGGCACAGCAGCGACGAGGCAGAGACACCACTGTCTGGGTTTGAGTTCTGACTTTGTCCCTGACCTCAGCCTCTCGCTAACTGCTCCTGGTGGGAGATAGCAAGTGATGGTTCTGGAAAAGTCCCTGCCAACCATCAAGTGGGAAAAACTTGAACTTAGAGCTCCTGGCTGCCAGCATTTGGAGCGCGAAGCCGTGTTTGCACGAGGATGTGTATGTGTGGGTGTTCGGTGTGTGTGTGTGGGCGGGGGGGGGGATGGTCTAGCCCCAGTTTAGCTTCACCAGCGCCAGTTTCACTCCTGCTTAAGGGTGCCCACGTTGGGGTTCCTCGAAGGCCACGTACCATGCGCGTGGAATTCTGACTCATGTTGCTTCCTGTTTACAGCAAATCGGGAGCTTTCATGTCTCTTTCACTAAACTGAAAGAAGCAAAAAGTCCTGGGGCTGACTGCGGCACGTGGGCCAAGCTGCTGCCACTGACGCAGATACCCGGTATTGGAGCACGAGTCTGAGTCCCAGCTACTTGGCTTCACCCAGCTCCCTGTTGGAAGTGCCTGGGAAGCCAGTGGTTTCCAGCACAAGTTCTTGGATCCCTGACACCCACAGGAAAGACCCGGATGGAGTCCCTGGCTCCTGGCTTCAGCCAGTCCTAGCCCCGGGCTACTGCGATCATTTAGGAATTGAACCTGTGGGTACAGGGTTTGTTCTCTCTCTCTCTCTCTCTCTCTGTCTGTCTAGCTCATACTCTGCCTTTCAAATAAGCAAAATAAACCTCTTTTTAATATATATAAAGAAGCAAAATTCTCCGAGTTATTATCACCTTTTTCTAAGGTCGTAGCTCCTAGGTAGCGCGAGGCAGGTTTGCCCGATGGCTGCAAGCACTGCTTCCTTCATTGCTCTGCAGGATTGAGATTCTGTCTCGTGGAACTCTTAAAGTGTGTCTTTTCCTCACGTGCAGCCCTCACTGTGGACCCCTGGGGGCTTCACATTTATCAGATAACATGGGGGTGTGGGGGCAGCTGCCAGCAGCTGCGGGAGAAGCAATGTGAGTGGAGGAGCGGAATCCGGCCTGGGCACAGCATGGTCTGGGCAGGGCCCCATCTTCCAGTCTTCTCTGCAGAGGGAAGCGGGGGCTGCAACATGACTGCTGAGAAGATGGAGTTTCTTCATTTATTTTACATTATACTTTAGGACCTACATATAAATATTCCAGCTCTTCATCTCAGCGTGATCTGGTTATGGAAACATAATTGGGATTGTTTAAGAGACACAGCCGGCTTCTATTTTGGTCCTGGCACAGGAAGCTCAGCCTTTGTCCATTTTCACAGTTTGATTTATGGAAGGTTAAGAATTCATAATGCAGGAACTAACCTCCAGCAAACATTGTGCTTGGCATGAGACAATACAAATGTCCTCTCGACTCGGGTTTCCTGCCCCAAAAGCATACAGGCAGGGTCTTCAGTGCCTGGAAGCCCCTTCATTGTGCACAGACCACCAGGCTGTGCCAGGCCAGCGCTCAGTGGCTCCACACGGAGTCCCCCAGGGGTGCTCTGTTTATGGCCAGTGCCTCCAGCTGTCATCTCGCCAAACCCTCCGGTGATGATATGAAGCATTCACGGTGATCTTCATCTGCCTGAGCTCACCTGGG
Source organism: Ochotona curzoniae (assembly GCF_017591425.1). NCBI lineage: Eukaryota > Metazoa > Chordata > Mammalia > Lagomorpha > Ochotonidae > Ochotona > Ochotona curzoniae. The sequence continues at coordinate 2,960,222 of NW_024465405.1, read as the reverse complement.
CAGCTGGCTGGTCCTGCCCGTCACACCACATGTCCTCAGGCCACTGAGATGCCCCTTGCTGCCTGCAGAGAGGCAGAGAATTCACCTTTGCATGGCACATCAGAGAGCCCCTACAGGCCGGGCAAACGTAAATGAATGAATGAATGATATGCATCCATCCGCCAACACACACACACACACACACACACACACACACACACACACACACACACACATAATTGTATTAGGAATCAGTTCTCAGTCTTTGAAATATCAGTTTATGGGCTGGTATCATGGTCCAGAGGGCTAAGCTTCTGCCTGTTAGTGCCAGCATTCCATTTGGGTGCTGGTTTGAGTCCAGGCTGTCCCACTTCTGATCCAGATCCCTGCTCTTGGCCTGGGAAAGCAGCAGAAGATGGACCGAGCCTTGGGCCCCTGCACCCATGTGGGAGGCGCCTGGATTCTGTATTTGATCAGCTCAGCTCTAGCCACTGCAGCCATTTGGGAAGTGGACTAGCAGATGGAAGATGTCTCTTTCTCTCTGTTTGTCTCTCCTTCTCTCTGTAACTGCCTTTCAAATAAAAAAGTAATAAAATGATAAAAAATAAATAAGACAGCCATGCATAAACACCAATACCGTGCTTCTCGGTACACAGGGGGTAACATTTTCAGAACTGGTGCGTCCTGTGACGAATAGGACCCCTCCTGCCCATCTGGGCTCCTTGAGCTGAGTCTGTCTTCAGCCTGTGTTGAAGCCCTCACCTGTGTGTGTGTGTGTGTGTGAGAGAGAGAGAGAGAGAGAGCTCACCGTCACTAACTCCCTGCACGCGCTGACTGCCCCGCCCTGGGTTACATTCTGTGTCGCCCAGCTCCGCTGCTGCCTCCCATCCCTGGCTCTGCTGGGAGATAGCAGGGTGTGAACCCCCAGTGTTCATGTTCACGGTCACAGTCCGAGTCTGAGCTGGAGTGTCTCTGTTTGGCATTTCGACTCACAGGTGCTGTGAGGTTTAAGGAATTACACTAGGGACTATTCGCAATCTGGCAAACATCTATTGAAATGTATGTTTTCTGGTTATCTCGGGGCAAAGTAATGACATCGACTCCTTCTAATGTAAGACTTAACCTTGCTAATCACGCCTTATCCTTTCCTAGACACTCAATGGTTTCCTAGTCTTTGTTAATTTTATCTTACTTCCTAGGCCTAGATGGACACATTATCCTTGTTCTATTTAGTGATTAAGAGTCAGGATTGTTCTGGGCTTTTCCATTTTGAGGTCATTTCTACAGATCCATTGATTCATTTAGTTGGCTTCCCATAGGCCAGTGCTGGCAGTGAGTTGTAAGGACTGGGTTCCGCCCAGCCATGCCTGGACTTCCTGGGCCGAGGGCAACGTGGTCTTCACGCCCAGCCCTCCTTCTTGGCTACCACATTCATCAGGGCTCTTCCCGCATAATCTCCTGCGCTGGAATTCCCCACGATGCTCTTCTGTCCACATCTCCTCATCCCTCCGTGTCAGACTACACTTGTTTTAAGAAACCATTCCTTGGTCCCTCTGCTTCTCTCACCATGCCATACCATCATCATACTGTGTTAGCAAGCTGCCACATCACCACATCATCTAGCTACCATGCCTTGACATCATAATGTTTGTCACCACACCACTAATCCCACCATGTCTCTGCCCTGTCTCCACAGCACCATCCGACCATGCCACCACACTGTTACCAAGCCACCATGCCACTATACCACCATATCACCATGCCACAATATGCCATCACAGTTATCAAGCCACCGTGTCACCACACTGCTACCAAGCCACCATGTCAGCACACTATCAAGCTGCTATGCCAGTATGTCACTACACCAATAAGCCATCATGTCACGTGCCATCTTGCCACCGTCTTACCTCTAGGCCTCAGTATGGATGGAGATAGGGGAGAAAGCGTGGTTGGCCCTGACCTGGGCAGACACAACTGATCCCAGGAAGGTTGTAATCAATGAAAACTCAGGAACCTGTCTTTGCGACACTGAAACCAGGGAATGAAACCTGCACATTTATACAATTCTAACAGGTCGAAGAAGGAGGCGGAAGAATATTGTGCTCAGCCAAGGTCTTTCAACGACCGAGTCATTCTCAGCCCCCCCTGAAACGGGGAGGTCAGCATGCACATTTCTCTTCTGCAGGGTATGTCCCAGCTGACCTAAAACCAGGCAATGTCAACAATGATTTATATAACAAGGAGCACTTTATCTACTCACCCCTTAGGCTAACAAACATTTACTGAATGGTGGCCAGGCGCCAGGCCCTGCAGAATTTTGAACACAACAAAGAGGTCTGTGTGCCTATGAAGCCCACAGAGATGGAGAGAAACAAGCAGCGGAGCAGTTGCAGGGTCAGGAAGCAGCGTCCCCAGCTGGAAGCAGAGCCGCAGCAGGGAGAGCAAGACCCCATCCTCCCACTTGTGTCCCTTGCCCCTCCCTCTGTCCTCAGAGCCAACACTGGGCATCTCACATCACGGATCACCTGGCCTTCTCTGGGTCAGTCTTTCTTCCTCCCTCTTCCTCTGGTTGCATTGAGCTGCACCTGAGCAGTCCAGCTCCGTTTCCTTGTCTCAAGACCCTTCGTCACATCAGAAAAATCTCTTGTGTTCAAAGAAAGGAGTTCACCAGTTGCAGTGCTCAGGAGCTGAGGATCTTGGGGACCACTCTCTGGCCTATCCCATGATAATTGTGACTCTCCGGAAAGACCAAGCTCGTGCTGGTGGGATGATAGCTCACTTTCACGTGTCCATGGAGTGTTTGCATCATCACCACAATCCCGATGTGCTTCTAAGGATGGGAATTACATTTCAGAATCTCCTTCCTCGTGTCCTTCAGGATTGCCCATAAAAAGGACTTCAATTATTCAGGACTTGGAGAGGGCAGTGACAAGTGATAACGTGGAATTTAATAGCAACAAGTGGTTTCCCATTTGCAACCTTGTGCTCTGTCCTTGTATGAGAAGCTTTGGCCCTACCTGGCCTGATCCCATAGGAAGGGGCGAGAGACCTGGGGGGCAGAGCTGGACTTCAGAGGGCACCCCGTTGGACCCCAAGTTTTGGAGTGAGCAAGAAAAGCCTGAGCTGTGTGCCCCGAGACAGTGTCACTGTCATGCATTAGGGCACAGACCAGATCCTGGTTCTCCGTGCTGCTGTGTGCTATCCTTGTAGTTCTAGTTCTTTGCTTTTCAAAAACGGCGTTTCCCTCTCTCAGTGCTGGGGAGATGCTGTCCACAGGTTCTTTCCAAAGGAGGTGAGCCATGCACATGAGTCCCCAAGGACTCTTGAGAGGGCACTGCCTCGCCCCTCCCGATTCTCACGAGTGATGCAACAGCGCGCGTGACAGCTAAGACCAGCTTGGAATGCAGCCATTGAGGAGACGTCTGAGATGAAGGAGTCAAATGAAAACCATGTCTGAGCACTTCAACCATGCAGAGAGGCAGGGCTGGGGAGCAGGAGACCCGGTGCAACAGTCCAAGTAGGTGACGTGTGGGAGCTATGCTGAGTTAGCCAGTGCTGGCGTGCAGGGAAACCACTGGTGTGTGCACTTATCCTGGGTTTTTCTTTCTTAAAGAATTCCACAGTTACAGATTTTTATGTGAAGGATTTTCTTCTCTTTTAGTCTCTGCTTCTTTTCCTGTTTGAAAATATGTGGTGGTTGTCTGTTCTGAAAGCAGAAGTCTCAAAGTCACAATCTCCTGAAGCCTTCGGCATAACTATGCTGCCAGCGAAGGCTACGAGCTTCAGTTTGTGGGCCGAGGCTAATAAGCTTCAGAACACTCTTTATGTATTGGCTCTCATTCTCCATATTCACCTTGTTAAGCTTCCTGCTTGCAGGACTGGACCCCCTGTACACTCAGCGACTTGACCAAAGCCTCCATTGACAACAACAAAGGAAGCAAATCAGTCACCCCCAGTACAAAGGAGGGTGAATGAGGTGGAAGGCCAGGGATTCTGTGCAAAAGCTTCAAAGGCGGCGGACAGCAGCATTGCTGGGCTTCCCCACTCTCTGGGAGACGTTGTCCGCCTGCACAATCAGCAATCAGGACACTGCCTTGTACGCCTGTGCGAGATGAAGCAAGGTGGTGTGGGGGAGGCAACGAGTGTTTCTCCACAGTGGAGCATGGAGTCTCCTGTGGAGCTGCCTCCACTCTGGGGACGTGCCCTGACCTGGCCATGGCCATGTAGCGGAACAGCTGGGGCACCACCGGACCCTGAGATGGGGGGTGTCGCCCTCTGTGTGTGTGAACAACCGTATTTTACTGAAGGTAGCCTTGCTCCCCTCGGAGCCTAAATCCTGGGCTGCTGTGATGCACCAGGATAGTGGACTCTGTGGCCGACTCCATTCTCTGCAATGTGATATGTTCAAATAGGCAACTGATGGGGATTCTTGGTTTTGCACTGATCCTGCTGAAGGCTGAGTTTGAGGACAGCGTGGCTCCACATTTGAAGCAAGAGAGTGACTCGTACGAAAGCTCCCAAGAAGCTCACGAAAGGCAGAAGTGAAAGTCCAAATTGACTATGACGCACAGACAACTTTGGAATCCATGCCTGGATTCTAGAATATGCCTTTTTCGTGTACTGCAGAATAACTTTTCCTCTTAATTGTTTGCACCAAATTACGGTCATTTTAATTCCATTTTCACTGACTTTTAGAGGTGTCATTATAGCAGGAGAGTTAGATGAGGCTCTTGGCTGAGTGTGGGAAGTGTGTGAGGCCCATAGTCTTACTCTGCTTGGAAGAAACTATAGCTTGGCACATGGCTGTTCGCCCGGCAAGCAGTCGTTGGAGCAGGAGCTGAGCCTACGCCAAAGGGGCATGGGGTCTGGGGGTCCTGAGCATCAAGTCTGCACACTACCACAGGGGCATGGGGCCTAGGGATCCTGAATACCAGATCTGCATGCCACCACAGGAGCATGGGGCCTGGAGGCCCTGAGCACCAGGTCTGCACGCCACCACAGGGGCATAACTGGACATTCAGGGTGGGTGACGTCCATCAAGCAGGTGCTGAGGGCCTGGGGGAGGGGACAGGCCCTGCGTCAACGCAGACACTGGGTAAGGAGCAAAGCGGATGTGGTGACAGCAGCAAGGGGCTGGGCTGCCTGGGGAGAAAGGGAAGTTTTATTAATGTCCTTTCTGCCTCGCTCACTCCAGCCGGGGCATGGCCAACTCATGACAAGAGAGTATCCTCTTAGAATTCTTGGATCCACCAGGAGAAGGAGATGAGATGCCATCAAAGAAAGAGAAACTTTCTTGTAGGCTGGGAGGAAGGCTTGCGCCGGAAAATGAAAGAATAATGGTAAAGGACATGGAACTTGTGTTCAAGCCAACATACCCTGCGCGGACACAGGCTTCTCTGGAGAATATAGTGAATCTTCCAAACTCCTTGCATTTTTCTAAAACTGGGAAGCTCTTAACAACATGCCCCAAACGCCCTGCTAACAGAATGATGGGCAAAACCCGGACTCAGTCACCTGTGCAGAGAAGTCACTTTCAGGAGTTGATGGATGGCCTAATGAAGAAGCAGGTGCACTAGGAATGGAATTGTATTTCTGACAATGAACCTGGCTGCAGAGGGAGGGACTGAGGTTGGAGTTGGAGTTAGTCACCTGTTACCTTGCACAGGACCCCAGGTTCCACAGCCCAGAGGGACACACAGGATAGACGCTGTCTCCTCGTTACCTTCCTGCTGAAACTGAACTGCCACCCCAAAGTTCACACCGGTGGTGTATTCATGGCCATCTGGGTACCTTCCCAGCCAGGCTGAGATAAGGTGATGCTACCCTCTTGTTTCCCCTTTCCTGTGGTGATGGACAGGTGTTCTTACATGCTCCGCACAGCACCACGTTCACTGCTGTTCTGGGGCTCACTGTTGGGTGTTTGGAGCCTCCAGTGCGATGCTTCCATGCTGTTCCTAAGCACTTAGAATCCTTCTTCAGTATCAGAAGGCTGTGTTGTGCTTTACTGGGAAAGATTCGCATGGTAGTACGCTCTGTGCAGGCCTGGGCTGCAGGGACCCTAGTGCAATGTCCATGAATCAGCAGTGTACGTTCAATCATAGGGTGTTTGTAAACAGAAACATACAGAGTCGTGTGTTGGTCGGTCGGGGAAGGTGCTGTGGCCGGAGGCTGCAATGGATTCACCTGTGTCTGCACCCCTGTGTTCTTGGGGCCTTCCCAGGGCACGGTGGCTGTGAACAAGCATCGGCCATGGGTCTGTTCTTTCATGGGACTGGGTCAAAGCCTCACTGGGTCCTCTGTTCTGTGTCCCCCAAAGCCACAGCCAGATGCTTCCATGCCATCCTCTCATGCCTCCAGTGGAAGCCCAGGCTCCAGGAATTCCAGGTCCCTGGGGTCCTGTGTAGCTGGCAGTTAGCTGGCCCTGCTCTTGGCATCTGGAGGTACCCTATGATTCCTTGGCACATGTCACTCTCTCAGAGTGGCAGCTCAGCCAGCTCAGTGGAGAATCCTGCTGTCGAGTCACCTGTCCCACGTTTGTCAAGTGAGGTCCCAGGAGAGAAACACAACTGTCACCTTTGACATATTTTAGAAGTCCCTGTCTCTGCTCACACTCAAGGGAGTCTGAGGAAGGTGACCTGAAAATAGGCCACCATTGGGACCTATCCAAATGCTTCTGGAAGATTCCATACAAACATGAGGAAGGTGAGCTACTGTGGATCACTCTGGGAAAATCTGAGAGTTGAGAAATTAGCATAGATACGACCCTTTGCTGGTGTAGAAGCTCCGAGAGGAAGATCCTTTCACTCTAAGTTCATTCTCACACTGCAGGCTTATTTCCTTTCCCTTTCTTTCGGCCATCAGACTGGAGCTCCAGGTGTTCACAAAGACGGCACCTGCTGGAGGAGGTTCAGTCCTTGTGTCCCAGAGTCCTCCCTCCAGCAAAGCCCCTTTCACTAACATTTGCTTCTCCAGCGCCATGGCTTCTGAGCCGGGGCTTCTTTCTACACAGCAGACTCCTGACCAACCTGTCGCCACCCCTTCCCCAAGGCTGAGCATGTCCAGTCCTCTAGGAAACCATACCCTCAATGCCGCACGAGGCAGCTGGATCTCGGACCCTGCCAATGCAGGGGCCCGAATGGGGCCTCAGCCAGGACTGATCAAAGGGGCCCCTTCTTTCCCATTCAGAGTCATCTCCATAGAAAAGCCAGAGGCTGATTCAAGCCTGCCCAGGCTCCTCTGGGCAGCTGTAAATGTGAATGCGAGGTGCACAACACAGAATGACCATGCCGTGCTGGTTCCTGCATCCCAGGCCAGCAGAAGTGCTGCACAGCCCCCAAATCCCAGGCCAGCAGAAGTGCTGCACAGCCCCCAAATCCCAGGACAGCAGAAGTGCTGCACAGCCCCCAAATCCCAGGACAGCAGAAGTGCTGCACAGCCCCCAAATCGCAGGACAGCAGAAGTGCTGCACAGCCCCCAAATCCCAGGACAGCAGAAGTGCTGCACAGCCCCCAAGTCCCAGGCCAGCAGAAGTGCTGCACAGCCCCCAAGTCCCAGGCCAGCAGAAGTGCTGCACAGCCCCCAAATCCCAGGCCAGCAGAAGTGCTGCACAGCCCCCAAGTCCCAGGCCAGCAGAAGTGCTGCACAGCCCCCAAATCCCAGGACAGCAGTCCAGGGAAGATAGGTCCAAGAACATTGGAGGGTGGGAGCTGAGCATTTGCCCCAACTCAGTTAGGCGACCTGGAGCACCTGGGTGGCATTTGGAGCTGTAAGCTTCTCCCTGTGAGAGTGAACAGCGTTTTCAGAACAACAGAAACACCTGATGTTTATACTGGCTGCACAGCGTCCACCTGGTCTGCAGGAGACAGGTCCGTGGTGTCCAGCTCAGGGTGAAAGCACAGCCCATGGCTCTGACATCTGTGGCCTCTTCCTTCAGCCACTGTTGGGTCTCCCCACCCCCAGCTCCGACTGGGGATTCAACCTCAGGGATGAGCAAGCATGGGTGTAGGAGGTACTGGCCACTGAAGCTACAGCAAGTGCAAGAAGGCATCTTTGAGGCTGTCCTCTCACCCTCTCTGATTGTACAGCCCCGGGAATTGTGCTGAAACCTAGTTGGTGTGTGGTTTTCTTTCACTTGGGAATTGGCAGGCAGGCCGGCTTCCTATTCATTCTTTCTCATTTTCTACCCGCAAGGACACACAACAAAACTGTATCAGGAAAGCAATAGGTGTCACTTGTCTCTGCTTTGAGGACTGATGGACAGTCCCTGGTCCTCTGCCGTGAGAGCATAGGAAGCCAGTTTCTGCTTCACTGTCCTGAAGCTATTTCCAGCTGCAGGCACATGTCTTTTTTTTTTTTAACCCGCCAAGAATGATGGAAGTCATTCTGGTTGCTAGTGTTCTTGATTACCCAGCAAAGATAGCTCATAACACAGCTTCCTATGGCCTCCCCCTGATGGACAGGCCTGTGCTGGGAGGGCTTGGAAGCATTAGGAAGCATGGTGGTGCCCACCTTTTCTGAGTGGCTCAGGGGTCTGGCACCTTGGCTCCAGGTCTTCCCTGATGTTCACAAGTTCATGGGACCACCCAGAGACCTTGTCATGGGTGAGATGTATTGAATCATGGGTGTTACTCTGGGGCTACCTGGTCTCCAAGGAGACACTTGGGGGCGGTCCTTGGTGTGTCTTCCCTGTATGTGAGAGGTGAGCATGGCCTTGAGCAGTGTGCCAGGCCTGGTTGGCTTCCTGGCCCTGTGGCTGGTTTTGCTTTCTTTTGTTTGCTACTGTCTTTTTGTCTTTACTAGTAATGCCAAGAACGGTGATGAGTGAGCAGAAAACAAAGCAGCCATCTGGGGGATGAGCTGGGCGGCATGGGAAGCACTGCAAGGCGCTTCCAAAAAGGACCTCGTCCTGACAAGCTCCACTATTGGACACTATTTGTGATGGCCAAAACTTAACATTTCCAGAAGGGGCTGCCCTCCTGGCTTCACAGCAAGACTGTCTTATCCCCTGCTTAGAAAGCAGGTGGTCTTGGGGTTAGCATTGTGGGTTACACTGCAGCTGTGACACCAGCATGCCATACGGGTACTGGCTCATGTTCTTGTTGCTCTGATCCAGCTCCCTGCTAATGCCCTAGGAAAAGTAGCAGAGGATGGCTCAAGTCTGTGTGCCCCTGCACCCATGTGGGAGACTCAGAAGAAGCTCTTGACTTCCAGTTTTCTCCTTGCCCAGTCCTGGGCATTGTGGCAGCTAGGGAATGACCCAATGGATGAAAGATATTTCTCTGTAGCTCTGCTTCCAACTGAAGAAGTAAATCTTTAAAAACAAGAAAGGAGAAGGTGGTGGTGAGTTGGATTGCGTGCTGTCTCCAGAGCGCTGTGCTCTGTGGTGGGGGATCTGGGTTGTTACATGTGGAGGTGAAGATGAGATTATGGCACAGCAATGGGCCAGTGAACCTGAAGGCCCGAATCCCCATTTCACCCTGTCATCCCTTCCCATGAGGTCCCCAAGATAGGTCCATGGCCAGGGTACAGTCCTGGCTGGATTCTCCCATCCTGTATGCTAACCTCCAGCATAGTTTCCAGAGTTGAGCAGACTTGGACTCCATCAGCCAACCTTGGTGCTGAGGAATGGAGGAAAGACCATTTCTTCCTGAGGTTGACTTGTACTCAGACTGGAGTGCCCATTTCAGGCCACCCAAAGGTCAGGGAGAACTTGTAACCTCAGACCAGGGAGCTTAGGAAAGCACAGGAGGGAGATGGGCTTGGCAGGCAGCCAGGCTGCTGAACAGAAGCCCAAGCAGAGTCCATGCCCTGTGCTGAAGTCTGTACCTGTGAGACCGAGCCACAGGCTGGGACCACCACTCATCTCACCCACAGCTCCTTGTGTCAGCCCTGTGGTGGGGACGCCAGGGAGGAAGAGGGTAGCCTCTCTAACAGCTCTTCCTCCTTGGACCGTTTCTGAGTCCGCTGACCTAGGACCAGGGGCTGGGGTCAGACACAGGTCACATCCTGCAGCATATGGATGCAGAGGTGAGTGACGCCCCAGGGGGCAGCTGGGCACCCCTTCAGAGGGTGACCTCCCTGGTCCTTACCTACATGCCTGCTGTCCACGAAGGATCCGTGGCTGCCTTCCATTGGCAGCCATCCCAAAGCTCCCCAGATCATGCTCTGAGAGATGTTTCTCATGTGGCAGGGAATGGCTTATTGTGCCCTGGACCCTTGACAGACCCTGCAGGGTGAGGGGACGTTACGGGGGAGCCCAACACGAGACAAACAGCTTGGCTCCTCACAGCGAGTCGGATGCTGCCATGCTGCTGTATGCTGCTTAGCATCCCTCACCCCGTTTGTTATTATTATTATTATTTTTATATTTAGCAGTTTATAGTATTCAAGTGAGATTTTACAGAACTTCGTGCATTTTCGGATAATCAAAACAGACGTATAATTCTAACAAGCCATATATTAACAATTGAAGAGCAGAAGAGTCTTAGGCAGGTGCACAGAGAAATCCCTAATAACTTAGCAAGTGAGGAATGACTGAACTCTGCGACCTACCTAGTGGGGTCTAGGAAAAGCCAAATCGGAGCCTGACCAGTAAGGCACAGGCTGAGCAGTTACAGGCCAGCTGACTTGTTCCTGTCTGAAGCTTTATATATTCATCTCTCCTTGTCTATCTGAGCTAATTTTGGGGCTCCTGAGTGACCCTGATGGTTAGTGCAAGAGAGGATGGGGAGCCAGAGCTAGAACTAAGTAAGGACCAGAGAAAGCTCCTCTCCTGAGTCCAGAAGGAAATTTACAATTCTTCTATCTCTGAAGGCCACTCAGGGTTATAACTGAACAACTGGTATCCTGGAACACTAATAACCCTTGGCAAAGGTTCTGTTCTTGTCTTTAGACTTTTCTGAGAGATTTCCCTGAAAAACTGTGGGTTTCCCTATGATTCCTCTGACCCCAGAGGTGCAACAACCACCTCGAATACAATGCTGCCCCTGGAGAAGGTGGGATCCCCAGAGGAACTACATCAAAGAACTGAAAAACCTGATATGCTTTTAATGCCCTTTGCTTTTCCACAATGGGTCGGGAAGGCAGAGAAATCTTCCACCTTAGAGTGTGTAAGGAAGATGCTAAGTATAATAGCTCAAGATTATAATAGATGACTTATAGATAACAGATTCTAAACTGCATTAGACATTAGCAAAAATAAAGAGACATAACAGTGGGATCCAAGAGCAACCCTGACAGCCTCTTACAGGAGTTCATATGCACAGAGCAGGAGGGACCCAGAGTGGCACAGGACAATAAGAGGAAGTCTGTATCCTAGTTCCAGAGACCCCTGGAGGCCCCCCAAGTGCTTTTGCCACAGAAGCAGTGAATACTTCATCAAGGATCGTCAGTGTGGGCACCAAGGTCCACATCTACCAAGGAGATCCCTGGGTATTTGAGTGCCCTCGTAGGTCGAGAACTTTGAGGTCAGCTGTTTCCTATCGGATCTCCCACAAGGGATTGGAGCAGCCCGAAACCCTCCTCACAGGGCCCTCACCCCTTGTGCAAGGTCACTAACCATGCTGCTTCCCGACCTCCTCTGTCTCACCATGTCACTGGCACCTGTGAGGTCTTCAGATGCTTCCGGAGCCGAGTCTCTTCTACATGCAGAGGATCCAGGCTATGCAGGAAAGTTGCTGCTCTGCCTCCATACCCACCAGGTTCAGTCCCAAGTCACGATGTTTCCGTTTCTTCCCAGTGACAAGGGGGAGAGCGATCTCCTGGAGTGCTTGTTCCAGCTGTCCCCTAATAAAGCTTTATTAACAAAAATCCGCAGCATTGGTCTGGGGACCCCTGCTTTGCACATAAAGGATGAGCTCTGGCCAGAGCATCCCCTGGGTAGCCTGCTCAGACCACCTGTCCTTCTCTTGGGAGTGCTGTCCTTTCCTGACCCCAACCTGGTGCAGTGGGCTTTTCCTGCAAGAATGTTCCCTTGTTATATGGTCGATTGTGGCAGGAGCCTTCAGATGTGAGTCTCAGGCCCTGCTGGGCTGAGAACAAAGGAGCTGAGTGCTTCCAGCCCTGGTAGGTAGACTTGTAGACTGACTCTTGTTCCTGAAGCTCATCGTTGTTCCCTCAGAGATGGCACAATTTCCTCCTCTGAGCTTTCCCTTCTCACTCCACCCACAGGACTGAGTTCCTGTCCGTTGTAACCAAAAGCAAGTTCATTCACAGGTTCTCCGGCCACATCCTAAGATCCACAGATTCTCAATGAGCAGACCCGGGGCTGCTCCCCCAGCGACTCGCCCGTGGCTCAGTCCCAGTGCACTGCACTCATCACTCAACTCCTAAGGGAACCCGCTGGGTACTAGCAGGAAGGACAAGGAAGGACAAGAACGGCCTCATCCCCATTCAGCTAATCAGCTGGTTCTAACGGTGAGCCCAGCAGGTGCGGTTTTCCTGTGTTCCACACACAAGCACTAAACCAGGGACGATCTCTGACCTGCAGCACTGACCCTGGCTCCAGTCCATGTGGGACAGCATATACCCAGACCGACCTTGCGCCACCCTGAGCCTGGGGGCTGTGGTCTGTAACCTAGAGCTGGAAACTCAACACAGCCCTGGATTCCCATGGCCGAACCTACTCTTCACCACCCGTTACCTGTCACAGAGCCCACCTTGGGTGTAGCTTCGATCCTCAGCACAGGGAGCCCTGACACCTGCTGGGACATCCTGGACAGGGCCTGAAGTCTTCAGCAGGACGTTTTCATAAAGTGATGTCACTGACTGCCGCTAAGATCTGTGGTTCAGGCAGACAGCCCCGGAGAGGCCTGGATAGTGCTGTTCCCATACCAGTCCCTGCATCTTGCCCTTGTGGGGCCAGCTGTCTGTGCTCTGAGAGGGACAGCGAGGCAACCAGCACTTGCTCATCCTGGATGAGGGACACGGAGGGAAGGGCCAGCGGTCAGGTAGGTCAGGTTGCAGTGAGCTCATCAGAGCAGGGACCACCCGGTGTGTGGGTGACTGGGTCAGTGTATGCTGCTCATCCTGAGGATGCAAAGCCTCTGCCTCCAGGGGGCCCCAGAAGGAAGCCCAGCAGATAGTGGAGCTCACAGGCCAAACCAGTGGACGTGCTGGGGCCAAGCCCACCAGTGAGGGGACCCCACCCAACAGTTCATTCATGGGGAGTTTGGCAGGGCTCAGCATGAAGTTCTCTAATGCCCATAAAAATTTACAATGTTAATAAAAAATAAAACAGGTTACATAACTGCACTCCAAACAAAGCCTGTTGAATGTCTGAAAAGAAATTGCACCATCATAGCTGAAGGCAGCCGGAAGGGACCTGCGGTTGGAACTGCTCCTAAGTAAAACGAGCTGCTAGGTCAGGATGGGATCCCCTGCTCCAGGCCTCATCCCCTCCCGGGCTCCAGCCTACACACACACAACACACAGGCACACGTGGGCATACACATACTCCCATTTCCCACTCCCCAAAGCTTCAATCCTGCTTCATCCTCTCCTTACGCCCCATCTGCTCAAGGTCATGGTTTGGATCCCAGCTCAGGCACTTGGGAACTGTGTGGTCTCAGTTTCCTTCGGTTTAGAGCCGCGTGCTGGCCCTGCAACTGGCAGCAGAGTCAGAGAATCAGCTCGTTGCAGAGACTAGACGCGAGGTGTCGAGGTGGGGATGCAGCACGGTGGAGTGGACCCTTGGCTCATGACAGCGAGGGCATCTGTGATACTGAAGGGAGTGGTGAAAGTTTCTGCAGACCTCTGCGTGCTCCTTCTTCTCCTGCCCCACCCCCAGCCCCAGCCCTGGGGTGGAAGCCTCCATCAGGCAGCAGCCCAGAAATGAATGAACTCACATGGAGCCCTTGCCCTGCCTCTGACTTCCACTTGATGGGGAAGACTTGGAGGCTTCCATACATAAGCACCTTGGTGGGGCACCCGGCTCATCAGGGGCTGAGTGGAAGCACTATTGAGGCCAGGCCATCTAATTGTATAAACAAGGCCATATGTCTGCTTATTGCCATCTTAGCAGGCAAGCAGGGTGGGGCGCTGGTGACAGAGTCCCCCCAGTGAGCTCTCATGGTTTATGGGCAAAATAAGTAGAAATTTGTCTTTCTGACAGAGATGCTTTCCTGCAAGGGACCAGCGAAACATTGATGCTCCAGAGCTTGGAGCAGGGGCATGCTGTCCCTATAACTACCTCCCCGCCCCATACCACCTCCATGCTCCAGGGGTTGGATGCGGCATGCTGTTTCTGCAACTTTGCCCACACCCTGGGCCCCCTCCATGTTCTTCTCTAACAGGCACGGAAGCGTTTGGATTTTTCTACAGGATTTATTTACTTACTTTAAAGTCAGAGTTAGAGAGAGACAGAGAAAGAAATAGACAAAGAAAAGAGAGAGCTCCTCCGCCTATAGGTTCACTTCCCAAATGACCGTAATGGCCAGGACTAGACTAGGCCCAAGCCAGGAGCTTAGAACTCCATCCAGGTACTCAATACAAGTGGCAGGTGTCCAAATGCTTGGGCCACCTTCGGCTGCTTTGCCAGGTGTGTTACAGGGAAGTGTAGTGGAAGTGGAGCTGTTGGGGCTCTGCCGACGTGCATATGGGATGCTGGTGCCACAGGCCTTGGCTTGACCCCACTGCACCATTACACTGGTCCCTAAGAAATGTGACCTGCCTACTTCCAGTCCCTTGGAATCTGCAGGGTAAGTTAAGGACATCCTTCTGTCTGCCAGAACAAGTGCCGAACACCTGAGTGTGAGGCCTTGAAGCCACTTCAGGAGCCATTTGCCTTGCTCAGCTTGGTAGGTCCTAGGGACACGGCCTGTGTAGTGAATCAAAGGGTGAGGAAGGCAAAAACAGTTTCCATCCAGGACTTTGTGATTTTACCAGGGAATTGAGGCAGGGCCTCAAGCAGCAAAAACAAGGAAGGGGGGCATTGATTTTGCAAAGTAGCCTGGACTCTGGGCAAGCACAGGGGCGTTAAGTCCAGCGTAGATGCATGAGAACTGTCAGATGTGGTGTGATGTGAGTCTGACCTGGAAATAGGGCCCCTGGGGAACCTGTAAGACACACATTAGTGCTGGAAGAAGCACACACATCCATCTTCTCGAATGTATCTGTACCCCGGCAACACAGGGGACCTGCCGCCTTTAGGCATCAAGTCTGTTATGGGTCACAGCCTCCCCATCTACCAGGTGGTTTCCCAACATTAGTGTCTCTGATCCTGACTTGCCTGCTGGTGACGCCCAGTGGGGTGTTTGCTCCACTCCTCTTGGGTAGGGTCCAAAGCGTGCTCCTGGGAGACTGTACAGCGTGACCCCCATTTGGTTCCTGCCCCTCCGTGCCTGCCAGGGGAGAGCTCAAGCCACGTGCTCAGTAGTTTTGAGATGACCCACAAGAAAGACAGCCAAGGAAGCGCTCCCTGAGTCTCTGCAATCAGCTGTTTGATTTCAAGAAGACACGCAGTGTGTGGGTTCATCACCACCTGCATGTTGTCCACAGAGCAGCACCACCTGCTCGCCTCTGGGTAACCCCACGTGCTACCACCTGCTCGCCTCTGGGTGCCCCATGTGCTGACGGGGAGCAGGGCAGTTCTGTTCTCTACTCTTGGTAAGAAGCAGCGAGTGAGGAAAAAATTCGACGGGAAAGACAAGAGACAGAGAAGTTGACAGAGAAGTCACTTGCGTGCTACTGTTGTCTTTTGTCCTGTTTTGAAGTCCCCTTTCCATGGGCTCTGGTGTCTAAATGAAGTTTTGTGTTTGCTGCATAGTTTCTTTCCCTATCACAAAGCCCATGGATACCTGTGGAGAATGGGGGCAGAGGGACTTTGGCTTACAGTTACCTGCTCCGCCAGCTTTGTCTTATACCATGTCCTCTGCACTCATGTCACCTGGATGGGTCTGGCAGCTTCCTGTGCCTCCAAGGACCAGCTCAGCTTGGCTGTCACCCCTGCCCAATGGTGCTGGGAGTTTCTCATCCGGTCCCATTCCCACCATCCTGGCACCAAATTCCAGATCCTCTTGCTGGGATGAACTCAGCTTGGGGTTTGAGTTTCCTGGGTGAAAGGACCTTGTGTCAGGTGGTATTTAGGTAGGTGGCCCTGGGTGGAGCGCCTGAAATGGCTCTGGGGTGCCAGAGGCAGGCAATGTTGACCGTGAGCCCAGGCCATCACATGCCTGATGTGGGCAGCAGTTGCTGGCTATGCGTCCTGTCTAGGGGAGAGTCTCCACAGGCCTTTCTCTGCTCAGAAGCTTCCCTGGCCCCTGCTGCCTCGTGGAATGTAAGGGGTGTGCAAAGCATAGACACTTACAGTTTACCTTAAAAGAAAACTGAAAGGCAGAATGGTGAGTCAGAAGTATCTTTGCTTCTTAGAATCTAGGTCTGCATTCAAACTCTGCTTCCACTTTGGTCTTCGCTCAAATCTGATTCACTTGCTTGGAAGGGCTGGGCCCTGGTAACATACTTAGCTCTGAATCCCTGAATGGCTGCAAAGTCCTTACTCCGAGAAAAAACAGCTTCATCAAAGTTGCATAGAAGGACTCAGCAAGTGAGTCACCACCCAGAATCGGCAGAACGGTGGCACAGAGGGGGAAAAGCACCTGCTTTCGGAGACCCATCCTGTAGAACTTGGGTCGATTATAGCCATATAGTCTTGAACAAGGAGCTCACAAGTTTAGCCTCACATGCCTTGTGTGGAGCATCAGAGGTGTGGAGGACAGGAACTAGCACAGCAGTTAAACATGTTCCAGGGTGTGTTGGATCCATTCTACTGTGGCTGACCCCCACCCCTTTCTCTGGCTCACTGCTCTTGTCCCAGTATGCTTTGCCCACCACCATTTTGCATTTCTGTGTAATAAACATTTGATGACTCTATTGAGAAGCAATCAAAGCAATGTGAATAGCCCTTCGATGTCTGGAATTTCACATTCCTTGAGACGCTGACTGATGCTTCTCAATTCGTGAGCCAATTTCTTTTCCCATCTAATTTCAATCCCCTCAAAAAATTTCCTCTCAAATTGCCAAAATCAGAATTGACTCCATTTATTTTCCCATTTACTGTCTGCAGAGTGCAATGGCTTTCATTTTCTCCACATTTTTTCCGTCTTCCTGGCCACCGGACCCTGCTGACATGTGTAGGAAACACCAGGCCATTATAAACACACCAGGCGACAGGTGGGAACATGTCGGTGTCTTTAGTACCGTGGCTCTTTGTATGACTCCTGGAAGCTTTCACCTCTCTTAGGAAATAAAATATGGTGTTGTGGAATGGTCCTGTGGGATTCAGTCTGAGGCGTGTTATTCAAGAGGCTAAAATGAATACAGTTTTGAGCCCCAGTGATACAGAAACCTGCGTCACTGGGCAAGGTCTCATTAGAATCCCAAGCTTCTCCAGCCATGAGGTGGCATGGTCTAGAGAATTGCCAGTGGCTTGGCCAGCTTCATGGTGTCTTCGACAGAAGGAAAGGAGTCTGGCGTTGTTCAAAACTCAGCTTGGCCTGGTGACCTGTGCTCAGGACCTGTAAATGGGCTGCTGTCCATGTACTAGGGCAACCTCTCCAACCTCATCCTGTGAGTCACTCTCCTGCTCGGATAGCAATCTAAATCCTGGAAGGAGCAGACCTACAGGAAGGGGGTCTGCTTCCTGACACCCCATGATAGGTATGTAAGATCATAGCATGCTTGTGGTTTCAATTCTGGATTGTAATAGTGTGCATTTGATCAGAGTTCTGAAGAGCAGGTCTGTAGGTTCCCCATCTTCTGCCCACCAGAACAGAATGATGCTGCTCGGTCGTGACCATGACCCCATTCCTGACATCCTGAGTGACGATGACTGGGGCTTCTCTGTGTTTTTGCTTCTGTTTTCTGATGCAATGGGCATGGCATTGTCCAGCCCTTGGCTTGTCACCAGTCTTCCAAAGTTAGAAGTCCTAACACCAAGAACAAAGTCTTTTTGCCATAATGAATGACAGGATGAAAGGAATGATAAACAGATCACTAATGTAATGGGGATAATAACGACAACAAGAAGCGCTCAGGGGAGAAGAGGTAAATAGAAAAGGGGAGCCACGGGCAGAGGACAAACCAATCTGGATCTCAGAAGGCTGCAATCAGAACACAAAAGCAGCAAGGAAAAAGGTGAAACTAGGGTGTGGGGAACCAGCTCTGTAAGCATGCAAACGCCATCCAAACAAAACGCTAAAGCCAGAGGCTCACAGCTCACAGCAACACAAGCCGCAGAAAAGCTTTACAGGGAGAAGAAGCGATCAGGAGCCAACCATGCCAGGACGTTCCCTGGCGCGCTCCTCGTCCTGTAGGCACTGACCCCAGCCAGGAGGTTCCCCTGCTCGCTCCTTGTCCTATAGGCACTGACCTCAGCCAGGCCATTCCCTGGCTTGCTCCTCGTCCTGTAGGCACTGACCCCAGCCAGGCCATTCCCTGGCTCGCTCCTCGTCCTATAGGCACTGACTGGGCGCTCAGGAGAGCCAGGTGCTCCCTGGAACCTGGGCATCAGCATGGCTGCACACTGTGAAACAGCACAGCAGATAGGAAACCTATGAGTCGAAAAAAGGAGAGGGGAGATAGAGGAGCAAGGGGTGCAAAATTTGGCCACCCTCCAAATTTCAAAAAATCAAAATAAAATTTCGTACACTGTAGATGACGTCCGAAGTACACAGATAGCTCAGACCCTCGGGATTGGTGAGTGTGATGCCTGAGAGAAGACCGTGAGGGGTGCTGGGTGATTAGAGACCTCCACCTAAGTGCAAGTCCCTGCCTAGGCCACCACAGGCCAGCTGTTGCAAGCTTGCCCCAGGGAGTGTCTGCCTGTGTACTTTGTCACCACTCCACTGAGTGCTCTGACCATCCAGAGCTGAGCCCATTTTCAATTTTGGAGCACTTGCACATGCAGGTCCTTGGCCCTTTCTCCTCTGTCATGGGGTGATCGGCTTCTTGCCCTCATTCTTGTTTGCGTCTGGCCCCTCCTCTGTGAGCAGTTGACTCTGGCAGCACCACCCATCACACCTGCAGCTTCTTTTGCCAGGCCTTTGGCAGTGCTGGTCCTTCATTTGCCGAATTAGCCCCTGCCTCCTCGGAACAGAATGGAATCTTCGGCAGGGAGCTGAAGGGTCACATTTATGGGAGCTGAAGGGTCACACTCTTTGGTTCTGCCACGTGTTGGCCAAACAAAGGCATGGCTTCGAACTGAGGCCCAGGGCCACAAACACATGAAACAACAGTGTTCTGGCCAGCAGGTCTACACAGAGAGGCTTTGGTAAGACCCCCACACATGTATGTGAGTAGGTGGGAGAGGAGAAGCCCATTTCCATTCATCTACTTGTCCAAGTCCCTGCATTGTTGCGCAGAGTGAGGAAGCAGCTGTTGAGCCTTGGACACAGACAGAAAACTAATGCGTGCACTCCACCCGGGTCTTACCGCTGCGGGCCACGCTGGGCTGAACCGGCCGCACTGCCAGTGGGCGGGCCGTCTGAGCAGAGTATCACTGATTTGGTAATATTTGCAATCCACTTGGAGGATGAAAAGGAAATTGCAGCTGAACACACTGAGATCAGGGATTTAAAAAATCTCAGGAATCCCGGGATTCATCTCTGCTCCTTGCCTCCCCTTCTTTCTCTCTGACCAAGATGTAGGACTGAAAAAAAAAAAAAAGACATTTAACATGGCAGTTGCAGCCACAATTACTGCCAGAACTCAATACCTCAGCTCAAGAAGAGGTTGGTGGTAAGAACAAGAAGACAGGCAAGCAAGATTCTCTTTTGTTCACATGAACTGAAGCTAATTGTCTTATTATGTCTCAGCTCACCAAAAACATCTTAACCTTGTATGTTGATTTCCCACATTTTCTTACTAACTCAGGTTTCAGCGTGTAACCCACGCACCTCCACGCGTAAATGACAAACTCAGATTTTGTGGATTCTGCAGGAGAGACACTGCATGGCGTCTTCCCAAGTCTGCATTGGTAAACTCTCATCAGGGAGAGGGTTTGGTGGAGAGTTCCCAGGAATCCTAAACACCCCAGGAGCTGTACTTGCTGTTTAATTAACACCTGCTGCCCTCCAGGTGCAGCCTGAAAAGGATCCAATCCCCGAAGCCCCAGGCCAGCCAAAGCCTCTCCCGGCTGCACCTGGAGGCCTAACACCTCCTTTTGTTAGAGCTTCAAATTCTTGACAAGGTCAAATGCAAATGGTCGGCACACCTGGTCTGCACCTGGAGTCCTCACTCTGGCTCAGTGTCCATGGCCAGCACGCATGCCCGCTTCCCCGCTGGCTGTCCTCGGGGCCTTGGCCTGGAGTGGACAGGATGGGCAGCCCAGGGATGGAGTGTTTAGGATGTTATTCTGAGGTTACTGCGGCCGTGAGCTCCCTCGGAGAGCCCATCTGTTCCGGCTGAGCAACTGCGGAGTTTTCCTCTGGACAAGGTGAACTTGCAAATGCAAAGGAAAGCTCTCAAAGCATCTTCAAACGGACGCTTGGCCTCCTGGGCATTTGTTTTATAGCTGCCCTGGTATGTGTCGCTTTGCTTTCCACCACCACAGGGGGCCGGCTCTTCTGTCGCAACAGTGTGGACATCCTGGTGACTATCTCAAAAATGCAACAGAATGATTCCTAATCCAACTAACCGGAGACAGTACTCACGTGTTTTGGAGACTCTGCTGTTAGATGTATACATTTTAAGGATTATATTTTTCTTGGAGAATTTGCCTCTCATTATCGTATAAGGCCACATTTTCTGTTGCTGGGACAGATGACCTGGAACTGCACAATTTCTCCAAGGACACAGCGTCGATGTCTGGAGAAAGTCTTGTGCTGCTTCCATTGCAGCAGAAAGCAGACGGACAGGAGCCCGTGAGAGAGGCCCGGTATGAAGACAGGCCATCTTGCTCTCCAGCAACCCAGGCTCACTGGAACGCATGGAGTCCCTGCAGAACTGCACTGGTCCTTCACCATCTGACCGCCGCGCAGAGGTCCTGCCTCCCGACCCCACCACAGGGCGGTGAAATCCAACAGGGGCTTCTGAAGGGAGAGGCAGCTTTCACCACGGCCCCTGTGCTCGTTTGACATTACGAATGCGCAGATGGCCGGACCAGCGGATCAAGACTTGGCCACCCAGAGGGACAAGCATAGCTCCACAGGAGAGGCCACGTTCAGTACCGTGCACAGATTTACAAATATTTCGTTGAAAATATTTTCACAAATTGTTGCACGTCTTTAAGGCTGTTTGCTGTATAGTGAAACGCATTCTTGTCACGTGGACTGGTGTCACTCACCCATGAGGAATCAGTGGATTGCAGAGATGGTCTGGAGGGCTGCAGGCTTACGGTAGCTGGAGGGGAAAGGAATGCGGACAGCTCCCTGGCGACCGGGATACATAACCGGCTAATGCTCCTCTAGGGCGATTAGGCCGTAACCTTCATGGTAATCTTGCCTAATGGACCCGTCATTACACCTCATCAGCTTCTTCGGGTTCACCTGGCCTGAATCAATTATTAATCACGTTCCCCGAGAGCTGGATCACCTTCAGAGAGGCTCATTAGGAGACTATTTAGCTGAACACTGCAGGGCAATAATCACCTTTTTTACCTTATTTCTGAGGCTTGATAACTTTCCCTAAGTGTTTGTGAACGTGACCCTGATGGCCTTCCTGAAGGTGAGCAGTGGGAGAGCTTCCAGCACAGAACCTTCTGGAAGACTGTCCACCCATCACTCTGAAAGCGGCTGTGCGTGGGCTTTCTGCTCGTGTTTCCAGAGGCTCTGGCTGCGGCACTGTGTGTAACGCACGAGACCAGCAGGAGGGGAACAGCACGGAGAGGCGTCCCTGCTCCTATACATACCGGCTTACCGGCTTCCTACGCCACACCTCTGACTCAACGTCACCAGCTCCTGGCTGTCCAGGTGATCAGCCTGGACTCATCAGTCTAAGCCCCTGGTATTCTAAATAATTCTTTATTTGTTTGAAAGACAGCGAGACGGAGAAAGGAGAGATCACCCATCTACTAGTTTTAGTCTCCGAACTGCAAAATTCCAAGGCTGGGCCAGGCCAAAGTCAGGATCCCGATCTCCCTTAGGGTCTCGGGCGGTTGTCACCTGCTGCCTCCTAGTGGGCATATTGGCAGGAAGCTGGAATCTGGAGAGGGACTTGGACTTGAGCCCAGGACATCAGTATGGGATGGGACTGTCCCCAGAAGCATCTTAGCCACTGGACCAGAAGGCCAAGGTCTCCTCCTTCTCTAGGGTTCCTTCTTGTGCCCATAAATAAGAACTTCCTCCCATAGCCCTGGGTCGCGCAACCAAGGAGCTCAGTCGGCTCTGGACCTTATTGGAAAGGAAGTGCAGTTTTCTTTCCAGCCTCCTGTTTGTTACGGCTCAGAGGGGAGCACCCTACACCAGGTGCAAAGAACAAGAGCTGTCCCCTTGCAGCCAGACCTTCATCAGCAGCCTGGGGATGCAGGAGACTCTGCCCTGGTCCAGGTTAGAAAGAGATACATTATGGCTTCCAAGAGTATCTGCCTTGGACCCTGCTTAGGCTCTGCTCAGCACACACAGAAACAGGCTGGGCCCTCTCAGTGGGCTACAGTTTGGAGGCCAAGAGTGATACAGGAATATCAGCCAGCAAATCTTCATTGCCATCAGCCTGGGTTCCAATGAGGATGGGGTCTCCAGCAGCCGGCCTGGCCACGTCTGCCTGCGGAGGCAGCAACGGGCTTCTGCAGCAAGAGCATCTGGGTGTGCACGGAACACAAGCGTTCTCCACTCTGCAAAAGAACAGCCAGCTGAGCATGAGCTGATGCAGCCCATGGAGTATCCAGGACATGAACTTGGAGATCGCACGGGCTTTGCACAGCCTGGACTGAAAATGGTATTGCCGTTCTCTCACGGATAGAAATTACTCCAGGTAAAACTACCTTAGTCTCACCTTTTTAAAAGAACATCAGATGTTCTTGCTGCAGAAGCCCATTGCTGTCTCTGCAGGCAGATGTGGCCAGGCCAGTTGCTGGAGACCCCATCCTCCTTGGAACCCAAGTGGCTGCAACAACTGAAGCTGGGTCAGTCTGAAGCCAGGAGCATCTTCTAGGTCTCCCACGTTGGTGCAGAGGCCCAAGGGCTTGGACCATCTTCTGCTGCTTTCCCAGGCCACAAGCAGGCAGCTGGATCAGAAGTGTAGCAGCTGGGAAACAAACCAGCAGCCATATGGGATGTCTCCATCACAAACAGAGGTATAGCCTGCTACTTCATGGTGCTAATCCCAAGATTTATTTACTGATTTGAAAGGCAAGGGTGGTGGGGGACAGAGAGAGAGAGATCTACTGTGTGCTGATTCACTTTCCAAATGGCTGCAATAGCAGGGTTGGGACCATGCTGAAGTCAGGAACCAAGAACTCCATCCAGGTTTGCCGCGTGGGTGGCTGGCCCAAGCGTTTGTGCTACCATCCCCTGGTTTCCCAGAAGCTGAAGCAGAGAGCTGGATTACAAGTGGAACAGCAATACTGGAGCATGAGCCTAGTGCGCTGATATGGAATGTCTGCATTGCAAGCTGCATCTTAACACAAACCAACCCCTAAGCCCCTTCCTCTTAAAGCAAGATGGGCCCTGCAGGAAGCTGACATCTAGAAGAAGCTGTCTTTCAGGAGCAGGAGGCCGGCAGCTCCCACAGATCTGATGCTCTGCTTGTCCCGGGGAGCCCCTCACCCAAGGCTGGTCTGTTTTTCACAGTTGGATTGAGTAATCTCGCAGTGGGTTCATACATACTCAGGAAGAGTGGGGCAGAACAGGAAGGTGTCTGCTGATCCTGTGTCTGGCAAGCTCACCATTACCAGACCAGCTCTTCTCAATGACATATGCAATTCAGCTTCTTTCCTTACAGTGGAAGGAATGTAAGGAAATTATTCATGGGAAATTATCCAGCTGGCGTGTTCTACAGCCATCCCTCCCTCAGGCATTTTGTCCTCTGAGTTGTGCCTGTTTTGAGTGGGTTTTGTCTGCACGGCAGGAGGGGTGGCCGTTGGCAGCTCTCAGTGTCACACGTCAAGACTCACAGAAGACTTTCATTCACATGATTGGGGTCACAAGCTTTTTTTTTTTTTTAACCAGTCATGGTGGCATTAAAAAAAGAGAGAGCAAGCCACTCTCACTGGCCAGGCCTGGGTCACGTCACATCCATGACAGGGAAGAACGGGATTGGCTCATTATCCGCATGTCCTGGGCTCCCCCAGGAGGATGGGGAAGGATGATGGACGGTAGCCTCCGTAAAGAGACATCTTCGGTGTTCATGCTGAAGAGCGCAGGCAGTGTGGGTTCTGGATTCTGTCCTACAACAGCCTGTGCCACTGCATCTATAAACCCAGCCCATCAGCCTCAATGGAAACCCACTGACCTCAGCTGCAGTCCTGGCTTTGAGCTCTGGGCTCTTGGAGGTTGTCTTATCACCATGGAAGTCCTCCATCCTGTACCACAGGGCTCAAGTTTGGAAGGAGCCCACGGAATAAATGCTTGATATTGAAGAGATCGAAGCACACAGAGGGTTACTGTGTGGCTGTGTGGGCCATGGCTGGGGGACAGCTGGGGGCCATCCCATAACTACCCCTTTTCCTTCTTCAGGACATCAGGTCGCAGCAAGTCTCCTGAGGTGACAACGTGGGGACAGGTTGTGGCTAAGGTTGAATACAGCTTGAAACTCCTTAGGAGCATTTGGAGGCAAATTAGAAATGCTAATTTCAAGACAGCCAAGTGATGCATTCTGGTTGGCATTTCCCAAGTTTTTCTGGAGGCTGTTGAGAAATAAAGGCACTGAGCAGCCGAGGACGGGGATATGGCTGGCAGGAAGGATAGCAGGTGGGAAGGGGCAGGCTGTGGCTCCCTTTCTCCACTCTTCCCATGCTGGGACCACGTTCCCGAGTTCACTGGAAATCAACAGAAACTCTGAGAGTTCATTGGACGTTCGGAACGCAGTCCTGTCCTCATGTGTGAGCCCGTGAAGGGGTGTGGCTGAGTGACCTCTGCTGCCACATGGATGTTCTACATAAACCTTTGATGTTGAGGGAGGGTGGGCTAGGTGGCAGTCTGGGAGTACCTTTCCCAAGTTCTGTTTTCAGCTTCCTGTGTCCCAGATTTGGGGCAGAAAAAGCCAATGGCAGGCAGGATGGGGAAGAACCTTCCCCAGCCACTGCTCCTGTAACCAACACTCAGAGGAAAGCTGCAGCCCCACCTACCCCTCACCTAGTAAAGGCTTGGGCCAGGAAGACTCACCTGCCTGTACTGAAGAGCCCCCAATGAGCCAGGCCTTTAATCCCCACCCCGTAATGATGGGGCACCCCTCCCTGCACCTCTGGGGTGGCATTAGAAGGCATCCATTGGAGAGTCCGGAATTCCAACAGCATCTGGTGGTATCAGTGGTGACATTGTGGGCAGATTGCAGCATTTCCATCTGTCCCCAGCCCAGGAGCAGCGACTTCTGCCCATCAGTCACCACCAGCACTCAGAGATCAACAGCCCTGGACACTCCTGCTAGCCCAACTCCTGCAATGGCAGAGAAAGAGGTTGGAGCAGAAGGTCTAGAAGGATCCAGTGTGTTGAAGTGCACTAGCCCAAATGGCCAAATTTCAACAGAAACTCAAGAACCAGGAAGAATCTCAAGCAAGATGAAAAGAGAATCAATAATTGCCAAAGTTGCGATGGCAGACGGGTTGAATCATGTGACACCAGAATGGTGACAACATCCCACGCTAGCAAGGATGCTGTGAAGCTGGCGCCTTCGCACATGGTAGGTGGGAGTGAAAAATGGCACAAACACTCAAGGAAACGGTTTGGCAGCTTTTTCAGAAAACGAAACACCACCATACGACCCAGCGACTGCACTCTGGGGGATTTTGCCAAGAGGAATGAGAAGCCCAGATTTGCAGGGAGAAACATAATACACAAATGTTCATAGCAGCTTGATTCCAACAGTCCCAAGCTAGCAGCAACTGGCTGTCCTTTCACAAGCGGGAGATGAAGGAAGCTGTGGAGCACCTGCACTGGAGTGACAAACAGGAGCTGGTGCGTGCAGCCTGGATGGATGGATCTCTAGAGGATGATGGCAAGCTTTAACAAACCCATCCCCAGGTTGCACAGCAGGTGGTTTCATTCACACAGCACCTTTGGAACGATGGACCAGATTTTCAGTTGTCAGGCGTTACACAGGCAGTGGGAGTCAGTGGATTTGCTAAGCGAGGGACCCAGTGGAGCTGGGACTGTGTTGCAGCTTGGTTGTGTCATTTTCAGTCTCCCGTTTGCAGTGATGCCCTGTGACTTGGCAAGAAGGTTGTCGCTAGAGAAAGGTAGGTGTGGCATGAACAGGATCTTTTTTTTTTTTTATCAGCAAATACGAAGCTACAATGATCTCAAAAAAGAAAGTCTAATAAAACATCTTGCTTGGCTGGCATTGTGGCATAGTGGGTAAAAGCCACTGACTCTGATGATGCTGGCCCCCTCATGGGAACTGGTTCATGTCCCACCTGCTCCACTTTTAATCCAGCTTCCTGCTAACGGCCTGGAAAAAGCAGCAGAGGGTGGCCCAAGGACCCTGACTCCTGCCACCCACATGTGAGACCTGGATAAAGCTCTTGGCTCCTGGCTTCAGACTGGTCTAGTTTCAACTGTTGTGGCCATCTGAAGAGTGAGCCAGTAGATGGAAGATTCTTTCTCTCTCTGCAAATCTTTCAAATAAATAATTTAAATATATATATATATTGTAACAAAAGCCTGATGTAGTGGCCTAGAGGGGTGAATTCTCACCTTGCAACCTCTGGGATCCCATATGGGTGCTGGTTCATGTCCTGTTTGCTCCACTTCCCACCCAGCTCCCTGCTTGTGGCCTACGAAAGCAGTAGAGGACAGCCCAAAACCATGGGACCTTTTACCTGCATGGGAGACCTGGAAGAAGCTCCTGGCTCCTGGCCTAGGATCGGCTCAGCTCTAGCCATTGCAGCTTCTTCAGAAGTGAACCAGTGGGTGGAGGAACCTCCTCTCTGTCTCTCCTCTCTATATATCTGACTTTCCAATAGAAATAAATAAATCTTTTTTTAAAAAAAATGTTGGCATTGTAGATGGCAGCTTTACTTGCCACACCACAACTTCAACCCCTCTCCTCGATTTTTAAGGAAAACTTTAGCTGTGACAGAATTCTACAGTAGTAATTACTTTCTTTCAGTACAGTTTTTTAAAAAAAAATTAAAGAGAGAGAGAGAGAATCTTCTGTTTGCTGGTTCAGTCTCCAACAGTTGCAACAGCCAGAAGCCTGGAGCTCCATCTGGGCCTCCCTTAGGGGTGACATCTTGTGTTGTTCTCCCAGGTGCTTTGGCAGAGAGCAGGATGTGAATCGGGGTGGCTGAGATTTGAACTGTTGTTCTGGTGGGGTAGCAGTGGCTCAGCCTGTGGGACCTCAGCCTGTGGGATCCTCTCCCAGCATGGTATGGGTTGGATGTTCCACTGGTTTTTGGTGAAATGTATCTGCTGAGTGGTAAGCATTATTATTGTATTGCTCAAAGTAGAACAATAATAAGCATATTCCCTTGTGTAAATAATTCCTTTAAATTTTAGTTCATGTATATTTGATCCATCTCAGCTATGAGTTTCACACAGATCCATATCTCTCTATTTATACTTTAATCATGTCCTAAATCTACGAATAAATTTGTTGAAGTTTCAAATGAAGAGGAATATTCTAATGTGTCACACACAGGATATAAAAGAAATAAACATGTCACACTAATGGGTCACATTCTTCTTATTTTTAGCATTGCTTAAAAAGAGCTTAATAGATAGATGGTCACATTCTTTATACTATGAAGAATGTATTAAGTGACATTATAGTTAGATTTGTTTTATATTTTATTTTTTTAAAAACACCATTTTATGTTTAATTCTAAAACTTTCTGGAATTAAAATATTTTATCCACTAAAGACAGTCCATTAATGAAGCTATATAATTCTAAATATCTCTGGACAATGTGTAGCAAGAAAGAGACTTGGAACAATAAAATATTTGGGTTAGCTACAGTAATCTAGAGCAGGAGGATTCTATTTGTGTAAGATCTACTTACCTATTCATTAAAATCTACCCACACACTTCATGAGCCCGAAGAGCTGCTTGCTAGGGTCAGTAGATCATGAGCGCTGACCCTGTAGAAGGCTGAGTCTCAAGGCTCCACCAGCCCTTGTGCCAGGGGGCTGGGTGGACCTGTGGCGTTTTCATCCTTCAATTGTTAGACATCAACAACTTTCACCCTGACGATTCCTTGTTTGTGTGTCATACTTCTTTTATGCTTTCAAGATGTTTAAATGCACGTTCATTCAAATTGTGCAAATCTTTATGGGATTCTAAATTATGTATGTACGTCTTCTCTGTGGCTTTAAGGATGTTTGAATTTAACATAGTCTTATATTTTAAAAAATTTCTCAAAACTGTACAGTTCTTGTGTTTTAGGAGCCATCTGGCTGAGCTTGGCTGTTCCACATGGTGTGTTGGAGTTGAGGGGCTAGGGTACATCGAGTCATTCTGACGGCCATTCTTCTCACCATTTCCAAGCCAACTAACTTAAAAGCGTCCTGTGACTACGAGGAAAGACAAGCCAGGGCAGGTGCTGAGGGCCCCGGGCTCTCAGCAAAGGGGCAATTCGACTTCTTGGAGATTACGCTAGACAGTCCCGTAGTTGCAGAAAGGAAAATAGGATTGAGGCACCAACCTTCTCTCCAAGAACTAAGGTGATGTGCTTCTGCGACCCACTTGAGATGGTAAGCAAGGGTGTCTTCCAGGTGTGTCACTTGTACGGTCTACCACGTTGACACTGTGAGTCGCCTTTCTGTGGTTTGGCTGTTTAGGCTGACGAGAGCAGGGGAGAAGAGTGTGTGTTGAGACAAAGGGTACTGAATTTACCCAGCAACTCCGACTCCTCAAGAGGCCACCTAACGTCCAACCTCACTCTCTTAAAGTCAGCAAAAATATGAAAAACTCAGGGCTGTTGTGAAATACAAAGAAAATACGAGTGTAAAGACCATCGTCCCTAAATGCTGTGTGTTCTTATGTTTGCAGCCGAGGCATGAACATATCATCAGAAAACCAAGGAGCTGCAGCTAGGAAGGTCATGGCTGTGGCAGGCCTTTATACTCAGCTATGAGGTGGAATTTCAGGTATGACAGTGTGTTGGAGCCTAATGTGCTCAAAGAAAGAATGAGCTGGTATTAGATGTTCATTTCCTGGGAGGGAAAGGATTGCACTTAAGTCACCCACTCAATTCTCCAACTTCCGCTCCACAGACAAACTCTGTGGGCTGCAACACAACAGGGCACATAGCTCCGAAGGCTGTTCTGCAGCCGAATAAAAACCTGATCCCTTGGCCAGTGGATTCCTGAAATACTAAGATGCTGACTGTTAGAGCACTTCTAGAAATTTCAACTCTAGGTGCTCAGGAAGTGGGACCCTGAGCAGCGTTTCGGTTGTGGAAGGTCATTAGACCACTGAGAAGTCTTTGGGAAACACACCTTAATTTGACAATAATCACCTGTGGCTTTTCTCATGTCAAGTCTAAGGCTTTATAACAAAAAATTATAAGCCTGCTGTTAGGGGTGCTAGTAGGAATTAGGGGAGGCAGTTACTAGGATACAAGGAGAAGCGTATAGAAGTCATTGTAAATCATAGGACAGAAGCGACCTCACTTACTCATTAATGGAAGATGATTGCAGCTAGGCAAGAAAGAACATCTGCAGGGCACAGCTCCAGGACGACAGAGCAGAGCTGAGAGAGGTGGTGAGGTGGGGCTGGGGGTCAGGGATAGTCCACAGAGCTGAGAGAGGTGGGTCTGGGGTCAGGGATAGTCCACAGAGCTGAGAGAGGTGGTGACGTGGGGCTGGGGTCAGGGATACTCCAGCACAATACTAACAATGCTCTCCTACAGTATGCCTTGCTAAACCCTCCATTCTTCTTTCTCTCCTCACTCTGTCCTCACACATCACCTCTGAACAAGAGACCCCAAGTCCAACCCCGTGTTTCCCTCGCCTGTTCCTGCTGGCTGGAAGTCCCCTCACATTTACCACGCACATGCCCTCTATGTGAATCCTGGATTTTTCTTTGCTCTGAACCCTTTTTGATAACTTCCCATTGCCTAAAGTAGCTTTTTCCCCCAGAACGTGTTCCACAAATGTTATTTCTGGCTTGATGCTAGAAAGACTGTCCAAGTGTGGTGCGCAGCATGCCGCTGCTCATCCCATCTGAGAGCAATCGGAAGGTGTGACAGCGTCTCCTCCTCATACGTGGCCGCGCCCGGGCCAGGAGCCACAGAGGTCTGCAGTGTCTGTTTTGCTAAGACGAGACTTGACTACATGGGACAAAAACGAAACTACATTATAACCATGCGCCCCAGGCGCATGCAAGCCAGGCTGGCACACAGCTCCGTGAAGACACTCGACACCCTGGCCATTTCCATTTTCAGCTCTCTGGTACAGGGCTTCTATCTCAACGCTGCCTCACAGCACTGGCCTTGGAGCCATAGCTGAGTAAGAACAATAGAAGAAGGAGACCGCAAGGGAAAGACGGACACCCTGGGGCTTCAATCGCCTTCAGAAATAACCACCTGGCTCTTGTGCCTACCGCTCACACGGCCACACCCACCACCAGCGGACTGAGCAGATGCTGATGACGCAGGATGCAGCGAACCCCAGCACAATGCGGAGGAAGCAGGGAGGAAGGCCCCTGAGCAGGTTAGTGGTCTCGGGCAGGAATTGGTGCCTCAGGCCTGCATGCCAAGCTCCCCACAGACTGACTGCAACCTCCCCTCCTAGCTAATGCCTTCATTCTCCGTGCTCCTCTCCCACCTCCACAGTCCTTTTTCACACCAGGTTTGGGCACTTTCCCGTTTCTGATTATGTCTCTACATCTTTCGCTCCTGTGTCTTTGATTTTGTCCCCAGTCCATCCTGAGCCACCTTCCCCCATCACTCCTATTGGAATTCCACCCATTTCTAGATCAAGTCAGTTCCATTCTTTTAATAACCGGTTCGTGCTCATTTTAAGGCATAAAAGAGAATTGCAGTTCGAATAACAAGAATTAAAAAATAATGCTTTAGGGAAAAATCCTACACTGTGTAGACACAGCGTTCTGATTTCTACTTTAAGCCTTTAACCAAGATTTCACATTCCCTACTGCCTGGCTCAGCCTGGAGACTTCAGTGGGTTTTTCCAGCCCTGGAGGCTCACTTCCACCTCCACTGGGCCGCCAGGTGCACCTGCTGCCCAGGGGAAAGGCGAGGGCATTGAGCTTTGGCCATCTTGGCTTTCATTCATGCGGCTTCTCCACAACCTTGCCTCTGTGCTGTCACTTTGTTGCTCATTTGCAGGGTGGGTCATCTGATCCAGGATACGTGGGGCGCAATAGGAATTTCCTGCTTGTGAGAGTGAGACACTCAACTGAGTGCAGGTCACAGCCCGCCAGACCAGTCTGGCTCTGTACCTTTCATTGCCTTGAGGATCCCCACCCACAGGCCCCCCATCTCTGCAGTCACTCCTCTGTCTTCCTCACACGCCCCTGGTCTGATTTCCGCTGAGCGTACCTAGACACTGGCACAAGTATGCACTCCCGTGGAAGTGGACAGGCATCGGCCAGGCGCAGGGCATCCCACTGCAGCAGATCTCAAACACGTGACCAAGACAGGCCTTGGATGTGGGCAGGTTCCCTGTGTCCAGCTTGGGAGATGTTTCTGCTTTAAGCTCTTCCTCAGCTCCTCAGGGTGGACAGATAGCCCTCCTGCTAAGCTGACCATGGGACCCACTTCCTGGTTCCCCTCAGCTTGTCTGTGTGTGTGTGTGTGTGGTGTGCCTATGTGTATCTGTGTGTCTAGGTGTGTGTTTTTGTGTCTGTGTATGGGGTATGTGTGCATGTGTGGTGTGTGTCTATGTGGTATGTGTGTATATGTGTGGTGTGTATGGGGTGTGTGCTGTGTGTCTATGGGGTGTTTGTGTATGGGGTATGTGTATGTGTGGTGTGTGTCTGGCTGTGGGTTTGTGACACCTGGTTCTAGACACAGATGCTAACGTGAAATCTGAGAAGCCAGATGGGCAGGCGTCGTGACTGTGACAGCAGGATTCCACGTTAATTGTGTTGTCTACCGCAGTGCCTGGCAAACAAAGTCTAGGTGAGGAAGATAAGCTGATGAAGAGGTGATCTGTGTGCTGACAACTGGCCAATGGAGATGCTTCTCCATGCTTCTAGATGCTTCTAGGCCACTGAGGGCTTCTTTTGGGAAACCCATCAGGCAAAGTCATGGTAAGTAGGGTGCTTACCTTGGGTGAGTCTTCGATGAGCCTCCAAGAAAGTCAATGTAAGACGAGCTGGGGTGCCAGCTGACCCTCAGATATATGACATTTGCATTTTGTGGATGAAAATGCTGACCTCCAGCTAAACACGCCAGTGTCGTCTCCTTGATTCTGAGTCTGCCCAGTCCATCCCTTGAATCCTAATTAGCGTCAGGAAACAGCAAAGAATTTCCTTTGTTGCACTGTTACCTTGTCTGGAACAAAGGTTCTGTGTTTTTCTGGTCCTGGAAGTAAAACAGACCCAAGGGAAGCTGTCAGAGGCTGCGTCCGCTTCGGTGATGTCACAGCACTGGGACGCCTGCCTCCTCAGCAGGCTGTAGCTCTCCCCATGTTTGGTTCTCAGTTAGGCTGAGCTGTGTGTGTGAGAACTTGGAGGTGATGCATACTAACAGAAACAGCGGCAGAAGGGCTAGAAGGCAGACAGTGCTCTCACTGATGGACCCCAGCAAGTGCGTGCCACACTGAATCATGGAGATAAAAGTAATATGTTCTGTTATGTTGTCGATTTTTGATTTGCTGCCAATTTTCTTGAATGTTAGTAATTTTATCCTCATTCCCATCAGCCCAGCCATCTCTTGCTGCTGTGTAAATGCCCATGTTGCCAATCTATCATTGAAGTGCTACCAATGAGTTCATAACATTGTGTCCCGTTGGCTTCCTGCTTTAGAAGGGTTTAAGGTGATCTCCAACGTCTTTTCTTGGACCTACTGGAAAGCACGCGTGCCTGTGCACCAGCTGTGAGGCTGTGTTTGCTGGGAAGAGAGTGGGATGGTTCTGGAACAGGCCCATGGAAGCAGTGGAGCAGTTGAACTCAAAATCCCAGTCTGGACTTGCTGGGCATTTTCTCATTTTGTGACTTTCTCAGGAAACTCGTTTGCTTGTGGAGCTGGATCTTCAGTCCCAGCTTCACCTACTGGTACAGGCATTGTTCTTGGCCACCATCAAGGCCATCACTGGCAGATGTGCGGCACAAGCCGACACTTAGCTTAGTGGCCGAGGTGCCCAGGCTGAGTGCCTGAGTTCAATTCCTGACTCCAGTTTCCTGATAATAGATACCCTGGGAGTCAGCAACTGGTGGCTCTAGGAGGAGTCAGCCCAGCCTAGTCCTGGCCATTGTGATGGGTTGGCACAGTAGAAGTGACTCCAGCACCCTGCCAAAGTCAAACAGATGTTCCTATCCAGGTCAATGCTTAACACCTGCCATGATGGGTATCCTGTGCTACATGTGGCAGGCCTGTGCAAACTGTGGAGCTGCTGCCTTCTCCCATGCCCCACACCTAAGATGTATGAGAGCATGTACGCCCTGGGAGGTCATTTCTCCTCACATGGTCACCCTGCCATGTGGAAGTGGTCCTGGGCTGTCTCCCACCAGAGCATAGTCCATCAGACTCTCTGCCCTGACTAATAAAATCCTTTACTTAAACTGAGACTTTCTCTCAATCTGTTAAGAATTTTTGTTATTAAGCCAAGACACCAGACAACAAGTCACACAGGAGGTCTTAATTTCAGCAGAAGAGGTAGCCAAGGGGAAGGGAGAGGCAGAGGACAG
The DNA here is from genome assembly GCF_017591425.1 of Ochotona curzoniae. Taxonomy (NCBI): domain Eukaryota; kingdom Metazoa; phylum Chordata; class Mammalia; order Lagomorpha; family Ochotonidae; genus Ochotona; species Ochotona curzoniae. Next base: position 2,926,343 of record NW_024465405.1, on the reverse strand, counting down.
AGGAAGATGGCCACGGGGAAGGGAGAGGCAGAGGGCAGAGAGAAAGGTCTGCTGCCATGGTGACAGGAAGGGACTCCAGGGAAGGAAGAGAGGGACAGCTGTGAGAGAAGAGAGTGCACCCACACGGGAGCATGACTTTCTGGCCAGGGGACAGGAATTGGGAATTGGGAACACGGGCCAGGAGATATTGGTAGATAATGCCGTGGGTAGGCCATAGGAATTTGTGAATTAAACCATTGGGGCCACAGGGGATTGGTAGATGTGGCAGCAGGTGGGTACTACAAAGAGGGGCCACAAAGGATTGGTAAATAGGGCTGTCAGGTACCATGAGGTTACAGTCGATGGTGGGAGCAGGGTTACAAAGCTACAGGAGGTTGGCAGAGAACAAAATTTGAACCCGAAAGGGCATGAACCTTAAGAAAACCGAGATCCAGGGGAAGCAGGCATTTAAAATGACGAAGGGGTCTTATCAATCTTCGGTGGCAATGTTGGAGTCACTCCTCACATATCACCTTCACATCCCTTTCACCTTCTGCCAGGCGGTCGCCGTGAGAGACGGTCAGACGGCCTGTGCTGCTGACAATGCATGCTTTGTGTGTCTTCCAGTGTGTGGTGTGGTTTTGTGGTGAGAACTGAGGGAGCGAACCAGGGGGTGGGATATCTGTCGCTCTCTCTTCTCTCTCTCTTCTCTCTCCATGTGTTTGAAAGCAAAAGCAGGCAGCACATGTCCTTTCGTGGAGGAGAGCCTTTGAGTCTCCAGCCTCCTGGGAGTGTTTATTCACAGATTTCTGGGTAGCTTCAGACCAGACAAACAGGTTCTCTGCATTTGCATGTCCCCATCCTCCAGGCAAAGAAATTGGCTGGACTGTCTGCAAGCAGCTGCCAGCCAGCCAACGGCTTGCAGGTTCAGAGTCCAAGGTTCTCATGGACCACCCGGATCCCACCTCCAGGGGCCCCCGAAGGAGGGACAGCAGCCTATGGAACTGTGTCGTGGAAAATCAAAAATCAAAAATAAATCAAAGGAAGTCCATCCCAAGTTGCAGCTGGGCCAGTGCTCCGTGTGCAGTGGCTTGATTCAGTCTTCTCCGATTAGACTGGAATGGAGAATTGAGCCTGGCACTGTGGGCGAGGCTTTCACTCCCCACAGACTGCTCCATTTATACAGGAAGAAAAAGAAAAAAACATGGAGACTTCCTATACGAAGAGACACTCAATCCCATGACCTTAGAACAAGTGCTCTTTGTCCAAAGAGAACAGGCCGAGTAAAGTAAACCTACGGCCTCAACTCACAAGAAGTGTTAGCAGAAATGCCCGCTGGGTTCTTTCCTCAGCCTAGCGTAGAAATAAAAGGCCGGGAATCTGTTGCAGACAGGAAAGTTTATTTGTGAAAGGACCAGGTGAGCAGGGAAGGGAGGGAAGGGGAAGCACCCCCCATCCCCCCCGAGAGAAAGCCAGGAAGTGGGGGGCCTCTCAAAAGAGGAGGGAGAGACACCGAAGGTTTGAGGAAGGGTCTTGGGGTTTTAAGCATTCCCTGACCCCTCCTTGTTGGGTGGGGAACCTACAGGTAAGATGTTCCCCATTGTGGTCTCCTAATTAGTTAAAAAAAATGGGTGGACAACGCTGGTGCTGTCCACCTGAAGGTGTGGCCAGGTCCTCGGCAGGCCTGGATGGTCTCGGAGGCTGACATAGAACACAATCAGATTCAGAACCCTCTGCTGCTTCTTCCTGCTCCTGTGCTGGGTCCCACTGACAGCCGACACCTGTCGCAGTGAGAGGACGGCCCAGGAGCTCTGGGCAGGGATTTGGTCTGGTGGGTGATGGCAGGTGCCCTGGAGAAGACTGTGGAGCACCTGCACTGCATAGCCAGCTCCCGGATCATCAGGAAGGTGTGGTGCAAGGAGCGGTGAGGAGTGAAGGAAAGTCACCTTGCCTGCAGATTGTGCCTCTGTGGCCATGGTCAGTGTGAGGGACTGGGCACACGTCAGCACTGGAGTATTCTGAGGATTTGTATGTGAAAGAGTATAGCAACCTCATTTCTTGTCTCATGCAAAAGAAGAATTTTCATGCAGATAATTTCAGCATGTAAAGCTGTTACAGCCTGAGCAAATCTACCCCAGAAATGAGATGGAGGCAGATTCCTGGAAGCTCAGGAGTTCACTGGCCAGCACTGACCAGTGGACTGTCCCATTCTACAACAGGAGGAAGAAGAGGGGAGCAGCCCTGATCAGCCGTGTCCAGGGGTTCTTAACCAACGATCACCCAATCAGCTAAGACAGCACTAGTATATGGTGTGAATCATTCAATCAACCAAAGCTCACATCAGCATGCAATATAAATGATCCGGTCAACTGTAGAGACATGGAACACAGATAGCCAGTTTAAGCACCGTGCATTCTAAACCATCCACTTGTAGCGAACAACAGGACCAGGCAAACGAGTCCTCCCAAATCCATTTACAGATTTTGGGGCAATCAGCTAATTGCCTGAGCTGTAAAGGAAAAGCAAGGGTTCATGCTGGAATGAGGCAGCATCTGGTGATAGACTATTGGGGCTGAGCAGAAGTGACCCCAGGACCCCGTCAAAGCCAAGCGGACACGCGCATCCATGAACGATTGGAATGCCGAGTCTGCACAGAAGGTCAACACCCACCATGAAGATCTATCCACCACCACAGAGGCGCCCTGAGAAGCTCCTCACCAAGACCAACCCTCAGAGACTACGTATTCCTGTGCGCCTCAGGGAGAACTCAAGCTGCCTTTTCTAAAGGACTTGTGGTAAGTCACCGCTCCCTCCATCCCTGTGTCATCCACACCCAGATGCAAAACATTTTTCTAACTGGACCTTTAACCTGCTCCTTCTGCAAGGATACCAGCCTCTTCAGACCTCCCATGCTGCCCCACCTAGAGTACACTGTGCGCAAACTCAGCTCGAAGAAGCAGTGGAGAACGACCCCCTTTTCCTTTACATTTACAAGGAGAGGGAGGGAAGTGAGGAGTGACAAACACCGGCCCTGAAGACCTCTGCCATTTGGGACCTGGTGCGATTTTAAATATCTGCTTCCTTATCATGCCCTTTAGATTCAAATTTTGTTGTGTGCCAATCTGCTGTAACTTTGTAACCCTGTTCCCGCTAATCTGCTGTAAGCACGTGGCTCCGTACCTGACCGCCCACCCACACACTTGCGGCCCCTCCACCTGGTCCTTGGCCAGCACTGCACCTACCAACCCCTCATGACCCTGTGATGCCCAACCCTGCTATAAAAAGGCATATTTCTTCCCTTTGAGCCCTGTCGAAACCTCTTTCTCTCTCTCTCCAACTCTCTTTCCCCACCCTCTCTCTCCCTCTTTTCCCTCTGCTCCCATGGCCTTTACCCTGCTGAAATAAAGCCTCTGTATGGCTTGTTGCATCTGGTGCTTCGGTTTGTCATGGCAAACTGAAAAGAAGAGCTAACATTAACTATTGCGAAAGGAGCTAGTAGTCACTCCCCTTCAGGACTTTCCAAGCACCCGAGGTTGTGGCAAAGCTCAGGTTATGGTCATGTTCCAGAAATGCTTCAGAAGACCTAGCCCTGTTTGGGCTTTCACATTCCCGGCTGGTTTTTAGTTACCCAGGGTAACAGGTGTGGCCAGGGCAGTAAGCAAGAGAGTGAAAGAGAGTGAACCACGGAGACCAGGAGAATAGATTTTTCTTTAGCAGGTTCTGGTCTGGCATCTGTTTCTGGATGTTTTCCTGTCCACCTGGTTCCTGGGTGGAGTCCTTCAGCTGGCTGTTACAGATCCAGTGTCACTTCCCAGTGGCATCTTTATGATGACGGTGAGAGCGCTGGGTGGGTGATATGATCCTAAGCAGATCTCCTGGCTCAAACAGCACCTGTCTGATGCTTCCAGGCTGTGGGCATAAGGAGTGGAGCCTTCACACCAATGGGTGTATGTGATAAAGAAACCTCTTGGAGGGCCTGGAAAGACTGGAACATCCACCTAGGATCCTGGCAGCTATTCTTATGGTTAACCAGGAGCCTGGAGGAACTCCTCTTTCCAAAGGAGGCAAAAATAAGGGAAGGAACAAGATTTTATATTCTAAAAAGCGACTTCACAAGGGCCCAGCGACTCTGCCTGCCTGTTAGCCGACTCCTCACAGGAGGCGAGCACAAGCTGCAAAGAACGCGTGTGTGGGTAGTTAGAGGGTCAGCGCAGACTCGGGGTCCTACAGGTCACAGGCAATTACAACATTGGGTAAAACAGTCATGGGGCTGCTGGGGTGGGAACACTGTGGTGGAGGGGTTACACTGCTGATTGCAATGCCGGTATTCCATATCTGAGCACTAGTTTAAGTCCTGCTCACTACACTCCTGGTTCAGCTGTTTGCACAGGCACCCAGGTGCATGGCTCTGCTAGCCACAGAGAGCTGGATGCAGTTCCTGGCTCCTAGCTGTGGTTGCCTGAGACGCACTTCCCCTGCCAATACATAAATAAACACCATTTTAGCAGAGGCCTCTCTCAAAACAAAAACAGGAGGAAAGGAAGCTACCGAGGGAAATTAACTGAGTATAAATATAGTCAGGGGCTTTCCAGGGAAAGGAAGTCAGGCCTGTGTGTGCATGTGCGACCTCACAATCCCATAGCTTGGAACTGTCCCCCAGAATGGATGAAACCACACGCAGAGAAGGGTCAAGTGTATGTGGGGCCATGCCCAGGCAAGCTGGGGGCTCAGCCTCTGCCTATGGCTCCCCTGAGCTGGTGCCTGCACGAATAAATCCTACTTTCTGCGGAAAACCTTAGTGTCCCACCTCTGTGTTGGAAAATCCTGCTGCACCATGACATCCACAAATTAAATTGTCTTTTTTTTTTTAGAGTGACTCTCCCCATGCACAAACAACCCAGCATAGGTCACTATGGCTAAGCACCCTCCACAGCCACATCTGTGGGGAGCCCGTTTGGCACTTTCAGAGCCACCGCAGGCTCAGCAGGAGTCCAGCTCATTTTCTGGAAGCTTGAAAGGGATGATGGGCAGCATTGATCTTACCAGAACGATTGGCTGATAACTGGAAGGGCGTGTCTCTCCTCGCAGGCTCGAGGGGGCAGGACAGAGACGCCACCTCTGTACCCTCCTCTGGCATTGCTTTCTCTTCCTGGTCCATTCTATTCCTGAACAATGCCTCTGTGTGTGTGTGTGTGTGTGTGTGTGTGTGTGTGTGTGTTCTCACCTTTGAAATAAACTTCCTCACTTTGTGCATCATAAGAAAAAGGGGTTGAGGTTGGAACAATTTCCATTCTGGGTTGAAAAAATCATCATAATAAGCAGAAACCGAAATACATACATTACAGAACACGCCAGGCGCTACAAGCTCTAAGCAGAAGGCGGAAGCAGCTCGGTTGGATTCTCAGCCATCTGCCGCCCAGAGGGAGTGGGGGCAGGTGGGTAGAGGGGTAGTGGGTCTCACCTCAAGTACCCCAGTTGGGGATCCTGTCAATGGCTCCAAAAGGCGAGCGAACAGATGTGTCTCCCCAGATGGGGCGTAAGGACGAGTCTGAGGACCCTGTGCGGACTCTCAGAACCAGGAGCTCAATGGGGTCACCTGTACGGGACGTTTGCTGTCCCGCCGACACGTGGAGACAGCTGGCCGACATCCAGCAGCGCAGCCTGGAGCAGACACAGTTTAGCGATTTCAGGCCACTTCACTCTGCTTCTCCCTCTGCGGGTGTTTTCTTTCCCTGGGATTTCATGGTGAACTGGCATTGAAAGTTTGGGGCCAGACGCCCTTCAGGCTGCTGCTGAAAGACGCTGTGTTCAAGCAGGATTTGCTTTTCCTGGATGCGAGGGGTCAGGCAGCAGCTGGCTCCCAGCCACAGCTCTGGCCAGAGGTGTTCTGCATTAGCCCCATTGTTTATTCATGAGCTGATGTTTATTTTCACCCTAAAGTACACGGATTGCCTCAGGGAGGCTGCATCACAGAAATGGATTCAGCTGAGCATGGGGTGGGGAGCTCCTAAATTCTCAGGAAAGCTGAAAAATAGCCAGACAATGCTGTCTGTGGTTAACCTTGACTTTCTCACGCACATAAAGAACAGCAGGTGCACGTGTGTGTCTCATGAATCCACACCTCCATGTCCTCTGAGTGTGTTAAGGTTTGCATTGCACCCATCTTGAAAAGAAATTAATTAGCCTGTAACTGCTCAGCCTGACCAGGCTCCTGACTGGGAATGTTTGCCATCTCTTTTGCTAGACATCACTGCTGAGTCAGGGTTCATGTCTTCCTCATTTACTGAATTACTGGGGATTTCTCTGTCCATCTATTTAAGACCCTTCTGTTCTCCAGTTATCAACATGTGACTTGCTAGAACTATAGGACTAGTTCATTGCTTGCCTTTGCCCTAAGGTGTAAAGTTTTGTGAATTCTTACTAGAATGCCATAGACTGCTGGGTTATTATGACTCACAACTCGTTTAATCTTTTGCCACCAATGCTATAAAGTCTTGTCATGAAATGTTTTCAGTGGTGTGCTTTATATTCTAGGTGATGTATCTTCCTGAAACTCTTAGATTATGAACAACTGGCAAAGTACAATTGTTATTTAAAAAAAAATTCAACACTTCTATACAAAACTGTAGCATTTTCAAAATTCAAGTAAATTTAAATCTTAATTCAGAATTGTCAATGCTAAATTAAATGGTAATTCCATGGAAACTCGGCTTAACATTTACCTGCCCTGTGTGGATTCATGTCCTAACGCCACATGTCGTGTCTTCTAATGCACCTAGATAACAATTCCATAAACTCCAACAAAATGTTTCTCATATCTAAGTTCTAAAACTCAAGTATTCAAATTGGTGTTTCCCACTGATCCCGTTACACTCCAGGCTGGGAGATTATGACTGTCTTTGTCATCTAGCCTTCAACAAGAAGGAACCCCCGGAGCCCAAACAACCTCTGATGACTTCCGCATTCTCCTGGGGACCTCTAGACCGCCCCCTAAAAAGCCCCTACTGTTGTTGTTTCTCAACATCGCTCCCTGTCAGCGGGAAGCGGCCAAGAGCGGTGGCCGTCCCATTTCCCCTAACGGCAGTTCGGGCTCCTTCTTCTGGGGCGGGGGTGGAACGAGAGAGGAGTTAGACTGGGCAGTAGGCAGTTAGGGTATTCTGGGTTCCCACGTCATCATCTTTTCTCAAACATAGAAGGGTGTGTTCCCTCCCATGTCTTGGATTCACCAGAGGACGTCTCTCCAGAGGCAAGTACATATTTTAACATATCAGGAACATGCTTCCTCAAGAGACAAGGGTGGGGGCCCGGTGCGGTGGCGCAAGTGGTTAAGGGTCCTCGCCTTGCACGCCCGGGATCCCATATGGGCGCCGGTTCTAATCCCGGCAGCCCCGCTTCCCTTCCAGCTCCCTGCCTGTGGCCCGGGAAAGCAGTCGAGGACGGCCCAAAGCTTTGGGACCCTGCACCCGCGTGGGAGACCCGGAAGAGATCCGGAAGAGGCTCCTGGCTTCGGATCGGCATAGCATCGGCCCGTTGCGCTCACTTGGGGAGTGAATCATCGGACGGAAGATCTTCCTCTCTGTCTCTCCTCTCTGTATATCTGCCTTTCCAATAAAAAATAATAAAAATAAATCTTAAAAAAAAAAAAGACAAGGGTGACATTAACGTACCAATTCCCCACCTGAAGTGCCAGCCTCGTTCTGTCTCTGCCCATTGCCAAAGGGACGGGCCTCAGACTGGTCTCTTTCTCATTAGAAAGGGACCAAGGAAGTTGGGTAGTGACACCTTTCTGGCCTTTTGTCCCAGGCCAGGTACCATGGAAACCAGAAATTCTCCTTTGTTTATGGAGAAGCATCTTTGAGGTGAACCTTTAAAAGATGCTTTCCCCACCGTTAATATTGTGTTTTTTTCCCCACTTTTTCTCCTGCCACTATGGCAGGGGGTAAGGGTCTTTTCTATCTCAGAGCCCCCTCCTGTCACTAGGATGGGAGCCTTCTTTCTCAGCTTTTCTAATAAGTCCTGCTTTAAAACTAAACTGTCTGCATGAAAATTCTTTCCTGCAAGACAAGAATTGAGGTTGCTGCCGTATTCTGGGTCAAAAACCCTACAACAATCCGAATGTCCTCTGAGTGTGTTGAGGTTCACGCTGCACCCATCTTGAAAAGAATTCTTCTGTGGTGCAACTTCTCCCCTTCTGTTTCAATTTCATTTTAAACTTTTTAGATGAAAGGTCCTCTACTGCATCTAATCCATTGTCATTCCAAAAAATGCCTGGTGATTAGGCAGCCCTGAATTATACATGAATACAGATAATGACTGAAAACGAAGAATATCTTTACGATGTAAGCGTGTACAGTGCTTTTGGCCGAAAGCGGAGTGTCGCAGAGTGAGAGCTGCAGGCATGTGTTGTGGAACTATTGAAACACACACAAAACTGAAGACAAGTTCAGAAAAGAAATCATGGAAACTGAGAGAAGCCATTCGAAGGAAGGCATACAGGAAGTGCTTACAAACACAGACCGAGTCAAAGCAGTCACACTTCATGTGCATGTCATGGTGTAGAAACGGCTATGTTTATTAGTTTGTTTGACTCACTTGAAAGATGCAGAGTGAGCTCTCAGTCTGCTGAGTCACACCCCCAAATGCCTACAACTGCATCGGTGACGGCTGGGCCACACGGAAGCCAGGACTCAAGCCAGGTCACCCAGAAAGGGCTTATGGATGCTAGTGGCTTGGCCACCGCCTGCCATTTGCCTCCACCCAGTCTGTACTGTCAGAAAGCTGGATTCATAAACTGAGGTCTGGAATCGAAAGCCCCAGGCACTGTGATGCAGGGCACATTGGCTTGCCTTAAAAAGCAGTGTTTGTCTTTAACAGTGCACGCTGTAGCTTTTTCCTCCTCAGGATTTCTCTAACGGAATTTATCTGAGAGAATACAGTCTAGTCTCATCTTACGCGGTGACACTTTTTATAGAAGGCCTTGCATGATGAATTTGTCTTGACGTTGATCTGTAAGGTTCAGGGCCCAGAGGGTAATTCTGAGGCTGGCAGCAGAGCACAAAGGAAGCCCCAGGTGAGCAAGAACTGCCAGCTACCAGCACAGTGGCATCCACCATGAGCCTGGGGCTGGGCTCATTCACAGCCGAGGGAGTGTTGGAGCTAAGACGCCACTGGGTACAGTGACGCCTCCCTCAGGAGGGAGCACTCCCGATGGGCCATGCAGGACACAGAGTGTCTGATGTTTACTTCAGGGCTGCATTCTGGGCCCTTCCAGCTGGCTACTTTTTAGATGGCATTTTTTTAAATGCATGCATTACCCTGCTCATTCTTTGTCATGTACCTCCTTGCTTTCATTTTTGCAAGAAATAAATTATGCGTACAAATTCAAAGCATGTATAATAATCAAGGAATTGATACCTCTCCTTCCTCCCCATGTCTTTGCAGAGTGCCCTGTATGTAGTTGAAAGTTTGCTTGAATTTCCCTTGTGTGACTGCCATGACCATGCACGATGCTGTCCATACCGTAACATGCCAGATTCCTTGGACAATGTACTGAGGGTTAGCTTCGTATCCAGAAATGCAAAAAGCAGGCCCTCGCTGTATACAAGGCCTCTTCAAGGAATTCACAAAGCACACACATCTCTTTTAGGTGTGTTTTCCAAAACTTCTGCAAGTGCCCTTGTGTAATTTCATTTTTTTTTAATATTGATTTTTTTTTTGCCTTTTACCTATGTATTTAAATGTAAATCTACGGTATCACACTGTACACATTTTGCTTCACAATTTTATTGGAGAACAATGTTACAGCTTAAAAGTCAGGAATCTTTGGAAGGAGAAGAGAAATAAATTTCCCAGAATTATAATCTAGTTGGTTAATCCAATTGGAAGCTAAATTTAGCCTGTTAGCAGTTCAGGAAATAAGAAAGCATGACAAACTGTGCAGCTCTCACTGTGAGATAGGGCAGAGCCAGCATGGCTTTGGAAAAGGAACCATGTCCCTGGCACTGAAATTTACAGGCAATTCATCAAATGCCTCTTCACGCACCTTCAGGTATAGATGGAAATCTGTAAGACAGTGTTTTAGATTCTGATGCTTTTCAAATGTTCAGAAACATTCTATCTTAGATCATGTAACCTTCTCCCGCATGGCGACAACACACTGAAACCTCACCCAAGCCACTTGAGTTTCTTACTGAAGAGGCTGCTTTAGGTGAAAACTGCAAACCCACTGGCCCATGGACGCTGCTCAGGCCACAGAAACACAGAACCAGCACCCTGACTGCGGATCTGCAAAATAAAGTTTTATCCCATTGATTTTGAGAGACAGGGCAAGCAGACTGCAAAGAGTCCCTGTCCATGGGTTCATTCCCCCAGATGCCTGTGACAGCCAGGGCTGGGCCAGGCTGAAATGGGGCAGCTGGGGCAGGGTAGGAGCTCCATTTGGGTCAGGGTTCCCAAGTAAGTAGCAGGGACCCATTGCCACTGCCATCAGCATCGGCATTAGCAAGAAGAACCAGCAGCTGGAGCTGGGACTGGACCCCAGTATTCCAAGGTGGGATGCAGTCATTTTAAATGCTAGACTAACAGTTCAACCCTTAGAATAATGTTTGTTAACCTCCCCACCTCCACCAGAAAACAGGGCAGCCAAACGGACTGCAACTCCGAGGAATCATTTCAACAAAGAAGGCCATCGTATGTGTGGATGTACGGGCGCCCTCTGCTCTGTCATCACCACGTGCCTCACATTGCGCCCACGCCCTCCCAGCGCTCCCCAGTGTCTATGCGACCTTGGAGACCTGACCTCTGCATGTCGGTTGATGTTGAGGTCAAGACAGTGGTGAGTGGGCCACAGGCAACCATGGAGAAAGAGCTGAGGCACACCATTCTCTGCAATGCATGCAAGAAGGAGGCGTTCACTCCCAACGATGGCTACAAATCCACGCAGAAGAGTCAGAGCTTAAGAGATGAACTCACATCCAAAAAGTTAATGTGAAACTGTGGATTACATCTGGGCCAAGGGAAAAATTTACTACAGCTGAATTAGAAGTCCTTAACAAGTCCCTCCAGTGGTGGATAAATCTTGGTGGTTCTAGGGGAAGGTGGGAATCCTGACTTGGTACCAATATTAACTTTCTGGAGTCACAGTTAGTAATCATGCTGTGGTTAGAAATGTCTACTACCAATATTTTCACTCTAAAGAAGCTCTTGTTTCCAATGAGTCTTGAACAGGGAAATTAGCTGAGCTACTGGGAAGGCCGTGCCTGGAATCACTGAGGACAGAGCAGTGCAAACAATGCCCAAGCTCTCAGCTTTGCTTATCCTTCTGGTGCCATATTGAGTGTCATGAAGCCAGCAGTGGCTGTTCTGTCCGCGGGCTCTGTCTGCTTCCCACTCAACACATTCCAGTTTTCTATCATGTGAAGAAGCAGGGTGGGAAGCTGGCAGTGCTTGCCACGTGTTCCGTGACCAGTATTTGGATAAAGAAGAAAACAACAAAATCATGGATGCTGTGTTCCAGTGCCTCACTACCGAAGATGGGCATCTGAACCGGACTGATGCCGAGCGTCCCGAGATTTCCGACTACACCATGTTTCCTGACACAGTCGCCCTCTGAGCGGCTTCCAGTGTGTCTCCAGGAGGGCAATGAGAGCCCATGGGACTTCACCACACTCTGACCTGTCCATTTGGCGCCTCCCTCCCCAAGGTCATCAAGGCTCAGGAGCAACTGAAACATGAACCACTACAGCTCACGTAGCCTCAGTGTGAGATGCCACTTCCGGCTCTGCAGACTGCGGTTTTCCCTCCTAGTTTCAGGGAATTACCACTTCCTCCTCTGGAACTGTTTGACTTAAATGAGATGTTCTCTTCTGAGAAGGCACGACATGATCAGATTACCAACAAGTGTACTGAACAAGACCTGGAATTCTATGTCAGGAAGCGTGGTGACATTCTTGGAGTGACCAGCAAATTACCAAAGACCAACAAGATGCCAAACATCTCCTGGAGCACATCTTCTTCCAGGTGGTGGAGTTCAAGAAATTAAACCAGGAACATGACGCTGACACGAGTGGAGCAGCATTCCAGAGCAATTCCGAGGAGTGTGCCTCTGGAGCATTGCCGGCCTTCTGACACTCCTCTCAGTGCTTGTCGGTCCTTCTGTCTGTTACTTGTCAGTCCCTCAGTCGTGCTGTCTCTACATTGCTTTGTGAGCTGCGAAGTCTGCGCATCTTTCATACTAGCCAATGAGGTACGGGCTTTCTAACTGGCAAAGTTTTTATGTAAGATATATTCCATTTTAGAAATTAAATCTGCAATACTATATCTATGTAAAAAGGCCATCATGGTATGATTCCGTCTACACAGGGTGCCTGATGTACACGGAGTGGGGGTGGCATGCTCACCGCTGCTTTGCCTTCAGCACTGTGGAGATTTATTAATTGAGGAGATCTGCCCCCCAAAAACCAGGTCACGATGCCGAGGACTCCGCCCTCAGCAGACAGAATGCTGCAGGGAGCAGACTCCCTGCTGGGATTGCAGATAAAGCTTGTAGCTTAACATGCCCGGGGAGGCGCAGGGCGTCTTCATCATCTCCCTCTTTCTTTAGTGATTGTGGCCTAAATGTACAAACAAAGTTCTGTTAGATTCCTTTCCTAGTCAGATCTGTTTATTTACAGGTGTTGATTTCTGTAACTCATCGGAGCCTGGTGCTGGTGTCCCCTAATCCCTTGTGATCTATTGTTGGAGTGGTTTGCGTACCATTGCTCAATTAACTTGTAACTTATACCGACCTGCTTGTCCTGCAAAAAGTTGGAGAAGTCCAGAAAAATTCAATAAAGTATGCATTGGTTCATCTCGTCTATGCACCCCCTGTGTCCCAAAGTTGCTCTTGGAGCAGACGTCACACCTCGAGTCCCAGTCTACTAGAGGGACCACCAAGAAGTACAGAAGTCAGGATATCACATGAGTGGATAGAGAGCACGTGGGCATGGCCTGGGCCTGTGCTAGGCCGTTTTGATCAAGTGTAACCTGGACTAAGTGTTCCGAGTATGTCTGACGCGGGCCAGGCTAAGCTGTGAGGCTCAGGGGCTGAGAGTAGAGAACACGATTTTTACTTGATTTATCTTACTTCAACTCATGATGGGCTTGTCAAGACATAATGCTGTCGTCATCAGAAACACCTGTAAAGAGACACTCAATGCAGGTACATCCACAGGGACAGGAAGCCGGCTGCTGCTGTTTGCCCGAGGTAGTGGGAAGAGACATGGCCGTTCAGTGGGGTTAGGTTCCCCTTTGGCAACCATGAAGTGTCTGGAAACGGGGTGGGGGAGTGTCATGGTTGCCCCCCACCAATGCTGCTGTGGTGTGAATAGGTAGGCACATAGTTAGGTTTGAATGAGCCGGAGTATTTGCCCCCTGCCCTGTATCCTGTTCTCGCTTTACCTGTCAGTAAGCCCGTGTGTCTTCTCTGGGTCCGAGCCAGGAAGACACCATGATTGTAGGGATGTTCTTCTCTTTGCGGAGGTGCGTGCAAAGTTCCCTGAAGACAACCTGCATGCTGAGGTACTATACTTTGCTTCATGGAAGAGGATGGGAGTGGGGAAGGGCCAGCTGTTTATTCTGGGCCATGGCTAGGCTCTCTCTCTCTCCCTCTCCCCGGGCACCTCTTGGCCCACCCATGGTGGGCATTCCTTCACACTCATGCATGAATGTCGGCTCATGTTCTCGCCTTTTAAATCAGCCCTCTTCTCACTTTGTGGACCTTCATGTGTCTCTCTGCCTTTTGTCTGAGATAAGCACCAGGGCTAGCGACTAGAACCTGCAGGTCCCCCTCATCACGGCCAGGTACCACCGGTCTGCATATTCCATGTGGTTGGTCATAGGCTGTATCAAATGAGGACGTGCCACTCCCAAGGAGAGCCAGGACACAAGCTCTTATCTTCCTGGGCAAAGCAGGAGGACGTCACACAAGATGGCTGAGAAGCAATTTGAGACAGGTTGTTGGGCCAAGGGCCGAAGGCCACATGTGGGCCAGTGTGAGGGCAGAGCACTCCTCAGCGTGGCCCACATGGGAGGACTCACACTCGCTCACCAGCTCTTCCCCTCTGGTTTCCTTGGGCAGGGCTGCAGACGTCCTGTGGTGCAACCTTAGTGCAGTGAACCTATCAGAGACCCTAACAGAATCAAGCTGGCTTTCAGCAACGAACGCGTGAGCTGGAATGACGCTACATGCTCAGAAAGGAGGCAACACCCTAAATTTGCTATAATTTCTATTTTAAAGACAGAGTTATGGAATCCTGTAATGGATATGGAGTCAGCCCTACCCAAAACCTGACCCTACCTGAGAGGAGGGAAGTGGATGCAGCTGTAAGCCGGCAAGTAGTCCATGAACACAGAGGCAACAGGAAGGCAAGGGAGTGACCAGCGGCCGTGTCCCTCAGCACACGCCGAGGCCGCCAGGAGAGCAGAGCAGGCCTCGGGTCTGTGGGTCCTGTGGGAGACTGACGTGGCCAGGCAGATTTATGACAGCAGAAGGTCAGGGGACCTTGTTGCCTTCCTGCACCCACACCCCAGTCTCAGAACTGACTCTGGATGGCGTGCAGGGTAGAGAGACTGTGACCCTTAATACCAGGAGCAAGCCAGTGACGGAGTGCTTGGATGCTGTGAGGGAAGTGAGGGGCTCAGTCATTTCCTCCCTGCCGGAGTCCAGCTGCAGCTGAGTTCGGAGCTCGAGAAGGGTGCGTGAAATAGGCGTAGAAAGAAGAAAAAAGAGACAGACCACTACAATTCCAACATCATTGTGGACCATGCGAGAAAGCTGTCCACTTTATTTATACAGAAGCAGTACACGGTTTTCTTTTAGAGCATTTTGACATAGCTCAAAGTGGGGCACAATTTACAACAGCTTGAGAGGTGAGTGAGGGAGGACCCCACATTCCTTGCTTATCTCGGCTTGCCAGCCCCCACCTACTCCCCCCAAGTCTGGGTCCCATCCTTGGCACCGCCTGTGACAACTAGACCCCTACCTTGAATTACGCATGGGAAAAGGTCTGAGGCCTTGGTTTATGGGGACTGGGGCATTGACACCAAAGGTCATTAGGCCTGCAGGCTCACACAGTTTGTTAACTGAGCAAGAGTTAGATGACAAAAAGAATTGTAATTAGCAATGAGCCTTGTTTACTCCATTTAGGTTTCCAAAGACAACTCTACAAATAGTTTCACCTTAAGACAGGGCATTATCCATTCTGATGTTGCAGCCAACATTTTCTCAGTAGACGACACATCTTATTCAGTAATACATTCCTACTACAAATCTGATTCTGTAACTTATCCATCACTTAATGAGAGAAATACATCAAAAGAGAAAAAACATAAAAATCTAAGACAAAAGGTTTCAAACATTAAATCCCTCTACAATTGTAGGCTCTACAACCTCATAAATGATCAAACAATAATCAAAAGTATATATGATGTTAGTAAAATCACCCTATATTTCCTCTAGTTAAAAATTATGAAGGCAGCTAAAGCAACTACATTTACTATGTTCTAAAGTAACATAGAGTTGAGAGTTGCAAGGACAGGCTAACCTTTAAGGTCACAGTAACTATATTTTTGCCATAGCAGGATGGCCTTTAGGGTCCCAGTAACAGGATAGCTTTTAGGGTCCCAGTAACAGAACAGGATAGCTTTTAGGGTCCCAGTAGCTGTATTTTTTGTCATAGCAATTTCAGCCCATACTTCCACCACTTCCATTAGTTTGTAAAACTCTTATTAAGCCATTTTCCAGAATGCATGCTAAATGTTTGGGCCAGATTTCAGAGCAATGGTTAGGCACACAATAAGGTGTCTGGAAACAGCACGGGCTCAATTCTACTCCTGTGCGTAGTTAAAGGCCCACTCACCAGGACATTATCAATAACATTAACTTTTAAGCTCATGTTGGTTGTAAAAGCCATCTCACAGGGGCAAACTATGCCTAATAGATTGGAAGATTCTTAGTGGGGTGCTTGAGTGTCCATGTGAAAGGGGGTGAAACTGCGTCAAGGTGGTCAGAGAGAAATCTGCCGGGCCCTGCCAAACAGCTGGAAGCTCCCCGGGCCCTGCCAAGCAGTGGAGCTGTTCTCTTCACACCTTCGTGTTATTCACACGTACTGCACGGACCCCAGCAACTTCCCATGGCCTCTGGCCTCCAGGGTTAGCCCCAGCCGTCCACACAGCTGGGTTCTGCAAAGAGAACTTCAGGGGCTGGCACAATGGCTCCATTGGCTAATCCTCCACCTTCTGGCACGGGCATCTCATATGAGTATTGGTTTGTGTCCTGGCAGCTCCACTTCCCTCCTCCCTGCTTGTGGCCTGGGAAAGCAGTAGAGAATGGCCCAAAGCCTTGAAACTGCACCCGCATGGGGGACCAGGAAGAAGCTCCTGGCTTCAGATCAGCTTAGCTCTAGCTGTTGTGGCCATTTGGGGAGTGAACCAGTGGTTGCAAGATCTTTCTTTCTGTCTCTTCTCTCTGCAAATATGCCTTTCCAATAAGAATAAATAAATCTTTTTAAAAAGAGAGAAAGAACCTCAGCAAGGGTCAGCTGACCCTCCCCCAGGGGTCACAGTGTCATACACAGATTGCTTCCCTGTCCAGACAAAGGAACAGGAGCAGAGGGTCACTTGCTTAGCGGTTACCATGTGAACTGCACTGCAATGAGCATCTCCCAGCCTCGCTTCTGGGGCACACACATTCTCACTCAGGCCCTTTGAAGAGAGCAGCAGTTTTCCCACGAAATGACACATGGTGTGTGGGACTTAAGTGCTCGTTGTCAACATAGACCTCATGCTGCTCCAAGCTCCGATTTACTCTCAACAGACCATAAAGGCTGCATTCTTTCCTCTTCAACCTGCAATTTCAATCCATCTCATGTTCATTGTATTGCACTCAGGTCATATCAGAAAGATGAATCAACTTAGCTCAAGTTTCCAAAGTGTGGAGGATGTTTCTGGGCATGCTGGAGTCACAGCTGCTCAAGGGTGATCAGGAGCTAACATAACAAATGAAAAGAGAAGTATTCCTGGTGGTAACAGTCAATGGACCATCACTTTAAAAACTGATTGCATCCTCTCTCTTAAAAACAAGCCTTTCCAGTGAAGCTTTTCCAAATGAGAAAAACATCAACACAGGGTGGCAATCCCATGTCGGCAGATAAAGACAGGCTGGCAGAACCGTGACAGAGAGAAAGCTGGAGGCATTGAAGTCACACCCAGGCAAGCTCGAAGGAGCAGGTGACTCAGCTGCCACATCCTGAGCTGTTGGAGAAGCAGTGATGCTCTGAAGTCAGGTGCTGCTAGTTGAGGTTCTGCCTTGTGGATGAGCCTAACAGATCTCAGCCTTCCCCAGCCACAAACCAAGCAAACGGCCTGTCCTGGAGCGTGCGAGCGGCAGGTGGAAGGCAAAGATGTCCTGTGATGGATGACAGGTGCAGGTGGCAGAGAGTGGGTGCACAAGGGTTTCCAGTGCAGGCTGTCTTCTATCCCCTAGAGCACAGGCCCAGCTTCGCAGGAACCAGGGTGGAGTAAGGACCGCATCCAGGAGGACCCACAGTGGGTGGAACTCCACTCAGCTGCTTCCTTCATGTCTGCAGGGGCGAGCTTCTAGGGTGTGGTTCCTGGTGAATATCAGCCACCTGCCTCGTGATACAGGGCTTCCCAGTATGTGAGGCTGTGCAACTCATGTTTTCTCTCAGTCCTGAGGGCTGTGCCCAAGGTCACACAGGTGCCATCAGATGCCAGCAGCAGCTGGGAGTAGAGGGCAGTGGGCCATGGAGACGGCCATAGCCTCAGCCTCCAGCAAAGCTTCCATGAATCTCCCAGGGAATTGTCTCCTGAGCCTGGGAGGATAGGAGCCAATTCTTGGGAAAGCCGCCACACCTCGTGGCCTGCTGACAGCCTGCTCTCCTGCCCACACAGGGAGGCTGAGGCGGGAGCCTCCTGCCTGCTACTCCAAGGGAGGGACTCTCTGACCCCAGCACTTTAAGCAGGAAAGAGATTTTAAAGATTTATTTTTTATTATTTTTTCATTGGAAAGGCGGATATACAGAGAGGAGAGACAGAGAGGAAGATCTTCCATCCGATGATTCACTCCCCAAGTGAGCGCAACGGGCCGATACTATGCCGATCCGAAGCCAGGAGCCTCTTCCGGGTCTCCCACGCGGGTGCAGGTTCCCAAAGCCTTGGGCCGTCCTCGACTGCTTTCCCAGGCCACAAGCAGGGAGCTGGAAGGGAAGCGGGGCTGCCGGGATTAGAACCGGTGCCCATATGGGATCCCGGGCGTGCAAGGCGAGGACTTAACCACTTGCGCCACTGCGCCGGGCCCAGCAGGAAAGAGATTTTAGCCCACTCTACCTGGCACTCACATCTTGCAGCATAGTGTCAATGGCAGGCTTTTTTCTTATCTGAAATAGGGAGACATGCCAGCCCTGCCTTCACATTATTGTTGCCTAGAGACCACAACCCCATCTGGTGGCCAAGTCCACCTGCAGGTTGGGAAAGTGTCCTGCTTCCTTCACTCTTGCAGCACACTGACATCCGGGTTTTCTTTGCAAGAGCAGCTTCTGTTGACTCCCTTTGGCTAGTCCTCTGCTTCTTTTATCTTCCTGGGCTTGTCTTTTCATCTCCTTATTCATTTCCTGTGTGATCTAAGGTCGCTCAAGCCTATCTTCTGCATTACAGGTTTTAGTTCCCTCTGTAATGAGCCTGCCTTTTCTGCTCCTGTGCGGACTTGATATCTGCCTTCTCTCCATCTATCAATGTGTTTACAGGGTGCTGATCTTGTCACATAATCTTACTGCAGAGAATTAAACAAGAGCCATGTCTTCTCAGGTCGCTAGAGAACTCTGAGAAAAGGTCCCTTCTAAAAGCTCCTCCTTTTATTAGTACCCTTAGATGTGGCACACGGGATACCTTTGCTCCAGGGTAGGAGCTAGGAACCCAAGTGCCTGCAGAGTCAGGCCGGCGTCGCAGGGACTGCTGCATGGAAGGACAAAGCTGCTCGTTGGGTTGGTCTGCAGAAGCACCAAGTCCTCGTTTCTGGGTGCCTTGCTTTGGCTTAGCAAATGCTGAGCCGTGTACCATGCATTCTGGCCAGTGATCTGCCTTCTGACCTCCAGGTGTTATCGAAGACTGAGCAAAAATCCTTCTCCTGTGGGGTGAGCTTTCCGTGGGTCCCATGATATTCTGCCCAGTCATTCTAGAGGGATTCTGCGAGCCCTCTGATGTCGCTCCAACTGCCTGGAAGCGATGTAGTCACCCTATGACTTTGGTTAATGACATGTTGTCTGGGAAACCACAGCCCAGGGTGATGACAGGGGTCACACAGGGCACTGACCTGACACCACGCAGGTCATGTGCTCTGTGCATGTCGCACCTGTAGTGGTCAAGGTACTTGCGACATAGTGCACCCTCTGTAACAGCTGCTGTTGTCCTCTGCCTTTGGGATGTAGACTACACGTCTGCGGGAGAAGCCGCACACAGCCGCCGCGCACCGGGTCTACAGGCAGGCACACGTGTCACAGCTCTTCTCGCTGCTATCAGCAGAACACGGTGAGTCTGGTGCTTTCACTTTAGTTTAAGTTGTGTGGAAGATTTCATGTGAAGGTCATTGAATGTACCCCTTTAGCGACCCTTGGGTGTGTGCTGTGGCTCTGTCTCCCACAGCTCACTCAAGCACAGTGGATTATTACGTCGCCCAGACTCTGGGCTTTCATGCTGGGAAATGTGCTGTCCGCCACACCCAGGTAGCAGAGGGCATGCTGCTTTCCTTGGAAGAACAGTGCACATCCGTGTCTTTCTCCTACCCACTCAGCACCTAAAAATATTACCCATCTCACAGGTCTCTGTGTCTTTGCGGGATTCTGTCTTCTGGGGTGTGTGTGTGTGTGTGTGACCAAAGCCCCTAGTGCTCTGAAGGACGACCACGAAGCCCAGGTGTCTTAAATTATGCTAATACAGGACACAGAGCAAACACATGCTGCCATTCCTTCCAAGTGAATGGGAAATACTCCTGATAATGGTGGATCAATAGCTCCCAATCAGGTAGCTTAGCTTTAAGATAATCTTCCCTATCCCGGAGCAAGCACTGCAGCTGGCCTCTAGGATTAGGTTGTTTTTCAGGGTTCACAATGGTACATGCTGGGCGTGTTCACCCTGAGATTTTAGTTTTTAAGACCAGTACTCATTTCTGCCCTTCTCAGTAGGTGATACTTTTGATAAGATGGGCTGGCTGGTGTGCGGAAGGGAGATTTTGAGGTTTCTATGGTGTTTTCCACTACAATAGCCTTGGTCTCTAGGAAGCTGAGCTGTTGAGCGGCTCTGGAACCTGAGCTGTGGGCCAAGTGTCCACTCTGGCTGTATGTGGAGGGACCGGGAATGTGAGCACGGCAGAGTTCCACCATGCACTAAACCCGGGTCAAAGCTGCACTACACACCTGACTCCCCAAGAAGGCGTCCTTTGCCTCTGTTGTGACGTTGGAGCTCCACCCACCAGCTCCTGAGTTAGAGTATCTTCTTTTCCCAGGTGCCCTGACCTGCACAGACGGCTGTAGGTCCATCTGGAGAAGGACAGGGAGGCCGTGGTCATGTGGCTCAGGGTCCTTTCTCTGGAGGATGCTCTTTCATTTAGTCACAGGGTCCTGGACAACATTAGATACTGGGTCAGGATATGACCTTACTAGGGTGACTTCCTTCTGCCCGCCAGTCATCATTTCTGACCCATCTGCTTGCAAATTAATTCAGTCTTGCTGACTGCCTGCTTAGCTTCTGCTTGGAAGGGCCTGTTCAAAGACATATCTCCTTAGTTACCTGCCAGGCAGACCCTTCCTGTCTTCCTCGCCAGCTTTGATCTTTCTGACGTTAACCTGCTCAGCCTCTGTCCAGTGGCTTTACCACCCTCGGTTGTGGCTCTAGGACCCTGTCCTCCCCAGTGGTGGCATGGAGCTGGGTTACCCATGGCATTTCCTGCCATCAGCATTTACTCCCTACGGAGAGCCTCTTCTGTACGGCGCAGTGCTCCTGGCAGCCCACAGGCCAGTGTGTGCCCTCTAAGGCATCTTTCTTCTGGGATCACAGCCCTCGCTCGGTGCTCCTGGCAGCCCACAGGCCAGTGTGTGTCTTCTGGGGTATCTTTCTGGGATCACAGCCCTCACTCGGGGAGGTTTTCTGCTCCTGTGCAGGATACACCCCTTAGCATACCCGCTTCTCTCAGTCACTTGATCACCTCTTGCAGCACTTGCCACAGAAACCCTGACCTTGCTGTCTATTTCATTTGGGTCACTTCCCCTCAAGCTTCTATGAGCCATTCTGGAAGCATCTTTACACCATAACCCCAATTCCTTGTGAGGGTGTTGCATCATCAGCTCACATTTGGGAATGGTCACTGTCCCTGGCCTGGCAGCCTTCTCACGTGGGCAGAGGGAGGGTCAGCATTGACCACTAGGAAGCAAAACTGCAGGCAGCACACATCCCTTCCACATCCGCACGCCTCTTCTTACAAAGCTGTCACCGTGGGATGCCACCGCAATGGCCTCCCAAAGGTCCCACACTTAGACACCACAAATGCAGCCAGTTTTTGCCTGTAATCCATCACTCTGGGGTGGATTCGTTCATTTCACTGTGAAGATAAGGACTTGGAGCTGCATGAGTCTGAGATCTGGGCTCAGGTGAATCATTGGCAGGTAGTAAGTCCTGATTCCTTGGAGGTGCCCCAGCCCATTCCCACCTCCTCTTATCCAATCATATATCCCATGTCGTTGTTGGAGAAGCCTGGGCTCTGTTTGGGCAGGTGCCTTCCAGCTGCTGCTGCTGCTGCTGGCCCTGCACTCCCTCCAGGTCCTGTCTCCTTACCCTTTTATGCTATAATTGCTGGACTTTCCTGAATTCCTGAAAAGACTGCACTGTTCCTGGCAGTCAGCGTCTTAATGGATTAATGAACCTTTCTTGTCTCGTATTTAAGATTCTCTGGGGAAGACCTAAAGAAGCTATTGTGCTCTGGGTACTTAAGCTCCATTTTCCCAACTTATCCAATTCTCCACAGACTGCCTGATGAGCTGGACCAAGTCCCTTTGCTTGGCTTAGAGGAAATCTACATGGCCCCAGGTGCTGTGTGAGCCCTGGGAATTACCTTCTGTTCCTTGGAAGCTGTTCTGGGCCTGTATTGCATGACTTTGTGTGATCCACACAGAGCTTGGTTTCAGCCCAAGCCTAACGAGTGTGCCCCCACAGACCTCCATTGTTCTGTTTTATTTTGATGATTTTCCGTGATGCAGTTTCGTAGTGTAGAGATTCCTCCTTCTCCCTCCCCAGCTGCCCTCCCATCATTCCCCCCTCATATTACTGTTATCCTCTAGTAACAGCGAGGAGTTTAGCAATCTGCTGCTGAGGGGTATCCTGGCATTGTGGGTATTTGCAGCAGTAGAAAGTCCAGTATTCTATTGTCAAGGTGTGTTGGAGTCTCAGTGAGAGTCCTTCTTCTATTCAGTAGAGATGCATACTGCAGTGTGTCTTCATTTCTTGATATGTTAGTCTCTGTTACACAGTTCGCCTATGAGAGTATATGCATATTCTTGGTTATCTATATATCTATTTGTTTTGCATTTTTCATGAAGATTGTCTCAGAGAGAATATATGACAGTTATCCTTTTGGGGCTGGCTTATTTCATTGAGCATAATGGTTTCCAATTGGGACCATTCGGTTGTAAATGGTAGATTTTCATTTTTTTAAAAAAAGTTTTATTTATTTTTATTGCAAAGTCAGATATACAGAGGGGAGGAGAGAAGAAGATCTTCCGTCTGATGATTCACTCCCCAAGTGATCGCAATGGCTGGTGCTATGGCCGGTGCTGTGCCGATCCGAAGCCGGGAGTCAGGAGCTAGGAGCCAGGAGCCAGGAACCAGGAGCCAGGAACTTCTTCCATGTCTCCATACAGGTGCAGGATCCCAAGGCTTTGGGCCATCCTTGACTGCTTTCCCAGGCCACAAGCAGGGCACTGGGTGGGAAGTGGGGCAGCCGGGATTAGAACCAGTGCCCGTATGGGATCCCAGCATGTTCAAGGTGAGGACTTTAGCTGCTAGGCTGTGTTGTGTACCACAGGTATTTATCCACTCCTCTTTCAACGCCCATCTGGGTTTTTCCATACCTTTGTTATTGTGGACTGTGCTGCTATAAACCTAGGGGTGCAGGTCACTTTCTCATATGCAGATTTCACTTCATTTGGATGTATTGTATAGAGTAGGGTAGCTGTTTCCTGTGGTAGGTCTGAACATACTCCATACTGACTTCTGTCTGCTCTGTGGTCAGCGGTGCCTCTGTGTGCCCATGGCCTCTGCTCTGTGGTCAGCGGTGCCTCTGTGTGCCCATGGCCTCTGCTCTGTGGTCAGCGGTGCCTCTGTGTGCCCATGGCCTCTGCTCTGCGGTCAGCAGTGCCTCTGTGTGCCCGTGGCCCCTGCTCTGTGGTCAGCGGTGCCTCTGTGTGCCCATGGCCTCTGCTCTGCGGTCAGCCTGTGTGCTCTTCTCTTGCTGTCACTCACTAGTCCCTCCCTCCCCCAGTGGCCCTCATCTGAGTCCACTGCACATGCAAAGGCCCAGTGGCCCTGACCGCACGTCTGATGGTGGGAGAGAACATGAGCTTGGAAGAAGCAGGACTGAATCCACTACGGGGCCTTTCCTCAGGGTTTCTCTGAACTCACTGCAGCCTTAGCAGGAAGCTTCCTGGCTGTTTATCATGAAGTCTTGTCTACAAGGGTCTTATCTGTGCTGCTTTAATAATAAAGTATTTGAGATGAAGGATTTATAAGGAATAGAAGCGTATTTCTCACTCTTCTAGAGGCTAGGATGTCTAAGATTTAGATATTAGTAGGTTTGGTTTCTCTTTGTTTCATTTACCTTTTGAAAAGAGTTGTTTTGTTGATCTTCCATTTAATTTTTTTTTAATTTCATGTATCTCTCAATTGATCCTTAGGATTTCTCGCTTTCTGCAAAGTTGCTCTCTTTCCATTTACTTATCTTAAATTTCCTTTTAAATTTCTTCAGTGATTCACTGGTCATACAGGAGTTCAATGTCCAGATATTTGTAAATTTCCTAGTTTTACTCTTTTGTGATCTGAGAAAATAAAGGATACTCTCAGTCTTTTTAACATTTGGGATTCGATTTGTGGGCCAGTATGTGGCTACTTATAAACTGCTTCATGATTATGATGATAAGGGTGTATGTTCTATGGCTTGCTAGAATTCAGCAGTTTTACTTATCTCTTTAATCATAAGCTTCAAGAAAACTTGTAGGTCTTTTCCAGGAACCAAAACTGAGAGTGATAAAGGGCTTAGAATACCCAGGGTTAAAGGGTGGTGACAAATTAGCCTTTGACTGGGAGATTCCGTTGCTTTCATTATCTAAGAGTTTTAAGGCAAAAGTTACGAGCAGATGCACCTCGGCGGGGTCGGCAGTGTCACATCCTCTCGAGAACATTCGTGTCAACACAGTCTCCATAAAGAAGACTCAGAATGCTTTTATTGTTTGCCAACACTTACAATGCTATCCAGTGCACCAACTCAGCCTAGTGCACATCTCCCTGCAAGGTGGATGCTTCATCTTTTGAAGTTCTGCACGAGTTCAGCTGGAAAAATCTCAACGTTAATTCTAGGTCAAAAAGACTTCATTTAAAACGTAGCTCATTGGGGGCTGGCGTGGTGGTGTAGCAGGTTAATCCTCTGCCTATGGCACTGACATCTCCTATGGGCACGAGTCCCTGCTGCTCCACTTCTATCCACATTAACCCTGAAAATAAAAGGTTTAAAGCCATCAATCAAACATAGGTTAGTGGACTGGATCAAAAAAAAAACCCATCTCTCTTTTGCCTACAGCAGACACATCTCACCAACAAAGATCAGTGGAAACTCTATTTCATGGATTTTGATTTTTTTAATTTTCATTTCTTCAAAACAGTTTTTTTTTTCATATTAAATTCTTCACTGGCCACAGGTCATACAGTAGCATTATTTTCTTTAAGAAGATACTTGATTTTCTTTTCCACTTCTTCAGCAGCACATTAGTCAGTCAGTGGAATGTTATTTAACTTCATGGCATTGTCAATTTCTATTTTTCTTTCTGTTGTTGATTTTGTTTTGTGGCTTTTCATTTAAGGGATGTTTAGTAACTGTGTAATGGAGACTGTCATATCCAGATGTGAGGATGCAATGCAGTATGCATCTCTACTTCCAAAGATGGACTCCCAGTGAAACTGTTAATTATATGTTGACAATAGGATACTGGACTCTCTGCCATTGTCCATGCCCGCAATGTCATGCAATACTTAAATGGCAGAATGATGGACTTCCGACTGTTTATGAAGGACTATACTATTGTAATGATACAGGGGAAATCAGTGCAGGGAGAGAGGATTTAGGAGGCGGTAAGGAAAATCCCAGAGCCTATGGAACTGTATCATAAAATTAAAAGCAAAACAAAAAAAGGGTTATTTATCTTGCATGAAGGTTGCCTTGTATCGGAGAGAGCATAATGGTATCTGTCCCTTGGGGATTGACTCACTTCACTGAGAGCAACTTTCACAGTCGTCGTCATCTTGAACAATACTTGCTGATCTTTGTAACAACCTGCCAAGGAGCCACTTTGAAAGAACATGCTTTTCCACCGTCACATCACACAATGGGGAGTGAAAGTACAGGAAGAACTCCCCCAAAACTCACATCCCAGGAAGACATTCACACCCGAAGGCCAAGTGCTCTCAAGTGGGATGCACCACTGTGCACTCAGCGGAAGTGTATGGAATGTCTGCATTTGCGAAGCCGTCGTAATATTTTTCTAAGCTAAGAGGTTAAAAACAGGCTTTATGAGAGGCAGTGTCCTTCGAGGCCTCCTTGCTGCAGCTTCCGGGAACTGTGAGAGGTGAAGGAAGAGTTTCCATAGAGACTGACGGGAGCCCAGTCGTGCTGACGGCTTGTGTTAGCTGGAAGGCTGGCTTGCTTTGTGTTTCCTGCTGGAACTGTCATGACTTTACAAAGTCCTGGCCCTTAAAAAGTGATTGCTTTTATACTCTTTAGTCTGAAGGGGAAGCCAGGAGGACGGCCTGCATTGTACAGTAAAAGCTGCAGAAAACCTTGAATCTGGAGCCCTCCTGTGGCCTCAGTGACCATGATGAACGTCTGCTGGGTTCATTGACTCAATTTTTAGTGCCGTAATTCCTGGACAGACTGTGTAGTTGTGAATATCCCTGCTTCCTGTTTCTGCAAAGGAACAGTTCAAGCTGCCTCCATCCCTGGAAAATGGAGCAATTCTTGGGTTCTGCCCATCATCACTCCGTGGTGAATTTAAAAGGATTGAACTTTAACACGAGATCACCCCTTGGGGGAAAGTCATGGTGACACACAGCAGCAGAAAAGCACCTGAATGGGAACACAAACTCTTAGGACTGGTCCAGGAGCACGAAGAGGCCACTGCCCACCACCCCGGGGCGATGGGAAGTGGACAGCGGCCGCCTTAGAGTCACACCAAGATCTCAAATACCTAGAAAAGCTACATGAGCATGTCTCCACTTTTACCTAAGTTGATTTTGGGCCCTTTCCCCGTGCGTGCTGACTCAAGGCTCTGGAGAGAAAACCAGCTTTGCTCTCTTCTGTCTTCGGCACGATCCAGGCTCCTGGCCTGACCACCGTCTTTTCATTTTTAGTCACAGAATTTTAGCAGTGGTCGCAGTCACACCTGCATGACTTTGAGTATCACTCAGTTTTTTCAGGTCCTTGTAATGAATCATCTGGTTTTCAAATCACACATCTTAAATTCTGTACAGTTTTAGAGACGGCAAATATTACAGCCAGCTGTGAGGTTGGGCAGAGCAGAAGTGACGGCACCAGGAATGTCTGGAACTCTGCACAGAAGGTGAGCAGCCCCCATGATGAGTACCCCGCTACATGTCACAAACGTGCAAACCGAGGGGCTTTCGCCTTCTCCAGTCCTCCACATCTAAGATTATAAAAGCCCAGCGCTGCATGCCCTGGGCAGCTGTTTCCCTCACGCGGACAGACCACGTGGAAGTGGCCCGGCTCTCTCTCACCAGGGAGTCGTCTCCAGACTCTCTGATTAATAAAACTCTTTGCCTGAACTGAAAATCTCTCTCACTCTCAATCGCTCCTAAGCCTACCATTTTGGTGCTGAAATGAGAGAAGGTGAGGGCCTAGCCTCTGATTTGAGCCAGCCTCCTGGACAGAAGCCACGGCCTCCACCCTCCTCTGACCTCCTCTGCTTCTTCCAAACTCTCTGTTTCTGCAACAAACAGGAGGTGAGGGCCACAGGGTGACACCCAGTCCCCGTGGACTCCTCTCCATCTGGGAAAACTCCCAGCCAGGCTCTCCATGTGGCTCGAACCTGCCTGTCATCTTCCCTTTTTTCCTCTTCTGTCTGGAGAGCTTGCGTTTGCTCTGCCTGCTCAGGGATCTGAGCTGACACAATCTCTTCTTCTGATTAGACTAGCTTAGACTAGCTTGTGAAGAAAACCTCTCATAGCCTCCTGGCCGTGGCTGACTCCATGTTATACCAATCAGATTGACAGCAGCCTACTACTTGCTGTGGGGACAGGTTAGCGTAACCTATTGCTCAGTGGGTCCTTGTGGGCTTTGCCCTCTCTGCTCCCCTTACTAAGTGCAATGCCCTTCTCATGGAAGGCCCGGAGATGTTCCTTTTCTGGGGTTATGCAAATCCTGCCACCTTGGGCACTGGATATTCCAGCTGGGCTGGCCCCCTACAGTGGCACTTGGCTACCTCCTAAAAAAATCTCAAAACCCCTACGACTCACAGCCCTCCAGCCAAACTGACTTTCTTCTTTAACACAGTTGGCACTCCATCTACTAATTTTCTTTTGCAACATGGCTTGGACTCTGCAAAACTTAGATAATGACTCAATTTGACCTGTAAATTCTCCGTGATCTAGATAGCTTCTGTCTCTGCACTGGTAAACGGTGAGGGTCAGGCCTTCTTTTTCCTCCAATCTCGTCCTCTGTCAATCTTGCTCACCTTCTCGAGTTCTTTTAGCATACAGCAAACCTTCAGACTCCTTACCTTGCTCTTTCTCTAGCCAATCTATCTTCCACGTGTTCAACCCAGAAGAATCCACCTCTCTTACTCAGCCTCCCCCATGTGTTGAACCCTAACCACTTGCTCGCTCTACCAGCGCAGCCACCTCAAAGACAAAGTCTGTCTGGCTCTCTCCTCCTTCCATCAGCAGCCACAAGCCATGCCCTTCTCCCAGACATCTCTTGAAATTGCTCTTTTTTAAACCAGCTACTCCCTGCAGTTTCTGGAAAGGCTGGTGTAACCATGTTTTCTCTGTCGATTCCACCACCCTCCACCTCTTAGCCAATCAATGACCTTAAAATCTGCTTTTTTACTTGCCAAGCTTGTTCTGTAATCTGATTTAACAGACCTCATCAAAAGCAATGGATATTCACCATGTTCTAGATCCTCTAGAGTTATTTTTACAGAGTTAAAATTTTTGATTTGAAATAAATGTTTTCTAAATGTAAACCTAAATAATCTTAGCCTCATTCTATGAACGTTTATGCATGATTAAATATAACTCTTAAAGTATTGTTTGGCAGCCTCTAAAAATGCAACTTTTCTATCAACAGATGAACTGATATAAAATTGAAATCTAATCTACTGTTAATTTGTTCCAAGATACCTAACTGATGTCGCTATAAATTTTCTAGCTAGCTCCGGTGGACTCCAGCTCTAACCCTGTTAAATTGTTTCACGGCAACTCTTGTCAATAAATCTTTATATTGATGTAATTTCTGATGTAGAGACAGAGACAATTCTCTGTCTCTAAGTTATTATTGCTTAGAAACAGCAAAAGTCACATACTTGTTTTAGAAGTATTTGGGTGATCACTTTATATCAAAAATTAAATCTAATCTGCATTGTATCATGTAAAGCGACCCTATTTCCACCTGATGTTTTAAACCGTCTTGGCATCCTTAACAGGCATTCAGAAACCCAAAACTTAAAAATTTTAGGAATTTTGTATTTCCAGTGAGGCCTCCTGGAAATGTCAAAGAATTAATTTATCTCTTGTTTTGTAGAAAGAACAACTGATTTGATTATTTGGATTGCATTAAAAGTACTGTTAAGATGCAGAGCAGTGAAAAACTTGGCTATAACGTCACAGTATTACTAATACAGATGTCCAATGGTTAGACAATTCAAATGACCTTTTTTGGATTGTTATTAGTCTTAACTCTTGTCTTTTTTTTTTTAAGATTTATTTTATTGGAAAGGCGGATATACAGAGAGGAGAGATAGAAAGGAAGATCTTCCATCCGATGACTCACTCCCCAACGGCAGGTGCTGTGCCGATCCGAAGCCAGGAGCCTCTTCCAGGTCTCCCACGCGGGTGCAGGGTCCCAAAGCCTTGGGCCGTCCTCGACTGCTTTCCCAGGCCACAAGCAGGGAGCTGGATGGGAAGCAGGGCTGTGGGGATTAGAACCGGCGCCAGTATGGGATCCCAGGCGTGCAAGGCGAGGACCTTAACCACTGCACCACCGCGACAGACCCTTAACTCTTATCTTAATTCAAACGAGCTGAGAGGCCTACAAGTACAGGTTTCTATAAAATCCTACAAGAGCTTGCTAGAGTATTGTGTGGAATAAGCAGGTGCCTCTTCTTATTGGTTAATTTTTGATTCCAGTCACGACCGTTTGAAATATTTCTCATGATCCAATCTTATATTCTTCTCTACCTATATTTGCAAACCATCTGGAAAAACATGGCAAACTCAGGTGACTAAGAACAGAAAGGAATTCTAATTAATTGATGGTAATTTTTAAAGCATCTAAAGATTCTACACTATTGCTAAAACTGATGTGTTGTTCTGTCATGAACTAAAATTGCTAAATCAATAGGAAAACCTCTTTGGACATATGACTTAGACCTCTGACAAGTTGTTTGTACACAGTTTAAGTCACTAACGTGTTCAAGTTTGTTGTACTAAAGTTCAATAATCAAATAAGTTGTGTTGTATTCTCATTGCTCTCTCTAATGTACAATTTTTATACTTTGGCAAAAATCATAAATATTTTGGCTTGTTAGGTAGTTTAAACTGGTAGCTGTAAGCATATGCTTTTGTTTACTTCACAGCAGGCCTCGGACCTCTGGGCAAATGTTTTCTAATACTGTTGCTTGATACTTCTTACTTGGTGTTGCTGCTTCAAGTGAGCAATCTGGTGGCCCATTTCTCCTCTCCTCTCTCTCTTTGGAACTGATCCTACTCTAGTGCATGTTCAGGATGTACAGTTTGATCTCCAGACCTTTAAAAAGGGATGGCTAACTTACAAAGCCAAGGAGCCTGATGATCTCTGCATGGGCATGACCTTATATCTCACGGTACAAACCGTCAGGGTGTGCCCGCGACTGCAGGTCTCCAGCTCAGTCCATCGACGATCAGGGGACAGAACTGAGCAGCCTGACATCCCAAAGGCTGCCTCTGCGGTCCACTTTACCTAAGGCCTGCAGGGAGAGGAATGAGCTGGGCAGCAGGAGGCCCATTAACGTGGCTTTCTACAGGGATCTATCTGCTCTCAAGCAGCCCCAGCATGGCTGCTCCACCCTCAGATAACACGTACCTGCAATGTGGGAAGCCAGGAAACAGGGAAAACAGCTGAAGGTCAAAGGACTCCTGCATCAGAACTATGGTAGGCCACAAGCAAAACATCCCTTCATTCTGCTGTTTCCACAGCAAGCATCACTATAGAGAGGAAGACCTAGGCTCAACATCACAGATAGAGCTGTATATTTCCATAGAGACATCACCTGTTCTATACTAGCCTCCTGTCTGTCCAACCAGGTAATGGGCGTCTACAGAATGTCTCCTCTGAAAAGTTTTATACCCCCCTTCTGATGTCTCCTTCAGTACCCCACGTGAAGAGATAGATAGGCCTGGGCCTCACATACCCCTGGCCAGGCCTTACCTCCTATCTAATTACCAACCCCTGCTGTCAACTTCTTCTTGCCTCTCAATGGGAGAACTTCTGGATTTAGAAAGCAGTAGAACTTTTCTTTGTCCTCTAATGACTCTGTCCTTTGAGACCTCACATATTTAATTT
Source organism: Ochotona curzoniae (assembly GCF_017591425.1). NCBI lineage: Eukaryota > Metazoa > Chordata > Mammalia > Lagomorpha > Ochotonidae > Ochotona > Ochotona curzoniae. Next base: position 2,895,223 of record NW_024465405.1, on the reverse strand, counting down.
TGTTAGAACTATCTCCTCCAGATTTGAGTTGTAAGTGCCCACGCATAGAAAACCTCAGACACAGTTCCTGCGAGCTTGCACTGTGGTCCACTCAAGGCCACCTTCTGCTGGATCCCTGGCTTGACCACAGACTTGTACTTTGACCTCACTCAGTTTAAAAAGAGGCAGAACAGTCACCCTAGCCCCTGATAGCAGCCAGAGTTCCCATAAGCAAGAGGAGTGAATGTCGGAGCCCATGACTAGAAGCAGGTTAGACTAACTCCATCCCACAGCTCCTTCTTGGCATGTGCATTGCGAACAAATCAGCAGCACTTTTTCTTTGCCACAACCAAGCATATTATTCTTGGTTATTTTCACACCCTGTTTGCTTCACAAGGCCTCACTAATCAATCTTTCAGCCAACTCTTCCCCAGGCCAAAACAGACTTCTGTTCACTGATGTTCTGGTCTGACCTTCCCCACAACACCCACTTTCTAGCTCCACACAGTACCCATCAGTACCATCAAGAAAAAAGCTGGAGTACAAGGTTGGGCAGAGAAGCAGCGACTGCACCAGGCTGTTGAAGTCAAGCTGCACTCCCATCCACGAATATCTGGAATACCGAATCATCCTAACTTTGTTTTTGTGCAGGTCAGGTGCAAACTAGCGAGCTCCTGCCTCCTTCCATCCCCCACACGTAAGAATTATAAAACCCAGTGCTGTTTACCCTGGGCAGCCATTTCCCTCACGCTGACAGCCCATCGTGTGGAAGTGGTCCAGGCCATCTCCTGCAAGGGAAAAGTTGCAGATCTCTCTCCTCTGATTAATAAAGCTGCCTCAACTAAAACTTTCCATCAATTACCTCTACATTTAACACGAGCCAGACAAAACTAAGGCTCCCTGTCAGATCTTACAGAAAAAGGGGATTTTCTGTCTCTATTAAAAAAAGATAAAACTGGGTAACTTCTGCAGCAATTAGCACTTCAATCAAATATCCGAGGAGACCCTGGGAAGTAACTCCGCAGCGTGAAACTTTTGTCCAAGTGGAGGATTCCTCTTTTGCATAGATCCTCTGAGCAAGGTTTATACTGCAACCCAAGCTCAGGCTCTTTGTCTGCAGTTGGAAACGTGGCTCCCAAGCCCTTCAGAGACTGACAGAAGCTCCAGAGAGAAGAAAGTCCCAAATCTTCCTGTCCGAGGAAGTCACAGGGTCACGCAGACAGTGGACTGGAAGAGTCATTCATGATGTTTTGCCTTCTCAGGGAAGACTGTGTGCTATGAGGGGCGTTTCCACCCAGGCGATCTTCTTTATCTTTATAATTCATTGATATGTGGCCTTTCCCCGACAGATCTTATTTGATAAAGCCCTGATATCCATTGGTTAGAGGCTACACTCTCTTTTGTGATCTAAAATATTCATGAAAACTAAAAGCAAAGACAAGAAAGTTCAGTTGTCTGGTTAACAGGCTCTGCAGGATGGGATTGTTGTTCGGTGTAAATTGTTCAGCATTCTGCAGGTAGAACACGGATTTGGTCGTTTGTCAATATTGCAATAATCAAACATGTGGTTTAAAGACTAACATTTGCAAATTGCTGATATGCTGAAGTTTGTCTGATGACCTTTTGGCAAAGACACATAGCTCTAACACCTGTTGACACTGTTGCCCTACAGAGCCATGGCACATTGACCCTGTGCATAAGCGAAAGGCATCGTGGGTCTCAGGCACAGTCGGAGTATAACCCAAAACTTGAGTTGAGAAATAAAAAGATAAAGAAAAATGAGTATAGCTTACCACACAGATGCACTACATGGAGACTACTAAGATAAAAATACTTCTAGAAGAAATGTTCAAATAACAACAACTTCAGCCACTGCTGTCATGGTAGGTGCCTGTGGTTTGCACAGAGAAGCTCAGAGTTCGTTTTGGGTCAAATGCAATAATTTCAGCAGCTTTCCCAGACGACTCATACTCACAAACCCAAGAATGCAACCGTTAACATCTGCCTACTCACCTTTCTAACAGAAGATACAGCAGCTCATGGACCTGGATGTGTGTATTGGCCAGAAATAACCCAACCAGCGGCCTGCTTGGAGGGTGGGCTGCTAACAAGCCTCATGATTTAATAACCGCATCTTTCTGATGGTCTCACAGGAAGTCTTGACAGCTTATTGGGCATACTCAGGAAGCAGTCATTAGAATATTTAATATTCTTAAAATACACTTTTAAAAAGATATATTTTGTTTTATTTGAAAGGTAGAAAAACAGAGAGGAGGCGAGACAGAGTGATCCTCTACCTGCTGGTTCACTCCCCAAGAGGCTGCAACAACCAGAGCTGAGCTGATCTGAAGCTGGGAGCCAAGAGCTTCTTCCAGGTCTCCCATGTGGGTGCAGGGGCCCAAGCACTTTGGCCATTGCGTGCTGCTTTTGCAGGTCACAAGCAGAGACCTGGATTGGAAGTGGACCAGCCTTGTAGAGGGACCAGTGACCAACTGGGGATGCCAGCACCACAGGGTGGAAGATTAGCCTGTTGAGCCACTGTGCCAGCCTTTTATTCTCTTGATCTTGCTGTTTTCTATACTTTATAGCCAGTAATTCTGAGATGGTGAATGGCGGACTGCAGAAGTAATTTTCTCAAACGACATGTTGCCCTCACTTTCTCCCACCTCGGGTGAGCACCTGCTCTACAACCCACAACTGAGAGGCACAGCTGCACCAGGCAGCGTCGGCGGTGAAGGCTACGTCCCCGCTAGTGCCAGGGGAAGGGGGAAGTGGCTGCACTGTCACTCACTGAGACAAAACCACAGAAAGACTGGGAGGAGAAGATGAGTGATGCATCCAGAACATGACTGTGGCTCCAGGAAACACCGTTTGAGGGCACAGCTCCCATCTTACTCCTGCTCCCTGTGGGGGTGAGGGCTGGAGGAGGTGGGTCCAGGGGAGCTCAGGTGACGGAGATGCAGCAGAGGTCAAATGGTGACTGTGAGTGGGAAGGGGGAACGTGGAGACCCTGTCTGGAGTTGCCCAGCTTGTTCATTGGTGCTGCTGGAGCTGGTGCCCACCTCACCCCTCTGACCAAGGTCAACACCCCTCCAGGCCTCTGCCGTTCACACACATGCACTGCCTGCTGGAGGCCTATGAGAAGCCCACCACTGGCCACAGAGCCAGGCCCCTGGCAGGGCTGGTCTTCACCTGGACAGTTGTGAGGGACATGGAAGCCGGCTGCTCACAGGACTCTTGGAAAGCAGTGGCAAGTCTCCATTGCCAAAGCTGAGCCAGGCCAAATGTGGGGACAGAAATTATTTTGTTCCAAAAATGTTGAAATTAATGCATAGCTGTTTATTTTTTTACGATACTTATTTCCCATGAATGCTTTTGAGTGCCCCACATGTATGGCTGCAGTGTCTAATCAGGTAAAAGCACCTATTGAAAGGTTTGACTCCTAGGCTACCCTACGAGTTCTTCCCGTATGTGAAAGCAATAAAACTTGAACAAGTTTTTCTTCAAACTTAGTAACTGGCCTGGGAAGTAAACACTTGGTGTTTTGTTAAGGCGGTTCTCATGATGTTCGCTGTCTTCACAATGCGTTAGAGCACTGAGGAAAAGTGAAGCTCAAACTGGCTGAAGTGGTTTCCTGTGTCTATTTTCATTCAGTGTCGTTGAATTATTGATCTGTTTAAATGTCCATCTATTACTTCCTAATCACCGGCATATCCTCTCATCAACTACTTGAGACCATTGTTGACGCAGATAACAGGCTTCCTCAAGATCCGGATTATAAAATTACCATTTAGACCTATAATCTCATTAGGGACTTTACAGCTGAGTGCCTGAGGAACCTCAAAAGTTGCGACCCTTATTTTACAGAGAGATTGGAACTAATGTGGCTCCCATTTGGGATGTTGGATCGTATTGGAAATGTCAAATAACAAAATAACTCAATCTTCCTCAAGCTTTGTTGGCATGGATACAGTATTGACGTAAATGGTGTCAGGACTGTCTGACATTCATGTCTGATGATCCTGGCATGAAGGATTTGTCATCCTTTTCTGTCTTAAAACTCCACATACATGGAAAATAACCGAGCTTCCTAGCCAATTGCAGAGTTTCCTAAATTTGAATCCAGCTTCTTGCTAATGCCTGGGAAAGCTGCTGGCACAGCCCAAGGGCTTTGGCCTCCCAGCCACAGGGGAGACCCAGGTAGACATCCTGACTCATGGCTTTGGCCTTCGCCGGTCATGTCAGGTACTTGGAGAGTGGATCATTAGAAATGAGCTCTCTCTCTTTCTCTCTCCTCTCTCTTTCTCTCTCTCAATTCCTGCCCATCTCCGTGCCTCTGTCTGTTCCTCTTTGCCTTTTAAAAAATCAATGAAACTTTAAAGAGAACAACCTAAACCCCAAAATAGCAGGAAATAATAAACATCAGAATGGAAACAAACGGCATCTGACTTAAAAGGAAATAAAAAGCAAACAGAGGAGCAACAAAATAAGCTAGTTTTTTGAAAATGGTAAACATAATAGATAAACACAAACTCAGCCTGTTCACTCCTTGTCGTTGGACGTCCTATTCCCCAGACTGAGAAATCCACTTCTACTGTGTACACAGCTCCAGCCTCAGGCATTTGCTAGAGTAGCATGAAAAGCTAAGACCCAGGCAGGCACAGATTCGTGATAAACAAGCCAGGGCCCGGGAGCTTCCTACCAAGGCTGCAGTGAGTCCAGAGAAACCCCGAGGAAAGGCCCCATAGTGGATTCAGTCCTGCTTCTTCCAAGCTCATGTTCTCTCCCACCATCAGACGTGCGGTCAGGGCCACTGGGCCTTTGCATGTGTAGTGGGCTCAGATGAGGGCCACTGGGGGAGGGAGGGACTAGTGAGTGACAGCAAGAGAAGAGCACACAGGCTGACCGCAGAGCAGAGGCCACGGGCACACAGAGGCACCGCTGACCACAGAGCAGGGACCACGGGCACACAGAGGCACCGCTGACCGCAGAGCAGGGACCACGGGCACACAGAGGCACCACTGACCACAGAGCAGAGGTCATGGGCACACAGAGGCACCGCTGACCACAGAGCAGAGGTCATGGGCACACAGAGGCACCGCTGACCGCAGAGCAGGGACCACGGGCACACAGAGGCACCGCTGACCGCAGAGCAGAGGCCACGGGCACACAGAGGCACCGCTGACCACAGAGCAGGGACCACGGGCACACAGAGGCACCATTGGCACACAGAGGCACAGCCTGGAGTTTCTGCTATCATAGTGGAGGCCCCCCAGGGAGAGGGGGGCAGTAGCTGCTGGAAGAACCCAGGGGACTCCTGTGCCAGGGTCTGTAGAGCGAACAGGACTCTGTCACATCTTGATCTCAGGCTTGTGGCTTCCAGAACTGTGAGAGAACTCAGAAGTCTGCTTTTTGAGGCCACTCACTGTGTGTTACTATGATATGGCAGCCAGGGAGCTGCTGTACCTGTCATGAAGTGTACTGGCCACAAGACCGCAGCAGCAAATGCTGTTCCTGCAGAGGCAAACTCAGCATCCCAGTTAATCACTGGAGTATACAGGGAAAACCAAATAGTGCTTTAATGTGGTCAAACACGTTGATAATCTCACTTAAAAGATTAAAAACAGGATTTAGAAGTGATGATGTGAAGGACAGCTGAAGGCCAGTGACCACCTCCCCCATGTCCCTGCTGGGCGCCACCCCCCTCTGAAGGGTGGAGAGGAGCTCCAGGGCTCCAGGGCCTCTCCTCACCCTAGCACAGGCAGGTTCTTTCTGCTTCAGGCAGCAAACCCAGGTTCAGACAGCACACTCAGTGGCTCATGCCACTTCTGCAAGCAGACTGGCTTCAAGATTTGGCCCTTTTCCCTCAGTTACTCAGAACTGATTCCTAGTCAATCACTCAACAGTCACAGTGATGGCCTCAAAAACAGCTCTTACCTGCCCGCTTGCCCTGCCTGCCCAGGCCCTGCTGGGACCTGGGGTGGCCTTGTACCCATTCCATTGGACATACAAGATGACTTCCACACATTTGTAAGACTGGCCAGCATTTCGTTTAGCAGTTAAGGCATCTACATCCCATATCAGAGGATTACATTCCTGGGCTCTGGCTCTGTGTCAGAGCCAGACACAGGAGGCAGCAGGCGATGGGTCCAATTGTCAGGTGCCTGCTATTCACATGAGGGACTTTGAATTTCTGGCTCCTGGATTTGGCGATGCAGATGCTTCGGGAATTTGAGGAGTGAACTAGCATGATGAGTGATCTTTTTATTTCAAAGGAAAAAAAAAATCTTAAAGATCATAAAAACTAGGCAGTACCTGTTCATTCAACTTTCCCATTTTGTTTTCTGGGGGTATCCTGCCTTCCTTGGCCTGTTAATTCTGTGTTGGTACCAGTACAAGTTTCTCGGTGTTTGTGTATTGAAGCAGCAGGAGATATTCCATGAGCCAGTTCCCTGTAGAACTTCCTCCACCTTCTGCCATCTAGCACTGACTCACACTTCCTGTAGAAAAGGCAGCTCATTGTGGGGATGGGAGCTAGTTTAAGGTGGAGCAATACTCATGGGAGATTTCTGTTTGAAAGCACAGGAAAATTCATTCTCTTGCCCTCACACACAGATGTAGCTGGTGTGCTGCTGTGAGCTTCACCTTTAGCACCATGTCTCCCTTCTTCAGCTGAGTTCTCCAGGACCAGCATTACAGCGTGGTAGATAAAGCTGCCGCCTGCAACACCACATCCAATACGGGTGCCAATTCAAGTCCCTGCTGCTTCAGTTCCAATCCAGCTCCAAGCTAATGGTCTGAGAAAAACAGTAGAAGACGACCCAAGCATTTAGCCCCCTGCCACCCACATGGGAGACTCAGAGGAAATTCCTGGCTGCTGCTGCAAATTTCAGTCTGGCTATTGTAGCCATCTGGGGAGTGAACCAGCAGATGGAATATCTCTCGCTTTCTCGCCTTCTCTGTAAATATGCCTTTCAAATAAATACCTCTTTAAAACAAGAGAATGAGTTCTCCATTTTATAGCAACCGTGACTTAACCATTCTTTCACCCAAGTTGCCCTATCAGTTTGGTGATGTCTGTCCTTGCTTCAGTTTTAGCAGAATTCCTATTCCTCCTAGAGAGGCTCTAGATACTGTTCAGACATGTTACACAAAGTTAATATGAGTTGATTTTGGCCCAAGAAATTTCTTGAGTCCATGCATTTCTTTGTAACACACACACACATTTTACGGATCTTTCCAAACCACTCAGAAACACCTGTGACGTCTGGGGGGGGGGGACGGTGTTATCTCTCTCGTTCCCTTCTTTTTTTATCTTTTATTTATTATTATTATTATTATTTTATTATACAGTTTTTTAAAAAGATTTATTTTATTTTTATTGGAAAGGCGGATATACAAAGAGGAGAGACAGAGAGGAAGATCTTCCGTCCGATGATTCACTCCCCAAGTGAGCGCAACGGCCGATACTATGCCGATCCGAAGCCAGGAGCCTCTTCCGGGTCCCGTCCACGACTGCTTTGCCGGGCCACAGGCAGGGAGCTGGATGTTCCCTTCGTTTCTAAGCACGGTTTTGTGGAGATGATAAAGCAGACATTGCTCTGTGTTCTTGACCTTAGCGCTGCTGCTGGACAAGGCAAGGGCTTGTGTGCCGCGGGCTTTCAAAGCTCTGCTTTAACTCATTTCAAGTTAGAAATTGGTGTTGGACTTTGTGACCGCCCGTTGTGTCTGTCGAGATGTCTCTTAGCTTTTGCTTTACAATACTCTTAATATAGCATGCCACAATAACAGCGTTTCCTTCTTTCACACATCCTGCATTTCTGGAATAAACCTGCATCATTCTAAGAAGAACACAGGGCTCTGTCGGAGTTGCCGGATTGTGTTCAGTATTATTACTGTGCCTGGGTTCGTCAGTTACACTGTTCTACTTTTTTCCTTCTTTTGTTCTCTTCCCTCAAGTCCATTTTGGTAAAATGAATACACACTGGATTTTCCAAATTGGCTTAGAGACGTTCTCTCTGTAGTTCCTTAAGCAGTTATTTCAGATGTTTGGTCTTTGAAGGGAAAATGGATCATAAACTTCTCCAGGCCTCCTGTCTTGTTCAGCAGGATTCTTTACTCCCCGAGCCATTGTCTTCATTAGTGTGAGTTAAGCAAGAATTCTTGCCACGTTGCAGTTCAGGCTTGTTGATTTGAAGAGACGCAAGCAGATCTGCGTCTAAAGCTCAGGTCGCCTGCCAGTGCCCTGAAAGGTTGTCCCCATTCTCGGTGGGAAGGTGTGCTTCAAATCAATTTCCACCCAAGGCAGAGGACAAGGGCTTCCCTCTCCAGCTGGCAGGTGGGCCCAGCAAGCCAACAGGTGCATCTCCAGAAACTCCCGTGAAGGTGATCTGCATCTCCCCTAGAGCCTGACCCCGCCACACACCTGCAGGTTCTTGCCCTGTCCTTGGCAGGTGTCCCCAGGAGATGTTCCACCCTACGCCAGGAGCCTGCTGCTCCAGGAGCGGGTGGGACACCGGGCAGGGAAATCTACCTCTTGCTGTTTTATATCTTAGTAAGCTTTAAAACTTTTCATCTGGGCCAGCAGGTTGGCTCAGTTGCTAAATCCTCACCTTGCACTAGCCAGTATCTCATATGTGTACTGGTTTCTGTCCCGGATGCTCCACTTCCCATCCAGCTCACTGACTGTGTCCTGGGAAAGCAGTAGTGGGGGGCCCAAAGCCTTGGACCCTGCACCCCACGAGGGAGATCTGAAGGAGGCCCCTGGCTTCTGACTTTGGATCAGCTCAGCTCTGGCCATTGCAGGTGCTCGAGGAATGAAGCAGCAGATGGACGATGACCGTTTTTCTCTGTTTCTCCTTGTCTCTGTAAACCTGACTTTCCAATAAAAATAAATAAATCTTTAAAATAATTTAGAAATTTTGTTTTTCATTCTAATTTCTGTTTGGACACTGTGGAACACCTCCCCATCCTCCGTTTTGCTTGTATCCTTCCAGAAACGCTTTGGCTCTTGCCAAGTTTTTAGGCTTGGTGACATAAAGCTGCAGTGAGTGACCGTGTGACTCCCAGAGCTCCGCTGCTTTTCGCCCCATTCCTGCTCCTCCTCCCGAGTTTGCTTTCTTACGCTCTAAGGATGATGTTCTGCTGCGCGAATGGCTCTGGTCTTGTTGCTCATCCTTTGTTTATAACTCCTTCACTGTATTTATATCTGCTTTTGTATTTATTCTCTTTGTATTCCTTTGTTGGACTTGAGTGGTTTTTCTTCCCTGACTTAAATTAACTCATTTGTTTAAAATGTTGTTTTAGATAAGTGCGTTAAGGCTATAATTTAACCCCCAAGAATTAATTCGGCTCCGGTCTTCTAGCTTTGAAAATGGCAGCATTTTTCATGCCACTGAGTTTTTTCTTTTAATGCTCCAGTCTTCATTGTGAACTTCTCCTCTGATGGTGAGTTATTAATAAACAGGTCTTGAAACATCTCCACATCCGGAGAGGATAGAGTGCTTTCTGCCCTGTCATCTCTTGTTGTTGACTGTCAGCTTACTTACAAGGTGCTCGGTGCTTTGCAGACACAATCCCTACATAGCCACTCGTCTGAAATGTGCTGAGACTGATGGGATTATAACTCATTATAAAGGACTATACTATACTATTGTAATAATATGGGGAAATTCAGTCGGGAGGTGGGAATTTGGGGAGGAGGAATCCCAGACTTAACGGAATTATACCATAAAATTCAAAACTTAAAAATAAAAATTAAATAAAAAAAGAACAGGCCAGCTAAGCCCTTATTAATATTATACTAGCTTAGATGAGAATCTTTAATTCTATAAGATGATACATTTAATATTATGAATATATAAAGTTATAAAATTATAATTTTATTATTTAATTATTTATATTTATGGGGTATACTATGATAATTCAAGATATGTGCTCAATGCATGCAGATAAAATCAGGTTGGTTAGCATTTCCATTTCCCTAAACATAAAAAAATTTGATTAACATTTTATAGTTACGTATATTTACATATAATTACATATATGACATTTTAATAAATGAATACAAAGCAGGGTTAAAAAAAAGAAAGGGTTTTTTTTAAGACTTATTTATTTTTATTGAAAATTCAGATATGCAGAGGGGAAGAGAAACAGAGAGGAAGATCTTCCATCTGCTGATTCACTCCCTAAGTAGCCGCAATAGCTGGAGCTGTACTTATCTGAAGCTAGGAGCCTGGAGACTTTTACAGGTCTCCCACACAGGTGCAGGATCCCAAGGCCCTGGGCCATATTTGACTGCTTTCCCAGGCCACAAGCAGGGAGCTGGATGGGAAGTGGAACTGCTGGGATTAGAACCGGCGCCCATATGGGATCCTGGCTAGTGCAAGGCGAGGACTTTAGCCACTAGACCATGGCGCCAGGCCCCTTCTTCATTTCTTTTAATGTTTTTCATGCCACAGTCTATATTATCTGATATAAGAATGGCTATGTCAGCTCGTTTTCTTTTCCAATAGTCTGGAATATCTTCTTCCATCCTTTCACTTCTAGTTTCCACTTATCTTTGTCGGTGAGATGCCTCTTGCATGCATCAGATAAATGGGTTTTGTTTTTTGATCCAGTCTGCTAATCTATGCTGTTTGATTGATGAGTTTAAGCCATTACATTCAGGGTTAATATGGGTAGGTGGCGGTTTGGTCCTGTCATTTTAGCAATGGGTTATTCATTGCTTGACTTAGTGATCTGTTGTCATGTTACCTGGATGTTCTCTGCAGTTGCCTTTGGTTTTGGTAGGTGTTATTCCTTTTCTCTGCCAAGAGAACATCTTTAAGCATCACTTGTAAGGCAGGGTTGGAAGAGGCGAATTCCTTGAGCTTTTCTTTACTATGGAGGAATTTTATTTCATTTTCAAAGACAAAGGAAAGTTTTGCTGGGTATGTTATTTTGGGCTGACATTTTTTTTTTCTTTTAGAGTCTGGAATATATCGCTCCATTCTCTTCTGGCCTGTAGAGTGTCCTCTGAGAGGTCAGCTGTGATTCTGACTGTTTTGTTTTTTTTTTTTCATGTACATATATAAGGATCTTTTCCTTACGTTTGATTGAAGAGAACTTGATTATCATGCATTGTGGTGAAGATCACTTTTGGTCAATCCTAATGCGAGTTCTGTGCCCATCTTGCATGTTGTTTCCCAATTCTGTCTTCATATTATGGAAATTTTCACTCATTATTTCATTGAATGCATCTTTAAACCCATCTTCTCTTTCTGCGCCTTCTGGAATTCCCATAAATTTTACATTTGGCCTTTTAATAATGTCTCTTAATTCTTGAATACATTTTTTTGCTTGACCCAACTCTGCTTCCAGCCTCTTGATTGTTTCCCCTTTGTGGCAAGAAATATCTTCCAGTTCTGAAATTCTTTCTTCTGCTTCAGTCTTTCTATTATTAAGCATTTCTACTGAATTTTTAATTAGTCCCATTGTGTTCTTAATGTCTAACATATAAGCTTTCATTTGATTCATTGCTGCTATTTCCTGTACAATACATTCCTTAAACTCCTTGAATTCCTGTATGCGATTCTTGTTCTTGGTAATAACTTTTACAATAAGTTTTCTAAATTCTTTATCCCCCATTTGCTCAATGTATTCCTCAGTGAACTCTGAGGCTGGCAAAGGCTTTTGCTCCTTTGCAGGACAGACATTAGTAATACTCATTGTGCCTCTGTCTCTTCTTTTGCTCTTGGTCGTTGCTCTCCCAGTTAGCAGATTCTTCTCCTTTGGGCAGGTTCCTATGCTGTGTTACCGACAGGTTCACAGGTCAGTTTTACTGATTGCATTTGTTACCCGGTTTGCAATCACTTGTGCCACTCCCTCTAGTCAGTTTCCATCCTGGGCTGTTGTGCTAGGTTTCCACCTTGGTCTCTTAGTCCCCAGCTCTTGCTCACTACTCTTCATCCCCTGTGATCACACATACCCTTTCTCCCACTCCTTGCTACAGTAACAGTACCCTAACTTGCCGAGTGCTGGTCTTGCTGGAATCTGCAGAGTTCAGGTCTGAGGGCCGCCTGACCTATTTTGGTTGGAACCTGCACGATCCCAAGTTGGTCCTGTTTTCCCTGTGAGACCAGTGCAATGTGCTGAGCTGAAACTGAGTTAGCTCGTGGCTTAGCACACGCACAGCTCTCTGCTGTCCCTCTGGTCCTACAGCTTTTGCCACAATACATCATCCTGTCATTTTATAAACAGTGTTGCAAAGATTTGTAAGCATCTTCCGTAATAATATCTGTTTTAAACTGAAGAATCTAAGTGTTTTCTGCATTTGTGATTTCTGCCTTGCATGCTTGGCTGGGGGCTGTGCGAACTCCAGGCCTGACAGTTTATGTGACACCCATGACACCCGGCAGGACACGTGGGCAGGACACGTGGGCAGGTCACGTGGGCAGACCACTCCTCAGGAAGGAGCTCCCTGGTGTTAAATAAGACTTGCTCACTGCCCTGTAGCCCACCTGTTTGTACTTTTTGAAAGTTGCTTGCTTCGAATCCACCAATAGAAGCCTGTCGCGCCCACGTGTCTTATCATCCAGCAATAAGAGGCAGACGCGAGTGAAGCCTTCTGCGGTAAACTTTATTGCGCGCACCAAGATGAGGAAGAGGAAGGGGCACCGACCCCGGCAGGCTGTCTGCTCTTATGTGCTGACTGGCCCCGCCTCCGCCGATGATAGGTCGGCGTCATGATTACGCAGGGTCCTGGGCGACCGGATTCGTCAGTCCCAGTGTTCATGCGCCGGCCACGCCGCAGCTCACTGCGCATGCTAGGCGCCTGCGCAGTACCGCAAAAGCTACGTGACTCTCCACCAGGCACCAAGGTGTGGCTTCTCCGGCCGGCGCCATTTTGGGTACAGCATGTGGCCAGTTCATACAGATGCGCTGACAACAGAAGCCTGCCATCTTGCTCATTTTAAAAGTTAACAATTAAACTGACCAATCATGACTGTATAATTATATGGAATTAGCCTGAAATGTCTAAAAACCCTGAGCTGTTGAAGCTCGCTCTTCTTCTGCCTCTTTTGCTGCAGCTTTTCCTGCTTTGGCCTCCGTGGCGGCAGCTGCTACTGCTCCCCCGTCCTGCTGGGCTGGGAGCCCAGGTAAATCTGAATAAACCACCCTCATGCGTTTGCACTGACTTTAGACTCCTGATGATTTTCTGGGGATTGCAAAATCTGGGCACAACAACACTGGTTAGTTAATCCATTTTTACTTGTTAAAATTATGATGTATGTTATCTTACGTCTGCTGTATTTTTATTATTATTATTTGAAAGGCAGAATTACAGAGAGAGGGAGGGTTAAAGAGAAAGAGAAACTGCTCACACACGAGTTCATTCCCCACATGACTGCCGCAGCCGGAGGAGCGGGGCCAGGCTGAACCAGGAACCAGGAGCTTTTTCAGGGTCACAAACACTTGGGCCATCCTCTGCTTCTTTCCCAGGTGTGTTAGCACAGGGCTGGGCCATTAGTAGAGCAGCCAGACCGTTCACCAGCTCGCATACGGAATGCCAGCGTTGTAGGCAACGGTGTTACAGCACAACTCCAGTCCTGAAGTCTCCTCTTAGGGTGTGTTTCCTACTTTCACGCTTTCCTCTTCTTTTTTTTGTCCTTTGCTGAATTAGTGATGTTGCCTGCATCCACCTCTTTCTGATGTCTTTCGTCTCAGATGGTGATAAAGCTATAGATGATACATCCCTTGATATGGTGGTGAACATGAAAGCCTTAATATAACTATATTTTTTCCTGGCACACTCTGCAGTAATTGCTATTCTGTAGTCTCTTTTGAATTATGTAAAGAATTTTATCAGACTTCTACCCCCTGAAAAATCCCACATTTTACTACTTTCCCTAAGACCCTTTTAAGACACACACGAACACTCCTGTGATTCATACGGGGAAGAGAGCAGGTGTATGTCAGGCAGCAGGGAGGCTCCATGGACTCAAATGTGTCCATGACCTCAGTTAGTTCAACAGAAAGAGGCTTCACCGGCCTAAAATGAAGGGAGGGGTCTGCTTGCTGAGGTTGAGTAGCTTCTTGCATCACAGTGTGACCTAGGGACAAGGACTGAGTTTAACAGCCACGACAGCTCAAGCCAGAGATGTGAGCGATGGACCCCCAAGTCTGCTCATGCTGGCGGTACCCAACCCTCACACCCCCCCACAGGTCCTCACACCCTCCATGGGGTCCGAGGCCAGAGTGCCACTGGGGCTGAGCTCTCTGTAGAAGGTCTCTGTGAGAAGCTCATGCTTAAACAGCACAGGCTCATTCCAGTTCCCCATTTCATCTATCTATCTATCTATCTATCTATCTATCTATCTATCTATCTATCTATCATCTATCTATCTAATTTTCCATGGAAAGTCAGACCAGATTTACAGAGAGAAGGAGAAACAGAAATAAAGGTCTTCCATCCATTGGTTCACTCCCCAAATGGCTGCAATGGCCACAGCTGAGCCCATCTGGAGCCAGGAGCCTCCTCTGGGTCTCCCACATACGTGCAGGGTCCCAAGGCTTTGGGTCATCCTCCACTGTTTTCCCAGGCCACAGGCAGGGAGTTGAATAGAGAGTGGAGCATCAGGGACATGAACTCATATGGGATCCTGGGGCTTGGAGGTAGAGGATTAGCTAGTTGACCCAAAGTGCCGCCTCCTATGCCACTTTCTTCGGCCAGGAGCAACCACATAGTTTTTGGGAGTCTTCAGCCAGGAAGGTTGTCTCCTGTCCCCCTTTATTGGATGTGTACAATCAATGCTATCATCATTATGGCCTCCGGATGTGCACTGTATTCTTTGGCTTGCAAACCCCCACTGCTTGATGCACTTGCCTGATCAAGTTGCTCCCGCACTGGCTGCCAGGAGCCCTTCCAGCTGGCTCCTGTGTCTTACTCCTCATTGACAGCAGCTTTCCCTGTCTTGAACTCCCTGACCCGTCCTTTGCTGAAACCAGCTCTTTCCATCCATTGCTAGAATCTGTCGCTTCCTTTAGGTGCCTTGTTGGAGAGCAATACAGAGACCCGTGCCAGGGAGTTGGAGTGTCAGGTGACCTGATCTTGAGCTGAAGTGATCCGCAGGAATGACAGCCAATCGTCACTTCAGATTTCATTTTAGGGTCTAGAAGATGACTCTTTCTTCGTTAGCAGTCACATGAAACAGCCAGCTGGCAGGATCTAGGGGGCGTGAGACTTCCTTCTGGGGGTCAGTGGTCATCACATATTCATTTTGTGGTAAATAACCTCAGTGCACCTTGGTGAGAAGTATTTAAGTTCTGGGTATGGATTGTTTCAGAGCAACAGAAAACAGCCATTGGGTGTGCTAGCAGAGAGGTGAGCACTAGGCGGAGTGGGGCGCACAGGGACCACCAGAACCGGCACCCAGCTTCTCCCGGGCCCCTCCCCAGGGCCTAGCAGTGGAGGAAAAGCATGATGGGAAGACAGGGGCTATGGGCTGGTGTGGGTGTAGGGGATGCCTAGCTGTAGTGCCTGGACTCAACTCCCAGCTCTGCCTCCACCCTGCAACCTCCCACCCCCAATTCCAGCTTCCTGGTCATGAAGACCTTGGGAGGCAGCAGCTAAGGCTCCAGTACTGTGTTTTCTGCCGATCATGTGATGGGTGGGAGCTGGGCTGGACTTCCCAGCTCCCATCTAGTAAGGACGCTCAGCTGGCCTCCAACAGCAGGTGTCAAAGGTGGCATCCCACTGTCAGGTCGTGGGACTCATCTTCCTCAGGAGATGGAGGGAACTGGCTCGCCCCCACATCTCCCGGGGTGCTGAGCTGCAGTGTTTCTGGCTCAGGTGGACGGCAATACTCGTTCAGAACACCCTCCTGCCCTTCACTTACACTTCTGCGTAGTTCCACATGCCTGCTGACTGCCACAGAGCTCTGCCAGCAGCAACTGCTGCTCCTCCGAGTGGGCAGGGGTGGGTAAGCAGAGCTCAGCTGCTGGCATTTGCATAGATTTTCACAGAGTTTCCTTTGAAAGGCATTCATGGAAGCAAGGATGTGTGTATTTGTGGCTTCTGCTCAGGAGATTGCATGCCACCTGTCATCAAGAGACCCGTGGGTAGTGCAGGGCAGCCTTGTGCTGAGTGGAGCCAAGATTTCCTGCCCTTTGGGCTCGGAAGACACACTGCGTCTGGCTCCTCTATGGATCCTGGCTGGTTGACGTAAGACTCCCACTCGAGCAGCGCCTGTATCTGTGCTCCCACACACCTCAGTGATTCAGGGGGGTTTCCACCACAGAGAAACTGTTTGCAATGACACCTGCAGCTGAAAGGCCATCTATGTCTTCTTCCAGGTGTGGGAGTTACTGGAAGAGTGTAATCGTGTGTGTGGGAATCACACGGAGACACACAACAAAGGTGATGACCAGGAAATACACGCGAAAGCCAACTGGTGCTTTAGACTCACCCAATGAACCTGCCACAATAGCCAACTTTCCTCCAAACTGCCCCAGGCGGAAGTCATTGGGGAACTCCAGGAGGTACTGCCTGGTTCGGCTGTGAAGGCTGGGCACTGCACAAAGCCCACATGTCCAGGGAAGCAATCGAGGGTAAAATCCCAGTCAGACTTAATCACCCCATTGTGCTCCCTGATTCATGGCTGGGTCAACCAGAGGAAGCAGCATCTTCTGTGTGTTAACTTGCACTGTAGGTGGAACCATGTTTTAAAAAAATAATACAGACTCTCAAATGATACAGACCTCGGAGGGTTAGGTCTCACTGGGAACTTTGGGACAAATCAATGGGAAGTCAGCGGGGGGGCTGGGGGCAGAGTCCTACGCGGGGAAAGACAAATTGATCATGTGCTCAGTGACGTGCTTAGTGAGAAATTGGCTGCTTCACTTTTCTTGTTCTTACAGAAGGCAGCAGAGGGCGGGGACCTCCGTGATCAGAAGGACGGGATTCAGTCAGCAGTTATTCTCACACTTGAGTTAACTGTTAAGAGCCTAGTGGCTCAAGTGAAATTCCAGTCATTTCACAGCTCGTGGAGCAAATTGAAGAAGACAGGTAACTCGTTCTGACCTCATTTCAAGGGCTGCCAATGGGGCGTGGCCTCGCAGGAGCTGGTGGAGCTCTTTCTGCAGCTCGGATAATGACCCTGTGCGGTAGTGTCACACACTGCTTAGGCCACACGGAGAGCTGGGCTGTAGCTGGAGACCATGCTCAGCCACCTCTGTGACTGCCTTCTAGATTTCTCTGTCTAGAAGATGTGGCACAAATGTTGATAGCTACATCCCGTGTTGATGTTCACCAGCCAATTCTTGCTGATCAGGAAGCAACGGCACAGCGTGCAAAAGTCAGCCACTAACTGTCATATGATGCTCTAAAACACACAATCCTGTGGCCTTGGACCGTTGACCATCTGTGGACCCTTGCCTGCAGGCCCTGACCTTGGCCTCAGATTTTTGCTCACTTGCAGACCACTGCCCACAGGACTTGACCTTGTTCTCTGGCACCAGCAGTGATTCCAGGCACAATCGGTCCTGTTCTTCTTTAGGAAGTCATGCTGTTATTTTTTCACAAACTGCCTGTGGCAGAAAGAAACTAGGATTACACGAGGTCATAGGATGGAGACTGGGACAATAGTGGCTGCATAGGAACAGGAAGAAGATTAGGCCCGTGTACCTGCTGCATTGCCATGGGGATCCATGGAACCCCCACCAGCAGGAAGTCCTTCACCAACTATCACCAAGCCTGGAGTGACACATGCAATCCTGTTTTGAACGACTCCGTCTGTGGTGCTCTGTGATAGCAACAGAGCAAAGATTGAGCAGAAGAAAAGAGAGGAGAGAGAGGGCAAGGAAGGAAGGAGGGAGTGTGGGGTTCAGGGAGAGTCTGGACAGAGCATCTCTCCGCTCAGGGAGAGAGAGAGAGAGCTTTTCCTTTTACTGGTTCACTCCCCAAATGACCACAAGGGCCGGGGGAGCCAGGTTGGAAACGAGAAGCTTGGAACTCCAGTTAGGTCTCCCACGTGGTGACAGGGACTCAGACACGTGGGCTATTCTCCATTGTCCTCCCAGCTGCGTTACCGGGCAGTTGGCTTGAAAGTGGAGCAGCTGGGACCCAAACCTGCAGTCTTAAATGTTGCTGGTATCGCAGTGGCGGCTTAACCTGCTGTACTACCTGCTGGCCCCAAGCTCATGCTTCACAACAGGGCTTGTCTTCTCCGTCCGATGCTCTGTGAAGTGGTGGGGTTTGGCTAAGAGCCATGCTCCATCACTCTGACAACTGGTAGGAATCGTGGGAAGCTGATAAGAATGATTTGCAGTGCTGGCCAAAATGAAATTCTCCAATAGTGAAACACTTTCTAGAAAGTCACCAAAGCTGATGACAGCCCAATGCCCCTGATGAGTTAACCTACGAGGCGGTGAAGGGGAGTGGTGACTGCTTGGGGTTGCAGGAAGGCCTTCTGTCTGTTGGTGACCTTGAAAGACCTTGGAAAAGCAGGAGGTCTTGCGAGAGAGGAACACAGCCCCAGGTTCATGTGTAGAACCTTCCTTATCCTGTGACCTGCCAGGACATTTGGCACAGGCACCGCAATGGGCAGAGCATCGGGGTCAGCTGGCTGGGGAGTGAGCAAGGAAGCATTAGGCATGTGGGGTTCAGGGAAGAGGAGCAGAGGGCTCCTGGAGATGCCTGTCACGTCTGTCCTGGGCCCTACCCCAGAAAGGCTCCCTCACCCTTGTCTCTGGGCTCTCGTCCTGTTCAAAGCTCCTCCATGGATGCCGTCCAACATCATGACTATTCAGCCTTATGCGAGTTCCCAAAGTGGGAAGTGGGGAGATCAACAGGGTTTTTGCTCCAGCCTGGTCCTGCCTCTGTCCCTGCTCTCCGTCAGACCTCAGTAAAGGCTCGCCCTTTTCTCCTGCCTTGGTTTTGCTATCTGAAAAATGGGGATGGCCCCAGTTCTCCTGACCTGAGCACTGAGAAGGTAGGGAGAAGTCTTCTTCAGCAGCAGGTCCCTGACTCCCTACAAGCTGCTGACTCATGTTGAACACTCAGTGGACCCTTGGTTTCCAAATGCCTCCGAAGGCTGGGCCTGACAACATAAGCTGTAGACCCTGCACTGGACACCACTTGTCAGTGTGTCAGACCCAACCCAGGGCGCTGGGCACATCCAAGAAACAGTCACAGCGAAAAGTCACAGCAAACGTCAAAATTGCAACCTGGACAACTAGCACAGAAGTCCGATCAACCCAAAGGCATCAGGTTAGGAAGATAAAATTCCACCAAGGAGTTCCTCTGCTGTCTTTTAGCCCAACAGCACCTCTTCCAAAGGTAGTGTCACAGACAGAGAAGCTGAGGACATGCTTCAGTCATTCTGTGCTGGCGAAGGGTCCTGGGCCAGGTGCCTGGCTCCCATCAGAGTTCCAGCTCACGGAGCCCCTCTTGCTGCCTTCCCAGGGCTCTTGCATCTCCATCCTTCACCAGAGATGCAAGCATTGGTCCATCTCTAAGAACACTTACTCATCTGAAAGGCAGAATGGCAGAAACGGATAAGCTACAGAGAAAGGGATCATTTGTCTGCTGGCTCGCTCCCCAAGAGAGCTGCAGCAGCCCCAGCTGGGGCGGGCGAAGCTTCGAGCCAGAAATTCCATTTAAGTCTCCCAAGTGGGTGTCAGGCTCACGAGGACCTGAGCTGCTTTCCTCTGCTCTGTCAGGTGACTTCACATCACAGATGGTAGCTCCATCCACTATGCCATAATGTCAGCTTCACACCAGTCCGTTTATAAACAACAGCAAGTTGTGCAGAAGCTTCCGGAAATCCTCGGGCTGATCACATGGATGCTTCTATCCTTCCTGACGTTGACGGCAAGTGTCTGAATTCAGTCAAAGGACTTACGACAACAAGGATCCCACGTTCACGTTTTGGTGCTAGCCTGGCCTATTGACTAAGAAACATCCACGCACGGTTCTGCCTGCAAGAAGCTGTCTTTGGCTGAGAGTATTGGGAGGCAGCCTAGAGCCCATCCATTGAGATCACAGGCACTCATTGGGGCAGTGCCAGGAGCTCCTGCAGACCCTGACTGTGGACAGTGGAACGTCCCCAGCTTCTGCTCCTCCCGCCCCAGCTGCTGTCACTCTCTCGGTGACCCCCTGCTCCCTTAACCCAATAGGCGCCCACCTCGCTCGCCATGCCAGCCTGCCAGACTTGGATTTAAGCTCTGGGGTAATCTCATCTTGCATCTGTCTGTGCCAGGCCAAGCCCGTACTCCCTGAATGCCTTGCTGTTGAAGTGAAATTCACACGGCATAAAAGGAAACCCTCCGGGCCAGGTGTTGTCACAGAGTCACCAACATTGCGTATTGGAGTTCAGGTTCAAATCCCAGCTGCTCTGTCTCCAATGCACCTGTGAGGCAATGAGTGATGCCACACAAATGGGAAACGCAGAAGCAGCTCTCAACCCCTGTCTTTCGCCTTGGGGTGTCATGGGAATTTGAGTGAACCAGTAGATGGAAGCTCTCTTTCTTTACCTTAAAAAAAAAAAACTCTTAAAAAATTAAGCTTCTGGATATGTACGATTTGGCAGCATTTAGTATATCATCAGTAAAGTGCAGTTACTGCCTGTTTCCAATCCCTAATCCCATAGCTGGAGCACCGCTGTCCCTCTGTGTGTCAAGTTGCTCATTCTGGAATCTCATATGCACGGAATCACTTGGGAACTGGCTCCCTTCATCGAAGCCTTCTATGTCGTAGCACAAGGAGCACATGGGCACAAGGAGCAGCGGTGCCCGGGCCTCAGGGAGTACCACTAGGGGGGCAGTAAGAGGCAGCAATGGCCTCGGGGAACACTGCAGCAGCCACACCGCAGCTGGACATCCTGGCATTTCTGAGTGGCAGTAATGCTGCTGTGAGCTCCTTTTTGCCAGGATCCTGAACTGGCACCACCGGGGCCCTGTGCTCACTGAAGCTCCAAAAGGGTCTACAGCTCCAGGACCCTCTGCTGCTTGCCAAGTTGCCTTCCACAACTCAGGGTCTGGCTTCCTCAGACAAGGAACACACTGGAGGGAGCTCGGCCCCGAGTCCTGGCAGCTTGCCCGTGGGATGGGGAAGGCATGAGAGGAGGAGAAGGGCACAGTGCACATGGGGCACCCTCAGTAGTGCCAGGCGGGCAGGACGGAAGCAAAGCAGCAGGCCTTCTGCAGCCACGTCGAGCCAGCGGGGCTCCCCAGGCACCTGTGGCCTTGGCAGCACAGTCCTTGGTCTTGGATGCATGGGGTTGGTTTTCAAACACTTGCTTCTGGGATTCACTGCACCATCAAATTTTGTAATTTTTCTACAATAACAAATAAATATATACTATGAGCGTAGCAATCCTGTGGAAGGGCTGGCATGTAATCCACTACACACGGGCAAGAAACAGCACTCAGCAGTCCTGGGCGCTGCCCTCCCCTGTGGTCTCCTTACGTACTCCACGTCAGTCTGGCACCCAAGACTCACGCCTCTCTGTGCAGGAGACACTGCCTGCCGCAGCTGAGTAAGACAAAGCCTTCATTTCTTTGACAGCACTGAAAGGTATATTCTGGCACAAAAACACACTGGCATTTTCATCCATGACAGATCCCCAATTTGTGTGGGAATAATAAAGACCGAATTAATTTTTCTCCAGGGGGAAAAAAAGACGTACACATATGTCCACATTAAAACACACACACGCTGTTTCGTACTGACTCATGCGTCATTATTTAGAAGCTGTGAGCATGAGGCTCCGTTCAGGGAAGAGTCTGCTTGTTTAAGATGCAATGGCTCTGGCATCTGTCTCAAATGCCAAGGGGGGGGGCTCTCGGAAGTAAGACGTCATGTTCTTGAAATCAGCGGATTCTCACCATTTCAGATAACAGGTGAAAGCGGACTCTCATCGCTCTCATGATAACACTCAATAACTGCTTTTCTTGTTTTAAAGGGCGACCGCCACTGTGCAATATTCTTTTATTCGTGTGTTTGTGAACTCTGGGAAAAAGGATTAATTTTTTTTTCTGGAAATCCATGGACTCTTATTTTTGTCTCTGTTACTTATTTAAGAATTCTAGTTCATGCTTCCATTTTTAACTATTCTGACCACAACAGGTTAGTGCAGAAGTCACTGCACTGGGAGTTTCTTTTCTACAACTGAAATGAAAACTCCGGAAGGAACAAACATGTCTTGTGCCAAATTACATCCCAGGAAAGCTGAGACAACTCACAACCCAACGAGCAGCGTGTAAGGCAGCGCTCATTTGAACAAATCCTCACAACTATTTGGTATTTCTAATGCCTGAAAACCATCTCGGGGCTTTATGTGTAGGACTGCATTCTGTCGCTGTTGGTACGATGGCTGATGGTTACCAGCAGTGTGGTACCCGTCCGGATATGTACCGGCTGTTTGCATACTGTGTCTTGTATCTTCCGTGTTTGTGTTTCAGTGCCTTTCTGTTGATGCATGACGTCCTGTTTTAAATGTTTTTATTCTGTTGAATTAGATGTCTGGCTTTCAGTACTCTGCACAGTGTGCTTCGACACGTGTGATTTTAAATGTTGATAGATTGAGCTCTGTCGCTGACTGAAAGGCATGCTAGAGTTTCAATCGGGAACTCTTGAGACTCGCACGAGTTTGAGAAGTATATATTACATTTTCAAAGTGTTAGCACTTGGGACCTTTTTTAAAACATGTTTTCCCTAACCCAGCTGGGATTTGTGGAGGAGGGAGTTGTCAATCCTGGACCTAAGCTGCTCTTTTTTCAACTTGTTAGCAGCGGTCGGCGACATCGGATGAATGAGGGTTTGTGTCTGTGCCGGTTCTTCTCCCTCCGTAGGCAGCTACAGTTGCAGCTAACAGGAAGTCTAAATGAGAGCTGTGAGGCTGCCGCACAAAGTTCGTGGAGAATGGAGTGAAAGACAAGTTGCCTTCCTGTGCAAAGCCATTTTGTCATCCGAGCACACCAGGGTCTTCAAAGGTGTCACCAACACACACTACGCTTCGTTTCGTTTTCCCCTGAGCTTTATGAAGCACCCTGGTCTTTAGGGGACCACGTGCATGCGCTGGTCCTGCCCAAGCTGCTCCTCCTGCTGGGTCCTCACTTAGGTGTCCGTAGGAGGACAAGGGGCAGTGGGGAGAGGAGCAGCTGACCCACACAGCCAGCCATGGAGCTGGTCAACAGGAGTGACCCCGACTGCTTGGGGATTCCTGTCAGGGCCCACACAGCGAGAAGCTCTTCAAGGGCACCTGCAGGGTGTGAAGGCGTGCTCCAACTTGGGGAAGAATCCACCCCACTGACTGCTTTCTGGTGAGTTAGAGGTGCAGCACCCCCGTGGGGTGGGACAGCGGTATTGCTCTGCACTGTGACAGACCTGGGGTCTCTCCAGTCCGTGGCTATCCTGGCCTTCCCCCAGGGAGGCGGGGTGCTGACCTGCCTCAGGCCTGGTGACCTGCCCTGGCCTCCCAGCCTGCACCATTCTCTTCCCGTTTTGTTCAGCCCTCCCTCCCTCTCTCCCCTCCCAAGGCCTGCTGGGCTCTGAGAGATTTCCAGGCTGTCTGGGACCCAGCAGGGGCCTGGGGGCTCAAAACCTCCAGTGTTGTCTCTGGGTCCAGCTGCTAACCCACACACCTGCTGCCCGGCAGCCTCCCCCACGGCGGGCCTGGGGCAGCCAGGTCACAACCAGTTAGGACCTCAAGTGGCCATCGGAGGACAAAGGAGGGTCCCTGCGCTTCTGTGAAAGCCATAGTCTAATAATAGAAACCTAGTAGTGATAGTGAGCAAGGGTCCCTTTAGCTCTACTTTTGTAAAATCCTCTCTGGAAATCCCGCAGCCCTGGGGAAATCCTGCTTTGAGTTTGCTTGCTTGCTGTTTTCATGTGTTTTCTGGGAAGCAGGGCGGGAGGATGCTCTGCTAACAGCCAGCCGCCCTGCCGTCAGCGTTCCCTTCCTCCCGTGGTGTGGAGGGCTCGCTCTGAGGGCCACATGGCAGGGAGCACGTGATGCCAGCCATGCAGACACTTCCAGGCCCTGGTGCCTCTCCACGCCACCCTGCAAAGGCCAGCCCTGCTCTGCTTTCCCCATCTGGGAAGTTCAGTTTCCAGACACACTCAGGACACCTGTGCTCCCTGACTGCCTGTAATGGGCTCACACATTCCTATATACACCAGCTGGGGTCACTCCAGGTCCTGGTCTCTAACTCCAGCCCCTCTCCACACTCCAGGGTTCTATCCTCGTTGCTTCTCTGACCATGTGCTTGCTTGGCACGGAGGGCCTCGCTCAGACACCAGCAGGAGGAACGAATCGCATGGGTAAAATCCATCTTTCCGTCCACAGGAGGGAGGTGCGATGCCCCAGGCTGACAACAGCCGCCCACGCGGCAATACGGCACTCACCCCTCACCCTCCATGGCTTTCACCTGCGTCGTCTTGCCATCTCCACCCCTTCATTTGTGCCTCTCTGCCAATCCGATCTCACACCCGTGGGATCCTGGGCGAAGGCCTTGATGGGCACCCAGAGGGTGACCCTGCACAGCAGTGGGGGATGGTCAGGCTGGTGTCTTCCATCTCCAAGTGTTTAAGGAAAAGGAGCTGTTCCCCTTGATTGTGGGTTCACCCTTACAGACCCCGGGACCCTACCCTTGTGCCACAGACCCCGTGCAGGGATCCCATCCATTCCTCAGGGTAAAGTACCCAGAACCGATGTGCTCATCACCTCGTGTTTTCATTTGACCTTGAACAGGGTTACAAAAGGAACATGGAACAAGTGTGTGTGTGTGTGTGTGTGTGTGTGTGTGTGTGTGTGTGTGTGTGCAGCAAGCTTAAGCTCTCTGTGAAGTCCACTGTCAAGGCCACTGTGAGTGGGAATGCTTCTTGCCCAAAGTCAGCGTAAACACAGAGTGGGAGATGGCAGGAAGTTTCCCTCACTGTCCTTTGTTACAGCCCTCCCAGTGTGCACCAGCAGCATGAGGAGCCTTCTCTGCCTCGGTTTGCTCTTCGCTTTCCCCTGAACCTGTCCCCACTCCCTGTGACCTCTGCCCACCGAGGGCTGCAAGGCCTGCCTGCATGCATTGCCTCAAATCCTCGCTGCGTCGGAGTGAGGCTGACAGCCTTAGAATTGCCGGCTCCTTACCCATCATGCTCGGGGATGGAGGTGCGAAGGGATGTGAGAAGCAGACGGGATAACTGGCCCCATTTCTCTCTCTCCTCCTCAGGGGCAAGCTACACCAGCAAGGGCAGACATTCTGTCCCACACCAGTGCCATCCTGGGAAGTGGGGAGGCGGGCTGGTGGCCATGACCCTCAGCTCCCCTATGCAGGAAGCAGCTGGGTCCTTGTGCTCTTGGTTGGAACCCAGTCCTGTCCACTTTGGGGAGGGTCGTTGTTCCCTAGGAAGTGCAGCCACAGACCCAAGCTTTGTGGCTAAGACCTGCATCCCTGTCTGCGTGTCAAGCACCATCATCTTGACCCCTTGGTCAGCGTCCAGTCTCCACCCTGGGCTCTCCGGGCTGACTGAAGGCCGCAGTGGCATCCATCTCTGGAATCTTCCAGAAGCCTGGGTGCCTATGCTCACCATGGCAACTGTATCACTGGCTCACCGTCAGTTCTCCTACAACTTACAGGAAATAGGTCTGGCAAAAGCAAAGAATGCAGGTTACAAGTCTTGCTTGTTTAAATGCATGCTTTTGCTTTACAGACTCTGCCTAGGACATATTTTTATGCACTATTTAGCCTTAGCACACTTTGTTTGATGAATCTATGGTTACCCAAAGGGCCTGCCAACTTATTGGGGCACCCAGGCATTTCTTCCTGATACCTAAAGCTGGTGTTACAACTGTCTTTCACTCTGACAATGAAGGTTCCATTTTTTTTTTTCAAGAATTTCTAGGGGCTGGCATTGTGCATAATAAGTAAAACTATCTATCACCAGTGCCAATTTTTGTTCCATTGGCTTAACTCCCAGCCCAACTCCCTGCTATGGCCTGAGAAAGAAGCAGCAGAGGACGGCCCATGTGCTGGGCTCTTGCCACCCACGTGTGAGACCTGGATGGAGCTCCTGGCTTTGCCTGACCCAGCCCCAGCTGCTGCAGCCATCTGGGGAGGGAAGCAGAGGATGGAAGATTCTCTCTCTCAGCAATGATTTTCAAATAAGCAAGTAAATTTTTTAAAAGAAAATTCCAGCCTCTATTACTTCTACCTCTTTCTAGAAATCTTGGCAAGCACGCGGAGTCCGCAGTAAGTGCTTTAAACAGCGTCCGTGGTCTGTCAGAACAGGCCACCGTCAGGACGTGTCCACATGCGTGGACAATTTCGCAGGAAATGCAGAGGCTAAATTTCGACAGTTCCTAGCTGTTGCCTGGAGTGATCTGGCCCTGGTGGGCTGGCTGTGGTCAGCCCATGGAGAGGACAGGACGTGTCCTATCATCACTGAAGTTGGGTATAGTCCAGGTGTGCAGGAAATGAGGTCCAGTCTGCTCTCTGACTCCCAGCTGGTTTCTTCCTGGACCCTCCATCCTGCTGTGGTGAAAAAAAAAAATCTTAGTTGGCTTGGCACAGAATGAAGGTCCTCTGGGAATGTGGAAGGTTCTAGTACTCCAGTGGGCCTGGCGGGCAGGGCTCTGTAGAATTGGTTGTCGGCAACCCATGCAAGTGTTCCTTACCTGCCTGCAGTGCTGATCTGCAGGTCTCTGAGAGCAAGGGAGCAGGATTGGCACTCCCTGCTGGGCCTGGGGGTCTTCCCCAAGCACCCCCAAGCAACAAAACCACTCTGTCACCATCACCTAACCCCCTCTGTGAGTTACTCAGGAGTTACTCAGGAGTAACTCACAGGGCTGGGCACTGTCTCTGCCCCAGAAAGAGCAGCGACCCCTCCCCACTCTGTGTGTCTGGGAGGCCCAGGCTGCTGCTTGGGCAGTGAGCTACAGCCTCGTTTCACTTCCTACCGCCTACCCAGGGAGCTCCACCCATCTTGGGGGTTACACACTGCAGAGGAGCAGTCACACCCTTGAGCCCTGCTCCAGATCATCCAACACAAGTCACGTTCTGCTGTAAGCTCCTTCTGGGACCCCTGGATACCGGTGTGTGTGTGTTTGTGTGTGTGTGTGTGTGTGTGTACTGTGACCGAGATTTCTCAAAGAACCCATTCTTGGTGTACCAACATGCTGTTTTTTTGTGGTATGCTGATTTCACATCCCGAGACCACACTGAATTGGTTTATCCATTCTGACAGCTCTTCGGTGGAGTGTGGAGATATTCCCAGGATGACACCATGTCTCTGCAAATGTGGATGGTTCAAGTTCCTCCTTTACGACTTCCTTGCCATTTATTTCTCTTCTCCATGACTTCTCCTCCAGGCCATCACTCAAATGGCGCACAGTGAGCAGAAATGCATGGCTGACTCCTAAGTACCAGGACCCCGCTCCCGTGCTCCTCTTGGGGAAGGTGGAGACCTGTGCCTTCTCTGCTAGCCTGACAGCATCTCTCTTGACATGAGACTGAGAGCTTCGAAGGTTTCCACAACTCCAAAAACACCTGCCATGTTTGCATCAAACTCACACATGCTTTTGCAAATGTATCCTGATATTTCTCGAAAGATCTTTCTAGCTGACCCTTGGCCATGGGGTCCATGCCTCCAGCCAGGAAAATAAACACTGCAGCAGCTGCCCAGCTGCATGGGGCAGGAAAGCATTAGGCTGTCACCGTGTCCCGCTCCGTCGTGTCAGCTTGAGGTTAGTGGGGAGTTGCAGCGAGAGGCTGACAGCGCTGCTTCCGTCGTGTTCAATAAACACCAGGCCACCCTGGAGCCTCAGCTGAGGCCTGCTGACAGCAGTCAGCGGCTCCACAGCGGGGACGCTGGAAGGCACTCACAGTTCCCCAGTCAGACAGGAGTGCAAGGAAACTGGGCATGGGTTGTCTTGAACAGCTAACGTAAAGCATCCCCTCATTCATTATCCTCTCTGGTCTTCTGCACCAGTCAAGTCTGGGCTTATGATTGAAAATACACTGCAGGGGCCAGCATCCCTTAGGGGCACCAGTTCTAGTCCTGGCTGCTCCACTTCCCATCCAGTTCCCTGCTGATGGCCTGGGAAAGCAGGGAGAGCTGACCCAAGTGCTTGGGCCCCTGTGTCCATGTGAGAAAACCAGATAAAGCTCCTGGCTCCTGGCTTGGGCTTGGCCCAGACGCTGCAGCCACTGCAGCCATCTTGGAAACGATGGAACCAGCTGATGAAAGGTCCACCACTCTGTCTCTCCCCCCTCTTACTGTAACTGTGACTTTCAGATAAAGAGGAGTTTAAGTTTAAAGAAGAAAGAGGAGGAGAAAACGCACTACAGCTTTTCAGTTCTCTTCTAAAGAATTCTGCGACCTGATCTTGCAAAAAGCCCAAGCGCAGTCCAACACAGAAGAGCTGCTGGAAGCCGTGGAAATTAAGGAGTGAGTTCAGGCATGCCAGCACTAGAAGGGCACAGAGCTGTGCTGCCAATCAACCAGCTTCCTTCCAGACTTTCCGACTTCTGCAGAGTGTACTCAAGCTAAGTCGTCCCTCGATGCTGCAGGTGTGTATGTGCCCAGGGAAGGCTGCTAGCGAGGCGACCCAGCTCAGGCAGCTAGTGCTGCCCACAGGCCCCTCCGTGTGGATTCTAAGCAGGGTTTCACTTTCACAGTGAACACATATGCACTGCTCGGCTGAAACATGCATGACTTTTCCCGCTGTGAAGGTCAAATAGGATCAGTACAGAGAAACCAACCCCTTAGGAACCTCATTGTCATTGTGGTGAGCTTTGTGCAGTACTTTACCAGTGCAGGTGTTTGGTGAATACGATTTGCCTATGTTCACACTGTAGGTTGCGTAGCATGGTCTTCTACAGGGCAGCCCATAGTTTGACAGCTAGAACTGCCAGGAGTGTCATCCTGGCCGAGCTCCTTAACCCCCACAGATGTGACCCTCAGTGAGAACGAAGCTGCTACTTCAGAACATAGAAATGACCTCAGAAGGTCAGTAAAAGGATTCAAAGAAAAAAATACGCGACACACTTGAACACACACAGGTGCATGTACAAACACACTCACACTTCAGGAGCGTCAGAACATTGGAGGGAAGTGACAGTTCAAGGTCATGTGTGTTTCCCGGGAGCTTTGGGGAGCAGCCTTGAAATCCTCCTGGGTTTCCTGTTCCACACACGTTCTGTGAAATCCATGAAGAGTCCTTGTGTGCACGATGGACTTCCAGACCGAGTTCACCTTCTCATTCTCCCTCCCACGGTCCCTCGGAAGCCCCTCGCGAGTATACGTGAACTTAAAAAACACAAGGACGCGAGTGTCAGACACACTTGGCTTCTTCCTACTTGTCACATACTTGTTTTTATCCTAGGATACACTCTCAATATTATTCCAAGGAGTATAGGACATTTCCTCTCTGCTTGGCTCTGAAATGTTTAATGTATACTTGTGGGAGATCATTGTGAGTAGCAACGGGCATATGAGAACGCAGGGAAGAGGCGGGCAGGTAGAGCCAGGGCCAGCACCCACCACGTGAACAGGAAACCCTGAGAACACTCAGCGCAGGTGGAATTAGGAAGCTGCAGCTGAACTTCTAGCCTGGGCCTTGGATGCAGGTCCAGACCCCCTCGGGCCTTGGACCCTTCCACAGTCTGCAGCTTCCCTCCCAGGCTTAACTTCCTCATCCCACTTTTGCAAATCCACCCCTCCCCATAACCAGCTTGCTGAGCCCGGGGCTTGGTGCAGCGGCCCTACAGGTTCCTAACCACCAAACTCACTGGTTCCTAATTTCCTTTGTGGATAACCCCTGGATGCTTGGTCCTGACCTGAGGGCTTCCTTTCCCCGGAACTCCAGACCCCAAGCAGAATGTAGCGGCTGCCTACATGTAGACCCTGGACAACCTGGGTTCCAGTCTTCCACCATCCCAACATTTCCTGGAGAATGTGACATGGCTGACCGGTTTCATGAGGGCCACAGGCACTGCTAACCAGCTGGGAGTGTGGGCATGAGCTGCGTGCGGACTTCAGCCTGGGAGATCCTTGACCTCCAACCTGCAGGGAGTCCAGCCAGGAGGTGAGCGCTGCCTGGCCCCTTGCTCTCCGCTTCCTAAGAAACACCCCTTTCTCCCACCAACTGATGTCAGAGATGGACTTGCTGGAGGAACGAATCCAATTTGGGGAGAACTCTGTAACGACTCCTCCAGCCAGATTTGGGGATGTCCTGTACCTAAGCTTTCTGTGCGGGAGGACCCACATCTCACCTGCCATTCCCCTAATGGTGGACGTGTGGATTGTTTCCATGTTTCCACTACTGTAGAGACTATTCTGTGTCATAAAAATTCATATTTAGGGGTATGCTCTTTTTGGAATGTTATTCCTCTGCTGTAGAAACGGACGCTGTTTACCTTCAGCAGCCTCACCTAAGAGCTTGCTTCATTGTCCCTCTGAGAGCATTGAACCAGTTGAGTCATAACAGCTCTGCAGTCTTGGTCCTATTTTATTTGCATCTCCGATTATGAGACATGTGGTGACCCTTTTGTCACATGTGTGTATCACCTTTTTATAAGTTATCTAATAATATCATTAACACGTTGACTTCTGGGATTCCTACCATTCTTACTGATCTTTATGAATTCTGTGTTAAAATATCAGCTTGTTGTCTTCTGCAGTTGTAAAATATTGCTCCCTGGTTTGCTGTCTTTTTTTTTAAGTTTTCATAACCCAGGCTTTCCTGGAATGCGCCAGCTTGAGGAAGGGCTGGGGACTATAATAAAAGCAATCAAACTGTACTTCCTGCACCTGCCTCACCCTGTACTGTGGAAACTTCCGTATATTGGGTCCAGCCTTCTCTGCAGACTGCTCATGTGTCCCGAGTTCTGGGACACAGAACGTGCCAGATGGCACACACACAACCTGTCACCCAAGGCTCAGCCACTGCTATGGTGAGACGACAGACATTCGATACAGAACCCCAGTCGGGGACCCCAGAGAGAAAAGAGGCTGCCAGGAGCACTCATCAGCTGGCTGTCAGGCTGCACGCACAGACAGCCAGGCTTGGGTTGCAGGCCATGCCAGAGCTCACAAAGTGGACTTGGAAATAGACTGATGCGCAGCTGTCAGGAGGAGCCCGGGACTGCCTCGTCTGAGCACAGTAAGAGCAGCCGAGGCAGGCTGAGCAGAGATGGACCGGCCTGCCTTGGGAGGTAAGCAGCGTCCCATCACCAAAGAGGCTTCGAGGGCCACACCACGGTGAACATGTTTCATCAGTGACTGCTTCACCAGCCTCGCAGCTCCCAGAGAAGGAAACAAAGAGCCTCGCCCGGATTCCTCGTTAGAAACTTCGGAACGACTCAGTCCAGCTGCCGTTCCAGAATTATCCCTGGGACGTGTCAAGCCTGTTGAGCTGGAGCTGGCAGATCTCACCCTACTCGCTTTTTTTTTTTTTTTTTTTGGTGGTGGTGGTGGGTTGGGATTCTAAAGCAATTATTTGCATTCTGGGTGCCCTCTGCTCCTGGAATCTGCAGGCTTCAAAGGTGCCTCCACTCTGGGCTGGTTGTGTGGTCGGCTGGGCAGGCTCAGTCCTCCTCACATGCACAGCATGCATCCGGGGCCTTAAAACACAACTCGGCAATGTTCACTGGGCCTCAGTGCTTATGAAATTCAGGAGCGACCAATTAGAATACTGAGCATCTGGGCCTGGCGTGATGGCTCAATGGTTAAATCATTACCTTGTAAGTGCTGAGATCCCGTATAGGTACTGGCTCATATCCCAGCTAATCCACTTCCTTTGCAGCTCCCTGCTTGTGGCCTGGAAAATCAGTGGACGACGGCCCAAAGCCTGGGGACCCTGCACCCGCATGGAAGACCTGGAGGACGTTTCTGGCTCCTAGCTTCGAATAAGCTCGGTTCTTGTCATTGTGGTCATTTGGAGGGTGAATCGGTGGGTGGAAGGTCTTTTTCCCTGTCTCTTTTCTCTACAAATATGCCTTTCCAATAAAAATAAATAAATCCTAAAAATAAGACTTGACATCTGAGAGTGTGTGCGTGAAGGGTTCTGAGAAATGACCTAAAGATGCAATATGGCCACTTGAAGCTAGAGGTAGGACTTCATCGAGAAGAGGCAAGTTTTCCAGCACATTCATCAAGTACCATCAAAAAGGGCCTTTTCCTGCACAGCAACGTGCTTGTGCGTGTACCATGTGTGAGGGGTCACCTGAATGCTCTGTTGGCTGGCAGACGGGGCCTTCCTAGGGCACAGGAGGCATCCTCAGTTGCATATGATGGGGGATTCGGGTGGACTTTTGCTTAGTTGTCGGGTCAGGCCTTAGTGGATTCAGAAAGCAAGAAAGGAAAGATAATGCCGGGGACTGAGAAGCACCAGAGACACAAATGGGAAGATGCCGCTGTGGGTAAACCAGGTGAGTGCTGGGGAGACAGGTGTCATGCAAATCCTCAAAGGAGAGTACGAGGGCTAGAAAATTATTTTATTTCAAAAACAATAAAAAGGTGAGATCTATTAAGTGCTTCCTAAGCACCAGACGTCCCTACAGAGCAAACTTGTGTCCCCTCAAAGACATAGGTTCAAATCCTGACCTGTGATTGAGACCTTATTTGGAAACAGTGACTTTGCAAATGTAAGCATATGACGATGAAGTCCCTATGGATGAGGCCATTGAAGACCTGAGTCCTAAAGTGTCCGCACATGAAGAAAGCCAAGTGGACAAGCAGAGAAGCGACAATGGGAAGACTGTGGTGCAGCCACAAGCCATCCACTGCGAAAGGCAGCTGTCAATGCCCACAGCCAAGAGCGAGGCAAGGGGCAGCACCTGTACAGGCACCAGCGCCTGTGCGGGCACCCTCCACACAGACATTCAAGTGGTCAGGCAGGATCAAGGACAGTTATGTAGCACTGTGAGTGCTGAATACAGGCATCTGCCTCCTCCTCCACTCCCTTGGTCAGGGATCCATGTGATCCCCTGTACCCCCTGACCAGGGCTCTGTGATCCCCTGCACCCCCTGGCCAGGGCTCTGTGATCCCCTGTACCCCCTGACCAGGGCTCCGTGATCCCCTGCACCCCCTGACCAGGGCTCCGTGATCCCCTGCACCCCCTGACCAGGGCTCTGGATCCCCTGTACCCCCTGACCAGGGCTCTGTGATCCCCTGCACCCCCTGACCAGGGATCTGTATGACCCTAGGTGGGGCATTATCTGCAGAAACTGGCCCTGAACTTGACTCTCACCCAGGCTAACACTACGCGTCCCCTCCTCTGTCCTTTGCTGGGCAGCATCAGCGAGCACAGCTTCCCCTCCCGGTCATGGGCACCTGTTAATGCCTAAAGCATGCTGTGCTGGGGAGTAGGATGTGCAGAAGGTCAGGCACAAGATGTAACTTCACCTGCTTGTGCCGTCCGCTCACGGTGGGTTCATGGGGCTGTAAGCCCACCATCAGGCAAGCAGCAGAGAAAGAAATGAAGACAGTTTTGTTTCAATGGTCAAGCAACAGTCGATGACCCAGTTAAGACAGGAAATTAATTTTCTGGTGATTATTCATTTTCTGATTTATGACAATGAGCAGTGCTGACCGTAGAGAGAATAATGGGAATGAGAGGTGATGACAGAGCCATGGGCATCAGCCTTACCAGTCAGGGGCACCCGTGGGTGAGGCTACAGGGAGTGTTGGCTGCCTAGAGACACGCACGCTGACGTTCTTGTCCCTCTAATGTCCCAGGTCAGTCCAGCCTTTTCCTGACACGCTGGGATCTCAGTGGCCAGCCATGCAGCCCTGAGAAGCTGCAGCTCCTGGGTGGCAGGTATTCAGGTTGTGCAAATTTCATCTTTGTCTTCAACACCTTCAGCCTGACTCCAAGTTTTCAGGGTCACTGGGTGGGGAGTACCCCCAAATATGTAAAGCTCCACTGCCCCCTGTGGCCTGGCTCCCCAGTTGTGTCTGGCAACCACTCGGAGGACTACGCTGGCAGTGAAATTAAGACAAGTTGTTTGCTCTAGACTGAAATCACTGCTTGCCCCCGAATGTTTGTGTTCTTGTGTTTTGTGTCGCTCGGTATCTATTTGGGAAACATGCAAATTAGGCAAGATAATGAGCTGTAATTTCTCAGGCTCCAAGGAGGGTATAGGAATTCCCGAGCCTGAGTTTTCTGGAGAGCCACTCAAGCGTGTGGAGGAGGAACTCATTGCTTGTTGTCGTGAGCACCCCAGCCATGAGCCACTGCACCCAGGGGACCCACCTGCTCGAGCTCACAGCTTCTCCCAGGTATGCAGAAAAGCATCTGGCAGGCATCGGGCGTGCCTGGCCATGGGCTCTGACAGTCTTCAAGGAGGAAGACATTTTTTATCCTCAGAGTTTACTCTGAGCATGGTTTCGGTAGGTAAATCAGCGAGTGGGCTCTACTCAAGCTCAGGGCTGGCTTCCTGCAAACAGCACGGGGAGCTAAATGGCAGAGGTGCATCTGTGTGTGTCCACGGATCTGAGCAGCACAGAGTCTGAGAGGAAGACATTCCTGTCCACTGGCTCACTCCTAACTGTGTGCAACAGCCAGAGTGGGGCCAGGGTTGCAGACAGGAGCTAAGACCTCACTGGGTCAGCCAGGCACTTAGCTACCCACTTAGCTCTCATGTTGCCTCCTGGGGTCTACACTGGCAGGAAGCCAGAGTCAGGAGCCAGAACAGGCCCTACCCCCAGGCACTGGGGTCAAGGCGCAGATGTTTAAGCCAACATCTCAATCGCTAAGCTGAAGGACCACTCCCTGGTAAGATTTTTTTTCCTCTAAATTGGGGACTTTTGCTTTCTTCAACACCAGCACCCCATATGGGCACCAGTTCTAATCCCAGCTGCTCCACTTCCCATCCAGCTCCCTGTTAATGTGCCTGGGAAAGCAGCAGAACATGGTCCAAGTCCTTGGGCCCCTGCACCTACGTGGGAGACCCCAACGAAGCTCTTGGTTCCTGGCTTCTGCCTGTCTAACCTCAGCTGTTGTAACCATTTAGGATTACAATGTGAACCAACAGAAGATCTTTCTAATTCTGACTTTCAGATAAATACATCTTTAAAAACTGTGTCTATGAATTATGTTGAATCTGTTAAAAACTAAAAATATCCCCATTTTTAAAAAGATTTATTTTCCTTTTATTGGAAAGTCATATATACAGAGGGGAGGAAAGAGAGAGAGGAAGATCTTCCATTCATTGATTCACTCCACAAGCGTCCACAATGGCCGGAGCTGTGCTGATCTGAAGCCAGGAGCCCAGAGCCTCTTCCAGGTGGTCCACACAGGTGCAGGGTCCCAAGGCTTTGGGCCATCCTCCACTGCTTTCCCAGGCTGCAAACAGGGAGCTAGATGAGAAGCAGGGCTGCCACGATTAGAACCGGTGCCCATATGGAATCCTGGAGTGTTAAAGGTGAGGACTTTAGCCATAGGCTACCATGCTGGGCCCTAAAAATACCCTCATTAAAAACAACAACTCAGAACAGTCCACAGGGACAGTGCTCCCCGTCTCCCAGGACCCTCCCTGCCTGGGAGCAAAGTCTGGCTCCTACACGAGCCGGTGGCTTGTAAGGCATTACCCCAGGGGCTTTGTGGATGGTTGTTCCCTGAGAAGGGAATTAGGCATGCGGGCTGGACTTCTGCTGTGGGTGATGCTGGGCTAGCAGAGGGCATTAGAAGGTAGACATGGTCTGAGCATCCAGCAGGACCCTGGCAGGAGCTCCCAGCCCTTCCCCATGGAGGGGGCAGCTGACCACGGCCCTGGTTATAAGGGTGGTGGGCAGAGAAACGGATGGAAAGGAAGAGCCTCCGAGTTCAGGAGAAGGGTGGCACATGGCAGGAGGTGGAGAGGGGGACCACCAGGACGAGGGTCAGCGAGGACGAGCCTCCTGGGGGTTGGGGCGGGGAGCGTGTCATGCAGCAGGAGACATCGCAGCCTTGGGGCTCCTGACGGCTTGAACGCAGTGAGCTCAGCTCTGGAGCCACCTAACAGGCGTTCTCCAGGACACAGGGCCCTGAAGGGCCATGCACTAGCTGGGAGAGGCCGTTGTCAATTCTGGATGACACTGGGACAAGGAGTCGAGGGTCCTGGCCGGGTCCTCGGCCGCCTCTATCCAGCCTGTTCCTGTGGCTTGGACCTACCACCCTTCCCCTTCCTCACTCTGCAGACCTGGGGTTTAAACTCCTGCCTGGTTGCAGCTGTGTCTCTGAGTGTCCCCTGCTGGGACAGGGCTCAGTTCTCAACCAGTATCTACTTTCTGCCCAGGCAGGTGTTCTCTCGTACCGAGGGGTTCTCAGGCCACAACACGGCCGGTGGTGGTACAGAGGCCGGGTGAGCCCTGGAGAGTCAGAGGCCAAGAAACGCACCGTCAGCATGGGACACAGCCCCACTGCCCACATCTCAGGGCTCAGAAGCAGGCCTCCGACCCAGGCAGCCAAGGCCAGGGATGGGGACCATGCAGAAAGTACAGGCAACTTGCCAAGTGTATTCAACAACAAAAACCCAAACAAAAACAGATTTATTTACTTATGAGAAAGGCAGAGTTGCAGAGAGAGGGAGAGAGACAGAGAGGTCTTCCATCCGCCGGTTCACTGCCCAAATGGCCACAACGGCCAGAGTGGAAGTTAGGAGTTAGGAGATTCTTCTGGGTCTCTCACATGGGTCCAGCCACCCGGGCTCCTGGGCCATCCTCTGCTGCTTCCCCAGGGAAGCAGGGAGCTGGAGCAGAAGTGGGATTGGTATCCACGTAAGACGCCGGCACTGCAGGCAGCAGCTTGGCCTGTTTTCCAATTCAAACATGCTCAGAGAGTTCCTGGGAAGCAGAGTTAAAGGCATACTGAGTGCAAAACATAACATTGAAACTCACACTTTCAAAATGCGTTTTTGAAAAATAACATGGATTTAAAATCTTCACGGTGCAACACACTTCTTTGTGCATCTCACTTTCCTGAGAAGCTTTGGAAGTCTCCTGCTACCTGTGTTTCTTCTGATGATACTCGGGACAGAGCATCCCTGGCCATGCTGAGTTGGTGTTCAACTGTGACCCCTTGTGGCCATAGCAGAAGCGACAGCCTTCTTGGTCTCAGGTGTGCCAGTTCTGCATGGTCTGTCCACAAACACCGGCTGGGCAAGCTTACAAGCAGGTAGCACCTGGCAGCAGCGTGCCTGGGGTGGGGAGGGCAGTCGTTTACACCTCGTTTCCTCCCTCCAAAAGGAAAGCCGTGCTCCAGCACAGGCTGGTCACGAATCCTCGCCATAATTTAAGCATGAAATCGCTTTGACATTGGGGACCTCGGACTGCTGCTAACTGGAGCTGGCTTTATTTTGGGCACTCTGAGCCCTAAAGGGCCAAGTAAAGGTTATATCAGGTGCTGTGTATTTTTACCTTGTCTGGGCTATGATTTATCACCCTCTGGCTGGTAGTTCTCTAGCTCCCTCCCTCTCTATCTCTCTCTCTTTCTCTCTCTCCACCTCCTCTCCCAGCAACAAAGAAGGTGCTAATTAGAAGTTACATAAGTATTCTGCCAAGTGGATTTTTTACACGAGACCAAGGCGACTTTTCTTTTTTTTATATGACCTCATTGTGGGGGGAAAAAAGAGTTGGCTTTTTACTTTGCTCTCAAATCTCTGGTTACAAAGTGAGACCTCAGAGAAACTCATCAAGGGTTAATGTGTAAGAGTCTTGCAGAGTTCTCACCAACAAATGACAAGGCTGCTCAGTGCCTTTCTCTATATAGAGATATTTAACAATATTTTTTAAAAGGATCAAGATGAATTATACTGATGAGGAGATGAAACCTGGAGCGTTTGAAAAATTGAGTCAGGTGTGCGTGACTTCTAGCAGAGGTAGGAAATTGAAGAGCCCCTGTCAGTAGCATCTGAGCATGTGTGACGTCCTGGACACCTGCAGGAGCCCCGGATTCTCTGCAGGTGGATCAGATCTTTGCATGGGCTCTTTCTGAGCCCAGGGAGGCAGGCACCTGCTTGCCAATCCAATTGTCCTTGGGGTTGGAGCAGGGCTGGTCCTGGGTCACCTCAGCTGCAGCTGACGGGCACGCTGTGGAAACGCAACATCCCACCTGACCTTGTCTGGGGCGTGAGGCACCTGCGTGCCCCTGGGAAGGCACAGCGGCCACTGAAATGGGAAAGGAGGGTAGGATGGGCATGCTATGCCCACCACATTTGCCCAAACTGAGATGATATGAGTCCAGAAGCCCGAGCTCTGTCCGGAGGAGACAGTAGGGCCACTCCGTGCTGAGGGTGCCTCTAAGGCCCTTCAGCTCTGGGTGCGGATGGGCTGGGAGTGGCGGAGCACACAGTAGGTGCTGGGGCAGGCTTCCTGGAGGAAGTGGCTTATCTCTGCACCATGGGGAGCCTGGAGCTTCCTAACCCTGTTCAACATGACCACAGTGAATGCCAACTGTTCAAATACGGGGAAACTGAATGTTCAGCCAGAGGGTGCCTGATTTGCCTGCTAAACCCAACAGTGTTGGAAGAATTTCCTTTTGTAGATATATTTTATGTATTTGAGTGGCAGAGTACAGAGAGCAGAGAGAGAGAGAAATTTGCCAATGGCCTAGGCAGGACCTGGCTGAACTGCCAGGAGCCAGGAGCCAAGAGCTCCCTCCAGGTCTCCCATAGGGGTGGCTCAAACACTGTGGCTCTCCTCCACTGCTTTCTCGGGTGCATGAGCAGGGAGCTGCATTGCACGCAGAGCAGCGGGGCCTCCAGTGCTCTGAGGATGCCAGCATCCCAAGCACGGGATTAACCAGCAGCCCTGGTTCTTCCTTCAATGGCGCAGCGCAGTTAACGCGCTCAAGTGCGCAGTGCATTCCGTGTCCGCCATCTAGTGGTGATGCGAAGCGCACAGGAGGCTGGCTGCAGGTTCTGTGCGAATCTGGTGTCATTTATACTAGGGACATCAACGTGTATCCACATTACATGACGCACATCAACATGCACTTTGGAATGCACACGGCCCCTGAAAGGTGAGAGAGAGAGAGAGAAAGAGAGAGAGAGAAAGAGAGAGAGAGAGAGAGAGAGAGAGAGAGAGAGAGAGAGAGACCAAGTGATGATTGATTGTCAGGCTGGGCTGGACCCAGTGCAGGTGGCTGAGTGGTGGCTGAGTGGCCCCTGGAGTAAGCCATGGTGCTCTCGTCCCGGAAGAGGTCCCAGAGCTGAATCAGAGGTTCTTAAACCCAAGTACAAGTACAAGGAGCTGCCCCTATTTTGGTATTAAAAAATTACACTAAAAAAAAAAAAAACTTGCCATACTTGGGGATTCTCTAGCTTTGGCACTTGAGCTTTGTTTCCTAAAAATCGAGCAAGGAGCATATGTTGTGGCATCACGGATGAAGCTGGCACCTGGGACACCGGCGGCCCGTGAGGGAGGGCCTGGGCGGGCACCACCTTTCTCCTGATCCAAGTTCTTGTTAATGCACCTCAGAGGTGGCAGGGGATGGCTTAAGGGCTTGGGTCCCTATCATCCACGGAGGAGATCTGGATGGGATTTATGGCTCCTGGCTCCAGATTTAGGAGCGCAGGGGGCGTCAGCCAGCAGGTGGAAGATCTCTTTTTCTCATCTCTCTTGCTCTGCCTTTCAAATAAATAAATAGCTTGAAACTTTTTTAAAAAGAGAGAGAGAGAGAGAAAATTGGGTGAGGAATACAGAAGCATGGCCAGGAGGTGTCTGAAGGTGGAGTCAATAAAAAGAAACTCGGAAGAGCCCTTCATTGCACTGACCTGAGCTGCACTGCGTCAGTGACCCCTGCACAATGCTTGTGTTCACGGCACCTGCAAGCTCAGGTGCTCTCTACCTCCCAGGATAGAGAGGTGGTGCTGTGGGGAGGAGGCACGGTCCCTCGCGTGGGTCAGCCCAGGGCCACCCTGACCTGTTCTCAACTGGGCACTGCCTGGAGTCCCGGTCTGTGTGACACTGTGTAATACAGGACCTGGAGCTCATAGGACTGGCTCCCCCAGTCCATCAGCGTTGAGTTTTCGAATGCCACATATGACAGGTTGTTTCACACCCTGAAATGGAAACTTGCCCACCTACGGGTTAGAAAGCAGGTGCCATCTGCAGGTCCCCAGGGACCGGCAGGGACCAGTCCCTGGGGAAAACGCCTGCACCTGTGTTCATGCGCTCAGGGTTGTGCTTTGACTCCTTGCCACCAGGGGGCAGGCCATCAGCCTGGGCTGTTGCTGAGACTGAGTGGATCTGCTGCGGAGTCTTGAGGAAGATTCTGGAAGGAACCCTTGATCAAAAGTCTTTGGTGGCTGACTCTGCATTCCAGCAATAACCCCAGTACCATGGAGCAGGAGGAGGGAGTGGCGACATGCCAGTTCCTTCCTCTGCCTGGAGGCTGTACATGTGCTTACAGGAGTTGACTGGCTCTGGGGTGGGCTCCTGGCTGAGGGCAGGGGAGGGGGCTCAGGGTGGGGATAGGGGTGGTCCTGCCTCACAGAGCTCTCTGAGCTCCTTGAGGGCACAGCAGGATGTGCAGGAGGGGGAGAGAGGGGATTCCCATGACATTCCACGCAGACCTTTGCCTTACCCAGACCATCTGGCAGACACCACACCCTGCTCTGTGTGGCCTTCCTGGGCACCTACTCTGCTCCCTGCTTCTCCCTGGACCCTCCACACCCAGCTTACCTGCTGCCTGAGTGTCCAGGACATGCCTTGTCCACTGGCTTCTCCAAGCCTTTTTTCTTTCTCATTCTTCTTGCCTTGCCTGGGCATCACATCGCCAGGATGGTCCCCAGGGGAGCAGAAGGCCAGCAGGTATAGCCCCTCTGCTCACTCATGTGTGTCCAGCCCCATGAGCCCTCACCCCCGGCCCGTAGGATGTGCTGAGAATGCACCTGCTAGAAAAGGTCACTCTATGTGCCTGTGAGGTAATAAGGACAGAGAGACACGGGACAGCCTAGGAACGGCACAGGTGTTGTGCGGATGAACCAGAGAGAGGGGCAGAGGTGAGCACCGTGCACAGTGTTCTGACCATTGGGTGCGTCACTGCCATGCTGGAGCTGCGTGTCTCTGAGGACTTCTCCCCTACTAAGAGGTGGCAAAGCGCTG
This sequence comes from Ochotona curzoniae, assembly GCF_017591425.1. Classification (NCBI taxonomy): domain Eukaryota; kingdom Metazoa; phylum Chordata; class Mammalia; order Lagomorpha; family Ochotonidae; genus Ochotona; species Ochotona curzoniae. The sequence goes on along the minus strand of NW_024465405.1, from coordinate 2,854,178 downwards.
CCCACCTTCTGCTCTGACCACGTCTGCAGAAGGTTGAGGTTGGCTCAGTCCTGAAGTAGCCCCCTGGCACCAGTTAGTGCAGTCAGTCCTGGAGGCTCCTGGCTCCGTGTCACAAAGCAGCAATTTGAAAATAAAGGCACGAGACCCATGTATGTGGGGTACTAACAGGAAGCAGGACTGGGCCCCGGCAAAGTACATTGTGTATGAATGCCCACGTGCTGCCAAATCCATCTATGATAGGAAGTAGTGGGGAGTCTACAGCTGGGAGACCCCAGGCAGAATGACTGTCCCTGGGCAGCTGTGGGACAGACTTCTGTGCAGACTTCCTCTGGTCAAGCCTCTGCGTCTGGCGGAAAGGGAGCAAGCGTGCTAAACGACAGTGGTCCTGTGTCTTTAGCATGAGCTGTGTTCCCGTTTGCAGGTGCGCCAGTGCTCAGAGCGGCCCCTAGTGGCTGCACATGCCAGTGTGTTTTCTGTTGCTGAAATGGAAGGTTTGAGACTGGGCGAGTTACATTGGAAGAGGCTTATAGTTTGGCCAAGTCTGGGTAGCTGCGATGGGGAGGGCCTCGTGCTGCCTCCCAACTTGGCAGAGAAGCAGGAGGGCCAGGTACATTCCAAAGCCCATTGTCCCTGGATGAGGGTCCCTTCCCAGTATACAAGCCCCTCCAATCATCCATGCCACCCCACTAGAGAACTAAGGATCCAGCACACAGATCAGAGGACATTCATTCCAACCACAGCTGGGGGCAAGAGTCAGCAATGGTTGAGTGTTGTGATAACAGAAGCAGAACTTGGCTGCTGCTTCCCAGGTGCCCTGGGATAGACCCTGTGTCAGGGGGTGCGAGCTGCAGGGCCCCTCCAAGCAATGACTGCCACAAAATCTTGATTATACCAATACATTTTGGCCAAATGCCATGAGCAGCCAGCCAAACCTCAAGGTTACAGACTTCTCTCCCCTGAGGCAGGGCAGAGGTCCTCGGGGCCCCTGGCTGTGTTATCTCTGCTCCCTGTCCAGCCCTCCCTCATCCCGGGAGGAGGCTCACAAGGGCAGAGTTGGGCCAGGATGGTCCCACTGGCTGGCCACCACATCCATGACAAGGGCGTGCAACGTTCATTGATGATAAATTTTGTGTTGGACTTTTACGAAATAATTTCAGGATCTTTGCACTTTAGTTGACAAGAGGTGTGTCTGTTTTTTACACACAACACAATAGCACGTGGTGTTTCCATAAATGCATTCACCATGAAAAGACTGGGGCAGCAAGCAACGTCTCCACCACCTCCCTGCATGCATTGAGTATTGCTAACTTTTACAGGGACAATGCTGGTGGCTGTCATGGTTAGCCGCAGTGACCATGCTGTACCACCGGTCACGGATGCTGCGCCCTGTCAGACCTGACTTCAGCCTCCCCTCCTCTCCCACCCCACCTCCATATATGTCTGGTCTCTGCTCCTGCTTTAGACCCTGTGCAGCAGCATGGTCACAGAGGAGAAGACCTAGGTCTGCACACAGCCTCGTGACAGGCAGGCAAAAGGCAGGAGCCGGGGGCTTTGTCCATGTCCCCCACATGGGCACAGAGGTCAAGGCACCTGAGCCATCTTCTGCTACTTTCCCAGGTGCATCAGGAAGGAGCTGATTGGGAAGTGGACGCAAGACTCAATCCCAGGAATTCTAGTATGGAATGCAGGTGTCCTGAGAGTGGCCTGACCCACTGCATTGCAGTGCCTGTCCCCGTCCTGGCCGTGTTCAGGAATGCTGGAATGCACATGACAGCAAAGCATCCCAAGCTCCTGTACTTCGGGTACAAGATGGCTGGTAGCCGTTCTTTTCCTACCTATGAGGCTCCCCCATAGCAGGTGGCCTCTGTAAGGGCTCTACTCACATCCCTGCAGACGAACCTTCCCTCCGCCCTCCCCCTGCCCTCCCTCCTCCCTCCCCTCCGCCCTCCCCCACTCTTCCCCATCCTCCCCCACCCTCCCCTCTGCCCCTTTGGCAGTAGTTGCTGTCTCTTGTCTTTGTGGCACCAGCCTTGCATCTCCCTGCTCATGGCTGGTTTCCGGCCATCTTTCACACCTGTGTAGTGTGTACTTTTGGCACTGTCCCGGTACCTGCTTGGTCTGTGAGTCCAGACGGCCTGAGGCCAGAGCCCCGCACAGCACTCAGCTCTGGCAGGCGAGGTTCACTTGTGCCCATGCAATGACCATCTCTACTCAAGTAAAGGGGTCGTGTGATGCTGAGCACAGAACCAGCAGCTAACCAGCATTAGCGCTATTCAGCACTCACTGTTAGGATGGGAGCAGCTCTCACTTGAGGGCCTCACTGCCTCATCAAAGCTCTCCTACATTTCCCTATCTCACTTGAGAGCCAAAGACCCGGGTTTGCCCTGGTGGGGCAGAGGGCTTAGCTGCCACTTGGGATGCTGCTGCCCATAGTGGAATGCCCACTTGAGTCCCAGGGGCTCTGCTTCCAATCCAGCTCCCTGCTGATGCACCTGCCAATGCAGGATGCCTGGATGCCCGCCACCCAATCAAAGACCCAGATGGAATTCCTGAGTCCCAGCTCTGCCTGGCTGAGCACCCCACATTGCAACCATTTGTGGGGTGAGCCAGCAGATGACATATTTCTCGATTTTCCTTTCTCTCTCCTCTTCTGATATTGTTCTGTATTAAAAATAGACAAATAAATACATAAGTTAATAAATTATAAATGAAAGCTGAAGTCCTAAGAATTGAGCAGAAGGCCATGATCAGCCCTCATCCCCTCAGCTCTCACCTCCTCCTGTAAACCCTGCATTCTGCTTTTGCAGCCCCCGACTCCTCACCATGCCAGGCACCAGCTCACTCTCTTTCACTTACCACCGCGCCTTTGCACATGCTGGCTCCTGGAATATCCTTGCCCCACATGGCCAGTGAACTCACCTCCTCTGCACCTCCAGAGATAAAAAATTTGCCACAAAATACAGCTTGCATTTTTGTTCAGTTTTTCCACAGAAGGCTTGAAGTGCCTTCATAGGCCCTAAGTGCATGACCGTGGGGCCACATGGTTTGTGGTCATCAATGGCCCACAGTCCGTGCCTCTGTCTCTGTCTCTGTTTCTCTCTTTCTCTCTCTCTCTCTCACACATACACCCCTTCTGTCAGTCCTCTTCTGCTGAGTAACCAAGGCAAGGCAGAATGGGGGAGCGCATGGACGGGCTGGGCACTGCAGCCCACCAGCATGCACCTGCTTGAGAGGATCTCCTTTGCTGTCTGCATTCTCATGGCATGAGGAGTTGTTTGTTTGTTTTAAGGGGTTACTTATTTGAAATGAAGTGCAACAGACAGAAATTCTACCTCCGCTGTTCATTTCCCAAAGATGAGCAACAGCCAGGGGCTGCACCAGGCTGACACCAGACCTCAACTATGGGTCTCAATCCGGGGCTGCTTGTATGGGTAGCCATTGTCTGCTTCCACGGTGCTCAACAATAGCAAACTGGAATTTGGAGAGTTTGAAGTGGGGTTGGGACATTTCAGCATAAGATGCTGGTATCCCAAGCAGTATTTTTTTATGACTGTGCCAATTTCCTGGCCCTGCCCACCATGATGCACACTCCTGTCTCCCCTGAGGAAGCTCGCTCTGGTTTGAGTGACAAGCAAGGCCTGACCTCCCTGGAAATGTGAGCCATGGCCTCAAGCACTCTGCAGACCCAAGGACTTCAGTTCCCATACAGCAAACAGCCTCTGCCCAGCGTGCTCAGCTCTCAGCTCCCATCGCTCCGAGGCCCAGCAAGGGTAACAAGCACTCCCGTGCTGGATTGGTAAAGGACTGTTAGAGTTAGACATCAGCCCAGAGCTTGGGCTGCTTGCATGTGTTCCTAGTTGCTTCCAGGCCCTCAGCTAGCATCCTGCAAACGGAAACCTAGTTTTATGGGGTTTGTTTTGCTTTGCTGTCATTGCTTTCAACATTTCTCTTAGCAACCTTTCCAAGTGAGGGGTCAAAGGGCAGAGGAGCCCCTCAGAGTGGTCCTGGCCTCTTCCCCAAGTTCACAATGGAGCTGCAAGTGGATTTACCCTGAGCAGATTCCCACGCTTCGCCACGTTCCGTAGGCCTCCGAGCTGCACTCCGAGGATCCAGCTGGACACGGCGAGCCAGGTTTAGGATGAACATGTGAGTTTGAATCCTGGCCTGGAGGCACATTGCTGTGAGCCTCAATTTACCCATCTGCCAATAGAGATCAAGGTGTCCTCTATCCCACCCCCTGGGGTGTTGTGAGACTCAAAGAGAGCAGTGGAGTGTTGCTTGTGACTGCACTGCAGGCCCACGAATGGGGGACAAGGAAGGGGTGCCCTTGGGGGCGAGAAGCATGCACTGGGAACTGAATTTGGTGCTGCAGGCCTGGTGGCTCGGGTGCAGAGCAAAAACAAAAGCTATTGAGAGGATTGCCCGGGGCATTCTGTGCAAATCCCACTGTACCCAGAGCGCTTCCTGTAAAAGGCAGGTGTCAGCTGAGGTTACAGAGGAAAGAGTCGCAGCACAAGTAAGAACTCAGGGTGAGGTTGGTGTTGCCGTGTAGTCGCTGAGCCTCTACCTGTGGCACCAGGTGCTCCACTTCCGATCAAGCTCCCTGCTGATGGGCTAGAGAAGCAGTGGATAATGACTTAAGTTCTTGGTCCCCGACATCCACACAGGAGACCCAGATCAAGCTTCTGGCATCTAGTTTCAGACCAGCCACTTGGGGAGTGAGCTAGTGAGTGAAAGATCTCCCCCTCTCTGTCATTCAAGTAAAACTAAGTAACACTTAAGCAGAAGGAGAATCATTAGCCAGAGTGAAGCAGAGAGGGCACATTCCAGAAAATAGGCGAGGACAGGCCAGTGGAAGAGGGGCACCTGGAGGTTGATGGACACAGAAAAACAGCGGAGACAACCGTGTGGTGCTGCAATGACCAGATGACTCAGTGGCAGCCAGTGAGCAGCGAACTGAACTCTACTGGAGCCCGAAGCTTCACCAACAGCCAGGTGGGAAGAGGATTTACTGGGAACTCAGCAGGTGAACCCAGGCAAAGAATTGTCCATCCTGTTGCCCTCCAAATGACGCCTAAAGATGTTCTCTTGACAGAGAAAAGAAATAGTACCCACCAAAGCTAAAGGCAAATGCAAAGAACTTCCCATCAAAACAACAACAAAAGATTGAATAGATTAATAACTCATTGCTAAAATGACAGAACCAAATTACCACCCGTTCATGTTAACCCTGAATGTAAATGGCTTAAACCCATCAATCAGATTTCATAGATTAGCAGACTAGATTAAAGAAAATCTCTTTCTGTTACTTACAGCAGACACATTTCACCAACAAAGATCAATGGAAACGATGTATCACGGATTTTGATGTTTTGGTTTTTATTTTCACTTTTTCAAAATAGTTTTTTTCCTCATATTAAATTCTGCACTGACTCATAGGTCATACAGTAGCATCATTTTCTTCAAGAAGGTTCTTGATTTTCTTTTCCATTTCTTTAGCGACACATGTGTTAGTCATTCAGTAACATGTTATTTAACTTCATGGTGTTGTAAATTTCTATTTTCTTCCTGTTGTTGATTTTGTTCTGTGGCTTTTCATTTAAGGGGATGTACAGTAACTGTGAAATGGAGACTGTCATATCCAGATGTGAGGATACAATGCAGTGTGCAGCTCTACTTCCAGACCAAAGATGGATTTTCAATGAAACTGTTTACTATATCTTGACAGCAGGAGGCTGGATTCTCTGCCATTGTCCATGACCACAATGATGGACATGTGACTGTTTATGAAGGACTAAATGTTGTAATAATAAAGGGGAAATCAGTGTGTGGGAGCAGGGGATTTGGGAAGGGGGTCAGGGAACTATATCATAAAATAATAATAATAATAAATGAAGGGAAACAAAAAAGGCAAAACTGGTCAGGAAAACTTTTTTAATTAAAATCATTTTTATTATATTTTTGGCAATCTTTACAGAGTTAATTAGGGTAAAAAGGTTCAAGGGCTGTAGGAAAGTGGGTAAGACTATTGTTCCCATATTATTTCCTTCATGTATCTGAGGTAAAGGGGGATATTAAGGGAGAAGCCTCACCCAGTCTCCCACCCACCCCAGGTCCCAGATGTGGGGGCATGCTCCGAGATTCTTGCTCAAGTGGTTTTGATAGTTCACCAGTTATGAATCACTGCCAATCTCGCCACTCCAAGCACGATGAGGTTGTTGAAGAATCCACTGATTGACATAGTCCATCATAGAGTCTCCGTTTGCCCCATATTTCGCTGCCAACATATAGCTGAGGTGGTTGATTGACCTGTTCTGTCCTCTGTCTTTTCATGATTGGGGTTCTGAGTCTGGCATTTCAATTGGGGAGATTCCCAAAGAAACTTTGAGGTGTTCTTAGACCAGATTCTTGTATGTACTAGGAAGTACAGGGCCCAGCACAGTCCATCACCCTGATCAGCTGGTGGTTGTGATCGCTGGGTTTGTTCTGTTTTCAGCCCTGACTTCCACTGGAACCAATGGGTGTTGCAGTCCAGCCTGGTTCTGCCCAGCACATACTCGGCCCTCACATAAACCAGTGGGAGCTGCAGCCTAGTTGGAGCGACCCACAATAACCCCACAAGGCCTGCCCCTGCCCTGGTTTGCCAGTCTGTGTAGCAGACTAGTCCAGTCTGTCCCACATCCCATTCGGCTCTCGTACATGTCAGTGGGTATTAAAGCTTAGTTTCATCTAACCAGCTCCACTATGCAGTCCACACAGATGCTGTTGGGTTCCTCTCTGTCTAGCCACCCCAGCCCCTGTCCTAGTTTTTGTGCCCTCCCATGGGAGTGGTAACCCAAGAGGGAGGAACCCACTATTTCCCTCCCAGGCCTCTCCCACTCCCAGATTATGCACTCTCCAGGCGGTTCTGTGGTTTGACTTGAGAGAATTAGCCTCCAGTGCCAGTTTCTGCCAGCTGATGCTGTGGCTGAGCCCAAATAACCCTCACTCACTCTAATTTTGTTTGCACCAGTAGGAATAATCAGCCCAGCCTGGCTTTTCCCTGACCTAGTCCACATGAGGCCCACAGGTGTTGTAGCCCTGCCTAGTCTGGTCTGCCCCCATCCCAGCTCACGCTCTCTAGTGGGAGTAGCTGTCCAGCAAGGGGATCCCCTCCTTATTCCCCCTACCGGCTCTGCCCCCTCCCTTCCTGGTTCTCATGCCTGCTGGTTGGGAGCTGCGGTCACATCCGGTACAGGCAACCTCACCTTGGCACTTGGGACCTTTAAAAAGAGTAAAAATAAATAAACCTCAACAATAATTTTTAAAATGTCAGGGGCAGGGGTCAACTGGTTAGTCTTCTATCTTCAAGTACCAGCAGCCTATGTGGGTGTTCTACACAGGATCACGTCCCAGCTGCTCCACTAACTACCCAGCGCCCTGCTTGTGGCTGGGAAAGCAGTCGAGGACAGCCCAAAGCCTTGGGCTCCCACATCCACATGGGAGACTTGAAAGCTCCTGGCTTCGATCAGCTCAGCTCCAGCCATTGCAGCCATTTGGGCAGTGGACTGGTAGGTGGAAGATTTTTGTCTCCATTCCTGTCTATAAATCTACCTTTCCAAAAGAGAGAAATAAATGAAAAAAAAAAAAAAAGGAAAGACAGAAAGCTATTTGGGGAGCAAATATGACAATGGAAGGTATTTATCTATTTCTCTCTACAACTCAGCCTTTCAAATAAATAAGTAAGTTTTTTTTTATTATTCATTTATTTTTTATGGAAAGGCAGATTTATAGAAAGAGAGTCAGAGAGAAAGATCGCCCATCTACTGGTTCATTCCCCAAGTGGCTTCAATGGCCAGAACTGAGCCGATCTAAAGATAGGATCCAGTAGCTTCCTCCGAGTCTCCCACACAGGTGCAGTGTCCCAAGGCTTTGGGCTGTCCTTGACTGCTTTCCCAGGTCACAAGCAGGGAGCTGGATTGGATGCGGGGCCGCTGGGACATGAACCAGTGCCTATATGGGATCCTGGCACATGTAAAGCAAAGACTTTAGCCACTAGGCTACTATGCCAGGACTAAGAAGTAAATCTTTTTAAAAGACCAGAAATCACCCCTGGAGATGCACTCTGACATGGCTCAGGACTGACCGTCCTGTCCACTGCCTGCTTCGACTCACCAGTCATTTCACCAGAACTCGACCAGACTGAGTTCACATGGTAAGGAACAGGCATGGGTGTGGCAGACACCGTAGGACACTCCAACCCTGGAACTCTGGGGGAGGGCTTGCTGATGCCTGCTCCAGGTGAGCGGGGAGAGGGCAGGGAGGTAAGAGAAAAACTCTGTCAGGCACTGGGGAGCCACGACGGGCTAGGGGCACTGGGGAGCCAAGGCAGGCTGGGGACACTGGGGAGCCACAACAGGCTGGGGGCACTGGGGAGCCACAACGGGCTGGGGGCACTGGGGAGCCAAGGCGGGCTGGGGGCACTGGGGAGCCAAGGCGGGCTGGGGGCACTGGGGAGCCACGGAGGGCTGGGGCACTGGAGTGGTGAGGCTTGCTCTTGGCTCTGTGCTGTTATTACCAGGGTTCCACAGATTTCCCCCTACTCAGGCTCCCAGTTGGGTGGATGGTCCCTCAACAGAGCAGTGGAACCTGCACAGCAGTCACTCATGAGGGGCAGGGAGGTATCAGCTTACGGAGGAAAAGCTGGTGTGGGAGAAAGTGGCAGCAGATACCCTGATTGGTGACAAGGATGCCCAACCCGAACCCGCGTTGCGTGTCCCTGGAGAGCAACGGGGACCCCAGCACAGATGAGCCCCGGGGAAGGCATTAGCTCAACAGACACAGAGTGAGGTCCAGCCTAAAGAACTTCCTGAGATTCTGCAGGGCTCCAATACCACTGTGACTTTTGTTTTCCCAGAAGGGGCAGGAGACGCTGCTTCTCTGGGTTTCATTCCCATACGTATGCGTGCATGTGTGTGAGGGTGTGTGTGGAAAGCACCTGTTAGCAACCATCCAGCTCCTAGGATCTTGTGCCCTGAAAAGTGTGAAGAGCTGGCCCACAGGCTATCCGAGGCTCTCAGGGAAAGCAGGAGGATAACACTGGAGGGCGCTGTCTGCTGCTTTCTCTCCTGCTGGCCTGGAAAGGAGGGGAGTGGGGTGCTGCCTGCCCTCCACAGAGCTTTGCAGTTTTCCAAGTAATTTATGCACATGTTGATTTCTACATTTGCAAGTGGTTCAGCTTGATTAGCAATTTAGATGGAAATTTGCTAAATGCTTGGATTGGGTGCCTGATTTGCATTACTTACCAATTGTCTGTGGACTGCTTGCTGGCTCCAGGTCCTACAGCTATTCTAGCCGCAGTCATCCCCCTCCCCCAGGAGGCTGGAAGTGAGGGGTGGGTGTCTTCATCACCCTGAACTCCAGGTCAGAGCTCTGGAGTCCCAGTTGGCTGTACAGGAGACTTGTCCACAGCCAGCTTCCATCCTCCTGGAGATGGCTGTGCTCTCCAACCCAGCTCCTCCCCGTGAGCCAGGCTGTGGGTCAAAGCCTGCACCTGCTCCTTTTTATCCACAGAAACACTCAATGCCAATCTTCGCTGTTGAGCCTTCTGCCTCTTTCTGGCTCTTCACTAGAGTGCAAGTCATTGGAATATCCATCTCATGGATGGGTGCTGGACAGAGGGCCCTCCCGAAAGAACAGCAATGCTCCTATACAAGGAGGTCAAGTCCACACCGGCTCCACTCTCGTCCCTGGCAGGGGGTCTCAGGACAGAGGCCAGCATGGCTGTTTGCCCATGGGAAGGCGTCTTCTACAAGCCTTCTTCTCCAAATGTTCATCTGTGCAGCAACTTTCTAGGCACCTGTGCCCTGAGCCCTCGCCTCCTGTCAGATGTCACCAGGTAGAATAGTCCCCTTCCTCCCAAGTCCCCGGCTGTACTGGCCTCATCTTGGGCCCATCTTGCTCTTAGAACATATCACCACACAGGGGCACACAGATGCCTGTTCCCGTTTGCATTTGCCCAGCTCCAGCCTGCAATGGCCTCTTCCTCGAAGTCACAAGGCGTCATTGGCTGCTGCCCTCTGCCTGCACGGAGCTCCTGCCCTCACTCTGGCTTCCTGGGTGATCCGGAAGCCAAGCCATGCCAGTGTCCAGAGACCCCAGGGGCTGGCAGACTGGCAGTGCTGACATGCAGCCTGCAGCTTCCCAGGGCTAGACACGTTCCAGAAAGGCAATCAGACGGCGCGTCCTGTGAAGGTGAGGTACTGGCCGTGACCTCTGGTGCATCCATCGCAGGCTGGGCAAAGTTCCTGCCACGTGGTTGGAGCCCTGTGTCTTCTGAAGTTGGGCAAATTGGATTTGAGGTCTGGCTTTCCTTGTGGTTGGGAGCCTGGCAACAAGCAAATTATTCTGAATTTCAATTCAGTCTGGGGGAAAAAGTTCCAACCCTTTTTGCATACTTTATGGAGTTGTTATAGGGTAAAATTCAATTCTATATCTGAGTTATAATGCATGGTAGAAATGCTAACCACTTATTTAGATAATATTATTAATGATAATTACTGAGGGAGAATAATGGATTCGTTTCAGCTGACTCTTGGCATGAGAAAAGTCACGACAAGCTAGGTGTTTTCTGCCTTACGGAAGTGAGGGAAGTTTAGAAGCTTTGGAGGGGCATGGCCAACATGCAATACAATATTTCTGTTGCTAAGAGAGCAGAAGTGTGAGGTCAAGGCCAGGAGGACAAAATATCTGCCCTGTCCAGCCTCGCTGGGGCCCAGGTGCAGTGAGGGGCAGGCCAAGTCCACACCACCACAGGACACAGGGCAGAGGGGCTGGATGCCGAGCTGAGAGCGGCCAGGCCTGTCCCCATCAGGGTGTTCACACCTCTTCCCCCAGCTGTGAACCCTAGAGAAAAGACAGCCTGGAACTTTCTAGTCAAGAGAAGAAACACTCACTCCCTTTCACTTGGCTGCAAGGACTCTGGATCTGCACTGGTCTTGAGCTGTGGCACATCCTGGGTAAGCACCTGGTTTCTGAAACCACGACTATACCCCAGAATTCCCTGGTGAACCAGAAGAGCCCTGTTGGGATCACTGGGGTCAGAGCCATGGCCATGGCCACCAGAGTACCGCATGGAAGCTAGGTTTTCACACCCCTTCCATCACCTTCCCACCATATAAGGCCCCTTAAAGGCTAGCTGGGCAGGTCCTCAGCTGTTGGTGCTTTTTATAAGTCCCTGTCCACATCAGAAGCATGCAAAAGCTGGCAGTTTCATTTTTCACATGGTGTGTATAAGATTTGCTTGAAAATATGAACGATTTAGGGGGCCGACACAATGGCTCAACTGACTAATCCTCCACCTTGCAAAAGTCTGCATACAGTATGGACACTGGTTTATGTCCTGGTTGCTCCACTTCTCGTCCAACTCCTTGCTTATGGGCTGGGAAAGCACGGGAGGTCGACCCAAAGCCTTGGGGCCCTGCACTCCCATGGGAGACCTGGGAGAAGCTCCTGGATTTGGATTTACTTAACTCCAGCCATTCTGGCCATTTGGGGAGTGAAGTAGCAGATGGAAGAACTTTCTCTGTTTCTCCATCTTTCTGTAAATCTGCCTTTCCAATGCAAAGAAAGAAAGGAAGAAAGGAGGGAAGAAGTAAGAGAGAGAGAGAAAGGGAGGGAATGAGGGAGGAAGAAAGAAAGGTAGGGAGATAGAGAAAGAGAGAGAGAAAGATTGTAGGGCTGTGTGACCAGGGCACAAGTTCTTCACCCCAGATGCCAGCCCTTGCCATGTGTCTGGAAGAGTCATTGGGCAGTGAGGACAAATGCAAAGGGTGAATCCCATGGTGCCAAGGAGGGCAAACCTGTGCCCCCACCCCTGCACCCCATCCTTGTCCCTGTCACAGCTGCAACAGAAACATCAGTGCTGGCATTCCCATCGCGGACCACCCTCAGGCTGTAATGTTCTGACTGTGGTGACTTCATCTCTGGCACAATGTCATCATGTGTCATGTGGGGATCCACCCACAGAAGATTCCCTAGGTTCAACTTCAATAATCTGTGAGACACAGGAATGACAGAACCTTCCCTGTGTTTCCACCGTGGCCACTTTGTCACAGATGCAGATGCGTGGCTGGCCAGTCAGGGTTGCAGCAGCTAGCCCTGAATCTGATCTTCCTTTACTACTGGCCCTCAGAAGGGCGAGGCCGGCAGGGTCAGTTCTGGATCAGGCAGTCCCCACGAGTCACCCTAACCAGGCTGCCAAGAAGCCTCCAACACTTGACAGGCAACCTGGAGAAGGAGATAGAGCTACTGGTCACCTCACCTCTTTGCCCAACTCAAAATCAGAATCCTTCATGATTATGGAAGGGTCTACTGGGTGTCCCATGAGTTTCAGTGCAGTATCTCTTTCTCTCTCTCCCCCATCCAGCCTGCATGGACAGCTGTACTCTCTTTCCTCCCTCTGCTGAGCACAGTTCATATGTCAGGACCCTGAACCCTTTGGCTTTGGGGATTTCCGGAGCATGAGGTTGGGTGGAGCTGGCATCCACCATTTGCTGTGAGCCGCACAGGTGTTTGGACACAGCCTTGACCCTCTCCCTGACTATGCTGGCATGTGACTGCACTGGATGCTGGCATGTGACTGCACTGGGCCACCAGGTGTCGAATGCCAGGCTTCCTCCCATCCACACAGCTTGTAAGTTGTCAGAGGTGACTCTACCCCTAAACAAAGGCAGCCCATGCCAGTTGGAAGGGCTTAGAAAATAGGGCACAGGCACCAGCATCCAACCAAGGAGTGAAGTGACATTGAAATCCAGGTGTTAGCAAGAGCACCTGGTCCAGTCCAGCTGGTGGCTGCAGGTTCCAGCGTTGTTACCGTTAGCCACAGCCTCCATCCTCCAGCAAAGACGCCTCGTGAACTTCACAGCACCTTGGACAGCGCCAAAGGTGTGCCAGGCCTGGGCCTTCATCCTCTGAGCCTTTGCACTGTAGGTGAGGTTTTCATTCCTGGATGAATGCTTTGTGGGCAGAGTAGGAGCTGCCTTTTCCCAAAGTTCTCTCTCACGTGAGGTTCACCTGCAGCTCCCCTTCCTCATTGTCAGTTCCAGCAGGAACTGGTTGTGGGAGCAAACCTGAAACAATATAAGGGGAAAAGCAATAGAAAACAGGAAAGACAACACAGTTCCATACTTAGGTTGCCTTGTACGTGGGCAAGTGTCACCCTGCTGGAAGAAAAGCAGCTAAGAGCAGGCCTGGTGAATGCCAACTCTGGGTTAAGTGTACCAGTGTGCCAGCAGAGTTGCTGGTTCTATTCTTTTTTTGTTTTTAAAGATCTGTGGAGAAAGAGACAGAGTGCCTGCTGTTCCACCTTGGGTGCACACCTTCCAGGACCACTCCACTGCTTGTATGCATCTTAGGTGCAGGGGATAGGAGAAGGTGGCAGCTGCTTGGTTCACACATGTGTGTGATGTGTAGTGTGTGGTACTCATCATGGCAGGTGCTGGCCTGTGCAGAGACAATGTCAGGGTGATTCAGCGTTCTGATCACTCCTGGGTGGGAATGTCAGCTTGGCTTTGGCAGAGTGCTGGAGTCACTTCCTCTCTGCCCGGCCTAACAAAGCTGGGTATGGGGGAGAGCCAGGTGGGGTTCCTCAGGGGCCTTCCCAACTAGGCTGCAGCACCTACCAGTATAAAAGCTGATTTGGGAGGCAGGCCTGGCCAGGCCACAGCATCTGCTGTTGCATGTTAGAGTCACATCTGGAGGTGGGATGGGCTAGGCTAGGCTGCTGATGCGATGTCCAACACAACATCTTCCCCTCCTGCCTGCCCCGCACAGTCATGGGAGGGAGGACAGGGTCTTTTCCCTCACCCACCTTCCCTCCAATTCCTTCCCATTCCACCTAGAGGCCTGCATGGTCTGTGATACCCTCACCTAGGTAAATGTAAGTTTAAACAATTATTTATTTTACTTGAAAATCAGAGTTAGAAAGAGAGAAAGAGATATCTTCCACGGACTGGTTCTCTCTCCAAAAGGCTGCAATTGCGACAGCTGAGCAGATCCAGAGCCAGAAGCCAGGAGTTTCTCCCAGGTCTCCCATGTGGGTGCAAGGTCCAAAGGCCTTGGGGCATCCTCTGCTGCTTTCCCAGGTCATTAGCAAGGAGCTAGATTAGAAGTGGAGCAGCCGGGACCTGAGCTGGCACCATATGGGATGACGTGGAGCAGCTGGGACCTGAGCTGGCACCATATGGGGTGCCCACACTCCAGGCTGAGGATTATTTCACTATGCCACCCAGCAACAGGATTAATATTTAAACTATTTTGGTAAATGGTTAAAGGAATGACTAGTGTGTATGAAGCAATTGTGCTAACATGTAAATCAGCAAACACGTATGAAAAAGCAGCCAAGGATTGCATAGGCTGCAGCAGAAAATACAAAGCAAGACCAAACAAAATTTCTAAGGAAAAACAAAACCTGAAGCTGACAAGCATATCAAATGTGTTATTACAGCAAGTGCACATGAATAAGATTCCTCTTGCAACTCGGATTAACTTGTCTAAATCTAAAGATATTCTGCTTTTAAGGCACATTCAAAAATAATATGACCCAGAAAGGTTAAAAATAATTTTAAAAATAAGGCAAAAATGTATTTGACAAACGTAAATGAAAAGGAAGCAGGAATAAAAGTGCTCAAGAAGAGAGAGACAGGAGGAAAGTATTAAACAGGTCACGTTGGTGGTAGATTTGTGGGAATAGAATGGCTTGAGGTCAGGGAGCTTAACATCCAGTCAGTCACGACTCAGGGGAAATCCCACAGCAGCCAGCTGACGGGAGCTTCTCTTGTGCAGCTGTCCCCTCAGAGCTAACACGTCTAACGACCCCGTGGAAGAGCACAGGGGCCGTCTCCCACCTTTCAATGGCAGCAGCCTCGTGGCCACAAGTCACAGGTCACCCGAAAGAAAGGCTCCCTGAATGCATAGTCCACTTCCAGAGAGAATCACACTGCCTGGTTACCATGACAAACTGCTTGTGTACATGTGGTCAGTACCTGGAAAGATCAAATGGGGAGCAGGGGTTCAGCCTGGTGCCCGCAGTGCCAGCATTGGATCCTCATCTAGGCTGTGGCCCACAGCACCCACTGCAGTGCCACTGTTAGATCCTCATGCCAGCCTGTGGCCCACAGCAACCACTGCAATGCCACTGTTGTATCCCCATGCCAGCCTGTGGCCTACAGCACCCACTGCAGTGCCAGTGATGGATTCCCATACCACCCTGGAGTCCACAGCACACACCACAGTGCCAGCAATGTTGTCCCATGCCAGCCTGGAGTCCACAGCACCCACTGCAGTGTCAACAATAGATCCCTGACTCCAGTTCCTCACAGTGCCAACTCCAGGGGCAGTGGCTAAGGCACCAACGACTGCATCCCTATACCCCACAGAGACAACTATATTGAATTCTCAAATGCTTCTTGTAGTGCAGGCCAAGTCTTAGCTATTGTGGACATTTGGACTGTGAACCACAGAATGGGAACATGCTCTATTTTTCTTTTCTCCTCCCAAACAAATTTTTAAAAAAGACATCCACTGGAAAAAAAAATTAAATCCAAATATTAAACTATTTAAAAAGCCTACTGAGAACCCCATTTAGCAAAATTCCTCTGGTTTGAGAGAATCAAGATGGCAGAATAGGGTAAGGACATGTTTAAACAGAGAGAGAAATATTAGCCAGTGTGAAGCAAGGACGGCACATTCCAGGACATAGGAAAGGACAGAACAGCAGAGGGTACCTGGAGACTGAGACACAGGAAAGCAGTGGACACAACTGTGTGATGTAGCAGTGACTGATACCCCAGTGGCATTCAGCCAATGGCGATCTGAACTCTAATGGCAGCGAGAGCTATACCAGCAATCAAGTGGGAAGGGACATTTACCAGGAGCTTCAGAGGTGAACCCAGACAAAGACTTGCCCATCCTGCTGGTCTATTTGATTTGGCTACAGAGAAAGAGCAGCAAGTCCCAGATGGGCAGTGCGGTAACAGGGTGGACTTCACAACCAAGTCCACCCCCTAGAGCCAAATTGGGCGCCATTGGACATTACTGCACATGCACTCAGCTGGGAGTGAACTCACTTCTGGCTCAGAGAACTGCAACAACATGGCATCCTACAGGTTCCACCCAAGACAGGTCTGGGTAACCCTCAGACCTGACCACCAGCAGATCAAGAACTCTAGTAGTGGCACATCAAGCTCCATTTCATATGGTGTGGCAAAGGATTTAAGATTGTAGGGACAACAGTGAGCTGTGCATGTGAGAACTTGCTGAGCTCAGTGCATTACACTGGTTCCACAGGAAAACAGTACCAACTATGGCATCGTACAGATCAAAATAGGTCCATGTGGCCCTCATACCTGATGGCCAAAAGAGGGAAATGAAGACAACCCCTGCTGGCCAGCCCTGGACCAGGAGCTGCAGAAGCGAAGGAGTTCATTCAGGGTCACGTCCCATGGCCACAAGGGCGTCACAGCCTCTGGTCTTGTTCCATGTCATGTGTTTATGCTGCTGATTGTAACACTTCCCCACCCTCTCACACGCATGCCCCTTCCCCACAGCTCTCCATCCTTCCTCGTTCTGCCAGGTCAGGAGGCTGATTCTGAGGGCACCTCGCTAGCCTGTCCGTGTTCTCGGGTTGCTGCTGCGAGGCAGCCAGTGGGAGCCTCGGGCTGCGTCCTCCTGGAGCAAGACAGAGAGAGGACAGTGTTTACTCCCCTCTGCCCTCCCGCTGCCCAGTTGTGTCACTTCAGGAGCCAGGTTCCTCTCAGCTTCTGTCACTGCAGGGTCTCTGTATTTCCCAGTTCCTGAAAACTGCACCTGCTTCTGTAAGGAGCCTCACTGCTCCCTGTCTCCAGCTCCCTGAAGCTACTCTCTGATGCTAGTCAGCTGTGGGGGTGGGGCCCTGGCAAAGAGTGTGTCTGGGTCCCCCAGCTTCATGGTACACCACGAAGCCCTGCTGCCTGCCCAGCATTAGAAGGGACCTCTCCAGACAGGAGGCTAAAACCCTCTAAGCAGATTGAGATCGCAAGCAGGTGAGGGCCCAGGGCTCTGGGTAAGGGTCTGAGCCCACCCTAGGCTGGTTCCCAGGGCAGCACTCTGCCTACTCCCCAGGAGCGTGGCCTGTCTCTCCGTTCCCACCCACAGGCTGCCTGGAGCAGGTCTTTGGTGGTGCGACTTTGCAGGAAGCTGGGCCCATTGCATGTGTCAGGCAGACAAGACTGCTCCTTGGAGGAAGAAATTCATTCCTCAGGGTTGCAAACACTATCCCTGCCCCAACTCCCTTTTCATTCTCGATTCCTTTCCATTTCTGGCTCTGAATGTCGCCATCCTAGGTTATCTCTTTGTATAGGACTTGACAGTGTCAGTGGGTGGAGGAAATACAGGAAAGTCAGACAGGCAGAACTCTGTCCGCACAGGAAGGAGCCCTCCAGCGTCCTGGCCATCCTCCACTGCCTTCCCAGGTTCCCAGATGGGCCTTGGCATGCCACAGTGCTGGTCGCGCAGGATATTCTGAAATGAGACTATTATGTCACAGTAACAACAGGGTGATGAGTAGACAGGTCCTTCCTGTCATCTGCCAGCTTTACTTACTTCTTTTTATTAGGGTTGACGCAAGTGACTCTGCTTTCATAACTTCTGTTAAGTCTTACTCTATCCAGTCCACTTTCCCCCCATTTTACTGCAGAGAAGTATTTATAAAGTGCTTGAAATGAAAAACAGCCAAACTATTTGGGAATAAGAGAAGCTGGGCAGGAAGTGTCATAGCTGGGATTCAGACTGGCCCTCCAATGCGGGAAGTAGGCGTTCCATGTTATGGCTTAACCTGCTGTGTCCCCATCTGCCCAATAAACTCCCAGTTAGTACTGACCGCTAGCAGATACAGGCACAAGGTGGCAGCTCAGAGGACCCTGGCCTTCCCGCTCGTAGTGTCCTGACCATTCAGTGCTTTGCTGTCTTATGCACTATGGACTGAATATGTACCTTCTTCCCTGGTCACTTGGTGGAATCCTCATCTCCAGGGTGGGGCCATTGAGTGACCAGGTAGGTCTTAAGGGCAGAGGCTCAAGGGCAGGATTGGGACCCTCCCAGAAAGACCACAGAGAGCCCTTGCTTCTTCTTGTTGAGGATGCCGCCAACTGGCCATATCCATGAACAGGGACACGAGTTTTGCTGGATGCCACATCAGCTGGTGCCTTGATCTTGAACTCTGACCTCCAGGGTGGTGAGCCACACATTTCTGTGGTTCATGAGCCACTGGGCCTAAAGAATTCTATGTACTGGCTTGAGCCATCAAGCCCACCAACAGTTTCTCCACACCCTTCTTTCTGATCTCTCAGCTAGTTTACCAGTTCTCGGTCACATTCTGTCCTGAAGAGCAGCCCCATACTCACTGCCACCATTCACCACGTCCTGGTTAATCACACCTCAGGCTGCCAAGGCTCGGCGTGTTCACTGCCCCTGGAAATCACAGCTCTGAGAACAGAACCTCCTGAAGCCACTGCCCAGTGGGGACTATCCACTGCATGGGAACACAAAAACCTCCATCACGTCTTCCTTTCACGCCTCTCTCAGCACTGTCAGCTGCCAAGTTCTCCCATCCTCCAGGGAGGTTTCTCCTGCGCTCTCCACCCACCTTGCGCCCCTGGAGCTCCTGTCGCTCCTAACCTCTTGTATCCACCAGGGGCGCTGTTGATGCTCAGTGCAGATACAGGGTGCTCCACCTGCCAAGCAAGATCCGGTGAAACCAAAAGCCCTTGGGTGAAGACCTGAGAGTGCTTTTCTGCCTTGGATACTGCTGGTTTACACGAAGGAAAATAGCAGGTGGCCCTCACCTGGGTGAGCATCTCAGTTACCCGTCCCACCACCGCTGTTGTGCAAGGTCCCTGGGGGAGAGCCCCTGGATGATGTGTGAGCCTTACCTACCAGATGTCTTCCTTCTCGCATGCAAGCCCATCTGAACCATGCGGAAGAGATACCTGGGGAATGTTAGCTCTGCCAAACAGCAGAATTTCCTTTAGTCTCACCTTGGGCTTGTCCAGGATGGAACTTCTCTCCCTGGCCCTGTGTTTCTAGTCTACACTCTTGT
Source organism: Ochotona curzoniae (assembly GCF_017591425.1). NCBI lineage: Eukaryota > Metazoa > Chordata > Mammalia > Lagomorpha > Ochotonidae > Ochotona > Ochotona curzoniae. The sequence continues at coordinate 2,835,064 of NW_024465405.1, read as the reverse complement.
TTCTGGTGGCTTCTGGCTACAAGGACGTCCATTGCTGTCCAGACCACCACGGCCCCTGTCCTGCTTATCATCATCAGTTTTCCTCCTCCTTCTCCTGACTATCCTCACTTAATGTTGTAGTTTTCAGGAAAAATAAATTGCAATCTGGTATGCAGGAAACAGATTGGGTACAAGGCAAGATGTTAGGAAAGCGTGGGTCTGGAGATCTATTTGGGGCAATAGTAATAATAGCAGCACGTATTCAATGAGTGCTGAGACTGGGCCAGGAGCACTTGTGTGTGAATTAATGTGTGTCATTCCCAGGAGGGCATGTGAGGCTCATGGCTCTGTCACGCCAGTGTCACAGCTGAAGAAGTCAAAGTGCAGAGAACGTCAGGGACCCAGCTCCCTCCAGGGGAGGAGGAGCCTCACCTGAGCTTACTGTCCCCTCCTAGGCAGCCACACGTGCTGGTTTCCCACCTGTGCACCTACCACGGCTGGAGTGACTCCCTGAAAGCTTCTTCTCTGGAACCTCACAGCACCCACCAAACATTGGGATAGTCGTGTGCTTTCTGTAGATGGAAATGAGGGTGGACTCCGTGAGCAGAGTTCTCCATGATCACACACATAGCAGGGAGCAGATGCAAGATCCCAACTCAGAACTTTCCAACTCCAGAGCCAGGTTTTTGTTTTGTCTTGTTTTGTTTTGTTTTGTCTGCTCTGGGATTAGGGCGAGTGTGCATGTGTGTGTGTGTATGTGTGTGTGTGCCCATCCATGTTCTGTGTGCATGGCATGTTTATAATTACAAGCCATGCTACAAGCTCATGCAGTTTGTAGCCATCACCCTTCTATGAACTGCACGGCACATAACAGGGGCTACACCAGGTGTTCAACCCCTTTATTTACTGTTGCCTACAAAGTTTCAGTTCATTCAGAAACAAAATGCCAGCTCAGGTCTCAGGCTGACTGAGCTGTAAGGCTGAATCCCAGTAAGGAGCCATTTTCCACACATGTTCCAGGATATCCGGGACACTCATGGGAGACTCAGGGCTCTTCCTGCTGGATGGGACACTGGGTGGTCACTGTGCAGGTGCTCCCTGCCAGTCTTAGGTGGCAGATTCCCTGAAGGGAAAGAAGGACTCTGTGCTAGCCACACCGTTTGCACACTGAGGTGTTGGCAAGCCAGGCTCCAGCGCTCATGCATCGGAGTTCCTCCTGCTGAGGGATCAGCTCAGAGCCACCTGCTCCTGACCCTCCGGAAGCAGGTACTTCTCAGGTTGCCAGAGCAGGCCCGCAGGGCTGGCTTTCTGCAGTTCTCAGCCCTGGCCAAGAGTGTAGCCAGGAATGGTCCCAGAAGAAAACTGCCAAGCCTGCAATGACCCTCCCATGAGACAGAGTGATCCCCTCCCTCACATGCTGCTTCAGAGCCGTGGTCACTGACCATACTCTATCAACACCACACATCCCTTACACACATACCGCACAGCAATACAGACAGACCGCAGAGTGTGCACACACTTCCCACACTCCCTACCACACACACACGCTTCACAGACTGCCCTATGCCATACGTGTGCCACTCACCACACCTCACACACACACTCTGTACCACATGCCACATGTATACTGTACCATACCCTTACACACCATTCCATATGTGTGTACGTGTTGCTTATACCACCGACCTCAGATATAACATACCACACACAACATACCATACATTGTACACCACACACACCATATTCTATACTAGACAACACATACACCATACTAATACAACACACATATCATCTCACACACCACCTACCACACACAGCTGTCACCCAGTACACACACACCACACATTGAACACACCATTCTACCTCCCATATCATACCATATATTACAGATGAGCCACTCACACCACCTACCATACACACGATACCACACACACCGTACTCCACATGCTGTACCACACACACGCCACACCCTATACTGCACACACACACTCCCTGCACACCCTGTTGTACACACTGATGCACAATGTGCTTTGAGCCTTCTGGAGTGCTGACACTCCAGTTTCACTCTCTGCCCTCTGGGAACCCAGGAAGCACGTTCTTAGGTTAAATCACAAAGAACAGGTGAGAGAGGTAAGCCATTTGGTAACCTTGGTGACTTCCAGAAAGCATGTGCCGACAGGAGATGAACAACACAATGTGGGGGGATGGGCGATAAGGGAAGGAGAGCCAACCCCAGGGAGTGCTGATGGCTCCCCAGCCCTGGGGTCCTTCCCACCCCAACTCCCACAATGCCCTGCCATCTCTGAGCTGCCTCTGCCACCATCACCTCTCCATCTCCCCTGAACAAGCTGCAGCGAGAGGGTGGCCCCGGTGCCATCCTGTGGCTGAGAGCAACAAGAGCTTCTAGTTTCCTTGCTTCAGCAATAGCAATGCTGAAACCCAAATGCAACGCACATAGAAGGTTACCCCACCTTTCAGTCTTCCCTATAAATGATAAAACTCTCAGGTCGTGAACAACTGTTGAGTTTTCAGGGACAGAATTTTGATGAAGTGTTACAGGAAAAATATGGCAAATATTAGTTTGATAATCCTTACTCAAAAACCAGCTGGAGCTATTTTTTGTTTTTAATCTGTGATGCAGAGAGCATTAAGAGGGGAGGAGTTTTCATCACCAGTTCCATTCTGCAAATGTCCACAACGGGAGCCTCAGGCACCCAGTGCAGCTCTCCCACATGGGTGCCAGGAACTCAGTCGCTTGAACCATCATCACAGCCTCCTGGAGCCTACATGAGCTGGAGCCGGAAATTGAACCCTGGCCCTCTAATGTGGGAGGCAGAGGCTTTAACCTGCCCCTTCACCCAGCTCTTCTCTGCCGGGCCAAACACCCACCAGCTAATTTGAAGACTCCATGACAAAATTACAGATCTGTGCAACTGATCCACAGTTCTCCATTGCTTTTCCGTGGCTTCTCTGTGACATCACAAAATGAACCACACAATTGAGCCCAGATCCTGGATCCAACAGAACTTTTCAGCTGTGCCTTGAACCAAAAGGCTCACATCCCAGTTCCTGAAGCTGGGCCTCTGCCTGGGCACACTCAATGGGGCCTGCTGGGATGTCCCGGCAGGCTCAGGAAGTCAGGCCAGAGCAACTCATGAGTCGCTCCCTGGGTGCTTGCTCTCAAGGGGCCTTTTCCATGACCCTGAGGTTAGAGCTAAGCACCTTCACTGTAGCTTACCTAGATGCACCAAGTATCTGTCATCCTCTGGTTGGAAACATCCAAGAACCAGGGATTCATGATCTCATTCAAAGGTGTTTGTCCCTTTCTCATCCCAGTGCCTCCACATACCCTAGAAACCAGAATATGAAAGAAGGACAGAACCCAAGCAGCCTCTGGTCCGACTCCCTGGGATGGAACATGATGGAGCAGGATGGATGGGGTGGGGATCAGGGGAAAGCCCCCAGGGATCACAGCATCTCTGGTGATCACTGGGCAGGCAGGGGTTCGGGCAGTCACCCTTCACAGGGGAGGACATGCCCGATCCTGTGCTCTGTGCCATCTGAAGGTTAATACAATTTGATCAGGTCCCTATGCCCTGTTGTCAGGATGCCCATCCCAGGGCCTTCCCCATCCTTCCAGGCCTTCCTTTAGGGTTTTTGCTGAACAGCACAGGAAATCTCCCACAGGTTCCATCTTCAGCCCCAACCTAGACCTCATACTTTCACATTGTTCTTCCCACCATCATGTCAAGAAAGTGAGTTTCTGCGTTGTTGTGAATTCCGATGCACTAATCAGTACCTTTCGCTTTTGTGATTTTCATACTCAACAAATGATATCCAAAATAGTTGCTCCACAGCACTTCCTTGGGAACGTGAGCCCAAGGAGCTACGGGCTGAACTTACAGGGGAGTCTACTGGGCTGAAGCTGACTCCAGACTCCTCTCTGCCACCTGGAGATAAAGCTCAGGTGTGTGTCTCAGTCGGCTTCCTGTCACTGTGACACAGTGCCCAGAGCACCGGTATCTGGACTAACAGGTTTACTCTTTTCATGGATCTGGAGGTCCAAAGTCCCAAGGCCACACCTGGCAGAGTATCACAGGGTGGGAGATGGGGGAGCAGGTATGCAATGTCCTCTCCCCCTTCCTGTGCAGCCTCAGGATTCCGTCATGGCCACTCCATTCCAACGATCTTACCTGATCCAGTCACTTTGTGCAGACCCGACCTCAGAACACCACAGTTTGAAGAAGCCTCTACACTCATGATAACTCACAATGGACATAACATTTCAATGTGTGAGCCCTTGGACGGCACACTCGAGCACTACCCAGCCTTGACCAGCAACCCTGGTCCTCAAGTTTCACCCTGTCAATCACTCTCAGTGTTGCTTGCCAGAAAAGGATGATTAGAGTGAGCTAAGTAGTTTGCTGGTCCCAGAGACAAGAGAGTTCCTACTCCCTGTGGGCCTGATCATGCTGCCCGGCTTGTTTCCAACCCATGGCAGTGAAAGGAGCTTCTCTCCCCACAAGCTGAAGGCCTCTCTTCCCGTGGTCCCCCCAAAAGCAGGCGTCAGTGCCTCACCATCCCTCAATTTTCCTGCTGCACTCTGTCTATGGGACTGAGTCACTGGCAGTGAAAAATCCGGTTTAAAGGAGGAACAAGTGGTCCAGGGTGCACAGGAGCTGACCCATGACATACACTGGGGAAACACGAGCAGGGCGAGGAGGGCAGCCTGAGCACAGTTAGGTGCCCAGCAAAAGCTAGTGCCTGGGTTGTGGTGGCATTCAGGCATCAGCCATTGCAGGAAATAAAAATCCACTGGAACCTCTAGAACAACCAGCAGACTATCCTATTGAAAAATCAAGAAGGGACTTGAATAGGTATTTCTCCAAAGAAAATATACATGCAGCCGATAAATGAGCAGGTGAATATGGGCTCAGCATCTCTCACTGCCAGGGAACTGCAGGTCATAATCATGAGATACCACCTCATGTCTGTTACCATCAAGAAAGCTAGCATAAAATGAAGCATCTTAAAAGGCAGAAAATAACAAAAGTTGATTAAGATGTGGAGTAACTGAAGCTTGTGTCTGGCTAGTAGGGCCCAGAGGGTGTGGTTGCTATGGGAAACGGCACGGCTGTCCTTCAGGGAATTAGACAGAGAGCTGCCATGCAATCCTACCCCCCAGTGGGTACCCCAAATAATTAGAAGCTGGGTTAGAAGAAATCATTGTACACTCAGGTTCATGACAGCATTACTTCCCCGTAGCCAAAAGATGGAAGTGGCCAAAATGTTCAGCAGTGAATGAACATAGAGAAGACAATGCCCGTCCATAAGGTGAAGCACTCTTCAGCCTTCAGAAGGACTCTGCTGATTCCACATGGAACCAGACAAGCATTGCACGAGTCCAAGCAGACATAATGTAGGATGGTCACGTCTGAGGCCCAAGGAGGGGAGAGTGGGGGTTATTGTTCAATGGGTTCAGAGTTCCAATCTGTGAAGATGGAAAGGTATACAAAGCTGGAGAGTTGAGATGGTTGAATGGTGTTATAGACATATGTAATACTAACACCGCTGAATGGGACACCTGAAGATGGTTAATTCAAGTGTATTTTGTTACAGTACAAAAAACTGGGAGAGGGTCCAGCACTATAGCTTAGTGGCTAAAGTCCTCACCTTGCATGTGCCGGGATCCCGTATGAGTGCCAGTTCGTGTCCTGGCTGCTTCACTTCCCTTCCAGCTTTCTGCTTGTGACCTGGGAAAGCAGATTGGGAAACCTAGAAGAAGCTCCTAGCTCCTGGCTTCAGATCAGCTCATAACGGCCATTTGGGGAGTGAGTCACTTGATGAAAGATCTGCCTCTCTGCCTCTTCTTCTCTCAGTATATCTGACTTTCAAAAAAGAAAAGAAAACTGAGAAAACAAAGAAGTGTGTGCAGGTACAGAGGGAGAGTCCTTTGGAGACAACTGTGGTGAGCAAAGAGCAAGAGAGAACTCAGCAAATGCTCACCCCAGAAGCCCACAGGAGGATGCCCTGGAAGGGAGTCTCAACAGGCACAAGGAAGTGGGCAGCCAGGGCTTCTGGGAGCACCATAAAGTGGAGGCAGAGAGGGCAGGGACAAGAATGTGGTTCAAAGAGCTCCCTAAGGTGGGGGCAGAGAGGGTGGGAGCATACATGTTGTCCAGGGAGCTCCCTGAAGGGGAGGCAGAGAGGGCGGGGGTATGGATGTGCACAGAGCCAGACATCTGGTGCAAGGGCAGCTCCAGAATAGAGTAAGTGTGTGGGGACTGGAAGGTGACTTTGTCCAGTGTGGGTTCAGAGGGCAGAGAGGAACGGTGTGGCAGATTTTAGCAGATTGAGGTTGCGTGGTGGGGAGAAGTGGAATGTTCTCTGGGAATAAGAAAAAGGGAGACTCACAATGAAATGGATGAAAGGGATTCATTTTCTAAACATGTCATTTCTCGGGTCCAGTGCAATGGCTAATAGCTAATCCTTGCCTTGCAACTACTGGGATCCACTTGCCATCCAACTTCCTGCTTGTAGCCTGGGAAAACAGTCAAGAATAGCCCAAAGCCTTGGGACCTTGCACATGTGTGGAAGACCCAGAAGAAGCTCCTGGCTCCTGGCTTCAGATCAGCTCAGCCCTAGCCATTGTGGCCACTTGCAGAGTGAACCAGCAGACAGAAGATCTTTTTCTCTGTAAATCTGCCTTTCTAATAAAAATAAATAAAATAATCATGTGTTATTACTTAACCCCTACACCCCTACACCTCGACACACTAGAGGTCATGTCTTGGAAGATCTACAGACATCCTTCTGCTATCAACCAACAAGGAGTTTGGACAGTTCAAATGTCAGTAGATGTTTGTGGATAAATTCACCATGGTTCTACAACAGATTAGCACAGGGGGCACTTACGTGTGTAACCAATATGAGGAAAGTATTTTGAACTCAGTAATGCATGTTAAAGTAAGACTTGCATCAGTAGAAACAACTGGAGAAGAGAAAAATAAGAGTTCCAGGAGTGGAAGCTGTGCTGCTGCAAAGGGCCCGCTCTGTCCGGTGGCTTCTGCTGATGCCCGGGAAGCCTCACGAGAAACCACATGGAGCTTCTGGCTCTTGCCTTGAGCCTGACCCTGGGTGACAGCTCTCTGTCTCACTTTCTGTCATCCTCCCTTCCAAATTAAAATTTAAAAACAAAGAAACAAACAAAACCGAAACTGATTCCTTAAAATAGAAAGAGCTAGTGCATTTAAAGGCACACAATCCATTAGAGGATGACTTGTTTTGGCTACCTACGTCAGTGTTCAAGTTGGGTCTGCCCTTCAATGTTGACTCCTCAGCATACAGAGTCTCCAAGTTCATCTGCTGCTGCTGAAACACAGGAAAAAGAGGAAAAAATAAAAACAGAAGAAATGAAGATGTCATTGGTCTGAGTAAAGGATCACAGGAAGGAGAGGTGGAAAATATCTTGACTTTCTAACACCACATTTCTTTCTCCACATACTGGTGATTACGATAAAACATTCTAGAATGGGAATGGTAGCGAAACACATCTTCAGACTCTGGGTAAATCAAGCTTGCTGGGCTCTTTGGTTGGGATCTGTACCAAGCCTTGGGGACAAGAAAGTAATGGGTTTACTGAACTGATTGTGGAGAGGGCAGAAGTGACCATGACATGAGCAGAAGGGATCGGTGCTGGCCACAGTGACACGCTTGCCTCTCCTGGCATGCATACCTGTCATTCCTGCACCATTCAACCGGAGCTGGTAGGATGAATACCATTCATATGGGCACGCTTGTCTCCCCTGTCGCACCCGATTGGTTCCTAAATGGCATTGCTGTGTCATACACATTTTGGCTCATTACACTGTTTAATTAAGAATTTCATTAAAAAATTAAAATGATCTGGAAAAGCAGCTACTTGAACAAAAGACAGCAAGGCTTGAGTGGGGAATGAGTGTCTGTTAATGTTGTGTGTGCTCCAAAAGTAGACACAGCTCTCTTGGACTGATGCGTCCTTTAAAAATGGAAGGTGTCCTGCTACTTACTGTGAGCATAAACACAGTAAATAAACCCCACTGACAGGTGACTCGGGAAAGGGGAGGGTGAGTGGGGAATGAGAGCAGGAGGGACTGTAAGGTGGGGAATATCGTTAAGCTCCTAAATTTGTATGGCCATATATGTGAAGTTTGTCCACTTTATATTAAGTTTACAAAGAAAATATTCATCCAAAAGGTGGTTCCTAAAAAAGGAAGGGGTGAGGAACCAACGTTATGGTCGTGGATAAAGTCATCGCCTGTGATGCTGGCATCCCATCTGGGCGCCGATTCATGGCCTGGACGCTCTGCATCAGGCCTGGTTCCTGTTAACGGCCTGGGAGAAGTGACAGAAGACTGAACCAAGTACTTGGACCCCTGTCACCCACATGCAGAACCCACATGAAACTCCTGGCTCCTGACTTCGGCACTGTACAGCCCTAGCAGTTATGCCCACCTGGGGAGTGAACCAGCAGATAGAAGATCTATCTATCTATCTATCTATCTATCTATCTATCTATCTATGTCCCCATGGGCGGGTGAGTGTATCACTCTGCCTCTCAAATAATTAATCTTTTAGAACAAATACAAGGAAGGTGTTTTTCTCTCTCTCTCTCTCTCTCTCTCTCTCTCTCTCTCTCTCTCTCTCCCCCTCCTCCCAGGAAGCTCTGCCTAGATCTGTATGAGTCATGCAGTGGCTCTGTCTGCTTTCTCGCTCTCTGCCCACCACTGCTGCTGTTGGTTTTGCCCAGCCTTCTAGAACACGTGTGGCAGCCCTCACATAAAGCCAGTTCTCCACTACCTCGACTCAGAAGCTACTTCTGCACAACGCCATGTGATAAGGTGTTAATGCTATGCATATGAAATGTCATCAAGAAAGATAATTTGCATGCAACATACAGCAAAAGGGAGAACTTTTAATTTTAACTTTAACAAACATCTGCAGGACCCTGAAAGAAAGCTTCAGCCTGTTGTTTTCTATCTTAGGGTGGGCCTTGTGGAGAACTACTTAAACACCTGGGAAGAACTTGGGAATGGGGAGCCTTTTACACCTGCCGACATCTGCTCCTGGCCTCTGTGGCAAAGCACTTCTGAATGATGACGTTTCGTTGGTCCTCGTCAGCCTGACTTTGAGGTAGTCAAACAGTGGCTCTGGGGGAAATGCCTGGTGTCCATAAATCTGCCGCTGAAGGGCTCTCCCAGCCAATGTCTCGGCCGTGCCTGAGGCTGGTGTTATGGATTGTGTGCAGCTCGACAGGAAGCTCACAGTTATGGATGCCCAGTGCTAGCGAGTGGGGTAGCTTGCTTTCTGCACACTTGCTACATTTGTCTTCATTCTTTCTAGAACGCAACATGGCACTGAGTGTTTCTTAAATCTATATTTGTATGCAGGAATTTTTTTCTTTTCGTATGTGCATTCATTAGCTAAATGGGGTTTTTGACTTTTTGTTACTGTAAAAATAATATTTCCGTGCTCAAAGGGAACACATTCAAACAGTACAAAAGATCCGTGAGAAAACACAGTAGATTTCCTTTCCAGTTTTCCATGCTCCCAGTTCCTCTGCTCAGAGATAACCACGACCAGGGCTTGCTCGAGTCTCTTTTTGGAAAATTCCCATGGATATACCATCTATTCACACAGACTGCTTTTTCCCGCAAGAGGTTGTAGTGTTTGTGCATAGTGGACTTTAAAGTACACTCTTATTTCTAATTAGCACATCACAGTGCACACTTGCGGGGTACAGTGTTACGTTTCCATGTGAGGGTGTTTCACAATGACCATGGAATGCTGTGCATTTTCCACTAGCTCTCTGTAATGTCTTCGTACACATATGCAAGCTGCAACGATCAGATCAGTGAGACTAGCACATCTGTCACCCTTCTTTGTGTTAGCAACATGTAAACTCTCCTCTCTCCAAGCTGTTTTGAAACACACACTTTTGTTCACACAAAAGTATTATCAGTACTATCATTTCTTTCTAACCTAAGAGGCAGAGAGAAAAAAACAAAACAAACAACCAAAAAAAAAAAAAAACCGCCCATCTGTTGGTTCATTCCTTGATGGCCAGAACTGAGCCAAGGCCAATACCAGGAAATTAAATCCAGCTCTACCACTTCGGCAACAATAACCCAACCACTTGGGCCATCACCACGGGCTGCTAAGGTCTCCTGGGAGCTGGAGTTGGGTAGCAAACCCAGAATCTGGTGTGGGGTACAGGCATAGTAACCATTACTGGTTTTTGAAACTTATAACCATATGGGCCATCTTAACCATGTCAACACACTCAACTTCACCCGGTTCTTATGAACAGTTCTAGGGTCTTATAAGCAGTTCTAGGGCACGGAGTCTCTTAGCTCATTTAGTGATTTTCTATGGAGAAGCATTCCAGTTTCAGCTGCTTTAAATAACTTTCTTGATAAGACTTCACTTACAGCTAACTCAATCTTCTTGTGTCTGCACAGCTTGATTTCTGGTCTCTCAGATCATCCGTCTGCTCCAGAAGACAAGCCACATTCGTGTATTTAAACTTGCGATTAGTTAGACCAGGAAGAACTCATGGCTGTTTTTATTTTAACTACTGTGCCCACTTATCACTAGATAAAATTATAATGAAGACATGGCCAGAAAGGAGCAGACAGGAAATGAAGTTAAGGAAATACTAGATAAATAACATAAAATTCAATAAGAGACAAGTAAGAGCCTTCCATCACAGAAATTGAATTCATTCTCATTTCTTTCAGTTGTTTTTCTCTATTTTGCCTTTTCCTTGTAAACCATAATAGGTTGGAAGACTACCAGCTTGTCTTCTAGAGTTGGGGTTTGTAGCTGTCCTTGCCTCTGCCCCTCTGAGCCAGGTCTTTGAAGACAGGACCGACTAAGGCTATACCTGGATACAAATTGAAGTGGGAACTGGGGGTGGGGGCTAACCCAGGATGAAGAGCAGAAGTTCAGGGTTGTGGCCCTAAGTGTGTTAGTCCCAGAGGATGAGTGCCTGGGCAAGGTGCATGATGCTTCAGACTCAAAGTGAGTACTGCACCTGACCTCTGCTGGGAACAGGGTCCCCAGGCTCATGTCCGGGCAGGGCAGGCAGCTGACTGTCCTCCTCCATGACAGCAAGTAGGATCCAGAAACTTCTTCCTTTTTTAAAAACACGTGTGGAAGGTTTCCTGACATACATCACTGTGTTTCATGGCCCGGGCTGGCTTCCATTACAGATTATTTTAAGATACAATTCTTCCACTTCCTTTGCTTAAGATTCTAGAGATGGGAAACATTCTAAGGAGCCATGCTCTGGGAAAGAGCAATGAATTGTCTGCAAGGAAAGCCAGGCCATTGCCAAGTGTGGTTGCCTTTAAGGAAAGAAGTGTGTTGGGGACGGGGTGCCCGCCAGGGAGTTGCCAGAAGACCCAATCCTCTGAACCCTCTTCCCTGTGGGAGGAGCCGTGGCCTGTGGCCCCTCCTCTCTCCCAGGTGCAAACAAAGGACTGAATGCTCCATCAACACTCTCACGTCTTTGGCCAGAACGAAAACAGCAGAGGGAAATGAAGGAAGAAGCAGGGTCTCATCTTTCTCTTCCCCTGTCATCCCTTCACCATGTCGCGGGGATTTTGGATTTGAGTCTCTTCCTTGCTGAGTCTCCTCTTTTGGTTACCGAGAGACTACATCTCTTCATGTCCTATTTGGGCCAAAGAGTTTAATAGGATGCCCTTTTGGGTCGTGCTAGAGGCTGAGGGTTGAAGCCTACATTCCTATACCTGTCAATTAAGCTGGAAAAGTGCTGTGACCAACTTCCCAGGTCTAGGGCAAGGTTGACTTGAAGATAGCAGTGCAGACCGAGAAGCTGAGCTGACCTTGCCTCTCTCCCCTGACTACAAGAGAATCAGAGCTTAGCTGCCCTTTGGGGCAGGGCGGGGGGGTGGGGAGCAGGAGACTCCAAGGCTACTCCCGGAAGCATGACCCTTTACTGATCACTCATGGCAAAGTATCAGATTATCTGCCCTGGTGCCTGGGCCCCAGGAAGTTTGGAAGGGGCACCTGACTGGTTGATGTTTGGTTCTTTTTCACATGTGAAAACAGAAGTAGGTTCTGCCTTTGTCAAAGGCATAAACCAAGGCAGGACTGGGAAACCCGGCACATGTAGCTGAAAACACTCATATTAACTCTAACAGCCATTTCTGTTGGACTGGATGTAGGGGACAAGCACAGGATAGGGAAAGGTAACAGACTGTCTCTAGTTCACTGCTGGTTTGGTTTACCAGTTGGATCGTCCTGGCAGGGGTGTCCACAGACAGAGAAAGCTTTGGACGCAACACTGCACATTAAAGGCTGGTGTCTCTTGATAAAGTGTGACAGTCCTGAGCAGAGAGGTGTAGCGGCAGATCGGGTTGTAGCTGTGTTATCTGCAGGACTGGGCAGGGGGCAGAAGCCTGAACACATTTCCACTGCAAATGTCAAGAGCACATCAGATCAGTCCTGCAACTTAGGGAAAGCAGGCAGAGTGGCCAAGAGTGCAGGCACCACAGCCAGCCAGCCAGGCCTGCCCGTTGGTCTAGAATTTTAAGAAGGATGGAGAGATTGCCAGGACTGGCTGAAAGACCAGGTGAGATGAGACACAAATGCCTTCTGACTTTCCTTCTGACTTTTCACCAAGGGTCTTAGGAATGTACTTTTAGGAGGCCAAGAAGGGCAGGAGCCGGAAAATGAGAGCGATTTGTCATGGCAGGGGGAGTAAAGCATCACAGGACACAATCCCAGTTCACCAGCGTAAATGCCATTTCTCTGACAAAGGCAGCATGGAGCCCTGGGGTGCTATTCAGATCCCTGTGCCGCGTCCACAGAGGCACAGTGCCACATAAAGCAACTGTTGATGGAATGGGGAGCGGCCTCCTGAGCGGCTCACTGGACAAAGGCAATGCTGGCCACACACCCCGGCCTCCCTTCCCCACAGGGAAGGGACGGAGGGGGCTGGACGGGACACAAAGGCACCACTGTTCGCATCTGTCCTGGGTCCAGCCAAGTGGGTTTTAATTAAGTAAAATAATAGGCTTTCCCGTTCACCTGGGAAGGAGGGGGAGGAGAGGAATCCAAGTTTCCAGCAAGTACTTTTCGGGTCATCGACTCACTTGATATTTATTGTCCCTCTTTTTTAATTTTTTTCATCACTGTAGCTATTAGAGTAGAAATTTAATTACAGTGATTGAATTATCGAAGGAACAGGACCCCACTTTTGCATTCCCAGGTTTTCTTCCTTGTTTTTAAACAGCGTTTTTGTTTTGAAGATTTATTTATTTTTATCAGAAAGTCAGATTTTACTGAGAGAAGGAGAGACAGAGAAGATTGTCCGCTGGTTCACTCATAGGAAGTGGCCAGAGCTGAGCTGATCCAAAGCCAGAAGCTTCTTGCAGGTCTCCCACGCAGGTGCAGTGCCCCAAGGCTCCCACGCAGGTGCAGTGCCCCAAGGCTCCCACGCAGGTACAGTGCCCCAAGGCTCCCACGCAGCCACAAGGTCCCAAGACTTTGGGCCATTCTCTACTGCTTTCCCAGGATACAAGCACAGAGCTGGATGGGAAGCGGAGCAGCTGGGATACTAACTAGTGCCCATATGGAATCCCGGTGCGTGCAAGGCAAGGACTTTAGCCACTAAGCTACCGCATGGTGGCCATTCTTCTTCCTTCTTAATGGAGGGTATCTGGTGCTGAGAGGAAAATCTTGCTGTCATGTTACAACCCCCACATTCTGACTCCCCAAGTTCAGGCTTCATGTTCTCGGAAATAAGTTCATTTGGTGGTGGGTGAAATTTACATATTCAGAGAGACTCACAACCTTAAAAAGAATTCTATTTTTAAATAATATTAATAGAAAAATGAATGGCTTTTAAGCTTTGATATTTGTCTTTGGCATATATAGAAATTGATCATTATAACAACATCATCAACACAAATGCCTAGGAGTGGAGGTTATTGGGGAAATTAGCTCAGCTACCTATCAAAAATGGAAAACCAGGCTTTCTGATTTTTTTCCCCCCACTAAAATCACAATCTTGATTTACTCCCAAAGTAGTTGGTTCTTCTTATTTCCAGGCTTCAAGCCACGTGCATGAAACAAAGCATCTCAGCATTACAGACTCATACCTATTTCCCCACCCCAAACCCACAGCTACACCCACAAAGCTGGCCTTAGAGCAGAATCTTAAGGGTGCCTCATTAGCAGGTGGGTACTGTCATTTCGCCTGGCCTGGGGGATTCCATTGACCTGACACTGCCTTGGGCTTCTTGGGGTGTCTGTGGCTGCTTCCCTAAGGACCCCCACCCTAGCCTCGACAGAAAGCTTCCGCCTGGACTTGGGCCACCTCTAGCCTCTTCTCACGTATGGCTGCCCCTGCCTGCTCACTGGGTTAAAAGCCCAAATTGGTTCCTTCCACTGTCTAATCTCCTGGGGCTGTCTAGTTTTAGTTTTTGTTTGTTTGTTTGTTTCCTATTCTGATCTCTTCAATCGATTTGGGATCCTGGCTTTCCTGGGCAACACACCTTGTTTCCCTTTCCTGGCAAGCTAGTCCTGCGCCGTCCCTGAGTGACACAAGCTAGATCTACGCCAGCACCTGAAATGGATACCTCCGAGCAGCAGCCCAGTGTGAGTGCACGCACAGGCACCTGCCATTTTCTCTGTCTGGTTTATCCAATTGCTCATTCCATCACTGTGGGCTGCACTTGGAGGCAGCCCTGGGCAAACGTGCTCACTCCCTCTGTTACACGAGAAGCTCAGTAGAGGGCACTCCTGGCCTACAACAGTTAGGCACGAGGCCGACCTGCAGTGAGAGCTCTGGTCTTCATGGGCTCACACACAGACTGCATGCAGGCACACACCGCCAAGTTCTCATCCTCAACTCATAATCCCCAGGGGTTGGGCTGTCCATGGGTGCACTCTGCTATCAACCTCGCCCGACACAACTACCATGTCACCAGCTGCATTAGAAAGTTGTGTGGCTTGCTGGCACATTTTACTCCCAAGGACATAAAGGGAAAGCCAAAAGAATGTTGTAGAATACAATTCCGAAATGACTGCCAAGGTATTCCTTCCTGATTGTTTGCTTTAATTGTGGCCTCCCCCATGCGTGGCCATCTGTGTGCAAATGGAAAGGGAGAGGACCCAGAGGGGCACGGCCATATGGGTGAACCTCATCTCAGACAAGACCTGGGAGTGGACTGTTGTTCGGAGACATCCTGTTCTGAGTGACCAACATGGAGAAGGGGACACACGGTAGCCGCTGCTGTCCCTCGTGGACAAGGTGCTGTCCAGCTGGTGCTGTCCAAAATGCCGTGTGCAGCATACGCCAGGTTCCCTGCAGCGGCCGAGGCTAACACTTATAGGGGCTTGTCTCCCCACTGAGCACTTTGATGCCACATGTTACCCTTCACAACCTCCAGGAGTGTTGCACACGGGAAGCTTGAGGAAAAAGGAGTTGCCAGAAGGCTGGAGTGTGGTCAGGCAGTACCCTAGTGGGCAGTACCCCAGGCCAACAGCTTCCATGCGTACCCACTCCATGGCAAGGCTGGGGAGTGTGACTTCCTTTGCACAATCCCGGTGTGTTTCAGCTGAAACCCACGTCTGAAGAAAAGCTGCTAACTGACTAGACCGGATGACAATTTTTATGTATTATGGGTTAAGTGATCAACTATAAAAATCAAGTCATTGCCTAGTGAGAGAAATTAGACTGGAGAGTAATTGCTATTCATCACAGTGAATTTCTGTTTAATGGCTTTGTTTCAGAAGGTTCTATTAATGTCCATTTTCTACTGCACAACAGACAGCCCTTGGTTGTTAAACCCCACCGTGGGAGTGCAAGATGTGGGGCCTGCCGTCAGAATCACCCAGGCTGTTGGCAGAAATCAGTACAGCCCTAGCAAACACAGCAGATCCCTTACTATTTCCCTTTTACTCTACCCTAAAACCAAAGCAGAGCTGAGCAGCAGTGGAGGCAATGAAAGATTCCCATGCAAGGTGGCTGGTGGGGGCCGGCCTAGCTGACCCTTCTCCAATGGCCAGGGTCCCATCTGAGTAGGTGTCCAGCCTCAGCCCCGTCTGGCAGCTAGGGCGGAAGAGAAGCAACAGTTTCAAGAGAGGGTGGCGATGCGTGGGGCAGTCCAAGAAAATCCCTTCAAAACCACCAAATGTGCCTTCCTAGGGCTGCGGGTAACCGAACTGACATCATGGGGAATGGCGTCGGCACCGGCTGTGCGGTCGGCACCGGCTGTGTGGTCGGCACCGGCTGTGTGGGCTCATGACCATTTTGCCCAGTTGGTGAGGGACTCCTGTTTTCCCTCCTCAGTCTCAGTTCTGGGGATACGTCCATCGGTGTATTCTCTCTTCCTGCACAGTCACACTGGACTCAGGTCATTCACAACCTTATTCCTAAACTAAAACAGTGCATTGGGGGCCGGGGCTCCACACGGCAGTGAAGACGTCCCTTGCGGATGTCGGCATTCTATCATCCAGTTCCTGGGTTCAATCCCAGCTGCACATCCAATCTCAGCTTCTTGGGGGTGATGACGTAGGAGGCAGCAGGTGAGCAGTTAGGGTCCTGGCATCCAAGTGGGAGACGCAGCGTGAGTTTCAAGCACCTATCTTTGGCCCAGCACTGGTGGTTGCAGGCGTTTGGGAACAGAACCGATACACGGGAGACCCCGCTGTGTCTTGTCTGTAGCACTTTGGTAGAGTAGAGTTGGGAAGCAGGCAAGCACGGGCCTTCAGCCCTGGCATGAAAATAATCGGCTGGGTTCTGCATCTGTGGATTCAATCATCTTGGATCGGAAAAACAATTGCGAAAATTTTTTCATCTGTGTTGAGCACATGAGTACGGAACTTTTTCCTTTACCATTCTTTCCCAAACAATACAGAATGACAGTCATTTGCAGTGGCTTAGGCCTTGGGGGTGACGAGAGATGGCCTAAAGCAGGCAGGAGGTCTAGGCAATTGGGCAGCCTCCCATTTGGGGGTCTTAGAAACCAATCCCCTGTGAACTTCCGGTCAGAGCGGGTCGTCTGTCTCTGGGTCCCTCTTGGCAAGGTCACAGGCCTCTGTTCCCTGAGTCTCCCCAGCCCAGTCCCCAATCCAGGGCCGGTAACACCTCGGAGACTCCCAGGATGGGTGAGCCATGCTTGTTTCTGCACGTGTAGCCCTCCCACACTCTGGCTACAGCACACACATCCAGTCACAGCTTGTGGAGGAAAAGCATTTTGCCACACGTTGGGGTTTACTCACTAAATGATTAGTTATTTCCATTTGCTTCCCCCTTCACCTCCTGCCCATGTTGGCAGCATCCTAGCTCCTAGCTGGAGATGGAGCTGCCCACTGACCCTAGGCTGCTCCATGCACTGGGGCACTCACACCCACACAGCATGGGTGCACACTTGCATCAGCGCTTATAAACCAGAGTAAGACGTTGCATCCGGGTAAGAGGTGATGGAATTCCAGGAATCCCGGGGTTTGGAACCCTGTCGGGGCCACAAACAGGTCTCCACGCCAGGCAACAGGAAGTCCTGGGGTGGGTGCCAACCTGCAGGTGGGTCTCACCCTGGGGTGCCAGCTCAGCCTAAGCAGTTGGCCAAACAGGGGGAGGGCTGCGTAGCAAAGGGGAGACATCTCAGGTACCCAAGGCAGGGAGGTGTCCTTTCCTTCCTTTCTAGGGCAGGACAGCTGGGCCTCTAGGGCACCTGGCACAGCGCTGGGCTCCTGAGCGCCGCGGTGGCCGCGTGGGGGCTCTGATGTCCGCAGTCAAGCCGCCGTGGGAGCGGCAGAGGCCAGGGATGCAGGGCGGACGGGGGCAAGAGGGAAGGTGACACCGAGGCCAGGGCTCTTCTGCCCTTCCCCGAGGCGCGGGAGCTCCGACCCCTCCGCCCTCACCCGCACCCCCAGGCGTCTCCAGCCCCCGGCGACCTGGACGCTGCCCTTGCCTTCCCCCCGCAGACTGCGGCCCGGCGCGGGCTCGGAGGGCGGCGCCCGCAGCTCGCTTTCCGGAGACGCGTGGGCGGCTGCGGGGAAGCGCCGGCGCGGGGCCCATTGTCTCCGCGCGGCGCGGCGCGGCGCGGGTGGGGCGCGGCGGCCGGGGAAGCCCAGCGAAGCGCGCGAAAACGGCCGGCGGGCGGGGAGGACGGGGGAGGACGGCGGAGGGCCGGGCGCGGGGCGGGACCGGGGCGGGACCGGGGCGGGGCGGAGCCGGCGCCCTCGGCCGCTGCGGGCTGGCGGCGGCTCGGGGACTGCGGGGACAGCCAGGCGACCGCCGGCAGCGACGCCCGGGGAAGCCCGCGCCCCGCCTGCGCCCCGGAGTGGGAGCTGCCCCGCGGCGCGCCCCTCCCCAAGGCCGCAGGGGAACCTCGGAGCCACCCGATCGGCCGGCGGGGCACCCAGAACCGAGCGGCGGCGGCTGGAGCGCGGGGGCGCGGCCCGAGAGAACCGAGCCTGGGCGTGAGCATCCTGCCGCGGCGGCGCCCGAAAAGCGATCCCGCCGAGACAAAGCTGCGTGCGCGCCGAGGCGCGATGCCCGCGGACAGCGAGCCCGGCCGGCGAGACTGAGCGCGCCGAGCCGGGCCCCTCCGGGGTCACCGCGGCCGAGCTCCGGAGCGCGCGGAGCGCCGAGCGCGCGCGTGTGCCGGCGCGGCCCAGGTGCACCGGGCTCGGACGCGGCCGCCCCTGCTTGGCAGGGCGTGGGGCGGCGGGGGTGCGCGGCGCCCTCCCGCCTGCAGCCGCAGTGGCCAGCGCCGCAGCGAGGAGCCATGGGCAACATCTCCTCCAACATCTCGGCCTTCCAGTCGCTGCACATCGTCATGCTGGGCTTAGACTCGGCCGGCAAGACCACGGTGCTGTACCGGCTCAAGTTCAACGAGTTTGTGAACACGGTGCCCACCATCGGCTTCAACACCGAGAAGATCAAGCTGAGCAACGGCACGGCCAAGGGCATCAGCTGCCACTTCTGGGACGTGGGCGGCCAGGAGAAGCTGCGGCCGCTGTGGAAGTCCTACAGCCGCTGCACGGACGGCATCATCTACGTGGTGGACTCGGTGGACGTGGACCGGCTGGAGGAAGCCAAGACAGAGCTGCACAAGGTGACCAAGTTCGCGGAGAACCAGGGCACGCCGCTGCTGGTCATCGCCAACAAGCAGGACCTGCCCAAGTCGCTGCCGGTGGCTGAGATCGAGAAGCAGCTGGCGCTGCACGAGCTCATCCCGGCCACCACCTACCACGTGCAGCCGGCCTGCGCCATCATCGGCGAGGGCCTCACCGAGGGCATGGACAAGCTGTACGAGATGATCCTCAAACGCAGGAAGTCCCTGAAGCAGAAGAAGAAGCGGTAACGCGCCCGGCGCCCCGGGGTCCCGGAATGCATGGGCTGGGGTGCCTGGGTGCAGGGGGCGGAGGAGGACTCGAGCCCGCGGACAAAGACAGCGAACCAAAGCGACGCCTCAGGCCCCTGTCCGCGTCGGCGCCCGGCTGCGGGGCTGCTGCGGACTTAGGCCGGGCGTGAGGGCTGACCTGCCGCTACCCCTCCCCACCCGGCGCAGGGGACCTTTTGTCTGAACGCCTTCCAGGGCTGCGGATGGGGTGGGAGCGGGGGAGTTGGGGTGGGGGGGGGACTCTGCTGCGCACCCGCCCGGGTGGCAGGTTCCCGTGTCACGGAGACAAAGCGATTTTTTTTTCCCACTCCTGAGAGGGCTGCCCCGCCCCCACTGCGGGGATGGCACCTGTGAGCCACCTGAGGTATGCAGCTCCAGTCCCCACCCTCCGCCCTCCCCCGACCCTGGGGGCACCCATCTGGGAGCAGGTTGGCAGTAGCTGCAGTGGGGAGGACTCCTTGGGGGACGCCCAGCCCTTGGCCTTCAGGGGCTGTGGAAGCTGAGTCATTTTATGTCACAGGGCAGGTCCCTGTTGGCAATTTCGTTTGTCCTGCTCTGGGTTCCGAGGCGGTGACAGGGTGGGATGGAGGGTGGGTGGGGCCGGCGGAGGACTTCCTGGGACAATGCAACCACTCCAGGCCCCCCACCCCGGCGCCGGGCTGGCCCGGCCAGGGCTGGGCTCGGGCAATGGAGAAGGCCCCCTGTCCTCGCTGCTTTGTGGTGGGTACAGAGGCCAGAAGGGGACAAACTGCATTTCAACGTGGCATCGGACATCTTCCGGATGCTTTGGACCCTGTCAGTATGAGGTCGTTATCCCACAAAACAGACCAATAAAAATTAATGAAAAAAAAAAAATCAAAGAAACCCACAAGCTGTTGAAGGTGGTGGCGAATGATGCTGTGACGTGTGCCTGACAGGTAAAGGTGGTTCAGGGTGAGGCTGTCGGCGCGTGCTGGATGGGGGTGTGTGTGTGGCTGGCTGCAGGGACCTCCCTGCACTGTGTGATGGGCGGAAATAGCCAGATCCACGCGTGTGGAATTTCAGATTCTCTGAGCCTACTGCCCGGTGTGGACTGGCCCTCCAGCTGGAAATGTGTGCTGAATGGCAAAATGCGATTTTGGTTTTTGCTTTTTCTTGCTGTTGTAATCCCAACCGCGTGATGATGGGTTTTCAGACATGTTGAAGGAAACAAGAAGAAAGGAAAAAAAAAAAGCCTTTAGCCTTCACAAGTATTCCGCGCCCTAGAACCTTAGCGAAAAAAGGAAAGGGGTAAAAAAAGAGTCAGCTGCTGTGCCCACTTCCAAGCCTTGACGCTGCAAGCGGCAACACGTCCTGATATCTGATTTGGTTCCCTATGGTTGCTCTCTGGCTTCAGGGTCTTATTCAGAGTTGCCTCGTTGGAGCATTTGACGTCATGCACCCCTCCCCAAATATAGAACCGCCACCTTGTCACAAAATCCTTGCCCAGACTCGAAGAGGAAGCGCAGGGATGAAGCCGCTGGGGGCTGGTCTTGGGGGAACTGGCTTTGCGGCTAGAGGGGCCAAAGAAGACCACCTAGAGGGCCGGAGATAAAGGAAGGAAGTACCGGACTGACATGGTGGCCACTGCTCGCCCGTGCTAGGTGTACCTGAGGGAGGCTTTGGAAAATAAATCAGTGAGGGTGAGCAACTTATCTTTAATAATGCCATAAAAATCCAATCTTGTCCCAGCTGAACTGAGTTGTGGTTGTAGAAGCTGTCATTCCCTTCCAAGCCCAGAATGGAAGGGGACGTTGGCTTCTCGCTGAATCTGTATTTTCTGGTGGAATCATGGTACCCCACTCCTTTCTCACCCCCAGAACCCCTTCAGGGGGACAGGCTTCTCTAGAAAGAAAGCCGGTAGAAATGGACTTGCTGCCTGTGTGGGGGTCCATGCCCATTGTCCAATCCGCCCTGCCTTTCAGAACCAGCAGCAGAAGCTTCCTGCTGGCCCCCAGGTCCTACGGGAAATGTACTGTCAGCAGACGCCTAGCAGCCCGCCCTTTTCTTTCAGTGTATCTGAGACCCCTCCAGTGCCAATCTTTTTTCGGGGGCCAGGCAGAAACCCAATGAAGAAAAACAGGAACAAACCAATGTTGCAAAGCTTGCGGGATTTATGTTTAAGTACTGACAGCACACTCGCCGATTTCCACGTGGGCTGGTCCCATCGTCTAAAGATTTAGAATTACTAAAAAGAAAAAAAAAAATCCATCTTCCTTTATTTTCTTCACCTACAGCAATTTCTTAAGCACTTTGACATTTTGGTAGTTCCACACTACGGAGAGAATAATATATTTATTTTGTGACATTGCAGATGCCAAATACTGTATCCTGCTCGTGCCCACGGTCCCTCAGTTTGAGATCACTGCTCAGGTCCCGTCATGCTTTACAAATGACGCGAGATGATCTGGGGTTTGGTTTGGGGGATTTTTTTGTTTTTTGCCTTTGCGTTATCAGTAGCAGTAAAAGGATCCCATCAAGTGTCAGTCCTTCCTTGTACGGTCAAGTGAAGCCCTGTGATGTTCCAATGACTCGTTCACAGCCTCAGTTTCTTTCTGTGGCGTTTGACCCAAAGCCCGTGTTGGCTCCGACCTAACAGGACGATGTAGTCAGACTCAGAGTAGTGACCCCAGGGGTGGGCCTGCCCCATCAGCGATGGACGCCGCCCTTGCCCTGGGCAAGACAAGTGGGCTTCCGCCGGAGGAAGTTGGCATCCTCCGTGGAGCGTTGGAGATACTTTCGCCAGACACAGGGAAGCTGGTTTTGTTGCAGAATGACTCTCTTCCCAGATTTCTCTGTTGCAGTGTGGGGCCCGGGTCCCTGGCTTTCATTTTTTCGTTTTGTTTTTTTCCCGTTTCGACAACTGTGATTCTCTGTCCTGCGCATCCCTCTCTTTGTCCTTAGATCCTTTTATAATTGCATATATGATGCTGTGAACAGAAATAAATTATTTATACACTCAAACTCTGGGAACGTTTTTTGTGACGGGTGTCTCCAATGGCTTCTGCTCCTTATGCAGGCTTCTGTCCTGTGCCAGGGGACAGGTCACCAGGGTGATGTCCGGCGCACGTGATGGGGGCTACAGCCTGCTTGTCAGTCAGTGTGTGGGTCCACCACTGCATGGTGGATGCTGAGGCCCAGATCCCTGGGTCTATGCCTTCAAGCAAAGCCTGTCCACCATTGGATCGTCTCAAATTCTTGAGCAGAGTGGCCTCCTGGGCACTCTCTGTTGATCAAAGAAGGTCATGGGTTGTTGGTTACTTAAGTCACCTGACTGTCAAAGCTGTGTCCAGCTCTGTAGTACTGGCAGCGTGCAAGGCGTGTGGACCCTTGGCTCATGCTCATGGCAGTCTTGGCACTATGTGATGGCCGAGACCAGTGGGCTATCTAAAGTCCTGGGTCAGAAAGCCCATGTCCGAATTCTCTCCAACGTTCGGTTCTATTCAAGTTCCTTTGCCTCAATCCTCAGTTTCCTGTTATGTGAAATGGGGTCACGCTGGGCTTTCACAGGGTTGTCGGGAGGATGAAGCAAGATTGACAGAAATGAGCCAAGTGCCCAAGAGTCTTGACTTTCCTACAAGTGGCCATGGGCATTACGTGATGTGCACGATAGCTTCACCTGACAGTTGCCCTTTCAGCCACTTGGTAGCCTCATCCTGATAGAAATCTAGGCTGTTGGCTCCATGGCCCCGGGCCAGAATGGAGCCAGACGGGCAGCTGTCCCAGTGGTTATCTGCTATGGAACTGTGAGGACTGAGTTAGGTATCAAGCCTGGTGATCCAGCTTAGTCCAGTACTTCGAGTGCGTGTCTCTGGGCTGGGAGTCCCTCATTGCAGGGCCTAGAACACTATTGCTTGCTGATGCCAATTACTATGCTAATAGCATAAGTTCACATGGAAGAACAAGTCTCATTCATTAATAAGGCCTAAATGTTAAGAGGGGCATTATTTCAAGGATTTTTTTTTCCTTATTAAATATTCAAACAAACACAGACAAATCACTGGTATCATTGTTTCCCAGCTCACTGCCGTGAGATCCATGCTTGTTTTGACCTTGTAGAAGCATGTTGAAGCTTACTCGCTGGCAAGCAACGTTTGTGGGTTTAGAGGTTTCTCTTTAAACATCAGCAAGACTTGGCGCAGGTGTTTGTCTCAGTGGTTAAGGACACCACATCAGAGTGTCTGGGTTGGAGTTCTGACTGCTTCCACACACACATCCTGACTGGCAGCAGGGGTCCCTTCCCTACCTGGGACACCTGGCTTGAGTACCTAGCTCTTGGCTTTTCCCTGGGCCAACCCCAGAAGTTTTGGATATTCAGAGAATCAGTCACTAGAGAGAAGATACCTCCTCCTACCACTGCATTGTGCGTTTCAAAAGAATGAAAATGCGTAGTTTTTTAAAATGAGCAAAGTTTGGCTCTATCATTCATGTCTGTAATCATAAGGCACTAGATGATATCAGAGAGGCGTGCAGGTCATTCTAAGGACCAAAACTGGGAAAAGGGCTGAAACAAAAAAGCACTGGGGGGCATTGCAGCTGTCAAGATTTTGGAAATAAGAGCAGTACAACTCAACCCCCTTGCTTTATGGTGCACGCTTCATTTTATCTGGGGAACCAAGTGACCACCAGCCATAGATGGCACCGACCACGCGGCTCCATCCCTCTGACCCCCAGATTGCATGGGCGATGCCCCTATTTCCCCAACGGGAACTGCCCCTTCCAGGGTTTGGTTCTTCCTGTGGGAGGCTTGCTAGGGGAATAGGGGTGACGGTCCTATTACAGCAGGTGGCAAAGCTTGCTGCTCGAATGGGCCAGACACTGTAGGCTGGGCGAAAGGACACAACTGCGTGCCCAAATCAGAGAACTCCTCACCATCTCAGATCTCTGCCTATCAGCCGAGTAGCCTCACCCCTCCCTCCCTTGGCATCCTTCCCCAGCGCTGATGCCCACAAGTTGGCCTGTGTCTGCCAAGGAAGGAATCCACACCTCGGTATATACAAAAGCGTCTCCCTCATCTGCTCTGGCTGTCTCCTGCATGTTCAGTCATCCTTGAAACAGCTCTGTCTTCTGGCCCCACAGAGACCTGTTTAAAATAGAATTTGTACTGGGCTCCCAGATACTCGTTTTGAAACCAGCCCAGACCTTCAGTGCGGGGGCTGCGTCAGCTTGAAACAGGAAGTTGCAGGGGAAGGTTTCTGAGAAAGCAGCACTTTGCCTCTTCCCCAGCGCTTAGAAGCTAGAATGAAAGGCCCTGTGGCTTCGCCCCACCTAAATGGCCAGACACGAAGTGAGTTTCTGTGAACGGCACGCCCTTCTGTGCCCTCCTGGGAGGGACCTGCTGAGGACGCAGAAGAAACAGCAGAGCAGCTCTTGGTTTCAGCTGCGTGTTACAGTACAGGGTCAGAAGGACAGGAATCTTGCTTGCACTCATTCCTGACAATCACTCCTGCTTCGGTAGGGTGAAACACAAGCCGAGTTGGACTTGTATGTGTTTATTGGGTTCTAGGCTCTGGGAGGCTGCCCAGGTGTGCTGCTTGAGGCGAATGGCAGATGAGAAGGGAGCATGTGGCAAGGACACAAGGGCCCCCTGCCTTCACCTTCTCCCCAGCCCCAAGTTCAGCCCCTGGCTCTTCCTTCAGAACATCCCTTCTGTGTCAGCCTTGAGTGGTTTTCGTTCCCGCACCCCTTTTCAGGGCAGTGTTTGTGTTAGAGACGTTGCCTCCCTGCTTCATACAGGGTCATTGACAGCAGTGAGGGCTCGGTGGGACTCTGCATCAAACCCAAAAACAGACTCAGATTCCATAGCCACCTGGGAGGCTCAGCGCCTGGCCCACCCCTCTGGATTGTTTCAACTGTGCAGAAACCAGGAGGCACTCGGCCCAGATCTCCCACATGGGTGGCAAAGGACCGTCACCTCTTCTTCCCCAGAGTGCACACAAACAGCAAGCCAGAACCAAGGGCAGGAACAGGACCCAAACCTGATGCTCCCATAAGGGGTGTAGGCATCGCACAAGCCAACTCCACCACAGTGCCAAATGCCCATCATGCTTGGGGCTGCTTTAAAGCAGCAAGGAAATCATCCATGGGGAAGTGACACTTCCAGGTTGGTGCTGTGCTGTAGTGAGTAAACCCACCACTTCTGATCCCATCATTCTGTATGGATGCTGGTTCAAGTCCCGGCTGCTCCACTTCCCATCCAGCTCCCTGCTAATGCAGCTGGGAAAGCAGCTACCTACCTGGGAAACCTGGATGAAGTTTTGGCTTCTGCCCTGCCATTGTGACCATCTGGGGAGTAAACCTGCAGATGGAAGATCTTTGTGTCTCTGTCTGTGACTTTCAAATAAATAGAAATTTTCAAAAAGAAAGAAAGAGAGGAAAGAGCATCTTCCAGATCTCAGAGAGCAAAATGGCAGAGTCTGAACTTTGAACCTTCTATGGGTGCTTCCACTAGGCACTTGGGGGAAAACGAGCAGAGTCCTCCTGCCTGTGCTGAGCACTCCTTAAACACCAACCCCGTCTGTGGGGCAGAGCTGCAGCCGGTGTCTCCTAAGAGCTCCAACAACTTCGATGTCTAATATAGCAGTCATCGCAGTAAGTCATGACAAATGGTTGGACTCCATTGTCACCCAGGTTCAAGTTTGCATCACTACGTAATTTGCAGACGATGTTAGAATGCACCTGCAGATAGTGTAAGGGACACCGCCTGAGCAGGGGTGACAGCTTGGTTGAGCGGAGACTCTGGTTCATGTCCTGGGGGTGGAAGTCAGGGACTCATTCCCTGACCCTGAACTGGGGCTGAACAGCAAGGATGGTTCTTGATTCCAGGAACGTTTACTCAAGTTATGAAAGTCGGCCAAATCCACGGCTGTCCTGATAGCCACACTGTGACAAATCCTGGCCCCACCCTCAGATGCTCTCCCAGCTCTCTCTGGGTTTTCTTGGACAGGGACAGGGGGTTTCCCACTTGCTCCATTTCTGTTCTGCTATCTTGATTCCTTGGTGGTGGGGGGTCTGACCCCAAGGCAGCTCGAATTGCTGAGATCCCCAAGGCCTCTGGCCACACCTGCATCGTCCTGGGTTCAATGCCCAGCTTCCCAGGTCTGGCTCGCAAGGATAGCCTACGGACTGTCTGAAGGGCTGCCACTGTGATGGCCCCAAAGTCCCCTTTCATCGGACACTGGCTCCTCTCCCCGTGACTGTATCACCTGATACTGTGTCCAGGGGCTGCCTCAGGTGGTGGAGATACTGACAGGAATACAAATCCTAGGGTGGCAGCCTGTCTTACGATCATCTCTGGTCCTGGAACTCCAGATCCAGGCTCTTGGGCACAGGAAAGGGTTCGTATGTCTGCATAAGAAGGTGCATTTGCAGTCTCGTACCTGTATGGGACCCGCAGGCCACCTGCATTGCTTCGAGCTTGGAGGGCTGGGTCACCCTGCTCTTCCTGTTGCGCACGGCGAGTGTGTCCTCCTCTGTGAGTCTTGCTGCCTCTGACCTGTCCGGCTGCCCTTTGTACCACCCACACTACTCAAGTGACAGCCTCGTGCACGATTCTAAGTTGCAGATTCTGTAGATCACAGCTTTGTCCATTGTCCCATGCGTAGGACTCACCAGGGCCACTTGCTGCACTGGGCTAAATCTTTCCCCTGTCTGACAGGGCTGCTGCACTTCAGACCCCACTGTGAGTAGCGAGCAAGGCAGCCATGGCTCCCGCATCATGGAAGGCATAGAGACGGTGAGCCTTACAAAAGGAAGCTGCCCGGAACAAGGGTGGACTTGGGCAGGGCACGAAGCAGCTCCATGCTGTGAACTCCAGTGGCTTCTGTCAGCCCCTGGCGTTGGAGAAGTGAGATGGAGGGACACGCAGCCCCAGCGATCGATGGGAATGAGTATGTGGGATTCCTAGCGTATCCTTCAGTAGCACTGACCTCCAGGGGCCTGGGGTCTGGGTGTGTTTGCTTACTTTCTACCACATTTTAAAATGCCTGACCAGCCCTGGGTTAGCTCTCTATGCCAGCCCACAGTGCAGTTTCTTAATAAGAGCTGGCAACTGACGCCTTCCACACACTCAAGGCAGAGACCTTCTGCCTTCCCCATGCACTCCCATGCTTTTCCCCTCTCTCCAGCGTCAAGGTTCAACAGGGGACCACGCCAGTGAAGCATGCCAAGGGAACTTCAATGACAATAATAGGGACACTTGCAAGAGGATGGCCTCTTTCCAGGCATTCACTCCCTCTGTAGGACCAGAAGACACACACTCTGAGATAGCTGAAGAGTCAACCTTGGGTGAATGATGGGTGGGGTTCATAGCCACCGCCCCCAGGAGAGCTGAACTGGCCCAGGAGAAGCACCCATGGAGCGAGCTGGCCAGGGGGGTCTGCGGTGTGAAGCCACGGACACTGCCAAGCGTGTTGTCAATGTGAAGTAGAGCACAGTTGACCCCATCATTCGTCTGCTTTCCATCGCCATAGCAAAGCAGCTGAGGCTGGCCCTTGGTGAAGGGTAGAGGCCTGCTGAGCTCACAGTTTGAAAGGCTTGGAAATCTAAGATAGAGTGGGTACAGCTGTCTAGCTAGCAGCGAAACTTTATTGGTTGGGTTACAACATAATGGAGAATGGGAAAAGAAACAGTCATGTGCAATAGAAACCTGGTGCCTGGGCTGTCCTCCTTGTAGGACAAGCCACACTCCCAACAACTTGTTCACTCTGTGGTGCCAGAACTCTTCCTGAGGGTGGTGGCCCTGGCTACCTCCTTGCCTCCCTCTAGGCCCTACCCCTCCAAGGTCACTCCCTAGCTCCCCCACCAAGGACCAAACTTCCAGTACCCCAATCCTTGGGTGACACAAACCATCCCAAACTGTCACATCTGCCTTTACTCACCTGTACCACATGATGCATGCTGGACAGCTGATTGTCTGGAATGCAGCTGACAATACGCCTGTATCTGCTGCATCCTCCCGGTTGGTAGGAGTCTGTTCTCGGAAGTCTTGGTCCATTGCCTTCTGTTTCTGACTTGTTATAGCGATGCATCTGCTGATGGGTGGCAAAGGTTATGCCTCTCCGAGGTCAGCATCGGGCAAACATCACATCTCTTTAAATCTGAGTTTTCTGCTAAGTAGGTGTGTACAGCTGAACTCCATTACAACAGGAGACCAAGCTGAAAGGAGGTGCTTGATGGATGTAGTGGGTTGGAGAAGGCAGGCATTCACTGTCTGCAATGAATCCCATGGCTCAGGCAATGTACAATACCGATACTTTCTCCTGTGGTCCCTGAAGCCGGATTGGCATGGAGGCAGACTGGTTGAAGCCAGGAATCAAGAATTCAGTTCAGGTCTTTTATGTAGATGGCAAAAAGGCCACGCACACAAGCCCTCATCTACAGCATCCCAGGATGTCATAGCAGGAGGCTGGATTCAAACTCAGCTTTCTACAAGGTTCAGGTAACCCAAATAGAGGCTCAACCGCCACACGCCAACATCAGCTGATGCTACTGTGACTTTGCAAGTAACCCCTTTCCTTCTGTGAGGCAGCTTTCCTGAGCTCTGGAAGTCAGCATCTTCTCCCCGTTCCTTCCAACCAGGGCAGCCACTGCAGCTGCCTTTAAGAGAAAGCTCTGTTGGGCCCAGCACGGTAGCCTGGTGGCTAAAAGTCCTTGCCTCGTATGTGCTGGGATCCCAAACGGGCGCCAGTTCTAATTCCGGTGTCCATGCTTCCCATGCAGCTCCCTGCTTGTGGTCTCCATTGACAGAATCAGAGAAGGTGACAACAGTTGGCAGTGCCCCACGCCTGTCAGCTCTGCCTCTTAGGGCCATGACCCACCAGGATAACTCCCTGTGTCTCTCTCATCTCATGGAGTTTCCTGTTCTTCAGCATAGCAGGTACAGCCTCAGCCAGGGGGAAAAATAAAGGCCTAGCTCAGAATTGACAGCCATCAATGGAATTGGGGAAGTGAGGGCCTCCTCATCTCAGCAACACAATTCCAGAAGGTTCCAAAAAGACAGGGCTCCCCTCCGACCCTTGGGAACCTGCGTGTCACGGTCCCTCTAGTTCTCCTGCCAAAGCCCCACTTGGCACAGGGTAGTCACTTCCAAAATAAACAACTTGCACCCAAGTCTCTGGGAACACAGACTCACCCAGAGGAGCACCACTCATCTAAGCTAATGCCCTGCCAATGGTGAGGCCAGGGTTTGTAGCCCCAGCTTCTTCTCTACCATCGGACCAAGTGGCACCTACCCTCACCCAGGCACTGCTGGGCACCCACCAAGCAAGTCACCACTGGTGGGTAGACTGGTGTCCAGCCACCAAAACCCAAAAACACATTATAGGAAATGGGAGTGAACACACCGCTCATCACCTGACTTTGACAC
The DNA here is from genome assembly GCF_017591425.1 of Ochotona curzoniae. Classification (NCBI taxonomy): domain Eukaryota; kingdom Metazoa; phylum Chordata; class Mammalia; order Lagomorpha; family Ochotonidae; genus Ochotona; species Ochotona curzoniae. The sequence continues at coordinate 2,805,277 of NW_024465405.1, read as the reverse complement.
TGAGAGACAAGGATTGGGAGTGTTTGGTGGAGTGGTGGAGACATGAGCTAAGCCCTACATTCCATATCAGAGTGCCTGCCTTCAAGTCCGAGCTGCTCCTGCTTTCCAGCTTCTTGCTAAGACACTCTGGAAGGCAGTGTCTGATGCTGGCTGGAATAGTGGAGGTCTTGCCGCCCATGTAAAAAACCTGGGTCGAGTTCCTGGCTCCTGGTTCTATTTATCTTTGTTTCCCTCTATCTCTATTTTACTTTCAAGTAAATGTTTTGTTTTAGTGATCAGAGACAATCCTGCCTAGTTGGGTAGGTGCCAGGTATTCAGAGGGGCTATTAGAAGTAGAAAAGGGGGCCAGCAACAAGGAGGCTGCAGGGAAAGGGCACTGTGACAGTCACACAGCCTGCAGCCCCAGCCAATCCTCTGGTGGCTTTCCTCTTACACCTACAGTGGTCAGATCCTGCAGTTGTGTTGCTGAAGTTCCTGAATGCTATAGTAACTGGGAGACAAACACAGGAGCCATGTGTACCCCCTCCCCAAGTCAACCTCCGCTCCCCACCATGTGTCACCAACAGGCTCGGCTTGGTCCATGTTGCTAGGACTTACGCCAGGTATGCCCTAGAAAGTCTTGTGGGGTGTCTGTGGATTCTGGATGGATTTCTTTTGACCTGAAAGCATGCATCTGTGTTTTTCAGTATTTTTAAGCCAGCCTCTCAGAGCACCTGGCAGAGGAGGGCTATGGGTGATGACCCAAGGACCATGTGTGCTGAGATCTTGTTTGATGAGCTTGGGACATTGCTCTCATTGCTTCTGCAAATGCTCACTGAGACCTCAGCTCCCTAACCAACCCCCCAGGCTGAGACTGCCCCCTGTGCCTCTGGCAGGCTTGAAGGACGCAGGCAGCAGTGATGAGAAGAGCAAGAAAAAGCCAAGTTATTCATACAGGAGTTGCTTTTTCACTTCAAGACGAATTTTTCCTGAAGGAAAATGGCTAGTGTGAAGGTGTGTTTGCCTAATTATTTGAGGACCCCCAAAAGCGATCCTTGGCAGCAGTTAACTTGAGAAGCTGCATCTAGAGAGCAGTCCACCTGACACAGTGGAACTCAAAGGACAGGAGACTCAGAAGCCAAGAGGTTGTGCCCAGGAGTGTCTGCTTCTCAGAGAGATGGGTGGGTGGTATGCGCACTTGCTTTACTAAGAAAGTCAAAGTCAATCAAATGTCCCTCCCGACGCTTCATGTAGCAGCAAGAACGGATCAAGACCTGCTGGGAGAGGGAATGTTGGAGGAAGGGAACAGGAGTGTCACTGGGAGGCAGTCCTTGGAAACTGATTCCGTTCAGTGAAGTACAACTTCCCCAACTGGATGCTGCCTTCTGTGCCAAGTGCCTTGTACCTGAGATGAGAGGATGACAAGACATGGGCCCCATGCTCTAGAAGCCTGGCAGAGGGGGCAGAAGGATTGAAGACCAAAGTGTGTGTGTACACAAGCAGGGGTACCAAAACAGAGTTGAGGGAGATGTTGTCAGGTCTGGAAGCTGGGAGCCCTCTAGAAAAGGTGCCAGTGGGGTTGCTGGTCCAGGAATCCGCAGCCGCAATCTTTCTCGTGCATTTCTTCTCTCCGTGGCTTTGTTCATCGTTGCCTCTGGGTCACTGGACCAGGGTTGAGGGGAATCAGGTGACCTTGCAGTGGAAGTCGAGCATGTGGGTGACCAGTGTGATGCCTGTGCAGCCTTCCCAAAGGCCCCATCATAAACACCACTCTGCAGAGATGTGAATCGCTAGGGAGGGTGGGAAGGTGTGCAGGGGGCTTACTCCTAGGAACACAGCCACAGGGAGTCTTGCTGTGGGGTTTGTGCCTACTGTGGCTGAGGGCCAAGCTCAACGCTGGCAGTGCAGGGAGCCAGTCCTGAGAGTTTGTGGCTAAGATGAGACCAGGGCTGTGGAGTCCACGGCACTCCTGGCCCTTGGTCCAGGATGGGCAGATGGCAACCAGGTTGTCCCCTCCTTGGTGAAGCAACTCATGTTCAGAATCTGACCTAGGCCCTGCAGACTCAACCTCTATTCTCTCTGCTATTACCCATGAGAAGCCACCACCAAACGGTATTGCCTGGAACTGATTTAAGTCCATTTATTTTTGAAGAGACAGAAAAGCTCAAACCTTAAGTTCTCTGAAGGGCTGTCTGTAAACATCCATTAGGAGTTGAGGTGTATGAACAAGTTGCAAACCTGATTAAAAGCAAACAAACAGATGAATGTTTGGTACAGTGGTTAGGATGCAACCCAAACGGAAGCGTCTAGGTTCAAGTCTCAGCTTTGCTTCCAGTCACAGCCTCATGCTCATGTGCTTCTGTGAGGCAGCAGGCAATGGCTGCAGACAGTCCTCGTGCAGGCTGCAGCTGGAGTTCCGGGCTCCTGGCTCTGGCTTGGCCCGGTCTCAACCATTGCAGGCATTGGGGAGTGAGTGAGTGGATGAGAGATTCCTCTCTTTCTCCCTCTGTCTCCTTGCTTTTCCAATAAAATGAACATTTTTTTTCCCCCTAAATTATGGTGGCAAGGAAAGTGTGGATGATACTTACTGTGGCTTAGGTGACAAGTTGGAAACAGTTAAGGCTACCGGCGCTGTGCTTGCACCGATCAGGCCCTGTCAGCCATGTCTTCAATGCAGGAGTGTTTTCCTCCCATAGGAGCTAGCCCTATCTCTGAAGAGGGCGCTTCCTTGAAGTGAAATTGCTAAATGTGTTTTTCTTTTCTCTGTAGTTTTTCAACCAAAGGGCTCCTGGGCCATGCTTTCCTTAAGGAATGCTTTTGGTGTTGGTTCCAGCGGAATTTCCTCAGTGAGATTTGAACCATGGTGAGACAGGAAGGGAGCTGGGTCATCTACCCTGAGTGTATGAGCTCTGGGAGATTCTTCCTCCCAACTGCTACTCCTTTTGGGAGCACAGTCCAGCCACACAAAAGGTCCTCTTGCATGAGCTGTTTGCTCCCTGCAGAACTCAAGAGGTGGGTGTGACTTGCTCCTAATAAAACCTGCGGGGCCTACATGGAGGCAGGCACACAGGTAGGTGTGTCCTAAGAACTTCCCTAAAAAGCTCAGCGGACCAAAAAGGAGAGGGCAAGCTGAGACCTTGTGGGAGGCACCGGAGGTTGACCGGTGGCTCAACAGGTTCATCAGGTTCCCAGCTTCTCTGGCCATCATTTACACAGCTGCTCTGCAGGAGGGACTGCAGGGTTTGCAAGAGGCAGACCCACAGTCCCCCCCTCTGGTCTTCTCATGTCAGGCAGAGGTTGTCCATTCCTGCAGTGAATGGAGGGATATTCTCACACCTTCTTCCTTATCCTTGCTCTCTGGATGGGCTAATTAATAATGCAGGAATGAACTCCGGCAAACAAACCTGAACTGCAGATTCTTGCGGATCTATGATACAAGTCACCTTCAACCTGGCAACTTAAATATAACAAGCACCTCCTATCTCTGCCTCTGAATGAGGAATCTGGGAGTGGCACAACCAGGCGTTTCTGCAGTCAGACCCCTGGCCAGGGCTGTGGTCATCTCAAGGCTGGACGAGGTTGCAGCGTCTGCCTCTAGGACATTCTATGCTTTGGCTGTCCTCAGTTCCACAGTTGCTCATTAGCATCCAGATTAGTAGCTCAGGGGCTCTGCAGCCAGTCCCCTACCATGAGCATTCCTGAGAAGCCCCGGTCTTTTTATGGATGCAGCTGAGAAGTGACCCCCATGACTTCCGCTGCGTTGCATTGGTGGAAGCATGGGCACTGGGTGCAGCCAGGCTCAGGAAAGGAGATTACTGGTGGGTGTGCGTTTCATAGCTGAGCTATAGGGGCTAGGGAGGGAGTCATTTCAAAGACTGCATCAATCTTTAAGCTCAACAACTTGCTCCTCCACTGCTTGACACACCCATCAATAATGCTTCACATGGAAGTCTTTCAGAGGAACACCCTCTGGCTTTTCCACAAAATACTTCATGCTTTCTCTTGAACGACAATTCACCTAAGTGTGTTAGCTGATGGTTCTTCTCTGTGCAGTCAGCCACCCCTTCCACTGTCCTTTGGCTTCTGTAGTCACTAAAGATGAATCTGCTGTCACCCCATCTCTCTGAAAGATTTTTCTCTTTCTCGTGGATGCCCAACCATTCCACGCTGGTACTTTGGGCACCCATTTATTTTTCATTCCTCTGTTTAGGACTTCATGTCATTATCTGATGTAAGTAGGAGTGCAAGCAGAGGGCCCTGAGAAATTGCCATTTCAGGTAAAGATGATTTGAATATTGCCTGAAACATATTCCCACTGAAAGTATATTTTTTCTTATAAAGAAATACTTAACAGGGACTCTTGGGGTTTCAGTTACTGTATTTGTTGATTGTTGATTTTCATTTTTCTGGAAGATTCTGTTTGTAAACTTCCCAAATGTTGCCCTGCCCTCCACTTATCTATTTCTTCTTTCTGAATAAGGGTTTGTGTGCATTTCTGGAACAGACCACCATAAATCGGCTTGGAACTATTCCTAACAGTCTCAAATCCAGGTTTCTGCAGAGTCTGGGGTCTCAGAGCTGGCTATTCCTGGGTTGTTCATGAAAACAAAAAGAAGGCAGAAATCACTAGAAAGTTTCACTGAGCCCACTCACCCATCCTGGTTCAAGCTAGCCCTTATGTTTCTATGTGCCTGTCATTCTGTCTGTTCCATCTCCATCACGGGTTGATTGTAACCTCTAACATACTTGTTTTTTAAGTGCTTTTGGGTACTCTTGTTATGTAAAGGTCTTTTGTTGCCAGCAGGATTTTATCATCAGGTTCAGATGCATGTGTTGGCAGGCTCGCTTACGGACTGCTGTGTCGAACAGGTGGTGTGGCTTCAGAGATTTTTGTGCCTTAGGAAGAGGCACAGGGATGGGTAAGGCTCTTCGACTCCCAGTGTTAAGTTCTAAGACTCTTGGGTTTACATAAAGACCTCAGTTCCAATTCCACACAGAACCTCATTTCCTGCCAAGCTGCAGTGCTACCCTTGGGCTCCCCTGTAGGTCCCCGACCCCTCCCACTGTTGTGGAGTGTGAGAACACACCAGAAATGTCTAAGGTTCATTAAGGAGTCTTTATTAACTAAGCTTTGTGATAACAGGGCCCACTGGAAATAGCAAATCACAGGCACACAGGGCAATCCAAACAATCATAATCCAATCAATTGTAACCCCAAATGGTCATTACCCTCAAGCCCATTCATTAAGCTGGAGACCTATGTCCCAGCTTCCCCAACAATATAAGCTATCCTAAGAGACATGCAACAAACAACCTGGGCACACTTATAAAGCTGCAGACACCCACCTTTTCCTGTCTTCTCTGCCCACATTCCACTACCGTTAGGCCTTACGTCTCCTGGAACTCTCGATAATACACACATTAGAAATACAAAGCATCTTAGCACTGCTATCTTCATTGTCCCACCCAAGCAGTGAACAGAGGGTGGGGAATACAGACACACAGGGGCCATGCTCGGGGACACCTGTCCTGGGATGGCCAAGAGTCGGAGTGCCAGGACATCGGAAGCACATGACCAGGAGAGCGTGAGCCCTTCCCTATCATGAACCTTTATGGGGGTTAGTAAGGGGAGTGGCTACACAACAATGTAACCACTCCCCTCACATGATAGGTGAGAGTCACAGGTGGGCAGGAAGGAACATCTAGGTGGTGGGGAGGGGAGTGGCTTCCAAGCTCGTGACCCTGAACTAGCTGCCTACCTCACTACACCACCTTAACTGTGACTCATGTGACATTGTGTCTTGTGGTCTCCTCTTGGTTCTTGGAATCTGAGCATTTCTCCTGTTTGCATGTGTGCTTGCCAGGAGCTCTGCCTATTTTATTTCATGCTTTCAGTTATCTGTAGCTGGGGCATTTCCCATCCATTGGCTCTCCTGAGTAAAGCACTCATTCTCCCAGCTGGCTCAATGCCAAGCATTTAGCAAATGTCCTGCTTCTCAAGGTGATGACTTAGTTCATGGGTCAGTTTCAATTCTAGAGAAAATCTAGTGGACTCCTCAACATGTAGCTGCAATACTGCAATAGTTGTGAGATGTTCTGTGTTCCCCTTCTCTCTCCTTAGAGACTGCTAGGACATCTGGCAGGACTGACTCCTGTGGTTGATTGACAGATGGCAGGGATGCTCAGAAGGGAGTTGTTCTCCTCCTAAGTTGAACACATACGGAAAGGGAAGGGTGGGAAGCCGAGAAGCCAAAGGGTCTAGTTGCAGACCCACCTCTGCCACTCACCAGGTGCCAGCTGCACCTTTCAGTTTCCACCTGCAAAGTAAGAGCATTGGACAAAATGCCTTGCCACCTTCTGCTAGTTCTCAGGGCACTGGCAAAGCTTTAGGGTGACAGTGAGCTGCCAGAGTCCCATGTCTGCCAGGCTTGTCCCTGACCCTAGAGCCGATGTGCCCCCTCCGAGGCTTGTTCCTGCGTCTTGCCATGCGAGCTCTCCAGGGTGCAGAAGCTCACCTCGCTTAGCAAGCAGGCTGCTTTGTGCATGGGTAGTCTTCTCCTCCCCTTCTCTGTTCCCATCCTGCTTGCCTGGAGAACAGAAATAAAACTCAGAGGAGGGAAGAGATAGCCAAATTCCTTTCTTCTGGGCTGATGGTCTAGGTTTTTGCTTTTGTTTTTGAAAGACAGAGAGACAAAAGTAGAAACACCGAGAGAGAGAGAGAGAGAGAGAGAGAGAGAGAGAGAGAGAGAGAGAGATCTTCCATAGGCTACTTTAAATGCCTGAAACAGCCAGGGCCTGGTCAGACCAAAGCCACACGCTGGGCGTGGTGGGAAAAAGCATGCAAGCCATCAGCTGTTTTTCTCCCAAGGTGTGCCTGAGCCTGAAGTTGGACTGGAAGCCAAGTGCAAAGACACAAATCCAAGTGCTAGGATGTGTCCTTCCCTCGTGCAGAATTTTGTCAGGTTCAGGACACCCAAATCTGTGTGTGTAGCTCATTTAAGCAGCAGGGAAACCGGAATAAGGCAGGAACTCGGTCTGGGAGATCTCCAGAACACAGCATAAGTCAGGAAAAGAGCAGGGGCTGAGCTGGGGATGTCAACCCAGGGAGCAATCAGACTTTCTCCCCTAACACAACCCTTTGCCTGAACTAAAAGCTTCTCTCTCTCACTCTCAATTGCCTCCGAACCTAACAGTAAGGAAGCCAGGTTGAAATGTCTGACATGTATGCACAGTTACATATATATGTGTGTACACAAAAATATATACACACACATATACACACATACACAACACTTATACACAGACAAGCATATACATACACGAACATACTCATATATATTACACATCTGCATAGACACATGGACATATATAAACACAGATATATGCCCCCTCACATATATACACATGTGCAGACATGCACACATATATACATATATTTATTCATCAGGAAGACGAAAGAACCACTTCCACAATGGGGCTGAGCAGAAGTGACCCCAGGACCCCGTCAAAGCCAAGCGGACACGCCCATCCATGAACGGTTGGAATGCCGAGTCTGCACAGAAGGTCAACACCCACCATGAAGATCTGTCCGCCACCACAGAGGCGCCCTGAGAAGCTCCTCACCAAGACCAACCCTCAGAGACTACGTATTCCTGTGCGCCTCAGGGAGAACTCAAGCTGCCTTTTCTAAAGGACTTCTGGTAAGTCACCGCTCCCTCCATCCCTGTGTCATCCACACCCAGATGCAAAACATTTTTCTAACTGGACCTTTAACCTGCTCCTTCTGCAAGGATACCAGCCCCTTCAGACCTCCCATGCTGCCCCACCCACCGTGAGAGCGCCACCTAGAGCACACTGTGCGCAAACTCAGCTCGAAGAAGCAGTGGAGAACGACCCCCTTTTCCTTTACATTTACAAGGAGAGGGAGGGAAGTGAGGAGTGACAAACACCGGCCCTGAAGACCTCTGCCATTTGGGAGCTGGTGCGATTTTAAATATCTGCTTCCTTAAGATTATCATGCCCTTTAGATTCAAATTTTGTTGTGTGCCAATCTGCTGTAACTTTGTAACCCTGTTCCCACTAATCTGCTGTAAGCATGTGGCTCCGTACCTGACCGCCCATCCACACACCGCTTGCGGCCCCTCCACCTGGTCCTTGGCCAGCACTGCACCTACCAATCCTTTTGCGGCCCCGACAGTCCTACCCACCAATCCCTTGTAGCCTGCCCATGGCCTATCCACCAAATCCCTCATGCCCCATGAAGCCCAGCCCTAGCCATAAAAATACACGCTCTGCCGTCCTTCTTGTACTTGCTCCCCCGTTTCTCCCTCTTTCCTTGGAGCCCCGTCCTGCTATTATGGCAGGAGGCGTCTTGCTCCCTCTCTCTGCCTCCACTCCCATCCCTGTGGTCAGCTGCTGGCATGAAACCTCCTGCGTGGCTCGCTGAGGCTGCTGTTTCAGGTTTGTGGTGGCAAACTGAAAAGAGCTAATACCAAAAAGAGTTCTCGCCCAAAACACCGAACATCATCCCATACCAACAAGCAGATTTCTTTCAGTTAAACCCAGTTTGGGGTTTGTGTTTTTGCCAAGGATGGAGCAAATTTTAGGCCCGGAAGAAGGGTGCCTTGCCATTGCTTTACTCACTTCCCTCTTGTGAAGAGCAAGATGAGGTTTCCCTGGGGTGTTGTACACGCCCCGGGGTTCCCTCCCACGCCTCATAAATCACTCATCCACTCAGCAGGCCTAGGGCATTCACCCCGGCCCCTTCCTCACCTCGCCCTGGCCTCTGCCTCCCTCTGCCAATCCCGCAGAACCCCTGCAGTGAGGGTTAAAGACTCATTTTGAGATCAATGAGATTTGCTTTCTTCCTACTTGCTATTGGCCAGCATTTGAGGCAAGAAAACAATCTTTCACTCAAAACTAGGGGCTTCTTCTTTATAGGTCAAGGCCCCAGTTCACTGAATTCCAGCTCCATGAAAGGGAAGGTGAGAGGACTTCCCATGGGAAGCACAGGTGAGGAGACAGGTCAGGGTCCAAGTGTCCACCCTGCAACTGGGCCCTCCAAGTGGGTTAAAAAGGTGGCCTGGCTTTGTCCTGGTGGCCAGAGCTCTTCCCCATTTGTGCCTGGGTCTCCTCTTCCAGCAGCTCACACATCACTTGGGCTCTGCAGAGTTTTCTTGAACTGTTAATTGGTGTTAGGTCAGCATTAAACAAAGGGAGGGAGGAGGGGTGAGTGCCAGGACTTCTGAAATGCCTGAGGACCAAAGTCAGCAGGGATGCCAAGAGCCCTTTTTGTACATTTCTCTTTCCAAATCCCCAATGGAATTCTCACCACGCCTCCCACTCCCTAAAGTCCAGCCCCTCTGCTGTTTGGTGAGGAGCCTGGAGTGGTCTGCACCTCTGTCATCCTCTGAGAATCTTTCATGGTGGGACAAGTCAGGCAGAAGGCTGACAGGTGCACCTGCATGCACAAGAGCTCAGGTGGGAAACCCAAGGGTGCATCAGGGTCTGTGAGCGCCAAATTACCTGCACACTTTGTCACTGTTCCTCTGCCTACCCCAGTCCCACTGGCCACACCAAGAAGCTTTCCCCGTCAGCTCCCCTCCAAGCCTACCAGGCTGCCCTGCTGGCCTGAGTAGAGCTGATGACTCAGCGCAAAGGATCTCTGGGTCTGCTACCCTGGACTTTGTGACCTTTGACCCAGGCACCCTCCCCCACCCCCAACTAATCCTTTTCAACAAAGGGGATGTCTCCCAGGCGAGGTGAGCCTGAAAATGTTGACCCCTGCTTGTCTCAAAGGAATCTGGAAAAAATCCACTAATGCTCTGGGGCTCTTCACTGGGGGCCCAAAGCAGAGCTGCCACAATGGGGCTGGGCTGCCCAGTGACTGCAGCTGCCCCCTTCGCTTTGGAGGCTTAAGTGGGTAAAACACACACACACACACACACACACACACACACACACACACACACACACACACAAGAAGGAAGTGTGTGGAATTGGCCTGGCCTGCAGGGAGAAGCTCTCTTGTTGTTTTTAGCAAGAAGTCCGTCTTGAAGCGTCTCCTGAGAAGCGAAAACCGAGAATGGCTTAAGACCTCCGAATAAGTGTCACTGGCGCTGGAGGCCCAAAATAGAATAATCATAATGCTTTTTTTGTGTGTTTGCATAAAAGGAAAGCAAACACAGAAGTAGCACTGCATCATGAGCACTCCATAGAGAATTCACAGGTCCTGGGCGAAGAAGCTTCCAGAAGCTGGCATCCACGGAGGTTCATAGGGCTTCCGTAAGGAAGATGCTCAACTGCATTGGACGCCCAGCCAGGCATGTGCACAGCTGGGAGGACTGTGGCACAGATGAGCCTCCTGGAGTGCATTTCCCACGAGAGACCTTTAGAATCAGCTGGAAGGGCAGGCATGAACTCACCGGTAGCTGAGCTGCAAGTCTAGGACACCTGTGTCCCACGGGATGGAGCACCTGGCTCATCCACTTCCAGTCATGCTTCCTGCTGACAGGTACACTGGAGAGCAGCAGGTGACAGGACCATGCCATGCAGGTGGGTGACTCCAACAGAGTTCTGGGCTCCTGGTTTTGACCAGGCCCAGCTCTGCCATTGTGGGCATTTAGGGAGTGAAGGAGCAGTTGGAAGACCTGGCTCTCCTAGAGATAATGAATAAAATAGAAATAAAAGTTAAAAAGAAAATCAAAAGGAGAGGGCAGAGGTTGAGGGTGGGTTGTAGGTAGGCTCATTTCCTGCCTGACATGCCTTTTCTTTGCAGTCACTCCAGTGTGGGGAGCGAGGGGAGACCGAGTGGCAACTTCCCACACCACTCCCCATGGAGATTTACGCTATTCTGCAAATCAGTAGGCAGAGATCAAGAGGGTTTGATGTTAGCTAAACCTTCAAGCTAGCACTTAACTTTTCTGCTGCAAGAGAGTTTTCAACCTCTGGATAGTTAGTGGAGAGCTGCTCCAGGAAACACCTGCCACCAAATGCTTGCTGTGGCTGATTGCAGACTGGGAGGTTCTCTGAATGAGACAGTTCTCCATCGTGGGCAGATGTTGCTGGTGCATCCAGTACCAGCCTCTGCAACATGGCCTTCTCCAGACCTGCGAGCCTCCTCATCCCTGTTGGCCTGGTGATGTCCTGGAGCTGCCACAAGCTGCCCCCTCCCAGTTCTAAGGGACTGAAGTCTAGAATCTGGGCCTGGCCAGGGCTGACTGCTGCCAAAGGCTCTGAGCCCGGCAGGGTACTTCCTCACACTCCCTGTATTATCACTGAGTATTCGTACAGTCTCACAGAAGGATAGCACTTGTGGGGTTTATTTAATTATTTGTATTTGAGAGGCAAACAGAGAGCTCCCATGTACTGGTCCAGATGTCTGCGACTGTGCAAGACCAAACCAGGAACTCAGTCCAGGTTTTACAAATGAACAGCAAAGACCCAACTACTGGAGTTGCCCCTTGCTGCCTACTAATGTTGTTGGGAATTAGACAGGAAAAGATGAAAATGGCTTACATTAATGAATTTTCATGTGGACAGTGTCAGCAAGCAAAGCAAGATTACAGGAATTAATGAGAGGGCAGGGACAAAGGCCAGCACAGGGCCACAGTCTAGCCTGTCTACCTTGCTCCTGATGAAGCAAAAAGCCATCCAAAGGTACAACTGCAAATTTCTTTCCACTTTCATATTGAGATAAGCACTCAGAAGGGTGGGATGGCACTTTTGTGTAGCCGAAAATAACCTCTGATCAAAAGCAAGCATTTTCTAAACTTTGAGAGACTCCTCTCTTTTCATTCCAACAGAGGTGACTCTGACTTCCTATGAGCCCATCTAACTGTCACACTAGGGTGTGCATGGGGCAGGAATGGGTTTCAGGAGCCCAGCTGGAGTTGGATAGACAGTTTAATATTGGGGACACACACATACACACACACGCACACGCACGCACACGGAGGCTGGGCCAGGCTGAAGGCAAGAGTTCTAAGGGGCTCTCCCAGGTGGCTGATGGGAACGTGGGTTTGTGAGATGTCAGCTGTTGCTTCTCAAGCACGCCAGCAGGGAGTCGAATCAGAAGTAGAATAGTTGGGGCTGGCACTCCGGCGTAATAGGTAAAGCCATTGTCTGCAACACTGATATCCCATAGGGCATCTGTTGGCGTCCTGGCTGTTCCACTTTCAATCAAGCTCCCTGCTAACTGCCTGGAAAGAACAGCGGACCATGGCCCAAGTACTCCTGCTACTCATGTGCACCAAGGTGAAATTTCTGTGCTTGGCTTCGGCCATCTGGAGAGTGAACCACCAGAACGTATATGTGTGTGTCCCTCTTTAAAAAACGGAGTACTTGAGCTTAAACTACTTCACGAGAAATCCCAAGGCAGCAGCATCTTAGCGCCTCAATCTGCAGGCCGAACATCTGCCCCAGCAGTTGGATTTAGAGGCCAACTGGCGTCCACGTGGACGTGTGCTTCCCTAACTGTGTCTGCAAAGACCTCTTTCTTGGTGAGGTCACAGTCTGAGGTTATAGGCAGATTTGGTTCAGCCCAGCCCCCGTGATGATTCTAGACCCAGAGGGATTTTCCTAAATGTCCAATTGCTGTTTCTAATCACTGTAAATTTTGTCTTCTCAACAAAAAAATACCCCAAGATTTTACTAAAGTCCCAGCTACCTGGAAAAGGCGTCCCTGTGATTCAGGGCCAAACCAAGAGGAGAAGGGGCTGGAAACTCAGGTGGTGAATGGCTGTGAGAAGGCCAGGGAGAGCAGGTAAGGAGGGACAATGGCCTCCAGGGCTCTGCACAGGAGGAGGGGTGAGGAGGGACGGAAGGATGGAGGGATGGGGCAGCAAGGACACTGAGACGCAGGATCATGGCCAACCATCCTGGAAGAGCAGGCACAAGTGCTGTACAAAGCCCTGGTCACCAGGGCTTCTTTATGAAACGTGCAAGACACAGGGAAGAAGGCATGGAAGGTGAGCACGCCCCTTAGCAAGGAGTAGAGTCAAAGACCACACGGCTTGTGACCCAGACTCTGCTGGGCTCAGATCCACACAGACCTGCCCCTCTGGGTTCTTGTGAGCCTCCTTGTGGCTCCCATCCGTGCTGGGCCTGCATAGCCCAGGAGTAGCAAGAATTCCCTGGTCAGTTTAGCCAGATCCTACTCCAGATCTCCAATCACTCTGGCTGGCCCGAGTGAGAATCCCACTGCGTGGGGCTAGCCAGAACCCCCACACTCCCTGTGCCCTGCCGGCATTTCCCCTCCACCAGTCCCCCATCTCCTGCTTCTTGTATTTGCCCCTGTGTGACAACGCTGCTCTGCGTTTCCATGCATGCCTGTCCTTGGCCGTGTTCCAGAGACTTCCACAGTCCTGGCCTGGAGCGGCAGGCAGCCTTCTGCGGAAAGCCCCTCCTGACAAGTCACAGAGACCGGAAGTCTGGCCAGGACCGTCCAAGGAGCAGTGGTGAACAAGGGCTCATTTCCTTTCAGTTTCCCTTCTGGCGCGCCTTTCAAAACTGCACCTCTTCTTTTTTTAGCTTCAGGCTCACGTGGAAAGAATTTGTTTAGTTTGTAGGGGCAGACACCACTTGCAGGGTGCTTCACAAGCCCTAGGTTCTGCTGGCTCATTTGGTTCAGGGACAGACTGAGTCCTCGTGGTCATGAGGCAGGTGTAGAGAAATTAACAGCCAGGGCACCTGAAGATAAACTCCAGTCTGACTTCCATCTTTCACTTTGTGGTCTGCCTTTGGTGCATGGAGTATGTTCGTGTTGGAGTTAACAGATGCAGGAGATGGGACAGTCGGAATGTACATGCAGACAAAGGACACCATCGCAAGTCGAGCTCTTCTCACCTGCCTTCTCGGGGTTTTAGAGGCTGCTCTGGCTCAGCCAGGGGCACGGGGGTACAGAGAGGAGCAGAATGAAGCACCCAGGCAAAGCCCCAACTGACCCGAGGGTCATCTTCTGTGGTTTTAGGCACCTTAACACAGAGAATTGGGCAGTAAGAAGCCAGTGCCCAAAGTCCTGGCTCACTCTTTTTTCTGTCTCAGAACTTGCTGTCAAACAAATCTTGACATGTACTTTTCAAAAGAGGTAAGGACAGACAATCTGATCTGGGGTATCTGGGGGGGGGGGGCTGGCTGTCACTTTTAATGCCGGGGGACCCATTCTCTGCCTCCCCAGCTGCCAGGGGCTGAGTCTACTCCAGGTCCACATCACCTCCTCTGCCTCTCCTTCCTGGGGGCCTTTGTGACAACATTTAAGGACCGGGAGGAATCCACAAGCTTTCCCCCTTCTCAATCCTTAGCTGAAGCAGGTGCATATGGCATAGTGGGTAAAGCTACCCCCTGCAGAGCTCATATCCCATGTGGGCACCGGTTCATGTCCTGGCAGCTCCACTTTTGATCCAGCTCCCTGCTGAGAAATCTGGGAAAGCCTGAAGGACGCATGACTTCTGATTTTGATCTGGCTCAGCCATCTGGAGAGTGAACCAGTGCATGGCAGATCTCTCTTGTTCTCTCTTTTTCTGTAACTATGACTTTCAAATAGGTAAATCAATGCTTAAGAAAGCCCCTAACATCACACCTGCAAAGACCCCTCTTCCATAAAGGGTGTCATCTACAGCACGCAGATGTTAGGACCCTGCCTCGGACGGTTACTCAGCTTATTCTAGTTGTCATTTATGAGCTCCGCCTATTCAATCTCTATTTTATTTTGACATTTAAACATTTCGAGATTTTATGGTTTTTTTTTTAACATTTTGCTGTCATCGTATCCATAGTCATTATACACAGAGATAGATTGTGATTTTTGAAAACAGAGATATTAATATCACACATTTGATTTTTAAAATTTATTTGAGAGGCAGAGAGAGCTCCCGTTCTCTGGCTCAGCCCCTGACTGCAGCAGCTAGAGCTCAGGCTGGGTCAGGGCAGCTCAGGAGCCCGGCATGAGTAGCAGGAACCTGCAGCCACACACCACATTGGAAGGAAGCTGGGACTGCAAGAGGAGCTAGCTCTGATGGGGGTGTAGGTGTCTTAACCACTGGGCCCTCACCTGTCTGCCTTGTTGCGACATTGGTGATGGCTCAGGTGCACCTGCATGCAGGGAAGCAGTGAGAAGCAGGAGCTGCGAAGCTGGAGCCTCTGCCATGTGTCTGGCTTTGCTCCGGTTCCTGCTACTTCCAGGATCCCACCTGGCTGGACAGGGATGAACCCACCAATGTGAGGCTTCTCACTCCGGATTAGTGGAGTGTGGCCTGTCAACACTGCCCCAGTGCTTCCTTCAAAAGCCCTTCCGTTCCCTGTGTTTGGATGACAGCGTGTCAGCTGCTGAATCCCATCCCTCCTCTGCACCATGAGCAGGTGTGTGCATGCTAACTTCAAGCCCAGACATGCCACCTCTGCCAAATGCTGCTGTTATCAAAGTGTGGGCTTTGGACTCACAGTTTTTAAATTTCTTTCAGAAAAGGTGATAATAAATTCCTTCCACCGTTAGCCTTTGTAATGGCAGTAGCATTTGTTCTTCTCTGTTAAAACCCCACCATCGCTGTGCCGAACCTACGGGGCAGGAGTGGAAACGTCACAGCTCACCACTCCTGCAGGTTTTCCCATTCCCCGACTCCAGGCCACTGCTCCCGACTCAGAAAAGCAGCTGGAAGAGAAACAGATTTTTCAGTCATCTTTAGAATTTGCTTTTCAAAGAATGTAGCAAAACAGGGGTTGCTTATTGTTCTGTTTGACTTCAAATGGCTCCTTTAGGCTGTGGGAGCATGTTTGAAGAGGAGAGAGGGGGGTATCATACAAAGACACCTACACGAAACCCACTGGAAAAGCAAAACACAGGACAGTGGATGGAACCAGTGGACACCCTCCGGGAGTGTTAGGTAAGGGGTGATTTTAATTAAACTGTGTTGCCTGTCCATTCAGCAGCAGAGGTACACTATGTCTATCCGACCACCTTCTCTACTCAAGGATTCATTCATCATCAGTCCCCACCTTCAGCCATGTACCTCATGCTTTCTGAGCTGGCAGGTGCTAGAGCTGAATGGGTGCATGACAGGTCAAGGTCCCTGCGTTCATGGAGATATTTCAGCAGAGGATATGGGCAGAGCAGCCTCTCAGGCTCTTCCATGGAAAGGTCCTGAAGAAGGCTGGCACCTGGCATGGTCTTTTGGTGGGAAACCTGCCCAAGTACGGGTGGCTCTCACGCTGGGTTGCTCTGCTGCAGTTTGGGGGTGTTTGTAGTCCCAGAACTCAGGTGTGGACACCCAATCCCAATGTGTCATGGAGCTCTGGGAGGTGGTGAGGTCCCGGGGGTACAGCCCCAACGAATGGGATTAGTGCTTCTCTTAGAAGGCTAGAGTGAGACCCTGTGGCCCTTCTCATGACGGGCAGTTGCTAAGGAAGGAGACCACTCACGCACCAGGACACGAGCCCTTGGCAGCCATAGAAATTGTTGGCTCTTCTCTGTCTCTCCCAACTTATGAGCCACCCAGTCTGAGATAGTCACCTCAAAGGCCTAAGACCGCCTACTGAACATCGTGACTGCCACCTTCTTTGAGCAAGGACTAGAGGATTGTGTCAAGGATGAGCCCTGAGTCTCTGGGTTGTGCCCCAGGAGATGGCTGTGACAGCAGATGAGGCAGAAAGCAATGACTATGAGGGCCATAATGTCACAGTGAAGCCCACAGGGAACTTTGTCAGATGGTTCTGTGACTCAGTGCGTCACAGTCAAGTCTGCGATCCTGTGAGTCCAGAGGGAAGTACGTCAGATGGTTTTTTGAAGATGCTGATGTTCATGTCAACAGAGCAATGTCTAACTGGTGTCAGTAGAGGTAGCAACAGTCCATGACCTCGAGTAGGCTCCTCTGACCTTGTTCCAGCACATTGAGTTACAGCATCAAGCTTTTGCCACCCTGAACCCACATCTGAGCAGGTGTCCATTCAGGAGTAGTTCTGCCCTTATTTCCTCTCCTCCCAAGGAAGTCGGTGTTCCTTGCAGTCCTAGCCCAGCCCCAGATGGAAAGACTCAGTCAGATCTGCATGTTGAGCTTCCTGTTTCTTGTGTGGTTGATTTGCATCTTATCTTTGTAGTCACAAGCATCACTGTCCCATGTTCTGAGTGAACATCAGCTGTTTCCACTGGCTACACACTGGCGACAGTCTCAGTCTCTAACTCTCATGCCTGAGGGTGATATTGCGACTCCCATTGACACAGCTGCCATCCAGGGTTGGCCCTTAGCTGCTGTGAGCCAGGAGATGGAACTATGGGGGCTTTGGCTGTCAATGTAGGCATCCCACTTCCTTCTCTCAAGACTGCTGGAGGGGAGCCTTCCACCCTGAATATTGTGGCAATGGACCAGCAGGGTCTCTGGACTCTGCAGCCACAGAGACGGCAAGAGAGAGACTAGCCCGAACCTCATTATACAGTGGGGGGAAGCAGCATTTAGGATGCTCCTTATATGTCCCCCAGCGTCAGGCAGGCTGACCTGGGGTATAGAAAGCTGGTGGGAGTGGCACAACAGTCTCCTCCCTACGGTGGCCACAAAAGCAACCTGAGGTCACAGCAGGACCCGCCAGGCAGCTGGAGGATGTGGAAGAGGAGCCTGCTTCTCATCCCATTCTCCTCTTCTTTGTCCAGAAATAGGCACACGACGAGGAAGTTGGCCTCTTCCAGATGGCACTCGTCCCAGAAAAGCAGGTGCCTGCCTCAGAGCAGCCTGCGCACGCGTGAGGGGCACGATTCCCATTCAGGGTGCGTGGTTGGCCGTGTTTTAGCAGGGGCTCAGCTCACTAAAGGTGGAGGGAATCCAGCAGAGGCAGGAAGGAGCACAGAAGAGAATAGCCTTTGTTCAGTAGAAAACCCTTAAGGGTGTGCTCCTCTGGATCCTTGGATTTGAACACAGGGTGCACTAAATTTGACCTGATCAGCAGGGAGGAAGGAAAGCATGGGAGAGGGACAGAGGGAGGACATTGAAGGGGGCACTGACCAGGGGAGGACCCCAGGACCTCTAGCCCAGCAGGTGCATGGGGCATCCTCTTCCTTGGACAGGTGCATAGGACCCTCTCTACCCCGGGCAGGTGCAGAGCATCCACGGGAGCATCCTCATCATGATGGCGCAGACATCACAGTCCTGGGTCCCCAGGGCAGCTGCCCATGGCCCTATATGAGGACACAAGTCCAGAGCTAAGAGGGACTGTGGCCCATTGGGCACCTTGCTAAGCCTGTTAAGATGGGACAGGAGGATTTACAAGGACTGACTGAGAGGGCAGCGCTGTTCCCCTCATCACCCACCACCAGGAGAACCAGCTCTGGGTGCCTTGGGTGCCCACAGTCCTCCCTGCAGCAGAGAATGTTCTAGTTGCACTGCTCTTGGGAGGCTTGACCAGGGGAGGGCCTGGCAGGGTCAGAGGTGAAGGCTGACATCTGAGAAGTAAGGTGACAAGCAGAGTCACGGTCACAGCATCAATGGTCCCCATCGTTGCACATGGGTCTCTCGGCTTTTCCCCGGAGAATTGGTGCCTTCAGTGAGAAACTGACAAGCTCCCTCTCTCCCTTTCTACCTTCTTTCTTTTCTCTCCCCAACCCCCATTGCCTATCGATCAACTACCCCATGACAGCAGTGAGTTATTTGGTAGCGAAAGTCACAAAGATGAGTCTTTACCCTTGAGGTCCACCGGTAGTTTTTGCACTGGAAGACCTGTGCTGCTCCTTTGGGTTGATGGGACCGACAGACGATGCTTAGCAGGACGAACTTGTGGATGTTAGGAAGGTGCTATGATGATGGAGGAAGCTTGGAAGAAGCAGGTGAGGGGCATGGGGAGTGAGGGACACACTTGCTGGGAGAGGGGCTATCTGGGCAGGCTGGAGCAGTTGGACCATCCTAGCTGGTATCCAGCTCTGGAATGCTTCTCCCATCCCTGTGGCCTCTGGGCTTCCTCTCCCTACAGGGCCTTCCAAGCAGTCTGCAGTGAGAGCCTGGGCTTGGGTCAGCATCAAGGTGTGACAAATGCAGAGCAAGAAGGAATGGGTGCTCTGTGGATGAGTCCTTCCAGGAACTCTGCACTGTTACTCAGGTCTTCTTGCCTACAAGACCTTAATTCTGCCACCCACCACCCACTGTCCCTCAGACTCACTGCTCATCAGCCTCCTGGAGCTGGAGAAGCCTTGGTCAGCCCTCCAGGGCAAAGTGGAGCTCTACCTGACCCAAGCCAATACCCCTATCCCCACCCCAGACCTGGGGATCTGGGCCTCTTCAGGGAAGCAGAGGACCTGGCAGGTCCCCAAGCCAACAGAACTGGGAGTCCAGAAACGGCCTCTTGGGGCTGCCCAGTTTCTAGCTGGGTTTTGCCTCTGACTCTGATGTATTGTCTTCCAGTGGGTTTTGTCATATGCTGGTTAAGGCCATCCACATGATGCTGAACCAAAAGCAGGCCTGGTGACAGGGAGGCGTTGACAAGTGGAGCTTTGGGAGACCTGGTAGGCAGAAATCAGCAAAGGCAAGAGATGTGCAATCTGGGTGGGATTCCAAGAGGGATGCTGGGGCAGGAAGTGCTGAGGGGTGAAGGACCAGCTCAGCCATCAGG
Source organism: Ochotona curzoniae (assembly GCF_017591425.1). Classification (NCBI taxonomy): domain Eukaryota; kingdom Metazoa; phylum Chordata; class Mammalia; order Lagomorpha; family Ochotonidae; genus Ochotona; species Ochotona curzoniae. The sequence goes on along the minus strand of NW_024465405.1, from coordinate 2,785,717 downwards.
AGGGATCCTCCCCTATGACAACCACTAACACAGACCAAGCAAGGAAGGGCCCAATAGCCCTCCCCCAACTCCAGGAAAGCACCCAACATTCACCCAGCATGGGGGAATCTGTGGGTTTCTCTCCCCCTGGCCAGCCACTGCCACCCCGCCTGCACTATACCCATGTATGGTTCCTCATCCCACCTCCCCGCCAGCAACCTTCTGCTTTGAATGTAACAGGAAATACCCAAAAGGAATGACAATGGGAAGATGTCAGATGAGCAGTGCTTCCAGAGAACTCTCTGCACCCTAGGGCTAAGAGAAAATCAAATTTACAGATCTGCTGCAAGTACCTGGAGAAAAAAGAAGACAGAGTAAGGAGCATGAAGGAGGGGGCTCCCACTGAGAAGGAGGCCCTTGGCGGTGCAAGTCAGCAGAGTGGCCAGGCCAGTAAGATTCTGGCTCGTCAGCCAGATCATCCCATCTCAGGAGCAGTATGGCAGCTTCCAACACATGGCCAGGTCGGAGGCCAAGAACCACACAGAGCACAGCTTTCACTGATTATCCCACAGGCAAGTACTGGGGCTGAGAGGTGCCTTACCCATAGCAGCAGGGTACTCACACATATCACAGAGTCACCATTCCCTTCCTGACATGGCTGGCACACTCACCTGTGTCCAGACAGGCTGGAGCCCCGGGTTCAGGAGGACTTGGATATTGGACTACACGGCAGGGATGGAGCTAAGCACACGGGTACAGCTCACTTCCTTTGTGCCCAACATGTCCAGCCCACCTTGGGTAATGTCTCTATATGCAGACGGCTGGGCTCCGTGATGACACTTAAGCCCTCGGAACCTGTGCCTCCCCTCTCATCATGAGTCTGGAAGCTCTAGCTACTTTGTGCTCCGTGTGCCCTGGGATGCACACCATCTAGCTGATGGCTGCCTGGGTCCGCTGTGTCCCTGTCTCCTGTGGACCCACAGCACCCCAGCCCCTCTTGCCTGTGTGTTTGAGTTTCCATATCATCACAAACTTCCCCCATCACTGAGGATATCCTGAAGCCTTGTGGCCACTTGGCCTGCTGCTTCCAGAGAAGGCTCAGGTGTGAAGCATGTTACCCCACTTCCTGGTCCCAACAGGAAATGCCAGTGACGCTCTTCCTCTTTTCTCTGCTCGCAGTCTTGTGTGTGGCGTAACCAGTAGCTCGCAGGAACCTGTGTTCCCATTTCTTACGCCCCACTCCATCTTCACTGCCTCATTTTGGCCCTGCTTCCACCCTCCTTCCACCCAGTGGAGTTCAGCTCATGGTCACTGAGCACATCTGGACTTCCATCAGCCCAATAGCGTTAGTGGTCCACACACACACACACAAACACACACACACACACACACACACACACTCACACAAACACACACACACTGCAGGAGACACACACACACAAACACACACACACACACAAACACACACACACACACAAACACACACACACACACAAACACACACAGACACACACACAAACACACACACACACACACACTCACACACACACACACACACACACACACACACACACACACACACACACTCCAACAGGACTCTGCTTTGATTCTCATCCTTATTTTCTTCCAGTCTTGATTATTTTTAACCCTTTTTTTTAAATGGTGCGCTCATTTGGCAGGCAAAGCTAGACAGAGAAAAAGCGAAGGGAAAGAGAGGGAGACAGAGAAAGGGAGAGAGAGAGAAAGATCTCCCTTTTGCTGCTTCACTGTCCCCATGGCAGCGATAACTGACCGAAGTCAGCAGCCCAGAGCTCCATCCAGATCTCCCAAGTGGGTGGCAGGGGTGCAAGGACTTGGGTCATAGTCTGTGGCTTTCCAAGCTGCATGGTTGGGTGCTGGACTGAAAGCAGATTAACTGGGACTCAAACCAGCACTCCGTATGTGACAATGGCCTCATAAGCAGCAGCTTAAACAGCTGTGTTGCAACACAGGCCCTTTAAATGAAGATAAAAATGGCACACGCTCATTTCTGAAAAAAACATATCGAAAGCAGAAATACAAAGCAAAAGCAAGCACGCGTTCCTCTCCATCAGCACATGCCATTGTGTGGACCACACATTGTCACTGTCCCATGCATCTAGTCACACTGCATACCCACTGTGATGCAACTTGGTTAGCAAGGGTTCTATATACAAAAATTCAAACGACTTTAAAGAAATATTCTCCCTCTAGTGGATACACTTCTCTCTCTCTCTTTATAATTTTTAGTTTTGATGATTCAGTTCCACTGGCTCAGGGATTTTACCTTCCACTCTCCCCTTGTATATACCACTCTCTAGTGCTCACGCATTCCTGGGCCGCTTGTTGAGGCTAGCCGCCATGCTCTGAGTTCTAAATACCGCAGAACTCAGCACGTGGGTGCACTGCCCTGCCCTGCACCCTCAGTCAACTCTCCCAGAGTGTATTTCCAGGACAGACTTACTGAGTCACAAGGCAGGGACTAGCCTCTTGTGCTGACAGTACTGCTGAATTCCCATGTGGAAATGCCGGCCACTCTTACGTGCATAAGCAGCTCCCAGAAGCCTGGCCAGCATGGCTGCCCACAGCCCTTGTCTGTGGATCTGGGGTGACAGCACACTTCTTTCTTTCTTCTCTTGTTTTGTTTCTTTTCTTTTCCTTTCTTTTCTTTCATCCATTGTTTTTTTTTAATGGGAACAGAATTTTATTATCAATTACCATACCTCTTGTATCAGGCTTACTTGTGATAATAAGATGTTATTTCTCCTGTGTTAGGCAACATACACATTTGGGAGGCTTTTTCAGGAACAAGGTCGTAGAACATTATTTCCAGTTCTGAAAGATTTGTTCTGTTTTGTTATGTTTCTCTCTCTCTCTCTCTCTTTCTTTATTAAATTGTTTCATGACAAAGTTTAATAGGCACTGGGGTCTCCCTTCCCAAGTTCCCTTCCCTCCCCACTGTTCTCCCTTCCAGTTTTACAACGGATGTCTTTCGTGAACTTTCACAAGTCCATCATGCTGCCACTGAGGTGTCTCCCAACAACGTAGCTTGGACAATGTCGGAGAGTCCAACATCCAACCTCAGGGCATTATCAGCCATTTCGCTGTGAGTCCACCCTTGCATTGCATGCGTGGAGGCATACTTCTCTCTGTTTCTACCTACGAACACATTAACCTCTGCTACACTTACATTACGCATCCCTTTAAACACAGAGCCAGTGTATACAGTCTACCCCGGGAGAAAAAAATAGTGACCTTCATTCACACGAAGCCAGCGAGCACGTAGCAAAGGCACCCATGGGACCCTCGGGTGGTGAAAAAGAGTGTCAAGAATCTGTAACCTTTCTTGTCCAGCCCTTGTCATTTCTCTTTTACCTTTGTCATACGTGCACCCAGTTCCTTTTTCGGTTGACAGCAGATAATTTTCTAGAGATGAATGACGAAGCACGTTGTAGTCAGACACGTTTCCTGTGGCTTTTATGTTAAACACAGTTAGGAGCTTTTCCCTTCGTGGAGTGAAGAGATGACTTCACCTTCTCCGTCCCGTGGACAGAGCAGGCAGTGCTCTCCTCATTGGTTTGTATTGATTTTTCAGTGGTAGAACTCCTTAAATGCTCATGGATTTGGTCTTTGGTTTATCGATCTGACTTGGCTTGGGCGAGGAACATGATGATTTTCTTTCTTTATTACATTTTATAATTCAGAGGGGCTTCCCCCCCCCCTTTGTTGTAAAAATGCATGCACTGACTTGTTTTTCAAGATGAAATGTGAAAACAGTTTATCCAAGTACAGGAGTTCGTTTGAGAGATCCATATCAGACTTGTAAAGCAATGAGAAACATCAGTTTTAATTTTTATAATAGTCAGTCATCCTACTAGAGATGTGATGTATCGGGGACTGCACCATCGTGTAGCTGGTTAAGTCTTTACCGCCCATATGGGTGCCAGTTTACATCCTGGCTGCACCACTTCCCATCCAGCTCCCTGCTCGTGGCCTGGACAAACAGTGCAGCACGGATCAAGTCCTTGGGCCCCCACACCCATGTGAGAGACTCAGAAAAAGCTCCTAGCACCAGATAGGCTCAGCTCCAGGTGTTGCAGCCGTTTGCAGAGTGAACCAGTGGATGGAAAATCTGTATCTCTCCTTCTCTCTCTGTAACTCTGCCTTTCAACAATAACTAGGAGAAAAATGAATTCACCTGATACAGCATCAAAGCTTTTAAAACAGTCATTGTTTTACCTCTAAGGTAGTTCCCATTAGCTCAGTCCCCCTGAACCCTTCTGGTTTGTGGCTTTAGCCTTTATAAACACTGCTGTTTTATAGTTGAGAGGTCTCTAGAGTGTGAGCCCCATTTTCACCACCAGCAATGAAAGACTTTCAAATCTTACTCATTGAGGTGCTCCTCTGTGTCGGCTTGCTGGAGGACTACACACTCACTGGTTCACTCCCTAAATCTATGCAACAGCTGGGCTGAGCCAGGCCAAAGGCAAGAGCCAGGAGCTTCATCTGGGTTTCCCACTCGGATGTAGAACCCAAGCACTTGCAATATCCTTCGCTGCTTCTCCAGGCACAACCCTCAGGTGACCCCAGAAGGCTGGCAGGCACCTGCTACAGGACATTGGTGACACCTGTCCCAGACAGCGGGAGGCAGAGCTGCTTCTCTTCATCAAGTGAGGAAAGAGGGAAGTCTCCTGTGGGCATTGGGCTTACTGGTTCAAATACTGATGAACCGTCTCTCTGAATCTTACCTGTACATCAGGCCAGCTAGGTAAGCAGATGATGGAGCTAGGCAGGGTGGGCTCTCAGAAAAGCAGAGGTGGCGGTCTGTGCTCCTTGGTCATCAGCTCCGGTGGCCTGCTGACCTGAGGAAGAAGGGACAAGAGCACAGGGTTGACTGGGGGGAGCTGCAGCCGTAGGGCAGGAGCCTGGGCCAGGCCCTCCCCATGCTGGTGTCCTGGAGATACTTGAAGATACTGAAGCAGAGTCAAGGGATGGATGAAGGATGCTACTTCTGGTCCATTTCTGCCCTCAGTACTTCACTTCCACCCTAGGGTCAGCCTCTGAGTGCACGGGCTCCTGGTCGCCACTTCTCAACAAACTGACTGAACCTTGACCTGCCCTTTCTTCCTCCTTACCTTCAAGACCCTCCTGTGTGTGTGCGAGCAAGGACTGAGCTGTGGTGGACTTCATGTTGAAGACATGCATTGGCCTTTGTACCAGTGGTGCTGGCTTTGTTCTCCCATGCTTGGACGAGGTGTTGTCCAGCACCCTGACCAACATGTCACCACCTCCTGTCTCTGAAGACCTGGCCAACCATGAGTACTTGTACCCTGTTGAGTATGTGCCTGGCCATTGGCTGAATGGATCAGGAGCAAGCAAATGAGCAGCACAACCTCCTTCTCTTCCCACACTTGAAGGGAAGAGGTGATTGGTGGTGGCTGTGCCTGTGTGTGCGTCTGTGTCCAGACTTCCTCAGAGGACCTGACATTATGGTGCACAGGACAAGACAGCATCCTATATGTGAGTGTTGGCTCAAGTCCTAGATGCTATGCTTCCAGTCCACCTCCCTACTAAAGCACCTGGGAGAACATCGGAGGATGGCTCAGGTACATGGGCCCCAACCAGCCACATGAGAAACCTGGATGGAATTCTAGGCTCCTGGTTTTGGCCTGGACCAGCCCTGGCCTTTGTAACTATCGGGAGAGTAAACCAGTGGGTTGAAAATTGTTCTCTTTTTTTCCTTCTCTCTCTTCCTGCCACTCTACTTGTCAAATAAAAATGTATCTAAAAATAAATTAATCGATTAAAAAGAAAATTTCCCAGAGCCACTGTTAAGTTGAAGTCTCTTGTGTCCAAGGATCAGGAGATAATTAAATAAACATCTATAAGTGACTGTATAGGAGCAGATGATTAAAACAGTAAAATGCCTAGTAAATAGTAAAACATTAAAATTCCTAGAAATAGAATTTAAATTACGACATGATCTCCAACATGCCCAACACATAAATAAGAAAGACTGGAGGTAGCCTACAGGTGGTTGTGGCTGAAGATGGACATGTGGGTGCTAGGAGAATGGGGCTGTGTTCCTTAGGGACTTCCTTGCACAGTGCTGTAGCTGGCCTGGTGGGCCTGGTGTGCTTTACAGTTTGCAGGCTCCAAGGGAGGAATCAGTTGGATGAGTCTCCAGGCTTCTGATGGTGTTGATCTGGTTTGCTCAACAACAGTTAGCTCTCTTACCTGCCCTTATGTGAAGAAACACAGTTAATGGTGATGCAGGATGACCCAGGTGCATGGGTCCCAACCAGCCACATGAGAAACCTGGATGGAATTCCAGCAGCAGGAAACATCTGGGCTTGGAGGCAGGAGAGGGGAGGAAGGTGAAGGAGAAGAGTTAGACTTTGCCTCTAGCAAACACTTCTTTGAAGTGAGGCAGGCGGCCAGGCAGACCCTTCAGGGGTGAGTGTCCTGAAACCTCAGCTGCTCTAAGCCTGGTTCCTGGAGAAGTTAAAAGTGCAAGGTCTCCTGGGCAGGTGTTGTGTTCAAGGGATTAAACTGGCACCTGTGACACTGGGAGTGCTGCTGCACCTCAGATCATGCTGACGGGAGAACAGGCGAAGCTGACCCAAGTACCTGGGCCCCTGACACTCACGGAAGAGAACCAGACAGAGTGTCTGGATCCTGGCTTCGACCTGGCCCAGTGGCAGCCACTGCGGCCCTTTTAGAGTGAATTGAAAGATGGAGAATCCCCCCGCTGCCCCCTGCCAGGCCTTCTCTACATGTAACTCTGTCTTTAGAAACAATTAATAAATATTTTGTTTTAAAAATGAGAAATGCACACGCAAACTGCAGTTCCAGGGCTTTGGGTTGCAAGTGGTTTATGTTTATCAGTCAGGCATCTTCCTGAGACAGGGGCCGCCTCTGGGGAGGGTGGCAGGAAGTGGCTGCCAGAGGGGGCAGGGGGCCAGAGAGCGGTACAGGCAGTGGGCCCTGGGCTGGCATCACCCCACCTCAACTGCATGCTGATACTCACGCCTTAGGTTACTGGAAGGCCTTTCATCATGGTTAGGGCTCTGGCAGCGTGTGCTGGAGGTGGATGCTCATGTACATGGGGCGTGCCCACCGTGCTCAGGCCAACGGCGTCCACTTGTGGTCCGATGTCAGCTAAGGAGGGAGTGATAGTCTCTGACCTTGGTTCCTTTCCCCGAGTGGGAGGGCTGAGGCCCCTGAAGCTGCTTTCCGCTTTGGCCCTGCCCACTGGTTCCTAGAGACACTGCCAAGTTGGAAACCAGAGAGGCCTTTCCCCCCTCTATCCCTTGCCGTTTGCAGAAACTTATGGAAACACCTGGGGACAAGTGGAGGAAGCCGTATGCTGGGTGTGGTGTCATTGGTGCCAGGGTTGTGACTCCATGGATCCAGGGCCCAACCATAGATTCTGTGCCCCTCAGGACGCACAAGACAACTTCCATGCATTGCCCACCAATAACCCCAACATCATCCCACCGCAGGGACACTTGGGCAAAAGCATGTGGGGCTGTGACAAGCCAGAGAGGGAGGGCTCTGAGGAGGAGGAAGATGAGCAAGTCCTTCCAGTCTGGTCCTTGTTGTCATTTTCATGGCTCAGTAACATCAGGTCCACCCCAAAGGCAGGTTCCTGCTTGGCTCCAGGAATCTGGGGCTGGGTGGGATTTTTCTATCCCTGCTACCCCTCTTTGCCTCCCTGTCTCAGCCTACCTGCAGCCCCACAAAGACAGGAAGTGGGCTTTGTAGTAAGCAGAACTCGGGTCTGGAAGGGGTGGGCCCAGGAAGGGTTCACGGGCTGCTCTCTGCTCCCAGGACCACCTTGTGCTGCTCTGCAGGTGTCCTGGATTCTCTGCAGCTTGTGGAAGCAGCAACCTTCCCTTCCTTTCCCAGGACCACCTTGTGCTGCTCTGCAGGTGTCCTGGATTCTCTGCAGCTTGCGGAAGCAGCAACCTTCCCTTCCTTTCCCAGGACCACCTTGTGCTGCTCTGCAGGTGTCCTGGATTCTCTGCAGCTTGCGGAAGCAGCAACCTTCCCTTCCTTTCCCAGGACCACCTTGTGCTGCTCTGCAGGTGTCCTGGATTCTCTGCAGCTCATGGAAGCAGCTACCTTCCCTTCCTTTCTGAGTGGTGACCATGACAACCCAACCAGGGTGAGGTGTTCAACCCCTGGAGTCATGGCCTATGGAGTAGCTCTTGGGGACCAGGCTGGACGTGGTTCTACAGAAGACCCTCAGCAGTCAGCAAGCTGACCTCTGCCAACACCACCCAGGCTGTTTCCCTAGGTAAGGAGCCAAGGAAATGGGTCCTCAAAACCCCCACTCCAATCATTCCACTACCAACCCCACCCTAGCTGCCCAGCCTGCTGGTCATTTAGGATTGTCCTCATATCCAGCTGTACTCATCTGCCTGGTCAACACTCTGTGGGTGACCATTGCCTGTTCCCAACAGCTTCACCTGGAAGTTTCTCCACATTTCTCTACTACCACAAACACCATCGCCAGTCACAAGATGCCAGCCGGGAACTTGTGCAAGCCATCAGAGAGGCCTGTGCCTCTCGCTGCTGCACTCCTACCATTCCCAGAAACAACTTGTGGAAAGGAACTTGGTCCTCACATCCCAGCAGGTCCCATGGCTGCAGCGTTCAGGACAGGCAGTGCTGACCTGGAGAGAGAGGGTAGGCTGCAAGCACCTCCAGGGGCCTGTGCCCCGGAAGTCACACACAGCACTCATGTCACTGTGGTCCGTGAGAGGTGCAGGCTCCAGTTCCTGTGTTGGGAAGGGCTTGCTTCACTGTCTGTTTCATTTGTTTCAATGGTGCAAGCAGAGGTGCTGGGCTCAGTATCTAAGTGTTTTCCATGCTCTGGTTTGTATGAATAGAGATATGGGTTGAGGCAGATGCTGGGGGCAATCCTGAGCAGTTATTAACATATGTGGGAGTGTGGTTAGAAAACAAATGGGGAACCCCAGTCTGTGCCAGCAAGCATTCATACAAAGCTAACAGATAAATCTGATTCTGAAAGAGCTGTGCGACCTAATAGGGAAGATCAGAAACTTGCTTTGTCCATTTTCTTCTTTAGAAAATGTAAACATCTAATTTACTTCCATTCGATCTCCCTCTCCCCTTAACTCCGGAGCCTAACACGTCCACAGGTTCCTGGGGTTGGGTCCTGGGCAGCCTTAACAGGTGCCACAATTCTGCTGACCGCACAGTAAGGGGGACAGAGTGGTCACTATTTGCCCCCAGCACCAGGCTCTCCAAGGCAGCACTTGCAGCTGGGGCCAGGTAGCCCAGTGGGCCGTGAAGGGGGAACACTTCAGCCATGCCGTGTGAGGAAGCCCCGAGTTCCCTGCGCTTCTCATTCTGATGGCTCCCTTCTCTCCATGAGACTGCTCCCCAACACGGGGCTTCACCTTCATCTCATGGACTCCTTGCCATCTCCCCCAGTGAGGTGTCAGCTTCTGTCTGTGGTTTCCATGGTTTTCTGAATCCTTGTCACCGCTCAGCCATGTTGATGTTTCTCAGAAACGTTGAGCAAGGAAATGTTGAGATCAGCCTCTAACTTATGAAAAGAGCAGTGACTACTATGAATTTCAGAAGTTACATTTGTGCACCGTGTTAAGTTTAACATCGGGGACGAGTGTGAAGTCACAGGCTGGAGGAAGCCCAGCTGAACCCTAGGAGAGTTGGCCTCAGGCACACCTACAAGCAGCTTCTGCACCTGGTTGACCTTCAAGAACAGGTGTGGCTTCCACAGGACAAACAGAAGTCCTGCTCTGGGGAAGCCTGGGGACACATAGCTGAGTGTCCTCAGTGTCAGAGGCAAGGCATGCTCCTTCCTGAAATGATTGGCCTTCGTCTTGTGTAAACAATGGTCACAGGACAAGCACACCCAGCTGAGGCTTGGGGAAATGGATTGCTGACTTGCTCATCCTTTCTAGCAAGGCTGACATAGGCAGATGGCATGATGGGGTCTGGGCACCTGACATCAGGGGACAGAGACAGCAAAGCACAGATTAGCCTAATGGCGTTAACTTGGTTCATTGTTGTGTTGCCTACAGATGGAAAAGGGAGGGAGGCTGCGCCGGCCACACCTCGTCTAGAAAGATTGGCAGAGAGGCTTAAAGCTGGCTCCTGTAGCCTCGTGTCAGCTTGGAGTGGATTAAGGAACACCTAGAAACCCGGTAATGCTTCATTTGGGGTGTGTCTGTGAGGGTGTTTCGGGTGGGGACATTTAGCATGAGTTCCAGCTTTAGACCAGAAGGGCAAGACCTGGCTTCCATCAGGCAGATTGGGAACCTAGAAAGAGCATCACTGGGACACACACTTGCTCTGCCGCCATGGGGCATCAGAACTGCAAGTTTCTTGGGCTTTGGGCTCTGGGCCCAAAGGCCACCCCAGGTTTGAGGTGATCCTCAGCTTTCCTGGTCCTGAGGCTGTCAGACCCAGCATCCCGGCTTGCAGGTGGCTGTGTGGGACTTCCTCATTCCCCACAATCCCATGAGCTGATTCTCCTAATACATCTTCCTCTCATGGACCAGAATGCAGACACGCCCGCATCTCCTTGGGTCGCTCTGTCCTGCCTGTCTTGTGTCTTCTGCTCACTGCTCTCCTAAGCTCTCTCTCTCTAGCCACTCCTGGTGGCACGGCCCCAAATGTCTCAAGCTCAAATTGATCATGAAGGACTGGTTCTGGTGACCACTGATGATCATGTTGTAGTCACACTGGGCAGAACCTACGTATAGGACCAGGGGGCCAGTCTTGCTGGACCTCCTGAGACTACTTTCTCAGAGAAAATGAATGCCTTTTTTTTTTTTTTGCTGAAGCCATTTCAAGCCAGAGGCGGCTCTTCTTTGCTATCTGACGTGCTCTAGAGTGTGCAATGGGCAGTGATCTGTCTGTGTGGGCAGCCACTGAGTGTGAGCCTCCCAGGGTGATCATGTTGAAGTGGAAGTGAGAGAGTCCTTGTGAAAGCCATTGGGAAGGGGAACTAGGGAAGGGGAATTATAGCCACTGGAGTGTTCTTCAGAGGCAGAGGGAGGGGCTGGAGGGAACACTCCGGAAATAGCCAAGGGGCTGGGAGAGGCTGTTGCTTCTGAGATGGCAAGCTGACTCCTGGTCGCTAGTGCCCCACACTAGCCTCTTCAGGGAAGAGCTCGCCTCTCCAAAAGTGACTGTTCCATCAGTTCCAATTCTGACCTCTGCCTGGGGAATAAAGGACTCTTCCCTGAAAAGTCTCCCTGCAGTGTCTGGATCGCTCTAGGGACACCACATTGGCTTGGCCAGAGGCCCGACGATGTCACATGGAACCCCCAGCGTGGACGGTGATGTTGGGCTGCTCTGGTAAGACCTTCTGCCCAGTCCCTGTCCTGCTCCTCCCTGCTTCTCTATGATCAGGAGTGTGGCTGGGCTGTGGTATCCTTCAAGATGCTGCTGAGCATCTGTGAGGCAAGCATCTCCTGACTTAGCCAGCCTTGGGGAAAGCAAATGAGCGTGCATAGCATGGTGGGCCTCGTCTCAGCAGTGGGAAGTCTGGAGAGCAGAGGACAGACATCTTCCTAGAGCAGGTTGTGCCTCCAGGAGTCCTGTGGACACCTGCTGCAGCAGCTACTGGCCCTGGACCCCCAGCCAGACCACCCACCCTGCAGAGGGCAGACGTGTCAGCCCCACAAATGCATGAGGCAGTTCCTTAAACTTCTCTACATCTCCCTCTCTTTCTCTCCATACATCCACGCAGGGTTCTGGCTCCTGGGAGAAAGAGACCCTCTTGGCTCTGATTCTCTGGAAAACTTTTAGACATCAGCCAAGGTCAACTTCCTTCTTTAACCCTGGTCTAGCCATGAAAACAACATTGGACAAACCCCAACTCCCATTCCATAGAGCTCTGGGTCAGCTCTCTTCACAGTCATCAACAACAAGAAAGCTTGGAGCATCTGTTACCACCAGGAGGAGCCTAAGGAGTCAGGACAGTGGCTGGCATTGTGGCACAGCACAACACCAGCATCCTCTATGAGCACTGGTTCAAGTCCCAGCTCCTCTGCCTCTAATCCAGCCCCCAATTACTGCACCCAGGAAAGCAGCAGAAGAAGGACATGGGCCTCTGCCACCCATACAGGAGACTTGGATGGAACTGCCCCAACCTTGGCTGTTGCAGCCATTTGGGAAGTCAACCAGTGGAGAGAAGATCTGTTAACTCTTTCAAACACATACATACATCTTTTTTAAAACAAGATGAAGCAAGGTGGTACAGGTCTCTACCACTTTACTTAAAATGGGCACAATTTAAAACTCAATAGTTGTTTCTGGAATTTTCCCTTCAATATTTGCAGACTGCAGTTGACTGTGGATAGTAGAAAGCACAGGAAGTGAATGTGTAGGTGGGAGAGGCCCCTGACCCAAGATGGGGAGTGAAGCAGACCAGGTGGGGTTCACAGGATACCTTTCTGAGCTTGAGATGCTTTGCCTTGCAGAAGGAAGCCATCCTAGGGTGACACAGCCTGACTTGAATTGCAAGATACAGACAAAAATAAAGGGAAAATATCACCTGTACTCTCCATTTTGACGTTGCTTTTGTTGGGCTATTTCCTGCCATCATTTTATTCAGCTATGTTCCTTGTTCATTTTTGAAGTGAATGTCTATGTCATCAGCTAAGGCATATTTTTCATGACATAAAATGATCTAGAGAATTGTTTGTATGTGTACGTTAGCTACGTTACAATCCATTTTTACCATTATAAACGGAGAGTCTTTGTGTATGCAAAGCTTTGATTGTCCACAGTGGCTTTGCTGTGGTCACAGCCAGCTCTGTCCATTGAATTCTGAAAGTGTCTTTCCATGTGCATTGAAATGTACCACAGAATTGCCCTCGACTGACCACTGGCCTGGTTTCAGGGTTAGACCCTAAATCTCATGTCCTAAAGACATATATACAAAGCCATCACAGTTCTGTCATGCACAGCCATTTCTGACCCTGCTTAGCTTCCGAGATCAGACAAGACCAGGCGCATTCAGGGTGGTATGGCCGTAGACGGAACAGCGTTTTCTAATGCTTGCCAGAGGCTTCACCATTTTCCACAGGAGAAGAATGGCTGGGATATAATGGTCTTCTTCTGGAAGCTGCCATTTCTCTCATGCTCTGTTGACCCTTTCCCATAGCAACAAACCTTCTTGCCATTGGGTGCAACCAGTATAAATGAACAAACTCGGGTGCTCAGCCAAGGAGTTCATCACATGCAGTGCTGTGGGCAGATGACCACAGATGCGAGATAGGCCGGGCAGACCATGGACACAGGTTAACAGTGCTGTTATTCTGAATGGAAGGTTGGCAGTGCCGGTTCTTCTCTGTTGACGGTATCATGAATGATGGTGTGCTTGATGGAGCTGGTCAGCTGTGTAAGTGTCGAGCAGGGCAAGTAGATTAAGAAAAATCTCCCAGCAGAACCATCTGCTCCCACTCCAGGCTTGATCGAGCCCACAGCCCAGAGTGACTGGCAAGGGTGCCAAGACCTACAAGGGTCACTGCTGTGGCCAGCCCAAGGACAGCTGCCTGCACCTGTCACCTGCCATGGCAAGCACGAGGTGTGGGGTCCCCAAGAGCAGTGGGGCCATGCGCTCTCGAGTCTATTCATGCTTTGTCATACCCTTTCCAAGTTTGCATGTGCCTAAATCCCACCACGTGGATGTCAGGCAGAGGAAAAGCACAGTATAAATAGGTGAATAATCAAAGCATCTATTTAAAGATTTCTTTTCAAGAATGCTTCAATAATTAGAGAAAGGTCTTGGGTTTTCTACCCTTGTGAAAGTAAACTTTTCAAGGGAACATTTTTTGTTTTTCTTTCACAGGGACACTTTCCTGTTTTCCTGTTTTTCTTAATCACTACTTGGCACATCACATTTCCAACAGAAACAGATAAGTACATTCCCTGCAAAGGATATCACCCTTACACCAGCAATGCCAGCCCTGTCTTTCCCAGAAGAGCTCTGATACCATGAGCTGCACCTACGGCATCTTGGTGGCTTCTCATGGCTTCCGCATCAGCAGCGCCCCTGTTCCTTACCCCTTACAAGCTGAGCCCCACCTGCTCAGGTGACGCAGAGGGTGACCCCTGACTTCCAGTTCTGGCCTGGAGGACTCTGCTGCTACTGTCCATGCCCTTGTCCTGGGCCCCATTGTCTAGGACATCAGAAAGTGTTCATTAGCACCTCTCACCTCTGGCTCTGGCATTTGCCCACAAGCCCAGCCCCATGTGCCTCATGTTCCAGGTGGCACAAGACTCCTGAGCCCCACTCACTCTTCCCCTCCCTCCGTATTTGGCCTCCTCTCTCTGTTTACTCTCCAGCTCTAGCTTACCAAGAAGTCCTATTACTGTCATCTCCTGAACACACTGCAAACTCACCCTCTTCCATCTCCATTACTGCCATCCTAGTCTGACAAACTCACCCTCTTCCATCTCCATTACTGCCATCCTAGTCTGAGGCACAGGCTGGTCCCTCCTGCCCTCTGGGTTGGCATTGCTGCTTCCCATAGCCCCCAGAGGTGTGGACCCACATTTCAGTGATTTGTAGAGCACTGGAATAAGGCCAAACCGTGCCCTGGCTGAGCCTCCTGTCAGATCCACAGAAGGCAGACTGCAGCCAGGCTCCAGCCCCTGGGGACTTGTCTGGGCCTTGGCCATCCTCTCTGAGCACATCTTGGCCTCACTCTACTCCTGACTTCTTGAGTCATCCTCCATGGAAAAGTCTTTGCTTCGTCTCTTCCTTCTTCCCAGAATGCTTGTCCCTGCTAACCATCATCATCCAGAGTCTCCTGCAGCCCCGTGTGGGCAGCTCTCTGCTCTCTGCCCACACACTCACAATTCTCTATTCAGCTGCTCTTTCTAACCAGAGGAGTTGATTATTTGGCTGTTGTTGGTTGGCTGGCTGTCTTACGGTTAACAAGCCATGTTCTATGGCACGGGGGTCTTTTCCTCCAGAACTCATGTCTGTATTTAGAAGAGCAATCTGGTTATGGTGTTTACAGGAATGTTCAGGCTCTGTGAGGCCATTAGCAGCTGTAAGCTTCTTCCTCTTCAAGTTGTACTTCTGTGGGTGAGGCTGGAGAAGAAAGCGGTACCCGTTGCTTCTCTTGCAAGATGACAGAGATAGGACAGCAAGATTGTTGGAAGTTTCCACTCAACACCCTCGCTGAGCTCTAAAAGCTGCATGGAGATCTAATCACAAGACTAGATAATAATCTATTCTGGGTTTAAAAAACATCTTTTAAAAAAGTTATTTGAAAAGCAGAGCAGCAGAGAGAAACATCTCAAATGGCCACAACAGCTGGGGCTGGGCCAAGCTGAAGCCAGGAGCCTGGAAATCCAGCTTTATCCCGAGTGGATGCAGGGTCCCAAGGCATTGGGCCATCTTCTGCTGCTTTCCTAGGCCACAGGCAGGGAGCTGGATGGGAAGTGGAGCAGCTGGGACATGAAACAGCGTCCACATGGGATCCTGGCACTTGCAGGTGGAGTGTTTGTTGACTGGGCCACTGTGCTAGTTCCTCCGCTGAGTCTTATCAGAGAGCAACAAAACCTTTCCAGGCTGGACTTGAATTCATCCACTGGCACAGAGCTACCTCATCTGTAAATACAATGGGACCTTGACCTGTTCCTCATGAGTTAGAAGAAAATAAGGCAACTTCCTAGCCCATTCATGTGAGCTGGTCTTATAGCCTGATTTTAACACTAACCCTAACCTTAACTCTTGTATGATTGGCTGATTGTTCAGAGGCTTTTAGAAAAACAACACCATTTATGCCAAAGCTTTTTGGTCTGCCACCTCTTGAATGTACAACTATACATTTCATATTCATGTTCACTTGACTTCAATGCACACATTCAGCCATTCTGAATTACATCTTTACCAAGCTCCCATTTTTTTTCAAATTAATCTTAAAAATTCTACTTTAGAGACAAACTAAGAGAGCATCCATCTCTGTTCACTCCGTACGTGTTCCTAACACCTAGGGTTGAGCTGGCACCAGAGCTGTCAGCCAGGTACTCAGTCAGTCCCCTACATGGGATGGCAGGGAATCAGCTACTTGAGCCAATATCTCTGTGTTCAGGGTGTACATCGGCAGGAAGTTGGAGCCAGGAGCCAGAGCTGGGAAGCAAAACCAAGCATGCTGATGTGGGATGTGAGCCACCAGGCCAAACATCCCAACATCACTGTGCTACAGTCATGTCTCATCACTGGGGAAGGTTATCTGCAAGGTGTTGTGTAAATCTTGGCAGGTCTCACCCAGCAAGGACAACTCGGCTGCAGGAACAATTTTCAACCCACTGCGCCGACCATCTCATGTATGACTTTGGATTTAATCATTCTTACAATGCCTGAGCTTTGTGACTCCTTAGCTGTGTTTCTCTTTTAGTCTCATTCTAAACTAAGTCACTCTTGGGGTGAGGAGGGGAGGGAGACATGCTGGCCGGGTGTGTCCGCGTTGGGATGCCTGGCACACAGGGTACATCGTTTATCACATTAGCTGTGCGATCTTGTTGTGACATTTCGGCAGCTTTCCATCTGATTGGTGTCCAACGTACGGCGCTAATTAATCCACGGATGACTCTGACCACTTCCCATCTGTCTCTTCTGCTGGCATGATCTCTCAGATCCTGCCGTCACTTTTGTCCACCCACTTTGTGACCTCTGCCGTTGAGTGTGCCTCGAGAGGGGGTGGGGTGGCAGGGGAGCAGCTCAAGGGTGCTCACTTTGACCCCATCTCATCTGAACTTTTCATAACTGGGCATGTGCCAGAGATTGTGTGGGCAGTTGTCCTTGGAGTTGGCGCAGGATCTGATCACACAGCAGGAAGCCAGCAATTTAGATTATGTTCTCACCCAGCAACTGCTCTGACTGGTGCCTGAGAATTTAGGGAACACCTCCTTCCCAGTTCAGAGCCTCCATCATTGATCAAAATGCGCTTTCTGTAGTTTCCTGGAATGCGCCCCACCTTCGCCTGCCTCCCTCCCCCACTGTACACATCAGAAGCTTTGGAAGCAATTCTTTTTCGATGACACTGCTTCCTCTCTGTCTTTGCTCCTTATTGCTAAATCTGTGCTCCTCCCTCACGCCTCCAAATAGGAGGTGACGGCAGGAAACTCTCTTGTCAGCTTTGTCCTGTTCAGTCTGCCTGGGTTAAGGACTGCGGAGCCTCCTCCTTTCCTTGGCATTGTGTGCATCAGTCCCTCTGCTCAAAATCAAAGCAGCTTCTGGGGTCAGCGGTCCACTGCAGTACGACTAACGTTCAAAGCCTTTGTTCTCCCCAACAGCACTGTCGGGTCCAGGGATGTGTGCTTTCTGAAGTCACCGTTGCAGGTGATCTGGGAACCTCAGCATCTTCATTCTACATGGACCTGCATGCAGATTCTAGAAGACGGGAATCCAAGCAGACACAGCCCAACATGCGCAGACAGCGACTGGGAAATGCACACCAGCCGGGCTTCAACAGCCCCACGCCCGCAGGTGTGAGTGCCAACCAATGACTGCGTACTAATTTGTATCTGCATTTTAGTTCCAGAGCTTCAGTTTGGAGATTGACTCCAGGATGGGCAGCAAGCAGTGAAATCCATTTGAAACACACGGGAGCATCTCGGGATCCTTGGCAGGTTGGCAGGCCGGACCGTCATTCAGACAAGGGGATAAAGCATGACCTCATTTTGGTTTCTGCCGTATGGGGTGACTGACAATTGTAACGGACACATCATCCATCTTTTCAGTGCTGTCTGATGTTTTCAGATGAGGATTTTTAGTCATGATTTGTCGCTGGTGGACATCTCACGATGCTCCAGGCTGCCACCATGAATGACACCCAACCTGGAAATGTAAGAGTTAGCTGATCGTGAAAAAGGTGCTTGGCTCAACTAAAAGGTAGCACATTATGGAGGGCCTGGGACACGTCCTGGAGATGCAGGCAGAGCCCTTCATCACCACTTTGCCACAGCACTGGACGTGTCCAAGGGGAGAGGCAAGTCTTCAGCCCCCCTGCCCCCTCTGCCCTGGGTGTAAGAGCTTCAGAGAAGGAATGCAAGCTGTGAGGAAGGAGCTGGCAAGGAATGTGAGCACCTCTGAGCCTGGCCTGGCGGGGGTCACAAGGAGGACTCCAGGAATCAGAGCCTTGAAAGCAGAAGATAAACAGAATGGATCCAGGCCATTAAAAGGGGGCAAAGGGCAGATTCCAGGGAGACCTAGCAGCTGACAGCCAAGGAGGGCAGGGCCATCCAGGGAGGATGGGAGGAGTCACGAATGCACACCTGCCCGGATCCTTCAATCAGGTGCTCTCCAGGCATGGCATTCATAGTGGAGGAATGGGCCCCAGGAGGCAGGCCTGCCCTCGTCCACAATACACACTTGCCAAGTGTCTGTTTTCTTCTTTTCTCTCTCTCTGGTAATTTTGAGAATGCTCTAGAACTGTTCCTCGGAGTCCTATTTATAAAGCAAGACAGACTGGTCTTGGTGGTATTCAAACCCTTTTTTGATGTGCAAGTAACCCCCCCCCCTTTTTTTTCCTATTTTGTGTTCTCCAACAGTTGGGTACATAGGTAGGTAGGGCGCAGGAAGCTCCATTTTGGCGGAGCATTCCGTGAGTGCTGGCAGCCGGATCCGAGCAGGTGGGACCTCGGCCCCTGGTCATTTCCTTGGGCTTAGAGCCTACCAGCTCCCGCTTGTGCTGTGCAGGACACATGATGAGTTGTTGTAACACCAGTGCCAGTGTGCCTAGGGGCCGTGGGCCACCAGAACCCCACCCTCCTGTCTGATATTAGCCTTTAGCTAGCATCATTCTGCACATCTCTTGTCCTTTTTGTCTTGAAATCTAGAAGCAATTGAGGGGGCCCTTGAGTCCTGCTTACTCTGCTTCTGATCCACTCCCCTACTAACATGCACCCTGCCTGGGATGCACTTGAAAGTGGAGGGTTATCCCTCTGAGCCACAGCAGTAACCATGCCTGCTGAGTTCTCCCACATGCCCAGGCCCTCTGAATGGCATGCAAAGTGCCGGCAACGGACTGTAACACAAGTATGCTGACATTCCCCAAGCAGCAAGCACTGCTTCCTCACACGGGATGGTTCCCTCAGGGGGAGCTCACTAGGAAGAGGGCCTTTCTTTTTAAAATAAAATTTATTTATTTTTCTTGGAAGTACAGATTCACAAAGACAAGGGGAAGCAGAGAGAAGGATCTTCCATCTATCGGTTCACTCCCCAAATGGCCACAACAGCCATAACTGAGCTGACCCAAAGCCAGGAACCAGGAGCTTCCTCCAGGTCTCCCACGCAGGTACAGGGGTCCAAGGACTTGGGCCGTCCTCTGCTTTCCTAAGACACAAGCAGAGAGCTAGCTGGGAAGTAGAGCAGCTGTGACATGAGCCAAAACCCATGGGATTCTGGCACTTGCAGACAGGATTAGCCAGCTGATCCATTGCCCCCTAACCACAAAGGAGGGTCTTCTAAGACTGCAGCTTCTCAGTCTACGAAGGAGGAGCTTGGAGGGGAAGCACCTGCGGCAGTGACTGAGCCAGACGAGATGAAACCAGAAGGGAAAGCAGTGAGCAGTGATGCAGGCTGCTGGATCAGACCGGCACATCCCAACCTTGAAAGCATCCTGGTAGAACAGGCATGCTGAGGCAAGGCTCTGGGTTCAGACCTGCCCAGCGCCCACCCCGTCCCCTGGATGGCCTGTACATGCAGAGCCCTGTGCTCCCTCAGCCAGCTGCAGACCCCTCAGACCCTCCTGCTGGTGGGGGCAAGCTCAGAGCGGCTTTTCTCTGGGTTCTATAGTCACAGCGCAGGCGTTTCCTCCTCTGGACGCTCCTATTGTGTCCACGCTTCCTCCCTTTGTGTAGGGATTCCCCCGTTTCCCGCCAAGCTCCATTTTTTCTCCATCTCCATCCAGCAAGCACATCAGGAGAGGCTCCCCAACCCCCATCAGAGCTGCACCCTCCCTAGGGCACAAAAGCTTGTACCCACAGGTGACAGCACCGCCCACTCCTGACCACCCTTCAAGCCAGTCAGTGATCTGAAATGTGGAGGAGAGCAGGAAGAATAAATATAATCTGAATTCCTTACAAGCTTCCAGAAGGTTCCCCTTGCTAAATCTGGAAATCAGAAGGCCCCTTTCCTATCAAAGACATGGATTTGATGACCTCTTTCCTTGTTGCTTCACAGAAAGAGCAGTGAGAGAGGCAGGGAGGGAGGTGTGACTGAGCATGGGGGATGTGGGCCATGGAGTTGCTGTTTCCTGAATGTTCTTTCTCTGATCAGTGCTTCTCATCTAACACAATAATTTCCACAACTGGGTCCTTGTCAAGTCCCTTGCAATCCAAGGGGGGTGGGGGAGGGGAGAGGGCGGTACTAGGGCTGAGCTGTGCATCCAGACAGCAGCTCTTGTGAATGGCCTCCAGTCGGGAGAGGCCTTAATGACAGTAGGCAGGGTGCTGGTCCTCAGGGAGGGGACTGCTACCAGGAAGGCTCCCCTGGAGCACTGACTAAGCTGGAATGCAAAGAAGGCCCCTCAGGGCCAACAGGGGCCCGCTGGCTGGTGAGGCTGCAGCCAGCAGAGTGTCACTGGGCCAGTGGGTGAGCTGTGCTGGCGGCCACACTGGTCAGTCTCTCACACCCTGGAGCCCTGGCAGAAGGACATTTGTACTTGTGGATGACATCCCTGGCCAAGGACCACTATGATGAGAAACAAAGAGAAAGGTGGACCCGGAAGAGCCGCACGGGTCTGCAAGGCTGGGAGAAGCAGCTTGAACTTGAGGGTGTGAAAGACCAAAGGGGACAGAGCTAGAGACAAAAAGAGAGAGGCAGGGAGACACAAAGCGAGAAGCAGCAGGGAGCCAGGTTCTGAAGGTGAGATCAGGGGAGTAGCAGAATGGGGTACACACTGGCAAGATCCCTGGCTGGGGACCCTTGGAGTCCTGTCCTTGCCCCATCACCCCCTCAGGCACATCTTCCCTGGGGGAGGACAGGTCAGTGGGCATGCCCTACGTCCAACCTCGTCAAGGACCTCCGAGAGCTCTGGGGCTGCTTTAGCTCCTGTGCTCCCCAGGAGTGTCACTGACCCTGTCAGATCCCGTGCACCTGTGAGCTGTGTCCTGTGTACTCAGCCAGGCTCCTTGCCACAGTGCCAAGTGGATCTCAAGATGCACAGGGAAACAGTGGCCGTTGGCTGCGAAAGGACAAAACAATGAACCCTGACTGGGAAGGAAGGCCACTCTGGCGGTCCCCGCGTGTTGTTTTGACGTTTGTGTTATTAACGTGCAGCTGCATCGTTTTTTCGGAACAAGTTTTTCTGGAACAATCGAGTGCTCCCCCTCCCCACCCCCTAGCCTTCTGGTTGGGGTTGCTGTGTGCAGACATACGCCGTGTTATGAGTGTATTCTGCAAATGAACGTTTAATACAACGAAGGTGAGAGCTCTCAGCATTCTCACGAGAATTTATACCGGGGCAGGCATTGGCACAGTGGGTAAGACCCTCTTCAGGGTGCCTCCATCCCAGATGGGAGTGGCCTGCGCCCGAGGTCTGGCTCTTTCCCAGGTGTGGCTTCTGGCTAACAAGATTTCTGGAGGTGGACGGCAGTAATGGATCAAGCACCTGAGCCTGTGCTACTCACGTGGGCAACCCAGCTGGAGCTCCTGGCTCCTGGCTTCAGCCTGGCCCCACCCAGCTCTTCTGGACATTTGAACAGCTAATGGAAGGCCACTTCCTCTCTCTGTCTCTCTCTCTCCTCTGTGTTATGTGCCTTTCAAAAAATTAATTTAAAATAAAGAATCTATGATAGTTCCATTTCTCCTCGTCTCCTTGAGCTCACTCAAGCCATCTGTGACTGTCAACTCACCAAAACACTGATTTAAAAGAAAAAAGGCATCGATTGGCAAGCCCTCAGCAGCCTGCAGCTTCGGGAGTGCTGTGAGCCTGAGCACACGGGCCCGCTCAGGCTGGGCATGTTTGGAGTTTGCACAGGAAGACCTAGGTGTGAACTCACACTGAGAAAATGCACCACAGAGTTCCTCACACTCTGTTTCCCACAGCCTTGCTCCCAGAACAAGAGCATGAAGATGGAGGACTCCCCTGGCACGGGGTCTGGCACCAACCTCACACCAAGTCCAATGATTCTACTTTTATTAGCAGCCTTCTAGCCTGACAGACACCCCTTCCTGCCAGGGACCACAGAGTCTTTAAGCCATTAATTGCAACCCTTGCAGCTGCATAGGGACCCAGACTTGGGTCCCTACCCCACTTTAGCCTGTCCCCAGCTTTCCTGAGAAAGCTCCAGGGATGGCCTTGGGGCCAGCAGGTGTGACTCATCCTTGGGGCCTGAGGCACTGACTCACCCCTTTTCTTTGGCTGAGTTTCCTGCTGGGGATAGAGGTTGTAATTGACAGCTGGACAAGCCCACCCATGCCCCGCCCATTGCGTGTGGGCCGTCCCCCTGATGCCAGGACGGTCAGGGCGGTCAAGGACAGCCCAGCCCCTGGGGTGGAGCTTGGGAGAACCTCTGGGGTTGCTTGTCTGGCCACAGTGGGGAGAAGGAGCAGTCCTGTCTCCAGACCCTGAGAGGCAGGGCGAGGGAGGTGGATCCACACAAAGGAGCCCCAGTTCCCCACCGGGCAGGAAGAGAGAACAAGGCTGTGTGGCTCCTGTCAGATCCCCGAATTCCCGTCGCAGACACAGGAAGGGACGGGTCTGAGACCCACACCCCTCCAGACCCAGGCCCTTCCTGCTGCCTGGACACTCGAGGGCCAGCCATGCTGCATGGTCAATGTGTGGGGAAGGAGAGGAACACGCATTCCTTTTCCCACCTATGGCAGGCAGGGACACAGACTGGTCGGGGCCTTCCCGTGTGCCGGTGGCTCAGGCTCTCGCAGGGAACACGGATCCTCAGCATTCCCTGCAGAGCCCTGGGCAGACCCACTGTCTGCCCTCGACCAGGACACCTGGGGTCCTGAGATGGCCTGGGATGCTTCTGTTGGGAACTGAATCAAGAGCTGCAGCCTTGGCCAAGGAGCTGCAAATGGGAATCAAGGAATCTGTGGGTTTGCGCTCCTGAGACCTTGCCAGGAGCCACTTTAGGACCAGACAGAGCTCCCTACCCACAGCCTCAGTGAAGCCCACCAGGCTCCCAGCAGGGATTGTTCTCTGCATTGGGTGGGACGCCCTTGGCCCTGACCATCACACTCCCTGCCTGCACACCCTTGGGTGCCCTGGGGGTCTGGGATCTGGGCTCTCTAACCCACAGCCCCACTGTCCCCACCCAGAGATTCCACACTCAGCCTCTTTCCTCGCTGTCCCCTGACGCCCTAGGGTCCCCTCCGATCAGAACACACGTCAGCTGGGTCGTGACCTGCCTCTCTGAACAGCAGCACAACATTTAGCCGCACCCCCAACCTCCCCAGCCCTGCAGTGGGCTGGGGCCAAGTGGCTCATGATGTGGGAATGACACTCTGGAGCTGAGCCAAGGAGACCTACTGGTGCTGTTGCCTGGGACTTGGGGGCTAAGTCCCACCCAGAACCCTCCCTTATGTCTGGCACAGCCACAGAGGAGATTACACCCCAGGCCCAGTCACAGAGCGTGAGGACGCAGAGCCGGATGCATCTACTCATTATGCCTGTGGTTGGGAGTTTGAAGGACAAAGGGTGGGCCATTGTTGGGTCTTGTGATGGTGAGGCCTCTGTGATTAGAGTTCTGGCCACGTGGTCTGGCGGCCAGCTGCTGACTCAGAGAATTGTCCAGCAGCCTGCTCTGGCCTACAGCCATGTTGCTTCCCGCCAAAGTGATCAGAAAGCTCTGGGGAGGGGTGGCGGGGTGGTTAGTGGGAGATGAAGCCCTGAGTAAACAACGCAGGCCCTCAGGCAGCTGACTTGGCTCTAGACAGGAGGGACAGAAGCCAGAGGCACAGCAGATATTCCTGTCTACAGCCCCTGTCTACAGCCCAGGCCCCAGGGTAGGGGTGGGGGCATGATGTCACTGCTGTCCCTTCTTCCCTAGGAGCCGGTAAAATGCTGAGGTCCTTGGTCCTGGAGAGAACATGCTCCATCGCCTGGACACACGTCCACGTTAAGAAGCAGCGCTGAAGTCTTTGCCATTGATTAGAGAAAACAGTGGAATTCATTTGAACTTAACCAGGAGATAGCAAATGCAGTGAGATGCAGGCTCCCTAGAGACCTTGGGAGTTTTAAGGGTGTTGACAGTTGCTGCCCGAGCCTCGCCTTGGTAATAAGAGGCAGGAAAAGCCCAGGCTGCTTCCAACTGCTTGGGTCCCCCATCCTGGACAGCTTTGTGCACCTAACACCTCCCTCAGCCTCTTCTTCCCGTGCCATCTCACAGGGTACCTGGACACAGGGAAGATGGGAGTCACATTTGCTGACATCACAGACAGCCCAGCATGCCAGTCCCTGCATCCAGATGTAAGGTTGACCTCATTGAGAGAGATAAGAACTCCGTGGCCTGTGATCACAGCTCCACCTTGCAGATGGGGCATCTGTCACATGGCATTCTGGGTAGGTTTTTTCCTGGCTGAGTATCAACAGTGGGAATTCAACTGGGGCTTCTAGGCAGGCACTTGAGCTGGCCGCTCCACCCACCAAGCCAAAGCTGTTCTCACGAGTCAGCACTGGCCAGTACGTGAGGGCTAGGGGGAAGCGGTGCAGAGCTGACTGGACACAAGTTCCTCACCCATTTATTTCATAATTTGATTCTCATGACCTGGAATGCTCGCCACCCCTGATGGACATGGCCCACTCGGCTCTGCCTTTAGGCTGGCATGGCGGAGAGAGCTGCTTGGTCTGTCTTCTCTTTGTCACTCTGTCATTTCAAGTGGATGAATATATTTAGAACGATGAGAAACTGGTGAAGAAAAATAAGCTAGGCCTTAGAAATCAAGAAATAAAATTTTGTTGGGCCTTGGGAACTCTAACATGGAGAACTAAGTACCACAAATCAGTACCCATCCTAGTTCAAACTTAGAGCAGTAACAGGTCCTGGCCATTGTGGAGGGTGTGACTTCCCCAGCTGCATTAAAAGCTCAGGGTCCCTGGGTTTAGCAGCCAGAGGCCACCATGTGGGCTCCTCCTAAGCCCCTCTGAACACAGGGGGACGTGAGCTAACAGCGTGCTGTAACAATTAGCTGCGTGTGAAGGTTTGCAGGTGAATACAGTCAGGCTTCCACGGGAAAATTCTGTATCCATGAATTCAACCAACAATTCAAGAGCTGTAAGGGACCAAAAATACTTATTACAGCTGTGCCTGTGCTAAGTGTGGACCCTACACAAGATAGTATACAACCACTGCGTGAGGTAGTTGGGGAGTCTAGCAGCGACTCAAAGTTTACAAACAGCTGGAGTGATTTCTAGGAGATGGCCTATCATTTTACATAAAGGATTTAGCTTCCTGGGCTCAAGGGTCCAAGGTGAGGGTACCGATTGTAGGAGCTGCCCCAGGATACTAACGGATGGCTCTCCCTCAGTTGTTCAGAGAGACACAGAAACATTTAGCAAATCAGTGCTCTGTTTCCAGTTTTGCCTGACTCTTCTGGGTTGTTTGCATTTTTCCATAAGGTGGTATTTATATTTGTTTTTATTTATCTAAGAGGCGACAGCATGAAGGGAATGAGACAGAGCGCTCCCATCAGCCAGGAACTCAATCCAGGGTTCCTACAAATGCGGCAGAGACGCAACAACCTGAGCCGGCACCTGGTGCCTCCTGGGCAGTGCGACAGCAGGAAGTTAGATTGAAAGCTGAGTTAGCTGGGACTCGAACCCAGGCACTCTGAAGGAGGAGTTGGACTTTCTAAGTGTGTCTTAACCACTGCGCCCTGTGCCAGCCCTGTGCATTAGCTTTCTAAAGGCTCAACGCCACTGGTGTGGAGCTGGGCCTTGGGCATGGCAGTCTGGCTGTGCATTTGAGGAAGTCACTGTGCTGAAGGGGTCAGTGCCACTCTCATCCCCACTCATCTCCACTTCCTCAGGGGTAGATGGGAAGCGGGCAGCATGGGGGAGGCCATGCTGAGAGGCCCCAGCCTTGGAAGTTTCCGGTGCTTGGTAAAGCACACAGGGTGCCGCCTGCACAGCTGCTCCCCTAGGAACATGGCCATGGCAGGCCTGGCCCTGTCCAAGAGCTTACCATTGCCAGGCCGGAGGGCAGAGGCCGGATACCCAGACCAAGGTGTGATCCGGCTGCCATGACTTGGCCTTTGTGTGCTTGGGGTGAGGCTGGGCTCAGGGCTGACCACCAGGCTGCCACTTCCTACCTCCACCCCATTTCAGCTGCCCAGGGCTGCATCTGCCCTGGTGGGAAGCCCCCGTGGTGACCGCCCAGCGAGCCAGCAGCCCCCTCCATGCTGCTCTCCAGCCGCTCTGCCCCGTGAGGCTGCTCTGCTCCTCAGTGCTGGCGTGATTCCTCTGCCCAGCACAGTCGCCAAAGTGGCTTCCTTTCCCCTGGGACCCCAGGACTGCCTCCCATCCCATAAACCAGGCTCGTCTTTCAGCAAATCCCAAACACGTGCACAGCTTATTGTGTCCAGCAAGGAAGTACCCCTCCCAGATTCCAACGGCTCAGCACTCCCAGGGCCGTTAAGTGGGCTATTTAGGGACAGCTAAACAAACTGTGGAAGGCCAGACCCACAGCATCGACTTAAAATAAACCAGAGGCTGGCTGCCAACCTGAGCAAGTGACAGCCCAGTGGGCCCGACCGTTGGACAAGCTGCATGGCTGTGAGCCACCCCATGTGGCTGCTGGACACAGCTGGTTCCAGTCCTCAGCTCTGGAGGCTTTGCAGAGGTCGGGAGGGGCCCAGGGGTTCTGGCTGTGGGTGGTTTGATGCATCTAGCTGCTTTTCACCTCAGAACATCTGGGGCAGTTAATACTACAGAGAAAGAGAGTTCATTTCAGATCATGATTTTTGGGGTGGAAGTCCACGACCAGGCAGCCCATTTGGTTTGACATGTGCTCAGTATGTGTGGAGGACGGACCCTGTGGTGAGCCAGAATACAGTGAGAGAGAGAGAGGGAGTGAGAGACTGGACCCAAGCCGAGGACCTGAGACCCTGCCCCTTGACTGCACCGGCTTAGTACCATCAGCTCAGGAGCAGGGTCCTGTTCAAACCAAGCCACCAACAACCTCTCACAGGAAATGCAGTTTCCTCAAGTGTCAGGAAAGGCAGCTGAGCAAGAAAGAAGTTTGCAAACTCCAAGCCAAGAACGTAGCACTCAATCT
Source organism: Ochotona curzoniae (assembly GCF_017591425.1). Classification (NCBI taxonomy): domain Eukaryota; kingdom Metazoa; phylum Chordata; class Mammalia; order Lagomorpha; family Ochotonidae; genus Ochotona; species Ochotona curzoniae. The sequence goes on along the minus strand of NW_024465405.1, from coordinate 2,758,459 downwards.
GTGAGTAAGCCAAGGCCAGCCCTCCTGGGTCCCCTGGGCCACAGGGCAGCTGTGTGGGAGGACACGCTAACTTCCTTCGTCTCCTGATACACACCACACCCACCAAAGCATGAGAGAAATCCTCTCTGTGACGAGGTGTCAACAGGCCACGTGGACTTCAGTGTCCGCTCTCACTGTGTGGCACCTGCACCATCCTTGCTGCCCAGCCCCAGCCAGCAGCGAGGAAGCTTCATTCTCCAGAGATGACAGACATTCAAGCCAGAAGTCAAGAGCCAGTTTGCAGCCAGCAGCGGCAGAGGCAAATTCCCTTGGGTTTTGATTTTAGCAGGTGCCCCCAAAAGTTAAAGGGAACTCCAAAAGGGTGTCTGATGGTGACACAAGCACCAAATCCCTGGGATGCAGGGGGATAATCAGGCTAGGCTGAAATGTGCAAACGTTTCTGTTCCTTTTAATATGGGAGATGGTATGGGGGGAGCAGGGTATAGCAGTGATGACCCCAGTAAGAGGTCGGAGAGTCACATGTGAGTTCCTGGGTTCCATAACTGTTTCTGGCTCCCGACTCCAGCTTCCAGGCAGGTGGCAATGACTCAAATAAATCGGTTTGTGCTACACACGTGAGAAACCTCCTGGTTTTGGTCCCAGCCTGATTGTCAGTCACTGTGGGCATTTGGAACATGAATAAGAGGGTGGGGGCTCTAGGTAAAATAAACAAAAACTTCTGAAAAAGGTAAGAAAATGTCTGCATCTTTCAAGACACATGCCAAGAACTTAGGTGCAAAGTGAGATGTACAGCTTCAAAAATTATTGTCAGCAAAAATCAAATATCCCGTCGAGTGCAATGTCAACAACTGTCGAGAAAGATCGCAGGTGAAGATCGTACGAGTCTCTTTTCTGACATCTGAAAAGGCCACAGGAAAGCAGAAAGACCCATGACCTTTATTTGTTTCAAGGACATATAAGAGGGGTCAGGAACTGCTTTTTGAAAATGATGAGTTAAAAATCACAGGTTTGCTTTATTGAAGCTTCGGTGTGCAGAGAAGACCAGGGAAGAAGATGGCACTCGCCGTGACGTGGATTGGGGTGACCAGGCTGGGCATTCGGCTGCCTCCCCTTCCGTGGGAATTCACTTTGTGTGGGCCCTTCCAGAAGTGCCTAGGGGGTAAGATGCCCACACGCCATCGTGGGGTGTCCAGGGGAGCACCCCAGCTTCACTCCTGATTCCACTTGCTGCTCAAGACAACCTGGGGAGCAGGGCTGGGAGTCGAACCCAACGCAGTGCAGGGCGGGACACGGGTGCCGTAACTGCTAGGTCAAACGCCTGCCCCTAAGCATTTTTAAATTAGGCTGGTCCCTTTGATTATAACAATCACACCCATGATTGTAGAAAATGTAATAGTATAAAATGCAGATGTCCCCGGTGATCTCATCTCAGAGGTAACTGCAATTATTCTGATTGTTATTATTTTGCTCTGCTGAGTCCTACCTACACTCTAGTGCACACACGCATACACACACACACACACACACACACAACACTTGTACACTTGGATGCAAACTCATCCACATGCGTCCAGACACACGTCTGTACCAGCACAGGCCAAGGACTACGTTGCACCTTCACTCCTCCTTCCTTTCCCATTTGCGTTAACTTATGGAACTCTTCACATGTCATTAAATGCTCCTAATACATGCGCATTTGAAACACAGCACGCCATTTGCTAGCGTTTTCTTATCACTGAGCAGGTAGGCTATTTCCACCTTTCTGCAAATTTAAATAAGACTATGATTAACAAACATTTCCGTAAGTTCTTTTAACAGATGAAGAATGGTCACCTTCAATCTCTATTTGTGATAAGCATTTTTTATTTGTGATAAAAATTACTTCTGGATTTTCATTGTATTTAAAAAAAAAAAAAAAAAAACCCAACAAGCATCCAGCACCTTCTCTGGTGAGCTGTGCCTTGTGGAGACAAGGTGTCCCATCTGGACAGCAGCCTGTTCCTCTCTGAAATGTTCATTGACCTCTGTGTACGTTGGATTTATTTCCCATTTAAGCCTTTAATCAACTGGAAACACACAGATTAAAAGGCTTAGTTTGGTTTCTTTCACTGAAACAGTGAATGAAAGGGAATATCCCGCCCTCGGGACTCCCTGTGTTTGATATTTATTTATTAATGAGAACTGCAGAGTGATAGAAACAGCTAGACAGAGAGAGAGAGATCAGGCTGGCCCGATCAAAGGCAGGAGCAGCTGGGGTTTGCCAAGCGCCTGGAGGACATTGCTGGGGAGGGTTCCTTCGGCCTTCCCTCTGGGTGGCGGTGGCAGGTGTCCTCAGGACCAGCACATCGGCTCCCACTCTGGAGATTGGTCTGAGGTCTGCTTTGTTTTATTTGAAAGGAAAATCATCCTTTAAGTCTTAGATAACATTTTACTGGATGCCTAGGTCTACTTCAAACGTTGTATGACTATTTAAACTTTTTAAGTCTTAATTCTGGCACCATTGTCAGGTCCAGCTTACATAAGGAAGGTGCTATGTCTATCTCACATGACAAAGAAAGCAGCAGATCTAAATAATCCGTCCGAGGTCTGCGACTGTCTAGGTGGCAGGCCGAGATTTGAAGTCGGAGGGTATGAGTCCTTCACCCCTGTGTAATAGTGGAAGATCTAGCTGCCCCTTGGAGGAAACATCTGATGAAAATGCTGGGACTAGGCCCAAAGCCTTGGGCCCCTGCATCCAAGAGGGAGACCTGGAAGAAACACCTGGCTCCTGCCTTCAGATCAGCTCAGTTCCAGCCACTGTAGCCGTCTGGGGAGTGAATCAGCAGGTGGAAGATCTTTCTCTCCATTTCTCCTTCTCTCTGTAAACCTCCCTTTCCAACAAAAATAAACTGATCTTTTAAAATAAAATAAGAAGGGGAGCTGCTGTTGAATGCTTTGAAGTACCGTCTCCTCTGCTGAGATGTCTCTTCTGGGGTCAGGTCCCTCACAGCAGATGGGGTTGGGCCACGTGACATGACAGGACCTGCGTCCAGCCCAGGAGGACAAATACCCTAAATGTTCCCGCACATGTCGCTGGGCTCGCGGCTGTAAGCTGTCAGACTTAGAAACTCCTCCCAAGAAAACATGGTGATGGCCCATTTGTCCGTGTCCTAAGGAATGCCGAGCTTTCCTAAACGGTGAGTTGGCACGCAGGGTTGTAAAATTCTGCTGCCGTGGGGCAACCCCGAAGAGGGTATGGGTGCTGAATCACGGGCCTCCCCTCGATGTCATGCCTGACCCAGAAGTGTCTCTCCTGTTGCTGGGAAAGGAGATGACAAACTGGTCACATCTGTCACTCTTACTGGTAGCCCCAGGCGTATGGGCTTTCCTCCTGATTTGGGTTCCGTGCTCATCCTCAGCCAAATGTGCTGCTGGGCGTGGCTTGAATTACAAGCTTAGTAAGGGTTACGGTGTCTGTCTTTGTGGAGTTTGCAGCGGGAGCACTCACAAGACACAACAATCCTGAAACAGAAAAAGCCCAGATGCACCTGGGCTGGACGGCAGGTGTTCCGATGTGCTTTTCCTACCGACACTGCGATCTGCTGCCACCCCTATTCTAGATGGTGGCTTCCATGCCAAGACCCCTCACCCACCCCAAGGGTCAAGGGTCATCCAAGAGACCTCTGACAGAAGGAAAAACGCCCTGACCTCTCTGCTGGCTTTCTCAGTGGGGCTTTGGAGAATTTGAGACATAACAAAGCAATTTAGATAATTCAGACAGAGGCAGCTAGTGAAGAGTGGCCCATTCCAAGTTTTACAAAGGCATACATTTCATATACAATGCGTTTTGCTCGATATAATTCCAAAATATAAAAAGACATGGAATGGAAATGTCAATGCCAAACACACTCGTGTAAGTTTGAGACTTATATTGTATTTTTTTTTTAAGTTTATTCATCTATTCAAAAGGCAGAATGACACAGAGAGAGGAATAGATAGGCGGGGGGGGGGGGGGGGGAGAGAGAGAGTCATTCACAGGTTTACTCCAAAATACACACAACATCCAGGACCGGGCCAGGTGAAAGCTAAAACCCTAACTCTGTCCTCATGGGTGGCTGGGATCCCGACACGTGAACCTGCGGCCTCCCCAGCACATCAGTGGGGAGCTGGATATGAGGCAGAGCAGTCAGGATTCAAACCGGCACTTTAATACAACACGCCAGTGAATCAAGGATGGTGCCACCCACCGTACCCAGCATGCACCTCTCCAGGGAATTAAGGATGAACAGGTGGCCTTTGAGGTTCAGCCCCGAGATGGACTGCTAGACAGAGGCCCCTGGAAATCTGGGGAAAATGGAAAATGAAGCGCAAACAAGAGGCGAGGGACTGAGGGGCTGAGGGCATCTGAGTGCACCAGCAGCCTCAGAGCGAGCCTGCTGCAGCTTGCAGGCTTGTGTCTTTCCTGACTCAAACGTACACTCAGTCCCAGCACAGTGGGCTGAGGAGGCTGCGCCTGTGGAAGGGGGCGCTATCAGAGGGGTGCATGCCTTGCAAGGGGCCAGAGGGAGGGCGCGGGTAGGACGTCGCTGGGAAGCTGAGAGCAGCAGACTCCAGTTCGGCCGCCTCGTGACCTGCTTCCCCCACGTTACTTGCACACAAACACACACACACACACACACACACACACACACACACACACACACACACACAAACACACACGTTGTTGTTTGTGAGTTACCCCAGCTATGGGGTTGTAGTGGCAGTGTGGGGCTGAGACAGGAAGCATGAGCCCAGTGGCTCCAGAAGCTGCCATCCCCGCTCCCACCAGCACACACCCTGTTCAGGGTCTCTTCCACCACTTGGTCAGGCTCAGGCAACTTCTTAAAATGTGGGGAAGATGGACAGCCTGCTCCCCCTGTCCTGGAAATTTTGTGAACATGCCGATCCTGTTGGATACGATTCTGTGCATTTTTCCCCCTAGGAGACTACAGCACTTGAAAGAAACTAGCCATCGGGGTCACCTCATGCCACCCCCTCTTTGTATGCCCCACACAGTGGAAGAGAATAAAGAACAAGACGCCAGACTATGAATCTGTGGCTGAATTTTAATTCCTTTTTACTCTTGCCAGCCCCTCTTCATAGTTGCTGGTTCCTAGGCACAAGTAAGGGAACCAGCACTTGGCTGCTGGTGGTGACAATTAGCCATTTGTTACTTATTTTAATGAGCCAAGCAGATAATTGCTTCTGGCCAGAGCCCCTGAGGATACAATGAGTTATCTGCATCCCTAATTTCTAGGCTCGGTCTTGGAATGCTGGAGGTTCCTAACTGGAGGAGGTCTGGGATGATGCTAGGGGAATTGATAAAATATCCCAATCCACAGCAAAAACCAATCAGCTCCACCAGACCTTGGGTCACAGCTGGCGATGAAGTCCCCTCACTAATGACCACAGTGTTCCCAGGGTGACCTCTTCCATCCCAGATGCCTGACCATCCGAGACTTCCGGCTCCAGCTTACCCTGCTCACAGACTCTGAGAGCTCAACCATTTCACCAATCAGACGGGATGCCTGCTCACCTCTTTTTTGTGTGGGTTTGGGAATCTGACTGGCAGGTTCCAGGATAGCACTGTCCTGCCTTCTCTCCCTTTTCTCTACTTGCCCACCTGGCCGCAGCTCCAGGCTCTTTCTGTGGAAAACAGCATAGCAGTCACACTGTGTACTCACCACTCCTTCCCACAGGGAAGAGCAGAGCTCTCCTAAAATAGAGACCCACATGCTGCCTGCTCTCTCTGGGGCTCCCCAGTGGCTTCCAGTGGTTGTTCCATGGAGTTCTGGGAGGTTCTTTTTCTGGACCGTGTCGCTCGTGTACTAAATGCCATCTCCCTAAAATACAGTGAGATCACTCAGTCCTTGAAGAAAAGCATCAAATAGAATTATTTTCCCCAGACTGCAAATGTGGTCCCAGCTACACCACTGGAGTCCAGAGATAGGTAATTCTACCAAAAGAAGAAAAAAAACCTGTATTTGGGGGGTGGGAAGGTGGGGCAATTCTTGGGACCCAGTTCCATGGAAAACAGTCAAACTTGTGTTGTTCGTCTGAGGCTCTGCTCTTGCCAGATGCCCTATGTCTTCTCTGGCCACCCTCAGGACGCAGGAAATGGGTGGCTTGATTTCATGGGTACAGACTTAAAAATCCACATCTTGATCACACTTCAAATGCCTACTTTTTTTTGAGGGAGGGGGAGAGGATGGAAAACTGTATATATAAAAAAAAATCTATTTAATTTCTCAGGAATTAGCAACGCCAAAAGTGTTGGAAATACGGGATTGAAAATTCTCACATCCCAGTTTGGGTTTTAAAGGAACCTGGGGACTTTGCAGCTTCAACTGTGATTAGCATCTATGACAAAGAGAAAAGAACTCCACACCCAGGAGATGCCCTGCTAGGAGAGGGAGGAAGGAGAAAAGGGAGAAAACAAACTTAGGCAGTGAACTTGAATGCTTCAAAGCTCTCTGCAGCCACTCCTGGCCTGCCAGAGGGCAGCCACCTGCAGGGGCTTCCCAGGGGACCCTGAGATCAACAGTGTGGCCGCAGTAACTACAGTAAGGAGTGCTCATGCTTTGCAGACAGAAGAGTTCAAGGCTAGTGTGTGGCGGTGATCAGCGGTTTATCATCATGGAGCACACGCTACACTCCTTCCGGCCATCTCCTCATGCCATTAAGTGGTGCTGTCCGCCTGCACACTGAGTGGTCTTCCCTGGCATGTTCCTTTTGGATTCCAAAGCTAATGTTACTCTCCATTAGCTTAGTAAAAGTATCACACGTTTATGCTTAAAAACAAAATGATCAAAGCTGGCTTGGCAAATATACCCTGTAATCCTGCCAGGCCAAGTACTCCCTTGGAATTTCAGATGTGTTTCTTTTCACTCTTTTTTTTTTTTTTTTAATGTTGTTTCGTATCAAGTGCCCTTCCTTGTGATCTGCTTCTTGGATTTTATTAAGATTCCCTTGTAACAGTTTAACTGGTAACAGCACATAGGAGATAACAATGAGATTAGCAGAGGAATGTCTGACCAATGATCCCCAACACTGGCTGGGGTTGGGGCAGGGAATTGGGGAGCTGTGGCAGCCTCCAGTCTGTGGGAGCCACAGTGTCCCCAAGATGAAACACAGAAGCTGTTGGGGAGAATGGCAGAGCAGGCACCCCCCAACTAGTTGGAGGAACCGCTTCTGAGGGTACACACCTGGGTGCCCTCGCTGGGTGCTGACTGATGGCTTCTGGGCGTTGGGGCAAAGTAGGTATTTATTTGTAAAGTGCAGAGCAAGGATGGGGACAGCTAGGGTTTAGGGAAGGAAGGGGATCTTACAGCTCACGGTTGGGGGAAGAGGGCTGAGTGGTAGGTGCCAGCCGAGGTTTCCTGGAAGTGGTTGCGATGTCAGGTTCTTTATGCTGGGGAGGCAGTCTGGGAACTGTGTGTGTTGCTGGCTGCACCCTGCCCTAGGTTGGGACTCCCTTGGAAGGAGACCCCTCCAAACAACACAGAGCATCAAGGTGTTCATTGGAGCACCTGGCTGGGTGCACCAACCCCTCAATTCAGCGAGTTAGCCAGTGGGAGTAAGCAGCCTTAAGGGGGGTTGAAGGTAGAGGCTGGCCAGCCGGGTCCTGGTGACAGTCTTGCCCCTGAATTGGGGTGCTGGCATAGGGGTTTCTCAGGTGGTGGACTGGAGGGGTATTCCCTCCCTGAGGCCCTCAGTCACCCAACAGATTAGCTTGTCTATGATGGACAGGAGGTCTTTAGGACATGGAATTCTAAGATACAGCACATTATCATGCCGGCTATTTACACTGAAAACCTCAGAGGAGCAGCAGGTGCTGGACCAGTTTCCTGACATTTCCCTGAAGTGGATGTGAGGAGAGAGAGAAAGAGAGAGAGAGAGAGAGAGAGAGAGAGGGAGGGAGAGGTATCCATTCCAACACCGTGGCATTGTGTGTAAGGGACCTGGGCCTTTGGAATTCTGGTACAGAACCGATCCCAGAGATTGCAGGTCCTGTCAACAGCCTGGAACTGTAGCTCCCTTCACCTCTTTCCTGCTGAGTGGGCCTGGGGACATGAACTTCTTCCCCGAGGAATCTGAGCAGAGAGCAGAAGGGCAACAGGCGGCAGCTCTCAGCTGGAATGTTAAGTGTTATCAGGTTTTATGGTCCTTGGTGTTATGGCTTTATTCTTGACTCGACTCTTCCCCTTTGCCCCTCCCCAGCCCCAGAATACACCACAGCCCTCTAACACATCAGCTGTCCCTTCAGAACCTGTGTCTGCCAGCAGGGGCAGAAGAGGACCCTGTGTGGTTGGAAGGACCAGGGGCCAGAGTCTTCCCCTGTTACCCCTCTCAGAAGGGACTCAGGTGTGCTGGGACTGAGACAGCGTTCCCACATCCCTGCTCTGTTGTGACTCTCTTGAGAGCTGAATGGGACAAGGATGGGAGTGCACTGGACTCGGAGGCAGGAATGAGCACAGAGGGGCTGTGCTCGGCCTTCCAGCAGCATGGGAGGAAGTCAGTGACCAGAACTTCAACTTTGCTTTGTGATGTCATGGGGGAAGCCCCAGGTTCCTGAGGGAAAGGCACTCGCTGTAGCTGGAATCAACCCGTTTGGCCAGCCGGAGCATGAGCCCCATGGAATGAGAAATTGTGCAACCTCATAGACCTTCCAAGCGGAGGCTTATTTCTCAGAAACAGCTGAGCTAGAAAAACCTGCTGGTGCTCCGTGGCGCTGCCTCTGCTTGGGTGGGGGGACCTCCCAGATGGGTGTCCCCCAGGTTGGGGTACGAACGGTCTCCTAGCTCTGCAGACCCTGAAGGTCTGTCTCTCCCAGCCCTGGATTTTCTGCATTGCACAGGAGGATTCTTCTTCAGTCCAGCCTTGCTGAGCCTTCGTGGGAAGAGGCCTGCGCTCACTGCGTCACTCGCGTCACCTGCGTCACCTTGCTCTGGGCGTCCTGCCTGTCCACATCTTTTTGCCCCCTTTATCTCTCTTTTAAGAACCAGGCATCTTCCTCCATTGCAGTCTTCACGAAACCACCCTAAACCCCCTGTTCCAAACCAGGTGCTTCCCCTCTGAAAGCTAAATTAACACAGAAGCGTTATTTAAATAATTTATAGAATCATTTATTATTGTGGTTGGGAACTGTTGGAAATGAAAGGACATTGTGGGGAACATGACGAAACCGACCACATTATGCCAAGCTGTTTTGCTCTGCGATTGGTGAGAGACCTTCGGGGGGGCGGGGCAGGGCAGCATGTAGCAGAATGAGGAGAGACAGCCCTCAGGGGCTTGGATGTGCATGTTGGACGAGATCCCTGGAAGGCCAAATGAAAAGCTCAAGACATAAAGTTATCAGAATCGAACAGCGTCCAAATTCTTTGGTCCAGCAACTCTAGAATTTCTATGGAAATAATAGGTTATATACGGAACGATACTGGCTTGAGCAACCTCATTGCATTATTGATTTTATTAGTTCATATAGGGCCAGCGTTCTGGCATAGCAGGCAAACCTTGCACCTGCTGTGCCAGCATCCCTAATGAGACCCAGCTGCTCTGTTTCCCATCCAGCTCCCTGCTAGTGGCCTGGGAAAAGCAGAGGAAGACAGCCCTAGTGCTTGGGCCACCCATGTGGAACATTCGGATCAAGTTCCTTGTCCCTGACCCAGGCCTGGTTGCTGCAGCTACATGGAGAAAGAGAACCCACAGATGGAAGATCTCTTTCTGTCTGTCTCTTTATTTGTAACTCTGCCTTTCAAATAAATAAATGTACACAAAATAAAAAATAACCTTACACAAACACAGAGAGGAGAGAACCTGCATCAGTTGGGAGTTGGCAAAAGCAGTGATGGAAGTCACCAAGCTGCCGTTAATCAGAAGGTAGATTACAAGCTCGGGTATCCAGCATGAGCCAGTGTGCGATGTTGCTTCTGCGTTTTAAAATGTGTGTATGACTTTCCCTTATCTAGAGTCAGTTTTGACATCCCTGACCTAGATTATTTTCATAAACAAAAGATTTCACAGACATGTCAGACTTGCTGGCAGGTGGTGCAGCAAGCGCTGTGGGCGTTTGTCTCGAAGGAATAGCAGTCGGAGATGGCTGTTCTATCTTGCTTAGTACAAGTCCTGTATTTCACAACAAATCAAGAGTGACAGTCCCTACCAGAATAACCATGCTCATGACTCACAGCTGAACCCATTTGAGTGAGTAATTTGGTTTCTAAAAGGCTTATCGGAAACATACAAACCTCTGAAAATAAGCCTGTGCTTGAAGCTGCACACCACCATGAGGGTTGATGTGAAGAATAAGAAGGCTGAGAGCTGAATCTTGCTGTAGGAGTGCTTATTGCTTTCGGTTTGATGAACCCTGTGAGACCCACGTTTTGGCCTCTTTTTTTATGCAGGGGCCCTGCCTCTTTCCTGGGGTCAAAGAGAGCATGAGAAGATGGGTGGTCACAGGGAACCTCAGGTTCCTCACAGCAGGGGCTCCATAGCTTCGTCTCTGAATTCTGGGGTCCCCACTCTTTCGGTTTCAGCTCTGTCCTAAGCAGTCTTAGCACCCATCAGTTTGAGCGGCCACAGACTCCAAAGATAAATAAACAAGCATCCGAGAGAGGCCTGGCAGAGTAGGATTAACCCCAGTAAACCAAGACCTTATCTCTGCTCCACGAGCATGCCTGGAGTGACCCTGCCCTGCCCTGTCCACTGCCAGGAGCCTGCTGTGCTTGTTGTGGGTTGCAGGTCTCTCTCTCTCTTTTCTATTTATTTGAAAGACAAGGTGACAGATAGAGAAGGAAAACCTCGGAGCCAGAGAATCTCCATCTGGTATTTCACTCCTCCGAGAAGGCTTCAGGAATCCCACCCAATCACTTGCAGGGGCCCAATCACTTGCATCCCCTCTGCTGCTTTCCCAGGGCAGCGGGCAGAAAGCCAGGTGGGAGCACTCCAGTATGAGATGCCTGCATCCCAAGTGATGGTCCCTCTGCGCCGCAGTGCGACCCCGCGTTGAAGCTCACTGCTCGGCACAGGGTTCTTGGGCCGAGCGTACATGCCTGTGTGCATACACATGTGCTTGTGTGTGTGAGTGTGCTTGATGTGTGCATGTTGCAAGCATGTGTATGTGTGTGCAGGATCCACTGGACACTGCACCGTCCTGGGAAAAGGAAAACCTGCTTGCGGGTTGAGCCAGTTCAGATGTTAGCACTCCAGCGCCACATCAGCATCTCCTCACGCAGGAGCTCACAGCTGCGACTTGCTCCAGTGTCTCTGACATGCTCCCCGGCAAACACAAGCACGCCATTTCCCCCACTCTGTGAGCACTGCGGCTGATTAGGTTCTAAGGCGATCCTCTTTCCTGAGTTGCCCCCCACCATCACCACGCCCCTTGGGCTGCGCTCTGACTTGAGGGACAGAACGAAACATCTCGCTGTCGAAACTTCTGCAGCCGCTGTGCACGGCAGAGCTTGTCAGTGCAGTTTCAGTGCTTGTTAAAACTCGCAAGCGGCCGTGAGGAGCAGCTAGATCTCCCCAGGCCTTCCCCGCGCCACCAGGAGCTGCAGAATTCATGCCGATTTCTCAAGGGCGTTGCCGAGGCTCCCTTTCAAGTTCCTGGGCTGCTGGGCATTGGCAGCCAAGCTCCACACAGGCCCGGCCCTTTGAAGTTCCTCCCACAGGTTGCAGGAATCTGGCTGATTTAGGAGGATGGCTTGGGTGGGGGAGGAGATCAGTGAACCCCACCCCCTGTCAAACAAACAGAGGCAGCCCAACCTGGGGGGCTTTTGCCCCTGGCAGAACAGTGGGGCGGTGAGGGTGCAGTGGAAGTGAGGCTGGCCTCTGTGCAGTGTACAAGCAAACAATTCTTTGCAGAAGCAGCTAAGCGGGGTCATTTTTCTTGCAAGCTCCCCTCAGGGATAAGGCTCTCCTCCTGCGATGGTGGAGGGGGGACGGCTGCGAGGGACAGGGGAGGTGCTCTGTGCATCTCCTTTGTCAGTTGGTGCAACACAGTCCCTCGCCCCTCACATTTCAAGGGGGCTTTTGTTTTCTTCTCTCCGGGGCAGACGCCCTTGCTGCGCTGTTGAGCATTAGCGGGCCTCTGCCCAGCTGCAGCAGTAACTGACTCCTCAAGGCTGCCATCTCCCCGGAGACTGCGTGAGCCAGGAGAGCGCTGATCCCACAGTCACCTCTGATAGATGATGACCACCGACTGCCCGCCCGCTGGTGGAATAATACAGGCAAGTTGTTCAGAGTTGTGATGGAAGCTTTATTGGAAAATCCGCTCCTGGGCCCCCTTCGCGCAGAGGGGAAGGATGAGGGAGGCGAAAAGGGCCTCTGAGATACGTGTGCAGGAGTTTTATACCCCTCTAGACATGTGGGTGGGCCAAGGGGCTGTCTGTGTCCCAACTATGTAAGGAATGTCCATTCAGGTGTGCCATTGGCCAACTGGAATCCCGCCAGGTCGGTGACGTAACTGGCTCCTGTCGCCCCTCCTGTTCCAGGCTGAAGCCCGGGAGACATGCCAGGTCCGGAGCAGACCAGCCCCTCGTCTCCAGTGTCCTGGGCAGCCATCAACCTCCTGGAAGTCAGTGTGTCAATTCGGGAGATGAGTCCAGTAGCCAGGAGAGAGGAGTGTGGGGGAGAAGCTGCAGTGCTGATCCAGAGCCACCAGGGACCTCCGGGAGAAGCTCAGCAGCCACCTGGGCACACCTGCACCCACACTGGCTCACACAGGCGGATTCATTCATTATCCTCCACGCACAAGGTTTCCATGACTGGGCAGTCTGGAAAGTCCTTGTGTGTCCCTGGTAGTACACGGTGAAGGCTTGAGGCAGTGCTTCCTGTGCACCGGAGACCTGACTCCACGCTGTGGGACCTGGGTGACTGTGACACCCGCAACGCCCACGGCCCAACTTCACACTTCTGGTACTTGTGTTTTACTCTGCAGGTCCATCAACCGGACGTGTAAGTGTAAGGACCTCAGGCCCTGGGCTTGCAGCCGGCCCGTTTGCATGGACGGGGCTTGGCCCCCCTTAGGTCCACCTCGTCCTCAGGCCCCATCCTGTGTGTGTGTTGGTGGGGCAGTGCAACAATGACTGAGAGGGCCTGCATTGCTGAGCTGGGGCATGGCAGAGTCCCCCTGCTCTTTGTCTTCACCTGTGAGTGACCACCTCTTCTGAGGAGCCACACCTGGCAGCCTGGGAGGATGGCTTCCCCTGTGGCATCAGGAAGTGTAAGTCACCCCCGTCCCCACCCCGTCCCCATCCCGTCCCCATCCCGACTCGGGTCCAAAGCATCAGGAGCGGGAGCACATCTGGAATCAGCAGCAGGTGCGGCACTTGCCTTCCACAGGACTTGTCAGCACGGACCTCGCTGAAACATGGCAAGGAGCGACTTCAACACAGGGATGCCGAGTTTATCCAGAGTAAAGCACACCGGACCCAGCAGGGCAAGCTTCCCTGCCCCTGCATGATGCGCGTGAGCTGCTGGGGTTCCTTCATGAAAGTGGAGCCCTGGATACACTGTAACTCGACCAGTCCACCTAGAGACTGGAAGATCCAGCCTCCTGCTGGGGGAGGGGGGAATAGACGCCATGCCAAGCTAGGAACTGCTCCCCTCCCCCAGGGCCACGAGGAAATACATCCGAACTAGGAAAATTGCAGAGGACAGTAGGGTTGGGGGCATTAAGGGGAGCGGCATCTGTATTTAAGCTCGGTTCTTTATTTCCTACTCAGAAGCTCATAAATCTGTGACCCTTAGTATGCAGCAAGCCTCAGCCTTCCTGTCTGGAAAGTGGGCGTTCTTTTGTACAAACACCCCCCTGCTGGTTGTCGGGACTGCAGAGGGTACATTGTGTGCCCTGCTGTATATAGTGTCAGCACATGGCAAGCATTTTATAATGTTAGTTAGCTATTACTCACGGTACGTGGCGTTTCTGTGTATTTGTAAGTCAACACTCGTGGTCTTTTAGGGAGATGTCATGAGCAGGAATCTTCGCCACACCAGCCCCCGAAGGAGCCCTGCTGCTGCGATTTTCTGGAGATGTTGTTGTGCTGAGCACTTGTGAATGCATAAAATGATGCTTTCTGTTTTCTTCCAGGACTCTGGCACTCAAGTTGGTGCTGCCTTCTTTGCTCTGAGAATTCGTAGCATTCCCCAATCAGCTCAAAACGGCATGGCTGGACCACCCAGAGCTTACCAGGACTGCAGCACGTGCCTGGATGAGACAAAATTCTCACAGGCTGAGAGGAGCCTGGTGCTCCCAGGGTGGCTGGTGGGGCTGTTTGGGGGGTACAGGGGCAGGTGGTGGTGGGGACTGCTGCCCCCTGTGGTGCTTTAAGCAGCTGCCAGAGGCCCATTATAGTTGCCTTATTTAGTTTGTTGTCAGCACTTCAGAATAGAAGGGGCTCCTTGGGAGCACAGGGGGAGGGGGCAGGATGGAGTTGGTCAGAGGGCGGTTCCTGCCCACCGAGTGGCAGATGAGGTGAGGATGGGAGAGGAAAGGACCCGGGCAGATACTTCCTGCCAGAAATCACACTTGACGCTTGAGTTCGAAGTCTCTGCAAGGGGAAGCAAGGGCGTGGGGCGAGATGGAGTGGAAGGACCCTCAGCGGAGCTGCTCCGAGAATCTGTGTTTTACTGAAGCACACAGAGGAGCTGGAGCTAGTGCAGGTGCAGAGGGTTTGGGTCTGGCTTTCCCATGGATACAGGCTGATGGATTTGGGGTGCTAGGGACCCCCTGCCGCCTGTCCAGTCACCTGTGCTGTGTGCCTGCTCTGGGGACCCAGGACTCCCTGGTCTTTGATACTCCTGTAGTGTTGGCAAGGGTGGGCGATAGTTTGAATTCCAGCTGCTCCACTTCCAATCCACCTCTCTATTCATGCACCTGGGTAAGCAGCAGCTTGGGCTCCTGTAACCATGTGGGAGATCTGGATGGAGCCCCAGGTTCCTGGCAGCCAGCAGATGGAAGACCTTTGTCTCTTTCGTTTTGTAACTCTTAAAAGACAGCAAAGCAGAACCAGGAAGATCGCAGTTTAGAACAACAATAAACACAGAAGGAGGCTGAACTCGCACCAAGGAGGCGGCACGTGCACCTGCTCTTGCAGGGTCACATTTACAGAGCTAGCACCGCAGTCTCAGTCACTGTTATAAAGAGGTTGGAGCTGTCCACATGACGCTCTGAGATGGTTTTCCATCCTCCACTCGTGGGGGAAGTGTTGAGGTGAGGGTGAGGGCAGTGTGGGTTTTGTGAGTGCTTGGCAGACCTGACACGTGGCTAACTACAAGGGTATTGTGTGATAACCTGTTCAGGAAACTCTGGGGCAAATGAAATGCAACATGCTTCTTCATTTTTTTGCACATGCGTGGCTGTGACTCAACCCATTTGCCCCAGGTCTCATGGATCATTGGTTGTCTGCTGGGCAGATACCACATGCTGACCCCAAGATCTCCCCACCACAGCCCTTGTTGAAGGGATAGAAGGCACTCTACACAGTGTGGGGCTGCTTGGACGCCCTGAACGCCCTGTCAGAGCCGCTGGCTTCCAGTCCTGGTTCTGTTCCCAATCCCTGCTTCCTGATAATGGACATCTTGGAGGACAGCAGTAGGGCTCAAGCAGCTGCGTCGCTACAGCCCAGGGGTGCAGACCTGAACTGACACATCACCCGAGTTCACCTTGGGAAACCCTTCTCTACGTGGGTGTTTGGGGTGTGAACTAGCAGGTGGGAAATCTGAGTATCTGCCTCTCTCTCTCACACTCTGCCTCTCTCAGACAAAACAAAGAAATGTAGAGTTTTTTTCAAGAGAATAAAGAAAAGGTGGCCACACACACGAATTTTACCACTGCCTGTAATAAAACACAGAGTCTAAAAGAAATTCGCCCTCACCACTCACGATATAATTGCCTCTCCCAGGACCGTATAATGCAGAAAAGAAAACTGCTGTTGTATGTCCTCAAGAATCAAAATAAGCACCAGCCAGACTGCCATTGGTAGACTACAAATTGCACAGAGAAATTCTACAACCGTAGGGAAAATGAAGCCCCTTCAATAAACGGCAAATCTCACAGGAGAAGTAAGAAACACGGTGACCTTCTGTGACCTCAAATTCCACTGCAGCAGGCATCCAGCCGTCAGCAGAATCCGGCAGCTGAGATGGGAGCCCAGAGAGGAGGGGCTTCTCAGCAGAGCAGGGCAGGTGGCATCGTCCCGCCCACCTGGGCAGGAGCCACCAGGCTGCATGGAGGTCCCGAGGCTGGAGCGGAATGCCAGCTTGGGGGCAACAGGGACGCCTTGCTCCCACCTTTCCTTTCCTTTCCTCTCCTGTCAGAAAGAATCCTGATCGCTGCAACCTGATACACAGGAATCATGACAAATCAGGTAATAAGATCAAGGGGAGACGGCTTAAGGGAAGGTGGAGCTAATACCCTCTGAATTAAATTCAGAGGAAAGAGAAGTCAGACCTCAGCTTAGCGGATCAGAATGTTTGCTCTGGCCTGAAAAAGGGGCAGAGTCATTTTGCTTGGCCACATGTTTTAGCATGTGTGCGCCACAGGAGCTCAGCGGCTGACGGTGGTAAGCAGGAAGCAATATCTTCCTGTATGGCAGAAAGACTGTGTCATGTACAAGATCCTTAGAACCAGTCTCAAAGCCATGATTAGCCTCTTGCTTTCAAAGCTAATATTGCCCCTAGAAAGAATCATTTATGGCCAGGCCACCAGGGAGAGCCCCTTTCCGCCTTCTCTCTAACACTGTTCTAGAAGTTGTAGGCAGTGCGATCAGACATGCAAGAGAGAGCGTTTCAAGAGAAGAGAGCAGTGCTCATCATCACTATGCCATCGTCTCTTCTCAGAATGCCAAATAAGCAACTAAAATTACAATAAAAAAAAAAGCTCTCAGTAAATTGTAACAAAATGAAGGTGAATGAATGACCCATGACAATGCCTGGCAGGCGAGTTGCTATGATGTATGGCAGGTGGATAACCAGGAAGAAGCTCCCGTGTGTGCAGAGAGATGTATGTGTGTCCTGGTGTGTGTGCTGCATGTATAGACTGCCATGTGTGCTGTGTGGACAACCCGGAAGAAGCTCCTGAACGTGCAAGCATGTACTCAGGAAAGAGAAACCTGAGAATATTACAAGACAGCAGAGCTGAAGAGCAGCAAACAGCAGTGTTGCAGGACATGATCCCCAGGCTGGCCCATATGGGGGCTTCTCCCAGCGAGCTGTCACTCAGAACCCATTACACAAATGGTGCCCACAAGATTACTCGCCCCTATAGAGAGAATGCAGCATACTTCCTTGGTGTGGACTGAAATAAACTTTTACTAGAATCACAAGCTAAGGAGTTTATAAAGTTTTAATGTCAGGTTTTCTTTACTTTTCAAGTAAAAGAAACTTCTTGGGCCAAAAAAAGGCTTGGGTGGTGCTGGCATCCCATATGGATACAAGTTCATGTCCCAGCTGCTTCACTTCAGATCCAGCTGCCCGCTATGGCCTGGGAAAGCAGCAGAGGATGGTCCAAGTCCTTGGGCCTCTGTACCCACTTGGGAGACCAGGGAGAAGCTCCTGACTCCTGACACAGGATCTGCTCAGTTCTGGCCATTTGGGGAGTGAACCAGCAGATGGAAGATCTATATCCTTCCTTCTCTCTATAAAACCTACTTTTCCCATAAAAATAAATAAATCTTGGGCCCGGCGCGGTGGCGCAAGTGGTTTAAGGTCCTCACCTTGCACGCCCGGGATCCCATATGGGCGCCGGTTCTAATCCCGGCAGCCCTGCTTCCCTTCCAGCTCCCTGCCTGTGGCCTGGGAAAGCAATCGAGGATGGCCCAAGGCTTTGGGAACCTGCACCCGCGTGGGAGACCCGGAAGAGGCTCCTGGCTTCAGATCGGCATAGTATTGGCCCGTTGCGCTCACTTGGGGAGTGAATCATCGGATGGAAGATCTTCCTCTCTGTCTCTCCTCTCTGTATATCCGCCTTTCCAATGAAAAAATAATAAAAATAAATCTTTAAAAATAAATAAATAAATAAATAAATCTTTAAAAAGTAATGCAAGGATTTGTAGCTATAATGATCAATACTTTGTCGAATCAGAAAGTTAGATGGAAAATGAGAATACCCAAATAAGAGCTTATACACATCTAATGTTGTTTTCAGAATCAATCAGATTTTTATTATTGATAAAATTAAAAACACTAATGAAAAAGTTGATAAAACAAACTGGGAAAATTGTAGAAAGGAGTAATGAAGACAAATACAAAGTTAATAAATGTGAGGATATCTAACGAACAAATTCTTTGAGGAACAGTAAGATAAATGACAACACACTATTCAGGGGCACTTCAGAAAGTTTGTGGGAAAATGAAATTAAAAGATAATTTTCTTTTTTTGGAAAAATTCTCCAGTTTGTGCACACACAAATCTTCAGCAATACACACTTTTTGAATTTTCTTCTTTTAAAGATGTATTTATCCATTTGAAAGGCTGAGTTACAGAGAGACAGAGAAGTGGGACCTGAGGGGGAGATCTTTGATTCGCTCATTCACTCTGGCCAGGCCAAAGGCAGGAGACTGGAACCCCTCGGGGTCCCACAGATGCAAGGGCCTGGCTCCTGCTCCCTCGCCTGGCACATTAGCAAGGGGTTGGACTGAAGTGGAGCAGCTAGGATTGGGTCACGGCTGCTATGGGACGCTACTGCCACAAGCAGCAGCTTAACTTACCGTTCCACAATGCTAGTCCCCACAGACTTTTATAAGAAGTTTAAGTCACATTTCTTAGTTTGTTTAGATTAATTAGCTAATTCTCGTTTTATCTGAAAGGTAAAGAGACAAAGGGGGGAAAAAAGGAAAGAGGTTTTTTTTTTTTTTTTTTAAGATGTTTTCATTTTAAGGGCTGGTGCTAATCCTCTGCCTGGATGCCAGTTCATGTCCTGGCTGCTCCATTTCCCGTCCACATCTCTGCGTGTGGTCTGGTAAAGCAGTGGAGGATGACCCAAGCTCTTTGGCACCTTGCACCTACGTGAGAGACTTGGAAGAAGCACCTGGCTCCTCCCTTCAGATTAGATCAGCTCTGGCTATTGCAGCCATTTGGGGAGTGAGCCAGCAGATGCAAGGCCTTCTCTGTTTTTCTTTCTCTATAAATATGCCTTTCTGATAATAAATAAATAAGTTTTTAAAAGATATGTTCATTTTACTTGAAAGTCAGAGTTATAGGGAGGGGGGAGAGAGAGAGAGAGGGCTTTAAAAGCATTGCTATAGGGCCCAACAAGAAGACTCGATTGGCTAATCTCTACTTCCCATTCAGCTCCCTTCTTGTGATCTGGGAAAGCATTGGAGGACGGCCCAAAGCCTTGAAACCTTGCACCCGTGTGGGAGACAAAGGAAAGATCTTTATCTCCGTCTCCCTGTAAATCTGCCTTTCAAATAAAAATAACTAAATCTTAAAAGATGTTCCTGTATGTTGAGTCTAAAATCTGATTTTGGGACTCCAAAATCTGAAATGCTCCAAAATTGAACCTCTTGAACAGCAATAAAACTGCTTCATGCACAAAACGAAACTATTATATGCAGTTAGCTTTAAATGCAACTGCTTAAGAGATGGAAATAAATTCTGTGTTTGTATTTCAGTTCTGTCCCTAAGATACTTGACTAAGAATATACAAACAATCCAAAATCCGAAAAAAAAATGTGAAATAAAAATCTTTTTGGTCTCAACCACTTTCTGTAAATCATTTTCTTGTCTGCATGCTGTTTTATCCAGTAATATCATAGCACTGGATGACTAAGCAATGCAATAAGAATGTTCATCGTAGCGTCACTTTTTAGAAAAGTTTTATGTATTTACTTAAGAGGCAGAGTAACAAAGATGGCCAAATAGAGATATCTTCTATTTGCTGATTCACTTCCCATATGACTTCAATCGCCAGGGCTGGATCAGCCGGAAGCCAGGAGCCAGGACCAAGAGCCTGGTCTCCTGCAGGGGTAGAGAGACACAAGGACTGAGTCCATCAACCTTGGCCTTCTTTTACACCTGATGGATACAGATCAACTCGGCATAGTCTCTGGTCTCCCTCTGACGGCTGCTGGGCCAGAGCTGTCTCTGACAGAGTCCTGGACCACACATTTTCAGCAAAGAGTGAGTTTCAAGACACACTAGCACAAATTCATCCTTGGCGTTACACTTCCCGGGGGTGTCCTCCTTCATCTGTCCAGAAGATTGTGCATAGCACAGATATGAGCTTGCACCTGCCCTGGGGGGATGCCACGAAGGAAAGCTCTTGGACCACGCTTGGAGGAGTGCGATGCTTAGGATTGGAAAGAACGTTCTCTGGACTGTCCCTCCTATCTTCTGTTTTCCCACGCCTTCTGTCGATGCTCCATACGTGACTGAGAGTCAGAGGGACACCATCACACAGGAGGTTATCACAGGGACACTGTTAGAAGAGGATGAACATATCCAGTTGCTTGTCACCAGGCTGACTCACTCCTTCTGAACCTACATCATGCATTCCAATACAGGGCTCTGTGTGAACCAGATCACCTCTAAGGTCTCATCTAAGCCCTGTGGTTCAATACAAGGAATCCTGGGCCAGACCTCAGAGAGGACCTGGCCTGAGTCCAACCTGCAGCTCCATCAGCCCTTGGATTTCAAGGAAGTGGCAGCATGTTTAAAAGGTTTATTTATCTTAATTGGAAAGACATGTCTACAGAGAGAAGGGAGAAAGGTCTTGCATCATTTGATTCAGTCCCCAAATGGCCACAATGGTTGGAGCTGAGCCGATCTAACGACAGAAGCCAGGAGCCTCCTCTGTGTCTCTCATGTGGGCATTCCTCCACTAGTTTCCCAGCCATAAGCAGGGAGTTGGAACAGAAGTGGAGCAGCCATGACTTGAACTGATACCCATATAGGATGCTGGGACCGAAGCTGGAAGTTTAGCCTACCTACTAAACCATGGTGCCAGCCTGCCCCTATTTCTGAAATTTTGAAATGGGAAAAATAATGTGAAATAAGTGATAAAATGTGTCAGAAAACACTTTGAAATATCAATATCCACAAAATATTTCTCAGGGCAGCGTTGTGGTACGGCACGGTGAACCACCACTCGCGACGCTGGCATCCTGTGTTTGAGCGTCAGTTAAGAGTCCGGTGGACTCACTCCTGACCCAGGTCCCTGCTCACTCGAGCAGCCCAACACTAGCACCACCCTTCCTGGGTCTTTGACGGGCTTTAAAGCATCATTTCTGCTTTTTTCATTCCCCAAATCTGAGTTGCTAATCCTAGACTGGCCTAATTCCTATCTCCAGTCCCCCAGACAGTTGCTTGGATCACTCCCCTTCTTTGTGTTGGCGTTTGGAGAAGTAATCTCCTTTCCTTTCCACATCAGCTCATGCCATGGGCATCTCATTTGTTCAGTGTGTGTTGACTAGCACTGCAGGGGACTGACACGGCCCCGTCCCCTGACCAGCTGAGCACCCTGCACCTGCCCTGTTCAGAAGGCCACAGGCAGCTCCACAGCTGGGTAGCCAGTGCATGGAAGGCCCTCCCTTGGCTGGAATTGCTAATCTCTGGAGAAGGAACCCTGTAAATTGTGTAGCTGACCTACTGGCTGTGGATAGAGGGAGAGTCACGTGACAGAGGCACACAAAGAGAAGGTGTTGTAGCGCTGGCGGCAGGCGGTGCAGCCCTGGGACCTGTGCTTGGCGCCTGCATTGTGCTGTTTAAGCAACACCTTGTTCGCTTGTGTGAGTGGTAAGGATTCCAGGGCCACTGTTCCTCCTGTAAGTAATCATGATTGAAGGGAGAATAAGGAAAGCTGTAGCAGACGAGGGCTGACCCAGGGCCTGGGAACGAGTTTCATGTCCAGCTCTTCTCATCTCTGTGAGAAGTGAGGTGGAGAAAGGAAGCAGATTCCTGGCAGAGCTGTGCCTGCCTGTGCCAGGTTGCTGTGACTGTACAGCACATGCACGCAGCTGTGCTCCCTGGCCACAGTCAAGGTAGCTGAGGCAAATGGCAAGTGCAGCACCAGAAGACAGCGAAAAACAAACCCGAGAGGCCCTGGATCCACAATCGGAAAGCAGCCAGGGACCCAGCAGCCGCCTCTCTCCAGCACTTGCCATACCTCTTTCGAGGCTCGCTGTGAGCCCAGCTGCCTTCTTCCTCTTTGTCGTCCAGGGCTCCATCTTTCTCCTTTGTACACAGCAGAATGCCATCACTCAGACCCAGCCTATCATGACCTCAACATTCCAGTGCTCAGCAGTGATTGCTCAGAGCCCCAGGGTACAACTTCCAAGTCCCCAGGGAAAGAATTGGAACTGGGGCTTTGATTAAATTGGGCTCTGCCACCCAGTGCCAGCAGATGGGTCACAACGACTGGGGCATACTCAGGGGGTGTGCAAGAATAGCTGCTGTGGGATGGGAAACCCATGGGATGCATTCATCTGCCATCTCAGATTCCAAAGGAAAGATGTGCCTGGGAGCCTGGAGTGGTGAGCGATTTAAGCCACCTCCTGCAGTGTCAGCATTCTGTACCATAGCCCTGGGGCCAAGTCCTAGCTGCTGTTTCCCACGTAGCTCCCTGCTAATCCACCTGTAAAAGCAATGGAAGATGACGTGAGTCGTCTCCCTGACCGTCCCCACCTCTCCATGGGAGACCTTGGTGGAGTTCCAGGCTCTTGCCTTCAGCTTGGACCAGCCCCAGCCCTTGAGGCCATTGAGGGGAATGAACCAGCAAATGGATGACTTCTCTTTTTCTGTCTCTCCCCATCTCTGACATGCTGCTTTCTACATATACAAATAAACTATTTTCTAAAAAGGTGTTTGCTGCGCTCCCCTTTCTGGGGGACCCAGGCCATGGTGCCAGGGTCGTCTCGGCTTCTGGTGAGGGTCACAGGTTGCGTAGCTGCTGGCAGAGAGGCTGACGGGAAGTGGGTAGTTGTGGAAGGAGCATGTGCAGAAGGATGTCGAGGGAGGGTTGAGTCGCTCCCTCTTAACCCTGCTGACTCCCCAGCCCCCTCTTCACCATACCCTGCCTTTTGAAGCGTTACCACCACTCGCTACCAGCAATGCGAAGAATGTAGGGCATGTAGGGTCCAACCATGACAGATGAGGGTGGAGAGGGAGGATCAAATTCTCCCGGGGGAGATGGCTTTCAGGAAATGAACCCAGGAGACCTTTTGTACCAACAGCCAAGAAGCAAAGGGCTGACCTGGGTGAACCCAGAGAGCAAGGGTGGTCTGCAAGGGACAGAACCCCCTGATTCCCTCCTGCTCCAGGGTCACACTCTATCTCCCAGGTAGTTTGAACACTGACCGGTCTACAGGGCTTGCTAATGGCAGTGGTCACAGGGGAAGCACCCTAAGGTGCACTCCTCTTTATCTGCCCCAACATGCAATCTTGAAAACAGACTTGGATGGGCCTCAGCCTCTAGGGGTTGCCAGGAGGGTCTGCAACTGACTGTGGCAGGTGGGCTCATGGCTCACAGGCCTCTGGCCTGCTGGCACAGTGACCATGCCCCACGCCCCTCTGTGCATCGAGGACCAGCAGCTGGCCTGTGAAACAAGATGTCCCTTGCACATCTTTTAACTTTTTTTTCAATATGTATGTATGTGTGTATGTACATATTTGAAAGTCTGAGACGCAGAAAAAGGAAGGGACACAGAGTGAGAGAGACAGGGAGAGAGAGAGATCTTGCAATTATTTATTCACTCTCCAAATAATCACAATAGCCAGGGTTAGGTCAGGCTAAACCAGGAACCAGGAGCTCCTAGATCTCTCAAATGGTTGCAAGGAGCCGTGCACTGAGGCCAGACACATCAGCAGAGCCGGGTCAGAAGTGGAGCAAGTGGAACTCGAACTGGCACCCATAGGGGTCGCTGGCATCTTGGTGACGGTGTTGCCTGATTTGCCACAAGGCAAGCTTCTGCCTTTTTTTTTTAAATATCCTGTAACCACCGGCATCGTGGATGTCGTTACCATGACAACGGCCAGCACACAGCTGATTGAAACATAAATAGACCCCACATTTTGATTGACAGATGTTAAAACACAGAGGACTTGTTATCAAAGATCTCCCTTTCAATGAGCTGAAGGGAGCTGCTTTATTTATCATTTTGTCACAGTATCAAATTCTACAGCCAGAATGAGTTGGAATTCAGCAGCATAACGGCTACTCCTGGTTATTGTTATTTTTTTTATTTGTTAAGGATTTATGTATTTGAAAGGCAGTTACAGAGAGGGTGACCTTTCAGCCACTGGTTCACTCTCTAAATGGTTACAAAGGCCAAGCGTCCATCCGGATCGCCCACCAGGTGGCAGGGCCCTGAGTGCCTCGGCCATCTTCTGCTGTTTGTCTCCATTGCTCAGCAGGTAGCTGGGTCAGAAGTGGAGCAGCCGGGACTGGAACTGGCACTACAGAGGATGCCAGTGTCACAGGCAGCAGCTTAAGGAGCTGTGTGCCACACGCTGGTCTCTCTGGTTCCCAACTCGGACAAGTCTGCCCTGGTACGTAAAATTAGACAGATGGGAAACTTTCTGTGTTTTTTTTTCTTTTAAAAAATTATTATTTTGCTCACTTTCTTCAATTTCCTCCATCCAGAACAACCAGCAACTCATATCCATAACAACTTCTAGTGATCAATTAAGTGACTACTTGGTGGGAAGGCTATCTTTGAAAACCACCTCCTGGCTGCTGTAACAGGGTTTATTAGCCAGTCGCTGCTGCTGCTCACCATTAGATGGACCCTAGCATCAAAACACTTTGGCTGGACCCCCAGAAGAGCGAGTTGGAGGGGTCTTTCAGGGGTGAGGAGGTTAAGACGAGCCTGTAGAGTGGGTCCCAAGAGGCTCCTTCCCTGAAGGCAGCGAGGACTGGGGAAACAGTTCTCTCCTCCAGGGCCAGAATGTTCTCCAAGGGATGACTGCGACTGCGGGGCCATGTGGGAGCTGGTCTCCATGGAAACAAAGCCTTCTGGTGCTTCGTGGGATGTGTCCCACATCCCTGGCTCACAGGGCAGCGGGCCCTGGAGTTAGCAACCCCAGCCACGAAGAATCATCAGAGAGAGAAAAAATGAACTGTGTGTGCCCAAGTTTCGCAGAATGCCCAGTGAGACTGCCAAAGCGATTAGCAAAAGCGCGCGAGAGACAGCAAGATCGGGGAGACAGAGGTGCGCAGAGGCAGGCAGGAGAGCAGGTGGCAGTGGCTTTGAGGACTAACTGCCAGAAAGGCACTGGGCAAGCCAACTCTGGAAAGCTTGCACTAGCTCACTCCTCAGGATAAAGCTGAGAGTAGCCCAATGTCAAAGGCGCCGGAGTTGGCAACTGGTGTGCCCATGGGCCCATGCACACGGACAGAGGGCAGTCCTGGCCGGGCCAGAGCCGTGGGACTTCTCAGCTGTACCTGCCAGAATCTCTGCTCCTCAGTGCTGGCCCGGCCCCCGCCCTGTTGGCTAGCCCGCGGAGGAAGCTCCTGTTCTGCCCTCCGTGTCCTGTCCCTGGTCCTCTCAGGAGGCTTAGCAGGTGATATGTTGGGCTGTATCTCCTTCTCACCACAGGAAGCTAAGTCAGAAAACATACATTCACAACCCCATCGCTGTTGGTGGCCTCCTCTCTGCCCCTCTCCTCCTATTTCTCTCTGTCCCTCATCTGATAGCCCCCATGGCTTCCAGATGCATTCAGGATCTTGCTTCTGGCTGCCCCTTAAGGGGCCTTGTAAATGCTAGGGGAAACAGAGTCCAGACTGGGACCGAGAGCCAGGCAGCCTGTTCTGCTGGAGTTAACCAACAGTGATGATGCAGTTCGCTCTCTGTGTGGCTCAGTGTGATGACTGGGCTTTCCTAACCTCAACACCATGTCATTTAGGAACATATGCACAGTCAGGAAGGTTAAGAAGAAAAGCAGTCGGGGAGAAAAGAGACATTGGAGAAAGACAAATGGAATGGGAACCAGCACCTGGGGGGAATGGGGGGTTTAATACTCCACACTCTGCTCTGATGGTGGAGGTCCCGGGGCGTGTTTGTTGCTGTTTAAAGAGTTACGTATTTAAAAGACAGTGATGCACACAGAAAGACAGAGAGATCTTCCACACAAATGCATGCATTAACCAGGGCTAGAGCAGGCTGAAGCGAGGCGCCAGGAAGTTCATTCTGGTCTCCCATGTGGGTGGCAGGAGCCCAAGGACTTGGACTATGGTTCCATTGCCTTCCCAGATGCATGAGCAGGGAGCTGGATCAGAGATGGAACGACTGAGACTTTAATCAGCACACTGACATGGGGTGTAGGCATCAAACGCCACGGCTTAACCTGCTGCACATCAACGCCAGTCCCAGGTATTCACTTTATTACTGCTTTCTTTTTCTTTCTTTTAAACAAAGTTTGTTTATTTCATTGGAAAGCAGATTTACAGAGAGAAGGAGAGACAGAGAGAAAGGTCTTCCATCTGCTGGTTCACTGCCCACGTGGCTACAATGGCCAGATGTTCTTGTTCCCTTCCTCCTCCTTCTTATCCTTCTTTTTCTTTCTCTCTCTGTCTCTCTCTCTCTCTCTCTCTCTCTTTTTCTGTGGATTTTTCCACATTGGTAATTCTCCAGCAAGTCAGTTCAGAATTCCCTGATTGTCTGGTATTCTGTCCCGTTCACTCAAGAAAAGCTCTAGGACTTGGTGACTGGCCTGCCCTGTCCCCTGGGGAGCACCAAGTGGCACCAACCCCCTTGGTAAGATGTAGGTGGAAGTCTCCCAGCTGGTTCCCTGCCCACCCTGGCTGTGTCCCTCTCCTGGCCATGGCTTCCTCCCTCTGCCCTCTTTCCCCGACGATGGCCCGGGCTCCTCACAGTCCTGTTAGCATCACTCCTGTCTAGAATCTGGCTATGCTGACACCATGCTGGTCCTCCTTTGCTTCCGTCATGCAGTTAGTCCTGCCCTCATGAAGAGGGACCTCTGAGCAGCAGAGGACTATCCTGCTCTCAGCAGGCCAGATGCCTGCAAGGGACAGAGGAGTCAGGAGTGAGAACCATCCAGGACGTAGCCTGTCCCTTCCCCCTTCCTCTGACTTCCAGTGTAAATGGTGCTCTGCCTGGGCACTGAGCTAGATGGGTAAAGAAAGTGCTGGAATGGGAGGCAGGGGACATGGGGTGAAGCAGAAGGCACTGGAGGAGGCTGGAAGTGCCACTGCATGCCCACTCTCCTCTCTCTGAAGCTGGAAATCCCTCTGAGTGCCCACAGTCTTTCCTTGCAGCCACTTTGACTTGCGAAGCTGGCAGTGTAGACTCTTCAGTGCTGGTACCTGATAAAGGGAAGCAACGTGGGCATTAGTGTCACAGAAAGTGGTGGAGCTCAAGGCTTGCAAGCCAGCAATCCCCCTTCACAAGCAGCTGCTCAGGTCATCTGCCTGCCCCCAGGTGGCTTGCTCTCCCGTGTGTGCATGTGGCTGGCTTGCTGGGGAGTTGCTGGGGCACACAGCACAGACCCTTTGCATGCCGGCTGCCTTGGGAAGCCCCTGCCTTGAGAACTCTTCCCTAAACAGTAAGCCACGTTTGGTAGCTGAACCACTCTTACTCAAGCTGACTGCAAAGGCCCATCCTCCCACACAGCCACCATCAACAGAAGAGGCAGACGCCAGGTAGCAGTATTCCTCTCTAAGTCCTACAAGGGATCCAGCCACGCCTCCCAGAGAGATGGCTCTGGCTGGCTGAGTCACTGGACAGTTAGTTCTGCTCAAGGACCCCAGGAAGACAGAGCAGACGCCAGCCATCCAATGACGTGGCCAGGGGGTGGGACCGCCCGTGGAGCACTCCAGGGGGCAACTTTCACAGAAGGCAGAGGAGTGGCTGCTCTCTTGCTTGGGGGTAGAATGACACAGCAGCCAGGAACCCCGGGGCAAGGAGTTACCGGAGCCTGTGCTTTGAGCTTTGACCATTACGGCGAGGACACGTGCTAGTCCAGGTCTGAGAATTCAGCTCTTGGTGGGGATGGAGGGCTGCTCCCACCTCCCATGCCTTGTACACACAGAATTTTTGTGTTTTCTGGCTTAGAAGGTAGCTCCAAAGGGGGCCTGAGATCCCAGTATGTGAGCATGCAAGCATTTTTTTTTTTTATTGGACACTTTCATTCTGAAACCATTAGTCAGATCTTTTAATCTGTTCCTTTTTTTCCCACTTGATTCTCTTCCCCAAAATGGCAAAATCAATTGAGCCTAAACAGAGAGGCAGCCATTACACAATCATGGTTTCTATAAAGTAGATGGTAGTCTTGCTTCTTGAACTGGAATACTGCTTGTAAACGGAGGGCAGACCTGGGGACCACTGGTAATTACTCCACCAGGGCCTCTGATAAACCCTCCCTCTCTGCTCATGGTGGATGGAGTTACATTATGGTGGGGGGACATGGCCCCTCAGTTCACCCACTGTAAGAGTAAGATTGCAGCCAATGTGTTACAGGGACCTCCTAAGCATTCCATATGGGCACCAGTTCAAGCCCTGGATACTCCCCTTCCAAACCGACTCTCTGAGAATGCTCCTAGGAAATCAGCAAAACCCAGCCAGGGCTTGGGACCTAGACCCTGGTGCAAGACTTGGAAGAAGATCTTCTCTCCTGGCTTTGAATTGGCTCAGCTTTGGCCATTCTCTCTGTAATGCTTTCAAATAAAAAGAAATAAATCTTTTAAAAAAAGAACAGAGCAAGACTGACAAATGTACATGCCCCCACAAGCACTTGTCCAAGGCTGACTGTAGATGGAAGCATTAAGAAGCACCTCTTACTCACACTTAAGTTCACCTGTTGTGAGTCAGGCAGCATCCAGGATCTGGCCTTGCCACCGTAAGCCTGGCAGGGCTGATTCCTTGAAGCAGGGTTGGCAGGAGATCTGGGGTCATTCATGCTTTCTGGGACAGGCCACAGAGGGGATGCTGGGTCAAGACAGGTTGTAAGTATTTGATACAGTCTTCTTGAGTCTCTGTCTACATATTCTGTTATGGAATGTCCATTGGCTCTTTCTAGAAGACTTTTTCACCAATGATTTCAAGAGCAGCCCAGGCAGCTCTCAGTGGAATTGTAGGTCAACATTACTGCAGGCTTGGTTGTCTTGTGCTGTTCTCTCCTCTCTCTTTTGGCTCCTACACTGTGAGCCTTCCCTGGGGTACAGCCTGTTACCTGCTATGACTGCGGGGACACCAAGGCTGTCCTGGGGACCTCCTCTGGGACAACGCCTTCCCTTTCTGCAGGCATCATGAGTTCCAGGTTGGGCTGCAGGCTGCCTGGTCTTGCCTCAACACAGCTGACATTCCTGTGGACTCAAGGGAATGTGATGATGGACTTCCCTCCACCTTCAAGAGCTACACAGTGGAGCTTTGATCAGGACAAGGAGTGCTCAACTCAGTTTTGAGCACTCTAGACGGCCAAAGAATCGTTGAGTTCAACTTGGGTAAGTGCAGGGCAGGTAGATGCCAGGCAGGTGGGTGTGGGTGCTGTAGGCTGGGGCACCTCACTGAAGAGCACCTTGTGTCCAACGCCTGCCTCTTCTTGGCTGCAGACTCAGCAGCTCCAAGGGGGTAGAGTGCATCCATGGTGGTCTCTCCTGTCTTGGTGCGGCCTCCACTTCCCTGTCATTCCTGGAGACCCTCATCTCCAGCCTGTTGCGCCAATATCCCAAAGGCCTTTCACCAGAGCTGCTGTGACTAGCTCAGCTGTCTTTGGATTAGACCCCAGGTCCAGTCTAGCCCTTTGGAGATCTTAAGTAGCCCCTTGCTCCAGAATGTTATTTTCAATGCACAGAACTCTCCTAGGGTATTGAAATACAGGAGGGTTCTGTCCTGCAGAAATTGGTGTCAGTGTCAGATGCTTGACATTGAGATGGCTACGCTAAGGGTCCTGGGGACTTCTAACAGGACTGGCATCCCTGTAGAGCACGGGCTGGGAAGCAATAGCCGGAATGTGGGCCTGAGAGGGCAGGGAGAGGTGGTATCCCTTCCCTAGTCCTACCATATCCCCAAGGGAGCTGTGATGGACAGTCAAGGACACACCACTAGATAGTTCCCCCCAGAACACACAATCATAAGGTAGAACACCTGTAGTGTGTTTCCTCAACTTCCCACACCAGTGGATTTTCCAATTCCATGGAAAGTGAGTTTAGGATGTTTCTGTCTGTTTACTTTGTGGCTCTGTGTCTCTCCCGTTAGAGGCACTTCCTGCCCAATTGTAATGCTTGCAGGTAGAGCTCACCCGCAGCGCAGATCCACTGCAGATATGAGTGACGGGGCTGGGCTGCCATTCAGGGGTTGAATGTGTTGAGTGTGTGGCTAGGACACTCTGAAACACACAGGGAGCATCCTCTCCAAGCTGCTGTCCCGGAAGTATGTGGAAATACAGGTTTCTGGGTTCATCTTGTGTAATCTCTGAAATTCTTCATTTCATATTCCCTTTGGAACTAAGTGGGACTTAGCCTCTGTCTTAAACTATTGATCAGACAGTTAAAAGCTATTAGTGATTTGATTTATGCAAAGAACGTAAAGGAAATTCTAACTTTCCCCAGTGTTGGGATGAGACACAAGCAGCAAAGATAACAGGGAAAGAAGAATCCAGAAAAAAAAATCTCACCTTTTAGTGTTAATAAAATCTTAGGCAATTCCGATTTACTATGTTGAGTCCCAAGTATATTCTGATGTTCATTTATCTTCACTTCTCCAACTGAAATCAGCTGGAATGTTACATTATTGATATACTTATTATTTTATTTGAGAGGCAGATAGGAAAACAGGACTATAGGGATGAGGAGAGAGATAGAAAGATGAAAGTTCTGATCAACGGTCCATCTTCCAAACGCCAGCAACAGCCAGGACCCAGGAGCCCTGTCTAGACCTCCCACTTCCCACTTTCTGTCTTCCTTCCTGTGTTCACAACGGCCTGGGTGAGGGAAGGAAGTAGGCCATCTCTTCCTGTTACACATCAGTGTCTGGGGATGGAGATGGTCACTTGTCCCAATGTGGGGAAGAATGTTCCAAGGGTGTTCCTTGAGTGGTCTTGATTGTTCTGAGAGGTTGTTTGCTTTGTTACACCAGAGGGGTGGAATTCTAAGGCCTGTTGACTGTCCTTGTCTACCTTAGAGTGCCCATAAACCGAGGTGCTTGTTGTAGAATCTGGTCTGGAGTGTTGTTCAAACTGTCTTTCTTTCCGTTTTTTGAGGAGGTACTTGAAGTCTTCTGCTGGCTCTAGATGAGCTAGCTGCCTTGTCTTTCATGTTCATCTGGATACACTCCCCCATTCCTGAACAAGTTCAGCCACTGAGGTGGTTCAGTCCTGTAACATGTGCTCCAGGGTCTGACCACATGTTTTCATGATTTCCCCTCAGGTCAGGGATTGAGCACAGGGTTCTAGTTGGGGGCTCCCTAAGAAACCTCCCCTGGGAGACCCTCAGCCCTTGCTCTCATGTGTGCCAGTTGGGGCAGGGTTGGATTTGGTCAAACCCTTACACCAGCCAATGCATGTACCAGTGGATTCAGTTGCCTGGGCCATCCCACCTCAACCCTGGCTTTCACAACTGGCAGGCACTGCAGTCCAGCAGGGGCATCCCCAAGGGTTCCCTACCAAGCCTGTCACTAGCCCAGTTCTTGCACATGCCAGAGGAAGCTACAACCCAGCCTGACCCAGCCTGTGCCCAGCAAAGCCCTAGGAGTCGCCTGGTGATACCATTTTCATTTCTAAGGTGACATGGTTTCTACTCCTGATCCTATCAACACAATGAGGCCAGCAGGGTTAAGCTGTAGGGGAGCAGGTGGTGTGTCCTGCCTTCAGATGGACCCAATTCCCACTGTGAGCACTGCTGGTATTTGCTCGGTGACACAGAGAAAGTCACTGGATCTGGGAGATGTCGCTGAGCTGACAGTGACAGCAAGTACAGAGCCTGGGCCTGGGGGAAAATGTGTTATAGATGGTAACAGCTGTTCTTAGATCAAATATTTCTGTGAAAAACGGTGACAGAACAATCAACTGATGAAGCAGCGGAGGTGGGTTCAGTGGCTTACAGCATGGTGAAGAGGAGGAGGAAGAGAAGGGAGCAGTAAAACAGCCACAAGGACGCTGGGGGCCACAGCAAGCCCCCACCAACTCGGTCTCCTGAGGCCACCACACAGGGTGGGTTGACAGCCTGAGCCCCCGGGGTGGTCCTGGGAGCCCAGCAAGCAATGCCTAGGGGGTTTTTCCTGCCCTGCCATCTCAGGCGTTTGCCTATTTCTGGTGTTCCTGCTGCCACAGGTCTGTCCCGTGTTTGGAGGGCTCCTGCAGGCTCCCAGGATTGACTGAAGGATTGGAATTGGGGTCATGACAAGTTAGAGGACAGAGAAGACAGCTGCTATTCCTTCACCATCTTCTCTTCTTTTAAAGATTTATTTATTTGAAAGTACTACAGGGAGAGAGGAGGAGATAAATGGAGATTTTCTATCCACTGGTTTACTTTGTACCAGTGAGCACTGAGCCAGGCTGAAACCAGGAGCCAGCAGCTTCATCCAGGTCTCTCTTATGAGTTCAGGGTCCCAAGGCTTTGGGGTCATCCTTTGCTATTTTTCCAGGCCATAGTAGGTAGCTGGATTGGAAGTGGGTCAACTGGGATAGAAACCTGTGCCCATTTAGGGTCCTGGTGCTGCAGGCAGTGGCCTCACCGGCCCCAGCCCTTATGTAGCTTCTTTGAAAATGAAACAAAATGAAAAAGAAGAGCGGTGACACTGGGGTATGACTTCACCTCAAGGAGGCTCCATGCTATTGGTGAAGTTTGGGGGTGTACACATGCTGACTTGAAAGGGGAAGCCCCTTCCTTCAGGACAGGTTCTCTCAGGGGAAGTCCCCATCTCCGACTCTCAAGCAGTGCCCTGGTGGTCACGAGTAGGGAGAAATATTGTCTCCTGGGCACTCAGCAGTACTTCCACCCATCACCTGCGATCACCTGCGTGACAGTTGTCTGACTCATGCTGTGGAAGCTCATTGCCAATGGGCCATGCCTGCAGAAGAGCCTGCTAGATCCACATTGGCAGCTAGAAGTTTCCGTGTGAGTAGTCAAAATGACCTGTCCCCTAGTTTTTGAAAGAGAGAAGCTACAGCAGAGGGAGGTGAACTTCACAGAGTAGGGCTCCTTGTCCAGAAGCTGGTAGTCCAGGGAACTGGGGCAGCAAAGTAGACAGAGCAAGCAGAGCCAAGAAGCAGTTCAGGCTGATGCCCAACATCCTCCCTGCTTCTTCGTCTCTGACCCCAAATCTAAGCCACACATAAAATTCTGCCATCTCTTCTTCCCATGCAGGTCCAGAAGAACTCTACCTCTTTCCAGCACTCCTTGTACAACACTGACCAATTGGAAGAAATCATGCCATTAAACCAGCTAGAGTTTGGAGACCTTTCCTGTGAAGCCACCTGTGGCCCGTGCCAGTGATCGCCCACTGGACTTGTGGCCAGTGAGGTGACAGCACACTTACGAGGGCCATCTGGGTCCAGTTTGATTTGCTGTTATAGCTGACCACGCATGTTTTTCCTGTGACGCCTTAAATCCCATGACTGTGAAACTGCCTCCCTCCAGACACCACAGCCCTGTGGGATGCAGGGATTCCTGACGCCATGCGGCTGGTTTGTGGTCGAGAATCCTCCTCTTCCTCCTGAGCCTGAGTCAGCTGGAGCCATCACTGTGACTCGGAATCTAATGCCAACTAGCCACAGGAGTCAGCACAAGTCGCCCCTTCCGTCTGTACTGTGGTTTCTCCATTTTTAAAAAGAGGAAGTCCGTTACTTGTGGAGTCATGGCCTGCACTTGTGATGGATGGGAACACCTGAGAACTGTCCTCAGAAGCCCGACGGTTCAAATCAGAAATACAAATTTAGGGGGCAGTCTGACTGCTCTACTTCTGATCCAGCTCTCTGCTAACACGCCAACAAAAGCAATGGCAGATGGCTTAAGTGCTTGGGCTCCTACCATCCACGTGGGAGACCCGGATAGAGTTCCTGGCTCCTGGCTTTTGAGGAGTGAGCCAGTGGGTGGCAGATCTCTCACTTTCTCTCTTGTTTGTTCCTCACTTTGTCGCTCTACCTTTAAATAAATTTTGAGAGAATTGAGCATTATATTCCCTCTATTCTGAAAAGACTGGAAAAATCAGCACTTGCTTTGGGGGCAGAGGGGAGGGGAGGACCTGTGAGATGCTCCTCAGATCAGGAGTTGAACTTGCCAGCTTGACTGACAGGTGAAGACAGAGTAGCCCCTGTGTGTGTATGTGCGAGCCAAAGGGCAACTCCCACAAACCTCTGCTGTGCATGGTGAGGGTGGCTCCCATGAGCCTCTGCTGTGCGTGGTGAGGGTGGCTCCCACGAGCCTCTGCTGTGCGTGGTGAGGGTGGCTCCCACGAGCCTCTGCTGTGCGTGGTTTGCGTGGCTCCCACGAGCCTCTGCTGTGCGTGGTGAGCGTGGCTCCCACGAGCCTCTGCTGTGCGTGGTGAGGGTGGCTCCCACGAGCCTCTGCTGTGCGTGGTGAGCGTGGCTCCCACGAGCCTCTGCTGTGCGTGGTGAGCGTGGCTCCCATGAACCTCTGTCGAGCACGTGGCTATATGATTTGTGGGCACAGTTTTCCCTTGACTGCCTGTGGAGGTGTCAGGACAACCACATGGCCAAGACTGAGGCCACTGACCTAACGTGTCTCCACCTCTCTGTCACAACTTCAGCAGGTTCAGGCTCAGTGTGGCTGCACTTCCTCACTCGCCAGGAGCGATGCAAGGGCTCGTGGTTGGGTACAGAGCCGGGCTGTCCACTGGGCTTGCTTTTTGGTGCTGTCTGGGTGGTGCCTGACATCCGTCCCAAGGAGGGCACCTGCTGGGAACCATGCCTTGCAGCTTAGAACCTGCCTCTTGCTGAGGACCAGCACTGCGACTGCCTCTTTGGAGCCTGGCACATGGCCTGCTCTGATGCTCTGAGCTGCCCATGTGATGGCCCTCTCAGCACTGCAGTACCCACCCTCATTCATCATCACATGTGTCTGATGGCTGTCACCAGAGGCTCAGAGCAGGGGTCTTATCTACTGGCCCAACCTCTCTCCTGTTGCCTGACCCTCTCCAAGCCCCCTCCCATGGAACTGTCATGTTTGAGGTCTGGAAACCCAAGTTTTTAAGGTAGTTCCCAAGATGCTTGTATGATGTGAGAGCCAAGCAGAAACAAAGCAAACGAAATGCTGTATTTTCTTACATTCAGTTTGACTGCATTGCATTTGTCTATGAGGGTTTATTCCATCAGGAGCTCCCTGTGATGAGGGATGATATCCAGGGATGGGGAATTTGAATGAAGAAAACCCTAGAGTACCAAGAGTGGATGCTGCTTTCCCGTAAGCGCCCAGCAAGCAGGTGCAGCACCCAGGTCAGAATTCTTGTTGCTGTTCCTGGTTCCTCTTGTGGTTTAACAAAATGCCCAAGGAACTGGCTGGGGGTGGGAGCATGTGAGGGCCTCGTCTGGTGCTGGTGGACACAGGCTGGGAATCAAGCACAGGGCCATGGCAGGACTGCTGGGTCATCCCTTCGAGCTGTGACAGATGACCTTTACCACATTTCTCAGTTGCCTCTCACTCTTACCCAGACGGAAACTCCCCACTGGTGCTTTTAGTAGTTATTTTTTATTGTGTACATTTTCTTTTTTCTTTTTTTTCTAAGATTTATTTATTTTTATTGCAAAGGCAGATATACAAAGAGGAGGAGAGACATAGAGGAAGATCTTCTGTCTAATGGTTCACTCCCCAAGTGGCCACAATGGCAGAGCTGAGCCAGTCTGAAGCCAGGAGCAAGGAGCCTCTTCTAGGTCTTCCACATGGGTGCAGGGTCCCAAGGCTTTGGGCCATCCTCTGCTGCATTCCCAGGCCACAGACAGGGAGCTGGATGGAAAGCAGGGTCACAGGGATTAGAACTGGTGCCCACATAGGATCCCGGCGTGTGCAAGGCGAGGGTTTAAGTCGTTGCACTATCACGCTGGGCTCAGTTATGTGCGTTTTTACACTGAATGCATCTGATTCCTGAACGAAGCTGCTGGATTGTGGGAGATTTACTACTGTGTGACCCTGGATGCTGTGTGACCCTGGGGAAGGGAGGGGCTCCCCACCGTGGTGAACATGCTGGGGAGCAGGAATCTGTGGATGGGTAGACACATGGCATGTGTGGTTCCCTTTCTTTCTAAGCAGCTCAGGTCACCTTTTCCAGGAAGTACACCACCATGAACGGGCTCCAGTCTCCACTCCCCAGTGGTGTGTGTTTGGGCTGTGAGAAGACACGGCCTAGGATGCCCACTGCTGCATGACAGTGCTTGGGTTTGAGCTCTGGCTCCTCTCCTGATTGTAGCGCCCTACTGATGCTCACCCCTGAAGGTAGCAGGCGATGGCTCAAACACTTGGGTCCTGCCACCCATGTGAGAGACTCAGGTGAAACTCGTGGCTGTTGGCTTTTGCCTAGTCCAACTGCGGCAGGTTTGTACAAAGCAAGTCAAGAAGTGGGAGCTTTCTATGCATCTGTCTCTGTGTGTGCATGTCTTCACTTCTCAAATAAAAGAAAACGTTAAAAATAAAATGAAAAACAAAGCAAAATACAAAAAGAAACCCACCAATGATGTTCCACACATCCCCTCATGGTGGCAGCCATCATAAGGAATTATGACCCTCCGATTACTTCTCTCCCCTGTTCTCTGTGCTCCTTGCCACACCTCCTTGCTCAGCAGCCCACCCAAAGGCTTCACACCTGGATGAGTCTTGCCTTGGCACCCAGGAAGCATTTGCTGAAGGAGCAAGCGACTCTGAAATGGCTTTCCAGGCTTCATTGCTGAGGGCTGGGCAGGGCCTGGGGGGATCTTCGATCAGGATCTGCAGCAGGGTGCTTCCACCTGCACTTGCAGTAGGTATAGCCAGCACATGAGCCCCAGGTACAGTCAGGGACAACAGGGTAAAACAGGCCTGCTCATCTCAGGAAACAAGATAAAGAAAATCCAGAGAAGGGTCCAAGAGACCCTAAGGCAAGCCAATGGCCAGAATACCCTGAACATCACGGTGTGTCTGTGCCTGCCAATATATGTCACCAAACTCCAGTGATCATTCGGGAACCATATGCACAATACAGAGAGAGGCCATGGCCCCTTCCTCCAGCTTGCCCCATAGGCAGCCCCTGCAGTGCCACACACAGCACAGTGTCACACCCACAACACTAACAGCAATTCCTCAACATCTGGCTTGACCTTCTCTCTGGGCTTCTCCTGTCCTAGCCATGACCATCACTCTTAAAGCAGGCATCTGGGAGGCACCCGCTCCTAGACCAAACAAACCCAGGTCAACAAACCCAGGAGGGCCGGATGTCTCGAGATGCCAAGTTTCAGGATTTGGGGATGGGAAGTGTTTGTGGCTTCATCTCTATGAAAGAGAGGCAGGGTAGATGGTGCTTGGCAGTAAAAGGCTCTGGGTGTCACCCATCTCCATCAGCCAGCCTGGGTATCCACATGAAGGAGCTGGGAACAGCCAGCCTGGGAATCTGCATGAAGACGCTTGAGGGGGACAGCTCAGACCCTGGCACACATCAGCCGGCCTGGGCATCTGCATGAAGGAGCTGGGGGGACAGCCAAGACCCCAGAACACAACAGCCAGTCTGGGTATCCACATGAAGGAGTTGGGGGGAAAGCCCAGGTCCAGCACATGCCAGTCTGTGCCTGGTCTGTCAGGTACTAGGATGTGGTCTCAGGAATCAGAAGGGTTCAGCTAGAGCAGCTGCCGGTCAGCTGCGAGGTGGGGGCTGTGAAGTGAGAGGAGTGGAGGTACTGGGAGGCAGGGGAGAGAGGGAAGTGGAGCACAGCTTGGGGAGCCCCTGGAGGAGAGACAGGTCCCCGGTGTGTACGTCTCTTGCCAAGGCATCCCCTACATCATGTGATCCCAGCTGAGTACCAACTTCCATGAAGGGGCTGTCCTGAGGGGGGCCTGCACTGCATAAGGGCTCTTCTTGGGGCCTCTACCCTTGGCATAGGAGCCTACTGTGTCCCTGACTGCTCCCTCATACCTTCCAAGGGAGATGCAAAGGAAAGCATCCAGGAATGTCTCATGTCCCTTCCCAAGCCAAGGCAAGCTTGGCTAAAGCAACTGGGGCACATTACTCCTGGTGCCTGCCAGCAGCTGGGGCATCCTCAGAGGTCCATTGCCATGGAAAGGTAGGAAAGGGGCATTGTGGGGGCTGGCTGAACAGGAAGGGGCATCCACATGACTTCCAGTACTGAAGACCATAGTGAGAAAAAGAGATAGACCTTTGTGGGGAAAGGAGTGTGAGGGTCAAAGGGCACAGGGTGGGAGAGAGGTCTGCAATGGGTTCTGAGGGCCGTGGGCTGGCTCTGTGGCCTGTCAGGCTGTGGTCACTTTGCTGCAGCTGCAAGATGCCTAACAAACAGATGAGGCAAAGAAGTCATCTAGCGAGCTGGTGGGACATGGCAAGCTCGGATTTCGGCCAAGGAGCTGTGTGTGTGTGTGTGTGTGTGTGTGTGTGTGTGTGTGTAGAGTGCATGTGCGTGTGTATATAATGTGTGTATATCTGTGCGTACAGGCCTGTGTGTGCACATGTGTGTGCAGGCATGCGTGCGTCCCTGTGTCCTTGCATGCCTGTGTTCATGAGAGTGTGTGACTGTGTCTGGGCCTGTCTGTATCAGTGTGCTAACAATGTACATGGGCATGTCTGAATCACTTTGTACGGGCACATGAGTGAGCGTGTGTGCAACATACGTCTGTACATAAAGATACTTCAAAACGTCTGAGGAAAAAGGGTATCAAAAGGCAAGTTTATTTTGGTGCAAAATCGTTGTCATTATACATAATTTTTCCATATTTATATGAAATTTTTGAAGATGTGTTATACATGTGAATTTAATTTTTTTTTTCAACCAAAATAAGTTTATCTTTTCCTTCCATTTCTCACAAACCTTCGACATTTTTCTATTTCTTTACATTTCATTTGAAGGACAGAGAAACAGATTTTCCATCCGTGGTTCACTCCCCCAAAGCTGCCAGTTCCTTTTTCGGGTGGCCACGACAGCCAGGCCCGAGCCAGAGGCTGGAGATTGAGTCCAGGGCCCCATGTGCACGGCGCGGACCCGGGTCCTGAAGCCCAGCCTTCCTGCACCGCAGGGTGTGCACTAGCAGGAAGCGGATCAGCAGCAATGGAACTGGGACTTGAATCAGACCCTGATGTGGCCAGCCCAAGCAGTGACTTCAGCCACTGGGCCACACGCCTGCCCCCTCCACAAGTTTGTTGAGGTACCTGTTGACTTCCATGGATACTGTACATGTGGGTGACATGGAGTGGGGAAGAAGGATCCCCAAACAGGATCCCATGTAGAGGGTCAAGGTCAGCATCGCTCAGATGGGCATGTCAGATTCCCAACACGAACACTTCTCAGTTGCTTGCAGTCAGCTGGGACCACATCCCCATGGCAGAAGTGAGAGAAGGCGCTGGGCTTCAGCTTCAAGCCTCACACAGCTGTGTCCCTGCCTTCCTGCCCCCCACCTTTCTCTCCTCTCTCCACCTCAGCTCTGTGTGCAGGAAGAGTGTCGGGGCTCCAGGCCTGCTGCACTGGTAAGTCCCGAGCCTCTGGCTCAGCTGCACAGGCTTTGGGGACTTGAGGCAGGTGCTGGAAACTTTACCAAGGCCTTGAGTCCAGGTGTCAGCCTTTGCTTTTCAGCCAGGGCAAGTATGTAGGTGTGTGTGTACGTGTGTGTAAGTGAATATATGTATATGCGCATGTGTATGTGTGTGGATGCGTGTGGATGAAGGGGAAGGAATTGAAAGACAAAGGGAACTGACTTCCCAGAGTCACTGCTGCAGAATGAAGCAGCAATGGCCACTCTTCATCTCCCTCTGCCATCTTGGCTAGTTTCTGGGAATGACAGATTTAGGGCCAGAGCCTCCATGGTGTGGCTTCAGAACGGACACAGCGTCAGTCATGGCCACAGACATACCATCCACATACCACACCAAACCTGGCGTTTGGCTCCATTTATTATTCTATCTTGGTACACTTTTTCCTCAAAAAGATTGTTAAAATTTATTTAAAAATCAGAGTTACAGAGAGGAGACAAAGACAGATACACGCACATGGGGCTGGAGAGTGAGTGAGAGTGTGTGTGTGTGAGAGAGAGCTTCCACCTGCTGGTTTGTTTCCTTGATGACTCAATGGCGAGGTCAGGCAAAGCCAGGAGCTTCATCCAGGTCTCCCGTGTGGTGCAGGGTGCCAGGCCCCATCATCTGCTGCTTTCCCAGGCTGTCAGCAGGGAGCTAAATAGGAAGTCAAGCATCGAGACACAAACTGGTGCCCGTATCGGGTGCTGGAGAAGCACGGGTGGGCTTTACCTGCAGCACCGCAGTGCTGGCCGCTGATGACATGTTTCGTTAAATTCCTTTATGTATTTTCTACTACTGGGCCCGGCACCATCAGATGCACCTTAAAAGAGGACAGGATGTGTGTGCATGAGGCCTCAGCTGAAGGGGTCAGCCAGGCTTTGGAGGCAGCAGGAGACGGAAACGCAGGTGCCCTGCAGAAGTCCACAGCATCCTTCAGCCCACGAGCATCAAGGAAGCAGGAGCTGCAGCCCTGCAGCCAGTACAGCCTATGCGAGTGTGGGAGCAGGGTCTTCCTCAGGACCGGTACACAGCCTGAAAGGACCTCAGGCAGAAAGCTGAGCCGAGCCATAGAACTGCAGGCGGGGTGCTGGTTCCGACTCCGTTACCCAGCAACGCGAAGCTGGTGCAGTTTGGCTGTCTTTTCTGAAGGCGACAGGGAGAACTCAGAGACAATAAAGCACAGACCAGTACCTCCGTGCAGCGGCAGCCACTTAGAGGGGCGAGAGACCCGATGGTCACACCATCCTGGCACTGAGCTTCAGACTGCATCCGGCCAGGCGAGAGCCCGACACAGCTGCTTTCCTGTGTGCTGTTAACGGGAGATTGCCCCTTTCCTGCGAGTCTCAGCAGCAGCTGGGAGCATGTGTGTTCTTCATTCTAGCCAGGTGGATTTCTATTTAACATTTACAGCGAGTCCTCCGTTAGTATAGAATCCCCAGCTCATTAGACATTGTACAAACATTTGCTGAAGGAAAAGCTGGGATTAATAAATAATGAACGAATCGATGAGTTTTACTAACCAGCAGGATTTGCACTGTGAGGAAATTCCGAGCCTGGACAATAGCGCAGGGTGGCTGGGAGGCCGTGCGGGACTCCAGCTGTGGAGAGCAGAGCAGAGGTTCCCTGAACCTCAGATGTCCTTGGTCACTAAGGCAGGGAGGCAGCTGGTCAAGCAGGGATGGGCGAAGCAGTTTCAGTGCAGATAAGGAGGAGAGAGGGTTGGCGGTCTCAGAGAACAGGCATCTGGCAGCTAGTCATGTTGCTTGGGATTGAAGGTCAAGGAACTGGGGACACAGTGGCCATCTTAGCCCATTTTTTTTTTTTTGGCCATTAGCAATGTCTGATTAGGGATTAGGTCAGAATTTTGATTTGTTGGAAGCATGCTTAGTAATTCCTTTTACTTAAAAATGTTAATGTGTTGATTTGAAAGAGAGAGAGGCATATTCCAGCTACTGATTAACTTCTTTAAATACCTACAGGGGCTGGGGTTGGCACTGGGGACTACACCCCATGTGGGCAGCGGGGGCCTGACTTCCTGAGCCTCCACTGTGGCCGCCCAGTGTCTGCTTTAGCGGCAAGCTGGAGACAGCAACGGGGCCCAGGCACTCCATGCGGAAGCACGGGATGCCAATGCCAGCCACCAAGCTACAAGCAGCTTCCTACCTCTTTCCAAAAGGTTCACTTGTGTAGACTCAGCATTAAAACACTTCAACAAGTTTATGGAAAGAGACATTTTCAGAAGTTTCTTTTGGTGCCAAGAAGTTAAAAATCTGTGCACAATCGTTTTCATTTTCCATGAACTTTTGGAAAGTCTCTCATGTATTTCAAAGTATCAGGCACAAGAGGCCCTGTGTCCTCGACTTAGCTGCCTGCAGGTAATGAACTTGGGTTTGCACATGCCCTAGTGAAAGGAAAGTGGATCAGGCTTCACCTACTGGCTGCACAGCACGCTGCTTTTGCTTACAGAGTATCCCACGTACATTCTCTGGATTCCACAGGTCTCCAGGATCCAACTCCAGGATCCTCATGGACTCTAAAACATTGTGAGCACTCTAAAAGGCTTGGTGATAACCCACAGGGGTCAGAGCCTTGGCTCTCTCCAATGACACACATGGCAACCATCCCAGAGTCATTTTCAGTCTTTTTAGCATTGTGATCATGTTGTAAGGTTATGATGTCTGCTCAAGTCACGTCTAAGTGCAAACTCAACATCCCCAACTTTGTATTGCTTATACTAGGAGATTCAAAGCATAGTCAAATCAAAGCACAGGTAAACCCCCAACTTGCTTTATCTCTTCCTTACATTTTCTTCCATGTATGAGCAAGACATACCTGGGGGTATATTTGGGATTCCATTTACGTTGGCCTATCTGCCTTGGCATTGACCCTGCCTGCTCTAAGTGTGTGTGTCTCTATATGGGCACCATTAAACAGGCAAGGGGCTCAACACCAAAGCTTTGGTCCTATTGGCCAGTCCCCTTCAAAGTTTGCACATTGTGCTCTCCAGGGCAGGCCCTGTATGAGCCAGGGAAGACTTCTGGGGTCCTAAAGCAAGTCTGATCTCTATGGAAGGACAGGGCCAGGAGGGGCCTGGCTGTCAGTCCCAGCAGCTGGGGGATTCCCATGAGAAGGTAAGGAGGCCCTCAGCTGTGGTCCCCATGTGGGCACGTGCAAGGACAGAGGGCCACTTGTGCGCTAGGACAGGGAGAAACTTTCAGGAACAGGTGGTGTCCACACTCCCAGGGTACAACTGCATGTCTCTGAGGAAGTGGGAGAGAGGGAGAGAGAGAGAGGAGAGTGGGAGGGGACAAAGGTTGGAACGAGATGGTTGGAGCTGGCAGTTGCCTGCAGGCAGAGGGATCGGAGCAGAGTGGCTTACTGCCCCTGACTGGCTTCAAAAGGCTTGTGGAAAATACACATCATAAAAACGTTCTCCATGGATTTAAAACCTTTTTGTACCAAAATACACTTTAAAAATCTATTTTCCATGAGCTTTTTGAACTCCCCTTGCATTCCCAGTGGTCAGGGTTAACAGTTGAGGGCGTAAAAGGATGCAGAGGCAGAAAGCGCTGTTAATAAATTCACATGTGAGACAGGGCCCCCTGGAGCGCTGAGCTGAGGTGCCTGGGCTACAAGCACTCCTCTGGCGGCAGCTGGAGGACCAGGGGAGGGACTGAGACTGGAAGCAGGGGGCGAATGCATCAGGATCCAGGGGAGGGACCTGTAAGGATGGGAATGGAGGAGAGAGGGGGAGAGACAACAGGCTTGTGGGGCAGCAAGGGGCAGTGGCCAGGAAACCTGGAGCAAGCTTGCTCCTCACCAGACAGCTCTCCATGTCCCTGCTGGCAGCACAAAGCGTCAGGGGCCACGTGTGGCCAGGGGTGGAGAGCAGAAGCCAGGGTGACCCATGATTGCATCGTGTAGGGGCATGAGTCTCGAGATGACCCCCTAGGGGCAGCAGCTGGAGTACAGGCTCGTCTTGTACCGCCACGGAGTGACCAGCAAGTGGAAGATCTCTCTCTGCTTTCAAGTAAGTTATACCTCCTTAAAAATATAAATATAGGGGGCCAAATAAACACATTAAATCAAGATAGAAGCTGAAGCAATTCCTTCAGACAGAAGAGCTATGAGTCAGAATGGGACATTGTATATTTTACAGTTAATATCTTTTTCAAGTCAACCATGGAGAGTAAACAGGTGGGGATACCTAAGGAACC
Organism: Ochotona curzoniae; assembly: GCF_017591425.1. NCBI lineage: Eukaryota > Metazoa > Chordata > Mammalia > Lagomorpha > Ochotonidae > Ochotona > Ochotona curzoniae. The sequence goes on along the minus strand of NW_024465405.1, from coordinate 2,714,609 downwards.
TCCTCTGAGAAAGGATACGCAGGAGAGCTTCCCTCCTAGGTTTTGCGCAGGTGGTCAATCTACATTTGTGCAGGGACTTGAGAACGGCCCTGGCACAAGTGAAAGGATTCAGCAAAAAATGGACCAGGGTTTGTGGCGTTAAATGATTCATCATCAGTTTATGGGGCAGTGAAAGATTCCCTGATTGAGGGCAGCACAGTATTTTGCAAGAGGCTGAGGGGAAGCATCCATTTCCAAGTCGGTGACCAAATATCCTGAAGGGGCGAACCTGTGGCCCAGTGGGTGAAGCTGCTGCTTGGGGGCACCTGCATCCTTTACGGGAATGATGGCTCAAGTCCCGGCTGCTCTGCCTCTGGTCCAGCTTCTTGCCAAAGCACCTGGGGAGGCGGCAGAAGGCGGCCCAGACGTGTGCGTTTCTGCCATCCACATGGGTGAAGTTCCTGGCTCCTGGCTTCAGCTTGGCCCAGTCTTGGCTGTGGCGGACATTTAGGGGATGAACCACTGGATAGAGGATAGCTTTGTCTCTTTTTCTCTTTCTCACCCCCTCTCTGTGTGTATCACTCTGCCTTCCAAACGAAAAAAAAAAAAGTATAAAAAATAAATTAACAACAAAAAAAAAACCCTGAAGGTTGATGGGATCTCAGTTATTTTTACAAAACAGAGCAAGTAAGATAGATGGAGTGCTTGGTCTCTCGGTGGACTGAGGACTTTGTGACCAGCGGAAGGCATTCAGAGTGAAAAGACAGATAACCCTGACTACACAGAAAGATTATACATCAAACACCACAGAATAAACAAAAGACAAATTATGCGCTGGAAGGAAACCGGTTTTCCTATAAACAAAACTGAGATTTTGAAATATTGAAAAATAAAAAAGCTTAACTATTCCATTAAGTGAATGGCAAAGAGGTTGATAAAACTGTAAAAGATCAAAAGGATGCACCTCGTGAAGACATGAAATACAGTCCACTGAACCAAGAACCAAGGAGAAGCGGCGTGGCAAAGGAAGGCCAAGTTCCACCTGCTGAGTTGGTGACCAGGTCCTAGGAAAGCCCGCCAGCTCCCACCTAGCGCTGAGGACAAACCTTTATCATCCTTTGGAAGTGGGTTTGGGAATGTGTGCCAAAAGCTTGACACATTTTATTACACTGAAAACAACCTCACAAGGGTTTTAGCTGTAGACACTGTACAATCAAAAGAACGACCTGGGGAAAATGAGGGGCATATTCCCAAATTTCATGATGTGGCACTTTGAATATTTAGTGTTCTTTCCTGTATAGTTTTTTCTAATTAAAACATTTTTTTTTTGCAATGAATTTTGTTTTCAGAAAGCGGGAGTCTGTGTTGCACCCCAGGGACTCAAGGCTGGCACATTTGAGTGACATCCAGGCTAAAGTCAAAAGAAAGGCTTTTTTCTCAGGCAGGAAAGTGGGAAAACCCTGGCTCAAGGATGACCCTGGGCAGTGACAGGAAGAAGTGAGAAGCAGTTGTGTGGCTAGGAAGATGGCAAGTGAATGAGGAAGAGGCAGAAGGTGGAGCTGGGGCTTAGGGGCTGCAGAGGAGGGCACTGCACTCCTGGAGGGAGAGTGTGAATGACGGTCACATAGGCTGCTGAGCGCCAGGCGTGTGCATCAGACACACACAGTGTGTTCTCTGCACAGTGCAGAGAAGGGACTGATGGTGAAGACTGCCAAGGGTGATGCCTATGTAGTCTTCACCTGCAGGAAACAGACGCCTAAGTGAGGCTCAGGATGGCAAGGTGCAGTGTGGACTGTGGATTGGGGCATCCACCCCAGAAGGCTTTCCTTGGTCACTCCTGATTTCCAAGAATCAGTTGCAATCATAACTAACCCTATGGGATAAATATTCATGAAAAAAAACTGTATTGGTCAAGAGACACAAAGTAAGGGATGGTGTTGTGGGCAGGATGTTAAGACTGTCGGCCTGGCGTGGAAGCCTAGTGGGTGAAGTCCTTGCCTTGCATGCATTGGAATCCCATACGGGTGCTGATTTGTGTTCCAGCTGCTCCACTTCCCTTCCAGCTCCCTGCCTGTGGCCTGGGAAAGCAGTTGAGAATGGCCCAAAGCCTTGGGACCCTCTACCTGCATGGGAGACCCAGAAGAAGCTCCTGGCTTCTGGCTTTAGAGTGGCTCGGCTTTGCCCACTGCAGCCACTTGGGCAGTGAACCAGTAGATGGAAGATCTTTCTCTCTGTCTCTCTTTCTCTCTGTAAATCTGCCTTTCCAATAAAAAAAAATAATTAAAGTTTAAAAGACTGTGATTGTAACACTGGAACTTGTACCAGAGCGCTTTTGGTTCAAGTCCCAGCTGCTCTGCTTCCAATCCAGCTCTCTGCTCATGCACCCGCGAAGGCAGCAGAGGAAAGCTCAGTCTGGAGTCCCTGTCGCTCACGTGGGAGACCTGGGTGGGGTTCCAGAATGCTGAGTCTGGCCTGGCCCAAGCATAGCTGTGCTGGGGAGATCTCTCTGTACGTGTGTGTGTGTGTGTGTGTGTGTGTGTGTGTGTGTGTCTTCCCCTCTCTTGCTCCACCTGTCAAATAAGCAAACGACAAATCTCCCCAAATGAATTCAAGGACGACTTGGAGTTTTTCTTCTAATGTGAACATGCTCAGCACACGGACAAATACTTGCCGCAGACATCAGTGGAAGTGTTTCCCTGTTGGACTCTCTTCATTTCACTTTCACGATATACGTGTTCCATTTTTATATTTCCGAGTCCAGCAATATGTTCTCCTTGTGAGTTGTTCAAATCTGAGTGGTTGGATCCATGTTAGTTTCCTGGATGTGAGACTGCGTATGTATAGTTATGTGAAATGTGTTACTGAGGGGAAATTCGGTGAAGGTTTTGCTGAGTCTCCATGTATTATTTCTTGCCACTGCAGGTGAACCTACAGTTATCTCAAAATAGAGACATAGAGATGAGTGTTTTGCTGCAGTGAGCCGACCTGTGGCTGGCACCAGCCGTGCTCTGGGTCTGGTCCTGGCTGTTCCACTTCCTGTCCAACTCCCTGCCAGTGCACCTGGGAAGGGAACGGCGGGTGGTCCAAGCACTGGGAGAGTGAGTGGAGTTCTTGATTCCTGATTTCAACCTGGGTTAGATCTGTCTGCTGACTGGGGAGTGAGCCAGGAATGGAAGACCTCTCTCTCTGTGCCTTTCAAATAAGTACGTCTTTAAAGATACCTATCTCGCATTCGTGTTTATGCATGCATAGCATTATCTGTCCTTTCTTTGTAACTCAGTCCAGAAGAGAAGAACGTTGCCTCACTGTTGTTACTGGAGCTTCTCTGTTTGTGTCGCTCAGGAACCCGCTCCAAACGGCAACATTGTTGCCATGGTTACCGGCTGCTCCTCTGAGCGTCAACACTTCCTCCCCGGATGTGGTTGGTTCTGCTCTCCACCAACCAGCCAGGGAAGGCTCATTTAGGAGTGCTCTGCACACTGACACAGTGCGAAGCCGACAACTATGCTGTAACAGCCCCTGCCACCTGGAAACGTTCCTGGTTTAGTCCACCTGGCCCTAGTCAACGCCCCTGGCTACAGACAGCTGCGTGGAAGGAGGGCAGAGGAGTCAGCTGGCCAGAGAGAGGTGTTGTCCTGCCAGGCTGTAATCCTCCTGTACCCCCAGACTTCTCTCAGGCTCCACCTCCAGATCTCCCAGTTTCAAGGGCAAGCTGCCAGGTGGCTTGAGCATGGGCACGGTGCTGCTTGGTCGTGGCCCTCATATTTCCCACCTCTTGGGTTGCCACGTGCTGCTTTGGAATTGCTGCACAGCCTCCACCTAGTCCACCAAGAGCGGTGGCTCTTCTCCAATTCACTTCTGCAGGCAGCCGGGGGAGCTCCTGAAACCATGTGGTGAACTCCATACGTCATGTCCTTGCTTAATGCCTGTGGTGACTCCCAAGAACTTTGGGTAAACAGTACTAGGACACTTGTGTCCCCCTTGGCCCTGACCACGCATGCTTGTCCAGCTACTGGCGCCTGTCTCACAGGCCACCCTCCGGCTGGCTCCGCTTCCCGGGCCCTTCTGGATCATCTTTGGGCTCCTTGGATCCCAGGAATTTGGACATGGGGGTGGTTGTGCTTGAGGACAAGTTCTGTGAGGATGGGGGGGTGGTCCTCATTGCTGAGGCTGCACAAGTCACTCAGGGCACTGAGACCACCTACCCTAGAGACCCTCATCTACTGACATACCTACGGAACCTGCCATTACCATCACGACAGTGCGTTGTACCCATGCACAAGCCCAACAGGTTTCCATATATGCGCCAGCCCTCCCACACGTCCTCCAGCTGGGTTAGGGTGAGCTCCGGAACCCCTTGCCCATAGCTGCTTTGCTCTTGCACAGGCTGGGCCTGCTCCCAGCAGGTGCAGTGGGAAGGCCTGGGGACACAATTACCTGCCAACACCTGCTACTAGGACCTCTCCTGTGAGTGTGGGAGAGGCTCGAGCACAGGGGTGCACCAGAAGACAGAGCTGCGGCTCCCCAGTCTCAGGGCTGAACCCTGGTGAAGATCCAGTGAATGGGGCATCCACCAGAGCCCCTTGGTGCAGGCAGGTTAGGGCAGGTCGGAGGGAGGATGAAGCCTTAGCAGGCAGTGCCATCCAGTGTGTCTGGAGAACTGGGCTTAGATCTCCACCAGCTCAACAGCTGAAGATGCTGCTGGTCAGAGAAGCTGAGCACACCTAGATTATGGAGGAAGAGGACAGACTGGGACTTGAAGAAGCTGGGCCCACCTGCAGGCACCCCAGCTTGATGGCTGCTGGAGCAGGGCTGCTGCTTGCCATGTAGCAGGCCTGGCCTTTGTAGAGTTAAGTGTGAACAGTACCATCCTGGGAAGTGGGTGCAGGGCACACCCCCCGGGAATGTGTGGAGAGGCTGAGAGCCAGCATCCAGGGTGGTTCCATTGGCCTCTTTGGCAGGCATGTGGTGAGCCTGCCGGCCAAGAGGGCAGCCTGGGGCCCAGGCACAGAGAGAAGGCCATGTGTGGCCATGGAAACTCAGGGCTGCACAGTACCACTTGGAAGGACGGGAGGATCATTTCCTGCCCCTGAGGAATTGGGTCTGGGGATGAACAAGGCACGAAAGATGTGAGATGAGGACCTCACCGCACAGGCAGGACCTCCTCTGGGGTTTGGTCACACGGGAGACCCCGGGAGGCACCCTGTGCTGACCCCAGAAGTATCCGCCACAGGGATCTCAGCTCCCTCCTCCCAGGATGTGGGACACAGCAGAGCCTGGCCAAGGTCAGACTGAAATCAGGAGCAGTCTAGCCAGCCTTTACCACAAACAGACCCTGGAGCCCACCATGTGGGCAGCGGGCAGAGACAGGCACCATCACCCATACAGGCAGGTGCAAGACATGGAATAGAGTGTGGAGAGCAGTTAGTGAGCCCTGGTCACCACAGGTCTGTGTGGATGCAACTGCTCCATTTGCCTTTTACAGGAAGCTCACTGTGGAGGGTAATGTCAAGTTCACCAGAACTTCAGGTTCTGGGTAAGGGACAAATAAATGCAACGTTTGAACCCTAGTTTTTGCGGCCTCTTGGCAGGCTCACCCTGCACCACGGCACCCTCTTCTGGTCACCTAGAAAACTTCCCTTTGGAGACCAGCTGGTGGGAACAGGTGAGCACTTGACCCTGGCGATGGGGAGGAGGGTGAGTGTGTCAGTTCTTTAAGTAGGGCAAATGTGAACCAGGAGCTTGTGTAGCCCTTAGATCCTGACCTTGGAGACTGAGCATTGTGTATCTGAGCAGCCAGTCGACCTTCTGCTGTAAGGGTATCTGGGAAAATTCTCTTTGCAGCCACCTTCTGGAGCACCTACCCCTTCCTATCCCAACAGGTGAGTTTATTCTTGTTCTAAGCCTTCTTGGCAGGATCTAAAAAGTGAACTTAGGCACGAAGCTTTGTCTTTTATTTCGGCAGCCTGTAGCAAACTGTATGACTTTTAGAGCATTAGTTGATTTTTAAAAAATGGGAGCAGAAAGTTTTTTTTGCAGACGATACAGAGAATGTAGAAAAACACAGAAGCAAACATGAAAGTTACGTTCAAGCCAGCCACCAAGAGGCAAATCGCATCAGAGTTTGCGTGCATCCATCTTCAAATCTTAAGACATGGAATGCTTTATAGACACTCTTTGGAATAATCTCATCACATCCCATGCTGTGGCTGCTCCAGCATTCCTACCGTTCTTTTCCTTTTCTAGGACATTTGGCTGATTCCAAGCCCATTATTATGGATACGGCAAGTAGAATAAGCTAGTTTGTGAATACTGGTTTTGGAATAGAGTCCTGGAAGTGAAATTACAAGGTCACATGACCCAACGAGTTCTGGGGTTCACAGTAGTCCTGGCCTGCTGGCGTGCTGGCTGGGCATCGTTTCACCATGAGCAGGTGTAGGTGCTGTTCTTCCTGCTTCTATGAAACAACGGAGCAGCTGCTCAGCATTGACCTTTGGGCTTTTGTTTTTTACAGACATATTGATTCATTTTTGAAAGTCAGAATTAGAAAAAGAAAGAAATCTCCCACCCACCGGTGCACTCCCCAGATGACCAGGCCAGTGCCAGGAGCCAGGAGTTTCATCTGGATGCCCCATGCGCATGCAGGACCCAAACACTTGGCTGCTTTCCCAGACACATCAGCAGGAAGGTGGATCGGAGATGGAGCAGCCTGATGGGAACTGGCGCCTACGTGGGATGCTGGCAACACAGGCAGAGATGTTACTTGTTCTGCCACAGTGGCGATCCCTGCGTGTGCACTTACACACCAGTCCATGTAAACAGCCCCTGTGGCTGTGGCTGAAGGCAGCTTGGAGCTCCAAGTCTTTTCCCTTCCCTGCAGCCAACCCTTTCACGATTAAAACCAAAGGCAGAAGCAGTGGGGCAAAGCCATCTCCTTAGTTCTTTACCAAGTGAATGGTAAGGGCTGCAGGCTCACAAGACAGTCACATACCCACTTCCTCTCTTCTTTGCACTCTGGGGACCCACAGCAGAACAGACTGTCTCCTGGGTGAGGCCACTGCCTGGAGGGGCACCACCCCTTCAGGCCCTGACTTCCCAGGAGGACAGTGAACAGCTGAGTACCCCAAGTTTACTTGTCTTCAAGGCACTCGTCAGAGATCTGGTTGTCTGGGAGAGGAGGGGAAAGGTCTGCAGAGAGGTCAGGGTTTCGGGAAAGCTCTTCAGCCCAGATGTTTGCAGGGAGTCAGGTTGGTGCACTGCTCCTGGCCTTGGACAACAAAGGCCTTCTTCCTGCTACTATGAAATTGTCTAGCCTTCACTCCACCAGGATTGACATCCAAAAGTGCTTCACTGTGGATCTTTTCAAAACATTGCATTTTTTTTTCCTTTTATGAAGGCTTAAGAAAATTTCATCTGCTTGTTTATTTTGAAAGGGAAGGAGGGAGGGAGTGGGGCAGAGAGAGATCTGTCTCTGAGCTTGCTTCTCAAATGCTGCAAACATCTGGGTTTGGCCAGGAATTCGATCCAGTCTCCCCCCAACCCCCATGTGGGCGGGAAGGACTCAGTTCCTTGAACCATCACTTGCTGTGTGCTGGGGTATTCAATCAGCAGGAACCTGGAGTCAGAAGCATAGCTGGGAGTTAGACCCAGGCGCTCCTGGAGGAGACACCAGTGCTGCAGGTGGAGTCTTCACTGCTGTGCCAAATGCCCGACCTTGGAAACGCTTTTGAATCGTGCTTCAAAGGACTGTCTGCCCTGGGATGCCAATCAACTGCCACTGCCATCATTGTCACCGTGTGTGAGTGATCCCCTGTACTAAGACCTAGTGAGCTAGGACTGCGTCTGGCCGTGAAGCCCTCCCAGAAGCCCCTGGGGGGAAGGCGCTCTTATTCGCTCAGGTGCGGTAGACTCCAATCACACACACGCTGGTCTCACTCTTGCCGGGTCGATGGCCACATCACCCTGGAGCCCATGACTGTGCGGCTTGAGCTTCGCAATGTGGAGGCCAGCATTTGGGAAATGCACACACTTGTTTATCTGGGCACTTAATTCCTGTGCTGGGAAGTGAGCATGCTGCTGCTGATAATTTTTTTGTGGAAATGATACAGATTCCAGTTGAGGGATGACAAAAAGCTGCGGAGAGGCTGTGACTCATTCGGATGCCGTTTAGAGCAGTATCAAAGGCTCCGCAGGCTTGTCTGCCTGGCTAGAGGCTCGGCCCTTCCCGGAAAGTACTTGCATGCTTGGTGGTCCTGTTCTGCTCTGCCCTCATCCTATGAATTTTCTCAATTACAAAAGCAAATAGCATTCATGACAGTGGTTCATAAACTACAGAAATACACTTGACATTTTTAATAGCTATCCCTTCTTATCAATCCTTTAAAATACTGTTTAAATAATAGTACTTAAATGGTAAATAAAATGAGTACTTTGAATAACATGACTTAAATAATTAATCCTCACATAGCAGTGAGTAGCAGCAGTCCTGGGGTACAGACTATGGGATGGGAACACAGCCCCATGAATTCACTCTGTAGTGGGCACCATTTGGATCCCTGCCTTACAACTGAAGAAACTGAGGCACAAGGAAGGTCAGAGCTACAGAGAGATAAAGAGAGAGAGAGAGACAGAGAGTGGGAGAGAGAGAGTTCCTCCTTCCACTGGTTTTCTCCCCCAAAAGCCTCAGTGCTATGGCCGGGCCAGGCTGAAGCCAGGAGCTTCATCCAGATCTCCCACACGAGCGTAAAGGGCTTAAGCAGATGAGTCATTCTCTACTTCATTTTTGGACACATCAGCAGGAAGCTGAATTGGAACTGGGAGAGCTAGGACTCACACCAGGGCTCACATGAATGCTGGCAATGTTAAACCCACAACGCCACAGTGTTCACCCCCACAATGCCTCTCCTACAGTGCACTGTTGAGCATCGCACGCACTGAGCACAGCTTCCTGTCTGCCATCATCTAGGATTGTGAGAAAGCAGCAGACCTAGGTAAGGACCCAGTTCAGAGTTCCAAGTCCCACTTCCCCTGAACATGTATTATATCCCCAACATTGCAAAGAGGACAGACATTGGTTGGAACCAAGTTGGGGCCTATCTGACTCTAATCAGTCTGTGGTTGTCAGGAGGGTCGGTGAGAACAGAACGTGAGAAAGGTGTGTGTAGTTGTTATTGACCATGTTTGAGAGCAAGAGAGAGGGGTTCAGGGAAGAAGCAGTGAAGCTGCCGGGAAAGACAGAAGGTTACAGGGAGAATGGAAAAGGTCCAGGCCTCCCAGGTGTACGAGGTCAGCACTTCTGTAGAGACATACATAAAACAGCATCAAAGTGGCCTTGGCACAATGACACCCAGCCAAGTTCAAGTACATCTGGATGAGGTCTTGGCAAAAACAACCTTGGCAGTAGGTGAGCTTCCCAGGGATACTGAAGCAGCTCCTTCACGTGAGGGGACTCAGAAACAGCTGGGGAACCTACCCAAGGGTGTGCTTGGAAGGAGCAGAGCAGGTGAGGTCACGGCTGTGAGCACATCAGAAGCAACAACTCAGAACGCCGTGGGTTGTTCAGACTCGCACTGCCAACATCACAGCCTGTGCTGACAGCATGGCCATTCCCAGCCCTCCTCTTCTACATCAGCAGAAGGGTGCACACTGTGCACACAGCTCCTCCAGGTAGCTGCAAGGAGTACGTGCGGAAAGAACGAGCCTCCTGGGGGCAGAACCAACAGGCAGTGAACTCAAACACCACCACTGCCCCTTGCCAGGCAGCAGCTGAGCCTTCTGGTGGCCAGAGCTCCTGTCCTACTCAGTCCAAACCCAGAATTCAGAAATCAGGAGGGCTGGTTCCCTCCTCCCACATGGGAATGCATTTGCTCCCATACCCAGCCCTATAGGACAGAGGTTTCCGGCCAACATCTCTCCCTTCCACAGGGCTACGGAGGTGGGAGTACCCAGGTGTCTCTCCTGTCAATGAGACCCTGAGAGATTTGAGCCCTGATGTCCCCAGGGACCTGATTATCACAATGTCCCTTCCGCCCTGAGGGACCGGGGTCCTTCCCAGCATTGGGAACCAACGCTTTCCTGTTCACTTCGGTGTCTTTGTCCTCTCTTTGTACCCCTTGCAATCAGAGGCACTGACTCAGCTAGAGAAGCCTGCATGCTCCCTGACCCCTTGTCCTGGTCTTGGAGTTTGTGGGAAAATCAGCAATTTCCATTGGGGAAGTAAACTGGGGGAAAGCTGTTGTGATGAAGTGTGAATCTGAAGCAGAGCTCCTATACCAACCCTGATGGCTTTATTGTGTCATGGTTTCCAGCATCTGAGTATGGGAAGGGCTCAGTTGGGTGGTTGTGGAGCTGCGGTGCCAGGGCTGTGAGCTGGGACGTTCTCTCTCTCCACGCGTCTCTGAGCTTCCTCATGTCATCTCCGCAGAAGGCCGGTTTGGGCTTGCTCGCAGCACAGCCTGCGCCCTGCACCTGTCCTCATGAGCTGTTGGAAGCAGCAGAACCTTCTCTGACTCAGCCTCCAAGCACCACAGCATTATATGCACCATGTTCTGTGGGTTGAAGTGAAGGTCCTGCCTGCCCAGATTCGGGGCGAGGACATTTAAATCCCACCTCTAGCTGTGTGTCTGGGGTAGGGGTAGGGAGGAGATGGTGTTGCAGTGGATCTTGCAAAATAACAACCTTCCATGGAGGCTGGGCTGGGGTAGGTGCTTGGCCTTGGTTAAGGTCCAGAAATCAAGCCAGGAATGGCCGCCTGAGGGTGCAGCAGAGTGAGTATAGAGGAAGATTTAGAGAACTGAATGTGCCAGACTTAGGAGGAAGTTATTCACCCTGGCTGCCTCACCCTTGTCCTAGTGTCAAACAGCTGGCTGAACTGCGTAGCAGTGCAGCAGAGGGAAGGACCACCGCCAGCATGGGCATGCTGGGGCGTACCGGAGCCAGAACCAGAATGGCTCAGTCCGGGTTCGTGGCCTTGAAGAAGCTTGTGGTGCAAAGCCCTTAGTGGTCAGCCAATCAAGTGCTGAATAAGGACTCATTTTCCCTGTGTCTGTGAGAGCGCAGGCCAGCAGGCTCCACAAACCTCCACTTGTTGGAGCTCTCAGTAAGGGTCCACTAAGGTCAGAACTCTTGAGGGAAGCGGAGCCGGTAGAGGCCCTGGAGGTGCTGAGGACATCACTGCCCAGGCTGCGTCAGGTGCTTCCCAGCTCCCCACATCTTCATGCTGCTCATGAGCAGACCCACCTGGACCAGGAGTGCCTTACTTGCTGTGACACAGGCTGAAGAACGCAGGGATCAATCTTGACCGTGATAGCCAAACCCCAGGTAGTTAGGGAGCAGCTGTTTAGCCCGTGGCTAAGACACGGTGCCCCACATTGCCGAGCTTGGGTTCAATTCTCAGCTCTAGTTTCTAACTGCCACTTCCTGCCAGTGCAGGGTCTGGGGTAACAGTTATGGGTCTGCAATGGGGGGATGAGTTCCTGGCTCCTACTTTCTGGTTTCAGTAACATCTGGATATTGTGGGCATTTGTGCAGTAATCAAATAGATGGAACTTTCTCTCCCCTCCTTTCCTCTCCCCTCCTCTCCCCTCCCCTCCCATCTCCTCCTCCTTCTTCTGCCCTTCCTTTTAAAAAGCTTGTTTCTTTTCCCATGCCTGATGCTGGTATGGCCTGAAGATAACGGTTCCAGTAAAGGCAGAGACCTATCATGTGTGCAGAATCATTTGGTGTTTTGAAACAAAGTCTCACGCTTTGTTTGTCCTATGAAACAGGTAGTAAAGTAGGCAGGTGCAGAACCACCATGGCCTCTGGCCCTGGCAGGTGATCTGTCAAAGCCATCTCACTTGGTCAGCTATGAGCTAGACAGGGACTTGCCTCAACCTTGGACACTCTTACGGCTCAATACCAAGCAAGCACAAAGGAATCCATCTTTGCAGACTGCTGGGTCTTTTCAGTTTGACCCCTGATCCCAAGCTTGGAGCCCATTGTTCTGGGGACTGATGTGCTCTGCGATGAAGGCATCCTGCTCAGGGAGTCTTGGAAGTGAACTAGAACAGGCACAAAGTCAACTTGAATCAACAGTGTGTCGTCAGGGGCTCAGCCCTCTGTGCAGCCCGCTCCTTCTTCTCTTTACTAGTGTGGGGCTGCCCCAAGCTCCTCCGTTCTTCCCTGTGGGCTGTGTGTCCCAAGCAGTGAAGTGCAGAGGGAGTCCCTCAGGCGTGCAATTTCCTTCATCATGGTGGATATTCACACGTCGAGATCCCAAGGACCACTCAGCTGCCCACCTCTGCATGTTGGATGACTTTCTCCAATTAAAGCCAAGTAAGCTGGGTGGGTATTTATCCCATAAAGAATGAGAATTTCTGTGTCAGCAGGAAGTGTCTTTAGTACCAGGATTTCAGGCTGGGCACTGAGCTGAGTTCCTGGACAAGCTGTGGGCTGGTGAGACTGAGCCACAGCACCTGTTCATGGCTCTCTGGTCTTTCTGTGGCTCATGGATTAAGTGTCCCTGAGTATCCCACAGCCTCAGGAAGAAATATTAGCCCTCATGACCCCTGGGACACAGAGGCATTCTCCCTCTGTCACTGTTCTTAGTGGGAAAATCATGAGGATGAGGAAGAGAAAAAAAGTCAATGGCAGGACAATCACAGTTTGAATCTCAACTTGCAAAACCTTCCAGCAGCTGGGCAATGAAACAGAAACCCTCACTACACCAGGGAGGGCAGCTTGAGCAGGTGAATTGGTGGAGTCGTGTGGGCAAACTCAGGCCTAGGAGGAGCAGAGCAAGGACCAATATTCAAGGTGGCAGTGAGGAGCGTTGTGCTCCCTTACTTGAGGCAAAACAGTCACTCTAAATCCCAATCTATTTCTTGTTCCTCCTGTGTGCTTAGCCCAGAGTGCACCTTGTGTCAAGCGTGGAGTCCAGGGTAAACTTGCTCTTGCATTCCAGGCCTGGGAGTCTATGGGGCCTTAGCAGCATCGGGGTGTCCAGGCGTGCATGGTGGTCAGCTCTGCCTCTCGGCTGCCATCATCAGCTGGGCTCTAGAGGAGAGACAGAAGGTTGACCCTGAGAAGTTTTTAAACTTTTCCCTGCACTGTTCTTTCTCCTTCTCTGCCCTGAGTCAGTGTAGTTCCCGTTAGGGTGGTGATGTTGACATGTGGCACTGGGAGGACTGAGCACAGTGACCTAGGGTCACCATCCAAGCATTCAGAAACAGGGACGGGGAAGGCGCCCTCCACTCTGGGAGCATCCAGGGATATTTACTTACCATGTTGCAGCAGAGGTCACACTGATAGGAAGGCCAGAGACGGGTTGCCCTGAGAGCTTTGCTGCCCGATGACTTCTTTCCCTCCCTTCCACCTCCACTGTCCTCCACTGTCCTCTGTCTCCCTCGGACTTGCAGGGATTGACAAGCCATGTCTTGTCTCACAGGTTGTAGGTTCACTCATTCTCCCACATTTCTGTTAAGATTTATTTGAAAGGTAGAGCTGGGAGAGAGAGGGAGAGAAGAGAGGAGAGAGGAAGAGACAGAGGAGAGAGATTGAGAGACGGATCTGTCATCTGTGGATTCACTTCCTGCAGTGATGAAGACTGGACTAGGCTGAGACCAGGAGCCAGGAGCTTCTTCTAAGTCTCTGGTGTAGGTGCAAGGCCCAAGGATGTACATGATACTCCCCTGCTCTCTCAGGTGCATTGGCGGAGAGTTGGGTCAGAAGAGGCGTTTCCAAGTCTCAAACTGATGCTCATATGAGATGCTGGCACCACAGGTTGTGGCTTAAGCCCCTAGGTCACAGCACGGGTATCTCACTCTTCCACTTTCCAACTATCTGTCTCATATATCGTCTTTCTCCAGAGTCCACAACCATTTATATGATCCTGTAACATCCTTGCGTGATTACATGAGTGGAGTCATACAAAGTGGTTGCAGAATAATAGAACAGATTTATAAAAATGAAATTTGTAACTTTTTAAATGAATCTAAGCTTTACCGAGTCCAGAATGTAAGAGATGACAACCCACAAGTCCCTCCCCCTCCCCCCATGGAACAGAGGGTTCTGCAAGTTTAACTATGTCTGTGTAAACTTTTCTATAACATTAACAGATGAAAACAACTACCTCTTACAGATACGTTAAGATTAAGAGGTCTAATGCTATGGTGCAGTAGGTTGAGCCCCCACCAATGATGCCAGCATCCCATGTGGTAATTGCTCAAATCCTGATTGTTCCATTTCTGATTTAGGGAAAGCGGCAGAAGATGGTCTAAGTTCTTAGAGCCCTGCATCTACATGGGAGACTTATAAGAATCTCTTGGCTTTAGCCCAGCCTAGCTCTGGCTATTGTGGTCATTAGGAGAATGAACAAATGGACAGAAGACGCTCCTGTCTGTCCTTCTAATCTCTGTAACTCTGCCTTTCAAATACAACAAAATAAAAGGACAGGAGCCAAAATGAAGTCAGGACTGTGAGGTGTCTTACAATTTCCCACTGAAACTCTTACAGAATTTCCTTTGTCTAATGAGGGGAATGACCAGGAGAGCTCTCATGATGGACTCTAGGGAAGCATTGTCAGGTGTGTTCCTTCTTAGATCCGGCTACCCTTCTCAGAATGCTCTCCTCAAAGGTAGTTGCCACTGTGTTTTGCCCCTGCAGACAGAGAGCAGGCAAATGGCTCAGAACGACCCCAGAACGACCTTCGCTCCCCCAACCCATCCACTTGTGCTGTGGCTGCAGCATTCACCTTCTCAGTAGCCACTGCTTTGCCCATGCCTTGTCAACAGCATGGTACTGGTGAAGGTGCATTTCATCGGCCGCCGCTGCTGCTATTAGAAGCAGTGCTTGAGGACCTTGAGCCCACTTGCTTAGGATTTCCAGCTAAAGCTCTGTTCTTTTGTTTAGCTCATGTGGTTGCAACCACCTTGAGTCCCAGCAAGCAGAAAGCTGGCTCTACTTTAATTTTCCAGCTGAAATTGTGTGAGCCGAATCCATGGAGATGCCTGTTGTTGGGGTCCGTGCAGTAGATGTGGGGGACATGAAGGGGTGAAGAGTGTTGTTCCATTGAAGGCAGGGCCACAAGGAATTTCCTGCTGTTTGGCAGGGCCCGCCTGGCGGATGTCTCTACAACCACCTGAATGCAACTCCACCTTCTTTTGCGTGGACACTGGACCACCCTGCAGGAGAACTCTAATCCATCCTGGCATTTGTTTGCTACTCTGAGGCTGGCCTTTTGCTCAGGGTGAGCTTGGAGGTTAATGTCTTGCAAAAAGGGCCCTTTATTATTCCTACTGTCTTGGCTGTCCCCATGAGCCTATGCTAATAAAGGGATCTAGATTTAGGCTTTCATTCTTTCCTCATTCTTTAGATTCCCCTTTTCTTTGTGATACAAGATTGAATTGTAGGATAAGAATTGTAGCAGGAACTTCTAGGTATTGTTTCTAGGTAAAACTATGACAGTTATCTTTAGAAACACCCACTTGACTGTGATGTACAAAGTCTGAGCCAGAGTTTGACTGATTTTGTATAAATAAAGCAGACAGCTTTTGTGCATCGTCCATTATGATGATGAAGTCCTAGTGGTCCCTCTCTTTCTTTCTTTGCGCCTCATCCACGCACCCTTTGCGAGTTCTGAACTCAACTGGAACAGGACTCCGGCAGCCTATAGCCTATAGTGTTGGCTGTTGCTTCAATTGTTCTTTTCAGTTAGGGCAGGGACACGGCTGAGTTTTCCTTGTGATTTGCTGGCAGTGGTCTGTTGCCGCAGGCTTCATTTTAACGTCGTCTCATCCCTTCTTATAACGAGCGATGCAGTTGCAAGCTACTGACTTCCTGCAGGCATTGTCCCTGTGGGCTTGTCATCAAGCATCGGTCAGTTCCTCCTTCTGCCACCCAAGCATCTCTAGCAATGTGATGTTATTGTCACTTCCTTGTAGCGGGATTAATGTCACTCTGGCAGTGGCTCTGTTCATGCCAGTGTCTTATCCTTAGTGCCTCAAACTAGATCCTGTTGTAACATCTTCTCAATCCAGTCTTCCCATGATTTTTTTTTTTTTTGAAGAATGGATATGCTTCTTTCACTTGACATAATTTTCTGGGCAATCAATATTAGTATCTGGGTAATCAATATCAAACAACAACAAAAAAAATCAGTATCAAACTCACCGAGTCCTCATGTAGTGCATTCTTGTTAATTGCTGAGTAGTATTCCATGATATTGCTGCACTGGAGATTGTTTAGAGGTTGGTTAGCCAGTCACCCCAAGGAGGACATCTGGTCAGCCCCAGTGTTTTACCGTCATGAGTCAAGCTGTTGTGAATGTCAATGAGCACATTTGCAAGTCTTCATTTTGTTGAGATCGGTGGCCAAGGGGAAATGAATGTGTCCTTGGAGTAGCAGCTGGGAAGAGAGCAGGATGTGTTACAGTGCTTGAAGATCAGGACAAGTGTCCCATGAGGAAGAGAACGTGAGAGCAGGAGGAACCAGATAGCGTCCCACCCTCTTTGTGTTGCAGGGAAGTGAGGAAAGCATATGGCTGGTCTCATTTGCATTTCACAGGCTCTGTCTCTACGTTCTCTTCATCTGTGCTGGCGCAGATGGCAGTAAAAATAGCGAGACAAGTGGAAACACAATCTGCAAAGCCTCCGCTTTCAAGAGGGAGTTTCAGACACAAAGCTGAGAACTCTACAATCACTGCATCTCCCGTGATGCCAGCAGTGGCAGTTGAGGGGGATGCCTGCCTGGGCTGCTACAGGGAGCTCGCTCAGGTACAAGGGGGTGTCCTTTCTACCTGGGATCTGCCAGTACAGTCACAGCTGTCACGGCCACTCTCAGAGACGCTCTGGAAGGCACACTAGTGTGATGATCTTAAAAAAGGCAATGTGAGGTGGGCATTTGGGGCACTGGCTAAGGTGCTGCTCCGGATATCTATGTCACTCACTGGAACGCTGTTTCCAATCCAGGCTCCTCCACTTTCAGTCCAGCATCCTGGGAGGAAATAGGCGATGGCTCACGTCTGTGTCTCAGGAACCCACATGGGACAATAGGCGATGGCTCACGTCTGTTACAGGATTGCATGCTTGTGGAGACATGGATAGCCGAAAGAACATACGGTATAAATTGGATACTGGTGGATTCTAGGGAAAGAACCTAATCACAGTAATCACAGTCTCTGAGACTTCCACTCTTTAGCATTTTGGAAACGAGGAAACCTCACCTGCCCAGGTGGCAAACTCATCCTGGCGGAACATCTGTATCTGTGTTTTAATAATTGAGCACCCGGCAGCCAAGTGTGAGCATCTGAGCTGCGCTCCACTTCCAAATGCCTTGAGATTGAAGGGCCTTATGACAGACTCTCCCCTTTCAGATTCAGGGGGATTGTGTTGGTGAGGAACAGACCTGGCTGCTCAGTGCTTAGGTCAGAATCAGAAGGATTTGGTCCGAAGCAGAAAGTTTCAGCATGCTCAAGACGCCCGTCCAGGCTGTGCCCACGAGAGGCAGCTGCACGCCCCTTCAGCTTCCTCTGCTTCCCCTCTCTTACAGGAGATAGAAAATCCATTCTATCAAATTTTGTTTACTTATTGGAGAGACAGAGGGACACAGGCAGAGTTTACTCCTTCAGTGCCTGGCAGTGTTGGAGATGGGCCAAGGCCTAAGCCAGGACCTGAGACTTCGACCCAACTGGCCCATGTGTGTGGCAAGGACCCCCACATTTGAGCCTTCACTGTGCCTCACATTGGCCGGAAGCTGGGTCAGGAACTGGAGCTGACATGGGTCGCAGGCACCCTATCCAGAAACTCAACTGAGTCCAAATGCCCGTGCCTTGAATTTGAAAAGTGATCGCCGAGAGTGTGGATTTATTTTCTGTTTTGTTCTGCTGTGAGGTATTTTAAGACATTGTTTGAGGCGGGAAATAATTCCAAGAAAGAACCTTCTGCTCTTGGAAACCAAGATGCAGCATGAAAGCATAAAACAACAGATTTTTTTTGTGTGTGTGTGTTTTTTAAATCTGTTGTTTGGAGTTTCTCTAAGAAAAGTTCATCTTCCTGCAGAGCTGGGCATGGAGTTGGCCATGCTTGTTGATAGTCCACAGGTTGCTTCTGCTGCTGTTCAGGGTGCTGAGGCAGCCTCTGCAAGGAGGAGCCAGCACGGAGAGGGACCAGGCTGGTATCAGGGATAACTTCCTACCTACCACCACCCAACCACCACCCATGGTGTGGTGTTCTCTACTCCTGTTGTCAGATTGTGAGTCCTCTGAACCCGGCCTTGATTGAGGGTCTGTCTTTAGATGCCAATTTCTGGGGAAACTTAGAAAACCACAAACCCACTTCCTGGGAGGCAGCCCCACTGACGAGGCAAGTGGGGCCACCGTGGCCCATGTGACTTTCTCCCTGGGTGGTCTGTTCACTCACCCGTGTGTCCATCTGTGCCAAAGACAAAACAGACTTCCCTGTACCAACTAGCAGTCCTCCAGTTCAGCTCAGCTCTGATCATGCCAGCTTGGAATTCAGAGTTGTGTCCTACCAGGCAAGGGCTCAGTCCTACAAGCCTGCCCCAATTTCAGGCAGCAATTACAATGGGATGCTGGCACTTCTACTCCTTATCCCTGGCTCCCCCTGCCTCATTCCCTGGTCCCATGCTTGCTCCCACAACTGCTTGGAATGGCTTACAGGAAGTAGAAAAACCCTCTCTACGTTGTAAATGGCATTATGGAGAGTACAGTGAGCAGAGAGACACAGGGCCAGGCCTGGGGATGAGGAAGGAGGAACTCCCAGCCCTCCTGAAATACCCTTCTCCAACCACCAGCACCTACAGACTCTGGAAATCCTGTGGCCCAAAAGTTTGAGTAGGACTTGATCTCAAAGTCACACTCCCTGCTCCTCACCAGGTATTGGTAGGTGGTATTGAGAATACCAGCTTTTTCTTAACACGGTTTTTATTCTGGTGTCCACCTTTGGCCCAAGATTGGCCAGGAGCTCAGCCTTCAATGAGCTCAGGCACAATCACAGGGGCTGCTTAGGCTTAATGGGAGACCCTCCCAGAATTCAGAAAACCTGCAGGCTTTCAGCTCCTTCACAGAAACTGAGTACAGATACCAAATGTATCTTATTTCATCCCACAACTGACTGACATATTATTCTTACACACTTTAATTTTTAAATATATTTTTATTTTCAATTTTGAATTATGTGGTGCAATTTCGTATAGGCTGGGATTCTCAGCCAAACTCCCACCCCCCGACAGATTTTCTCCATTTTACTACAATGGTGTAGCCCTTCATATGTAATCATAATTCTGTCAGTCTCTTATTTAAGTGTGCCCCAACATTGTTGGTGCAGACAGTGTCAGAGAGTCCAGCATTCCATTGTCTACACATGTCCAAAGTTTCATTGGGAATCCGTTTTTTGTCTGAAAAGCAGGGATGCATGTTCCATTATTCCCCCACATTTGAAAAGCATAGACTCCAGTATTCCATCACTATACATTTCCATAATTGAGAAAATTGATACATCGAAAATTAACAATACAGTGGAACAAATTAAAAGTACACTCAAAAGTCTCTAAAATAGAATGAAGCAAGCAGAAGAAAGAATCTCAGAATTGGAAGATATTTTCCATCCACCGCCAAGTGGCTGCAACAACCAGAGCTGAGCTGATCTGAAGGAAGGAGTTTCTTCCCGGTCTCCCACATGGGTGCAGGGTCCCAAGGCTTTGAGCCATTCTCCACTGCTTTCCCAGGCCTCGAGCAGGAAACTGCAAGGGAAGCAGAGCATCTGGAACACGAACCAGAGCCCATATGGGATCCCAGCAGATGCAACGTGAGCATTAGCCACTGATGGCTCGTTATCACACCAGGCCCTATTTCAGTATTTCATGTTTGTATTTTCTTATTGTTACTTTACAAATATTGGCACTGACATTTTGATTTGTCTTTCTCATATGTAGGGCTTTTCTCCCTCAATTTGTTTGCATTTTTATGTTTGGCATTTTATTGATAAGTACTCATTTTTCCTTTTCTGTGAAGTTTGTGTAGATAAATTTATTTTTTCAAATGTATTGAGGTTTTACATACACATAAATACTCAAGAAAACAATGGAAAGATCAATGAAATTGATCAGAAACTTTTGTGCTAGATTCTCACACATTCAGGAATTGAGAATGAGGAGACACACATGTAGTCTAAAATTAAGGAGCTTCCAGACAAGAAGGGAACAAACAAGTCTGAAGCTCACTAGGAACTCTTTTCTTTGACTTAGCAAACAGGATGCTATTCATCCCCTGAGTATAGTCTTCAGGATTAGTGAGAGCAGAAGAAAATTGTACTGGGTAATGGGGAGCAGAGTAGATAAGTAAGTTGTACAGCAAAAGAGAGTCAATATTTCAGTAAGTTTAGATGAGAAAAGGATGATGGATGAGTGGATGGGAGAAAAGAAAAGACACAAGTACCAAGCTGAGAGTGATCTGGCCACATTTATCCATGTGCCGGAGGAAATGTGCCTGTTGTAAGACTAGACAAGAAGTAAGCAGAAGGGAAGAGATCATGCTGAGTGGATGACCCCACATCCCAGTCTCCCACAACAGGCAAAAGGGCTACTTGTTGTCCACTGAACCAACACAGTTGGCATCTAATTTCAATCCCCAGAGAGTCCAGGTAACACAGCCAATGCTTTAGTCATCTTTTCTACCAAATACATTCCTGGAGAACACATGGTGCAAGCCATAGGTGTGACAATAACCTTGCGCAGGAAGATGGCATCTGATCTCCTCTGTTACCTGCAGGAGGACATGGCAGGAAGGGGACTGAGGCCTTCGTTAGGAGGTGCCCAAGACCTAGTCGTCAGCCTCAAGGGGGAAAGGCTGAAGGATGCCTTGTCTTCAGCATTCCTCCAGACGGGAGCTTCTGCAAGGATACAACCAGGCATCTCGCCCACTCCCATCAGCTCTCCACCCTTAACCATCAGGGCATTGCTCACAGACACTGTCCTCTGTAAAAACTTGACTTGCTGCAGAACAAGGGCAAAAGTCATCCTTGCGAAATACAAAGTTAGTCATTGCACCAATTAGGTTGATTTCAAAGTGAGAGAAGGATGGCTGTCCAAGTGGAGCTGTTGAAGGTAGTAGCAGCAGGTGAGATCTCATTTAACCTTAGATGTCAGCAGGTGGCATTCCAAACATTGTGTGTGTGTGGGGGGGCGGTGTTAGCAATTCCCTTGAGAAAAATTCCATGAATCCTGACCCCCTTAAGCCATCTTCAGCTGTTAGAAGCAAGTTAGTGCATAGGAAGAAAATGTTGTAGAAGTCAGTGAAGGGACGCAATTTAAGGGCCGAGACTGGGAAAGCTCTGTGCAAGAGAAGGAATCCACCTGTAAGAAAGGAGGGAAGGAAGTGAAAACTGCAGGCGTGGACCACGCTTCAAGACTGCAGTCATGCGTGCTGCAAGTCATGCAGCAGGACGGACCAGGGATAATGAAAGGGTGTTACACAGAAAGAAATTTCTTTCTGAGACAGCTCTTTCAGATGCTAAGAGGAAATACTGCCAGCATAAGCACAAGAGGGTCAACTAGAACGGGGAAAAGGTGGAGCACGTCCCGAGCACTCAGACAGCACCCGGCTGAGCTTCTCAGCTGCTTCTGGCTCATCTCATGGTTCTATGCCTGCCTCAGCCTGGCAGCCTTGCTAGGGCTGGCTCATGCTCTCCAGGACTGTCCCACATCCTGATGTGTAAGCCTGTTGTTTTCACAGAATTGCTGCTGGGCTTGAGCTAAACCAGCTGGCATGGAATGAGCCTCAGCCATGGGAAGAAAGAAGTCCACCCAGCGTCAGATTTAGTTTAGCTTGCAATAGATACCCCAAGAGCTTGCAGCAGAGCTCTGAGAGTCCCCACCTTTCCCTGTCCCCCAACCCCTGACCATAGCTTTGATGGCTCCCACTTGGTAGTGCTGAAATCTTCCTATGTGGTGTCTGAGGTCCATGGGATGCTTCTGTCTTCCACTGTGCCCTTTCTCTGGCTTGTGATGATGCATGCTCCATCACCTTCAGCAACAAAAACACTCCTTCCCTCCAAAAAGCTTCAGGTGCCATATCCTCCTGAAGCACAAAGCATCTGAACTCCCCTCACCCTGTCAGCTTCCTTCACTTTCTACCTGATGGAATCCCTTTCCAGGCATGAGAAGAGGTTGGTGGTGGGAGCTCAGACACTAAACATTTGTGCATGGGAATCTCGCAAAGCAAGGCCTCCTTGGAGCGATAAGGATCAGCCCTTGGGTCTTGGCACAGATTTCCGAGGTCTGTGTGTTGATGTTGGCAGCTCCTGTCGGGACATTCAAGCCAGCTGGCAGCAGCAGGATGGTGTTGGCAAAGGGAAGACCGTGAACTTAAAGCAGTGTAAGCTGCAAAGGGGACCTACTGGCTCAGGCATCATGGCAGGCAGGGATGGAGTTGACCTCTGGGGATATCTCCAGGTGCAGCTCTGTCTCTTCCCCATATCATCTCTGCCTTGGGATTATTCCCTTCAGCTGCAGTGAGGTTTATTTTACTTCTTTATCATCATCATCATCATCATCATCATTTTATGATACAGTTCTATAGATCGTGGGATTTCTCTTTTCTACCCTCGCCAAACCCCTCCCCACCACTGAGCTCTCCCGTATTATTACTGTAGTATAGTTCTTCATAAACAGTGATAAGTCCATCATTGTGGGCATGGGCAATGGCAGAGAGCCCGGCATCCTATTGTCAAGATATAGTGAACAGTTTCATTGAGAGTCCATCTTTGTCTAGAAATAGAGATGCATACTACATTGTATCCTCACATCTGGATATGATCGTCTCCATTACACAGTTTCTATACATCGCCTTAATTGTAAAGCCATAAAACAGAATCAACAACAGGAAGAAAATAAAAGAAATTAAAAACACCGTGAAGTTAAATAACATGCTACTGAATGCCTAATGTGTCACTGAAAAATGAAAAAGAAAATCAAGAACCTTCTTGAAGAAAATAATGCTACTGTACAATCTATGAGTCATTGAAGAATTTAATAGGACAGAATTCTAAAGAGATGAAACTAACAACAAAAAACTAAATCCATGAGATCTTTGTTGGTGAGATATGTCTCCTGTAGACAACAAAAAAATGCGTTTTATTGTTTTAAATCCTATCTACTAATCTATGACATTTCACTTAATTCATTTCCAGTGTGACATATTCCTTTAATTCCTTGAACTTCTGCATGACATGCTTCTTGTTGCTGATAAGAAGTTTTATAACAAGTGTTTTGAATTCTGTATCCCCCATTTTCTTGATATCTTCCTCAGTGAACTCTGAGATTGGCAAAGGCTTTTTTCCTTTATAGTTGAGTCTTCAGTAATAGCCATTGTGCACTTCTCTCTTCTTTCGGTCTTGGTCATTGTACTTCTGATTATCAGACTCTTGTCCTTGGGGCAAGCTTCTAACTGCATCACCCACAGGTCTATAATTTGATTTTATTTATTCTGTTTAGTACACGGCTCTTTGTTTGCAGTCACTGGTGCCACTCCCTGCAGTGAGTTCCAGGTCTGGGTTCTTATGTTAGACTTCCACCGTGGTCTCTGTAAGCGCATCTTTCTGGCTCACCCCTCTCCACCTCCTGCAATACCGCACAGTGAGACTCCTTTATGCAGCGGGAGATAGGCCCCCATGTGGTTTCAGTGACCACCATCTCAGGCCAGTGTTCTGAGGACTACAGTGCCTATCAGCTCAGCCTAGGGCTGGCTTGGCAAGGACCCCTGCACCCACAGGCCAGGAGGGCATGGAGACTGGTAGTACGTGCGAGGAAGTGATTTCCTGGAAACGATGGGGAGTCTATAACCAGCAAGTGGCAGGGACAGGATGTCCACAGACTAAAGTGATAACTTCTTTCTGGTAGGGACTTCCGTGGGCTTTCAGAGCAGGGACATCGCCAGAGAGCTCATCAGGAGGAGGAGGATGAGGGTGGATCCCGCCAGGGAGACCCCAGGAGGCTCTGAGAGACACAGGGAGGAAGCTGCCAAGGCAGTGCATTCCCAAAGCGGAGAACAGCCCTCCGAGTGTGCTTCCGTCCCTGAGGCTGCAGCAGGGAAGGACTACACCGCTGTGCATTCTGTGCCACAACTGTGACATAGCTTGTCAGCTTCCTCACAGCAAGGCCTGTTGCAGCTTCAGGGTTCCCAGAGAATGTAGCCCAGCACCTTAGAGGGGAAACCTGTGTGAAAGTTGCAAGTATCAGTCAGATGATATTTTATTTTTTGGTCTGTTTGTTTGTTGCCAAATGCCTGTTTCCAACTGAGCAAGCTGTGGTGCATGGTGTGATGTGTGCTGCGTGGGCCTCCATATCTGACACGCTCTCAATTACAGGGAGACTTCAGACCTCGTGTTCTGTGGCGCTGGTTGCAAAGCATTCATTCAATGACTCCGGTGTTTCTGGGTGTGGCTGGTGGACTCAGATGCCATCGGTTAGCAAGGGGGCAGACATAGCGTGTGCGTGTTTGTTGCTACACGTTTGTCTGCCTGTTAAGAATGAAGATTTTAGGCAAATAACTTCTTTTGACATTGAATCAGGTTTTTCCCCAATTTTTCATTTACTTTTGCTGTCACTCACAACTTTTCTAAACTGTAACCATCTTAGACTGTTAGACGATGAGTATCCAAAGGTCCAGTTCAGATTCATAAACTTTAAACAGAAAATGAAACACACATCATCTGTCGCATTTCCATGTCTTTGAATTTCTGAAGTCAGAGAATGCAGAAATGAACTCAATGCTTCATGAGTGTAAGGGAAGTTACCTGGTAACCAACCCATGTCACTGGGAAGATCATCGCTTGAAAACTAGAAGAGAGAGGGCATGTCTTGCTCGCTCGCTGGATGCACACCCTCCTCTTCCCCATCCCTCCTCATCTTCAGATTCCGTGTTGTCTCAAACCCTGAGATTCAGTCCCAGAGAACCTACAGTGCATGTGTGGCCATTGCTAGGTACTCTCCTTACCAGGAGGCGATTCCCACACATCCTGAAAGTGTGCTGAGCAAGCCGTGGTGTAAACTGTGCATCCTCCTCTCCTGACTCAAAATGTGTCGATGTGTTTGCAGGTGACACAAGAGCCGCCAAGCCTGAGAAAAGCTCCTGCCGTGAAGTTCCTGCTCTCACCCATCCTCCCAGCTCAACTCCAGCCATTGTGACCACTTGGGGAGGCAGACTTCCTGAACCAGTGGATGAGAGATCTATCTCTCTGTATCTCAATCTCTCTCTAAATCAGTCTTTTCAACAAAAATAACTAAATATAAAATAAAATAAAATAAATTTCTGTAAAAGCTGCTTCTGGGATAAGGCCTGAGTGTTGATACCCTGACATGAGTTGAATTTTCTTCCTCCTTGCACCCCTGCCAAAACATCTGAGTCTCCTCAGCTCTTCTGGACTTAGTATGGGAAATATTACAGAATCTTAGTTCAACAAAAACATGAGGAAATTTTAAAAACAAATTTTAGTAAAATGGAAGCAAAAACAGGGTATACACACAATATCTCTCCATCCATACATACGCACCTGCCCACCTACAGAATTCTGAGTCCTTTGTCCAAAGTAACAAGTGTCCAGCAATGTCCAGTCACAGTTTGACCAGCTTGAGAACAAATGCCAAGCCCTTGGGCTGCATTTCTTCTGCTTCGCCTGAGCTAGTAGCAACAGTGACAGGTGCATAGCTGGTGGACTCAGGCTTGTGTCAGGGCCATTTACTTGGATGGAATTTCTGCAGCTTGGCAAGAAACTCCATGGGCCTCTCAGGTATCTGCAAATGATGTGGCTCAGACAGGGGTCTTAGACTGGTTTTGTTGGTCCAGTTTGAGACTTAGGTCATACTGGGGTTGTCAGACTTGGTAATTCCATCTGGCATCAAGCCTTGCTAATGCAAGTTGTGTTTGTGCTGATACTTGGAATAAATGACTCTGACTTTGTTATTGTGAGTTTGCATCTCAAGCAGCAATGGCTAGCTGCTGAGCTAAGTCTGAAGTTCACGTGTAGCCATGAAGACGCTTGGCTGGAATGTGTTGTGCAGATACGGTTCCTCATCCTATTATACAGGCTCTAACACATCTAACCCTTTTAATTTTGACTAATCCTCTCAGTCTTTTTTTTTTTTTTAAGATTTAGTTATTTATTTGAAAGAGCCTCAAAGAGGGAGGGAGAAACACAGATAATATTTTATTCAATCCCCACGACCAGCACTTGGCCAGGCCAAAGTTAGGTACCAAGAACTTCTTCTATGTCTCCCACAAGAGTAGCAGGGTCCCAAGAACTCGGACTATCTTCTGTTGCTTTCCCCAATAGCAGAGAACTGGATTAGGAATGGGGCCAGGACTTGAACTAATGGTCCTATGGGATGCCAGTGTGGTGCTATTTTGGTGCCCATGGTCTTTCTTACATTATGTATACTCTTGAAAGTTCAAGAAAAACATATTTTGATCTCCAATGTATTTCTATTCAGATCCAAACCCAACTCAAAGCCACATTTGTAATATGCAGTGCTACTCTGTCGGGAGCTTGAGCATTTAATAAGCATCTCCAGGACAGGCTTTTGGGGCAGCAGCTAAAGTTGCTGTAGGGATGCCTGCGTCCCATACGGAAGTGCCTGGTCCAAGCTCCTGTTATTCACTGCTCCTTAAATCCCAGGGCAGCACATGATGGCTCAATTCTCAGGTCCCTGACAACCACACGGGAGGCCTGGGTGAAGCTCCAGGCTTCTGGCTTGGTCCACCTTGAGTTGTGGGCATTTGGGCACTGAGACAGAAAATGGCCTCCTTTTTTCTCTGCCTGCAGAATAGAATGAAAACAAAGAGCAAAAGTTTTAAAAGCCTCTCCATTCTGTATTAAAATACCAGCGAGACCCAATTAACCTACAGCAAGTATGTATTTATACTGGACCCCTTTCCTGTGGTTCAAGTATATGCGTTTGCAGTCTCTTTCGTTCATTCTGTTTTTGTAACTTAATTTTTCCATCCATAACCATATACAATGAAACTTTATCTGCTTAGGGGATGGCAAATGAGGACTTTGAATTCAATTATGTGTTATAGTTATTAATCATCTAATTAATTGGCTAAGGAACAGCTGTTGCCTAGTGCAATGTAAATTCTTGTGACCAAGCAGTAGCTGCTTAATCAGATTTTACAAATCAACTAATAGTATATAAAAAAATAAATCAATGTGGCAAGACTCTCTATTGGGCATCTACCTGGGGAAGTTAGAGGAGTACAGTCTGTCCTGTGTTTAAGGATGCTACAGTCTAGCTGATGCCATCAGAGGTGGATCATTGGGCAAGGAGGCCCAAGATCCCTCCCCCATGGCCCTTGTTTCAACAACTACAACACGTACCATCAGCAGGGTCTCTTCAAAAGTTTATGGAAAATATGTTTTCTGAAAACAAAACTTCTTGAATTTAAACATTTTTTACACCAAAAATAAACCTGTTGTAATTCCATTTTGCCATGAACTTCTTTAACTGTTCTCTATATGTGCGAGATACAGCTACATCTAAAAGCATAGGCTAGAAGAGGCACGCACTCCATTGCAGAACAAAACTAAGAACTGAACGAATGCATGGGAGGCCTTGGCAAGGACAGAAGTGGACGGGGCAGGCCGCTGATTGCTGGACAACGATTTTCCATAGGGTGTAATGCAACTCCTCCTGGTGGCCTCCTCAGGCTGCTCTGTCTTCCGACCTCGGCCACCTCAGCCCCTCGGCTCTTGGATCCCTGAACTGATGAGTCAATGCCAACGCTATGTTGCCAAATAAAGTACAATTTGCCCAGTAAAAGTTGAAATTTAGATAAGCCATGAGAATGTTCAAGTTGGAGCACGTGTCAAACATCCCAGGAGACAGACTTATCCTGATAGATTTTGTTTGTGGGAAGTTCAAAGTTTACTGGCGTCCTGCATCTGTTTACATGCTTGTTTATTTTTTTCTAAATGCCTATTCTTGGATGACTGACAGGACATACGCACCAATCTCAGCCAGGCACAGTGATTGGCAACCTAGAGACTTGACACTACCACACCCAGACAGAACCCGGCTAAGGCACCCAACTCCCTTAGGCCTCCCTTGCTGATTCCAATACCAGCAACAGGTGAGACAGATGACTAGCGTGCTGGCGAGATCAAGTCTCAATCAGGTAAAGAATGACAAGCAGAGGCCGCTAATCAGCTAGACTAATCTTCTGCCTGTGGTACTGACATCCCATAGGGGCACCAGTCCAAGTCCTAGCCACCCCACTTTCTAACCAGCACCTTGCTTATGGCCTGGGAAAGCAGTGAAGGATGGCCCAAGTGGGAGACCTAGAAGAAGCTGCCGGCTTCCTACTTCAGATTGGCTCAGCTCTGACTGTTGCAGCCATTCGGGGAGTGAACCTGCAGATGGAAGATCTCTCTCTCTCTCTCTCTTTCTCTCTTTGTGTCTTCCAAATAAGATAAAAAAAGAATAATAAGAACATACCAAAGCATTCCAAGACACTCTTGGGAAAACAGATAAAAAGGTAAGTATATTTCTGTGTAAACGATGCATAGATTTCAATTTGGTTTTGCACCAAAATAAACATAGCTGTTAATTCTATCTTTCTCATGAGTTTTTTTAAATTCACTCATGCTTGAATATAAAATCAAGATGAATTTTTCAGTTTTCGCATTCCCTCTTTTTAATACAGAAGTGCTTTTTTTAAAAAGATTGCCACGATAATACAATCAAGCAGGGTGCATGTTTTTTTTTTTTATTTTGAACACACAAAAAATGGAATTCACACATCATAATGCAAACAGACAAAATCTTCTGACAAGTTGGCAGACTTGTAATCCCTAACAGCAAAATGTTAATGGGAAAATAGCAGGTGCATGCTTACCACGTCAGTTCCCAATCCTAGTCCTGCTGGTTACTTGGCAGACACCCTGGAAATCATGAAGATGACTGACACATCCACTCTCACATCTTTGTCTTCCAGGAATAAGACTAGATCACAGCCATTGGATTTTCTCACTCAGGACCCAATGGCCCAGTGTTTGCAGGAAATGGAAGGCTGGAGGAGGTGTGATGGAGAGCCTGCCATCCTGTTCCCTCTGGGATACCAATTTGGTGCAAATTCACATCCAATGTGTAAACTCACACTTATAAATTCCCCTGATTTACCAATTTCTCCTTCCCCAGAGCAGGCACATGTGAGAAAGACAGTTTAGCAAATGACAAGGCATGTGTCATGCTAGAAAGAGAATTAACATCATCCCCCTGGGAGAGGTGGATGAGTAAGGAATGGATAGAAGCAACTTCCACTCACTCATTCCACAAGGCTCTCTCCACTATGCTGGCCATGTTTGTAAGAATGGGCCAGGGTGCAGTAGACCAGCTGGACAAGTTTCCTGCCTTCGAGAGTCCACCTTCTAGCTGGTCAGAAAAAAAGCAAAAACAAGGGGAGCACCTTGGCAATCCTAGGGCAGATACTGAGATTCTCCTGGGGCAGGCATTTGTTGAGAAGTGGGGCCTGGAAGTGACAGCATTGTGTTACAGAAAAAACACCAAGAAGTTGCCTCCCTCAAAGATGCTCCAACTTCTCATTCTCCCCAGAATGGGCAGGGATGTGCAGATGACGTGTCATGGCGAGGTAGCCAGGGGTTTGATTGATTCCTCCAGCTCCTTACCAGCCTCCATGGTGCATGAGGGAGGAAGTGCTGTCACTTCCCACATCTGCCACCCATGCCTAGGGTTAGGCACCTGGCCTTCCCTATCTCTTCATCACTCTTCTGTCGGATGTTGCAGCATTTCAGAGGTTTATGGAAACCAATGTCATGTTCACTTGGATCTTGTTGTGGTCAGGAGCCAGACAACTTCTGCAACAGTCTTCTTCTTCCTGAAGAAAATTTACTTCAGACACAGGCAGATCCTCTGGAGCTTCTCAAGCCTGTTTTCTGGAGCAGAGCTGAGTCAACTTGGGTTTGAGGATTTTTTTTTAATTTAACTTAGAGCAAGCCTCATGTTTGGTTGCCACCAACTTGAAGAAAGGGAGTACTTAGCTAGATTCTGCTGGAGCTTCCTGCAGATTCTGCTACATCTTTCATAAAAGAACTCCAGGTCCAGTCCAAGGAGGGAGAGAGGGGAGCACCATGAAAGGTTTTTAATCAGGTCAAGGCTTGGAACGTTGGGGGCCAGGAGCATACACCAGCTGGTGGATCCTCTAGCTGCCTGTGCTCGGGGATGCCTGGTGGAGCAAGAGTCATCCTGTGGGCTTCCCACTGGGATGCTTC
This sequence comes from Ochotona curzoniae, assembly GCF_017591425.1. Classification (NCBI taxonomy): domain Eukaryota; kingdom Metazoa; phylum Chordata; class Mammalia; order Lagomorpha; family Ochotonidae; genus Ochotona; species Ochotona curzoniae. Next base: position 2,684,352 of record NW_024465405.1, on the reverse strand, counting down.
CACTGTCACTGTGTCCTTACGCTGTGGGAGTGTCAGGGCTGGTTACTGGGCTTATCTCCTACACCCCTGGGTTTCCTCTTTTTTCTGCAGCGGGTTGCTGATCTCTGCTGCTTCTGCATTGCCTCAAAGCAAAGCTGCAGTAGAAATAAATCTTGTCTTCTTATGATCTCCTTTGTCCTTCGGAATAAATGTCACAGTTCTGGACCTGCACGGACTGTGAGGTGTACGGAACATTTATCCAACCACTTGGGAGTGAACTGTGTACTGACAGAAGTAGTCAGGAAGCCTTCTTTCCTTTTTAAATGTTCTCCTTTGTGTTTCCATTGAATGCTTTAGAAAATGAAGACCAGGTTCAAGCTTACCTGTCAATCACCAGCTAGAACTGGCTGCTTAGGCTGCTGTATTCCGTCATCCATATACCTACCTTTTCTACTCAGAAATGAACCCAAGTTTTCTTATCATCTTGTACCAATGACTAACACTAGACCAGAACTTCCTCTGGTGATGGCATAGTAATCCTGCTATAATTTCTGTGGCCACAGGATTCAATCAGGATGAGAGTTCTTGGTGACACGTTGAGACAATGAGACAGGGATGGTCCACAGGAACCAGACCTAGCTCCCAGTAAGAGGCTGACCAACTGTGCTGGACCCTGTGACGTGTGCTGGTGTGCCTGAGATCCTGCCATCTCATGGATCTTCATTTCCTACCTGTGCGAGCTTCTAGAAACCTCCTCACTTTCGCATTCCCAGGAGCCACTGCAGTGGGAGAAATGTATTGGGGGTGATCTTTTGGGTTTTGCAAAATGTTAGCTTTCCCTCTTTTTTTTTTTTTTTAAGAAAATAAGAATACTTTGACACAAATCTGCTATGGTACATAAGGAAATCAATCCAGTGATCTTAATCCACATTATAAGGTGCTTCTCCATGAATCCTATCTCTGTTTCCAGTCCACCTTGTATGTGAATAAACCCCAAACTGTCACATCCTAAGACCAGCCTAGGCATGTTTGGGGACTAGGTCCCTCGTCGGTCTTGGTCAATGTCCTATACATAACCCACCTGAGAGGTAAGGGTTGATATGGTATGGGCTCAGAGGACTGCTAATTTGATCCAGAAAGCCAAAACAAACTTGCAAAGTTTTCAGGACCAACCTGCCTGGGGCTGGAGCCAGTGACTCATTTTCTCTTCTCTTTTGTTATAAACAGTCCTGTTGTTGAATACTTTGACTTGTTAGGACTGAATCCTTTGCTCTAAATACCTGAGAGATGAGTTGTCGCTTAACACAAAAATGCTGGTGTCTTGTGTCACCTTTTTAAGTAAGATGGCATTTTTTGACTCTAGCCAAGTTAACAGAAAGAAGGAAAACCTCAGATAAGTTTCAGGTGTAAGCTTTTGGACAGGAAGATAGTGTGGCCATGAAAAACTCTTATCATGCTCTGGGATTGAATCTTCAATGAGCCCTTGCCCCAGCCACCGCCACTGCAAGGTCCTCCAGCTGTGCTGTGCCCTGATGCAGAGCTGTGATAAATGTCCACCTAGACATGGACCCAGGAAGAGTCATGCAAGTAGCCTAAAGCACTCTCATCTTGATAGACAACAAACAGCACGTGTGCTCAGGGAGAGGGAAAAAATCCCTTGGAGAAGAAAGGTGGTTGGAAGGAAAAAGAACCAAGACACCTGTGGGCCCAAGGGGGTCTAGAGAGCCAATGCACGCAATGTCAAGGAGATGAATGCCAAAGGAGGAAGACAGCACACAGGCTTCTCCTCGGACAGGCTGCAATTGTAAGCTCCATCTTAATCTAAATAAGACCGAAGATCGAATATTTGGAAATGGTGCACTCCAGCAGGTGTTCTTCACAAAGTTCATGTCCTAGCAAAGTATACAATGTGTTGTGAAACAAAAGCAACCTCAAGGGTTTCTGTGAAAGCTGACCTTCATCTTCAAGGAGGGAAGGCACCAGCACATTGTCACTCTGAATTAAAATCAGCCAGGATGGAAGAGAAGCAAGTGCAAGTGGGGCAGGCACCTGCAGGCTTTGCCACACTTGTCCTTGAACAAGGGTTTTTTCGAAGCTGCTGTGATAGTAACAGTGGTTGTATTGAATCACTCACTTAACAATATGGACAGACATTGGTAGAAAGGAGTCAGCCTTGGATAAACCAAGTATGAAGAAATGGGAAGGCAGGGTGGGCAGGAAGAGACCTGTGAGAAAAGTAGAAAAGAAAATGTCACAGGACGAGTAGGAATGGGCCCACTGAACTGAAGAAATAACTTGAAGCAGAGTTACCAGAAAGGACTCCCAGCACCAAACCTTGTCCATGTCACACTCTCTTGCTGCTCCCTGGGGGGGTTCTCTGGGTCTCTCCAGTTGCTAATCTCTTTCCTCTTCTGCAGATCAAATTTCTCAAAACTGTTCTGAGACATTGCATCTGCACCTCCAGGCACCAACCACCTGTGCCCAGTGATGTCACACGTCAGTTGTTAAGAAGGGTCTCACTCGGCGTGGTGGCGCAGTGGTTAAGGTCCTCGCCTTGCATGCCCGGGATCCCATATGGGTGCTGGTTCTAGGCCCGGCAGCCCCGCTTCCCATCCAGCTCCCTGCCTGTGGTCCGGGAAAGCAGTCAAGGACAGCCCAAAGCTTTGGGAACCTGCACCCGCGTGGGAGACCCGGAAGAGGCTCCTGGCTTTGGATCAGCATAGCATCGGCCATTGTGCTCACTTGGGGAGTGAACCATCGGACGGAAGATCTTCCAATAAAAAAAATAATAATAAAAATAAATCTTTAAAAAAAGAAGGGCCTCACTGAGATTTGTAAGGTGTGTTTCTGTAAAAATTGAAGAGCCTGTATTAAGATGCTATTGAACATAAGGAGAATCTTGTATTATGAACACTGAAGTGTGTTTTTTAGTACTTATTATATATATATTTAATAATGTTTTATATATATATATAATGTTGTTAGCCCGTGTCAAGACCCTTTGGTCCTTACTTCATCATCTGAAGGCCAACTTCAAGTTTATTTCTCCCTCAAGAAAACATATTCAACCTCTTTGTGCCTCAGTTAACATCAGGGTGAGTGACTTGAAACAAATCATTCACTGGGCCTGGCATGATGACTCAGTGGTTAAATCTTCATCTTGCATGTGCTGGGATCCCATATGGGCGCCGGTTTATGTCTTGGCTAGTTCACTTCCAATCTAGCTCCCTGTTTGTACCTGGGAAAGCAGTCGAGAATGGCCCAAAGCCTTGGGACCCTTCATCCAAGTGGGAGACCCGGAAGAAGCTTCTGGCTCCTGGCTTCAAATTGGCTTAGTTCTGGCCACTGTAGCCACCTGGGAGAATGAACCAGCAGATGGAAAATCTTGCTCTCTGTCTCTCCTTCTCTCTGCAAACCTGCCTTTCCAATAAATATAAACACACTCGCCATACCTTCCAAAGTCTAGGCTTTGTTAGATATAGGGGAGAACATTTTGGTTCAAACTTTAGTGATTTCTTACATTCATCATGAAAAAAAAATTGGAATCCTGTGGCCAGGAGAAACCCTGGGAGATTTCCTAGGTGAACACACCAGAGCCTGGTGAACAGTGATGGCAGCCTGAAGTCCTGCAAGGGTCCTGTGGCAGAATTGAGATCAGGAAGAAAGACCAACCAGCCCACGTGGCTTCCATTTCCTCAGCACTGTGTCCTAGATTTTCCTAAACAGCCAACCTTCAACTTTAGCAGCAGCAAATAAGATTATTAAAACATATCCTCATGAGTCTTGATGATTTCTGACTCCAATAGACAAGCATGATTCCTTTTTATCGAGTCATTTGGTATAAACAGAAACAATTTGGGGATATGTTGCTTCATGCTGTGTCGTTAGAGCCAATGTGAATTGATTCAAACATGCCCTGGGTGGAGCATCTTCTTTGAAATGATTTATAACACATTTTTCAAATCCTCTTGAGTGATTAGATAATGTTAAATCTAACTGGTTTGTTTTTTTGTCAACACTTAAGATTTTAAGATTTCTCAGAAGATCGGCTTCTTTTAGTGACATAGCTGGAAGAGACTGATTTTTGAGTCATCCCACCTATCTGTCATCGTGTGTCAGGAACGCTTTCATGGCAACTGTTTCACCCTAGGGTGGTGTGATTGCCACTTTCTCTCTGTCTTATCTTGAAGATGCAGGCTTCTCAGGAAAACAGTAATCCTGTCTTCATGCATTCCTAGGCGGGCCTCAGGTCTCTTGGGTGCCAAGTCTTGCGAAGTCCCAGAAAACCTACCATTAACCCCTGACCACACAGGGGCAGTTTGTTCCAGCCCAGCTGGGTTTTCCCCTTCTCTTCAGTATAAACCATCCTGCTAAGTGGAAGGAGAAAGGGTGGCAGGAAAGGAAGTAGCAAACCTCAATGGGAGCTGCTCTGGCTCCTGGCAGAAGAAGCATCTTCAGGAGAGCTCCCTGGGAGGGTAGAGCTTACACGCCAATGGGCATTGCTGTGGTCTGCATGTGGATATGCCTACTCTGAATACAGTGCTGGAATTTGATCCCTGTGGTAAGATACAGAGGGGGCAGAAAAAGACAGACATTTAAAAAATGAATGAGACTTGGGCCCCAGGAGTGGAGCCATCCGTTCATGGATGAATGGATAGATAGATTGGTAGGCTAAGAATTCCCCGAGAGTGGTCTGTTATCCCCCTGGCAGGTCACAGAGGCACCCTCTGATCAGATCATGTTGGGTCAAGGTCATCAGCTCAGCCAACTCATGGTTACAAGCAACTGCAAGTTGAGAAAGTTTTTATCAAAAAAAATTTTTTTTTCCATTTAGATGGTAACCAACAAGACTACCAAGTGTGTTCCTTAGGGTGAGCAGATGGCTCTAGGAGGAAACCCCGATGTTGAATACAGAAGGAATAAAATGACTTTCAGACAAGACAAAGGGAGGAAAGTGACCCGTCATAACCGTTTATACAAACAGCCCAATGTTGGAAAAAGCGGAAGAGAACCTGGCGATTGAACAGTTGTTCAGGAGTGATCCAGTTCAACTGACTTTGAGTTGCAACCCCAAATGGAACCTAAAATGCAGATAAATCTGCATTGAATTTCTTATCACTAAATTTTCTTTCTCAAAAGAAAAATGGAATGATAGTAATAAATAGAAGAGTAATGGCAGCAAGTTGACTTATCCAACCAGAAGGAAGCAGCTACCTGTGACACCAGCATCTGGTATGGGCACCAGTTCAAGTCCTGGCTGCTCCACTTCCAACTCAGGTCTCTGCTGATACATTAGGTAAAGCAGCCAAAGACAGCCCAAGTACATGGGTCTCTCTGTCCACACAGGATACCAGGCTGGAGTTCTAGGCTCCTGGTTTTGGTGTGGGCCGTCCACTGCTGCACCCATCTGGGGAGTGAACCAGCAGATGGAAAATCTCCCTGTGACTTTGCCTTTCAAATAAATAAATATTATTTTTTTAATTATATAAAATACAAAGCAAGACCTTTACTACAACTCATGAAGTAGCAAGACTTACAGCACAGAATAAGATCAGAAGGAAAAGAAGCATTCATATTTAATAAATATGATAGAGGAAAATGCACTAAATTCTCCGTGCAAAATATAGAATGTCAGTTTCAACTAAGGAAAAAAAAAAGCTCCATGTTAGTAAGACACTCAAAAGGTGAAGACACCGAAAAATGAAAGTAAAATAGTTATATCTACTAGGGAAATAGTAGAAAAAGCTGACATAAAAATATCAGATGATGAGCCCGGTACGGTGGCCTAGCGGCTAAAGTCCTTGCCTTCAATGTGGCAGGATCACATATGGGCGCTGGTTCTAACACTAGCGGCTCCACTTCCCATGCAGCTCTCTGCTTGTGGCCTGGGAAAGCAGTTGAGGATGGCCCAGGACCTTGGGACCCTGCACCGATGTGGGAGACCTAGAGGAAGTTCCTGGCTCCTGGCTTCGGATCAGTGCAGCACTGGCCGTTGCGGCCACTTGGGAAGTGAGCCATCAGAGGGAAGATCTTTCTGTCTTTCTCTCCTCCTCTCTGTATATCTGACTTTGCAATAAAAAATAAATAAATCTTAAAGACCCCAGATGATGTAAATTATTGTTAAAGATAATAATTATCACACATAATACATATTTATAAATAATATGCAATTATGAAGTTATTACTATTGAGATAAGAATGAGCACCATATATTTGTATAGAGATTACAAGTTCATATGAGTTGAAATTATTTTTAATATACTCAAAACCAAAGCTGACAGAACTTGATGGAACAAATGACACATTCTCTGCAAGGATGGAAAACTTCAGTTTCCAGTCTTTCGCGGCTGAGATGTGAAATACCAGAACCGTTACACAGATTTGTCCAATACTAGTTCACAAAACAAATGTAACAGACATTCAGATATCAGCATTCAACAATGAAAAACAGGCATCACAAAGAAACGAAACATTTACAAACTCCAATCATAAGAGAATCCCCAATGTGAAAAAACACATTCTTGAGACCAAAATCGGAGATAACACAAATATGTTAGAAAAACATTTAAAAGTTCCTATTTTAAAAGAGGTTTTCCGTCAAAAAGACTTCTTGAAAGCATTGAGTTTAAATGAAATCGTATAATAATAACAGAAGAAGGAAAAGGATGGGAATTCTTCCTTGCAGGAATTGTCAGGCACCTTGTCAAGCCAGTGCTGAGAATTTGCAGAAGCAGCCAAGTGGTCTGTACCACCTTTTATAAATCTGTTTCGCTACATGCTTTCCTATCCATGGGACCACTGTCCTAGGGGACACACCTTGAGACCTTGTAGAAGATTCACTCAGGCTGCTCATTCCTTCTCCCACTGTGGAAAGATGCTCCCCTTGGAAAGATGCCTCTAGATAAGACCAAGATGGACCCCTGGGCTCACGCTGTGAGATGACAAGAGGCAGTCACTGGGCGGAGAGGAATACCTCTTCTCAAATTGTCCTCATTTTTCAAAAACGCAAGAAGCCCTGTCATCCATGCCAAAGCCCCAAAACCCATCATCAAAGGCCTAAACTACCCAACTTGTCGGGACAGCTTGCGACTCTCCTGGTCTTGACCTTCAGCCAAGAAACCCTCACTTTCCAGACAGTTAGGAGACCCAAATTCCTCTGTAGACCCGCGAGGCTGTGACAGGACCATGAATCACTCCACGGCAGAAGAATGACTGCATCGTGCTGCCTGGAGCAATACACCCGTTCAGTTCTGCCCCTTCCCGGGTCTTTCTCACACAAGCTGCCCTTTGTCTTCCCACCTGCACCAGACAAACAAGTAGTGAGAAACAGGATGAGAGGCAAACGCATGCTGGGGCAGGGGTGAGACTTGTCAACCTGAGCAGTCTTCAGAAACACCATTGCCATGGGAGTGTGCAGACCACAGAAAACCGTGTGGTCTGCTGCACAGGAAACTGGTGGATCACATCCCCCCTTATACTCCACGTGACAGCCAGGAGCTTGAAGATCAGCACCAAGGTTGATGCCAGTCTGAGGATGAACAGACGGTAGCCAGGCAGATGCTCCTGCACAAGTATTTTCTGCGTGAAGGCGCAGTAGCCCTTGTGTCGGGCTGTGGTCCTGGCAGTCTTTTGAACCAGTTCATGTTATCAGGCCCAAGTGTGAGCCCTTTTCCTCTGAATCTCCTTTCTTTTTACTAGGGTTTGGCAAAGGTGCTTCCATTTCTATTCTAACAGCTTTCACAAACAATGTATATGTTAACCCAGTGTGGTGATTCACCGCACCCCCCAAAAAATGTGCCCAAACATTCTTACTAACTCCCCAAAAGAATGAAGCTTAGTTTTCCTTCCCCCGAGTCTAGCAGACTTACTGAGTCACTTGCAATGTTTTTATCTATTGAGAATGAAGGGGAAAGAGACAGTGATGGAAGCAGAAATATAGGAGGCGGTTCTCATTCGCTCCTCAAATACTTGCAGGCTCAAGTGGGAAGCCAGAGAGTCAATTGAGGCTTCCCAGGTGGGTGACAGGAACCCAACTGCTTAGCCATCTCATGGTCTACATTAATAGGAAGCCAGAGTCAGGGGCAGAGCTGGATGTGGGTTGTAAGGGCTTCACGTGCTAAGGCAAGCACCTGCTCCTCACTTTCAATGAACAGAGTCTGGCAAAATTGCTTAGCGCAGGGCTTATGTTACAGCAGAGCAAGTACAGCCGCCACTTGGAATAGCACCATCACTGTGAATGTGCTGGTTTGGTTACCAACTGCTCTACTTCTAACCCAACTGCTGGCCAGTGCGTTTGGGAAGGCAGTGGCAGATGGTCCAAGTGCTCTGGCTTCTGCCACCCACGTGGGAGGCTGGGAAGGCGTTCAGTCTGGCCCAGGTCTGCTGCAGGCGTCTGGAGAGTGGAGCAGATGGAAGACATTTCTTTTCTTTCTTTTTTCCTTTCTTTTCTTTTCTTATTTTCCTTCTCTTTTTCTTTCATTTCTTCTTCTTCTTCTCTCTGCTACACACACACACATATTCTCTCTCTGCTTTTTGAATAAGCAACTCTCAAACAAGCCTTCCTATGTCAGAAAGTAAAACACCAATAGAAGCAAGAAAGCAAACCTAACTGTAGTATGAACGAAAAACATAATCAGACCACAGTGGGAGCGGAAAACTTACCCAAGAATGTTGATGTTGTTGCACTCTGACGTTAAAACATAGAAATAAAGTAAATGATGCACATATATGCTTTTCACAGTGGTAAGGGTTAGCAATTCTGAAACTACTTCACATGCATTCTAGCACTGAGCAAATAAATGCACCGAGGATAGTGAGGACCACCTTTAGCACTTTCAGAAAACCAATGAACAGCTATGTAAAATGGAGGGGAAGAATGATCCTGTGCTTAGGCCTGAGGTGTCATCACAGACTCATGACCTCAGGCTAAGGTGCATATACCGTATGAGCACACACTCTGCTCCCCACTCAAATTCATTCAAGTATTGGGGCTCCGTCCTGTGGGAGGCTCATCCTAGATGCATGGGCACACCTAGAGCCCAGATGGAGAGAGTGTTAGCTAGAGAACAAATCAATGTGTCCGAAGAAACAAAGGTAAGTTGGGGAAGTACATGTGTGTGGAGCATCTGGGCGGGCCAGAAGATGAGAATGTGCTCAGAGGGTTACCAGGGCGTGACAACAGGCATTGCAACAGACAGAAGCTCCCACTTGCCAAACCTCAACACAGCAGTCATGAGTAACCACTCATTGAATCAAATCAGAATATTGTGATTCAAATTCAATAACGCATGGGAAGGAACGCAATGCTCTTCCTGAGAACAGAATTGCAGCTATGAAATGAAGCATAAATGGTGATATGGGAAAATCTTTCATCAATCATCTGGGCAGAAATTGTCCCAGGCAGGAATAATTAGTGGATGCTACAGATGAAGTACAGCGAGAGACAAACTCGCAGTCTTAAGTTTTGCTTCTCATGACTCTACAGTACAGAAACTTAGTAGGAACCAGCTTCAGTGAATGATCACAGCACGACCCAACCTCAGGGAGTGAGAGACAGAGCAACGAACCTCAGAGTGCAACGCGCCGAAGGGGAGGCTGGGATCACACGTGATATCTTTGCAAATTTCCACCTAAATTTCTTCAAAATTCAAAGTAAGAAGGGTGTTAAAGGTTTCTCTGATGAGCGAGAGGCATCTGCAGGTGTCTGTGGAAACAGCTGAGTTTTCATCTTAGCCCTCTTCCTGTTCTCACGCTTCTCAAGCAGGGTAACAAAGTGTCACTGAGATACATTGGCCACTGTTTTCCTGATTCTTCTGGAAGCAGAGATAAGATGTTCACAGGATGCAGGCACAGAACCAGCCACCAGTTCTTCACTGAAGGTGGGCAGGAGCGGGAAACTCTGAGAGTGAGAACACAGCCATGCAATTGGCAAATCCTTGGTGATACACATGGGTTAGTGACAACTGCTTCATGGCCATAGGAGGGAAAGCTGCTGGAGTAATAGCACATTGGAGAAGCCCAAAACTGCCAGGGGCTCCACTCGCCTTTAGTGGAAATGGTAAGTAGTCCAGATGTGGGTTCCTGGCAATGGTGGTGCAACAGCAAAAACTGGCTGAGTATGAAAAGGAATCAGCTCATTGCAGACTTGGACACACTCAGGACTGGGGGTCTTATCATCGCGAACGACCTTCTGGATATTAATGACATCACTCATGGGTGGTGCAGAATCATCAACTTAGAAGTTAGCCTGCTGTAGATTCCATTTTGGCAGGGACACAACCCAGTGATTTCCCAGGTTTTATATGGCCTATCGGCCAATATTCCCCACTCCTGCACGATTTTAAATAGAGATATTTTGGTTTCTGTGCTTCAGAAGATGAAAAGATTCTCTTTGGGCATTTGGTTTCAAATCTGCAAATCAAAGTCTAGCCCAGTGCAATGACTCAATTGGTTAATCCTCCCCCTTCAAGTGCCAGGAGCCCATATGAGTGTCGGTTTGTGTCTCAGATGATTTGCTTCCCATTTAGCTCCCTGCTTCTGGCCTGCAAAGCCACGAAGGATGGCCCCAAACCTTGGGATCCAACACCCACGTGGGAAGTCCAGAAGAGGCTCCTGGCTCTTGGCTTTTGGTCAGCTCAGTTCTGGCTGTTGCGGCCCTTCAGAGAGTGAACCAGTGGAAGAAGGATCTTTCTCATTGTCTCTCCTCTCTGTAGATGTGCCTTTCCAAGAAATATAAAGAAAAGAAAGAGAGAAAATGAAAGCATGAGTTATACCTATGCTTTTGAGATTGGGATTCACTTAAATTTCAAGATACCAGGTGGAAGGGACGCTCCTTGAACATGTCTCCAGTAACTTATTGTAAGATTTAATGAAAGACCCCCCCCACCCTTACCCCAGATATAGGAAAAAAATGTGTGGAAATGATAGTCTTACCCACTTTCCTGTAGCCCTTGAACCTTTGTGTCCTAATTAACTGAAGATTGTCAAAAATATAATTTAAAAGAAAAGATTTAATGAATGAAAAAAGCCTCAAGGATTAGGTAAGAAACGTTAAAGCTCTTCCAAAGCACTTTAATAACTTCTTTACACAAGCCCTCCCCCACCAAATTCCTATTTCATGAAAATTAATTCCAATGTGAAGCCATTATACATGTCTGAGTAAAATTTGATATGGAATTCATTCTCCCATTCCTGATATATTTAAGCTCTGTCACGTTAACAGTGTAACGATACATTGCTGGGTGAATTAATTGATTCGTTACTTTCAAACCTATTGCAAGAAAGGATTTTTCACTAATTAATTTTCACTGACAATCAAAACATAATGACTCATTGTATAATATCGGAAGTACATGGAAACGGGCAGGAAGAAACCATTCCTCAGCAGAGGTTCCTTGGATCCCTACCAATGTATACCAAACACTGAAGAGATGTTAATAGCCTGAAAGCAGAAATACATACCAGCGCGAGGCCAGGGTGTGGAGAGATAAGATGAGCTGCAATTGCTGCTGACGGTGGCGATGAAGGCTACGGTTGGTTTGGAATTGTATGCCTGGATCTTCTCTGATTGTTGCAGGGCTGTCTGTTAAAGTCATTGCAATAGCACAATGGAGGTGTTACAGCGACAATCTTCATTTTTCAGTGACAAAAGAAGAGGCTTTAGTCAACAAAATTAACTTGCCCGAGCTCAGTGAAGACCAGAGCCTCTATCTGACAAACCAAATCCACTTGATTCCAAAGGAGTTTTCCATTTTCACCAACATGACAGTTAAAAAACAAGTGGCACACATTGAGGCAATATCATCAGCTACGTCAGAGGCGCTGCAAGGAGGGGGGTGGTTAACCTCTTAGGCGGGTCTCCCAAAAGACAAAAAAAAGGTGCAAGAATTAAGTATTTGAACACACACACACACAGAAAGAGAGAGAGAAAGAGAGAGAGAGATATGAGTAACTGGAATTTCTGTAGGAGAGACCAAAATCATTGGAAAAGAAGTGGTGCTACCTGACAGAGTAGCCATTCTTTTAAATAAGGAGACATGACTCTGCACCTTGACAGGATTCACCAAGTACAGAGAAACATTCCTGAAAGGTCTAAATACACTTTCCCAATTAAACGTTTGTACTTTTACTGAAATACGAGGAGCTGCGCAAACCTGACCTGTGTCTATGCGTTCTGAAGCACAAACAAGAAAAAAGATTCCAAAACCCTGGTGCTCCCCTCTGGTGAGCAGGTGAGCCTGAAGACGGCTGCGTCTCTGCTCTAGAACTCCAGTGCTCCCGTTCAGAGAACTGGTGAGCCCGGAGGCATCTGTGTCTCCCTTCCCTCACCAAGGCTTGGTTACACCTGCTCTCGCACCTCACATCCGCAGAACTACATGGCACGGGGCTGGTGGGTTGGCTCTTTCACTCGCCATACATCTCTAAGATTCATCAGGAGTCTCTTTCTGTTAAGGAGATGTCTTCTATTATATGGAGAAGCAGTAATCTGTTTGGCATTTCTCCTGCTAATGAACACTTGGCTTTTTTCCAGTTTTTGGCTTCTGTAAATACACTGCGAATATTCTTGTGCAAGGCTCAGTACAAACATATGTCTTCATTTCTCTGGGATAAACATCTAGAAGAGGGTTTGGAGGGACATAGGATAAGTTTATGTTCAACTTGATAGAAAAACTGCCATTTTCACCCAGTGTTTGCTTGTTTTCCACCTGCTACAGCATGTCTCAAGTTCTGTAGCTCCACATCCGGGCCAACATTTGGTGCTGTCACTCATTTTTATCTTAACGTGGTTGTGAAGTGAGCCTAATTTTCACTTTCTCGAAGACTAACAGCATCAAGCATCTGCTCATGTGCCCATCGGTTCTGGCCCATCTTCGCCAGTGAAGATTCTGCTCAAACACTTTTCCTGTCCTGATGTGGGGGCTCCTCTTAGTCAGCCAGGTGAGAAAAGACCAAGACTTGAACTGAGGTAGCTGTAATGACAATCAAGAGGAAAACTTACATATTTTAAGATATGGAGGAAGTAAAGTAGGAGAAGGGCTGAGGCTGAAAGGACACGTGATGGCTGTCCTCCAGCTTCCAGATGTGTGTGGGTAGTGACAAGCATGGTGAAGTCAGGACGAACAGGGGTCCTGTTCCTATCACTTTAACAACTCTGGCATCATTGAGCAACCCCTAGGAGAAAGTGTGCTGGGGACAGAGCTTCTTTATACCTGATCTGCACCCAGTAGCAGCTCCAGCGCTGCGTGGTAGCTGTGCTTCTGCATTTAGTACTCCCACGAGATCATACCTGGTGCTAAAACAATGGCCTTCAATTATAAGCTTGGGGAGTGCACCAGTTTTGTTCTCACTAGTTCTAAATGACCTAAGTGCTCCATTGAAACAGATGTTTCCTGGGGTCTCCAGAGGAGATTGATGAAACTTGCAATCTTAGCAATCAACAGAACCTTAGCCCTAAGTGCTATGCAATATCTCTGCCTACTGATAAGCTTGTTATCAAAAATATTTATTTGAAAAGTAGGGTGATAGGGAGATAGAAATAAAGATTGAGATAGATAGATAGATCTTCCATTTACGGATTCACTTCCCAAATGTCCAGGCTGGGCCAGGCTGGGGCTAGGATCCCAGAACTCCAGCCTGGTTTCCCACTTGGGCGTCAGGGGCCCAAGCAATTGAGCCACCATCCCTGCCTGCCTAGGAACACCGGCAGTAAGATGGACTGAAAGTAGAATAGACAGGATTTGGGCCAGCACTCTAATAAGAAATGCAGGCTTCTTACTAATATGCTTAAATTGGCTTGAGTATAAAAATAGGAAAAATAAGTTCCTGTTTAATCCTAAAGATCAGTGTGCCATCGTCCCCTGCCTCAAGCACGGCTTCCTTGGGGCTGTGAAAGTTGTGATTGTCACACTCCAGAGAATAAGGGTGGCAATTTCTTCAGGCTGTTCACTGTGTACGTGATGGCAGTGTTGGCCCATGATGGCCCTTAAAACTTTGCTGGGTCATTTCCAGGGAAGCCCCAGTGCCTGTACTACTTCTCTCATGTGGGTGTGTGATCGAACACATAATTTATTGAGTATGCGCTTGGCTGGAAGTCAGCAACGCAGCAGGCATGCAGTGCACACGGTCACCTTTATCGTGTGTGTTGTGGTTGTTACTCAGCTGTAAGTGTGCAAATCATGAAATACATTAATTTTTACTAAATATAAGAAAGGTTTTTATACACAGAGATGACTATGAAGTGATGTTGGAATGGTACAGAAGCAGGTGAATAGTCTATAATTTCTTAGATTGTGACAAGTGTGTTACCGCTGTGTGAGTTGTTGTCTCACAGTGGGTTTTATCCCCATGATATCCTGCTTAGTTTTTTCCTGCCAAGTGTGGGCAGAGCATGAATCAAACACCATCCTGAGGAAATTCACTGGTAAAACCATGAAAGACAAGAGACACAGAGACCAACAACACCTGTGAAAGATATTTCCTTAAGCAGAAGGTGCAGCAAGAGGGAGAGCAGGAGCAACAACCACAGCACTGAGATGATTAATACTCCTTCGGCAGAATGGCGATGGACGCCCTCCAGCTTAAAGATGCACCAAGGCCAGAAGAAGTCGAGAGCAGGAGGTCACAGCCATCACTGATGCTTCTCAAGGATTAAGAGTGTTTCCAGCGTGGAGGAACATGCATTTTAAAGGTTTCTTCAAAAGAAAATGATGCAATCAGCTCAGCAGAGGTGACGCTTGATCCAGCCACTCCAACGTGTCTCACATGATGCTGAACCCCCTACACCGTGACACCTGTCCCTTCTGTTACCTTTGATCTCGTTTCCATCAACTTTCTGAAGTCCTGTGATATAAATGAAACCACTGGCATAAAGTTCAAGTGGAAATTCTCTAATACTGTGTTGACGATGAATTTCTAGGGATGACTCAATAAATCATGAAAGAAGAACAATACACACATTTGAAGATGTAACATGAAAATAATGATACAGCAAGTTCTACATGACCAGATATCTGAGTTAATAGTTGAAAGATAAATGATAAGCCCTTTATCAGCATAAATGATGACAAGTTAATATGCTTTTTACTTAAGGAGTTTTGCAAATGAATAACCAGGAGAAAAATGGGCGAAAGATAAAAATGGACACTACAGTAGAGAATTGAACAGATTCAAAAGAACGTTACCGACTGAGCCAATGATGTTTTTAAGTGTTAATCCCAAGTTTTCGGTGGGAAGGACATTAAGTCATTCAAACTCTGTTAAGACAGTGTACCGTGTGCACCTAGCTTACATATTCTTTGTACCAGCGAGGAGAGTTTATCCTCAGCTGGCAAGAGTAAGGCCAGAGCTGCACCTCCCACCTCCCGTGGGCCGCTCCTGCTCTCAGTAATGGTGGGTGACCTTCATTTGTCACCTCACCCCTGCTCCTCTCTCTTGCCACCCCATTCTACGTAATGCCTCACTAGAGCTGACCTATTGCAAGCCTGGGGCTTGGGTGGGCAGCAAGGATCCCGCCACAACAGCATCAATAGGAGCAGGTGCTTAGGGTGGGCTTCAGGGGCTTGCAGAGCCCCTCCTTCCATGCACTGCGAGCTGTTGCCCTAGTGACATCACTTACACACCAAGCTCTTCCTTTCTCTGAGTTCAATAATTTCCTTCTCCTCCCCTCCCTGTCAGGCATACCTGGAGGGTTTCTTGCTCCCAAGGTTTTCACAAGCAAAAATGAAGGGAGCTGTGAGATGACAAATTTTTCTAGACAAAGCCTAAATCATTGTGGCATTTGACATTCCAACAGCCTATGATTTTCATTTCTGTAATTGAAAGTTTACACCTTTCATGATCAGCTATGGTCCTTCCTTGAGGGAGTAACGACTCAGCATGTTAAAAATGAATTAACTGCTGCTTAGCCAACATGGCCAAGGGCAAAAAAACACACTTGAAATAAATCAGTCCCTCACCTCATTAAAATACTAATGCTAATGCTGGAACGCACACACTCCTGTTTGCACACAGACACACCTACTGGCTCTTGCCAAAATTAAGCAAAACTTTTCACTAATGTTTCAAGTCCAGACAGACACCAAATGCCCACAATTATGGTCTCATCTGTTGGTAACACTGGGAGACTTTGATTCACTGTCCTCTGTGTCACCTTCGTGCCATCCAGCTTGCACTGGGACCTTAGACTCAGCCCAGCCACTTTCTGCAAGGACTCATGTTTTTCAATCAAATTATTAAGTTGTACTTTATTTTGAATCATCAAAATAGCACTATTTGGGGGTTAGAGAATTCACAAATGCAATGTTAATCATAAAGCTATAACTTTGAGATGTTAGTATGTTCTTGTTTTCGGATAAGATCACACTGCTGGAAATCTGTCTCACTAAGATTTCCCAGACATTCATAATGTAAATTATTTTTTCTAATCTGTGCATTTGCTCATCATATAGATCACTATTAATTTATGTAACCTGACTCCATTTGTAAAACAATCTTTTGTTTTCATTGTTTTGTCCAATAAATCTGTATGTGTGTCCATGTTTTTGCATGTAGAAAAGACCTAGGGGGAAGCTGTTACAAACTTTACCTACTGAAAAGTTTTTATTGCTATGTATGACTAGCAAAGTTACTTTCTGATGATCTGCGGGAATCCACACTCCCAAACACAGCGTGAAACGTTCTTCCCAATGCTGAGCGCTGTGTTTTAGATCTTATCCAAGAAGCTAGATGGAGTGCTTGCACACTGTTGTCCACAATTCTATTCTTCATAAATGTTTCAAATTTAAGATAGGAATTTTACATGATACTCATCAAAGGTAGGTGTGGTGGACAATGGCCTCACTTCATAGCACAAAAGCATAGCAAAAAGGAACACCCCCACTAACTGGCAGACCTCAAGTTTGTATCCACAAATGGCTGGCAGCCAAGTCAGGATCCTGTGATGGGATTGCTTCACTATTTCGACAAACAATGAAGAAAGAATTGCCTCTCCTCAGGCACAGTCCTGTGTGCGACTCTCCAATGAATGAAATGGGAGGGGAGGGATGGAGCACTTCCCTGAAAACGCCTAGCATTGATGTACTACCAGGGGTTGTTTCCAGAAGTTCCCAGGGTGCAAAATCTCATTCTCTGATTGATGCTTGCTTCCACGCAAGAAACAGAGGGATAAATAATTGATGATGCATAACATCCATTGTCAATGTTTAAATATGTAGAGAATCACAAGAGAAGGCATGAACTGGTGCTTTATCTGTTTATCAAAGAAAATGAAACATTGAGTGTCTTACAGGATACGCTGCCTCTCACCCCCACATGAGAAATCCAAGAAAATCTCTTAAATTGTCAAGAATCTCCGGGTGATTACCTGTATGTCAGCCTCTTTAAAGAGCTTCTGATTTAGAGAGCAAGCAGTCCCATGTAAGTAAATAACCAGTCCAGGGCACACGTACAGGGCACTCCTGTGATTGCTTTAGGCCACCTACATATACAAGGTGAAGGGTGACGCACCAAGGCCGAAGAGGGCACACTCTCAGTCTCGTCTGAATCTAGCAAGTTTGTATGGTACTACTGCGGATGCTTGTCATCCCCTTGGACCAGTAGACTAGTTGAATGTGTTCCCTTTACAGTATAAGGAACAAAAATAAAATATGGGTTCCCCCAGGGCTTAAGCCAGGAGCTGGAATATAACGCCCAGAGCACACCTTGCTTCACTAGAAGGAGAAGGAGGGAGAACCACAGGAGACTGATTTCTTCCCAGTATGTTATTCTAAACTTCAGGCCAACTTTAGCCTTACATATCTCATATGCAAGAATATTTTAAAATTTATCCACAAAGTATTCCCGCCCTTTCCTACCTCCTGCTTATGAAAAGGAGAGATGATATTTTATAATCCTTGAACAAAAATGTCACTGGTTCCTTAGATTTATAAAGAAATTGGCCTCCGAAGGCACTCCAATTCCCCGTGGTCTCCTTGGCTGTTGGGATGAAATCCTTGGTGCTCGTACTGAGAGTCCTTGGTGAGGATCCGGGAGTCTCCAGGGTTGGGATACAAGCCTCCTCCTGTCCTCCTGCTCCACTCTGGAGTCCCTCCCTGCTCTGAACACATGACCTCCTGTCAAGAGGTTGTCAGGATTGCTCCTGATTCCCCTTATATCTCTTTGTAGTTTTACTATTGTCTAATACTGATTCGAGTCTGTTGTCTATGAGTTACCTGTTATGTTCCCGATAGGTTATAATTCACGTGTTCCTCACTCCTACTAAGGGGGTTGAAGATTTCTCTGCTCTTCCGCCCCATTTTGGACTTGCTGAGGGTCTTTAGAGTATATTAGGTTTTACAATTCTTTGATGTAGATCATAAGCAGTCTGGCTCACAATTATTGTACGTTCATTGGTTACATCACAATATCTTATTGCATGAGATACACGCTGTTTGGTGTTGTAATAATATTACAGTTTACAGGCACTATTTTTCATATTGATATCATTTCATCTTAAATTAAGGCAAACATGTGGTATCTAACCTTTGGGGATTGGCTCATTTCCCTTAGCATTATGGTTTCCAGTTGGGCCCATTTGGCCACAAAAAACCTGCATTTTGGTTTTTTTTTTTAAATAGCTGAGTAGTATTCCATGGAGTAGATGAACCATAGCTTTCTTATCCAGTCTTCTGCTGATGGGCATTTTGGTTGCTTCCATGTTTTTGCAATTATTGATTGTGCTGCTATGAACATAGGGGTGCATGTTGGTTTCTCGTGTAACAGGTGTTTTGGATATATTCCTAGGAGTGCTATTGCTGGACCATATGGTATGCAGATTTTGAGTTGTTTGAGTGTTCTCCATACTGATTCCATAGAGGCTGTACAAATCTGCAGTCCCACCAGCAGTGGAGTAGGGTTGTCTTTTCCTCACATCCTCGCCAGCAAGTGTTGGTGGTGGTTTTTTGTATGTGTGCCATCCTTATTGGTGTTAGGTGGTACCTCATTGTTGTCTTAATTTGGATTTCCCTTATTGCCAGGGAACTTGAGCATTTTTTCATGTTTGTTTGCCATTTGGGTTTGTTCCTTTGTGAAATGTCTGTCCATTTCCCGTGCCCATTTCTTGAGTGGCTTGTTTGTTTTGGTGTTTTGGTCAGTCATACTATTCCAGTAAGGAGTAGACCCAAGCAGTTTTAATGTTTTTCCAGTTGGAACTGTATTGAATGAGATCAAATTAGTAGAGAAAAATAAGAAAAAACAGAAATAGTAGAGAGAAGAAACATTAGCTTCCACCATTGACCAATTGGATAAAACCATGTGTCCAAACATGGACTCTAGAGAAAAGCAAAAGGGTGAATTGGCATTGTTGTCATGAGGCTGTGCAAGAGGAGCAGTTTCCAGTTGCTTTTCTTCACGTTCCTGGCTGACTCAAGCTCCCAGTTGCAAACCTGAAAGGACATAAATGCAAGTATCATTTGTTCACCCTCAGACCTGCCTGACCGCCCTGATGGCTGTTTACCCTGCCTTTGCCATGCCTTCTCCTTCTCACCCTCAGAGCTCCCCGATGCCTGCCCCACCTCTGCCACGCCCCCTCCTTCTCACCCTTAAATCTCCCTGACCTCCCTGCTGGCTGCCTGCTCTGCCTCGGCCATGCCTCACCCTCAGATTCCATGTCCTTGGTGTTTCCAGGAAGACAACTCCTTTTTTCTATGTGGAACAATATTGTAAGGTGCGCTTGGGCTTTTGTTCAGGTACATCAAGAGCCAGCTCCTCTCTTGTGAGAGAATAAGCAGGCACTGGGATGTTTTCACAGAACTATCCCCCCAAAAGAGCAAAAACAAGAAAACCTCAGTAACTTCATACTCTTCTCTGTAATTGATCCAGCTCTTCATTCTCATTAGAATAAAACCACCATATTTTTCATTTGGATAAGCTGTCATCCCCGCTTTTCTACTACAAAGGCGTAGGGAAGGCTTGATTACTTGATTCAGTGTTAGAGATGCAATTTTCCTTAAAAAAAAAAAAAAACTGCTTGCACAGATGTGTTTTCAATCAGGGCTGCAGAGCCAAGAGCGAGAGAAAGAAAGAAGTTTGATTAATATTCCATCAAGTGTTTCAACATATGTTTCTAGGTTGAAAGGGTTTTTACATAAATCCTTTGAGAAGTATACAACTTTGCTTAGGAAGATAATAATATCTGACTCCTTCTAGTTTAATAGAAAGAAAGGAGATCCCTTCAGAGACACTGGCTGCGAGGGCCTGGTGTTTTCAGAAGGAATCTGCAGTACAGCTCTTTGCACCAAACACAGCCAAGAACATAACCAGGCTAAGCAGAACAGTTTCATGCTCATGAAATCCATAGCAACCATGGGCAGGAAATCAATGCCTTCTGGCAGATTTTCTAAAGACCACATTTGTATTGGTATTGCACATCATGGTGCCAACATGGGTTGAGTACCTATTTTCTGCTAAACAAATAGCTGTTGACCAAAACCCATTTTTCTCTTCTTCCCGAGGCTATCACAAACATCATTTCCCAGCCTGTGTTCTAACAAATGGAATGGGAAGAGATGTGTGTGTCATGCTTCATGTTTGGTACATAAATTCTTCCTGTATTACTTTCCTCCTCCAATTGACTGGAATAGTGTTGGAGTCACCTGCTGGTGATAGAACCTTCACCAGCCAGGATCCTTGAAAGGTTGACCAACCAGAACTACTGCTCAGATTGCAGTTGCTTGTGGTCACAGTGGGAATTCAAAACCCAGAGAGGCTACAACCCTCCATCTTGTGGGGAGTATCTGGCCCTAGCATGGATCATGTGACCTGATGTGTCTGTATGGAAGAGACCTACATATAGAGAGTCTCTCCATGACATACCCTCTCAGTGGCTGGAATGGAAAAGAGAATGAATAGTAATCTCCAAGTCCTTGAGGGGGAAGCACTGATGGGACACAAAGTTTGACTTCCTTCTGAGTTCAGAAACGGTTGCAACCAACTGGATACAGAATGCAAGCAGAAGTGCTGGGGGTTTCTAGATAAGGGTAGATTGATGGCTGAGTCCTCCAGTCTAACCAGAGACCCAGCCAGTGCTCACAGATCAACCTTCATCTGTAGATGCAGTTCCTGATGGAACCTATTCCCAGTGAGTTCATTCAAATGGTGTTGACATCGTCAAACTGTCAGATACATGTATGTGTGTTTCTGATTTAACTCCTAGAGTAACCTTGCTGACCAGCAAGACAAGTTGGTTCAAGCCATGCCAGCAACAGGAAGTTGGATCTGGCTGTCATGATCCAGTGACTCTTCTGTCTGGGTCAAGCTTCAGTTATATTAGAGAATAAGACACTCTTTCCTCAGCTGGGCCCAGTAGTTTTTGATGGTCCCTGTGAAATTCACCTGATGAGGAGCAGATTTAATCTCAGTCAGAGGGCCAAGACCAGAAAGTAGGTCCGAGGATCAATCCCAACCTCCCCACACCCTTGGGATGGCACTGAAGCACCAAGACATTGCCACGAAGTCACAGAGTGAAATGACACCAGTCTAGTTCTCATGGTCACTTCCCCAAGAAGAATACAAACAAGAAGGATCTGGAACCATGGGAGGAGCACTGAACCCTTTACCACGTCTGAAGACAAACCAGTGGATCTGAATCTTAGTTTCTGTGGAAGTTAGAGCTTGAGGCATTACATTTGCCTCTCCCCACACCTCGCAACCATCTCCCTCATGTCATCTGCTTCCTTTTCTCAAGTCTTTACCACCGTCTGAGGAGAAGGACTCACTGGCACCCATCTGTTGCCCAGCTCCTCGATGGCACCAATTAAAGGACTGAAAAACATATGAAGATCTTACAAATAGGAGATCATAATCCATCCCAGGAAAGCGACTTCTATTCTGAAATGAGGAGGCTTGTTTCTTCTCACCTTGAACTATGAATAATTGAAGCAGGAGCTGTGAAGTTTATTTGCTATTTTCTCTTTACTCTTTGCAAAGATCATAAAAAGTGACATAAAACAATCTCAATGGTGGGACTCTGTCGAAAGCATGCAGATGCTGTTTGGGAACATACTGTCCACGCCCTGTGAATATTTTCATATAGAAATCTTGAAAGTAAGCAAGTGCTCGTATGCTAAATTTGGCATTGGGTGCATTTTATGAAATCACTGCCTGTCCGCCAAGGTGCTCATTAGCAGGAAGTTGGAGTCAGAAGCTGGAGCCAGGACTGAACTCAGGGAATGAGTGTCTTAACTACTGGGCTGAATGCTCATTCCTGCACACCAGTCTTTTCATGAAGGTTTGGGGAAAATAGAGGATGATCACCAATTCGAATAAGAATCCCTACCACTTTAGTGTCCAACTTAATCTTTCCTGAAATTCTCTGTTCTCCACCAAACAGCAACATTTCCTGAGATTCCAACCACAGGATTTTCATCTGCGAGTATTTTCTTCAATCTATTCTTGAGTAGTGCTCTCCAAGACACTGTGGAAGCCCTAACCTCCTGGATCTTTGAGTGTGACTTTCTTGTAAATAAGGTTTCCACAGAGTTCATTGAGTTAAAAGGTGTATATTACTTAGGTTCTTGGACCACCTGTGTCTGGTGCCAAGTTCATGAGCTCCAGGTACGGGGAGACTGGTGGGGCCTGGGTCATCCAGTTATGGTTTTAGTCCCGCCTGCATGGTGTGTGGGTCTCCTGTGCTGGCCTTGGCCCACTTGCACAGTGGGTGCTGGATCTGTGAACCCCAGGGCTGGGGAAGCTGGCGAGGTTTGGGTCACCAGGCCTGGATTTTGGGCCCACCTGTGTAGTGGGGTGCTGTCTCCATGAGTCACGTGGGTGTGGGTCCAGTGGGGCCCAGGTCATCTGGCTCAGATCCTTGGCCCACCTGTGAGAACTGGTCCTCCTCAGTGGAAAAGACAGAGTAATAGACATTGGTCAAGATCCACTGCCAGGACATGCCAGTCCATTGAGCCCCGCAGGAGACATCTGTACCAACCCAGAGGAAGGAAGACAGAACAAACTGGACAACTGCCCCTGTCAAATGATACCAGCAAATATCTGGGTGAATGGAGACTCTGAGATGACTACGTTAGCCAATGGACCCCAAAAGGATTCCATCATACTTGTGTCGGCAAGACTGACATTTCAGAACCATCAAACTCACCTGGGCAGATCCCTAGGAGTGTGCCACACTATACCCTGGGTTGATATTTGGTATGGTTCCCCGTCCCTGGGTACTGCACTGTTTGGGACACTGGGTCGGGCTTCTGCCTTTATCCTCCCACCCTCTGAAACAGAAAATTTGAAACAAAGATCACACCCACTTTTCCCTAACCCTGGTCTCACCCCATTGTGATCAACAATCTTAACATCATCTAAAAAAAAATAAAAATAAATATGTAAAAACCTGAAAAAGTGCAAATAAAGTGGGCTTTAATTAAACATGACTGACATCCTTACGAAAAGGAAAATTTAGACAGAAAGACAGAGGGAGGTGAAGGTGACAATGCCAGGTGAAGAGAGGATTGGATTAGGCAAGGAACTCCTCAAGCTGTTGGCCGATCACCTGGGGATGAGGAAGCCTGCCCCATGATTTAGAGAGAGCTCAGCCCTGCTCCCACCTCGGTTCAGGACCCGAGCCACCAGAACTATGAGGCCACGCATCTCTTCTGTGTCAGGGTACCCAGTTTATGACTCTTCGTTATGGCAGCCTAATGCCAGATGACAAAAGTTCACAGACAATGCAATTGAGCATCCCCAAAATTGAAATACGTGTAAGGGCTTTTCCCCTCAGCATTTCCCACTTTTTTCCATCAACTTTCCCCAGACCTCTCTACATTGAGAACCATGAGTTTACCTCCCCTGTCCTGTCCTCCTACCCCTTCCACTCCGTTCCCCAGGCCTGCAAGCTGAGAACCCACTGTGTTGCTTCAGCAGGCAGGCACTATACCTGCTTTTCTCTCCAGGAACCTGCTGCCTGGAAGAACTTTTCAGTTAAACATCTCATTTCCTTCTGGCATGACTTGTGGTACTTCCCTACAGGGCACCCTGAAGAATGCTACCCAAGAGCTGATGGGAGAAGGGGCTGGAAAGCCGTGGACCTCTGCTGCCCACAGACTGACTGCTCATGTCTTAGCAACCCCTGAGAGCCCTGGACCAGGCAGGTGACCCTGAGAGCTCCCCTCCCTGTGTGTTTCTGCACTGCACCTGTGTTTCCAGATTGACCGCCAGGTGCTTCGACCTCCAATTTGGCAGCACTTCAGGATGCCAGTGGATATGCAGTCCCATTGTACATCCTGTTGCCCAGTTACAGGTCTGACTAACAGGAGAGAATGTAGGTGCTTGACAGCATGGAGGAAGGACAAGGGAATTTTTCTACAAATGGATGTGGTGGGGGGAGGCATTGAGGTTTGGGGAGACAGGGAAACACGAGTCCGAGCCTTTGTTCTGATGGGTGGGAGGAAGTCTGCAAGCACAGGTCAGCTTTGCCAAACTGGAGGGTCCAGGTTTGCTAGCAGCTGGGGACAGTTCTTTTGGGACTTCCAGCAGAGCTATCACCTCTGGCCCCAGAAGGCAGAAGCAGCTGCCTGTCCCTGGTCTTTCTAGACCAGTGAAGAGAGTAGAAGTCCCTTTCTCCCCAGTGGAGTGCCATTTATGCACCAAGAGAAAGCCAGAATCCTGGCTTTCCAAAATAAATCCTGAATAGAGAGCTTGAAAGTGTAAAAACACAATGTTTTAGGAGAATCCCCATGACTAAGGAGCAACTCGCACAACTGATCTCAAAGGCCCAACGCAGGTCAGTGACAGTTCAGTTAAAGGTCATTAATCAGTGCAAATTGCGATCAATTCTTTAAATCTGACTTCAGACAAACACAGTATAAAGCCCTCCACACCGGGTACCATTGATTTCCTGAGAACCAGTGCTGAACATCTGGGAGACCAGCCTGGCCCAATTCAATGAAATTACCCAAGCCAAAAGAGCTTTTGATCCAAGTCCGACTTATCATTATCAATACCTTTTAACAAAACAGGCATGTGATGTGCCTCCCTTTAAACGAAATAAGCGTGTGACGTGCCTTTCCAAGAGTTCTCAGCGGTGTTCTGCTGAAACTGCTTCAAGGCACAGGGAGCATGGTGCATCTCAGTTCACACGCACACACGCACACACACACACATGCACACACACACACACATAGGGTCTGCTGTGTCCCCTGGGTGTGGTTTCTGTTCAAAGGAACTGACTGGAGTCCATTTCTTTGTCTTTGTGCTGGATTTGAGCGTCAAAGGCTGATGTAGTTACTTACGGCAGCAGCTCCAAAGCTTTTCATTTCTGGCTTCAGGGCAGGTGCTGGCCAGTGCTCTCACCTACACCAAGCATTCCCTGGGGGAGCAGGACATGCCTACGTTCCACCTTCTCGCTGGCATTGTGCTATGCACATCAGAAAGCACCAGAGTGGCTGAGAGTGGCTGAGGGCAGGCTTCCAACCGCAGTGAGCGCAGCAGCCCAGGCCAGCGTGGCCCACCCCCAGCACTAGCTCTCGCGTGTGTGGACAGATGCTTTGATCTGACCCAGTGAGGCGCTCTGATTCACCCCATCACAACTGCCTTGATTATCTGTGGGTACAGTGACCATCGTTGGAAGCCCCAGAAATCATTTTTGAGGTTTTTGGATTCAGACAGTAGCAGCACCTTTCAGGGACTGTTGTATCAAGTTATGGTTCTTCAAGAAACACTTGCTACTTCATCAGTTTTGCTAAAATTGGGACATTATTCTTTCTTATCCATAGATTTGTAAATAAAACCAGGATCGTCCAGTTATTGAAGCATCATCATTTTATCAATGAATTTCAGGATTAAATCATGAATACAGGTGAATTTTTAGCAAATATAAGCTGAGGGGAATCATCTCCAGTGTTACCCAAAAACCTGGGGTATAACCCCAAAACTCTGCAGTGAACTTGTTGCAAGCCGCATCTGTATGCACTGGCCACATGCCGTACCTAAAATGGCGCCGGCCGAAGAAGCCACACCTTCGTGCGTGGTGGAGAGTCACGTAGCCTTCGCAGTACTGCGCAGGCGCCTAGCGCATGCGCAGTGAGCTGCGGCGTGGCCGGCACGTGAACACTGGGGACTGACGAATCCGGTCGCCCAGGACCCTGCGTGATCATGACGCCGACCTATCATTGGCGGAGGCGGGGCCAGTCAGCACATAAGAGCAGACAGCCTGCCGGGGTGCCCCTCTCTCTCTTCCTCATCTTGTTGCGTGCAATAAATTTTACCACAGAAGACTTCACTCGCGTCTGCCTCTTATCGCCGGACGATAAGAAACGTGGGCGCGACAACTGGTGCCGGAAACCCGGGACCTGGAGGGGCCCTCCCGTTTCGAACGAGAGGAAGTCAGAACTGCGGCCAAAAAACAGGTAAGGAGCTCTGAGAGGGAGAACTTTCGGGTGACTAGGAGCATAAATCAGAGGTATATGAGCCACCGCTTCTGGTTATAGACATGGGCGCACAAGTCTCTCTGGTGAAATTTTTGCAGAGGGTTTATGCCCTCTGTAAGGGAGCGGTCAGAGAGAGTGACAAAGCCCTTCAGTCTGCCCAGGATAGTCTCTCAGAAACAGAGCGGGAGAGGAGAACCGGTTTGAAGCAAAAAATAAAGGTGAAACTGAAAGCAGGATCTTCCTCATCAAGTTCGGAGACTTCCGACGCTGAGGAAGGGTACAAGTGGGATAGGCGCTTAGAACGTAAACCTGCAGGAAACAGACGAGGATTAGAAAAGGAGAAGAAAGAGAATGGCGGTGCTACTGCGCCGGCCACGCTCGGCCCATGGCCTCAGGGCTCTGGAGCCATTTCATCAATGGCTCCTCCTCCTGTGACGCCATCTGCCCCGCCCATGAGTTATGGTGCCGGCTCTTCCTTCATCGATGCAGCCACATGCCGGGAACTTCAAAATATGTTCCCCGTCTTAGAAGAAGAAAGGGAAAGAGTTTACAGACAGGTAGATGCATCATTAGTGCGAGAATTGGCCATGTCTGTAAAGCAATATGGTCTTCATGCCAATTACACTTTGTCCCTGTTAGAACATATGGGGGGAATGAATATGACCCCCTCTGATTGGCAATTTGTGGTGAAGGCTGTTCTCCCTAATATGGGATCATATCTAAATTGGAAGGGCCTATGGCAAGAGCTTTTGGTTGAGACCGCCCGGGCAAATCAACAGCACGGCGGCGATGCTTTGACGTGGACTTATAATATGCTTTCCGGACAAGGCCAATACTCTGATAATCAAAAGAGATATCCATGGCCAGTATACACTCAAATTTCTACTGCAGCTATAAAGGCTTGGAAGGCCCTTTCACTTAAAGGGCAAGAGAAACTGGGCATTACACAGGTTAAGCAGGAGCCAGATGAGCCCTTTGGTGATTTTGTGGCACGTGTAATGCAGAAAATGAGTGTTAAATTAGTGACTGGCATCCCTTATAATCCACAAGGTCAGGGGATAATCGAACGTGCTCATCGCTCTATTAAGGAATTGTTACAAAAACAAAAAACCACCTGGGAATCACTTGGTCTCACCAGTCAGAGCCCTCAGGCCACTCTAGCCCTGGCTCTCTTCACCATCAATTTTTTACAACTGGATGAGCAAGGCCTCAGTGCTGCAGATTGTCATTCCCTCAACACGGCGCAAGAGCAATCTTGGGTCAAGTGGAAGGATGTTCTGGAGTCCAAATGGAAGGGCCCAGACCCAGTTATTAGGCAGGCTCGAGGAGCCATTTGTGTGTTTCCACAGGACGCCCCAGTTCCGGTTTGGGTTCCAGCTCGATTGACTCGTTCCTGTCCATCACCGCCTTCTGACGTTTCTGCAACCGCTGGAGTGCTTACACCAGGATCTGACTTGGGGAAGATTCATGCAACCCCGCAATCACAAACCCCTCCTACAATCCCACAGGACAATGGTGCCCCGCCCAGTGCAAACACGGCTGATGGTGCAACTAATGGTCTGTATGGCGCTTGTGAGGACCGTGATTGCTGAGCCACGATGAGGAGTTTTGAGTGTCTTTCCATGACCCTTACCGGTCGCCCACTCAGCCCGAGTGTTTCCTTGATTTTTTCTTCTTTGGATTTGCCTTTTCTCCCTTATGATGATATTAAGGAGAATGTGAGTAATTTTTTATTCTCCCTACAGGACACGCTTTGTTTTCAAGCATTTCCTGAGAATTTTAGTGTCAAGGTTTATGTGTTACTTCTATTCCTTTTCAAAATGTTTCAACGGCTGCTAATCTTTCTCGCCAGCTTTCTTCTTATCTTTTAGGAAATTGGACGAGAGAATTTGATATTTTACAGTCGGAGTTGAGAATTGCCATTGTCCAGATTAATTTTACACGGGTGGATCCTGTTGTTGCTGAAACCCTGGCCACTTGGATTTGGAACATCACTTCCCATATTAAGGAATGGGTGGGAGTGGTTGTGCTGATTCTGCTCTTGTGTGCAGGCTGTGCCTTATGCCTTTTTTGCCTGTGTCGTCTGAAACGCCACGCTCAGCGAGATCGTGTGGCAATACATCAAGCCCTACTAGCCATGCAGAATGGTGACTCCCCCATGGTATGGTTGAGCATGCTTCAACAGGTTTAGTTAAGAGCATGGACATCATGGCTCCTGCACCTCAGGCCATTATGGCATTGCACTGAGTTCGAGCATGATGCACCTGACTAGCCCTTGCACCTCGCAGGACTTATCCATTGCACGCGAGAGGGTAGTCAATCTTATAACTAACTTGTCGAGACATTGCTCTTTACAACCACCGCGGTTGTAGCCCATGACGGGTAAGATAGACCCAGACAATTATCGGTCTAAGACAGGGACTACGTCAAGCCACGCAGCCTCCCTATGACGGATCGTGCGCCTTGAGTCTACAACCTAAGACAGGCCCATACCAGCTTATTTTTTCTATTGTATAAGAAGGGGAGAGATGTTGCAAGCCGCATCTGTATGCACTGGCCACATGCCGTACCTAAAATGGCGCCGGCCGAAGAAGCCACACCTTCGTGCGTGGTGGAGAGTCACGTAGCCTTCGCAGTACTGCGCAGGCGCCTAGCGCATGCACAGTGAGCTGCGGCGTGGCCGGCACGTGAACACTGGGGACTGACGAATCCGGTCGCCCAGGACCCTGCGTGATCATGACGCCGACCTATCATTGGCGGAGGCGGGGCCAGTCAGCACATAAGAGCAGACAGCCTGCCGGGGTG
This sequence comes from Ochotona curzoniae, assembly GCF_017591425.1. Taxonomy (NCBI): domain Eukaryota; kingdom Metazoa; phylum Chordata; class Mammalia; order Lagomorpha; family Ochotonidae; genus Ochotona; species Ochotona curzoniae. The sequence goes on along the minus strand of NW_024465405.1, from coordinate 2,655,163 downwards.
CCCCTCTCTCTCTTCCTCATCTTGTTGCGCGCAATAAATTTTACCGCAGAAGGCTTCACTCGCGTCTGCATCTTATTGCTGGACGGTAAGACACGTGGGCGCGACATGAACTCAGAGATTCTTCATGGTTATTTTTATTCTCGGGGCCACAGTTATCTGCAGTTGAACCCAAAAAGTTGGGAGAACCTGTTTGTGCAGGGAACTCCCCTGTTTGTACCTGTTCTTTCAGCATGCTGCAAGGCTCCAGCACCTGCCAGTGTGTGCGAGTTGGGTCTAGGGGCAGGCCAGAAAGGGGTTCTTCAAGGTCACCCCAGCTAGGCCTCAGTACCTGCTGGTGTGCATGAAAGCTGAGCCTGGGGGTGGGCCAGGATGAACTAGGCTACTGCACCCACTGAGAATCATGGTGAGAATCATGGTTGGGGTGGAAGTGAGCAGGGCACTTCATCCGCTGGCACACGCATTGACTAGTGCAAGGAGCAGACTGAGCCCAAGGTCTGAGGACCTCTCAGGTGAGGTTTCTTAGGGCGCTTCCCAAATAGATTTCCCCTGCTCTTGATTCCTGACCTCAGGGAAAACTGTAGACATGTGATCTGACCCCAGAGCACATGTTGTGGGACCGGGCCACCTCAGCTGCTGATACTCATGTGAGAATGGGAGCACATACCCAGAAGAACATGAAAGACGAGAGAGCCAGCTTATCAAAGCCAAAAGAAGATTTTGAGTACTTTTGAGTACTTCTTCAAAACATGGGAACAACAGTCCAGGCCAGGGTCTACAATATGCACCTGGGTCTGTGGGCACACGGAGGCAGACAGGGGCAGCCAGCAGGCCTTAGCAAGAACGTCCCATCTCTGATGTAACAAAGCTAACAACCTCTCCTAAGAACAGTCTTCCCCACGCAGGGGACACACATGACCTGGATGATGATGCTGTGCCAGCAGCGAGGTACAGCACTTCCCGCCCCCTCCCCTATGCTCCCTTCCCCAAGGACACGTGAGGGGAAACAGAAATATTTATCTCACCCAACTTCCCCCATTCCCCTTCCAACCCTCTTCGTTGTAATTGCCATCTGAGGCCCACATGGGTCTGAAACCCCCTCACCTTCATAATAAATATTGAAATAAAGTATTTTTTTAAAAAATGCATGTTGTGCTGCACAGTGGGGTCTGTTGTGGTTGGCGCAGGAACCCCATGCCAGGCGAGTTCTGTACTAAGTTCTTGGAGACACTCTGGTCAGGCCAGAGTTACCACTCTCAGCAGGGTGTTCATGGAGGTGTGACCAGGCCAGACATGGAGCAAATCCCCAAGTAAGGCTCACGTGGAAGACCTAAGGGTCCCATTCTACTCTGCTTTTCTGTGGGAGTCACCTCTGCTTTATCTGTTCACATGCATTTGCTCCTTGTTGCCATAAGGCTAATTTAGAAATGAGACTGAAACCCAAATAGCATAAATAAGCAAGTGCGTTGTCTTTTAAAGATTTATTTATTTGAAAGAGTTACAAAGAAGAGATAGCAGCAGAATTGGAGGGATGGGAGGGAAGAGAGAGAGAGAGAGAGAGAGAGAGAGTGAGAGAGAGAGAGAGAGAGAGGAAGCTTCCATCTACTGGTTCCCCAAATAGTTACAACAGCCAGGGCTAGACCAGTATGGAGCCAGGAGCCAAGAGCTTCCTGAGTATTCTACACGAAAGAAGGGGCCCAAGGGTCATGGACTTGGGCCATATCTGCTGCTCTGCCAGGTGCATTAGCAGGGAGCTGGGTCACAAATAGAGTAGCAGGGGAACTCGTGCCCCTCTGAGATGCTGGCACTGCAGGTGGCAGCCTAACCACTGTTCCACAAAACCAGCACCAAGCATGTTTTTCAAATAAAAAGGAATTTGATTGGTTTCTATTGACACCAACTTAATACATATACCGATATCGATGAGATACATCTGGGGGGTTTCCTACACTTTCTCCACAGTGCAAGGAGAGCATGACACTCAGATTTGACCAGGGAAGGGGGCAGAGACAAGGAACACGATTGTTCTCTCCCCTGTCTGTGTTCTGACTCAATGAGACAGAAAAGCAGTAACCTTAACAAGAGGTGAAGACACAAGGCGTATCATAGAGACGCACAACTTAAGATCCAGCCAGAGAGGCTTGCTAATGCTTAGCCACTAAAGTAGCAGCTGCAGGAGGCGCAGGACTTTCTCCCCAGGGCAGGTCCTGAGAGGCTAGGCCACGCCCTCTCTATAGTTGGACAAGCCAAGAAGGGGCTTGCTGCAGTGTCACTATGTAACTGACTCCTCTTCCTTGTAGCAGAGACAACAGATGACAGGGAGAGTAGGACTCCTTGGGACTTCTTCGTCAGTGCACATGCTCACACACTACCCGTAGGGATTCTGAACAGATGGGCCATGGTGGATGCCAGGTATCAACTTTTACTTCTTTTAAAGATTCATTTATTTACTTGAAAGGCAGAGGGACAGAGGGGAAGAGAGGGGATGGGGAAGAGAGAGACAGACAGAGAGATAGAGAAAATCTTCCATCTGCTGGCTCACTCCCCAAATAACCTCAATAGTTAAGCCTAGATCAGCCAAATCTAGAAGTAGGATCTTCATCCACATCAGTACCATACGCGTTTGCGGATGGCAGTTCATCTTCTGCTCTCTCCCCATGCAGATTAGCAGGGAGTAGGATAGGAAGTGGAGCAGCCAGGACCTGAACTATCATATGCATGCGTTTATATATGCAATACTGGATTTGCAGGCAACAGATTGGCTTGCTATGCTGCATCACCAGCTGCGATAATCTTCTTTTAAAAGTCCCTAAGTTGCTTCTGCTCTTCATTTATTCAGCATTGACAATGCCAACTCAAGCTAAGATTAGTGGACCCCCTAACCAGGACCACCACTAGCCTGAACTCTATCTTTGAAACAAGCCCCATGAGCTCAAGGCTTGAGTTTTAACTCTATGGACCCTACCCCTGCTTCAGGCTGAGTGTGGTTAATGGGAGGGATGCTGGAAAAACAGGTGCAAACATGGCAGCACCCTGCACACACATACTCCCAACTCTTGAGTTCGTCTGAAGATATCAGCTGACCTTGAGAACAAAGAGAACTCTGGATAATCTCTCAGTTCACTGCAGAGAAGTTTCGGGGATCTACCCCAAGCTTCTGTCTAATAGACTCCCCCGAAGATGGCTCTTCTCAGCTCCCATTCGTACAACATTCACATCAAGAGGTGGTAGATGCAGAGACCTCACTGTGTGACAGCGATGTGGGTTGCAGACAATTAGTGCTGATTTGTTCAAGGGAAATGGCTGTGATTTTGAGACATCAGCCACAAGGGAGGCTTTTCAGTGCAATCATCTGCTACCACCACTGAAACAAGCGTTTACAAACTGAGTCATGCTCAGTGCTTTTGGGCTTCTAATCAGCATTCACGATTTTGTACTTTGCTCAAGCCTGCAGAAATACAGAGTAATCTTCCATCATTGCTCCCCTGTTCCACTGGGGCTGGTGGGTGGGTTGGATGGTGTGGGCCCTAGCTGATCGGATGGCGGTGCCCACACTGAAGGTGGTTCCTGTCCCTCTCCGTTCGCTGATGCACCTGCTGGTCTCTTCTGGGGGTACCCTCAGGAGCACATGCACTTCATCAGCTGCCCGGAGTTGGCTCACTCTGGTCAAGCTGCTGCCTAATGAGCCGTCCCTAAACCCTCCTGAAGGTAGCCCAGGGAAGCCAGGACAGGCTTTCAGTGCACACTGCAGGACTTCTCAGAGCCTTTTCTGTGCTTCGAGACTCCCTAAGGGGGTGTGCAGTGGGCAGTGTTTGATCTCAGACCCCTTTTGATCTACAGAGGATGTCCTAGGTGAATGCTCCTCCAAAGGCTGTGGAAAGCATTGCTCTATCAGAATTCAATGTTAAGTGTCAAAGTTCAAAACCATTTCAGAAGAGAAGAGTAAGTTAAACACGCTTCTCTAAGCCAAAGCGTGGACGAGCAAGGGGGCGGTGAGCAGCATGAAACCTGAAACAATGAAATACAGCAGTACCACAGGACAATAAATGGATTACACTGGTGGATTGAAGTGCCAAGACTCTGTGACACTCCTTATAAAAGCATACCCAAAGGGCAGGGTCGGTGAGGGCAGATGAAAGAAGGAACAAGGAAAGGACGAGAAAATATACAGTATATATATACAGAACCACAGAGGTGCAGGAGCCCAAGCAAATCCTTTTCAAGGGGGAAAACAGCATAACTGATCTCTCACCGCTGCATCAATTCCGCAAGTAAAAGTACTCATTGCAGAAAACCCTTAGGGAAGCAACAGCAGCCTTTGCAACCAACACTGCCAGTCCGTGGAGATCGACCTCACCCAAAACACAGGTGCCTGGGTGTCCATGGTGGGTGCTGGGAGCCTCTGGCACCTGCAGACACAAGCACACAGGTGCTCAGAAGACTCACAGGTCATGGGCAGTGCTGGCCCAGAGCCCTTGCATGGCCCCCCGTGTTCATTAGGTCCCCTCTGGCTCTCTTTGGATACCGAACATGATGAACACTTTATGGAAATGTGTGCTAAGTGACAGAGTTTTGGAAAGGAGATTTTTATGGGGAAAAAGGCTGTCCACATGTCATACAAAATCAGTCTTTGGTTTTGATCTACTTTTGATCTGCAACTGATTGAATCCCTGGTGACCAAGGGCTGGCTATAACCATGAATTTAGGAGTTGTGACCTATATGAGCAGTAAGGATAAATTCAGATGCAAGCTGTGATTTTTCCCCTCAGGTAAATAAGCCTTCTCTCTTGTTTTAAGTGCCCGAGGACATTTAGTGAATTGGTCACATCTCCACCCAACAGAACTCATGCATTCTTCAAAGAAGTGATCACACAAAACACACTTGGCCTTGAAACTTACCAGTGAAAGAGCTTGGGCTTAAAGGGTGCACCAAAACCCCCGGTCAGTTCTAAAATACCTGGAAATCGTTCACGGGAAAATCTCCAAGATGGAGAAGTACGTTAAAAATACAACAGAGTGCTATTTAAATAAGGATGAAAGTAAGAGGGTCTTAGCTAAAAAAACAAACAAAACAAAACAAAACAAAAAACCCAAAAAACCCCACGTATGCCAAAGCCATTTGGACTATCAGAGAGAGAGAGAGAGAGAGAGAGAGAGAGAGAGAGGCCCCACTCCAGGAAAAGGAAACACCATGACTATTTACTCAACCATCATCCCCAAGGGTCCTGGTTGGTTTTTTAAAAAAAGCAAAATCAGTTGGAAAGGAAACAAGAAGAGGAGGAAGTGAAAGAAGGCAGAAGTGGATTAATGGAATACAATAGAATCTACATATGACCAAGAACTATTTTTCAAGTAAAATTGGTTAAGTTTTGTCAGATTTATTTGGATGTGTTGGAACTTCCCAGATGCAAAAAAAAAAAAAAGTTGGAATGTGTAATTTTTTATAAGAAAACCCATGGTTCTGATTCTTACAAACATGCATCTACTTAGCAAAACTGTACAGTAATAATGTCAAAAATATCAATCAATTAAAACATTTGATGGGATTTTCTTAACCCATAGAGAAATTCCAATAACAGGGACAAGAAAAAAAGGTGCTGGGGAGGATTTCAAATAAATATTCCTTCAGGGCCAGGAGTATTTTATATATATATATATATATATATATATATATATATATGTAAAGATTATGTTGGTAATTCAGCAGAAAATGTGAGCTTTAAAGTGCTGACACAGATCTGACTCCAGCGTGGAAAGCATGGCACAGATCTGACAACTATAATCCACAAATCCTAACTGTTATCGTGCCACACTAACACTGCAACTGAGCAAGCATGGGCACACCTTCAGCTGCACAGAGCTTATACTAGCATCAGAATTGCCATGAAGTGTCATCATGTGATAGACTGATGTGATGTTCTGATTCTTGCCTGATTCTTGCCTGCCTGAGTCAGAACAGACTTTGAGCTGTGACCATCACGACAGAGGCAAACCGTTTGCTTGGGACTCACTCAGGGAGGTCAGGAGGAGTAGGTGTGACTACGATTACTTGCTTACTCATTCAGAAGACGGGTGCTCACTGCCAGCTTATTAGTGTCCGGGTGTTGTGGGAGTTATGCTTGGCGACAATCAAGGACTGTTTCAAGTCCAGCTGTGGTTATGACCTCTGGACCACCGTGGCCCTCGTCACCGATGAGTGTCTGCCTGGCGGCCCCTGCAGTGTAATAGAACATTCACCAAAAGAGATGAATCAAATTAGTACCACAAAGACCATGCCTAAATAGCCTAAATCCCACATAATAGAACAAGGATTCTGTTCACTGTTACAGCACAAAGGACTCCATAAATACCCCAAATGTAATCTTGAGAACAAATGAGCATGACATGAACATGAACTCAAAGGAACTACTGAGAGGGAGAAAAGAATAGATACTCTGTTTCTGGGCGGTACAGCAGAATATTACAAAAAATGTTATTTTTTTCCAAAACTGACTTTTAAAGATTTATTTATTTAAAAAGCAGAGTCAGAGAGAGATGAGTGGCGGGAGATCTTCTATCCTCTTGTTCATTCCTGAAATGGCTGCACAACTGGATCTGCACCAGGCTAAGCCAGGAATTCCATTCACAGTCATGCATGGGAACTCTCCCTCTCTTCATCTCTCTCTGTCTCTTCTCTTTCCCTCCCACACTTCCCTTCCCCGTCTCACTCCTTCCATCTGTCATTCTGTCAAATAAATAAAACAGATGTGTTAGTTTAAAAATAAATGCCAGGGCCAGACTGAGCTAAAAAATACAGCTGAATGAGTAAACAAACAAGGCAGCTCTGTTTTTCTTTCACATCAACACGCAGACCAACAGATTCAAGGGTGGACTGGGAGTAGATCATTATTCCTTGTAACCACTATAGTAATAGTCACCTCCTGCGTAATGTGGCTGACTCTTTGCAAGGGAACATGGCATGAAAGTGACTCCACCTTTGGTGGGTCACCACTCGCCTCTCCATCTATGGGTTCCACATTCCCAGATTCACCCACTCATGGGCTGTTCCTCTCTGAAAAATCATGAAAATGCTCTAAGCATGCACAGGTATCGTTATTGTCATTTTCCCCTAATCAACACAAAGTGGCGATTTCATACTCACCATTATCATTGTATTAGGAATTCTATGCCATTTACAGGCGATTGAAAGGGCAATAGGCGTAGATTATATGTAAATATAATACCACTTTATAGGACTGGAACATCTGGGAAGCTGGTGTCCTTGGATGCCCTTGAGGCAGTCCCCCATGGATACTGAGAGCACCTGTTAGCTTAATAACAGAGTGAAAGTTGTGGATTTAGTGGAGCAATTTGGAAGACACGGGCTTTGAATGCTAAAGTGACATCGTCAGCCTTCTGAACAAATCAGCTACAAAGCTATCCAAGAAAAATAAATGCCCTGCCTCTCATCTTGAGGAAGCACCTAGCAATACCCAAGCGAGAATACCCTCTGTAACAAGTCAGTATTCTTCAACAATGTCAGTACCGTAAGAAAGGGCCTGCTTCCGCGGTGCACTGACTGGGTTAGCCACCCACCCCCACAAAGGAGTGCTTGTTGGAGTCCCAGCTACTCTGCTTTTATTTCAGGTTTTTGCTAATGTACTTAGGAGGGCAGAGAGTGATGGCCCAAGGGCTTAGGCCCCTGCCGCCCATAGGGAGACCCAGATGGAGCTCCTGCTCCAGGTTTCAGCCTGGCCTATCCCCAGATATTGTGGGCATTTGGGAAGTGAACCAGCAGACAGAAGTCTCCCTTTCCCTACCTCCTCTTCCTCTTCCGCTGTCACTCCTTTTTTTCAAATAAATGTTATTTAAAATTTTTGAGTGTATCATCACATTGTAGGTATAGACAACAGACAATAGCAGAAAGTCCAGCATCCTATTGCCAAGATATTTATCTATATATCTGTTGATTTCGTGTTTCGCACAAAGGTTACCTTATATTACAGAGTACATATGGTAGTTGTCCTTTGCGGACTGGATTTTTTCACTGAGCATAATGGCCTCTAGCTGGAATCATTTTGTTGTAAAAGATAGCATTTCATGTTCTGTGCTGAGTAATGTGATGTCTTGTGACTGAAGGACTATACAATTGCAATAGCACAGGGGAAAGCAGTGGGCGGGGGAGCAGGATAACTGGGGAGGGCAGAAGGGGATATCCCTGAGCCTCTGGAACTGCATCATGAAAAATAAAATTCTAAATACATTGAAAATTTTCTGAAAAAATACCACAAAATTTGAGAATTTATTTCAGACTGAAGAATTCTAAAGTGCCATAACAACTGAATACAGTGTGTGATTTTTAAGCTAGAGAAAAAAACTAATTATGAAGAATTATTGAAAAAATTGGGAAAAAAATTACTCGATTGCATACTATTAATACAAAGAAGCACGCATCTCTACTTTCAAATCAAAAATAGACTCCCAATGAAACTGTTAAATACATCTTGACAATAGGATGCTGGAGACTGTCTGCAGTTTTCCATAACTACAATGTTAAGATACAATTATATACGTAGATAGATTAAAAGATGCGACAGTTGAAGCAAATTGATAATAAATGAGTCTAGATGGTTGTGTGCCTGGGCCTTCACCCAGCAGTTCTTCTTTTCCATTTTAATCCTCTTTGGTTTTTAAACTCAAGCATATTGCTTATTTTCCATGACAGTTCTGTAGGTATAGGAGATCTTCCTTCTCCCCTCCCTTCCTTTCTCTTTTCCCTCCCCTCCGTTATTCTCCTGAATTATCAAGTAGTATAGTCTGGTCATAATGGTTGCAAGTTTAACTTTCTGCTATTTAAATGTGCCATGACACAGTAAATACAGGCAAAAGTACAAAGTCTGGTATCAGTGTATTTACATGTTCCACTGGGAATCCTGCTTTAATCTGTGGTGGAGATGCGTACGGCAATGTGTCTTTATTTCCCTGTATGCTAGTCCCCATTATACAGATAATGTGTGAATATCTGCATGTATTTGATTACCTATGGCCATTTATTTTGTATTTTACATGAAGGCTGTCACTGGACAATTTTTACAACTTTCTATAGACTCAATTTTTTTTTTCAAAATAAGAAATTGCAGTATTGCTTAAGATTAAAAACTTTTTTAAAATCTGAAGAAATAAAACTTAATAGAGGAATAGAAAAAAGGTATCGGAAAAATGGATGACGCCGTATGCAATTGTGGAATATGAACTTGAGAAATCTATGTGCCTAATCATGGGGGAAAGACTTAATCATTGAAGATGTAAGGGAATATTACTATACAGTAATGAAAATAGACAATTACTAAGCCTAAAAATATGGATGAAGCTCTCAAATCCAGCAGTGGCTAATTAAAAAACAAAGGACTCTATAATCTATGGTTCTATTTGCATAAGACCCCAAGGACAGGTGGACTCCATTTATGGAGTTAGAAACCAGGGGTCAGGGTGAGTGGACGCGTGTTTAAGACATCAGGTGGGACAGCCACATCCCATACTGGAGTTCTTGGGTTTGATAGTTGGTTTCTGTTCCTGACTCAGAGTCCTGCTAATGTACAGGGAAGCAGCAATGATGGCCCAACTAACAGGGTTCCACGTACTTCCATGGAAAGAAGGGAATGAATTCACGACTCCCAACTTAGGCCCCAATGGAGTAGTGAGCCAACAGATAACATCATTCTCTCCCTCTCTTTCTCAAAGCAACTATCTAAATACACAATTCAGGAATCCTGGGGCCTTCAAGGATCCATGTTCTAATTCTCTCGGTGTTAATTACAACAGTGGGCTACCTTGAGAAAACCCATCAAGCTATACCCTTCTCATCTCCGATTGTTTCTAATGGAATGCTTCCAACAAATACTCAAATGAGAAAAGGGGATAGTCCTATATTGGAAGTAAACTCCCGTGGGAACAGTTTGACTTTGAACTGAGAAGGGGAGGACTGGAGTGGTTTGGCAGCCTGTTTCACTCTCACTTGTCTCCTCAAGTGCCGACTGGGTAATCCCAGCTATTAGCTCCGGTGCAGGGATGAGTCAGCCGGATGACTTCAGTATGGTTTTCCGTGGAGCTTTGAGTAATTCCCACAAGAATAGGAACCTGAAATTAGTCACCATTGAGGCAGTACAAATGTCTGAATTAGTGGCCAACAGAATAAAACAAAACCTATTAAAACCTGCTTTCGCACAGAGGCTGCACCTCTGATTTGTGTTTCAGGCAAAACAATGAGTCATCCTGCCATTTGGAAAGGAGTTTCCCGAGCCCACCCTCTGCCACCTGCAGACGGCACCAGCCTCTCCGACAAAGGAGTCCAGGAATGCCAGTCCTGAGGTTCACAACTGCCATCATTTACTGAAATATTCTTGGTATCATGTAAGAAATGACCATGATATATTTTCATAAAGAGACTCAGCTTTCATGCAGCCATCTTCTAGGCCTTGGTAATGTGTAAGACAGAGGGTTGCAACATCTGCATACAGGTCACCTGCTGAGCTTTCTTTACAAAGTGTACCCCTCTTGTTCTGTTTGTAATTCTCAGCAGTTCTGTGATCCGTAGCATAGTTCCTGGAGCTTTGAAGACATCTTGATGGCATTTCCTGTCCTCTGTCTTGGGTCTGCCCAGCAGCAGCCACCCTCTTATCCCATCCTCACCCTGTTTTAGGCACTGTGTGGGGTTTAGATTGTGCTGCTTAAGTTTCTCAACCAACAAAAACAGGAGGAAGGGGCCTCTGCATGACAAGAATCAAAGAAGCTGAATTTCTCACCGTGGTGCCAGTTTCCAATGACTGGCCATCACTCTGGAGAGCAGTATCAATAAACACTTCACCTCCTGTTCCCTTTGTGCTTTGAGTCCATCTGTTGATGGGAAGGTGGTCTCAGGTGAGCTTAGTGCTCACCTAGCATTTGAGTTTTCCTGTAAGCCTTGTAGCCACACATACAGGCATGACTTTACAAGGCTGAGAAGTGGGCTTCAGAATACATCCTCCAAAAGCAAGGCTTCCAGCTGCTTTTTGCCATTGTGTTCTATAGTGCTGGAACTTTGTGGTGGCTCCAGAGTCCACACCAAAATCCTGCCAGCCACCAGCACTGGTAGGAGTCCTTGTGATTGAGAATCATGATTGGCCAGCATATCATGGGCTGCCCAGTCCTGTTCCAAGTGCAACCAAGCCTATAGGATGCTTAACAAGGCCAGCCTGCAAGCTTACTATAAGGAGTTCAGAATAAACTTCATCGAGTTCAATGCAGCTATGGCCATCTCATCGACACGTCTATGTGAGAAGTCAAACTATACACAGAGGATCACTTTGTGAACATGGAACAAAAACAAGAACATTTCTTTGGATGTTCACCCCTAGATAGTGTGAATGCAGCCTTCAACAGCTCATGTGTTAGGGCTTCATCCCACAATGAACGTGTCCACAGTACTTGGAGCTGGGCCTTTGGCAGATAGCTAGGTTTACACAGTCATAAGGATGAGGGCCCGATGGTGGGGTTAGAGGCCCTACAAGAGAGGAAGAAGGAGCAAGCTGGTGCTCTTGCTGTGTCACCATGCAATGACTGCTGTCATGTTGTGAGGCAGCTCAAGACCTGATGAGCTTCTGAGTGGTCCCCCGTGCCTGCCTTCCCATTCCTCACCCCAGCATCGCAGTATGGCTCTCTGATCAGCTGCATCTCAGGGGCCTGGGCATTCCAGCCTCTACAATGACAAGTTGAGTTCGTGTCTCAGCTGTGATTGATTCAGTTTGTGGCATTCAGAAAAAGCTTTAGCAGCCAGAAGGACAGAGCTCAGAGATGCATAGTGTGGATCAGGCCTTGTTTTAAAGAGGGCAGAATCAGAGGCAGTGGCTTAGAACTGTGGCTCTGGATCCTTCTGGTCACATAATACGGAGTAAGTCACTCTGATCTCCATGAAGCTCATGAGCTTACCTGCAGCTGTCTGTGTTTACTCCCAACTGGGAGCATTGGAGAGGGACTCCCGGCAGTGCTGCAAACACATACACTACAATTACTCTTGGTCTAGGCTACCTGTGCCCCTGGGAGCTGCATTCTCAAAGGTATTTAACCCTGGAGGTCTGTCCCTGCACCAGTGGGTGGTGTGGTACAAGTCAGTGTTGTTCCCAGGAACAGGATTCCCTCCCCTTTATCAGGCTTCTCCCAGGACACACGTAAGCTGTGAGGGTCCTGTTTTGCTCTTATGCCTTCTGTACCATTTCCAGTGGTGGAGTAGTCTTCCCATACAGTTTGTTGTGAATCCCCGAGTTTCTTCATCAAAGTAGTTTCACTGATTCCCACCCCTACGGGACTGGACCTTAAGGTCTTCCTACATGACTCTCACCCCACTGAAATTTCTCCCCTTTATTCCCAAACCTGATTCTGGGGGCTGAAAAATCCCTGGAAGGAAATACAAGAATTAGAACAGGGCTAACATCAGCTCCGCTCAAGCCTAAGATTGCCGTGTGTATGACGGCCACAGCTCTGTTAACCCATCACAGCATGCAGTCATGTGTGCTCCTATAGCTTCTGAGCCTGGGTCAGTGGTTCTGGGCTCAATGTTTGCAGGGAGTGAGGAGGGACATTCCTGCTGCATGAGTCTTTCCTTGTCCTCTTCCCAGATCAGCTGGCCAGCCTGGTCACTTACTCCCTAGCCATGGCAGAAACCCAGAGATGAAAGTATAAACACACACATACATATTCATGCTCATCACAGTAAGTCTGCTGACATCTCTGTAGCTACAGCAAGTCACAAGATCCAGCCCAACACTGCAGCATGAGGAAGCCATCCTGTCCATGACGGCAGGCACTGAGATGTCACACAGCAAGAGGCATGGATGTGTGGGACCAGACCTCATGCCAACGTAGGCTTGTTTTCCCCAGGGACTGGTTCAAACGTCCTTGCCTCCCTCCCTTGACTCTCGTTCTATGCAGAGATTGGCTTGGATTTACATCTCCCCTTCCAGGGGAGACCTCCATGACCCCCAGAATGAGAGATGCTCCCCCGACCAGTGCTCTGAGCATTTGTTCCTGAGAGAGTGAAAGCAACTAAAACCTGGAAGCAAGAATACCAAGGGACTCCCAGGCCCCATGCCTGGCTCTGGTCTATTCCACATTTCCGCTTCAGAGATGCACAGTCTTGGGTGTTTAGTGGAACTCACACTGGCCTGGTTAGCAGTGGTCAGCACGAAGATCTAATGGACAAAGACTGCCAGAGAAAAATGGGACTGAGCACATGAAATATCAGTCTACTTGCTCCCATCATCAAAGAAATGAAATCAAAGCATGTGTGCATGTTTCCTTGTATTTAATTTTCTTGGCCATCATTGTTCCAGACTAAAGCAGCAAGCACTGGAATTTTACATGAAGTGCTGAACAGTGCCGATGGCTGCCGTGAGTCAGGATGGAGGTAGGAGAGGCCTCAGCCCCTCCTTGTCCGAGCTGTCCATGTTTGTTGTGTGGCGAGTGAACAGGTTGGTCTCAGCTACCGGCAACCTCACTTCCTAATGATCCGTTTGACAGTAGTGGAGCTGAGAGCTGCCTGAGAGGAATCGATTGACAGAGAACAACACAAACAATCCACTGTTGCTAAGAAACGCTGTCCTCAAAAGAGCAGCCACACGCTCCTGCCAGTCGGAAAACCCGGCTGAGATAGTCCCCAGATCCTGTGTGAGGAGCTGCCCCCAGAGTGGTCAGCAGGGCCTGGGGTCCAGCAAGTGCAGGGAGTGAAGATTCTGCAGCTAGAGGTCTGTAGCAAGAAATAAAATAATGAGAAACCTATGGAGTGAGGTTAGCACCTGTCCTCTTTAAGCCATGCCGACTGAAAACACTGCATTTTGTGAACTACTGGGGCAGCTGTTATTGAGACACAATTGTCCCTTGGTTGTAGGGATGCGGTTGGCTGGATGATTTGTGATGTTGCCATGCAGGCATGTCGTTCCGATTGTCATTGTCATTAGACGCTTGACAGGAGTTGATGGAAGCTCTTCCCACAGGGAGAGCAGAGCTGTGAGGGACAAAGACTCAGTGTCATTAGCTAGAGACAGCAAGATGAAGCACAGGGGTTTAGTCCACTGAAACACCCAGGAATCCAATGCTTACCTATCTAGGAAGGGTAATAGGAAGGGTCAAAATTCAAATCTCCATGCTTGAGCTTTGGACAAGTGTGTAAGGAGCAGCTAAGCTTCCCCAGGAGGGAAATGGACATGGCTTTCCCCACAGCATAGACCCAACAGCAATCTCCCTACAGGGGAGCCCGGGCTGAGGAATGCAGGTCAGTGTCACCACACTTTGACCTGCACACCTGAGCAATTCTGCAGGGTTCCTGGCCCATGCACGCTGGTATCTACCCTAGACAGCATCCTGCCAGCATGGTTGTTATTATTTTTTTTAATCCAAAAATCAGTTCTGATTTTCATAAGGCTGCCCAGAAGGGCTCGGGTGGTGTTGTCTACGATGGCTGGAATAGAAAGACCCCACTTCCCACCTGCCATTCCCATTCCCTGGCACTTCAACGGGCAAACTCAGGATGAGCCCTTAGGTGCTGCTGACTACTAGGAAAGAAGAGAGTGAGGCAGGGAGGGAAGAGAAAGAATGGCTGCTTGTTAACCTAAGAGGTGTGTGTGGACGGGCATTCAGTCTGCTGATAGTCACAACGCCTGCGTCCCATGTCCCAATTTCTACTGGAGTTAATTCCTGGTTCCCTTCCAGATCTCAATTTTCTGCTAATGCACACCCTGGAAGAGAGGTGTGATGGTTCAAGTACTTAAGTTCTTGCCATACATATGGAAGACCTGGTTTGAATTCCTGGCTCCTGGCTTCAGCCAAGTCAGTCCTGGCCCATTTTGGACCTTTGACTGTGAACCAGTTCACAGGAACTCTGTCTCTATCCATCTGTCCCTCAGATAAGCACATGTAAAATCATAAAGCTCTCTCTCTCTCTCTCTCTCTGTGTGTGTGTGTGTGTGTGTGTGTGTGTGTGTGTGTGTGTGTGTGACAGTCACCTTCTTAAAGGTCAACGCAGAATCTCTGGGCTCCTTTGTTCATCATTGAAGAAATGTATTCCTTACGGCAGAGTGGGCTTCAAGAAGCACAAGGGACTCTGACAGTCTCTTTCCTTATCTACAGAAGGCACTTGCTGCAAGAAATTTCCTACAGCGAAGATATTTTCCAAGCATTTTGGAAATGCTTTGAACTGCTCTTGACATTTTAGTAGATATAGCCATCACCATCTAAATATTCACTTTGTAAATTCAGAAAGCTGAATCCGTTGACATGAAGTTGTGGTTAGTGAAAACTCTGTGTGTGTGTGTGTGTGTGTGTGTGTGTGTGTGTGTGTGTGTGTGTTTCATGTTTCAGAGCCCAGTGCTCCATGGCTTCAGATGAGGGCTAGCCTTCCACTCTGTCCCATCTTCTGTCATGCCCAACTTCATCCCACTGGCTCCCTTTTCCACCGGCTGTAAGCGTGCAGTTCCCCGAACTTTCATTGTACTCATGAGATGCTCTACATTCTAGGCACAGTCACTGCTGTGTCCAAAACACAAGACTCTTGTACCCTGACATTTAGCATCTTATTTGCTTCTCTCTCACCCCTTGCAGTCAATGGTCCACTTGGGCATTCTCACTTCCCCTAGAACGGGCAGGAAGACTCACCCCTTTGTGCTGATGTCATTGTGCTGTTCTCATGGTTGTGACATCTGTGCTGCCAGTGACCGTCAGAAATTGGGGAGTCACAAGGGATCTCTTGCTTCCTCATTTACCCAGAGCCCCACTAGTGTTATTCCCTGACGCTCCCTTTCTCCATCCCTTCACCTCCACCCACAACCAGGGTTTGCATAAATCTAGCCACTTCTGAGGACTCCAAGTATCAAATCCACACCCACTCCCAGTTACTCTCCCCACTGTTCTCTGGAGGTGATTTGAAAATCTATGTTTACGGGCCTGACACCGTGGCCTAACAGCTAAAGTCCTCGCCTTGAAAGCACCAGGATCCCACATGGGCGCCAGTTCTAGTCCTGGCAGCTCCACTTCCCATCCAGCTCCCTGCTTGTGGCCTGGGAAAGCAGTCGAGGATGGCCCAGAGCACTGGGACCATGCACCTGCGTGGGAGACCCAGAAAGAATTTCCTGGCTCCTGGCTTCGGATCGGCACAGCACCGGCCATTGCGCTCACTTGGGGAGTGAATCATCGGACAGAAGATCTTCCTCTCCGTCTCTCCTCCTCTCTGTACATCTACCTTTCCAATAAAATAAGTAAATCTTAAAGAAATAAAGAAAATCCATGTTTATGTTTGAATCCCTTGCTTGAATCTGTCCTCATCACCCTGTGACTGATGTCTCAACTTCTTTCTTGGTCTCAGACTTCTGATCCAATGCCTTAATCCCCAGTGTGTGGACTGCTTGATTTCTGGGCACCCATATGTTGCCCCAGGAACCCACATGAAGGGAGAAGGAGGTGGGTGCCATAGAATCACCACCTATGATGGTGATTAGAAGGGAAGCCAGGTGCTCCCCAGAGCAGCTTGACAACATGGGACAGGAGAGGCCACCTCAGCCACACCTCTTTCCTTTCTTCCCCTGCTGCCCCGTCACCATGATGACACCATCGATGCCTTTGGTCAAAAGGTGGCTGATAAGTGGATGGACCAGGGACAGGTGTGGGCTTGCTTCCTTTCTCCCCTTCTGGTTGATCCCTTGGGCAGTTAGTACTTCTCGGTACCAACGTGGGATTCTACCAGACCTATGGGTCAGGTTAGTTCCATAAAAGGCATTCTCAGAAAAGGAGCAGGTGGGAGGACAGGAACACAGTAAGGCTAAAGAGAGAAAGTGGGGGAGCAGCAACAGATCAGGGGGTTCTGGGGTGCTTGGAGACCTTGGGTCTTCTTACAGCATTAATGAGCAAATGTCTTGGTTAGATCCACAGTCCTGCCATTCTGTACTGCCTTGGATAGAAAATCAGTTTATGAATTTGGCTTTCTTGGAGCTGGTGTGGTGATGTAACAGGCTGATCTCCTGCCTGCAGTGCCACCATTACATATGGGCATCAGTTCATGTCCTAGCTGCTCTAATTCCAATTCAGCTACCTGCTGATATTCCTAGGAAAGCAGTGGAAGATGACTAAAGGTGTTGGGCCCCTGCACCCACGTGGGAGACAGAGAAGAATTTCCTGGATCTCATGGAAGGATAGGAAATGAGCTCAAGGTCTCAAGGTACAGAGTTTTCTGTGCTGTAATCCACAGTATCCCTCCTACTTTACCCAACCTGAGTTTCTGCCACTGGTCAAGAAGCAGCAGTGTTAGGATCAAGATCCACCTGCTCTGATGCTGTGAGGCAAGTGTGGAGATGTGATGTACAGAAGAGGCTGGGCAGGGCACACCTGTCCTCCTCAGGCTCTGGCTTTGCCTTGATGAACCCCGTTGCTGCATACAACAAGCCAAACCCGCTCTCTACCTATTGGCTTTCTAGTTAATGTTCACACCACAGGCTGAGACACGTCAGCTCACAGGACTGCTGATATTGAACACAGATTTCTAGACATCCAGTTATTCTACAAGTCTTCCCAAAAGGCATAGCTTTAGTCATTCTTTGAATATCTAGTGGAATCCCATGTGACAGCTGTTATCTATGGACAGGGTGGAACTTGTCAGAGTTCTCTGACCATGACACTCCCTGTTATGCCATCATGTCATCGTATGAGCTTCTTCTGTTATCCCTCTCCCAGTAGTGTTCATTTGTTTCTTGTTGAAGTTTGAGAATTAGAAAAAGTTGAAGGAAAAAGTGGAAATATTTTCATCAACCAAGACAAGTACAGTTAAGAGTAGGGTGCAATTCCTTCAAACATCTTTTCTATTCCAGTTGTTGGGCTCAAAGCTGTTATGATCATGAGGCACATTTAAGTCTCTTTTTCCTTGCTCAGAAAGAAATTGCATGCTCATCATAGAAGAGCTGCTTCCTGGGGCTGTGTTGACTGTTCTCATTTAAAAATTACCCCAAGATTTGAGCTCATCATTCCAAGTTTTGAAGATGCAGAAAATCATTGCGTTAGTTTTGTCAGTGAACATGGCCATTATGTTGTTCTGTACACTCATGCCTTTTGTGCAAGAGGAAGAAAAAAATATTTCAGTGTAGTTATTTTCATGTAGCATCCACATATAGTTTGGCTGCTATGAACAAATCCCAGAAGAGAATGGGCATGATTTTAAGTAACCACCAAGAGTGGTGAGAGAGGGATCACCAACGTAAAGTAGCAGGTTAAGTTGCTACTTGCAATATCAGCACCTCATGGGGGAGTCAGTTCAAGGCCCTAGTGCTCCACTTCTGATCCAGCTCCCTGCAAATGAACTTGAAAAAGCAGAAGATGGCTCACATGTTCAGGCCCTGCATACACATGGAGAATCCAGATGAAACTTCTGACTCCTGGTTTCAACCTAGCCCAATCCTGGTTGTTGCTGCCATTTGGGGGAGTGAACCAATGGATGGTGGTCTCTTTCTTTCTCACACATTCCACCTCTTTGTATAACTCTACCTTTCAAATCATTAATAAATAAACCTTTAAGAAAAGGAGAGAGATTCCATTTGTGCCAAGAAGACAACAGGAGATGTAGAAGCCATGCATGCTTCCTTGCAGCAAGAGCCAGCAGCACACTTTATCCCTGTGTAACAGCTCTGGGAAGTCCTGAGAAAGACATTGGAAGACTGGAGCTAATGTCTGCAGGAGCTGGAAGGTGTGAGGGCTCTGTCAGAGATGGGACAGTTACAGAACACTCCCACGTGCCTGCAGGGAGAGTCCCAATAGCAAGGAACATGCAATCCATCAGGAATCTCGAGTTCATGAGAGTCTTGCATGCCTGCCCTTAACGGTGCTGATGTGTGTGAGTTCCCGAGACCTAGTGCTGTGCAGAGCTGCAGTACACATTTTGAAAATTGGGAGTTAGTAATTGGCTGTATTGATTGCATTTACACAATGAAGTGGGCAAATGTTACAAGTCAGGCTTTTCCCCACACCTTGAAGCGACAAGTTCTAATCATTGATGAGCACAGACCTGTTTCCAGGGTCCTAAAACAGCAAATACGGGAAGCATAAGTTCTTGTGTGGAGGCCAGCAAAGGCCTTCACCATGCCTCATGGACTGCAGCTCCCAGGATACAATGTGCCAGCTAGAGTCTACCACAGCCCCCTCTTCCTGTTGTGTATTCCGGGAGAGATGGGGCTGGGAATGCAGAAGGAGGGGGCAGTGAGGGGACTGGGAGGGGGTGGAGTGATGGCCCTAAGTGACAGCTTCCTTTTATTGACAGAGAAAATACCACTTTCTTTCCCTTTTGTTCTCTCAAATCATTTTATCAGTGCACATGCTAACCATTCTGACATTTACCCGGTTCCAGACACCATTCTCTGATTCTGGGGTGCAGCAATGGACCAGACTGGAGAGCTCTCTGCCCCAGGCTACAAGCCAGCAACGGGCAAACTCACAAAGAGAATGGTGGCATCAATGCCCTGCTAAAAGCAAAACCAAGCCAGACCCCAGAGGGGGTGGGGAAGGCAGCCTGGCTCAGGACGGTGGCTGAAGACTCTCCTACTTAAGAAGCCTAAGTGTTTAAGGGATACCAAGAGGAGCTGCTACAAAATCATGGAGCTTCTTAAATCTTCTAGAGACATCACTGGGATGCAAACAGAAGGGGTGTGTCAGCACTGTCACCTCGGGAACAACAGTGTGTGTGTGTGTGTGTGTGTGTGGCTGAAATGCTGGAACTACAGCCTCGCCAGCTCACCTGTGCCCATCTCACGTGCTCTTCCCCACAACCTGGTTTATTCTAATTGCTATTAGGGCAAAGGTGAATTAGTCCTGCCAGAAAGCCTTTGCTGCCCTCTCCGACCAGCTCGCACCTCTTCATCTGGAGGTGTGCGGCACGGTGTAGTTAACTCCCCGCTTTTGCAACGTTGTGCCTGATGTCTGTCTCCCCCTTTAGTCTGTAAGGGAAGAGGATGGGACATGTATATTTATTCATCTTTGTATCCCAGTGATTGGGACTCCATAAATACGTCTTGATTGGTTGATAATTACAAGAATACTGAGGTCATGTTCACAAATTTCCTGCCACGCAGATTCAATCAATAAACAGCGGCTATTTTTAAATGTACTTATTTAATCGCTGCTACTGACCTGGCACCTGTGGCATCCAAGGAGCATGGTTGGCATAAATACACTGTGCTACCACTTTGGGCGTCTCTCCCTGGGTAAGGAGTCACTTTCTCAGTGCATGCGATTTTCGTTGTCTCAAGCGTCAGCTAACCATCTGCCAATACCTTCATATTTAGAGATAGTTTGAAGAGCTGCTTAGAACGTCTCTGCCTGGGGCCCAGCGCAGTGGCTTAGCGGCTAAAGTTCTCACCTTGAATGCGCCGGGATCCAGTTCTAATCCCAGCAGCTCCACTTTCCATCCAGCTCCCTGCTTGTGGCCTGGGAAAGCAGTCGAGGACAGACCAAAGCTTTGGGACCCTGTACCCGTGTGGGAGACCTGGGGAAAGCTCCAGGCTCCAGGCTCCAGATCGGTACAGTGCTGGTCATTGCGCTCACTTGGGAAGTGAATCATCGATGGAAGATCCTCCTCTCTGTCTCTCCTGTTTGTATATCTGACTTTGTAATAAAAATAAATCTTAAAAAATATATAGAACGTCTCTGCCTGGCTGATAGTGAATTTCCTGTGTGTAACAACAGACCTCTGATCTTTTTTCACTTATTAATTTATTTGTTATGATACAGTTCTATAGGTTCAGGATTTCCTCTCTGTACCCTCCCAGTTCCCCTTCCCCCCCGATCTGCCCCTGTATTATTACAGTAGCATAGTCCTTCAGAAACAGTCATAAATGCATCACTCTACTATCTAAGTGTATCCTGACA
Source organism: Ochotona curzoniae (assembly GCF_017591425.1). NCBI lineage: Eukaryota > Metazoa > Chordata > Mammalia > Lagomorpha > Ochotonidae > Ochotona > Ochotona curzoniae. Next base: position 2,634,262 of record NW_024465405.1, on the reverse strand, counting down.
TCGTAAATACAGACAATGGTAGAGAGTCCAGGAACCCATTGTCAAATATATTCAACAGTTTCATTGTGAGTCCATCTTTTATTCGGGAGTGGGGATACATACAGCAGTGTATCTTCACTTCTTGATATGATAGTCTCTATTATACAAATCCTCTAGATGAATACAGGCATGTGCATGCCTAACTATCTATGTATCTATGTATCTATCTATCTATCGATCTTGTATTTTGCATGAAGTTTGCCTTATAGCAAACAGAATACATGATATTTGTCCTTTTGGGACTGACTTATTTCACTGAGCATAATGGAACAGATCTCTGTTGTAACAAGGATTTTCATGATGAAACCTCTGAAATGACCACAAGAAAGCAACCCTTGCCTGATTCATCCAGCCTCCAGCACGGACCACCTCGTCCCCCAACTTGGGGTCCTGATTTGATGAGAATGACACGAATCACTGTTGGGTCAATTCTTAAATAGCTTCAGACAGGTAACAAATGCAAAAGCCAACTGAGTAAATAATGGTAAGACATGTTTAACAGCCCAGGCGCACTCGCATAGCCACATATCCAGGTGTGTCTACATGCCTGCCCTCCTTGACACTCACTTTGATCCACTAGAGCAAGCCCACCCTCCGCTCATCCTGACTCCAGAAACCTTGGCACATTCTGCCTTTCCTGTTCTGTGGCCTGTGGGGTCTGTTTGTCCCACCCCCCCCCGTCTCATTGCCACCCCCATGAGATGCTGAGTTTCTCCACAGTGGGGAGACATCTCCTCCCCTCTGTCTCACACTTCTTAGGTCAAGTACAGCGCCTTGCACACAGCGATGTAACATGCCCCATTAGGTCAAGTACAGCGCCTTGCACACAGCGATGTAACATGCCCCATTAGGTCAAGTACAGCGCCTTGCACACAGCGATGTAACATGCCCCATTAGGTCAAGTACAGCGCCTTGCACACAGCGATGTAACACGACCCATTAGGTCAAGTACAGGGGCCTTGCACACAGCGATGTAACATGCCCCATTAGGTCAAGTACAGCGCCTTGCACACAGCGATGTAACATGCCCCATTAGGTCAAGTACAGCGCCTTGCACACAGCGATGTAACATGCCCCATTAGGTCAAGTACAGCGCCTTGCACACAGCGGATGTAACATGCCCCATTAGGTCAAGTACAGGGGCCTTGCACACAGCGATGTAACATGCCCCATTAGGTCAAGTACAGCGCCTTGCACACAGTGGATGTAACACGACCCATTAGGTCAAGTACAGCTCCTGGTACATAGCGGATGTAATGTACACGTTGAGTTAGATTTTGAAACAATTTCTTATGAAATGAGGTCACCATTACTCATCCTTTCGTTTTCACAGATTTGTTGGTCTTTCCATAATTATAATCAATTTTACTTCCCTGGGCACATCTGCATGTCTCTGACGGATGAGCTGCTCTGGTGAGAAGTCTGTTCAGCAGCCTGTGATCCAGGCTGATGCAACTTCTCCACTCCCTGGCCAAGTACGAATCCCAGCCAGCTGCTCTCAAAACACCACTTATGTGAGACGGGAAGCTGCCGACAGGACTCTGGACAAAGGCTATGTTTAAACACACATGTCTTCGTAGCACTACTTCTGTTCCTGCCTGCCCCTCTCATTTACTTGTAAATCTCTTAAAGAGAGAAGACACCACTCATTCATCTTAGTATCTGCTTCAGAGACTTGCATTATCGAACATCTGTGTTCTGTAAAGTGCTTACTGAATTGAATTGTACAAAGAACAGCCATTTTGCTAGTGATGTGGTCTTGTGACACATAATGGTCAAGTGGAGAATGGCCAGGGGACAAGAGCCCTCATGCTCCTTCTGTGTTGCAGGCATCACAGCAACCTTTGAGTCCTTTCTCTCTGTCATCTCATGACAGCCTGGTGGATGGTTTCATCACTGTGTCGTAAATAAGAAAAATGTGGTTATGGAGTGTAAGTCCAATGGCATCTAGAAAACAGAGGGCCAAAAACACATCGAAACTAATTGAGGACCTAAGCTCATACAATTTTGTTGCACTATAAGACCACTGTGTTCCCTCCCAGCTAACACTAACTGGCAACGATGCTGAGAGCCAGCGCAAGCCTTAGGAGCACGTCAGCCGTATGTGATGTAATCAGGCTTGGATTGTGGGATAAGAAACCTTGCGTATGACTAAAATGGTAAGACTGTGGAATTGAGAAAAGGTCAGTGTGAGAAGGGAAGGAACTATCTGCAAATACCAAACATGTGGTATTGGAATCAGAATGTCCTTTTCATAGGACTCGGCCAGAGCACACATGGAGCATGAGTTATGTGTCTATTTTCCTCTCGTACCAACATGAGAATGTTTATGACGCATAGATGGGGAAGAGACTGAATATGAGTCTGGCCCTCAAATCCACCAGCATCCTACTCCCTGTATCCTCCAACTGCCGTAGGTACATCAACATTGAAATCAAACTGACATTCTTGAGTAACATGCTACAGGTTGGTGGACAAAGGTCAAAAAGAACTTTGGGGATGTGGATCGAGGAAGGACTGGGCGAGGGGTGGGTCAGGGAGAGGGTCCTCTCTAGAGGAAACAGGAGACTGGACTCATGTTCCTGTCAACCCTTCCGACCAGCAGTGTCCTGGATCCCTGGTGTTGCTGTCAGAAGCAGGGTAGAATGGCACGAGGCTACGAGCTCCTGATCATGGGCAGCCAGGAGAAGTGGGCAACACAGCAAGGTGTGAACTCTCCCTGGGCCATGGACAGCCTTCCAGAGGCAGAAGACTGGGGTGGGGAGGGGTTCCTTCAGAAAGAGTAATCAAGCAGCCATTCTCAAAGTGCAGGCACAGTCAAAGAAAATCAGTTGAGGATGGCATTATGCCAGGAGCCCACAACACTGCAGAGTCAAGTGGCAAGACTGTGTCCTGGTGCCCTGAGAGCAGTAGGGCAGAGTGGGACTGGAATGTGTCTGCAGCCTAGCATGCGGGGAGCTAGAAATGGGCATTCGCTCATCTTCCTCCTCCCATCCATCCATCTCCCTGTTGGAGGTGCCCATTGGCTGACGTCCATCAGAGTCACATGGTGAGGAGCCTAGCTGACACGCTCCATAAAACCCAGCGCCGTGAGGCACAGAGTGGAAGGGGAAATTGAGCAGGACATGCATCCCCTACAAGCCAGATCCTGAGGGCAGCTGTACCATTACTGAGCCCCTCCACCTGGCAACCAGGGTCATCATGGCCCCTCCCTGGCACAAGCAGACACAGTGCACCTGTCCCTCTGTGCCTGCCTGTGTCCTTCTTGCTCACATTCCCTGCTCTCCCCACCAGAGCTACGCACAGGCGCCTGTGACAGTGATTCCTCTCATGTCTTCCTTTTGTTCCTCAGCTAAATTATCCCTGAAAAAAAAAAAACAGCGTATGCATTCCTGTGCTTTAAAATACAGATTTCATTTAAAATCTCTAAAAACTGACAAGCTCATATCTTACCGAGGACGGTGGCTGTTTGCAGCTTTATATGTGGTTGTTTAGCATAATGGCGTGAATTGTACCTATGAGCTCTGGCATGAACCCCACGCACGTCACCAAGGGCGCAGGGGCAATTCATCCGCAGAGTCTCGGGGTAAGCGTGCCCCTGGAGTAAAGGGACTTACGGTCACAGAAAGAATGAGAAACTGAAGGTGTCCACTCACTCTGTGGTGAGTAGAAGTGGAACAAAAAAGAACCGTTCGTGGTGAGTCTGGCGGTCTCACGTGCCCAGCTCAGTGGCCTTCCTAAGGTTGATTTGGTTTGGTTTTGCTAACCATGTGCTGTGCTTCCTCACTTGGAAAAGCTTCCACTGACGTACATACTGAAGCCCGGTAAGGTGGAAAATTCCCAGTGCTATCATCAGAATTTAGAGAACTTTCAACAGTAGCTTAAGCAAGGAAAATAATTCTAACAGAAAAATAAGTTGAATTGGGTTCCTCTCCTACTTTGTTCACAAACATAGCAGTTTAAAATAAAGCACGTGACATATGGCTTTCCTGGTTATAAAGTAATATGATACATTTCAGCAATTTTAGAAAACATGTAAATGTAGGAAAGAAAAAATGTTCTGTAGAAACACACCATTTCATAGTTCTTTCCAGAATTTCCCTACGGGACTTGCTTGCTTATGGTGGAGAGCTGACTCTTACTATTTCATTTATTTCATTCAGTGTTCTGAGGCAGTGTTCTAAGCGTGCTGTCACACCATCTAACCCTTTGCATGCTTTTCAATCAACAGGAAGAAAGAAATGGCTGAGGGCTGCTGCGGCACGTGGGTGAAGCCACTGTGTGTGACTTCAGCATTCCATATGGGCGCCAGTTCACATCCTGACTGCTCCACTTTAGATCTGTCTATCTTCTAACATGCCTGGGAAAAGTAGGGAAAGAGATTCAAGCAATTAGGCCCTGCCACTCATGTGTCAGGGAGTCAGATGATGCACCTGACTCCAGGAAAACTTCCAAAACATTTGGATCGTGAACCCAGCCCAAATCCAGGACAAAGAGAACTCCCAATAGATACGATCCAAAGAAATCTTCACCCAGACATATGGTGCTCAAGTTCCACTCCAACAAAGACAAGGAAAGAATGCTGAGACAAGTATGAAGCAGAGGGAAAATCACATATAGGGGAAAACCAATCAGAATCATTGCTGACTTCTCTGAAGAGACCCTACAAGCAAGGAGAGAATGGACAAAGATCTTCCAAATCCTGAAACAGAACAACTGTCAACCAAGAATAATGTACCCAGCAAAGATTTCATTTGTATTTGAGAATGAAATCAGATACTTCCATAGCAAAGAGAAACTAGAAGAATATGCCAGCACAAAACCAGCACTACAAAATCTCCCTAGAAATGGGCTAAATCCAAGAAAAAAGGAGACACACCATAAGCAAAGATGGCAAACAGGAAGGTCTCCCCACTAAAGTCCACACAAGGAGGGACAATTAAACAGATACCAACACCCACAAAAACACACATGCATGGCAGGGCAAAATTGCAACCACTCAATATTAACTCCTAACACAAATGGCCTAAACTCACCAATCAAAAGACATAGATTAATGGAATGGGTCATCAAACAGGACCCAATTATCTGTTGCCTACAAGAGACACATTTAACCAGAAAATATGCTAAGAAACTGAAAGTGAAGGCATGGAAAAAGATATTTCATGCCAATGGACAAGAAAAAAAGGCTGGGGTAGCTGTCCTGATTTCAGATGATATAGACTTCAATGTGACAAACATCAAGAGGGACAGGGAAGGACATTTTATATCTGTGAAAGGAATGACCCATCAGGAAGTAATTACTATTGTAAACATCTTTGCACAAAATTCAAATGCACTTAGCTACATGAAGCGATTACTTACAGACTTAAGGTAACATACAATAAACATAATAATTGATAAACATACAATAATTGTGGGTGACCTCAACACTCCATCAACACCAATAGACAGATCAATGAAACAAAACTCAACAAACAACAGAGCTCATACAAACAATAGAACAACTGGACTTGGTAGACATTTATAGAACTGTTTATCCTAAGGCCACAGATTTTTTCAGCAGTGCATGGCACCTTCTCCAGGATTGACCACATGACAGGACACTAAGCAAATCTAAGTAACTTCAAAAAGATTAGAATCATATGATGCAACCTCTCAGATCACCATGGAATGAAACTGGAAATCAACAATTCAAAATGCCCCAGGAAATATAGAAACTCCTGGAGGTTGAACAACATGCTATTAAAGGAAAAATGGGTTAGAGAAGAAATTAAAGACGAGATCAAAAAATTTATGGAAACCAACAAAAACTCTGATACGACATTCCAAAACTTATGGGACACTGCCAAAGCAGTGCTACGGGGTAAGCTAATTGCAATTGGAGCTCATGTCAAGGCCCAAGAAAGGCCCAAAATACAGGAATTAAGCACACACCTCCAGGAATTGGAAAAGCAGCACCAGAAGGGCCCCCCACACAATAGGAAATAAGAAATCATCAAAACAAGGGAGGAGATAAACCAAATAGAAATCAAAAACTATATACAAAATTTAAAAATAAAAAAGCTGTTTTTTTTTAGAAGATAAACAAAATAGACACCCTACTGGACCGTCTGACAAAGAAAGAAACAAGAGAAAGCAAGAATTAACAGCATCAAAGATGAAAAAGGAAGCATAACAACAGACACTGCCACCATTAAGAAGATAATCAGAAACTACTACGAACAACTGTACTCCAACAAATCAGAAGACCACGAAGAAATGGAAGAGTTCTTAGACTCACATCACCTACCAAAACTTAGCCAGGAGGCAACAAAAGACCTGAACAAACCCATAACCAAAGCAGAGACTCAATCAGTGATTAAAGATCTCCCAACAAAGAAAAGCCCAGGCCTGGACGGTTTCACCACAGAATTCTACAAAACATTCCGAACAGAACTAACCCCAATCCTCTACAAACTCTTCAAAACAATAGAAAAGAAAGCAACCCTTCCAAACTCATTCTATGAAGCCAACATTACCGTAATCCCAAAACCAGATAGAGAACCTTCAGAGAAGGAAAAGTACAGACCTATCTCTCTGATGAACATTGATGCTAAGATTCTCAAGAAAATCCTAGCCAATAGAATTCAAAAAACCATCAAACAGATCATTCATCTGGATCAAGTAGAATTCATCCCTGGAATGCTGGGATGGTTCAACATTCAGAAATCCATAACTGTGATACATAACATTCAAAAACTGAAAAACAAGAATCACATATTAGTATCAATAGACGCAGAAAAAGCTTTCGACAAAATCTAACACCACTTCATGCTAAAAACTCTAACTGAGGTAGGCATAGAAGGAACAATTCACAGCATAATCAAAGCAATATATGACAAACCCAATGCCAGCATCATACTGAATGGAGAAAAACTGGAACCCTTCCCACTGAGATCTGGAACAAAACAAGGATGTCCGCTATCTCCACTACTATTCAACATAGACCTAGAGGTACTTGCTGAGGCCATAAGACAAGACAAAAAATTCAAAAGAATTCAAATGAGAAATGAAGAAGTCAAGCTTTCACTATACACAGATGACACGATCCTTTACATAGAAAAACCAAGAGACTCAATACAGAGACTGCTAGAACTTATACGAGAGTTTGGTAGAGTGTCAGGGTACAAAATTAATGAACAAAAATCAACAGCCATAGTGTATGCAAACAGCCCCAAGATGGAAAAAAATCTAACCAGCAAGATACCATTCAAAATAACAAAGAAAAGTATGAAGTATCTAGGAATAAATCTAACCAAAAATGTAGGAGAAATGAAGAAAACTACAAACTACTTAAAAAAAAAATTGAACAAGATCTTAAAAGATGGAGCAACATCCCATGCTCCTGGATAGGCAAAATTAATACCATTATAATGTCTATACTACCAAAAGCAATATATACATTCAACCCAATCCCAATCAAATTGCCCAAAACATTCTTCATGGAACTGGAAACAATGATACAAAAGTTCATCCGGAAACACAAAAAACCATGAATAGCTAGAACCATGCTGAATAATAGGACGTTAACAGGGGGAATCACAGTTCTGGACCTCTGGACATACTATAGGGCAGTGGTTATCAAAACAGCCTGGTACTGGCACTAAGATAGGGAGGAGGATCAGTGGAGCAGAATAGAAACAACAGAAGGAAACCCACACAGATACAGCCAAATAAACTTTGACAAAAAGACAAACGACAATCCAGGCAAATGGGAAGGTCTTTTCAATAAATGCTGTTGGGACAACTGGTTGATAGCCTGCAGAAACAAAAAGGTGTGCCCATATCTCTCACCATACACTAAGATCAAATCTACATGGATAAAAGACTGAAACCTACACCCAGAAACCTTCAAACTTTTGGAAGAAAATGTAGGAAACACCCTGCAAAATCTAGGTGTAGGTCCTGACTTCCTAAACAGGACACCAAAAGCAATAGCAGTCAAAGCCAAAATAAACAAATGGTACCTCATCAAGCTAAGAAGCTTCTGTACAGCAAGGGAAACAATCAACAAAGTGAAAAAACAGCCCACAGAATGGGAGAAGATCTTTGCACACTACATTGCTGATAGAGGGCTAAACTCCAGAATATACAAAGAACTCCAAAGCAACCAAAATACCAAAACAAACAAGCCACTCAAGAAATGGGCACGGGAAATGGACAGACATTTCACAAAGGAACAAACCCAAATGGCAAACAAGCATATGAAAAAATGCTCAAGTTCCCTGGCAATAAGGGAAATCCAAATTAAGACAACAATGAGATACCACCTAACACCAGAAAGGATGGCACACATACAAAAAACCACCACCAACACTTGCTGGCGAGGATGTGAGGAAAAGACAACCCTACTCCACTGCTGGTGGGACTGCAGACTTGTACAGCCTCTATGGAATCAGTATGGAGAACACTCAAACAACTCAAAATCTGCATACCATATGGTCCAGCAATAGCACTCCTAGGAATATATCCAACACACCTGTTACACAAGAAACCAACATGCACCCCTATGTTCATAGCAGCACAATCAATAATTGCAAAAACATGGAAGCAACTGAAATGCTCATCAGCAGAAGACTGGATAAGAAAGCTATGGTTCATCTACTCCATGGAATACTACTCAGCGATTAAAAAAAAAACCAAAATGCAGGTTTTTTGTGGCCAAATGGGCCCAACTGGAAACCATAATGCTAAGGAAAATGAGCCAATCCCCAAAGGTTAGATACCACATGTTTGCCTTAATTTAAGATGAAATGATGTCAATATGAAAAATAGTACCTATAAAATGTGATATTACCTCAACCTGAAACTGCCCATCTCACATGCAATAAGATATTGTGATGTAACCAATGAACGTACAATAATTGTGAGCCAGACTGCTTATGATCTACATCAAAGAACTGTAAAACCTAATATACTTTCAATACCCTATTGTTATTCTGTAATAGGGCGAGAGAGCAGAGAAATCTTCCATCTTCCTAGAATATGTGAGGAAGACATGAAATGTAAACTACCAGGATTATAACTGGTAACACAGATAAGAGACTCAAATCAGCATTAGACAATAGTAAAACTACAAAGACATATCGGGGAATCAGGAGCCTCTTAACAGGAGATCATATGCACGGAGCAGGGGGAGACCCCAGAGCAGAGCACAAGGACAGGAGGAGATTGTATCCCAACCCTGGAGACTCCCGGATCCTCACCAAGGACTCTCAGTACGAGCACCAAGGAGTACATCCCAAATGCCAAGGAGACCACAGGGAATTGGAGTACCTTCGGTGGCCAAGAAACTTCGGTGGGGTTCATCCACTCCCACTTGGATCTACTGCATGGGATGGAAGAAGTCCAAATCCTTCCTTGCAGGATCCAAGGGCATCAGAACAACAGCCAGGAGCCCTGAGCAGTCCGCAGAAATAGAAGAACAGTAAACTTCCTTTGGGATTAGGGAGGGGAGCTTTCTCTAGTCCTAGCTTGGTTCCAACTTTGGGTCTTCCATCCTCTCTGGCAATGACCATCAGGATTGCTCCGGAAATTCCTCAAAACAAACAAACAAACAAAAAATCTAGAATAAATAGAGAACAACAAGGAAAGCTTAGAATCAGACAGGAAATGGTCAGCCTGGATTCACTTATACCTTACTAGGTAGGACACAAAGATTAGTTACTCCTCACTAGGGTATTGAAGATTTCTCTTCACACCCCTCCTAAAACTGTTCTGCACCCAAATTGTTGACATATGTCTTGTTATAGTTATAAGCCAGTCCAGACTACCCGAAAAAAAGCCCAAACAAAATTATGCTTCAATGTTATAAAATGTTAAATACTATAGTGAAAATAGACACGAGGCAGCTGAATAGTAATCTATAGCCATTTTAAGGTGTATAGAACCCGGTTGTATATAAACTAAAATTGAAATGTCAATGAAGAAATCACAGGATGTGGTTAAGAACTTGCATATTTTTTTAACATATTGATTACTCAATACTATGTCAATTAATCCCATAATGTTGTAAATTGTTGCTTATGTCATGTTGGAGCTTTTAATTGATCAGGATGATACTCTGCCGGCTCTACCTTCAGACCAGAGAAGGTCTCCGTAAGAAGCCGTTGAACTTATCTGGACAATAAGACGCTGGACTCAATGCTTGGTATATGCTTGCAATGAAAGAATCTCAACTGAACTTGAACTGTGGTAATGCAACAAGGTGGAGGAATCCACCATGGGGGGAGGGTTTGAGGAGGGGTGGGGAGAATCCCAGTGCCTATAAAACTGTGTCACATAATGCAATTTAATTAATAAAATAAATAAATAAATAAATAAAACAAAGCTTGGTTTGGGGCAGGTGTTTGGCACGTCAGTTCAGCCACCACCGGGACACATGTATCCCACATCACAGTGCCCGGTTTGAGTGCTAGGTCTGCTGCTGAATCCAGCTTTCTGTGAACACAGACCTTGGTGAAGACCAGAGAATGGTTCAACAACTTGAGTCCTTGTCACCATGTCAGGCCAGGCTGGCTCCAGGCTCGTGGCTTCAGCCTGGTCCACCCTTGGCTGTTGCAGGCATTTGGGGGAGTGAACCAGTGGATAAAACATCTTCCTTTGTCTTTGAAATAAAATGAAAAATCAATCTTCCCACGTGGGAAACCAGAGAACATTCTTAGCTCCTGGTTTTAGACTGGTGCAGCTCTGGTCATTATGGCCATTTGGGGAATGAGCCAGTGGATGGAAGATCTTTCTCTGTCTCTCCTTCTCTCTATAAATCTGATCTGCGTTTCAATAAAACTAAATAATAATAAAAAAAAAAAGACTGAGTCTCCAGGTCTCCCCCGCATCCTTCAGCTCAAATCCCAAATGCTGGAGGCAGTCCTGAAGTCTGTATCCAGATGATCCTCTCAAATGAGCATCCCTCAGAAGCCCTGAGCAAAGCCAATCTTTGCAAGGCTAATCAAGAAAGAGGAGGAAGTGCAAATATAGAACATTACGAATGTAAGAGGATTGAGAACTGCATTTATGGAAAAGATGTTCAAACCACAGATGAGCGAAATGCCATCTATTACTGGGGAAAAAAAAACTCCTCCGTGTGACTCTGCAGCTATTTCTGACCTCATCATGGGCACGTTCTTTAAGAGGGTCATGGAAAAAAAAAACGGGCTTGAATTTCAGATTTCCTTTCTACCAAACTAAGTGCACTTTCAATGACATCTTCCTTGAGCTTTGTGGAGCGCACCCCTCCGCATCGCTCACCTGCTCCACTGAATCTGCAGACTCCTCAGAGAAGTCAGGAGCATCTCCAGGAACCTCCCCTGCCTCTGCTCACGTCTTTGCTTGGAATTCAGCAGCTGCATTTTCCATTCAGAAACCCTTCCTTGCGTCTCACGTCTTTCTCTCTGCACACTCCAGCATCCTTTAAGAACGTGTCTGGGACAATCTCCAAAACTTTCCTCCTGCGTCTGGGCAGGAGGCCCCAATGAGGATGGCTTTGACAGGGTCTTTGGGGTTGGACTGCTCTTTCCCTAGGCCCACTCATGTTTCTCAGCTTGTCTACCCCTGCAGCAGACTTCCTGCCTGAGGAAGCCTGATAATGCAGCTGGCCTCTGAAAGCACTGGGGAAAGGTGGCACAGGGTCCTGCTGAAATCCAAGGAGAGAACGATGGGCAAGCTGTGATCTGCCACCCTTTGTACCTTGGTGAGTCAGAGGCCGTGCTGTCTGGGGAGGGCTTTGCAACCATTCAGGAGAACATCCTTGCTGTTTCTCTGGCACTTTCTCCAAAGTCAGGTAGCCTCTGGCAGCAGCACCTGGTGATGCAGGCCTGGCAACATCAGGACACCCTAGAGCTTGTTTTGACAAGGAAGACTCAGGGGTCTCAGCCTGGATCTCAATTTTTTTCTACAAAAATGAGTGTATTTTTAATGACATTTTCCATGAAATTTTTGTTCCCAGTTGTTTAACTTTACTTAACTCCTGTATGTCTGAGAATTTGGGAGATATATCTATATATCTATATAGATATATCTATATATATATTTTAAGATTTTATTTATTTTACTTGAAAGTCAGAGTTACAGGGAGAGGGAGACAACGAGATCTTGATCTGGCTGGCTCACCCCCCAAATTACTACAACAGGTTGAGTTGTGCCTGAGCAAAGCCAGAAGTCAGGAGCTTCTTCCAGTTCTGCCATGGGGATGCAGGGGTCCAAAATCTTGGGTCTCCCCCACTACATTCCCAGGCCATTTGCAGAGAGCTGGGTTGGAAGTGGAGCAACTAGGACTTGAACCGGCATCCCTGTAGGATGCTGACACTGCAGAGGATTAGCTTGCTATGCCACCACGCTGGCCCCGTATTACAGCATCTTCCTAAACCTTCCTGACTGGCTCTGGCCATCTCACTTTGAGCGACACTTGAAGCCAGGACACTCACTCTGAGGGAGAAGAGCTTCCCCTTGCAGACCTTGGCCCCTGGTCCTCTTCTGTCTTCAACACACATCCCACAGTTAGACAAGGACTTATTGTGTCCCCCAGGAAGGAGGGGACTCAGGGACCCCTCAGCACGCTCCTCCTTCACCTGGTTTCCAATTCCTGACCTTTTATAATGCTCCCTCATGGTTTCTGGCACGCTGTTGAAACATTCCCTGCCTGGGGCCTGGTGCCAACCCATTTCCTTCCCTGTGGAACTACCCTGACTTGAAGCCAGGGCCCTGGGAGGCATGTAGATGCGTGTAATCTCTTATTCTTGTTCAACTGAGAAGTTTCCTGGAGTTTTCACAGATGGAGGGCTGTTTCTTGCTGAAAGTGGAATGAGACAGCAGTTGCACAAACATGCTGCTATGGTGAGGAGCAGCAGGTGCCTCCCGCCTCCGTCCCGGAGGGCAGCAGGGAGAAGCCTTCGAAGGGGGCCAGGGTGGGTTTAGCCTTGCCCCCCCCCCCCCGGGAGCTTCCACTCCCTCCAGCACTCCAGTGTGTCTGCCATCTTCCTACCTCCTGGGGGAAGTCAGCCTTCTCCCAACCTCAGTCAGCCAAGCCCCTGTTTCCCATCACTGCTTCATTTTGGAAGGAAGAGGGTTGCTGTGCAGAACAAACTCATTTCACACAAGTTTTCCTTTCAGCTCAGATTCAATTATTGGAAACAAAGATGTACCTGTCACCTCCTTAAAAAAAAATCAGAGAATGGTTCAAACGGAGGGGCAGTGGAAAAATCTCAATCATTTGTCAAAAGGCCCATTAAGTGCATGATGTTCTGAAAGGCAATCTTCAGGCACCTCTTGTCGGCTCCCAATTTAGAGCAAGATGTGAAAGTGGAAATGAGGAAGCCAGGAGAGGCTCGCTGCATGCTATTTTTTAAGCCCTTCTGGGCCTCCTCATCGCAGGTAGACGCAGAGTTCATCCAGAAGAGGGGTGTCTCATGGGCTGAGCACACCCTCCCAGATCCCACTGCTGTTGCCATTCACATCAGCAGTGCTCCAAGTCCTCCATCCGCCCAACCTGCCCAAGGCACCAGGATGGTCCACAGCAGGGAGCAGCCTGCTCCTCTGGAGCACCTGGTGGGCCAACTGTGGCGCCACACCTGGGGCTCCAAGGACACACATTCAGGCCTGCTCCTCTCTCTTCCTTCTCCCCAGCTTTCCTAAGGCTTCTTCCTCCTCTCGATGAAGGAGAAATTAAGGAGTGACATCAGCAGAATCCACTGGGGGTTCAGTATTCTCTCGTCTGGACAGGCCCATCACCTCCGACTGGTCCGTCCTAGTCCCCTCTGCTCCTAGCAGCCTCTAGAGCGGTATGGCTGGTTTACAGGTGAGAACCTGGGAGGTGGAGCACCTGGCTTTGCACACCTGGTAAAAAGCTGACTCCCTCTGTTCCCTTGGAAAACAGCTGAGTTTTCTAAGCTTCAGAATGGCCAATGTGCGCACCACAATGGAACAATCACCAGAAGAAAAGATGAGTCATTGGGCACTGGGATGAACAGTACCCCTAAGCATTCCCACTCCCCAGGGAATGTGACCTGATCTGGATCTTTGCAGGTGTGATTGAGTTAAGACAAAGTCTAAAAGGACACACAGAGGGACAAAGGCTCCTTGAGGGCAGAGACAGGGACTGGAAGGAGGTAGTTAAAAGCTGTCACTACCCAGGGCCACACCAAAGAATGGCCAGGAGCCCAGGAGCAGAAAAAGGGTAAACCCTGGAGTCCGGAGGAACACAGCCACGCCCACACTGCACCCTTGGGCTTCCGCCTTCCAGAACTGTGAGGAAATTGACTTAAGTTGCTCAAACCTGTGGATTTGGGGTACCGCACTGGGGGTAGCCCCGGCAAGTGAACTAAAGGTCCTACAGTTAATTCCAAGGTTTTTATTAGCCAAGGAATGTGTTTCAACATAGCAGATGCTTCAAAACGGCTTGCAGAGTGAAACGAGGCAATGTCAAAATATCTCTGTGGACTGAACTCTTAAAGAATATTTCTAAACAAGTGAAGGTTGCATGCAGAAAAATATTTATAATGACTCAGTATTTGGAATTAAAGAGCCATAAACATTTAAAGCCCAAACTAGTAGAGCAAGTAAATTATAAACTATCTAATGACAGAAGAATAGACAGTGAAATTTTAGGGCATCTCTGAAGACTTTAATATTATTGAGTATTATATAAATCTAAGATATATTAATTTGATAGAGAATTTTTTTAGCTTCACAGAAAATAAGTTATGGTGAAGTTAACTGAAGCAATAAAAGGAAATAAAGCTTTTATAATAATAAATGGTAGAAAAACACTTTTAATAAGTTTTTGGAAGTCCTTTAATATGATTACATTGAATTGATATATTTTAAAATATTTTTAAAAATTAAAATGGTTGGGCCTGCTGCAGTGGCCTAGCAGCTAACGTCCTTGCCTTTCACATGCCAGGATCCCATATGGGTGCCGATTCTAACCCCAAAGGCCCCATTTCTCTTTCCCTGCTTGTGGCCTGGGAAGCAGTCGAGGACGGCCCAAGGCCTTGGGATCCTGCACCCATATGGGAGACCTGGAAGAAGCTCCCGGTTCCTGGCTTCTACCTTTGGATCAGCTCAGCTCTGGTTGTTGCAGTCACTTGGGGAGTGAATCATTGGATGGAAGATCTTCCTTTCTGTCTCTCCTCTTCTCTATATATCTGACTTTGCAATAAAAATAAATAAATCTTAAAATAAAATTTTACTGGTTGCTAATAGGTTATTGCAGATCGTTGTTTTTCTTTCTGTGGGCTTCTTTCCCACATGCCATTGCGGTGGTTTGTGTCACACTGACAATAAACACTTTGCCTTTAAAATGTGATTCAGGGGCCTGGCGCGATAGCGTAGTGATTAAAGTCCTCACCATGCACGTGCCAGGATCCCATATGGTTGCCGGTTCTAATCCTGGCAGCCCTGCTTCCCATCCAGTTCCCTGCTTGTGGCCTGGGAAAGCAGCAGAGGACGGCCCAAAGCTTTGGGACCCTTCCACCATGTGGGAGACCCAGAAGAGCTCCTGTCTCCTGGCTTCGGGTCAGCGCAGCACAGGCCGTTGCGGTCACTTGGGGAACAAACCATCGGACAAAAGATCTTCTGCTCTGTCTCTCCTCCTCTCTGTATATCCACCTCTTCAATAAAAATAATAAACAAATCTTTTAAAAAATGTAATTCAGGTGACAAAACAATACGTGTGTAGATTTGATGATCCATGACTCCTATCATCCCTTCTGCTGTAAAATAGATTCCACAAAGTAGAGCAATTTGTGCTTTTTTCTGGAAACAGCATCCAGTAAATGACTTTCTTAGGACCAAGCTTATTTCCACAGCATGAAAAATGATCACTTCTTGATCTGAGATGGCGTTCTGTCTTGCAGAGAACTAGGTTCCTGTGAAATTATTGACTGTGGCTCTGCCTCAGCTTGAAAATACAAGATGTGTGAAATCAATCAATTAGCAAGCACTGCTTTAATGACCGTGGTGTGCCTGTTACTGCATGAGACACTGGAGCTTGGAAACACATTTAAACACTAAATTGTAAGATTCAAAGAAGAACCAGTCATCACCATAGGCAACACCTTAGTCATAGAATGAGCTTCCCTCGAATAAAGCAAGTTGGGCACCATGATGTGACATGACTTGGTGGGAACCAATGCGCCCTGCCTTGATGAGGTCATCCCTTCTGTAGCTCCCTCCCCTTAACCTTACCCTGCTCCAACAGGGCATTGAAGGAGGTTCTGGGCCTGAACCGTATCAGGCCTAGCACTTCTCCAGTATAGAAGTCTGGCTACCCAGTGACAACCATGCTGGGAGAAACCAGCCTAGCGGTGTGTAGAAGTCATGTGTAAGAGAACAGAGGCCACTGGCCACTAGCCTCAGCTGAATTACAAAATGACAAGCAGAACAACCTGGCAGCCATGGGGGCAGACTTACAGTTCGATCTTTGGCCTCAGATGAGCCACGGAGATGATGCGTCATGAATTTTCCTTGCTCAATCTTGCCCAGGCTGCAGAATCAGCAGATAAAGCTAATCTTTGCACGATGATAGATACATACAGTAGACATGTGATTTCCACTTAAACAACAGACTTCTTGCTTCACAGAACAGTCCATTCTGTTTCCTAATAGCAATAATTACTAGAACGTCCCCCTCCACATTGGACAAAAAACCATCCTCCCATCCCTTTTGGCCTATCGCTACGTGAAGTAGATCTGCTTCCCGGACTCCCACTGGCTCTTCCATCGCTGTCAAACGGTCCTGACACTCACTCTCACTGCACACCACACCCTGGGCACACAAAAGGCTTCCGTCTCTAGAGCAAAACATCTCCAGCTCCTTCAAGTCCTGGGTCTTCATTCAACGAGCACAGTCTTTCTGGTAGACCAGATGCCTCCAAGAAACACATGTGCAATTCACACGGCTACATGAAGAAGTGGTTTCATCTAAAAGCACTCTACTGCTAAGCCAAGCAATCTTCTCTACCTGGCTTGTGCTGTAGGGGTCAGGCAAAATTATCTTTCTCATTGCTCTAAGATATTTCTGAAAGCGTGAGGAATTACACTGGTTGACACATGAGTTGGATAGTCAGACTACAACATGCAGCAGCTCTCACATGAATCTGCATTTGGGTGAGAAGAGGCAGAAAGTTCAACGTGGTGTCCACAAACAGAGAGTGTGAGAATTTAACTCTCCAATTCACGGGTGCTCAGCTCTTCTTTTTCTGAGGTCTGATACCTGGGAAAAGATACTGTCCACATATTTGTAACAGCTACAACTGGTAGAGAAGTGTGAGGCTGCTAAATGCTGGAAGCACATGGTCATTTCACAGTGTTGCTCTTGAAAACATACATGCATAATACACAGTTCAACCAAGACAATGTAATGAACAATACATGTGGAAAGAACCCATACACAAGATACATTTATTTACTACAATCCACATCCACAATCCTCCTTCCCCCACCGAGCACACATACGCTGCCACCCACATCTTGCTTTGTGCACTCTGGGCTGGTACCTGATCAGATGTCTCATTTCTCCTTATGCCTGAATTTGACAATGAAGCCAGGCGTAAGTCCTCTTGTAGGTCGCCGGAAGTCCTTCAGATCCACTTGGCTAGTTCAAGCTGCAGTTATGCATGTGGCTCCATCCACACATGCGGAATGTGGAAGGCTGTGCCCGACTCTAACAGTGGACTTGAATCTAGAGTGTCTTGGGCAGTCTAAAAGAGAGATCCTCTCTTCCCAAAGACAGCTAACCTAGTTCTTGTCGTTGAGCCTGAACTTATACCATTTGTGAGTCACTCACTACATTGAAATTTTAATCAAAGAACAGATCTGTATGTGGATAAGATGTGTCAAGGAATTATAGCAACGTGCTCCAGACCATTCCTTGGGGTTCTTTTGTTCCTGTTGTCTTCTCCCTGTCAGTAGGTTCGGTGAGTCCCCCCAGCACCTTTGTAAGGAGAGTGGCACTCAATTGCTGCATTCATTTGGCACATCATGTACTCCCAAAGAGTGGAGATCCCAGGACAGCACACTATTCTGGCTACAGAGGGCCTTAAAAAGTCTAGAAACAGATTAGCTTAATTCAGTTCTCGCAAGGGAACAAACGAAGGGCATGTCTGTACACACAGCAGCAGGAATTGGTCTTCACCACACACAGATGGGGGCCCCCCAAGAGCTCCTCATGATTTTCAGTTGTGTTACAGGTACAGGCTAGGGCCGGAGCAACACCCGCCCTGCCTTTAGGGAGTTTCATCCTTGCAGGCCAGGAGCTTCACTTCCACCCTCGGCCCTGGCCCTACTGGGGAACTCAGTGATGTTCTGGGCATTTCCTTCCTCTCTCTGTAGTATCGTCCACAGGATTCCTACCGTGTGCATGCTCTCCTGTGCTCATTCCCTCCACTCTGAACCATCCTACCTCCTCTGCAATTAACGTCCTCAAATAACCGCCTCATGCACAGACTCCCATTCTGGAGCCATTTCCCATTGTTAGATTTTCATCGCCAGTCCTCTCCAGGGGGCAGCTCCCTTCAAGTCGCCAGGCACCTTCCTGCGATGGAAACCAGCTCTTAGCATCTGGCCTGACCTGCCAGCAACACAACGTGGTCCTGATGAGCACTCCCACCTGCCTTTGTCCTGACACCAGCCTATTTGCAGCTCTGCCTGGCTTTCCTCCAGCCCCTCCTCTAGTTCCTCCTCTCATCTCTAGTTCCACACAAATCTCGGAGCAGCCTCTTGGCATTGAGCAGCCTGGTTCAGTTGGATTCCTCACCTTCTCTACCTACATCCACTTCCTGGGGCACTCGATGCACCATCCACATGCAGAGCACACCCTACGCTGTATTTCTCAGCCTCCAACTCCCTACTTAATTACTCCCTGTTCTCATCTATTGCTGTGTAAACAACCACTCCAAACTCAGCGGCTTAAAACAATTATCATTTTACTTATGATTATTCAGACAAGCCTTTACCAGATTTTTTTCCCATCACATGGTGTTAATTTGGGTTTTTTGTTTTTATTTAGTCAGTGGATAGGCTGGGCCGGAGGACCCAAAAAGGCTGCACTCATGTGCACTGGCAGGTGTACCTAGGAAGCTGGCATCAGCTACTCTGCTCTTCTTTTATGTAACTTTAGCATCTCTCCTCATGTATGCCCAGAAAGAGGGCTAAGCTCTTCATGTTGCAACTTGCACTCTAAAAACAAACAATTCCCAAGATGAAAGTAGAAACCACCAGTTTCAGGATGTCTGCTAGTGCATCAACATGTAACAAGCATATATTTATTTTTTTAAGTCAAGTAGATCTGATGTGGACCCTCAACCACTAGGACTGGTAGTACATTTTGAATCAGGTTTATCTCCGGAGGCCCTGGTCCTTATCCTGGGGCTATGGAGCAGAAATCTAAAGGAATTTTCTGCCCTTACTAAATCATGAGTCCTCTCCCCAGCAGGAAGCCCGTCTTCCCAGTCCATACAGATCGCTCACCCTTCACAAATGTCTAGTAAGCCAGGTTTTCTCTAGACTCAGTGAATGCAGCCTGGAGCAAGCAAGAATGAGGTCCTGACTGCTGGGAGTTTACATGTTCCAGAAAGGGACCAACAACATTAGCCAAGGTTCAGGCATTCTTACTTAGAAGGGTGGCTTGGTCAGTAGCATCCATTGCTTCACCTCATACTCTCAGACTATGCAAACCAAGAGACCCACTCAAAGGAGTTGCACTGTAAAAGCCTAAGCCACCAAGGAAACCGGGCAAGATCACCACTTCTTTTAAATACAAATGCCTGTGTAGACCTTGGCTTGCATTTCCTGTTCAGTGAAGCCATAGGATTAGTTGTGGCTGTTTCCTAACACTTACAGTAGTAAAAGTTGGTTTGAACCCTCAGCTCCCTGTCAGCTAGTTAATGATCTGAAAACAACAGGGATTGCAAGTGCAGGCAGCTCAGGTGTAAACTGAAGACTCATCATTAACCTGCATCTCATTTTATTTTTAATTTCAGGCTTCAATTACCCAAATAAAATTATTTTTTATGTACTGGCAATCAAAGAAATAGATAATAAAATTTAATTCAAGGCTAGATTTAATTGTGGAAGAAATGAAATTTCCTAAATCTGATCTCTTTCTCCCTTCCTCCCGCATTTTTAACAGAGTTCTTTCTATTTATTATTTATTTATTTATTTATTCATTCATTTATTTATCTTATAGGCAGTGTGGACAGAGAGACAGAACAGCAGCCAGGTCTATACCAAGCAGAAGCTAGGAGTCAGAAAGTCTCTTAAAGTTAAACCAGCACTCAGCATGCCAGTGACTTAACTCACTGAGCCACATTGTTCTCCCTGAAACCCACATTTCCTCCATCCTATACTCCAGATCTTGAGGTTTCCCCGACAGTCACCCTCCCCCCTTAGTTCAGAGCATGCCCTCCAAGCTAAACCTCTTCTATGTACCTCTAAGAAGACTTTATACCTTACCCAGGAAAACAGCTCATAAGACTGGAAGCCTGGAGGGACCTTCAGCCAGTTCACCTCTCTCTTTTCACACCTGGGGCTCTGAGAGCCAGGGAGGTGAGGGTTTTGCCTTGGGGTCATTCTAGTATGGAGAGAAACCTCCGGGTGTGGGGAGAGGAGAGGCTTTCCCCCTCTTCTGACAGCCAGAGGAGCCTGAAATCACACTGTGGGCAGTTCTCATCCAAGCACAGGCTCTGCAGGTGATTCCTGCAAGTCCCTGGCACACCCTTTAATGCCCACAGGTGTGGTTTCACCCCCACTTAGCTCTTGCACCAACCTTGAAGGAGACAAGCCCATCTGGAGCCCAGAACTAATCTGATGTGGATTGGTCCATTATTTAACTGTGATTTTCTTGGTTTCTAGATTTATCTAGAATAATCACAAGAATAGTTTGAAATTGGATGGAGAGCAGGAAGAATTAGAATACACTCTGAAATATAATGCAATATAATTAATTCACACAGCCACTTTTGGGAAGTGGAGATGTGACCAAGTATCCTTTAGCAATCTGTATTACATATCCCACATAATGTCTGACCCACAATCAGCACCCCATGGATAATGGCAATCCTGTTCTTTTGCTACACAGCCAGAACTACAACTCCCATGGTGCAGTGCACTTCTTCACTGTGCCTCTTCCACTTTCTTCCACTGAGCTACTTGAAGAGGGGAGTGCAGCTCCCAAGGAGAAGTAGCTGACTCCACAATTCTCTCCCTGGTGCAGGCTGCAGATGCTTAAATTAAGACATGGACAGACAAAGGAAATGGAGGAGAGAGGGGTCAGAGCAAAAGAGAAAGGTCATCATAGTTCTGTTTGTTCACTCTCTGGGGAAACCATACACTGATACCCCAAGCTGAGTTTATCTATTTGTCTGTTTGCTTGTTTGTTTTTATCCAGCTCTGTTCCCTGTTAGGATCATTGCCTGAAGATGCCTGTGGTTAGCACTGCTGCACATTGCTACTAAGGGTTTCAGTTCTTTGCCACTTTCATGTCTGTGTGAATGAGAAGTTAGAAGGGTCCCATGTATCATTTCAAGTTTGAGATCTGACAGTTTCCTGAATGCTGTTTTGAGCTATTTTAGGATTAAGTTTTAGGAAGACACTGGATATTGCATCAAGCGGTCCTGCACAGCTTATTAATATACAGGGGGTGTCTCCTCTTTCCAGCCCTCAAATTATGCAAAACACAAATTTTCTGGGAAAATAGCAGATAACTATGGCCAAGCAGAGACCAAGTCAATTAAGGACAATCTTGAGAGCCGAAAAACATAATATGTGCTCTAATTTCAGTGAACTACATTTAATGCATTGAGCTCTGTGGGCCTGTCATGTCTACAGGTTTGGCTGCGTCACAAGTGATGGTGGCTGATGGTCAGGTAGCTGTGGGTGAGGCAGCCGAGGGAGTCACCAGCAATCTGTGGCAGGTGGATACTTAGAGTTACACCTTGGTGTTATCAAGATCAGCTGTGGAAAGTCACAGCTGAAAGAAATCACCACTGGAAGAAGAGAGAATTCAGCTGGGAAGACTTCCCACTGCAAACAGGGACCCACCACGGACACAGGGGGTGGGAACGGGAGGAGGGGGAAGTGTGGTTCTTTCACCATTACCCTCACTCTATTGAAAAACAACAACAACAACAACAAAAAGAACCTGAATGATTTGAGTCAGAAAGCTCAAAATTTCAAGGTGAAGACCCAGATCAGAACAGCTCAGTTTGAATTTGAGACAATCCTTGTATTTCCAACAGATTATGGCCACTGCACAGACTTTCAAGTGAAAAACCGTCCTCTATAGGGAGCTTCTGCTGGATAAAAGCCTCCTTCTCAAAGACTGTATGTTTTAATCTACCCCTGCTTTGTGTCTTTGGCAAAAGAAAAACCTCAAGGTGGGGGGGAGTCAACGAACATCAAAAAGAAGGAGGTCATTTTCTTTAGGCCACTGTAAAATTACCAGTGGAGAACGTTTGCTAAGTACCTGTTGAGATATCTACTAATAGTAATAATAATATTGTTAATAATAATATTAATAAGATGGATGGATAGGTGAAAGGTGACCCATCTGTCTTATAGAAAGACACAGGAGCATCATCGCTCACTAGGCCACAGAAAACCTTTGACTAAAACAACATTATATTTCTTACTAGGAATAATGGGACGTGCAAATACTTCAAATTATAACCAGTTCCTGGACAGTTGCCAGTAGGTCTGGCCATAATTTGGGAGTAAGGTGAGTGTTAGTTGGTAAGGAAGTGTTCAAATGTAATCAAGGAAATCAGCTTCCCAAGTCTCATGCACACACCCACAAAAATGAGTAAGAGGCCTCAGGGAAATCGCGAGCTTAACGGTTGATGATTACGCGTAGATACAGACAGGAGCAGGTGCAGCTGTGAACACAGGCACAGGTGTGTTCTCTCAGGCACGTCCGCATACAGATACCACATGTATGTTCCTGCACACGTGCGTTCATCAGAGCACTCGCAAAAACTGCATGTTCTGAAATCCAGAATGTTCTTCCTTCCAAATGAACTTGCCCTTTAATTCTGCTTTTCATGAGCTTGTTGAAGTACCAGGGCTTGTGATGCAAAGACAATACGATGACAGAGTCTGTTACACAATTCTTCCATGAGGAAGCGTGCATTGGATAAGGGGCTCTGGATTAAACGGTTACAGGAAACCCTGCTGCGGCCGGCCACAGAGGCTCTGCTCTTTAAACAGGGTCAGCGGGAGAGTCAAGAACACCCATGAGAGACTCCCCACAGTCGGAACCGCAGAGCCCATTGTGTAATGGACAGAGCAATCTCTCAGCAAACTTTAGCTCTTTTTAATTCATCTTAGCTCCCATCATTCTTTCGATTCAATCCAGTGTGACTCCAGAACCTGCTGTGTAGTAAGTGCCTGTTGGCTCTATTTCTTGGTTACATCCAGAGAGAATGCAGACACAGGAAGCCGGTAGTAAGTTGATCTTGGGGCAGCACATCCGTGGCACAGTGAGTTAAGCTGCCGCTTGTGAGCCTGGCATCCCATGAGGGTGCTGGTCTGAGTACCTGCTACTCTACTTCCAATCCAACTCTGCTGGGTTAGCAGCAAAAGACGACCCAAGTGCCCCCTTGCTCCGGCCTTGGCCTGACCTGGTTGTAACCACTGCAGCCATCTGGGGAGTGAATCAGTAGATGGCAGATCTCTCTTTCTCTCTCACCAATCTCTGTTTCTCTTTCTCTGCGTAATTCTACCTGTCAATTAAATAAACAAACCTTAAAAAAAGAAAGTTGATTCTTTGGATGCCAATAGCTCGGATGCCCTTCCCTTGGCACACTGCAGGGAAGGTCCTTGGCCGCCCCTGGGATGCAGAGGTGATTGTGTGACTTGCTTTAACCAGTGAGTTGTGAGCGTCAGTGGCCTGGGCTGTTTTAGAAGAACATTCATCAGCAATGGAGGACTCTCCAGGGTCTTCTCTTCCCAGACCTCACCCATCACAGTGACATGGTTCATGTGGAGGGCCAGCCCCGAGTGTGGCATCAGGGGGACAGTCGGCCTGGACATTTGCACCAATAAAAAAAAAAAAAAACTTTGTTGCTTTATGTCCCTGGTTTTGGAGCTGTCTCAGCTGCACAGCCAGACCAGTTGTGACTGACGGAGCCCACAAGAGCACCAGAACCAAATTTCAACCCAGGCTGCAAACCAACCTTCTCGAAAGTGTGCTTAGCACAACTCAATTTCCCAAGGCATCAATCCATCTTTGGAATAATTGAAAATATGATACGTGTTTCTGTTCATCCTGAAACTGCAAGCCCCACCAGGGTACAAATCCTGGGAAGAGTCTGCCTTGTCGACATCCTGCTGAAGCAGGATGATGGGGGCCGTGGACCCCAAGAAAGTGTCCTCGCTGCCAACAGAAAACACGAAACTGGCCTCCTCTGTCAATGGCAACTACACAGCAGCATTCAGTAACCTCACTCCAACCCCAGGCTGGGTGCTCCGGCCAATGCCAGCTTCAATAAAGAAACTTGTTGGCATCTATGCCGACCTCAAATGGCCCTTGCACAGCTTAGAGAATACAGCAAGCACAGTGCTTCTTTCTGCAAAGAATCCTGGTGATTGTTTCCATTCAGCTAGAAGTGAGAAAATCTTCACTAAAGCATAGGGAGGGACACGGAGAATTTTAAGAGTTAAAGGTGTGACTCTTAAATCCTTCTACTGTAAAGAAACTAGCTGGTTCCCAGCAGTGGAAGGCGATGGGGTCGTGAGCACCTGCTGGTGGCTGGGAGTGCTTCTTGCTCATAGAGGTGATCCTTGATTGAGCCCATGCCAGGCCTGATCAAGCCACCCAGTAGGGAAACTTGAAAACACAGAGACAGACAGACTTGGGTCTGTGATGGCAATCGGTGCTGGATGGATCTGACCCACACTTGGGCTATTTGGAAAGGACAGTGCCACTGCTCCAGCCCTCCCAGTCAACATTTCCTTTTGTGGACATGGGACCATCTCTCCCTCTGGACCACAAACCCCAGGAATAGAGTCTTGCCTTGTGTGTAGATCAATCTCTAGGGGCACGTTCAACCACCATGCACAGAAGTAACTGCCACAACCACACGTCCCCTTTCTTCTGGTCCTGCACCGCGTCAGGCTTTCCTGCCTGCATCTCTTCTCTCCTTCATGGAGCTGGTACTGTCAGCTCCATTAATCCGTTTCAGCATCATGGGCTGGTCTCCAGTTGATACTCATCTTTCTCACAACCTTGACACACAGGCTCTTTGATTTATTAGAACTAATATGCTAACTGCAAAGGGGCTCTGCATGGAAGCTCTGCCAACAGCCCCCAAGGTCCTGCCAGCATTCTTAATGAGCTCAGACCCCAAAACCCTCCTGGAGCTTTGGGGAAGCTGAACGGGACTAATTTTGGTCCGCTGGGGAAGCCTGATAAATAAGACTGTGTCGAAATGATGCTGGCTTCTCTGAAATGCTGAGGCAAGTAAAGTCTGTGACCAGAGCATTCTCCCTGACTAAGACTAGCTGAGGTCTCTCACCTGCATGCTCTGGAGATCAAGCACGGGCTTCCTGGGGACGTCTGCCAGTCCTGGTGGTTTATTCTCACACTCATTTACATTCTCCACTCCCACCCACCAAACAGTATGGTGGCCTTGAGCAAGCAACTAAACTAAGGGAAGAAGGTATGTGGCCAACTAGTACTCAGCATGCTGGCGGCTCAGGCCCAGGACAGAGCAGTCACCCCTGACTTCTCACTCTTTTAAATTGTCTCCTCCACCAGGAAGTCTCTCAGGAACCCCTGGGAAGTTGCACAACATAGGACGGCAGAGGGGACAGTTCCCAAGCTATGGGAAGAATTGGATAAGATTGGATTGGAATGAAAGTTTGGGGAAAGATTCAGGATAACTCCATTGTTTCCTTGAAGGCAGAAGATGCTCCGAAAGTAGAAGCAGCAGTTACCAAACGTCCTAGAGCTGGCTTCAGCTCTCCTCCCACACCTTGACCTCCAAAGGAAGGTCACCTTGGAAGGAAGCTAAGTAAGTTGGTTTCAGGCGGCCGAGCTCTGGCAGTGCAGGCCCGGCTCCCCAGAGCAGTGGGAGGAAATGTATTCAGTTGTGTCTTTTCTGTGCCCTTGACCTTGCATTGTCAGATATGGAGTAAGCTCCTTGGAATCCTCACGATTGAGACCCTTCCGATGAGGCTACTCTGAATCCTTGACGGACAGAGTGGGGCAGGCCTGGGAAGTTCAATGGAGGTGGATGGAAGACTGTGTAACATCACTGCCAAGTAACACAAGATGAGATCTGGGGGCTCACACATGGGAAGTCACAGGGTTACTCATCAATATTTCCAGGTTCCTCCTAGTGGCCTCAGACTCAAAGCACAGTATTAAATGATTTCAAAATATGACTCAGCTTAATGATGAATATGGTGCGAAGTTTTGCCTCAGCTTCCAGATATAGAGCAATTAGCCTTATTGTAAACAAGTATTCCTCACCCACAGTTATCCAGGTCTGGTTGTGGACAGCAGGCTCTCCCTTCACGCTGATCACTCTACATTTACTGATTCAGTGTCTCTCAGTTCAGAAACACTGTGAAAACTTGTTCATGGTGAGGAGTAAGACTTCTGATTTGATTGCTTTGAAAAGCAGTACCAGCAGTTAAGGCTTCCTGTGCCTTTGATCTCATTATCTGAATCTAGCATCTATAGGTAGCATTCACATCCACCACATACAGTCAGGTGCCTTGGAAATGCTTCACCAAGCAACTCCACTAAACCATGTTAATTATTTACTGATCTTAATTAGCTCCTTCTTTAGCAGTCAACTCCTTAGAGGTCATTGCCAACTCAGAACCTGTGACTCCAGCTTTATACTATTTGTTCCCACACAGTGAATCTGGAAGAAGATGGGATTATAAAAGCTTGGCCAATCATTCCCTTGGGCCTTTGCCTCTTCTGGTTTATTGGGTCACCTGCCAGCAGCAGAATGCCCTCCTGCTTCTCCAGCGTGGTTTAAGATTGGCCCCCATTTCTGCCTGGCGGTAGGCAGACACCTGCTCTTGAGGGGACCATTGACGCATCCAGTCTCTCAGTCACCAGCTCCACAACCTGCGGGACTTAGCATTAGCTCCTATATGAAATAAAAGGAAACCTACTAAGGCACAGAAAAACAGTTCTGGAAATAACAGGCATAGCCACTGATGGTTTGCAAGAACATCTCCTACCCTTCTTTGCTTCCCCCTAGAAGGTCTGTGAGAGAGGCAGTACAAACCTTAAGACTGAGGGGTGACCCTCACTCCACACTCTCCTTGGGAAAGGTGAAAATAAGTGACCCCATCTGTACACAAGCTAAGGTTCAGAGCCAATTCATGGCTTCATCTATACAGCTTGATCCTGTCTAGGCTTCTCATGTTGACTTTCTGGATGACTTTTGTGAACTGTGGGGAATCCATCCTCCTCCAGGCTTGCAAGCCTGCCCTGCTGTGTGAGGATGTGATTAATGTCTGAAGCGCTCTGTGAACGCACACAACCTCCTATTAATGAGAAGCAGAAATGTGAGACAGGATGTGGTCTTCCCTGTCCTGAGTTAGTCAACTTCTGGGCCGGGTGCCTTGCGTTAGTCACTTGGCTGCTGCCTCTTGCTTGCTCGGCAGCATCGGGGACATGGAAAACACATTGATGGCTTCCTTAATAAGTTCAACTCTGGGTCTCATAGAACCCTTTGCACTCTGGTAGAAGAAGGCTCAATGTTTGTTGGACTAACCTAATGTTTAAAAACAGAGCTGGCCTGGCACGTAGTTAGTACCTCTTAAGGAGAATGTTAAATAAGAATAACTTGTAACATGTTTCCTCACTCTGTGTACTTGTCAAACTCAGAGGGCGCAGCAGCTGGGAGGAGGAGGCAGGGGTGCTGCTAATGATGCCATGTAGAAGATCAAACCAATGGGTGTCCACTGGGGCTACCTTAGGACTGCTGTGAGCCTGACTGCTGCACAGGGGCCTTACATCCTAACAAAGGACTGCTGGCTCTGTGAGGCCTGAATCCCCTCAAATCCATGGGCTGATCCCCTAAGGCTCAACATATCAGAATGTGTTTGTGTTTGGACATGGGACCTTGAAAGGAGCGAACAATTTGAGCAGAGACCATTAGAGCAAGCCCTAATTCAATATGACTGATGTCTGTAGGAGAGGAGGCAATTTAGACATAAAAAGCGACATTAGGGACACACAGGCACAAAGGGATGATAAGATGACTGGGCAGCAAGAGGACAGACATCTGCGAGCCAAGAAATGAGAAGAGGAAATTCACCCTGGCAGAGCCTTGAGCTGGGACTGCTAGATGCCAGAACTGCAAGAAGTCCATCTCTGTTGTTGAGGTCCCCCCTCCGACCCGACTCTTTGTGTGTGTTTATCACAGAAGCCCTGGCAAATTATTACAGTCTTAATTTTTTATAAATTCCAAATGTGAGAATATATTTCAATACTTCCTTTGTCCGCCAAACTTTTCCTCCAGATTTTAAAAGAAATTGAGGCATTTTGAAGAGCCCTTTAAAGTGCTGGGGGCCTGGAGCCGTGAGAACTGGTGGCGAAGTCAGCCTTGAGTCACACAGGATCCTGCAGAGGGACCAAGCAGTTGTGTGATGAGACTGCTTTTCCATCCCTGCTTCCCCATAGAGGTCTTTGAACACCAACTCCAATTTTCTTATGTGCTGAAGTTACAACTATGAAATAGAATAGGTTAGTCATTGTATAACCTAGTTTCTCAAAGAAATGTTAAGGGACAAGGTAATTTAGAAAGGTGTTGAAAAGCACAGATTTAAAAATCAGTAATGTGGGTCTATTCATAGAACAATGTCACCCACAGATGTCCATGCCCCAGCAGCTGACCATCCTTTGAACACTTTTATTAAGCTCTTTTGTGCATTTGAAGTCCAAACAAGGATATGAGCGGTGGATATAACTGGCAAGAGGTCACAGACAGTGCTTCATTTAGCATGAAGCCATTAAGTAAATGTTATGTGCATCTTTGAAGAGAGGGAAAATGTACTAATTAGACCAAGCAGACAGTTGAGCTTTTCTTTTTACTGCTACCATTTGGCAAGGCTTGGAGAGGAGTGAACTCAAGGCAAAATGCCATGCTGGAGTAAAGATAGAACTTTATTTATTTATTAAAATTTTAATTCAAAAGCAGATTTAAGGAGAAAAGGAGAGACAGAGAGATCTTTCATCTTCTGACTCAACCCCCAGATAGCAACAATAGCCAGAGGTGAGCTGATCTGAAGCCAGGAATTTCTTCCAAGTCTCCCATGAAAGTGCAGGGGTCCACAGACTTGAGCCTTCCTCTGTTGCTTTCCTAGGCCACAGACAGGGAGCTAGATTGGAAGTGGAGCAGCTAGGATTCTCATTGGTGCCCATATGGGATGCTGGCACAGCAGGAAGAGAATCAGCTGCTCTGCCATCGCACTGGTCCCAGGATCCATCTTTGGACAAGAGGAGGCATGAAGATATCACAGCGCAGAAGGATGATTGGAAGAACACAGTCATGGAAGAGTCTGGGAGGTCAAGCAGACAACTAGGAAGGGCCAGGCCAGGGGCTCAAAAGGGAAGATACAGCCAAAAGGTAGCAGGGAGAGCTGCTGAAGAGCTTTTAATGCCACCAGGGAGTTTAAACATGTTTATGGGCACTGTGGAGCCAATAATGGGTCTTAAGGAGGAAAACAAGATTGATTTATACTTGGGAAAGAATATTCTGGGACAGGATACAGAATAGTTTGCCATGATGAGTGAGAAGAGATTAGAGAGCCTGTTTAGAAGCCTATTAAGATGGGCTTTGAAGCACAGGATGCAGGTTGATTTTTGTGTATTCTCATATACTGCCTGCAAACATAAGTTTAGCCCATTAAACCCTGCTTTAATAATGTGCCACAGCAGGTGAAGCTGCTTGCAGTGTTAGCTCCCCATGTTCAAAGACTGGTTTAGAGCCAGCTTCCTGCTGACATTGCATGAAAGGTGATTGATTGATGATACAAGTGGTTGGATCCAGGAAGAAGTGTAGTTCTGGCTCCTGGCTTCAGTCTGGCCCAACCCCAGCCCTGATTGTGCTGGCTGGGTAGAAGAACCTGTGGAATCCCTCCTCTGTGTCTCTAAATCTGTAAAATACTAAGGGAGGCTAAAGCTGTATCAGACAAAAGCAGACATGCAACCAACATAAAGAATCTTTAGCCCCAAGGAGGAGATTTGAGAAAGTGAAGTAGAAAATGAAGAGAAGAGAAGAGAAGAGAAGAGAAGAGAAGAGAAGAGAAGAGAAGAGAAGAGAAGAGAAGAGAAGAGAAGAGAAGAGAAGAGAAGAGGAAAGAAGTGAGCAACCATTGCAGTCATTGACTGTTCTGTGGTATGGGAAGCAGTCCATACCACAGAAGTTCAGTCTACCATTGCACGGATGCCCAAGCTGTATAAATCATAGCAAAGAAGCATATTTTGGCGTGTTCCTGAAAGTGAACTAATGGTGGACTTGAAGGGAGTTGAGGGAAGTGCTCAAGGTTGGATTCCACCTGGCCCTCCAGCCTGGCAGAACACTGGCCAGGAAGATCAATGCCAGCTCCATTTTGCAGTCTGGAAGGCTTGTCTTGATTTGCTTGGAGTGCTTAACAGAGTGCTGTAAGCCAAGTGCCTTTACCAGGAGAAATGCATTTTCTGTCACCTCGGTAAAGCATAAGTATGAGACCAAGGTGCCAACAGAGGTGATGGCTGCTGAGAGCTTTCCCTATAAGCTGTGGGTGGGCTCCTCTGGCCATGTGCTCAGCTGACTTCTTCTTTGTGGAGAGAAGAGAGAAAACACCTGTGGTGTTTCTTCTTCTAAAGATTCTAATCCTGCTGGATCAGGACACCATGTTTATGACCTCATTCAACTTAATTACTACCTGACTCCACACGCAATCCGTTGGGAATTATAGATTCAGCATACACATGATTCATCCCACAGCAGCACATCCACGGACCACTTCTGGTATCTGAGATGAGCAGACTCCAACAATCCATCAAGCTGTGATAGCCAGGAATGAGGCGGGGAAGGAAACTGCCAACACCAGACTCCAGAGTCTCTAAGTGCACTTCTTCCCTGCAGTCAAATCGAAACTTCCAGTGGCTATCAGGACACCTGCACTGTCACCTCCAGCTTGTGAATTCAGCTCTGAGCCTTGCAGATACGCACTCCCAGGAAATGCTGATGTGAGTTTGTGTGTGTGGTGGGATGAATTACAGCCCCTGCAAAGATATCCTCATTGCAATCCACCCCTTTCCCCAAACCCCGTGCATTAATCATGTG
This sequence comes from Ochotona curzoniae, assembly GCF_017591425.1. Taxonomy (NCBI): domain Eukaryota; kingdom Metazoa; phylum Chordata; class Mammalia; order Lagomorpha; family Ochotonidae; genus Ochotona; species Ochotona curzoniae. The sequence continues at coordinate 2,602,885 of NW_024465405.1, read as the reverse complement.
CCATGGCAAAAATGGGGACTTTGGTGACTAAGTAAGTCAAGGGTTTTGAGATGGAAAGATTAACTGAGGCTCCAGGGGTGAGTCCAGGGTGAGCAGATAATCCTTCCAGGAGGAAAGCAAGGGTTTCAAAATCAGGAGAAGTAGGGAGGAGCAGAGAAGGGGAGAGTTTTTGAAGCTGCTGGGCATCTGGCATTGAAGATAGAGGAAGGAGCCATGAGGCTTTACGAATGGGCTGTAGAAGCTGGAAGGCAGTGGCTTCTCCTCCAGAGTCCCCAGGAGCAGCTCAGCCCCTTCAAAGCTGGAGGAAAATTAGCCTTGCTGTTTGAAGACATTTGGTGTATGGCAACATGTTACAGATGCGTTGAGAACCCAACACAGGCATGAGAAAGAGCCCTCGCCTCCCTGGGCAGGCTTAGCTGCCCTCATGAGGTGGGGTATCCTGCCCACAGTCTCTATGTAACTGGACAACTCCTGCCCAGATGTCTTCTTCACCAACAGGAATTATGATCATCTGTATCAGCTGATGCTAGCCCAGCGTAATTTTTAAACCAGAAGTTACTACTACAGCTTGCTAAATTTTTAATGATATTTAAAACAAAAATAGTTGCCATGACAAGATACTGTAATTATTACTGAATCCCCTCTCAGGGATGCCACTGTCTAAATAATTAATGGCAGTGCTACCCTTTGGATAAGCACCTGACTGTATGGGATCTTTTATAAGATGGTTGAACCAACATGAAAGGACTGTGCCCATGTTTATCTTTTCTGTTCTTTTAAATATTGTGCCCAAAGCTTCCAAATAAATGCTTTCAGTCTTAAGTGAATGCTGTATTCTATTTGATTTCATCAAACAATCAGTTCAAAGTTGCTGGTAGGATGTTAAAAGATGAGTTTTCTGCTTCCATGACAGAAGAACATTCTGTGAACTAGAGCAGGAAAACTGAAAAGTGAACTGCTTTGTGGTTCCGGGACATGGATGACCTCTGTCCTCACCCCGCAGATGCTGGTGGGTAACAGCCTTTCCTGAAGATAACATACCCCTGTGAATAGTTCCCGCTGTCCAGAAAGACCAGGGCTCAGCATGAGACTCCTCCACAAAACAGACAACACAAACTGGCTAGACCCTTTTAAACCCATCCACCTCTCAGCTTTCCTGGGTCCCCTCTTAACTTCCCTTCTGTGAAGATCCAGGATGCCATTGCTAAGTCAGAGGATGGTAAGCATAGAATCTTCCACATTGCACATGTAAGAAAGCAAACAGGCTGATGGATCGTTGCTTGGCGTAACAAGTAACCACCATGGTCAGCTTTTGAGTTTGTTTGAATCCATCAACAAAAGCTCACTTCGGAAGGCCAACTGATGAATAAGAGCTAAGTCTCAGTGGCCGTAATTCCACAGCTGACAGATGACTAAGCTGGCTTGGGAAGTCCTAACACACCCTGTGTCAGGCCAGCCGCTTGCCTTCCAGGGTCACTCCAGTGTCCAGCAAGCACAGCCCTGGCTTAGAGAGCAGCATTCAGACTTCAAGTAGTGCTTCTTTTTCATAGACAGATCCCATGCCCAGGCACCATTCTCATGTGGCAGGCAGAGCATGGCCCATGGTACAAGAACAGAACTTGTGTCCACTCCCTGTGGGCAGAAAGTGAATCCCAGTCACGGCACATCAGTTTGCCTCTGTGGGCGGAGGTGTGAGCAGTGGGATTTTTGCCCTGTGCGATGGGGATAACATTTCCTCGTTGCCTCCTTAATGCTCCAGCACCAGGCCAGGAAGGAGGAGGCAGCACCCAACATGGTCTATCCAAGCCACTGATGGCCACGAGTCCAGACAGCCCAGAAAGTGTGAAATCAGCCAGGAGATTGAAACTTTAAGGTCATTGGACTGAATCTTCATAACACAACGGTTCTAGAACCCAACTGAGCTTGTGGCAAAGGACCTTGCTCCCTGGTGGGAAAGGCAGATGCGCTCACTGGAGCACAAGTACAATCAGATCCTGTACGTGAGGAAGCCTAGCACCAGGCAGAGACTCAAAAAGAGAAGTCTCAGACACACTTCCCGGCTGTGCGCACGGTCCCTGCCTCTCTGAATCCATCCCTTAGCTACCTCATCCTCATGTTTTAAAAAGACGTCTTGTTTGAGGAGTGGAGTGCTGTGGAAAGAGGTTGATAAACAGAGAGACCTACAATGGCTAGGACTGGTCCAGGGGCAATGCTGGGAGCCAGCAACTTAATCCAGGTCTCCCATGGGGGTGGCGGGAACCTAATTATTTGAGCCATCATTGCTACCTCCCAGAGTCTGCATTAACAGGTGTTAGAGCCAGGAATTATTCTGTGTGCTCAGACACAGGATGCAGGCATCTTAAGTGCTGGGTTAAATGTCCACTCCCACAGCACTTCACAATCATGTCTAAAACATGACTCAGTTCCTAATTTAAAGTGGGTTTGGCTTCGTGTGTAGGTTGGTGCCATGAAGGGTTCTGCTTCACTCAGTTATCCAGGGAAGAGATCTGGGTTGCCAGGAGTTCTACTGACTCATCACGTGGCTTCCAGCATCAAGCTTATGCTTAGCGTTGACCTCCAGCTGGACGATGACCACAGGACCTGGAGGTTGGTCACACAGTACGGGAGAGCAGGGCTGGGCGTGTTGCACATCAACTCTGCCCAAGTTCCCTTTGGGAAATGCTGTCACAGTCTCTCTGATCTGCCAGGGACCGGGTGGACAGAACTGATCAGTTCTCCAATGGAGGAAAAATGACATGGCTGCTGTTTTGCCATACCTGCTTCCCCTCAGATGCAATCACTACTAGTTTCTGGAGGTTTTCTTTACTTCTAGCCATCTTCTTCTTAGGTCCATTTCTGTAACAGATTCATGAGCTCTTCATAGACTGTTATCTCCCCAGGTGCACACAGGTACACCAGCTACGTCCTTCTTAGTCACTTGACCTTTCTGCACCATGAATTTTAATGTCAGTGGAGGTAGAAGCCACCCTGTGATTAATCTACTTATCATGGGGCAAGATCTTACCTGTGTGGGTAATTTTTTTCCCTTCTGTAATCAAACAACTAATTTCTTCTTGTTGTTTAAAAAAAAATCCAAGTACTTGATGGCTTCTAAAAAACATTTTTATTGGAAGGGCAGATTTACAGAGAGAAAGATATTTCATCCTCTGGTTCACTCCTCAAATGACTGCAAGAGCTAGAGTTGAGCCCATCCAAAGCCAGGAGGCAGGAGCTTCTTCTTGGTCTCCTACATGTGTGCAGGGTCCAAGGACTTGGACCATTCTCCATTGTTACCCTAGATTATAACCAGAGAGTTAGATTGGATGTGGAACAGTCAGGACACAAATTGGTGTCCACATGAGATGCCAATGCTTAAAGATAGCCTGTTGAACTTCAACCCTGGCCCCATACTTGATGTTTTAAGTCACTTTATAATCACCCTGGTTGTCAGAAACAAGGACGAGGCTTAAAGCAAGCACATGGGATCACACCCATCAGTGTGTCGTTACAAACCAGGGCAAAGTAACATTACATTGTGACCAACAAAGAACCTGATGGAGCAATATGGGAGCTGAGAGTGGAAGGTCTGAGGACAGATCAGCCTTCAAAGTCTCCATACCTTGTCTCACCAGGAGTTTAACTTATGATACTTCAAAATGGAAATTAGTGAATGAAGGTAATGTGAACCTGAATAACACAAGTTCATGCCAAAGTCTCTGCTGGGATGCCAGGCACAGGAGGGTGTCCCCATGCCAACCTCTATGCTCCCTGGGACATGTCATCTTGCCAATGAGAGGCCTTTGTGACCAGAAGCCTGTGCCCAGAATGTCCCAGGCAGTGACCAAGTGTGCCTTTACTGTTGAGCTGGCCCCAGGGGTCTATGACGACTGGCTCAGTGTGCCCTGGGTAACGTTTCGCTGGAGTAAAATGCTGTCAATGGCTTGACCCCATGACTCTGAGGTGTGGGGTCTTCCTTGGTTCTTATTCCAGCACTGTCACCAGAACCCACTGGTGTCAACAAGTTGACATTACAGCTGGAGCAGGAGCTTGTTGAAGGGGACAAGTCACCAATGCTAAATGCAACCTGCGGGCTGAGGGTGAGGGCCTCCTTCCTTCCCATAGACAAAGGTGTGGCAATTCAGCAGCTTTCCTAGAAATGCATGGAAAGTTCCATGAGAGAAAGTTTGTTACTTCTCCAAAAAAAAGTCTGAAGCACCCCCAGCTTTATGTTGGCCTACAACAACGTGAGGGGTGCCATTTTGCAAACGAGGTGCCCTTCCCTAGAATGCCTGGACTTGCTTCCCCACCCTCCATGGATGGAAGCCCTCGCTGATCTCATGACTGCTGAGAGATGGGGCCACCACTGCTCTCTCTACCGTGCAGAGACTCGCCCTGGAATCTTGCAGCAAAGGTTCCTGATTGATTGCTGCATGCCAGCACCTGGAGAAGGTGCCACTTGTGTCCCATTGGTCAAGTATGTCCACAGCCTCATCTCCAGGCCCACTCCCTGCTGTCCCAGGTGAGGCTGTGTTGATGCTCCAACTTCACAACTCGTCCATACAACCCTGAGGTTCATAGTGATTCAGATTGACTGTATCTATCCAGATGGGCCATTTTCAAAGCAGCACCAAACGATGGAGAAGGAATGGCTTGAGCCAGCAGCCGAGGTCGAATATCAGCTAGATGGCTGTGGAGAAGTCTCCCAATTGTCCTTGCCTCAGTTTCCTCTATCATAGAATGACAATGGCCTAGCTAGTCCACAGCGTTAGAGGGAGGTCTAAACATGTTGGTACAGTGCTGGGCCAGGGGGAGGAGCTTAAAGTATGACATGGCTTTGAAAGCATCCTGGGAACCTTCTAGGAGGCTGCAGGAGCAGGTGTGACACTTGGTTCCTCCTCAGGTCTCCTAAGCCCTTAGGACAGACTCCAGCAGCTGCCATAGAGTACAGCTCCTTCATTCCCTGTGACACAGAGCACCCCTGCCCTTCTCATGGCCTAGCCCTGGCCTTGTTACCTGGTGGATCCCCACAGCCTGAACTCAGACACTGGATACCAATGGCTGTGCAGTGGGGGACTTACAACCTGCCACCCCAGGGGAGGAGCCGGGGGATGGTGTGATCTCCAGGTGTCATCCCTAGCCTAGCAGAGAAGTGTGCATGGCAATGCTCATCAAGCCTAGGTCCCTGGTCCCAGACCACGGTTGATGCCTGGTCGCCATCTAGTGCCCGACACGAGTCACTGAGCCTTTTCTGTTACCAACAGCTGGTGGTGCCTTCTGGAAGATGCAATGTAAGTTCCCTGTGCTCAGGGCCTCCCAGGGATCCCTTCTAAAGGATCCCGGATTCAGGCTCCCCAAAGCTGAGAGCCCAATTCCCAAATCCTTCCTAGTCTTCACATCTCCAACTTGAGCTTCTTCGCCAGCATGTCCAAACATGAGGAGCAGTAGAAAGACCCGAAGTGGAGCTGCCTGACGTTGGTGTATGTTGGTGGGTAAGGGGATCATGGTTTCCAAGCTTCTGTTTTGTGTTGATTGAGCCCTACTGGTGTTCTGGTCACTACACTAAGATCCAGGACTAGAATCCTAATGCGGGCTCTGTCCTCAGCCAGCTGAGGGGATGCTGAGGTCCATGATGACAAGGAGGAAGAAGTCCCTAGACCTGCAACCTTGGTCCCCACGCACAAACAGCATGACCAGGCCATCTCACATAGAAGTAAAACTGATGCTCTGACTACTGGGCATTGACACTGCAAAGCTGTAGAGAAGGCGATCTCATAGTAGTTAGGAACAAAGGATTCAGGATGTTGTCTGGGAGCTGGGCTTCCCGTGGACTCCAAGGGGGCACAGTCAGGGTCTCTGAAATGAAGATGGGTGGAGGGAAGAGCCTGAAGGCTGCCAGTGGTCAGACACCAGAGATGGGGTTCTTCTCTTCATTGTGTGCACTTGGGCCTTCTGATGGACAGCTGTGGCTCAGAGATGCTAGGCCAAGAAAAGGCGCCAACCAGAGTTTGTGTCCATGCTCAGAACACAAGGTGGAATCCCTGGAGATGAGGCTGAGATGTGTGTGTGTGTGTGTGTGTGTGTGTGTGTGTGTGTGTGTAGCTTCTGAGCACCTGCTAGTTCTTAGGGGGACTAAGCTAGACACTAGCCCACAATGCCAGCAGCCACCTCTGCAGGGAGCCCCTTATAGATGCCAAAGGGCTCCCACAGCTGCCACGCTTGATCCCAGATAGAGAGGGGGCTGTTCCCCTCTGTTTCCAGGTGAGATGCAGGGGCTCAGAGTGCCCCAGGATTCCAGGAAGCCACACATGTTTGCAGGCCTGGAGACAGCACCTGTCCCTCTCCTCGGGGCATTTGGTTGGGGCTTCTCTTCAACATATTTTTCATGCTCTGTGCAACTCTGACCCTCTATGAGAACCCCAAAAGGCTGGGCTGTGTTTGGAGCAGGACACCGTGGGGGACACAGTCCTGGAATAGTTCTCCTGGCAGCAGGTACCCCCAAGTATCTCCCAGTCCAGCTGCAGCCCCTGTGTCCCTAGCAGCAACATAGCAGAGGCTTTCTGTGTGCAGCCTGGGGAAGTGATGGTGACCCTCAGGCACCCTCTGCACCTTCCCTGGGCACTGCCTGCCTGGACACCCTCTGCAGCTCCCCTGGACACTGCCAGTCTGGACACCTTCTTATAGCTCCCCTGGGCACTACCAGCCTGTACACCCTCTGCACCTTCCCTGGGCACTGCCAGTCCAGGCACCCTCTGCACCTCTTCTGGGCACTGTCAGCCTGGGCACCTTCTCTGTGCTCAGAAGTCTACATACTATTAGATTTTTTTTCTTTTGGAATTAATAACAGTAACTAACATTTCTCAATCACTTATTCTACAATTGGCATTTCACACACCATCTGCCTTTCATTCTCTTATCTGTATGTTGTCCATTTTACCAGTAGGGAAATGAATCAGAGAGACAAAGTAACAAGTCCATGTAGCCAGAGTGTAGCAAGTTCAGGAAACAAACCTGGACTTGGCTGGTGCCAAAACCTGGGCAAGAGATTGCTGTGCTGGCACTGAGCATTGGGACAAGGTGGATGGCTCAGGGCAGACTTCCCAGAAGCAGAGCCTGACTTAGGAGTACAGGGGATGCTGCACAGATGCTCCTTACAAGACACCTGCAAGAGAGGGAGAAGTCACATAAAGAGGGGGAAGGAGCAAGGTGAGAATGTGGCCTTGGATGAAGTATTAACCCATGGAGTGGGTGTATGTGTGAGTGTGACAGCAAAGAGTGGACAGTTACTGCTGCAACATCAAATGTGTCACAGGATTGTCCCACCTGGAGGCAAGGGAACCAGACTTCTATGTTCCCTGTACCAGCCAGCACACCATAGCTGGGAAATGGATGCTCCCATGGAATGGAGAATCTATGAGACTCTGCTACTCTGAAAATACATGAAGGACTAAGCAAGCAGTCATTGGAGGTAGTTTCGCAGGTTCTCCAAGTTAGGGAGGAAGTGCCATTCTTCCCTTTTCATAAAAGCAGGTGTAGAACCACCTTGGTCATCCCTAAAGCATTGGACTTGCTATTCCATAGAAGTCGCCAGTGGCAGGGATAGCCTAATGCTTTCTGCTCCTGATAGAAAACAGGAGGCTCCTTTTTGATTAGATTACATCACTTTATTTTTAAATTTTTATTTTAAATGATGCTTACATAGTTGATCAGGGTGGGAAAGATGGAGGGTTAGGGGAAAGTGGGTGTGATCATTGTTTCCAGGTTTTCTGTTTCTTTTTCCTGTATCTAGGGGGAGGGGGAAGACAGGGGGAGAAGCCACACCCAGCTTCCCACTTGCCACAGTACCCAGGAATGGGGCACAGCCACCCAGTATTGACCCAGGGTCCTAATGTCGCATACACCCCAAGGGTTCTGCCCAGGTGGTTTTGATAGTTCTGAAATGTCAATCTCACCCATCCAAGAATGAGGGAACACTTTTAATGTGTATTGGGTAACATAGTCCACCTTTAAATGTCCATTTTCCCAGATATAAGCTGTCATCTTTGGGCTGGGGTAGTTGACTGATCTGTTCTGTTCTTCCTCTGCTATGATAATAGATGTCTTCTGCAGCCCGCACCCCGCCATGCCATGGACTGCAACATCCTCTATGTGGATCTGAGCCAGCCGTCCACTACTCTGTCTTTTCTACCAAGAAGGACCAGTTCTCACAGGTGGTCCCAAGGGCCTGGGCCAGGCAACCGAGATCCTGCCGGATCCTCCACCTCTGGGACTCACAGATCTGGTACCCACTACGCAGACAGGTCCAAGGACCTGGGCCAGGCAACCCAGGCCAGCTGAACAGATGGGAGCAAGAAGCCCTGAGGAGTCTGTCATGCAGACTGAGGGTCTCCCACCACCCCTGAGGACGTAGGCAAGCATGTAGTCAGATTCCTGTAGGAGGGTCATGGGGTACAGTCTGAAAGATCCCCTTGCTCGTAGACAGAAACTCCACCCCAACAGTGCACATTGCCTCTGTCCACAATGGGGAGACCCCAGACACAGTTTCCCCAATCAAGGAGTCAGGTGAGAAGTCAGCCAAGTCAGGACATTTCCTGTAGCTTTCTGAGGCTCTGAGCTGAAGACCCAGCTACTCGGAACCCAGACTCCAGGCCTGTGGACACAGCGAGGTGAGGCTCTGAGCTAAAGACTCAGCTAATTGGAACCCAAACGCCAGGCCTGTGGACATAGTGAGGTGACAAAGGTATGTAGGGTTCCACGCTTGCTGCGTTTGACAGACAGCAAAGGTGACATTGAGCAATGGGCTGTATGTATGATTCATGCGGTGATTAACATTTACGCATGTTTAAATATATTCTAGAAAAGCAAGGACTGTGATTATACCTGAAGGAAAAGGAATTTAGAAAACTATTGTCAAGGATAGCATAATGAATTCACTGAACAACATATAATTAAATGCAGCAAAGTTCACTTTGGGACTATTTACATGACTTCACACGTATCATTTTGAGCAGACACCAGCACACAAGTCATAATTTATCGAGCCACAAAGGCATTTTGATTGTCTCATTTGTTAGTAAAATTCTACATTTCGTATCTCAAAATTACTCTATATGATTAATATCACATTTATAGCTGTTCTACATTTTAGTAGTAAGAAGTTCCCTTCTTATCTTCCTTGAAAAATATTGGGTTTTCTTTTATGAGATGGTTGAGTCAGTAGGGTTCATGTGAGAGGAGGCCAGGGACTAGTCACAGGTCCTAGAGTCACTTGGGGCCACATGGGAAAGCCACAGGGCAGGCAGAAGCGAGAGCCAGGTCCAGGCCTCAGCTTTTAGTAGGATTCTTGTGGCAGAGGCATGGGAGGGCAGAGCATCACAGACTCTGAGAGGGAACAGTTGTGGCTCAGGTAACCTGGTTCCTGCCACTCACGTGGGGAACACGGACTGGGCTTCTGCTTCCTGGGTCTGACCCCAACCCAGCCCTGGCCGCTGCAGGCATTTGGGAAGTGAACCAAGAGATCGGGATGCTCTCTCTCTCTCTCTCTCTCTCTCTCTCTCTCTTTCTAATAAATAATTTTTTTTACAAAGAATTGCCTGGCCCTGGAAGGAGCAGTCTCTTCTCAACTAGAAAACTTTCAAAACATATTTATAATACCAATAAAGTTAAAAAAAAAAAAAAACTTCGGGTTAGAATAGAAATGGCAGACAAGCCTCATTTTCAAGGTCCTGATCTGATTCCCCACCTTGAGAATCTACAAAGATAGTCGCAAAGAAAATAGCCATGAAAGATAGTCAAGTAATGAAGAAAACGCTGTAAGTCAACTTTAAAGTGAGATTTCTACCATGCAATGCTCCTCGTGGTGGTTCAGAAACAGACTGTATCTTTTCCATTTTCTAAACCCACAGAAAGACCATGAACGTGGCCCTACTCTTTCCAGTTGCCGTTTTTTTTTTTTTTAATTGGAGAAACCAAAGAAGTGGTCCAAAGCCAGGCAGCCTTGTGCTGCTTCTGAGTGAACAAGGTTCCTGCAGAGCCCAGGGCCCCCTCAGCCTCCAGTACACAGTGCTGTGTTACTGCAGCTCTCCTGGGTTGAGCCGAGCACCCCAGGGTGCAGAGCACGCATGCCCACACCACTGTCCAGGGTGCCCTGACGTGAGGAAAGGGAGCAGAAGGCCACAGCCTGCCTGCAGGGGTGCCCAGGCTGGCAAGGTGCTCCAGCGTCAGAGTGCAGGGCCCCTAGAGTGACTGTGGCAGGGTGTGCATTCAGGTCTCTGTGTGGATCATTTGGTCATGGCTGCCCTGAACTGGGCACACCCAGGATGTCCCTGTGGTCCTTATTTGAACATTATTGCAACAAACGGTGCATATGTGACATTGAGATAAACAAATACACACGATAGATTCCATATATACTGAGTTAGGTAAGTAGATCTACAAAGTCGGGCACATAGGGATACGGATACAAGAAGACAGAAATAAAGAAATGATGGATATAAAGATATAGATCTAAAGATAGATTTACAGACATATGTAAAGATACATATAGACAGACATACACAAAGATAGATACACATTTAAAGACAGGTATAAAGATAGATATATGCATATAAAGACACATAGATATATTTAAAGACAAATTCAAATATATAGATATACACATTGCTATAAAAATAGAGATGTATGTAGACAGAAAAACAGACACCTAGATATGACATAGACATAAATATATAAATAGCTATTAAAGACATATAACTATGTTAAAAACAGTCATGCAAGACACAGATATGATGATGACTTATTTATAGACATAGTAGATATATAAATATGCGTCAAGACATACAGATACACATATAAATATATAGATATCATATCAAAGCAGACTATGTGTACAGCTTTATAGAGACATAGAGATATAAAGGCGGGTATACACGCAGACACACGGCTCCGAGGGCAGATACACAAACACACGCGGTAGATATAATGTAGATATCACATAAATCTACAGCCACATCCATCCACCTGCCCTGCGTTTGGACTTTGGACAGCTGGTAGCTGCCAGCCCTCACAAGGATTCCGGGTCGGGGGCACAGCCCCTGCAGCCATTCCGAGCACTGGCAGATAATTGCTCATTTCTGAATGAATAGGAGGGAAAAAAGCTTCTGCCTGTGGATGGTATGTAAATGATAATGCAAGTCATTAGCATTAGTAATTAGGAAATGTGCTAGAGATACCCCTCACCTCCCCCAGAGACGCCGTTTGCATCCTGAGGAAACGACTTCCCACCAAGTCTGTCATTAGCATTTCATTTCTGGCCCATTTATTTACTTATGCCGCTGCACACTGTTCAGGAGCCGGCTGATGGCTGTCTGGAGATGACTGCCTGATGAGGACAAAGCCATCTTCCCGTCGCTCCTGATCCCATCATTAGCCTCCCCCGCCCCTGTGGGAGCTGCTGCTCGGCCGCCCAGTGAGACCATGTGCAAATGTGCCCTTTGCTGCCAGATGCCTCGGGGCAGGGCGGGGGTGCGGTGCTCAGGAGGGGCTCATCTGGCACCATGACGACCCCTGCCCTGCCCTAGACACCCACCGTCTCTGCAGCATGCACGTCCCTCTTCTTCCCGGGTGCTCAGGGGGTCGCTGTGGGCTTTGAAGCCTTCCTCGAGCTGATGCCTGGAGTCCTCGTTCCGGGCTCCTCGGGGCATGCGCAGACCACCTAGAGACGTGGGACAGTCACACAGCTCCTCTGCAAAACCAAGTGCCGGGCAGGTCCGACCTGAACCCACGTCTTATCTTTAATACATGTGTCAAGTTTCTATTCCAAATATTCTGTCTCCCATGTTATATAAATACGACTTCTGAAAGAATTGGCTTGAATTGTAGGTTTATACCTTGTTGTGCTCATTGTATGTCCTACTTCCAAAACGATTGACAAAATGATTAGAAATATAGACATAAATGTATAAATAGCTAATAACCAGTCTAATAAACTAGGGAGGCTGGTGGTGAGGGGTGAGGACAGCTGCAGGTGTTGGACGGCAGGGAGCCCCATCATGACCTGGTCCACCCATGTCACAGGGGCGTGCTGGGCGGTGCCCTCCCACCCAGGGCTCTGCAGGTCGCAGCAGAGTGACTCCAGGAGAACTCCCTCCTCCTCGCACGAAGTCAACCAAGACCACCCCATAACTCACGGAGGGGTACAGCGAGGAACAAAGCCACCCCCTCCCTTTCTAACCTCTCTGATTTTCAAATAGGACAGTTCTTTGATCATGGAAAAGTCCCTTTGACTACCTGGTGGTCATTGTGTCATATAATATTCCAGCTCCTAAAAATTTCTGAAATTTATTCCTGTTGTTATTTTCTTTTCCCCTCCCAATGTAATAGAAAAAGGCTGCCTCCTCTCCGTTCTGTTTCTCCCCCAAGAGAAAAATGCACTCTTGGTAAATATTTGTTTTAACGTGTTGAACAAGCACCAAGAAGTCCAGACTGGCACATGAAAATGTGAAATTCGTTGGGTTCAGTTTACCTCTTGGTAGCCCTTGGATCTTAAGGCTGAAGACACTAAGCCAGAGCAGGGCTCAGAGTGGAGTTCCACTGCTTGCCTTCTCTCCTCTGGGGGAAGCACTTCCTGGGTTCTTGTTGTCATTTTCCTATAGTCTGATGCTCTCAGCCCAGCGCTCGGGGCATGACCCCGTAAGGTGAGGACACACAGTGCACTGCCTGCTCCATTACAGCAGCTGACCTCTCGTTCATTTTCTGTTGTCGGCTTCTTTGTCAACTCTCCCTTCCTCCCATGGTTATTCCTGTGATTCTGCAGTATCTTCACCTCATTCTGCAATATTCACATTTTTGAACATCACACTAGTGGCCCCTGAGGAATGGATGTCTTGCAGTAAACTGTCATGTTGCATTTAACGATAATGGATCATGGGTATGAGTCCGCTCCACCAAGCTAATAGGGGTGTGTATTAGATGTTACGTCGGCTTGGTGAGTCATGTCATCCGCTGTAGTGTGCTTGGCACTGTAGTTCATATTCTCAACACAAGCTGAACCCAACTTGGGCATCTTCAAGCCAAAAAGCTGAAGAAGAAAGAATAAGAAACCAAACAGGGTCTGTTTACCAGTTGTCCTTTGCTGAGGGGGCTGCGTACCTGAAGCCATGCCAGGGCTCACATGCAGTGTCCTCTGACTGCCTCTCAGATGATTCTGCCCAAGCAGGCGGCTCGTGGACCAGGGTATTTCCTGTGAAATCACCACAGCAACCTTTGCAGAAAACAGAAGGATGTGGGAGAAGGAGAGGGAAAGAAATAAGGACTCCCCAAATACCCTTCAGGTCAAATCTCACTGGACTCCAACAGGACCAGGGACTCTACCATGCCCCCAGGTGGGGAGAGAATTCTTACCGCAGGAAGATACCTTCACCACAGGGCATTGATGACTGTATGGCACTATCCATGATTTTCGCTGTGTTAAGAGGATTTAAGAAACATCGGTTTCCAAACAAACAAAAAAAAGAGATAACATATGAATTTATAGTTCCCAAACCCTAAGAAGACATCAAAAAGTCTGTGAACAACTGAATTAGAACATAAGGAGTATCGTAGTGCAGCAAAATGAGCCACCACTTGAACACCAGAATTCAAATCCAAGTGTCTGACATGGAGTCTTGCCTCTATTTCCAATCAGGTTTCCTGCTTATGCACGGGAAGGCTGCAGACAGTGGTCCAAGCGTTTGCATTCCTGCTAACCAAATGGGAGATCCACGTGGAGTTCCTGTGTTTCATAGGCATTTGGGGGTGAAACAGAAAATGGAAGGTCTCTCTCTCTCTCTCTTCTTCCTACCCCGCTCTAATCTGTCTCGTTCAAGTAAATAAATAAAACCCTTTAAAAAGGAAATGTTTGCCTTGGGGCAAAAGATGATTGAAATCCACACATAACTTTTGGCATAATTTACTTTTTTTTTTTAAAGATTTATTTTTATTATTTTTTCATTGGAAAGGCAGATATACAGCAAGGAGGAGAGACAGAGAGGAAGATCTTCCGTCCGATGATTCACTCCCCAAGTGAGCACAACGGGCCAATGCTATGCCGATCCGAAGCCAGGAACCTCTTCTGGGTCTCCCACGCGGGTGCAGGGTCC